>NC_139926.1:2913740-4188875 GCF_963514095.1 Eutrigla gurnardus
AACGATTCCGATTCCAATTCCTTGTTTCGATTCCGGTTCCAAATGATTCTCGATTCCGATTCTTTTCAGAGGCAGGGTAAAAAAAGTTTAGGATATTTTAAATGAGCTAGCTAACCAACGGTCTTTCTGAATGAAATAGTCTGACCTTCTCCATCCATCAATTTTAATTCTATGAAATTTTTACTTTTTATGAACTTAACTATGAATTTCTCACAGGGCTGTTTTCAAGTACAATATAAATATCAAATCTATGAATTTGAATATAAATATTATAAATTATGAATACATTTTCACAGGGGTACACTTTCCTCAAGAGAGCTTTATTTTTGAAAACCTCATGAAAACACATTTACAGTGTATGATGCTGCAGGTACTTTAACATGTTACCGTGCTCCCACTGATGGGCTAACCTGGTGCAGAATAGCAAATAAACAATAAGAAACAACTTGTAAAACCTTCCTTTTGTTGCACCGACATCTTCCCCTTTGCCGCTAAGGTGAACGGAGTAGGCTCAGCACATCACCGAGTCGTGGAGTCACCAGCCTGGCTAACGTTAGCAATCTCAGGTCGTAAATCGTCTATAAAAAAATACGTGGGCTAATTTGTTAGCTGCCTCAATGTTGGCGCAAGACATATTATTTATGGTTTAACTTTCCGGGTTCGGACTGCGGTTCAGTCACTGCTGTGCCACGCTGGGGGTCGGACCAGGACCCGGACCCGGACCCAGACCCGGAGCCAGAGGAAGACGCAGCGGAGGACGGTCAGCGCGTCAAAGACGGGGCACACATTTATTTCTACTCCATGAACTCGGAGGAGGTGCTTTTTCATGTCCGTCGTGCACCCTCCTATGCACAAAATAATGTTGTTGCAAGTGCATTTTACCAAGATTTCGTTGTTTTTAGAAAAGTGAAGCCACACTTTGGACCGCCGACGCACGCTATCCATGCTCGACTCGCTCGGTTATGCAAACACTTCCTTCCGGTGGACGCTTCTTCGTTGGTGTTCAGCGGCTTCTTCTTCTCCGTTCGGCGGACTGGCAACAAACCGCATAAACAAACTAGTGCGGGCATTTAGGATCCGAAAAAAATAATCGAAATTCAAACATCTTCGTAACGGTTCCGGAACCGGACGTTAGGAACCGGTTCCTATTTGGAACCGGATCTCGGTGCCCAACCCTAGTTACATGTAGCAGCTGTTGGGCCACTTCTGTATGAAGTCCATCAAGTGTTGGACTCCCTGAGGTTCTACAGTTACAGGAGTGACTATCAGTGGAGTAGTAACATTACGAAGCATAGAGAGCCACACCTCATCACCAGCAAAACAAATAGCATTTTGGGGATTCAGACAGCCTACTCACAACAAATTGCGTCAGAATAACATCCCGATTTCTTGAGTCGTTTCGTAACAGTTGACTTATTCACTTACTGAACTCACGTAACAAACGCTTGTTACAAACCTCATGTTGCATACGTCGTGGCTCCAAAATGAAGTAAAATGGAAAATAAGGACAGAAAGACACAGTCAGACAGAAAGACAGGCAGTAAACAGAGACAGACAGACAGTCATAAAGACAGACAGAACCATGCGCTACACTACATGTACTGTATCTGAATATTGTGTGAGTGATAATGAAATAATGTTCACATACAGTGGTGGAAGGACAAGAACCACACTGTAAATCACTCTGTTACAAGAATAAAAGAATATTCAAAATATTAAAAGTGCAAAATTAGGCCCGTTATTATCAGAATATACTCACTTGAAGCAAATACACTATTTATGCAGAATAATATATGTTGTGTTATTGTATTATAATTACTGATAAATGAATCACTTAATTCAATTCAATGTTAGGTAAAGATCTGGTAAAGGTGGAGGTGACTTGACTTACTTTGTATAATACTGCAAAGTTGAAACTTTAATAATAAATGACGTATTAGTTGATTACATTTTGTTTTAATAATCTGAATCTGTAAAGCTAAAAGTAACAAAAGCTGTCAGATAAAGGTGCTTTGACCTCTGAGGTGGATTGGAGCATAAAGTGTAACATTCATACAATCAATCATTTTCTACGTAATACGTTACTAATTACTAACGGCTACCAATCATTTTAACATCACAATTCAGAATTCATCTGGAAACAGAACAATCATTTTTGCGGTTCACATTTTCATTATGAACATACATACTTTTAAATGTAGATACGTTTCCCGAGGAGGATCCCACCGAACCCCCTTACAGAGGTCTGGACTAAGCCCTGGTTGTCCTCAAATCCTCAAAACGCCCAATCACTTTCTAAAAATAAGCACTAGCATTAACCACATGTTTACAACAGTGACGGTGCGTCAGTATTTCATGAGTTGGGCATGACAACGGGCCGTTAAATGACACATAAAAAGATTTAAATGTGTCGATGTGACACGTGAAATGCCCCTAAAATCTCCTAACGCCCTAACATGAGATCACATTATGTGAGTCATAAGACCAGACATGAGTTCCCGGGGTGATAGGAACCGTATCTGTTTACCCTTTTAGCAAAAACCAACAACAACATGTTATTGCCTAATGACCATTTATGTATTCCTATTTTGCATATTCATTTATAAAACCCAGTGTGTATGCACAACAATAGAGTTGCTTCCGGGGAGCGTGTGACTGTGTGACTGACTATTAAATGCTTGTGGTCACGGGGATTGGAAAATAATGTTTGTGTCTTTTGATTTGCAGAGCTAAGACATTTCTCCCCTTCCAGAATTGCTGACACAGAACTCCAGAAAGGCTGATTTCTACTTAGGGAATAGCTGGCAAATTAGCAGGTCAGCTAAACAGCCCCTGGCCCGGCCGGCAGAGACTCAGGGACGGGCCCTGGTTTCCAGACCAGACTTGGAATGACTTTTGAAAATGCTGCTGTTGCCTTTCAAGCTACAACTGACTGAGGTGTCAGACCAAATTAAAGGTGAGATGTAACAGTTAGGTCCAGACATGTCAAGTACACGTCTGCCCTTGCATATCATTTGCATGATATTACCACTGACCCTGAGCAGAGAGACGAGGGCGGGAGCCAGCAGAGTGATGCAAAACAAACGAGCTGGTGCCAGATGCAACAAACCCTAGCAAGTGTTCTGAACGGGTCTTAAATGGACGGACATTTAACGGCTGGCTGAAGGTTTAAAGAGTTAAATCATCGTCAGTGACCCCTTTAACTATTTGGGGTTTTCAACAGGGCAAATCCATGAAGAACTTGCGTCTCCTGTCAACGATTTAATCATATACACTTTGGTTGTATACATATGAATAGTGATGACACTGCAAAAAAGTTACACCCACAAAGCATGTGTTTCAAGATGGGTCAGATGTGTTGGAGAGCCCTCTCTCTGAGGCAACACGTTCTCAATGCAACGCTCTACTTTCCCCTCCACCGCTGCATTATACATGCTTGTTACATGTATCGTGTCTTTTCAAAATAAACTTCACAGGAAGTGAGCTTCAGGCAACAAAACCATGTATTTGGGTCTCGGACAAAAGGTTGGCTGACGTCAACAATATCGACATCAACGATTCATGATACTAACAACTGATACAACAAAATAATTAACTTTACTTTATAGTTTGCCAAGCACATAAACAGCAGGTCTCGTGGATGAAAGTCCTGCGTTGGTTTGTTCATATTTTGGTTCAATGGTAGCCATACGTGTCTCTGGTCTTCATAGAAAAGAACAGCATGTTCTGAGAAATCTATGATATTCCATATTTTTCCCATGAAATGTGACCATATGTCAGCCTAAATGGACAAGAGTTCAAGCTTTGCTCCATTTGCTTTTGTATTACACCGCTCGGCTCAAGGTTCTCAGCACAGCTGCTTTCGGCCAGCCAGGAAATTGCACCTGAAATTGGCCCTGTGGTCTGAGTGGTTTATAAGCCACCTCACAAGTATGAAAGTCAATGAGAGAAGCGAAAGAAACAGGCTCTCCATTCCTCTATATCCACCACAAGCACGTTTCTCACCCATCGACGAGAATCTCCTGTCTGCCTGTAGCCAATGGTTACCAGAAAAGGTCAGCCAGTCATGTAGTAGTATATAGTCTGGATATACAGGATCCAAAATGAAAGCGGGTCTCCATTTTCTTTGGCCACCAGTACAAATAAATCCCAGAACCTCATTTTTTTGCTTTTTAATTCCTTGTCTGTAATGCACCCGCTTGTTTTCAGCTGCTCTGCTATTGCTCTAACTTGGCTTGGTCTTTGGTATGTTCTGCCTGTTCTCGGGGAATGAAAGGAAGAGTTTGAATTTCACTGAACTGGACAAAAAAAGAAAAAAATTACGTGCTGGCTTTCATTATGAATTGAAATAGATCATTTCTCTGGTCACTGTCTCCTGGGTTTCCAGGCAGTGAGTGAGCAAAAGATACGTCTTGCTTAGCCGGACCTAAGCCTCGGTTTTAGTGAGGCAGTAACTGCAGGCTGGAAACCTGCTCATGTATCAATGCCAAGTGCTAGAGGAAACATACCTTTAGTGGTTAGTCTCTGGAAAAAAGCCAGTTCTGTTGGCCATGTTGGCTACTCTATCATTCCCATTTCAGGCCTAGAGCGTGGTCAGGCCTGTGGATGATTTGTGTTCTTATCAACCCATACCTCAACACTTCAGCACTCTTGATTACAACAGATTTAACATGCAGTCCAGGTCCCTTGCTTATAAGATTGGATTAATGTGGTAACGTTTTGCATGAAAACCTGTTTTTGTGCCAAAGTTAGATTCAGAGCTCCGTAGAGCACGATGCTTGGGGGCATGCTTCACCAAAAATAGAGAGGGTTAACACTTGGATACAAATCAACAGAACATACTTGTATTCACTTAAGGCCTTAATTTTCACCAGCATCTGCCCTCAGGTCCTGAATAAATTACACCAACATGTTCATGGATGGTTAACTGAGCGGACCTACCGGCCACAGGCCTCCGGGCACACGAGGTCAGCGGGTTTGAAGTAACTTAATATTTCTGTCAAACAAGTACAAAGAGTACTAAGATATTAAACGACCACAAGGAGAAGCAACAGGGGAAATTAAGGGACCTTGATAATATAACTATCATAAAATTTGACACCCCCCCCCCCCCCCCCCCCCCCCACAACCAGATATTGTTTTTTTGCCTGACGGCAACAATGAGCCACAAAGGTAGACTTCAAGGTTTTCTATTGTACTTATGCTAAGTGGAATAAGGAAAATATACAATATTGTCCATTATTAATTGTTTGAATTTGATGAACCACAAGTCAACACAAAACAATCAAATAAATAATGTAGCGATGTCTATAGGGGGGGCTTATACGCGTATACTTCAGAGAAATGCAAAATAACAACACGGAGGCTCGTTTGTGTGAACAAGTGCTGCCACTCTTTACTCCACTCTTAAAAATAAGAGTCCCGGTATAGCGCACACCCACTCAATCAATAGGTTACTCTAATTACAACTAACTCATAGAAACATAGATCAACATCCAATTGACTGTGTGTAAATGGTAAATGGCCTCATTTATATAGCTCTTTTATCCAAAGGGCTTTACAGTAAAGACTGACACTCACCCATCCACGCACACATTCACACACCAAGGGCGGAGTCAACCACGCAGGGCGACAGTCAGCTCGTCAGGAGCAATTGAGGTGTCTTGCTCAGGGACACCAGGCACTCAGCTAGGAGGAGCCGAGGATTGAACCAGCAATCTTGCATTTGCTGACCAAACGCTCTACCTCCTGAGCTAAACCCCCCAGCAGTAGTTGTCGAAGAAGAGCTTGTGGTTCTTTTGTTTGAGTCTAGGATGGGCCAGGTGGAGGTAATCGTTGCCCTGTGTCCCTGTGTCCATGTCCTGTAAGTATGAGTAGATAGTAAAAACACTGACTTTGGTCATAATTATGCATCCAAACACATCTCCACATGTGAGCATGACATTGCCTGAACAAAAGGCCTAAGTGCATGATGTTGCCCTCAGGCAATGGGTGAAAAAACACAGTTTTGGTGTATAAATAAAATCCAAAGTCTTCAGAGCAACAAACACATTATTTACATACTCATACTCATGCACATGCATATATGTTTTATATAAAGTTATTTCAATATTTAAATATGTTAAAAAGCGAAATTTATCTTACCAATTGGCAATGTGTCCACTGTGGCACTGCTTCCTGAAACTTCCTGCTCCACCCCCCCCAAAAAGGCCACGCCAACTTCAACCCATCATTTCATTGGACAGATGCCAGTTGATAAGACTTGAGATGAGTTCCATTGTTGACAAGGCCTAATATTTAAAATCCAGTTGGAGGCTATGATGGGATGGAACTGTCTCAGCCAGCCAGTCAGTTATAGTCTGCTTGCTAAGCCTGAGCTGCAGTTATGCCCTTGAGAAGAGCTCTTAAAAAATAGTGGCTGTTAAATATGCAGCTGTATAAGTGGAATATTAGATAAACTCAAAGAATTGTGAGTTATGACAACTGCCTTGAACAAGAGGCAATAAAACAGTTGGAGAGTGTAGTATAGGGGGAGATGGAGGGAGGGCAGGACAGGAGTGGAGGAGGAGGGGATGAGTGATATATCTTCTGCCCTTCCCAGCCCTGATTTTTCCACTGTGATTGGAGGCTCTCCACAAATGATGAGGGAGGCAGCTGTGAGAATACAGAGGTTCTGCAGGTTCACGGCAAAGTAAACACCATCCAATCCCTCTTAACTCTCACACTGCTCCGAAAAAAAGGCTCGGCAATTTCCTGAAACAGCTGGGCACTGTGGTTTTTAGTGAACATTACTCAAACAGGAGGAGCATGCCCGTCCAAAAACATTGCCCCATGTGACCCGACGTAGTTTCTGCGTGATGACACAATACAACCCGTTCTCTCAGCGAAGGCGTCACATAATGCAGCTTGGTTGGGTCTCCTTGGCGGACCCTCAGACACTTATTTATTGTTTGTATGTGTTTCTAATATATTTACAGCTACATGTTCTTAGAATCTATTCGCATTGGTTGCATGGTAGATGGCAGCAATCTGTCGGTGACAAAGCTGTTTTGAAAAAAAGACTTGAAACTAAAGATTGAGACGATAAACTCATGTTTATCTTACTCTTGTATGTTCATACATTCTGGGACTTAAAATAGTACTTACCAAGTGAGAATTAGGGATTCAACCTCTGATGGCCAGCAGAGAGAATGCAAATGTAAAGCACTTCAGCATTGGCTTCACTTTTCAGAACCTGAGGTTGCCGCCTATTTGGATATCAGCTGAAAACATTAAATTTTTCTTAGCGTGGCTTTCCTTTTGCCCTGTGACACTTTCCAGCTCAGTGTAATAGGAGAATGTGTTTGTACCTTCGTCTACAAACACAAAAAATAAATAAAAAACCTGCATGGGCACTCATCTCTCCACCCTCAATTGTTTACGCTTCGCTGCCAAGTCAGAGGTTTAATTATGCATTTGAGTGTGAGAGTTTAATTTGCACTTTTCATTTGGAGTGATTGGCACTCGTATACGTTATGCTGAATGTTGTTTAACTAGAGGGGAGGCACCCGGCTCCATCACCGTGCCACTCCACTCACCCTGGTTATTCATGTCGCAGATAAATGTATATTCATGTCCCCCAAAACCTGAGTGTGTCGGTGGAAAAGGAATTATTTTCAATTTAAAAGTGTGTGTGTGTGTGTGTGTGTGGAAGGAGGAGGTCTTGCAACAAATTGTACTTTTACCTCTTAAGGTCACATGTTATGCATTTTACTGGGGTGTGTGTGCACGCTTGGTGGCTGCAAATATTCTATCCGAGCGCTGGGAGACAGACACATATTTTCCCAGCATTCCAGTTGTGAGGGTGAGGCCTCCCTCTCCGGTGCAAGCCTGAGAATTTAAGTAACACGCAAAAAGGCGGACAAACAGGCTCGTTAAAATGCATGAAAACACTGTACCACTACTATCAGCAGGCTCACTCGAGCACACAAACTGTGATGCACACACACTGGACACTGTTACACACACACACACACACACACACACACACACTGGCTGATGCCTGCCCCCACCTGCACTTTCGGTCCCAGTCAACTAAAAAACGCTGCATCTTCCATACTTCCTCTTTTCTCCTTGTCTTACTTTGTTGCTTTCTTCTTCTTCTTTGTCACACTCCCAAAACAATTACTCATTTTCTCGTTCTCTCTCTGTCTTTTCGACACCCACACCTTCCTCCCTCCAACACTGAAAACTGCAACACCAACAATTTCCTTCCTCCCCTCCACAGCGGTTCCCCATGTGGTCAAGCACATTACAGAAAACGCAGAGCCCACCACTGGCCGCTTATTACCCACGTCCCATTGTGTTTGTTATTTTCTGAATACCTCTGCTGGCACACACACACACACACACACACACACACACACACACACACATACTCACACACTCCATAATTAGCAAACAATTTGTAATGAGAGGAAGGTCGGCAGATGTTGGGGAAACAATTAAGAGAAGAGACAATTGCTACACAAAGGGTTTGGAGAAGCGCTGCAGACCTTTCATAATCCCGTCTGCTACGATGATAGTCAACCAGGTCTCATTGTCTCATACAGCTCGGCCTTCCTTTCCCGACAGCTAATAATGGAGACGTTTGATTGCCACGTGGTCAGTGTTGTGTCAGTCAAGCTTTGCACACAGCAGGAGTCAGTAGCGAGTGTGAGGAGGCCAAAAGATGTGAACTAGAAACGAGGAAGAAGAGAGAGAGCTTTTCGTCCTTGTATTTTTCCGTGGAAGGCTTTTGCTGATCGTGCATGCTCCTTTTTTAGCACTGCCCCACTTCACATTCACATTCAGATGTTGCATCCTCACCTGCCCGGTGCACCTGGTGCTGATTAAGCTGCTGAACACAAACCTTTCTTTTGATTGTGCATCCCATACAGTGAGTTGTTTAGCTACTTTTAGTGGTTTATAGGGCACTCCAGCAGTTACTCATCACACTCCCATGTCGCTGTGGAACTCATAAGATATCAAATAATGAGAATAACAGTGAGAATAATTGAGCAGTAAGGGCTGATCCTGACTTTTTGGATAATCCTACATTTCCTACAATGGGTCTTGATAACATTTTGTCATTCCCTCCTTGCCTAATGCCTCTGCAAAGCCTTTCTGTTTCACCTACCCCACGTCATTTAGTTATAGTATAGTATAGTATAGTTAAGTGTAGTTGAGTATAGTATCGCAGTATAGTGTAGTATATTTTAGTATAGTTTAGTATAATATAGTATAGTTTAGTTTAGCTAGTTTAGTACAGTATAGTACAGTACAGTTTAGTATAGTATAGTTGAGTATAGTAGTAAAGTATAGTTTAGTATAGAATAGTTTAGTATAGTACAGTATAGTTTAGTATAAAGTAGTTTAATATAGTATAATACAGTATATTATAGTTGTATAGTATAGTTTAGTATAGTACAGTATAGTTTAGTATAGTAGTATAGTTTAGTATAGTGTAGTTTAGTATAGTATATGATGGTATAGAATATTATAGTTTAGTGTAGTAAAGTATAGTTTAGTATAGTATATTATATTTTAGTGTAGTAAAGTATAGTTTAGTATAGTATATATAATAGAGTATAGTATAGTAAACTGTTGTATGGGAATGTAATTATGTAGGAGTTGAGATGCATTGAAAGACGGAGCAACACATTATTGATTTTTGTGACAATAGGATGAATATTGAATAACTACATACGATCTGTTTGACTTGATCCTGCATTTACAACCCACAGCTGCTAGTTGAGTATTGTATAGTTTAGTCTAGTATAGTTTAGTATAGTTTGGTGTAGTTTAGTGTAGTTGAGTATAGTTTAGTCTAGTATAGTGTAGTTTAGTATAGTGTAGTTTAGTGTAGTATAATATTATAATTTAGTATATTACAATTTAGCATAGTACAGTATAGTAGTATAGTGTAGTATAGATTTGTATAGTGTAGTTTAGTATAGTATATTATAGTTTAGTGGATTAAAGTATAGTTTAGGTAGTAAAGTATAATTTAGTATACTAGATTATAGCCTATGTTAGTGTAGTAAAGTATAGTTTAGTATTGTATACTAGTCTAGCATATTATAGTTTAGTGTAGTAAAGTAGTCTAGTATAGTTTAGTGTCATAAAGTATAGTTTAGTATAGTATATTATAGTTTAGTGTAGTAAAGTATAGTTTAGTATAGTATATTCGTTTATTGTAGTGAAGTATAGTTTAGTCTAGTATATTATAGTTTAGTGTAGTAAAGTATAGTTTAGTATAGTATATTATAGTTTAGTGTAGTAAAGTATAGTTTAGTATAGTATATTCGTTTATTGTAGTGAAGTATAGTTTAGTCTAGTATATTATAGTTTAGTGTAGTAAAGTATAAATTAGTATAGTATATTAGTTTATTGTAGTAAAGTATAGTTTAGTCAAGTATATTATAGTTTAGTGTAGTAAAGTATAGATTAGTAAAGTTTATTATGGTTTAGTGTAGTAATGTATAGTATAGTAAACTGTTGTATGGGAATGTAATTATGTAGGAGACAGCTGAGATGCATTGAAAGACGGAGCAACACATTATTGTTTTTTGTGACAATAGGATGAATATTGAATAACTACATACGATCTGTTTGACTAGATCCACTTACGACCCATAGCTGCTTTCCAAATGAGACTTGGACACAGCAAAGGTGCCATATTTAATATCAGACACGGGACTCTTCACAGCGATATACTGTGTAACTTGGTTCTCAGCACAACAGAGATCTGTATTTGCATTTTTCCTTCTGTGCCCCCAGGACTTCAGCTCTCTCATGGCTTTGTTGTGACATATTACAAAAGTCAGTTTCCCAGAATGCATCAGATTTGTTGACATTCCAGTGTTCACTCTCAGGCGTGGCATGTCTGTGTCGCTTCATGTGAATCCGTTCAAACCTCGTAAAACTTCCCCAACATTCATGTTTACAATAGCATTTACTGTTACATTGTTTGCACCCATTTTTCCAATACAAACCACAGGCCAACTGTAATTTGCGTGGCTTGGCGAAGTTCTACAGCCCTGCTACATTTGAATGGCAAGTCATTAGCTTGTTAAATTGTGATGAAGCATCCACTTATCCTTCCCATCCACTGTATGCTAATCGCTAGAAAGGATGAAATTGTAAAAAAAATCCTGCTCACCTTCAAAACTGCTTTGTCGTGGTGAGTTCCTGAATGCTAATACAGTTTCCTCTGGATACAAAGTTGTGTTATCCCTCATTTTCAGTTTTAAAGGGAAGTGAAAATAGATGCGGTGCTGTCTCTGTCAGACTGTTAAGACGTCTCTTACCCTCCTGTGAGCGTGGATATATTTGTATTTATTCCCTAACTTCAGCCGCATGTGTTTGTCCACAAACCGCAGCGCAGGTAGATTGCCTGGTGAATTATTAAATCAAGCAGATTGCCCTATCACAGGAGAAGAATGTGAGCGTCAGTGGTTTGCCATAAAGAAATCGGAGCAGGGAGATTAGGAAAAGTAAAACCGTACGATGGGGTCTTGATGTCTCGGGGAAAGACGGAGCGCAGATAACAGCCCCCGTTCTTTTATTCATTTTGGGAGTGAAAGATAGATGAGCGTATGAATAATTTCTAATCTTCTTTGAGGCCGCGCGGCAGAGGACGGCTGAGGGAAAGATGTTTGTTTACGATCCTCGGCGTGCCGGTGGAAACCTGCCGTTCCTGCACTGATAGCAGTGAGATGTGGCCTGGATGAAAGGATGTTGGAGGAGACGTGGGATCTGGTCCTGCAGTGAGGGGGTTCTGTCAATGCTGCTGCAGCTGCGTCCAAACTGTCAACCTGCCGAGACACAGAAAAGCCTTTTATCTGGATTTCACCTACACTCAGAGGGTTTCCTTTTTTATTGTTTTTATCTCCATCTGACCTCCTATTCATGCGTCTTCTATCTCCTTTAGCATCTTTGAGTCCTTCCAGATAAAACAAGTCTTCTGTAAACCTCACATTCACATATTTATATATATATATATATATATATAGGTGTTAGTATCTCACACATGTGCCCTGTTCTCTCCTCCACTGACCCTATTCGTACAAAGTTTCAGCCTCTCCGCGGCTGTGGAGCTGAGCCACGGCGAGCAGGGCTCCTTGATGTGGCCCCTCTGGGGCTCCCCTGCAGTGTGGCTGGTGTTTAATCAAGCCCCTGGCTTGGACTCCCAGCAGGCCTGTGCTCTCCTGACCCCCCCAGCATCCGCGGAGGCTTGAGTTCACAGAACCCACACGCTCTATTATAAGCTACCTGTCCTTGAGGTCTCTCCAGCTTTTGCAGCCGTGTGTGTTTAGCTGACGTTGCTTATCCACAGAATACACACGTACGCATGCATAGGTTCGGCATTTGGCTTCTTCTAATGGTCAAGGATACAGAAAGACAGAAAAGACAACAGCAGCGATCAAGGGCAGGCATCCAATTTAGCTCTCAGTCCTCTAACAATCAACACAAATATCATGTTATTGGCTAAAAGACGAACCCCGATTATGCAAAACTCCCAACTTGGCTCCCACATCCGCCAAAATAAACCAAAGCTGGAGGTATTTTCCTAATGGCTGTCACCCGTTTCCACTGTTTTAACTTTCTGAGTGCTCCAGAAAGCCAGCCTGCTACTCGGCTCCTCGTCTTGACCACAGTCTTATCAGCGCCGCGTGCCACCGATCTCAAGCCTGTGCTGATGGATTTGGCTGAGTGCTCGATGGCGGAGCTTTAAGCAGATTCATATCAGGGTGATTGAACGAGCCAAGGGCCTTTGGTTGGCTAGAGTTAGCGCTGCTGGTGCTGCCGTTGCTTACGTGGAGGCAGTGACACTATAGCCACGGTGATGGATCGAGAGGCTGGGATTTCCCTGAAGGAAGAGGGAGAGGTGGGAAACAAAAAGCAGTATGTGTAGAGTGAGTTATATGTGAAAATGAATGCATTTGAAATAGATCCTCAAGGGAACACTTGTTTTAGTCCAAACAGTGCTGCTTCTCAAGTGGCTTAAGAAACCAGATTTATGTTTTATTTATATTTAAGGGAGGGAATATGCACATGAATGTGACATGAATCAATACAAGTATCATACTTACAGCATAGCACCTCTTGGCTCTAGGAAACCCCTTGAAACCCTTCAGTCCTGTAGTCTGAGTCCTGCTGTCTGAGTCCTGTAGTCTGAGTCCTGCTGTCTCAATCCTGTAGTCTGAGTCCTGCTGTCTGAGTCCTGTAGTCTGAGTCCTGCTGTCTCAATCCTGTAGTCTGAGTCCTGCTGTCTGAGTCCTGTAGTCTGAGTCCTGCTGTCTCAATCCTGTAGTCTGAGTCCTGCAGTCTGAGTCCTGTTAAGGTTCTGCTGATAAAAACCCAACATGTATGACTACTCCTTCAAAATAAACCTCTTACTCAACAAAATAACAGGGAAGAATTGTGTAGAATTTATAGGAGCATGGGATGCATGGATGGACTTTATTCATCCAAAATTATCCAAAAAGTAAATACACAGCGAATCTACATAAATACAGCAAACTACAGACACTAGAATATAAAATATACACATACCTTATTCTAACATATAGTATATAGTATGTGTTTATCACAGTTTGCAGAGCTTCGTTAGTAGTTATTCAGTTAAAGAAGTCTATTAATAAGCAAAGCCAATTCCCCAAAGTGTTCTCAGCCGACGTGACCACAGTGAGAAGAGGCGTCTCCTGGTGACGAACCTACGGAGCGTTATCATCTCTCTGATACGATGTGACCCGGCTGCTGGTCTGGTATCAGCACACGGACGGAGCACACAGTAGCAAGCTATTGAGTGTTTGCTCCCAGCGGGTGTGGCTCCTGCGCTGAGAGCTTTTTTTTCATTACCCAGTCTATCAGCATGGCAAATAAGAGCTGTGACCCTCGTGACCTGGCCCCTGACTCCGATAAGCACCGCAAACACAGTGTGGAGTGGCTGAGGCGGCGCTGGTCACACACCGCGGAGCACACTAAGCCCTCAGCCCCGCCACGCTGACAGACGCCACCCGCCACCGCCGCACTCTTCAAACGGTGTGTGTGTGTGTGTGTTAGGGAACACAAGAGTAAATGTGTCTCTGTTGGAGTCAGGCATGTTTCTAAGTGTCCGTGCGTGCCGGTGTTAACGTGTGCACACGCTCGTCTGCACACACGCGTATCACTCCTTATTTGTTGTTGTGTTGTGTTTTCTCCTCGCCGCTCAATCCGCCGACACACCATCAGCGCGCTGACGGATACATCGCTCTCTGTGTTTTATGGCCACCGAGGAGACGGCGGTAAACAAAACCTGCAAAAAGGAGAAGCCGTGTTTCTCTTTTATGGTCTACAATTTTTCACGGGCTTTAGGAAAGGCCACAGCTGAATTATTGGAGAGGCCTGTCGCCATGGCTGGAATTTTATCTCGAACATTTTTTTAGAGCAACTTTTCCTATATATCTCCCAGCGTTCCTCACCATGAGGTGGGATTTCTCATCTCCAGCGCTGTCCCTCTTCCTCTGCACAGTCCTCAAGGCCTGTGTCTGACATCACGGTCGATGACAATCTGGCCTCTGTGTTTATTCGTCTGTGCTCCGCAGATAATGACACCGATGCTGTAGAGAAACTAGAGAGATGAAAACACTGAGACGAAAACACAGAGAATCCAGGATTCAAGCAAGCAGCTCAAAACGAACACACAAGCATTCATTGATTTCATCTTAAATTATTTTTCGGAGCCGTAGCACTGAAGCAACTTGGGCTCAGTGGACTGTGTGGCCCTTGTGGTCTGTGTCGGTATTGCAGGCAGTATGAGGAAGAGTTTTCAGCTACACATGGATTACGTCAGCGTATTAGAGCCACTGTAGAAAAAGAAATGGAGCTGAGAGGTGGCCAATATTCTGAGGAAAAAGGGTTAAGGTCCCTAGGTGGTTATTTTTGGTTTTATTTATATGGGCGGAGTTTGCATGTTCTCCCCGTGTAAGTGTGGGTTCTCTCCGGGTTCTCCAGCTTCCTCCCACAGTCCAAAGATATGCAGGATGGGGATAGGTTCATTGGTGACTCTTAATTGCCCGTAGGTGTGAATGTGAGAGTGAATGGTTGTTTGTCTCTACATGTCGGCCCTGTGATGGACTGGCGTCCTGTCCAGGGTGAACCCTGCCTTCGCCCAATGACAGCTGGGATCGGCTCCAGCCCCCCGTGACCCTGAATACAGGATAAGCAGTAGACAATGGATGGATGGATGGATTTATATGGGCCGAATTGTCATCTTATGGGTGTTTATTGATCGGGTGGTCGGGCTAAGATGCGGTAGCATTTACAACATCCAGTCAAGCAACATGTTTACTTCCTCTATGACTGCTAAAAAGTAGCAAATTCGCAACATTAGAAAGTAGCAAATGTATGACTTTTTTCTCGGAATATTGCCCAGCTCTCAAGACTGTTTTCTTTTTTCCTACAGTGGCCCTAATACGTCGTCATAAATTTTGCATCACTGGTTACCTCAGTATGTTTGTTTTTCCTTTTCTTGTTAAAGCTGATTTTTTCCTGATGCATCTTGACCTCTCCTGTTACATGTTTTCATTATCTGTATTTCATGTACTAAGTATTGTGTGTGTGTGTGTAAATACATTGAAGAGGAAAATAAAATAAAAAACTCAGTATGTTCCTGATAGCAGTCCAAAATACTTTTCAAAGTGCTTTCAACATATGCATGTATATTGAATAAAATGACGTACATATTAATATAATTATTTCCCGCATATAAATAATCATTAAACACTCACATCCAGGCTTTGTAGGACAGACCTACAGCGTTTAGACGGGTTGGTCAACATCTTCATTGATATTCCAGACATTAAACAGGCTCAATGACTTGAATGTGGCTTTGAATATACACCTTTTGTGTACAAGTGGAGACACTCCACTGTAGCTAGGGATTGCCAGCAGTTGTTAGGGAGGGGGGTCTTGAGGAATGTCAGCTCATCACAAGGGGCACCGTACTCAGACGAGCTTTAGGGTCCTTGTGCGATGAATTTCTTCGTTTCTCCGTGTTCACCAAGTTCGGCAGGGCCTTTGCTTGATTAAAACCCTTTTTCGTGACCTTGTTGTGCTGTTTTGAAACATCCATCACATTTAATTTCAATCATTTCCCTGTGCTGCCACCACAACTCTTTAACAATGACTGGTAAACTGCACTCAGGAGAGGTGTGTCTCCCTCTCTCCCCTCCAAACAAAGAAGACTTGAATGTCACTCCATTATCCCGAACAAGATGGCAGCAAAGATGGAAAAAAACACAGGGACTTATTCATCTTGCATTGTGTCTGACTTCTCTGGATCATAACATGTGGTATGGATTTCATAGTTGAAAAGGAGGCCAAAGTTTGCTATGCCTATGACTTTCTGAGCCATGAAAAGGCAGACATGTGGCCTGCAACAGACTAGATAAGGCTTTATTTTAGCCTCACTGATTGCTGGATGAGCATTTTGCTCCTGAAGCAGTTGTTGACCGAGCCTCTAGCAGCCGGTTAAGAGAACTCAGCAGTCAATGACGATGTAAAACAACAAGAAGACAAGTCTTACACCTGGTGAGATATTAACAGTAAACATTGTTAATTACAAGTACAAAGTCTTTGTGTTTAAGTTTAGTACTGATAATACAGCAGGATCATATTATTTTTGAGAGTAAGATTCCAATAAAAACTCACTTTCCCCCCTCACTCTCCATCTTTGGTCACTCAGCATTGTACCAAAGGGCATAAAAAACCCGGCTCCAGAATGTGCCTTTAAGATCACAGTGAATAGATGATCCAAAAGACTTGCGCTCTGCCTGCAAATCAGCCCTCTAAATCCTTGATGTTTTAAGGATAAAGAGCACTGATCCAGATCAGCACATTTACTCACAGAGTTTTGAAACAGAATGCTCCAGTGGTCTTTGTGTATTGTTTGGGCAAGCTTGGCTTCGTGAGGAATTGTGTACATAGAGAGCAAATTGGAAAGAACAGTGGAGGTCAGGAAAGTTGTTTCTGCTCCGTCTGCTGGTGAAAGCATTCTCCCTCCTCTGGGTTAAAATAACAGAGGATGAAAAGGATTAGCTCGTCTCATACCACACACTAAGCAGTAAACATGAAATCAGAGATGAGGAGGAGCTATATGTGCCTACTAACACTGACAATAACAACAATAAAATGTCATAAACGTGGCACCAAAATATTCATGCTAGTTTCATTTGGCTTCATATCAAACATCTCGTATGGAATAAGTCGTTTTCTGTCTCGGGCTGGCCATGTCTCCCTCTTGTGTTTCCCAACGTGCCTTTTCTTGTAGTCCCCACCTAGTCCCTGTGTGTGAAGGTGTGTGTGTCTGTGTGTGTGTGTGTGAGCCTCTTTTCTGTCCTGCCATCGACCTGGGCTCCGTCTACCTCCACACCTGCCCTTCATCAGGACTCTTTCTCCCCCGGCTCTTCACCCACTCATCAGCTCATTGCTCTTTCAGCTCCTCTCAGGCTATTTCTAGAGGCTTTTATTGTGAAATTATAATTTCTCATCTGCCTCCCGGTCTGTCTGCCGGGCTAACCTGCCTGCTCATCAACTTCCCTCCTCAAATGATTATAATGTACGTCTTTGGTACTGTGTTTATGTAGAACATTTTATATGAATTGTGCTTTAACGGTACAGACAGGAAGATAGTTTTATTCTGATAAAGAAAATGTTCCTCCAACTGGCTAACTTAAATAATTCCTTTGTAAATTTGCTGCAGTTTTTGGCTTCTTGCATGCTTAAAAACATATATTTGTGTTCATACAATTTCTTACTGAACAACACATTGTGGTCTCAGCGGCCATGATTCCCTGCCCTCAATGCCCCAGCTGATTTCATTGTTTTCTTCCCTGCCTCTTTTCTGTCAATGCAGTTTTTAAACACCATCATTTGTGTTGAATTCTTATTGGGCTACTAATCCGTTTAATACAATAGTTTGACACCCGGCACAGCTGTACCACATTACGCTGTGACACGGATGCTGGAGCTGACCGCGGCCACTCCGCAAAAAATGGAGCATTGTTGGAGCCGCGGCTTTTGTGTCATTTCTTGGGACAATTAAGTTGAGTCCAACTCACAGTTGCTATTTTTTAGAGTTGACCTCAATTCAGATTAAAGGGCACATAGTTTACAGATTAGCCTTTCAGTTAAAAATCACTATTTCAGCCTTGTTTGGTCTACACTCAGATATGGATTGGTCACTTTAGTATGCTTCTTAGAGAAATCACAGAATACAATTACCTTTACCATGTTCATATTTTGTCAAACTTCATCTGAGTTATTTATTAGTGCGTGTGCACAAGACCAGGTCTCACAATCAACTTGTGGTACATGTCTGTATGACACGTACCTGCATGTCTTTGGACTGTGGGAGGAAGCTGGAGAACCTACACTTACACGGGAAGCAACTCCACACAGAAGGAACTCCAGCCCAAACCAGGAATCAAACCAGGGACCCTCTCACTGTGAGGCGACAGTGCTACCTACTACACCACCATGCAGCCCTAACCAAGGAATTGTTTCCTAAACCTAACCAAGGAGTTGTTTCCTAAATGGA
The DNA here is from genome assembly GCF_963514095.1 of Eutrigla gurnardus. Lineage (NCBI taxonomy): Eukaryota > Metazoa > Chordata > Actinopteri > Perciformes > Triglidae > Eutrigla > Eutrigla gurnardus. The sequence continues at coordinate 2,932,345 of NC_139926.1, forward strand.
TAACCTACATTGGAAATTTATTTTTTTTCGATTCCCGGGTCGCCCTCGGGTTCCTTCTGTGTGGACTTTGTCCCCGTGTAAGTGTGGGTTCTCTCCGGGTTCTCCGGCTTCCTCCCACAGTCCAAAGACATGCAGGATGGGGATAGGTTAATTGATGACTCTAAATTGCCCGTAGGTGTGAATGTGAGCGTGAATGGTTGTTTGTCTCTACATGTTGGCCCTGTGATAGACTGGCGTCCTGTTCAGGGTGTAGGCTACCCTGCCTTCGCCCCCCCCCCGCAACCCTGAATACAGGATAAGTGGTAGACGATGGATGGATGGATGGATGGAAGTTCATTTTGAAAAGACACAGGCATGTATTGAGTGGAACGTAACAAGTCGCCCTGGCACATCCGAATGTGACGCTCTAGGTTCAGATGGTTACAGATCCCTTTGGGAAGATTTTGATCACTGGTGGGGTCAACTCCTTCAGTTGTGTCCCAAAGTGCTGCCTGCTGAGTCTGCCTGCCTATGCACTGTTTGTCACAGCTAGATGCTGTTTAGTGGAAAGACCCAGGAATGTATGTTCATCCTTATAGTTCAACTCATTGGTGTCAACATTAAAATGCTGCTGTTGGTAAAGGAGCGATTATGAACAAAGGTACTTCAAGATAATGCTGTAATGCAAAAAATAAGTTTTAATATAATCGAATGCTCCACTTGACACAACTTTAAAGTGTTCAACAATAAGAAATGCTTTTATTGAATGAAATGTGCATCCACAACAGCCACAAGAAAACAACATTGAAAGATATGCAAAGAGCCACCGTGAGAAGGAATGATAGTTTAATTATGCCGACAGATTTTGAGGTTGTTGCTGTAACTTCTTATTAGAATACAGAATGCAGAATACATTTTTAGTGCACTTTTTTGAAGAATTGCCTCCAAATGAAGAGGCATTTCCAGTTAGAGTCCTTGTCTCTCAGAGGTTAATCGCGATTATTGTGTTGTTTTTTTGTTGTTTTTTTTCTCCTTGGAACATATGGTAATTAGCTGCACTTAAGCAATTACACAAACAGAAAGCTGAGGAGCGGAGCATATGGGAAGGCTTTTAGCTGGTTCATATTTTGGAACAGATGCAGAAAGAAAGCAAGAAAAATAAAAAGCAAGAGATGGAATTTCTTGTCATCAATCTCAGAGACTGCCCTCCCATTTTACCCCCCCCCCCCCCCCCCAACTCTGTCACTTTTCAGCAGCTATTGTTCTCTGTGGGGTGATTTTTCTTTTTCCTCTTCAGACACGATAAAGGAGTGCATAGTCATATCCCCAGTACAGCTTCAGCAAAACAAAGCATGAGTGAAAAATGAGCAGCAATTTCCATCAGCCCCCCCCCCCCCCAAACAACACCCCCGCTTGCTGAGACTAGTAGGGAGGTCAACTGGATGATAACTGTGCTGTTTGAAATAGTGTTGGATGTTTATTTTCTGTTTTCTTAACTTGTCAAATCCCCTCCTGAGAATATGAAAGCAGCTCAGGTATTAATTCTTCTTCTGACATCAGGAATCCAATAATTTGGTAATTAAAGAAGACAGCTGAAAATTAATCACCGGATCTGTCGGTTCAATACAGTTCACATTCAAACACATGACATGTGACGTAATTACCATAAAAACACATTATGGCTAATGTTACACAATCTATCTTGCATAATCAAGTTGAAAAGGAACTATTTCCCTTTCCATCAAAGCAACAACAGTCTGGGAATGGAGAGGCCGTTCAAAGATTAGCCTGCAAATGACCACAGACAAGGCAATTCAGAAATCCCCTCCCGACAGCGATTGGATAGATATGACACATCTATTTGTGAGACGTCTGTAATCATTTTGGGCTCCTTATTCCCTGTGGATCTCAGCAAGTATAATGATGGCAAATGGAGGCAGAAGCCGAGGCTGTTTATTGGCTGACATTTCCTGCTACAACTCTCGGTCAGGCCTTTTCTATTTATACTTTATTTTATCATTTCATTTTCTGAGAATTACATGAGAGATTAGATGAAATTACCTGCTTTTTGTCCTCTCCTCTCTGGCCACTGACCACTTCTTGATTCCTTATCTCTATCTGTATCTCTGACTATCAGTCAACAGCAATGGAGATATAAAGGATTGGCATTATGCTATAACTTCCTTTCTCGCTCCTCCTCATAAATCATTCACACAAACACACAGGCCTCTAGGAAACAGCATCTGAAAGCTGTCGCGGCACCTCCGCATAGAAGCAGATCAATGAAGCAGTAACTTACGATGGATATTAAAAAAGATATGTTTGCTCAACTTTGAACAAGACTACAGCCTCAGTCATTCATTCTGAAGGGAGGGTCACATGGAAACGAGCTAACACAGAGAAGTGAAAAGGAAACGTTTGGACCTTCTTTATACTCTATGCGGTTTTCTCCTCGCCGCAAACCGACATTCTTAAAACCCCTCAAACTTCTCCTTTTTCTTTCTTTTAGACAATGTAGGGTGTGCACTGAACGGCAAAAAATGTGCCACATGGCAGCTTTCTAGAATTTAAGTTCCCACAAAATATAACTTCAAGAGACACATATTTTGTTGTTGATTATGTTTGTTCTTGACGTATCACAAGTTTGTTTACACTGTTTACTGAGATAATAGATCAAAATAGAAGTAGGGTCATTTCTCAGAAACTTCCATGCACTCAGACTTTTTGCAACCAGAGGAGTCGCCCCCTGATGGCCAGTAGAGATACTGCAAGTTTAAGCCAGTTCAGTTTTGGCTTCACTTTTCAGAACCGGTTGCAGCCTGAGGGGTTCACCAACGTCGGTACAATTTATCCTGAGAAGGATGTTGGATGGATTGATCACCACTCCTTGAGCCCCGTCATTAATTTGGCTGATAATGTGATTTTAATGCAGCAGCTTCTTTCATTTGATTCACTTAAATCATTCAGCACACAAACACGGAGGGCGCTGACTAATGTAGCATCTCAGAGCCATCACTTTCACACAGAGATCCGTGGTGTTAGGATGAACCAATCATTTTCTAAATATGTAAAAGACTGCAAAGGCTTCAAGTCACATTTCTTCAGATGCAACTTCAAAAAAGGAATGAACTACTGTTTTTGTTTTGTTTGTCATCTTTTTCTATAGCAGCAGATGGACTGCATTTTGTCCAATGACTATAAATAAATGATCCTTGAGTTAAAACAATCTTTTAGAAACAGTTCATGGTGTTTATTTACGTGGGGCTTTGTGAACACGCACCTGATACTGTGTGCTTGTGTTTTGAATGACCATTTACTTTTCAGCTTAAACTCAGAAAACACCACGATGCCTTTTTATTTGCACTGCAAAGTGAAGCCTTTAGTCAGCAAACATAGATTTTGCAAAAACCCTGGGGAAGAATTGCGCAAACAAGCTCTGCATAATGCCGTCATTAACAGACCGCTTTGCTACTGAGCGACTTAGAGCATCTGGCCATGTGCAAGCTGACCTTTGAACTCCTTTATCACTTAATACAGCCGCTTGTTAGGCCACAAATTGTTTGAGACTTTGTTTTTCTTTTTTTTTTCAAACTCAATGTGAGTCCGTGTGAACATGTATGACATGGATACACAAAAAGATGAAGGGATGACATTTGCCAAGTACTGGAGGGATGTGGGCGGACTGTTGTTTCAGCTTCATCTGCTTAATTTGTTATCTGTGTTGACTGCCATTGTCTTGACTCTCGTACTGACTGCCTGCTGCTGTTTCAACGTGGCTCTCATGTTGAGCATCATCCCCACTATTCTCCAACTCCTTGCTTGCAGCTCTGGACGGGTGAGGACAAAGGGGGACATGTAGAGAGAGATCTGAGAATCGGACATCCAACAAATGTAGTGCCAAAACTAAAAATATTAGGCAGGAACAGATTCCTTCTTAGTTTGTGCAACTAATCTGGTAACAAAACAGGAGGGAAATTATTTGTTCTTCCGCCATCAACAACAGTGTTGCCATGGTGACTGACAGACTTCAGGTTGACGGTTTGAGTCGAGAGAGAGAGAGACAGATGGATTTTATTTCCTGTGTTGTTGAACAGATAATCTACATAAATAGAATGTTGAAGTTGAAAAGACTTTTCAATAATGAATATAATTAGCTTCATCATAAGATCATACAAATACAACATCTTATGATGAGTGCAAAGTTTTAGTCTTGTAGGAGCGTTTTTACTCAACTGTAGCTGAACCATGTCATGTGATCTGTAATTAAGCACACTGACCACACACGGTCCAGCCATATACGAGGTTTCACCTACACTTGTTCCCTAATGGATTGTATATTTCATTACTTTGAAGCCGTTTAAAACCCTGTAATTACATTGACGTTATACTATTTGACTCTGCAATTAGAATTTTATGACAATATCATTCTAAATGTAAATATAGCCTAATGGTAGTACCATTAATTTGCACTGGCAATTCTACAACAACCTAAATTATTTGACACCTTCTGTTGCAGTCATCGATCCCTTTTGCTGTGGCGAGACATTTTTCATGTGGAACCATTTCTTCTTTATTTCCGTGACAGTACGACCCTCAGGTGACACGGCATTAAAAACACTCATTATTTTCCCCCCGTTCCTTGGCTGAAGCAGCTCCTTTAATTCTGCTGCTAATGCTGTTAAAAATTATAGACCTTTATGCGAATGCGAAACACTTCAACATAGGACACAGGTGGTATTCATCATTTTTAAGCAGGTCATGTACAGTTGAATCTGACGTGGCTCACTCGTATGACACCCAGTAAGAAAAAACAAACCAAAAGAAATTTAAGATAAGAATAAAATATATGTGAGTTCCATTGTTCTGTGTGATGAAATAGTCTTCAGACAGAGGTAGGGTAGCAGTCATTACTGGCTAACTGGGTGGGCTTTGTGTGATGTAAGCTGGTGCCATGGGGGATGGGAAATCAATGGGAGCCAAGTGCACATCAACAGGATATTAGTTCTGAGGAAATTCCTTTACACACACCACCTCCGGAAAGGCCAGCTGATGAGCCTTGCTGATCAAATGCTAATGAGATGATATGTTTCAGTAAGGAAATGTAGGCGTGTGGTGTAGGCGACTGATGCGGATAGATGTAAGATGAAGAGTGAGAGAACATTGATATCCCAGAGGTCATTTGTGCAACCGTAAGCCTTTACCCTCCCTTAAGGTATTATTAGTGTTCCTCCAGATATTCTCCCATCTTCCATTAGTAGAAGGTGTCTAAGAAGTTTCAGAAGATGCCTGAAGCAGTGGAGACAAACCCCAAAGGGTCAGGGACTCGGTCCCACACCACAGAACATTTACTATTAATTGTGTTGCAAAGTGGTTTTCCTATTCTGTTATTCTTTCAACAATAACTTCAGTGCTACTCAAAAAAAGATACACTACTGGATCTGAACCATATATTGTATGAGCAGTTGTTACTTTTTATACTAGTGATTCAACCAGGAGAGTTTCATGGCCATACAAGTCAACTGTCAGTCACAGATCATTGTCCGTGGGGATTTTACTTTTGGGCCACAAGGTAACAATATGAGTCAGCAAAACGTGTATAATTTTAAAGTGCTATGTGTGTAGTTAAAAGCTTGGACTTATTGTCTGTGCAACTTCCTCATCATTGAGTAATCTGTCCAGCATTATCCACTCAATCTTAGGCAGTCTGGAGAATTCAGAACCCGAGCCCAAACTTTACGCAAGAAATTGGCCCGAATCTTTGTCAGTCCATCCGTTTCAGATCGGATTCAAGTTGGGTATGTTCCCATACAATGAATTTACACTCTCATATCCAGGGAAATGTAATTTAATTTCAGACCGAAGGGTCACAGTTTTAAATGGATTGAAGCGCTTGGCTAACGAACCCCCAAAATGTTGAAAAACTACATGGTTACATTTAGGCAACGAAACTACTTGGTTTGGCTTAAAATTGCAACTAAATCACACAGAACACTTAAAGCAGACCTCTGGTGAAAGCCCTGTGTTTCGGACCCATCCACTACCCAGACTTCCTCCTGACATGAATTTCCACCACAAAATACTTTTCTTTTGAAACATAATTCATAATGTTATGCGGAAATGTAATTTCAACTCCCCCCCCAACCAGGCAGCAGTTTTAAATGAAATGCAATTGAAATGTTCTATCTTTCTGTCTTGAAATACATTTGGAAATTTGAACTTGAAAATACCAATTGACAAAATAATCTCATCAGAAGGTACATTCAGTAGTTCTGCTGGAACTTTTGGTCATATCACATGATATTCCTCACCAGGTGGCATTGCATTGTTGTAAAAGAACTGTAGATGTGATATGCCGTTTTTTTGTTTTTTGTTTGTTTGTTTTGTTTTCAGTCAGTTGGGATAACATTATTTCCACAAAACGAAAGTTAGATTTAGGCAACAGACCTATTAGTTCAATTTAGGGTAAACATTATTGGGCTAAAAAGTAACTATATACTGGTGGGTTTAGATAACAAAACCAACGTGGAACCTGGAAGTGAGTTTATTTCATCACATTTTTGAACAAGTTAAGGCAACCAAGTATTATGTTTGTATCTCAAAAATCACATTCCCCCCACTCTCTAGCCTTATATTTTAAGTTGGATAAAGGCAATATTATTGGGTTTTATAGAGAATAAGCAGTATTTTAAAGAAGGACACTTGCATTTTCCTTTTCTTTGTTGCCAGTCGCCTCCTCTAAATGTATGGTTCTTTCTCAAACCCTTTCTCCCCTCTTAGAATTGCTTGAGTCCCCCGCTTAAGGTCCATGTCGATCTGCAGGCCCCTGGGACTAATCTGCATGGGCGTAGGTTAAGGGGTCAGCCACTGAGTCCTGATCTTGAGGAACCTCCCGGCTGGAATCGCTTCACTTCACCCCTCCATTTCACAACACTTAGCTCCATAGAGCCTCTCATTACTCTACCAGTGAAGGACCCCCCTTCCCAAACCCCCCTGGTATCTGGGTTAAATGGGAAAGAGAGAGCCTGTAGGGGGCTTGAAGACTTTCTGGGGCCTCAGCTCTGCTCTGTAGGCCAGGAATAGAGACATTCCCTGGACTGGGGGGCTGACCCAAAGCCTGGGGCTCAGGACCTGTGTGAACCTGGTTTAATTATATTAGCTGCAGTATTTAGACCCCTTGGCCTTGGCTTTCAAAAGCACTTTAAGTGAGGACGGTTTTCATCACCACCTGATTTGAAAAGCCCCCCGTGTTTTGGTGTGCTTCACTAAGCTCCGTCATCATAACTAAATGTCAGACAAGGTCATGTCACATTAACCACTGATGTGTGTACCATCCACATTTTTTAAAATCTTTCCATCACAGCTTTTTTTGTTGTGTCACTCACCCCTGAGTGACAGTCCGGTCTGTCGATATTTCATTCAGACAGGCTGGGTGGTCAGGATCAGTAAACGTATATTTATAGATAGATAGATAGATAGATAGATAGATAGATAGATAGATAGATAGATAGATAGATAGATAGATAGATAGATAGATAGATAGTTTGGAAGGCACACACTTTAATATGACACGATAATTGTTTGTTACATTTGTCTCCAGCACCATTCTCTCACAGGTTGGGGCGCCTGATGCAACAAACCCAGTTGGACATGGTTAAAAAATATGAAATGAATAATTAACAGTCACTTGAAAGCATGAATGTGTAGAGCCTACCCATGTAATGCTTCCCAGCACAGTGCATTATCATATCCCAAAGGACTAGAGAGATGAAATTAGCGTTGTGTTCCACCTAATTGCTCAGCTCTGGCAAATTAACGTGCCCTTATTCAACCTTGTGTTTGTGAAATGCTATTCATGCTGTTTGTTTCATGTTTAAATCAACATATTTACACATGAAAAGATGAACCACCTCTGTTAATTACACTAGACTTTGCATTCTGTGTTAGCTGGCTCCACAGCAGCGCAGGCCTCACTTTTATTGACAGATATCAATCTGTAGACCACATTCTGCTGGAGAGTTATATGTTCAACAGGCTCAAGGCAACAACAGCTACTATATGGCAGGGAGAGAACTGGAAGCAGTGCTAATCAATGGGAGCATTTATGCTAATGCTAATTGCCAGAGTATTTTATTGAGATGTACTGCGTACTGATAGCTGCTTTCGTAGAGCAATTGTACTCACATTTCTTCCTTTTGTGAAACTCCCTTGCACAGCCCAGTAGCATTAATAAACACTGAGCTTAAAGCAGCACTACTGGGACGTATTTATGGCACCAATGACATTAAAACATTAAAAAGTTGTGTTAGCTAAATGTCGTTTCCAAGTCTTTGAGACAGCTGTCTCTAAATCAAGCACTTGACTGTGGAAAAGTGCAGACTGGAGTGGAAATAAAGTGGAAAGAGGTTTGTGATTGTCTTCCGTCTGGCGTGTCAAGTGCAGGTAACGATTAATTTCCCTGACTGATGTGGAAATTGGCAATGTGCCCATACGTAGTTTCTATCAACTCTCCTTTCTCAATAGTTTCTACATTTCCAGACTATCACTCACCACACGACTCATCAAGGAGTCATTTATACACCCAATCTCATTTCAGCACGTTTGTAGTACTGTATTATTACAACATTTAATTTAATTTGTCATGTCTCGGACAAAATATATAATGACATATTATACACTTGTTGTTATGTGATTTTATTTTTTGGTCAACTTTTCATTTGAGGTATTTTTAAAATGACGGTTGCCGTCATCTTTGTGTACAATTGCCATGGTTACAAGTGTTGTTTTCCTACTGCAAGGTTAGTAGAAAATCACAGTCACTTGGCGCTGTAAAAACACAACATAGACTGCAAATCCTCCGTAAATACAGTCAGTAGGCATGTGTTAATTTTTAATAGGGGAACCAGCCAAAAATAAAAAGTTCCAGTACTCCTCGTATTCACATGTTTGCACGTGTATCTCTTTCTTCCTACCTACTACTATTTATTAAACATTTCTTTTTAGCATGTTGTACTGTGTCAGTCATAATCAGTGTGTGGTTTTATTGTTATTATTATATTTAGGCTATGCATCTTTTATAGTAAGCCTATCATACATCAACAATATTTTAACTGAAACATTATATGGGTTTTGTGGTGTGTTTGTACATTTACCTATAGTGTTAATACATAAAGTGCTTTCCTGTGATATTTTCTCCCTAGTGTATCACTTATATTCTATTATAGGATGCCTAACAGCCTGGAGCCAACACCCGCCGGCCAGACTGGCAGGTGTGCATGCAGAGCTCTGGAGTGAGGTTAAAAGGGCCAGTGTCCCAGTCAGGATGCTCGTACACAGCTGGATAAAGAGAGACATTCTGAATTTCTTCTTCTTGATAATGCCCTAAAAAGCTCGGACAGAACTTGAACTATAGTCAAATAATTATTTTATTATTTATGTGTATCATAGCCATGGTCTGTGTGAAATCACATTCTGTAAATCAAAAGAGCTAATTTAGAAAACTCTTAAATAGTGTTTCATAGTTCACAATAATAAAAAATAAAAGTTTTGAAGAACAGTTCACAAATGATTTCACAAAAAGGACGTGAACATTGTATTGATGAATTAGGCTGAAGCACCTCCTCCGTGCCGAGCCTTGAATTACTCGTCAGCTTGTTCTCCTGTTATTACAGCTTCGGAGGCGTGGTGAAAATTATTGGTGCTACAGTACCGGCAGCCCTTGTAAGAAGTGCCAATCTGCAAGAAAAGGTCACATTATGACAAAGAGTAAAGGAAAGAAGTGCTTTGTATCAGTAAGTACCAGGCCACTTAAAGCACTGGGGGAGGGGGATGATTCGTTCACCCGCTACTAGTGAACCGCCCCATGAAGGACTCGGTTCTTTATTTCTAAATCCCTTTAATAGTAGAGAATAATCAGGAGGGACTAGAACATGACGAAAAGATAAATGTTATAAACAGATACTGTGTAATGATAAAGTCTATGACTCTACAAGGACCTTTGCAATTGTGGGGTGTCTTCCCTGAGCAGCAGCAAGATAAATCCTCCTGTGGAGCCCAGACAATGGTGGTGGTGGTGGTGGCTGATTGTTCTGCTGAGACTCGGAGGCTAATGAAGCTGATGAATCTGTGAAGACTGAATGGTGATGGGGAGGTGGAGTCTTCCTGACGGAACATCACTAGAGCTTCATTAGATCATCAATAAAAGATCCAAGACAAAACTGACAGAAGGGCGGGATTCAGAGGAAAAGTCCCAATTACAAATCCATCCACTACTTCAGCTCGACGGCACTATGGATTTATCAATATACTGCACAATCGCACAAATCTCAGTCAGATAAAGGGTCAATGAGTCTGGGAGACCTGACGAAAATACCGTACTCTCTCTACTAAGCAGGAGAATACTGAACTGGTGGAGAGACAACGTAAGCAATGTAGACCTGTGGAAAAGAACAAACCAGGATCCCATTGATTTACAAATTTTAAGGAGAAAGTGGAGTTGGATTGGAGACACCCTCAGAAAATCTGCCACAAATATCACCCGACAAGCCCTGAAACGGAACCCACAAGGCAAAAAGAAAAGGGCTCACCCCAAGAACAATGGAGAGAGGTGTCCAGGCAGAAATATTTAGCAGTGGGCTCAGCTGTGCAGATGTAGAAAGAACTGCCAACAACCGAGTGACATGAAAGATATTCGTCAATGGCCAAAACAACTCAAATACATGCCCCTTGTTAACCTGCCAAACATTAGAGATTTAGACCATAAACTCATGTTAACTGAGATAATAAATCAAGAGAGAAGTAGGGGCATAGACTTCATGCAATCAGACTTATTTTTACAACTAGAGGAGGCGACCCCTGATGGCCAGAAGAGAGAATGCAAGTTGAAGGCACTTCAGGTTTGGCTCCACTGCCGCCAAGACAAAACATTGTTAGTTATTTTTTATATATAAATAATGTTTGATTGACAAAAGCTATACTGTATACAGTGCTGACCTTTTCAGGTTCTGGGGCTTTCTCTGTCTTTCACATGAACACCTACAGGTCAAAAGAGGAATGAGGGTAGAAATCAGGATACAACTTGTTGGGAAGCAAATAAAAGCTAAAAGCTATTAAAGCAGAAGACCTCTGGCTAAGGTGAATCTAAACGGAGATCAAATACATGCAACCAGGTGAGCGTTGAACCCCAGATCACTAACTCCTGCACATCTGTATCTGATTCAGCCCATGGCATGCCTTTTTATGTGAATTAATCCCCCGTACATTATACACATTTAACGTGTCATTCTCCTGTCCTGTCAGCCATGTTGGAGGAGCTCCAGCAGAAATGAGCCAGGAGGGGTGAACGGACTGCACAGTGTCATGCATCAAGAGAGAATTAATAAGTGCACACAGCTTTGAGAAGATGAAGTGCTTTTTTTCCTTTTTCAGTTCTTCTTCAGCAGGATAAATGTTCTTCTTGGAGAGCTCATGATTTATACATGATGCCCTGTGGTCCATCTGACTCCCCGACCGTCTACAGGGAGCAAACACGAACGCAGAAATGGAAACTCACTTGACCACAATAGACTGCTTCTCAATATATCTCTACACTTGCTCTGCTCATAAATCTGTGGTGTGAAATATATACACTATATTGCCAAATGTATTTGCTCACCTGCATTGACTCGCATATAGACTTAAGTGACGTCCCATTCTTAATCCATAGGGTTTAATATGACGTCGGTCCACCCTTTGCAGCTATAACAGCTTCAACTCTTCTGGAAGGCTTTCCACAAGGTTTAGGAGTGTGTTTATGGGACTTTTTGACCATTCTTCCAGAAGTGTATTTGTGAGGTCACACTGATGTTGGAGGGAAGGCCTGGCTTTCAGTCTCCACTCTAATTCATCCCAAAGGTGTTCTATTGGGTTGAGGTCAGGACTCTGTGCAGGCCAGTCAAGTTCATGGTTCTCATGGCAACCGCCAAACCCAGACCTGTCCATCATATTGCCAGATGGAGAAGCGTGATTGGTCACTCCAGAGAACGTCTCCACTGCTCTAGAGTCCAGTGGCGGCGTGCTTCACACCACTGCATCCGACGCTTTGCATTGCACTTGCTGATATATGGCTAGATGCAGCTGATCGCCATTGAAACCCATTCCATGAAGCTCTCTACACTGTTCTTGAGCTAATCTGAAGGCCACATGAAGTTTTGAGGTCTGTAGCGATTGAGTCTGCAGAAAGTTGGCGACCTCTGTGCCTCAGCATCCGCTGACCCCGTTCCATCATTTTACATGGTCTACCACTTATTGGCTGAGTTGTACCACGCTGTAATTCACTGAGCTCCTGAAAGTGACCCATTCTTTCACATGTTTGTAAAAAAAAGGCCTGCATGCCTAAGTGCTTGCTTTTATACACCTGTGGCCATGGAAGTGATTGGAACACCTGATTTCAATTATTTTGATGGGTGAGTGAATACTTTTGACAATATAGTGTGTGTGTGTGTGTGTGTGTGTGTGTGTGTGTGTGTGTGTGTGTACACCCCCTAATCCCCCCCCCCCCCCCCCCCCCCCTAAACGCATATCAAAAAAATAATATTTTTAAAGATAAAACCTGAACACGTTTACTTAGTTTTTAGGTGTATTTATGCAACACAACTATTTGGTTTGGTTTCAGAAAGTCAAACGAACACAGGACTGTCACTCAGGAGACCACTGTCCATGTCTCGTGTGAAAGCAGAAGTATACACTGACTTTATGCATCTAACGTTATGTTATATAAGCAAATTGGCTAAAGGCGGTTGTTTATTTATGGTTGTTACGCCAAGTTAATTATAATACTTATTGTGCTGTACAGCAAGTTGGCCGATCGTTGGCTGTTGGTTGAAACTCATTTCTAAGCCAAGGTAAATCAAAACTAGTTTCCCTTGTTATTCAAAATGCAGTGTCATAGTGTGGGAATGTTGTTTTTAGGAGACAAGGCTGGCCCCTCTCTCCCTGTACTAAGTCTCCGTGTTCAGGTGAGGGCTGCTGTAAAGGTCAGAGCCCACAGCCACTGTGAACAGGGCCTTTCCAAGCTGGCCAAGACCTGGCGGTCCTGGATCCTTAGAGAGGAAATGCACCCGGGCAAGAGCCCTGACCCGCAGAGTTGAAAATAAAAATGATGAAATACTAAGATACGAGGTTACCACCCAGCAGTGACGTGAATTTCGACGAACATTTAGGCCGACATATTTCTGTTATGATTGTACATCATGCAGCAGCGTTTGTGTCCTCCCTGCAGCCAACATCTTTATTTTAATCCCAGTGAATGAAGCATGAAGGACCTCGTGTTCCTCTTCTTTGTCCCTCATCCCCCTCTCTTCCTATACATCTCTCTTTTCCTCCATATTGATCTCTCTCTCTTTCTCTCTCCTTCATGCATTCTTTCTCTTTGATTCTTCCTCACATAGATTACTGTGTGGCAGCTCGGGGGTCTGGAGCACTGCCTACTCTAGCCGGCTTAGGTGAATCAGTTGCCATGGCAATCAAACCCAAATAACCAACAATGGCATGTTAATTATGGTTATTACTGTATGAAGACTGTTCCAAGAAAATGAGCGATGTTACTTTTCTTTGGAAGGATTAAAGAAAGAAAATGTCAGAGGTGAAGCAGTTTGGACAACATAATTCATAACAGAGCGTTGATTGCAGAAATGTCCGACCCAAAGTCCCTCAGGCTGTTGCAGATGGAGGCTCCACAAAGAAGCCTGCTGCCCTTGGCTCTGAGGGGGTGACAGAAAAATATGGCGTTGGCTGTGCAGAAAAATTGGCCACATTCAACCGGCCCTAAACTTGTGTGATGTCATCTAAGTGACTATACCTTTGGCTATAACACTGGAATTTGAAACACACTCATATAAAACAATAATGTGCCCAGATATGAAAATGAAATTATCAACATCTGTTTGGTAACACTATTGAAAGTCATATGGGTTGGATATTTGATTCATAAAATTACATCCGGATCAAAGGGTTATTGTGAAGTAATTTTACACTGCAATCGTCAAGAAACATAAATGCTTTTAAATAATTGACAAAAAAAATGTATATCTTATGGAACACATGTTTTAGTTATTGTTGTGGGAAAAGGTGATTTTCAAGTCTAGAAAACTTATCAAAAAGCTCTGAAAACTACCCAGCAGCAAATGATGGACAGGTTTTCCACATAGCTGGTTAGTTACATAGTTACATCATCTAATGTTAATCACTGTTTTGTCATTTCTAACCGTATCTCTATCTATCTGAGTTGAGAATGGAGTGTGAAAGCTGCCTGCAGTTCTTGCTGATGTTCTCTGTCACAGCTGCAAAACCGGTTGTTCTTCCTGCATGAACAACCGGTCAAAGTGACGTCGTAGGAGACGAGGAAGAACTACAGTAGCTGTCGGCTGCAGCGCTGCTTCCTTGTTCTTTTCGCTTGTTTTACGTTTTCCAACTGCCAAAATGGCATCCCAGAATATGAGTGCAGAGGATGATCGGCCAGAGAGAGGCAGCTGGAGCTGCTCAGGGTGGATGTGTCTGGGGAGGACCCTCCAGAATCTGAACTGCTGAGAGCAAACACCAAGCTTAAACTGCCCTCCGATGCAAACAGAAATCATTCTGCTGTAAGAAATAAAAGTTTGTTGGATGTTGTTGCTGACCCAGAGAGAGCGAGTCATGTGTGTGTGTGTGTGTGTGTGTGTGTGTGTGTGTGTGTGTGTGTGTCTTTGTGCATCAAAGATTTCCTCCTCACTGGGACGGAGATGTGCCGGACACCTTCATTAGGATCCCTGAGACACACTGGAAGAGACAACCAAGACTGTTGTTTGAATGAAGTGTTCTATGATGAGTTAACAAGGCAGTTAAACCTGACTTAGTTTGGTGTAAAAGAGAAACCTGAGTTCAGAAGGTGAACAAAAAAGTATTTTTCTGTTTAGGTGCAAGAATATCTCCTTTGACATTTTGTGAGATTGTTATGCTCATGTCTGACTCAAACTTAACTCAAACTGACTCATCCTAGTATTTGGTGGCATAGCAAGCATGAGTCCTCAGTAGGTGAAATCTTCAGTGGACTACGTTTACCATCAGCACTAATTGGACATTCATATGAAAGGTGGTGAATTTCCCTTTAAAAGGATACATTGGACCAGAAATGTGACCCCAAAGAGAAGTTAATGATGCTTTGTGTCTGCTGGATGTGTCAGTAGATAAATCGATGCTAACTGAGTAATATAACTAAGTTGATATGTCAGACATTGTTGAGTCAAAGTGGCCAAACAAAATCACTGAATGCAACTTTTAAGGTGTTCAAATAGTATACAATGTAGATTTTTTTTTGTCTTGGGAAACTTACAAACACTACATTTTTTAAATAATGTAATAAATCTATGGCTTGCTCTAGTTCTAGTGTAGTTTAGTTAGTCTCAAGATATTTGTCAAATTTATATTTCAATATGGTAGAAAGTCTCATTCATGTTTTGTTTTCAACAACAAAATGCTCAACGGGTACAGTTACATTTTAGAGCATGGTATCTGTTTGCCTCCCAGGTACTAATGGACCTTACCGGTCGGCTAATGTAGCCTGCTATAGCTGCTTCCTGTGTCGTCTCTGTGGGATTGCACAACTAAGTACATCTTCCACTGATTCTCTGGCTCTTGAGTCTTTTCAAAAGGCTTTCATAACATCCATGTTTACGTCAGCGGATGGTCTACACTGTTGGTGAACGAGAAGGAAGAGGAGGGATGGGAATGAGAGGAATAACAGGAGGTGGATCAACAAGACGAAGCTGTGCCGTTTCCAAACCGTCTGTTCCTCTCGCATCCAGCCATTACCAGAGTTAGCATCCACTTGTCAGCTTTCTGCCTAATTAGATCCAATGGTCTGTGTGTGTGTGTGTGTGTGTGTGTGTGTGTGTGTGTGTGTGTGTGTGTGTGCGTGCGCACACATATGTGTTAATGCTGTTGCCATGGCAATAGTCTTCCTCTATTACCGCAATAACAGAACACTAGCAACTTGCCACCTTTCATACACCCACGTTTGGTTGGCTAATGTGCTACTCACTATAGCTTGTGGTGCTAGGTTTTGTCAGGTGCACTTTTAAACTGTGCCAAAACCAGAGGAACACATGCAGTGGAAACACTTTATAAGTTTCATGTTAAGAGGAAGTTAATAACATGATGCTCATCTGTCATTCCGAGATATATTTTTGCAAAGCACAACACACCTTTTCTGCCGTAGATAGAGGTTGAGCTGTCAGGTCACATAGTGAAGAGAAGAAGGTTGGTCTGAAGTCTTTTATACTACTTTCATTGGGATAAAATGAGAGTGCTGTGTATGTTGAGGAAGTGCTGCAGCCTGGGAGAGGACGGGGGGCTCATGGGAAGGTTTTAAGCTGCCGTCAGTCAACGTCACTCTCTGCTATTTAGATTCCAATTACACCCGTCAGCTCAGTCTGAGCCCTCATCTGTCTCTCCCTCCTCCATTTCTGTCTGCCTGCCTCTTTAAACCCTCACACACTCTACTTCTCTGTGTCCAACAAGACTGTGCACTCATTCTTTTCCTTCTTTATTCATCGGCAACCTCCCTGTGTATCAGTCTGTATTACCGTCTCCTGGATCTTCGGCCCTACTTTGTATTCACTGTTCACGGCAGTGAACCATACAAGCCACCGCCAACTAACCTTTCCTGGGGTTAGTTGTCTTGGGGATCAATATTGTCCTACTCCTATTTAAGTAGGAAGTTTGCCACAATATACAATTGCATTAAACAATCTGGCCAACGTGTCTCCTTTTGGGGTCCCATTTCAAAAGGTCACCTCGTTTGACCTCATCAGGACCAGCCGCATTCATTTTCCTAAGTGTACCCAGAACCTCTTCTGGGGTTATCACGTGCCTAATCCAGTGTAGCTGTCCTACATTCCCCAGATTATATTATAAACCCCCTTGACTACTCCTGGGTCAATTGGACATAGGGTTTTGATTTCACCATCCAAACTCAACCTAGCCAAACATTTCCTGTTACTTAGATATAATCTCTGCATGGTTTTATATCTGCTTTTCTTGTTATTAATGAAACGATTTAGTTGTTTGGGACCCATGATCCTTCTCATGGATGGAGGGTGCCGGGACTCCCCTTATTTCCTGAGCTTGCCCATCAATTTCTTAATTAAGAGGATGACCCTTCGGAGGCTCTCCATTTTTAAGCTGCTCCCTTCTCCCGTTTCATCAAACAGGAGTTCCTCCCAACTCACCTTCGCCACCGGAACTGTGGGGACTGTGGGGAGCAGAACATTTAGGGTGGTGAACGCTCTAGTAGTAGTCGGAGTCCCGATTAATCTTTCGAGAGGCGCCAAATTTTGGAACATGGCACACTCCACTACATATAGTCTTGTAAGTTCCCGCACACTTACTACAATATACATATTTTTCTAGGGTGGTGGATCTTGTTAATGTGGGTAGAGGCCACTTTTGCCAAGAGCCATCTCTCACAGAGCACACCTCTGGAGCACCCGAGGAAATATCAAAACTGTAGCCACAGTTTTGAGGCATTTGTGGTCCCCCTCTCCTTCCTCGAGTCCTCTTCCCAACTTAAGAACCGCATCCCGGCCTTCTGCTTGCCTTTGATATGCCTGACGGGGACTGTCCTGCAAGGAATATCGGTATTAACTGTCTGGCGGCTTACAGCGTCAAGTTTGTTTGGAAAAATCCTGCTCAATATCCTGGTAGCCCTCTCGGTGCTAAGGCTTGTGAGCTTCTGCCCAATACGTTGCCCGGTCAGAGATTTCCTCGGGGTCAACGTCTCTACCGGCCGGGGTGGGGGGACCCAGCCAAGTTTTAAGGTGTAGGAAACTGGCCTCAAAGCAGTAAACTAACTTTGGTCCAGACTATCGCCACAAACCAGAGACAGAAACAGTTTTAAGATTAACTTACTTACAGTTTTGCTTACCTCTTTCTGGGAAGGAGAAAAAAGAGCTCAGCTAGGGAACAACACTACCAACAAAATTGAGGCAAAGTTAATTGCCCTTCATGTTGAATAACCGGCCAGTCAAGGTTTCTGTTCCTATCTCTGTTCAGGGGAATGGGGAGCAGTGCTCCCTCTGACACCCCAAAAGTGGAAATTGGGGCCATTTCCGATGGGAATCTGTTGGTTGTATGCCCCTGTCCCCTAGCTGTTCCGTACGCCACCCTTCCCCAATCACTTTTGTGGGCCAGCGGCACTGCAAGGACAGCCGCCACCTGCCCATGTGCCAGTTCACTCAGTAAAGTGAGACTGGCAGCATGTACCAGATGACGAGAAGCCCCCTCAATTGTGACCAAAGCCCAGACTTTACGGCTTATTAGACTGACACAACACCTCACCAAGGGGCACCAAGTGGAAGACTAATATAACTGGACTCTTAAGTGCCCGGCGGTTAAGAGGAACTGCATGAAAAGTCATAATAAGATCTGCAGCTTATTAGAAGGTGCAGCAGAAAGGAACAGATGAAAGGTTTGGAAAGAAAAGAAGCTCATAACACCTGAAGGCCAGGTAGGAGTTCCAGATCTGATTATGGTGAGGAAGGCCAAAGCGATTACTCTCGATGTGGCCATTAGGTTCAAGGTCTCTGAAGAATCACTCAGACATAGAGCGGGGGCTGCGAAGTACAGGGACTTCACTACATTTTTAAAAAGTTACAAATCAGTATCCTGTAATTGTTCACAATTCAGAAAAATAAAATAGTTTTGTTTATAAAATGTCAAAGAATAACTTGGTCAGCAGCAGCGACAGTACATACTCACTCTGACTCGCACTGATAGAGAAGTGTGTGATTATATCATCAGCTGAACAATCAACATTCCCCAGACAGTGTGTGTGTTTTTCCTTCACTGCCTCTGATCTGGTACTATATCTCTTTGCTTCTTAACATCTTTGAAACAGACAAATCCAATGTTAAATGTATAGGGCATAAAAACATAACTGAAATTATCAACACTGAGACTTTGATAATTCAAGGGACGTTCGAATGATAGAGTGTAGAATTCTGCGTGTGGTCTTAATTAAATTAAAGGACATGCTAGAGTGCTGTGCCTTACAACATGGAAGAAGAATGACCCTATTTGTCGAGGCTTTAAATTCTGAAGATGTGAATTTTTCAGGTATACTTACAAATGGTGATTAATCGTGATTACTCCACAGCTACCCTGTGATTAACATCTGATTAAGAATGTTAATCATTTGACAGCCCTAACTAGGATCCAATCTTTTTTTTCTTCCTGGAAAATAAAATATAACGCTTGCTTACATTAACTCATACCAACCAATTTCAATCAATAACGTCACAACATCAATCAATCCATCTGCTACTACGGCTCCGCACAGAGCTAGAGAAGGTGGTGAGCTAAATTCTTTTCAACCATCAAATCAAACTCCTCCCAACATTATGTCCCACTTTCTATGCTATTTCACTGTAATATTCAGCCCAATATGGAAGATAGATACTCTAGAAATGTTTTTTCAAGTCGACTTTAAAAAGCCTGCAAAAATGTGGAGGTAAGAAAGGAAAGAAGAAATTTGAAGTTAAATTAAATAATCAATCAAACACACAGTGCCCAATACAATGCATTCCGGAGATAAGTTGCCTCAGCCATACTTCTGGTCTGGTATGACCAGGATCTTATGGTGGCTACTGTCAGTTTACTGACTCTTACGCATTCATACAACAGCAGGTTTTAAACATCCCATAATTATCACTTGTGGCTGCTGCTCAGCTAAAGTCACATCATCTCACTTTCAACTCATTAGCTAAAAGGATGTGGACTTGGTTTTTAGATATTAGCATCATGTTTTATTGCAACCAGAAGAGACAGAACTGAAAATGCACTGTGCAAGATGAAGTTCTAAGACAAAATCCAAGATGACTTCCCAGACCAGACAGCACCGTGTTGGCAACCTGTCAATCTCAAGGTATCCCCACCCTAAAGCATCCCCTTGCTTTATGTTCTATTAAAAATAATAATTATAACTAATGGACCATAATTTACTAAATGAACATCATACTGTAATGAAGAAAACTTGAAACTAGAGATTGAGACCATAAACTCATGATTGTAACACATCAAGTGAAAAGTAGGATCATTTTCTCATAGACTCCCATGCAACCAGACTCTTTACAACCAGAGCAGTCGCCCCCTGATGGCCAGTAGAGAGAATGCAAGTCTAAGGCAATTCAGCATGGCCTTGCTTTTTAGAACCAGAGGTTGTTGTTTGGCTTGGATAGTATTCCAGCACAATACTAACTTTTACAATGAGTCTACAAGAGGTTGTCATCACCCACTACTATTGCACAAGTTTTACTCAGATTACCAATGGCTACATTAGTGACACAGTCAACTTGATGAATAAACATATCATAATTCCAAATCAGCTCTGTAGCATTTTTACTATTATGGAAAACAATAACTGAAACAATGACTATGAAAAAAATATGGTACACTTACAAAGTTTTTAGAATAACCATCAAACCGTTGTACACCTGGCAACACTCGTGGGAGGATAAAGGCTTCTCACACTCCTATACCCCTGCTATGCACGCCTGCATTTCATTGGATTTCATTGGTGGGTTTTTTAACCAGAAAGTAAAACACTTTGGGTGTAATTTTGTGCCATTTTTACTCCAGGTGTTTGAGCCATTCAGCTTCTCATGTTACAGTGTAATTTTACTCAACTTTTAAGTGTAAATCAGATTTTGCTTATACCCCAGTGTGTATACCTTACTCCCATGTAAGATTATTAAACAGATTTTAAAAAATCTAGTGCTCAGTCAGCTGTTTCACCTCAGTAAAGACTGGCGATCTCAAAATAGTCTTCATCAGTTCAAGTAGAGCCAGAAATGAGTCTGGCAGGCAGGACATTGTATGGAGTGTTGGGTATCAGGCTTTACATAATGGATGGATAGTTGGATGGCCAGACACTTGGATGGATGGATGGATGGGAGGTGTGAGTTTGCAGGATGAGTAGCTGGACGGATGAATAGAGGCAAGGACCGATTGATGCAGTTGAAGCGTGGCCCGAGGGGACAAAAAGAAAAAAGTATTAATCAGTACTGGTGACAGCTTCAGAGTGACTATATCCTGCCCCCTGCCCCCTCCACAGAACTTCTGGGTTGAGAAAAGGCAGGGGGGGGGGGGGTTCTCCATTACAATGATTGAGGCACTAACTGGGGGTTAAGGAATCTCCCTCAGGGATTATGGAGGTCCACAGTGGCCATGAATCTCACTTTTTTTCTTAATTTTTATTGTCGACTCTCCATTATTTCCCTTTCTGTTGATCAGGCCTCTGACGTCATGTGTGTGAAACATGGATGGCCGCCTCACAAAGCCACCACCTCGCCTGACAGGTCTCCTTCCAAAGCCATATGGCACCAAACCGGCTGGCCGTCCCAACGCGAAGATCGTGTTGAAAAAGCACCAGCAAGGTCAACGCAGGGTGAGACGCGCATCCGCACGGCCGGCGAGCGCACATATGCGGAGCAGCGCTGCGAGGGAGGATGAAAGCGGACGTCGGAGTCCTGATGTGTGTGTGTGTGTGAACGCCGTTGGGTGCGAACGCGGCTCCATCTGTAGCTAATAATGTTTAACACGTTGGAGGCCTCTACACCGCAGCTTCTGCCACTCCATAAATCACACACATCTGGTCCACTGATCCCCCGCTGCTGGACGCTGGTGGCAGGGAAACGCACACAAGGCCGACATGCACACTCTGAATACACATACATACACGAACACAAACACACACACACTCATTTATCACTGCTTAGGCTGACTTGTCTGTGTGTTGCATTTGCATGGAAAGGACGTCAGAATCTCCAGTGTCCATAGAGGACAAACGTAAATAAATCCCATTTCAAACCTACACAATTATGCTATTATGATGTCAGATCTTGAGTTGTTTTCATCAGAATCCAATTTTTTCTAATTTAGGTGTTTGTTCATGGTTGCAGTCTGAACGGGGACTGCTAGCAACTGATTTCCCTTGAGGTTGTAGATAGCTTCACAAGCGAGGAACACAACATCAAAAAGAAGCGTTTTAAAGATTTATCACGGGGGGAAAAAACATGATTGATGTGAGAGGCTTAAATTGCTTGTAGCTCATCTGCTTTGCAGGGAAGCTTCGATAGGGAATCGGCCGTAGCATCCGGCCAGGGCGAACCCCCTCAGGAAACTACGGTGAGGAAGCGAGAAGAAGGGGCGGGAGGGATTGGCGCCGAATACGTGAGTGGCACAGAGTAAGGCATTTATGGAGGTCCTGCTGAAGAATCCCTGCTAAGCAGCATCAGCAAAAGTTGCAGTGGATGACAAAGCTTTACTGACATTGCAAATTGTCAGTCAGTCGCTACATCAATGTTCTCACCATTTGCTGGCCCAATTTTTGCCCCACAAGGCTGAAATTTGGCTTTCCAGATTTGCGCCGATAGCTTATTTGCTTTCACAGACCTTCAAACCAACTTTATTTCACCTTGATGTTCTCTCATTTCATGGACAAGCTCCAATTAATATTATTTTTTAATCATGCTATACGGCTGAATGAGTTATCATCGACACAAAACACATTTTCATCAGGCATAACTCCTGTTATGGAAATAGCTTTTAGTTTCTAGAAAAACCTGTGATTTGGTCTGAAACTTCACATTCTACTCCAACATGTTCTCACTCCATCAAATAAGAAGAAGAAGAATTCCAACAGCAATCTCCTGGATGTGTTTGTTCCCTCCTCGCCTGTGTGGACTTTCTCTGCCTTTCATACTGCATCTCTTGCTTTACCCATAATCCAGTAGGTGCATGATTAGATGCCTTGGCAGTGAAAACCAGTTATCTATTCACACATTGTTATTGTATTTTGCTCTAGAAGTGGGGTTCATATCCAGTTCATTCTTCATTATTTAATATGCCAGTATAAATGATTCAAACAGAGAAAATGACAACTGTGTGGACACCACCTACGTCCAATGTAAATCTGAGCACAGATATTTTTGCAATATACACAGATACACAGATTGTTGTTGTGGTTTTACCCTAGCATTAGATGTTATACTTGTAATCTCTGTATGTGTATGTGTATATTATATTGAAATTCACTCTTGGTTCCTGTGTGCTGCAGTCCCATTATATTCCCATGGACTGAGCTCCTTCAATACAAAGACAATTTGATGTATGATCCCGGCCGCTCACTCCCCCACACACACGTACTGTTCTGCAGCCAAACTGGCACATTTACTTGGCTGTTTAACTTGATGGTTTCTTCATTCCTTCCCTTTTGTGACTCATGCTGTATGAGTAAAAAGCGAAGTAAGTGAAAGTGATGGATTGTGGGTAGAGCCTGCTCACAGTAGGGGCACTCGGAGGCTAAAAATGCTCTAACAAGATTTACTCCTTTGACTTGCTGCTTACATGACTTAAATCCTATTAGGAAGGCGTGTCATGTGTGAGTGTTGCTGTTTTTAGTTGTAAACAGGTATTCATCTCCACAGATCATCACAGAATCTTAAAACAGCAGCTAATGAAGCTGCTGTGTCGCCGTCGTCTCATGCGAAAAAAGAAAATATATATATAGACTTTTCTGCTGCTTGATGTCCTGCAGGTGATTTGTGGCAAACTGTTTGACAAGCAAATTGGAAAGCACTTCCTTTTCCTTACATTTCAGTTAGCCAGGCCATTAGTAGAACAGCATGAGAGATGTAGTTTTCATGACAGGAGCAATTTGGCCGTTGCTACGGCCGGCTCATTAGAAACAATATTCCCTGCTTCATCTCACACCCTCCAGATGCCGCTCCGTAATAGACATATATTCATCATTTCCCCCCCAAATGAGCTCCTTCGATCGATAGCACGACTTCATTTCAGCTGCCATGCTTTCTGATCGCGTTGCCATTCTGCTCATACTTATGTCCAAAACGCTGTTTGCCATTAATATACTTTTAATTGGAACGCCAATAAAAGGGGCGCAAGCAGCCTGTCTGCAATCCGTGTTTTTGGATGGCTTAATCGATAGCAGCGTCGCTCTGCAGAGACAATAGACACATTATTTGCAGTGCTCTGTCATAACCCGCGATCCCCCCCCCGATGAACACTATAATCACCACCATGTGACAGCTAAGTGGGGCATTTCTGGCCCCTGACAGCCACCCACCTGCCTTGATTGATGATTTTGTTTTTAAAAAGTGAAAATAGTTTTTACTGAGGGGTGGTGTGTGTGTGTGTGTGTGTGTGTTGAGGGGTGGGCTACTCTCTCCCTAAAAAGTCACATTCCATTGGGAATAAAGGACAGCATTGTGGAGACTAATCCACTTCAGAGGAAGGACTGCTTCTCTGTGCTGAGTTTGTGTGTGGGAGAGGACATCAAGGGTGTTATCTTCTTGGTGGTTCTGTGTGTGTTGTGTTTATGTGTGGGTTCACATACATTTATGTCACTTTGAGTGTAGATGCCTCTGTGTGCATGTTCCTCTAAAGTTTCTGTG
The DNA here is from genome assembly GCF_963514095.1 of Eutrigla gurnardus. Classification (NCBI taxonomy): domain Eukaryota; kingdom Metazoa; phylum Chordata; class Actinopteri; order Perciformes; family Triglidae; genus Eutrigla; species Eutrigla gurnardus. The sequence continues at coordinate 2,956,806 of NC_139926.1, forward strand.
CAAATGACTTTACACATTATTCAAAGGTGCCCTGCAGAGAACACTGTTCTGTTTGTCTGTTTCTTACCAAAAACACATTTGTGCATGCTCAATATATGCTGAATGCATTCCCCTCCTCATAAAACATTAACAAAACCTAAAAAAAAACAGTTTAAAAAATGCATCATTTGATACTCTACATGTTAATTTCAGCTATAATGCTGAGTTCACACCAAAAGCAAAGGGGATTATTTTACTTTAGGGAGTTTAACCACAGAATCAGTTGTGTTTATTTGTGTCACCTGGGAGAGGAGGCGGGGCTTACCTCTATGTAGACCCCTCTATCCACTATTGCTGCTTTGTACCTGTTGTGAAGTCTCAGATACAACAAGGAAACCTGATGACAAGTCATGTCTTTGACTTCATGGACCCTAGTTTCGTAGACCAGGCGCAGTCAGCACTCAGTCAGCACCTGCGCCACGCCGACGGGGTGTGTCTGCCTGGACTTTGCAAGTTTCGTGCACCACGCAGGCTCGCGCAGGCACACCTCCCGTCTCGCCCACCCGCGCAAGTGGGAAAGAGGGAGGAGACGAGGCGTGGACTGGGATTAATACAGCCGATTCAGATCTTCACCAATCAAATGAGCTCCTCTCCTCACCTTTAATGCGTTAGGGGAGGTTCAGTGCAAGATCCGTCACTTGACAACCCGAGGACAGAAGCAGCGCCGCCACTCCCACCACGCGCATCACACGCTTTGCATGCGTATCATAATAATAACAATGCCGATATTATAAAAAACAGGAGAGAGAGAGGGAGATGTTTTGGTCCGAGAGGCTGAGTTTCCGTTACGCGTGCCACCCGCGTTGATCTGACGTCAGATGTGACGGGACAATCTATATAGATATACATTCACGTGTTGATTCAATTAGTTGCATTAAATAGTGTTTGTTGTGATTATTTATTGCATTTAAATGTGCCTGGAACTGTGGAAACCTGCCTGTGAGGTCTCGGTGACGTGTGCCCACTGCCGCCGGTCAGCCAAACTTCCACTCCGCCAGCTGTAATTCGTCTTGAATGAATGGACTTTATTTGCGCCTTTCGCCTTGCGCCGAGAGTAGACCAGGTTGGAGCTGGCGAGCTTTCAGCGCAGTCTCGGCGAGGCTTTTTGCCACAAAACTTCCGCTACGCCAAGCTGAATCTGTGACGCCTCCCCCTACTGCGCCGCCACACCCATCTTGGCGCAGGCGATCCACCAAACTGCCAAACTGACCGTGCGCAAGGCTGCGCGGGTCGAAACTTGCATTACGCCGGCTCCGCCACCCTGCGCCGCCCTGCGCTGCGCCACAAAACTAGGGCCCCATATGTCATTTGGTCATGCCTTGTTTGGTGTGCTTGGTGAGGATGTTGCTCCACTTTTACCAGTGTTATTTTGGAGAGATGTTTCACACGTGTGGGCAATAATCTTTCAGGTGTCAATATACAGTATGTGTTCCTAGTCAGTGTATTTCTGTTGCGTTGCTGCTTGCCTGCGTATTCTGGGCATCGTTGTGGAACCTCCTGGATTTAGCGCCACATGATGTTTAGTAGGTGGATTTATTTGCTGGCGCTGCTCATCACTCCTGCAGAGATGTTACCTTCCATGTTTTAGCAGCTAACTTTGTAATTTGTGACCTGTCCTATGTTGGCGGAAGTGATTACCTGTGAACACGTTGCTAAGCAACCATTACAACACATTAGTCTTTTTCTAATCCTCTCTGCGGTGAGTGTTGGGACACAGATTGGACTGATACCATTCAATCTCGGGACAGCACATGCGTCCCGGGTTTCGACTCCCGCCCAGGACGCATATCACGCATGTCATCTCCCTCTCTCTCCCCATTTCCACACTGTCTGAAAAAAGAATAAAAAGGCTTCATTGGCGTTCTAGACAAAAAATCATCTTTAAAAAAATACTTACCACTTCTAGGATTTAGGACTGAGAAAACTTCATCTGCTGACGAAACACCATGGAATTCAGAAAAAAATATATGGTAATGACATTTAACATTTCACCCCTTTTTTAAAATGTGAAAATACCATGTGGCATCTGGGAATTTTGCTCTTTTAAACAACAAAAAACCCACAACTTTAGCGGTTAAACTCGCCTCAACCTTTTCCAGATAGGTGGGGGTCAAATCGATATCAGAGCTGGCCTGTTTGATAAATGCATTACTCTTGTTCCTAACAATGTTGGTAATACTGTCGCCTTGGGGTAGAACAGCAACAGTGCTCTGGTAGAATATATTCAATAGCTTTCTACTAACCTTGAAGGTTGTCAGCAGGAAAAAAAACAGGACTTGGTTGAAAAACACATCATCAACATTCTCTCACCAGTGTGTGAACATAAACACCCCTATAGATTGTATCTCGTCACCCACCGGCCTCTGTGTGTCTTTGTGCTAATAGAGTAAAATGTCATCACAACATTGCTCCAGATACTAACATTTCTGCTGTAGCCAGAAAGGTTGTTTTTTCTTGGATGGTTGTTCAGGTCTGGAACAAAGACTGGATGTCGTCATCTTCATGTCACCCATTGGTTAGTAGACTACGGTTGTGAAGCCTCAGGTTTGGCGTCTTAGCCGTTTCCATCTTTTGCAACCAGTGAAGGAAGTGACCATATTTGGACTGCAGAGGAGCGACAGGTGGATCTGGCAAACACAAGCAGCAAAGCGGCACCCAGAGCAGAAACCTTCCTGGATCTGAATCCACCTGGACCATTCTGGTGTGAAGCTGTTGACACAGTTAGTCAAGTCAACTTTACAGCTAAGTGTTGAAGTCATCTTAGTAGCTAACTGTATGGACCCTAATGTACTAAATGAACATCATGCTGGATTGAAGAAGATGTGAAACTAGAGATTGAGACCATAAACTTATATTTATAATTTTTACTGAGATAATACATCAATAGAAAAGTAGGGTCACTTTCTCATAGGCTTCCATGCAATCAGACTTATTTTGCAACCAGAGGAGTTTCCCCCTGATGTCCAGAAGAGAGAATGGCAGTTTTACTTCAGTGTTGGCTTCACTATTCAAAACCAGAGGCTTCTGCCTGGCCTGGACTTCCTCTTGCTGTTGGAGACACTCAGATCTCCTACAGACCTACTGGCTGACGCTCCTCTCTCTCTCTCTCTTACACACACACACACACACACACACACATCCTCTGCCCTCTTATACTCCCTTTCTTCTTGGCCTTCACACTGCCTCCTCTCATTCTCCCCTTCACTCTATAATCTCTTATTTTCTCTACCCGCTTTCTTTTCTGTCGCTCCCCTTCTCTCTCCTTATCAGAAGTGAAGATGAATGGTGAAAGGCAAGGAGGCGAGGCTGAGACTCAAACCCAATGCCTCGTGTGTGGGAACCCCATTGTGGGCCGGCGACTCAGACAGAGAGAGAGAGAGAGAGAGAGAGAGAGAGAGAGAGAGAGAGAGAGAGAGAGAGAGAGAGAGAGAGAGAGAGAGAGAGAGAGCTAAGGTATCACACTTCTCTCCTGTATGGTTGATAGAGCAGACCCTCTCATCTTTCCCCGCCTTGAATGGCATCACTGTGGCAGCCAGCCTGGGGGAGGGAAGAGTGTGTGTGTGTGTGTGTGTGTGTGTGTGTGTGTGGTGGGGGGATGCATGTGTTGACAACAACAGAGATGGAAAGGGTATTTTCAGAGTACATTTGATTGCTTACGTGACTTTCCACAAAGTTTCTGACTACATCACACTTTGCCAGTTGTTGTCATGGACTTTTTCATTCTTTAATCTGTCAGCTTTTAAATGTGTATAAATGAGTGTTTGCCTTCGTATCACTTTGTCTGCTTTGCCATGATTATGAGTGCTTTCACATAAAACAAACTATGTGTTTGGGTTGGTGTGAGAGCTGTTGATCAAACCAGGACGCAGACCAAGCAACTAAACCAGACCACTTGGGGCCGTTTCCAAGCAGACTATGGTAGTTAGTTTCCCATGACAATGAACCAACATCACGATTTTATGAAAGCAGATAAGTGATTTAAAATGACTAAAAAATCCATTTGCTTGTGAAATCTGTTTAGGAAACAGTCTTATATTATTATCATATTATATTTAATAATAATAATTAATAACTGTATTTACAACACGTTCTCACTCCAAAGTGTCAAATAACTCAGCTCGGTCAGAGCTCCAAAGCTTCAAATTGCGATGCTATCCATCTCCTCGAATGTCACTTTAGTATGGGTCATCGTCAATATAGGCTTGTTACGTGCATAGTGCCCTTTCAAAATAAACTTCCATCTTTACTGGAAGTTAGGTTTGGCAACAGGTTCAGTCACATGGGCTGAAAGTGACAAACATGTGCATGTGACTAATGGCCGATATGACAAAATGTTGATGTTCACTTTTAGCAATTCACCTTTGTATAATTTGTTCCTCTTGGTCCAGTCCATATGAACCCACCTACAGGTAAACTGGCATCCTGAATGTGTGTGTGCTGAGGTAATGTACAATGAGCTTGTTCACTCAGCCATCTGTGTCACAATAAGAGCAGAGAGAATGGATCACAGCAATAAAGTAAAAGTAAAATAAAAAAAGATATATTTGATCTCAAAACTGATCATTTTAAAATGTGCTAGTATAACAGGAAGTGAAGCCTCCACTCTTCATGTGTCTTTCTTCCCACCACATGTTGGAACCCGGCTGCAGGGCTTCGCTCCAGCACTGAAGTTGGGTTACAAGGTCTGGCTCTCAGTCCTTTTCACCCCAACTATGAGCATACAGTGGGAGAAGTGTCACGTCAAAACTGATCTAAACCATCATGGCATTCAGATTTCCCTTCACTGAAACTACGGGGCTCACTCCGAACCCAGAAAACAAAACGCACCAGAGTAAAAGTATGAATAAAGGGCCGTTGGCATTGTATCTGAATTCACTTAATCTCAGAGAAAGCCAAACTACATTGGTGCACATTAGATCCCTTTATCTCTGCCTTCGACTTTGCACACGGAACAGAACAAGTGCTCGACACAGACTCTGTAGAAAGCAATCAACTGAGACTGTTTTCCATCTGAAACTTGGCTCAGTCGAGCGAACATAGAGGAGCTTTAGGTCATTAGGCTACCGGTCTCAACAGATGAGTAGAAAATCTTGTTTGCACGACCAAAATAACTGAATAAACTAAGAATTCTCAGAGACGGGATCTCAGTCAGCAGGCTGGAGCAGACGTGGCGTTGTTTCACCTCTACAACAACCTGACCGGTTTTATCGGGTGTGTAGACAGACAGGCAGGCGGCTGAGCGGCGGGTGGTGTTTTCCGTACACTCACCTGTCTGCTCATATTAAATTCTGCAGCCGGTGAGTTTACTTTGCAGAGTCTGGTTCGCATGGTCAAGCTGTGCACACTCTTCACCCTCTCCTCCAGTACAAACCCTCTCCTCCCTCTTAGCATCAATTATTCAAAGAGAAGTCAATTAGGATTGAATAATTCATCTTCCAAGTGTCGATATTTAGTCAACAATCTCATGGAACTTTTTTGACAATCCCCAGATGTGGTTGAGAGACTCTAAACCTGCCGAACTTAATGAAACGCATCGTCCACACTGTTTTTTGTTTTGAGTTTAATTGTGTAGTCACATGCTACAGTGAAGGTCAGTACGGAGCTGCGTTAGCCAGCTCCCATTATGAGCGAGGTTGTCTGTCTGGCAGGCACACAGCAGAGTTGACAAGGTCCTTCATCTCTCCCAGCGACAATGGTCCGAAATGTGGTGTTCTTCATAGAGCAGAGTCTGTCCAATCAGAACGACTCGTAGGCGACTACCTGATCCAGCAGAGCAGTACATTACTACAGAGGTCAACTTCAAAAATATATAGTGTTCCCACTTTGGCCTGAGTGCTCTACACACACACACACACACACACACACACACACACACACACCTTTATTTTAATAGGCGGTTATAGGCATTAATGGCTAATTCATGATGAGTAATACATGCACATGTGTGTTCTAGCATGCAAAACGTAATTATAACATAGGTGTCAGCTGAAATAAAGAGAATTCTGCAGTATTACTTTTTTTTTTAAAGTATGGATGCATTCTTGGGAAATGAATGAATCTAAATGCAGAGGTTAACACAATGTACCTGTTTACATATGACAATTGTTCTATAGGTTAAGTGTCTTTGCGTGGCTGGTGATTTTACAGTCTGAATGAGCCTTCAGGTCACGCCCCATCCAGTGGTTATGGTGTTGCACTATCCTGAAACTTTACATGAAGTTATTTGGGATTTGGGAGTGTGCAAAAATGCTTTTGTACAGTCAAACAAATTCCATGAAAAGACGATATTGTCTCCACAGTCAGAAGTTTAGTTTAGAAGTTAATAATTATTACCATTTGCATGACTGGATATTAAATGGTGCAGCAGTTGTGGTAAACCAATCCCTCCTTCAGATTCAAGTGCTTGTTGAAATAATAATGTACTCTCTTGTAATTTTACTGTGCCTTTGTGGCTCTAAACTTACTACTTGTAGCGAATATGAAAAAAGAAACTCAAGGTAACACCTTGTATCCGCGGTGACACTTTGTTGATGATTTCTTTGATTGGCTTTTGAGGGTTTTCTCTTTGCAGGAATATGAATGCTAACGCCAAAATTCTCACGGCCCTCTGCTCCCACAGCAAGACATTTTCTGGATGGTTTTGGCAGAATAACATGCACTATAAAAGAATAGATAGAGCTATATAGAGCATGAAAACTGAGCGCTCTATAGCGACTCTGGGGACAGCAAGCAGACCTGAACCAGACCACCTTATTTGGGCCCCAAATAAGGTACATATGTGTACATAAGTGAGATTGGCTCTGTCAGAAACCACTCACTACTGAATTCAAGAAAGGTATAATCACCTACATACTGTAGTCCACTATATAGTCATCTATATAGACCTCTACATAGTCCACTATATAGTCCTCTATATAGTCCACTATATAGTCTCTATATAGTCATCTATATAGACCTCTACATAGTCCTCTATATAGTCCTCTATATAGACCTCTACATAGTCCACTATATAGTCTCTATATAGTCATCTATATAGACCTCTACATAGTCCACTATATAGTCTCTATATAGTCCTCTATATAGACCTCTACATAGTCCACTATATAGTCTCTATATAGTCATCTATATAGACCTCTACATAGTCCACTATATAGTCTCTATATAGTCATCTACATAGTCCTCTATATTGACCTCAACATAGTCCACTATATAGTCTCTATATAGTCCTCTATATAGACCTTTACATAGTCCACTATATAGTCTCTATATAGTCCTCTATATAGACCTCTACATAGTCCACTAAAAAGTCTATATAGACCTCTTCATATATCCACTATATAGTATCTATATAGTCCTTTTCCTTTTCAACATTTCCTGTTGTTCCCTGTTGATTCTGACAAGTGTTGGGAAGTAAAATACAAACCTGTCCACACTGGATGATAAAAGAAACAACGGCTGGAGACAAATGAGTGTCTTGGCGGCAGCAGCATACTGGTTCCCAGCCCACCAGTGCCAACAGTGATGACTGGAGGCGGCCAAGTTCACAGCTGCAAGCAGTTGTTTGAGCATTAGGAAAATTGCATTGTGCTTTTACAGTGAGTCAGTGGTTGATCAGAGAAGCTATTTCCAGAGTAAACTGATTTATCTGGAGCTGGGGAGAAGTCACTTTGGTTGACACCTCTGCATGCGACAGGTGGATTTAACACCTCTCCACCTCTGTTGTTTGTTTCTCTCCCTTTCTCCCTCTCTCTCTCATTTCCTACTAATTCATCTGTTTTTTAATGGCACTACTTCTGTTCTTGTCGGCATTAACGCTGTTTGGTATTTCCTCCATCATTAAGCATTCTGCAGAGGCAGTCTTCCTGCTCCTCTCCCACTTGCTTTGGCTCCCTCTCTCTTCTATTTATGTGTCTAATGAAAGCCTATAATCATATTCTACACACCCACATACTGTCTGAGGCTTTCAGATTATATGTCTCGGGGAGTAAGAACAACAGAATCATCATATTAATGGTAGTGGTGGAAGATCCTCATCATTGTTGCGGTAATGCTTATAATCCACTCTGTCTATCAAACTTGCCAATTATTTCCTGGATTGACTGTTGTAGGAGTATTATAAATGAGATGCAACAGATGCCCAAGTGCAAAGCTGCAGTAAACAAGTATACAATGGAGAGAAATTACTGTTACATATAATAACAGCTCACCGTATAGAGATGAACGGAACAAGTCATTAGTTGCAAATGGCAGCATCAGCGTGAACTTAGGCGATTATGCATTCTCCCAACACAAATGTATTGCTCAAATAGGCCATTGTGTAGCTGGAGAACAACAAATATGACTCATATTCGCAGCAGTATTGGAATAGCAAAAAGCAAAAGCCCCATCAGGTTTGAAAATCAATAAGGTGCCACCATAACATGGATGGTTTCAGGAAAGATTCTCTCTTCGATATTTTGCCAAAGTCCTCTGATTAAATTAATTTCCATAAAATTGGAAATGGAAAATGAGAATTTAAGGTCCCATATTATGAAAAACAGGTTTTCTCTGGTCTCTACACCTATAAACTGGTCCTCCCTGAGCCTGTCGACTCCCTGGATGAGGAAAACCAGCGACTCCTGCATGGTCTCTGCAGCCCCCCCACTGGTACAACAGGCTGTTCAGATTCAGCTCCCGTCATTACGTAATGAAGGGAGTCATTTGCATAGACCGGACTCCTGTTTTGATTGATATCCGAGAGGGGGCGTTTCCCAACACAGTGGGGAGAGTGCACCTCGACTTACCGGTTGTGGCGCTGGGTGATCCGGCTGGTGCTCTGAATAAATCCCGGTGCGGGTGAAGCAGGAGACAATCCTTCCTGTCTTACGCACTCTGGTGCATCTTCACTGCTGCCTCCGGTCGGACAGAACCCGGGGGGCGTGTCCGACATAGCACCATGCATGACGGTCCGGGTCTGGTCTCTTGCCATTCATTTTTAATGACAATGTGCCGGCTACGGTCCGTGTTAGCTTGTATGTGTGTGCTAACCACTTCAGATCGGACTGCTTCAGTAACGAGGGTCAGTACAAAGCTGGCTTTGCCTCGACACTGACCCTCGTAAAAGGATCTGTCCCGACCATATTGGACCCAGCAACTTCACCTGAGACACATAGGCGAGCCATAGCGATACATCCACGTAAACATGCGTGCATGCTACCGCTAGCGTAAGCAGCATCGTCTCCGTCGCTAGGCGATCGCCAAGTAGACGATGACAGACGGAGCTCATTAGCATTTAAAGGTGCAGACACAGAAACAGCATGTTCTCAGCAGAGCTCATTTGAGCAACTTTTAGACAGCTGAAATGCAGGACCATGGATGGGTTTGGGGCAATGCACACCTGTGTGAAATTGATGAAAACAGTATAATGTGGGATCTTTAATATGTGCACTGCTGTTATGCGACTATTAAGAGTTAGTTTTGGTGCTTATTCTCCAACCAGCACCATTACTAATGAAGAAGAGGAAACAACAAGGAATTAAACGAGCGCTGAGAAAACTGTTCAAACCATGATGAAAATATGGTATTTGACTTTGTTTTATGCACTATTGTGAGATGTGCTGTGGTAGCGTATTTGCAGTTTCCAGCTTGCTGTGTTCACAACAGTATAATTTGTGTTTAGAGGAGGCGGGGCTTACCTCCATATAAACAACAACTACGTTTAATCCATCAGGGCTAAAATCACCACTGTTGCTGCTCTGTACATGTTGAAGTCCCAGATCCACCAGCTAAACACCATCCTGTCTGGGTTCATGTGGGCTTGTTTAGCACAGCTGGAGGAACCCAAAATAAACTATTAAGCTGTGATTTATTAGCAATAACCAGATGAAAAAGATGCAAAAATAACGACATAATGATGGTGATCAGAGATCAAGTCATGCTTTGTTAGGTCTGTCTGCAAGACGACAAGCAAACGACATTTAATATGCTTGTTTTCTGAATGGAGTCTGGTTGATGGGTGCTAAGCTATGCTTAAATTGTAGCTGCTCCATCAACACTCCAAATAAGGTCATCTAGACATAAATACAACAGAGACCTTGTTGTTTGGACCACAGACAGTCTCTGGTTCCTCCAAATAGTCTGGTCTGGTCTCTGGACTAATGTGAGCTACTATCTAGTCCTCTGGGGGACCACAGACAGTCTCTGGTTTCTCCACATAGTCTGGTCTGGTCTCTGGACTAATGTGAGCTACTATCGTAGACCTCTGGGGGACCACAGACAGTCTCTGGTTTCTCCACATAGTCTGGTCTGGTCTCTGGACTAATATGAGCTAATATTGTAGACCTCTGGGGGACCACAGATATTTCTGATCCAGTAACGTCATGACAACAGGAGGACGATCTCAACGCTGAAAGGCTTCAGTAATGCAGCCTCATGCAAATTTCTGGCTCAAGTTGAAATATTCGGACACTCCCATCTATTGGCAAATCTGGGTGTATTCCCTGTCTTTGCATTGACTTAGCATTTGGTGTGAACACAGCCTTAGTAGTCTAAGCTGCTCTATACATTTAGACGTACACTAGTTCTGCTTAAGCAGTCACGGCTCTGTCTGTCTCTCTTTCACTAATCCTTGGTTTCAGTTGTAAACCTAAGCTACTGTATTTAGCTCAGCTGTTAGCGGTGACATCCCTTTCCTGCTCACTCTTGCTCCTTGTGTTGCATGCTCTTATTGCATGTATCATTTCTGTCATATGGACTAGGTTGTATTTAGTAGGTGGTTCATTCTGTACCCATGACATCTGTGGACTTCTGGCCACCTTGGTAGGGGGGATCCTAAAAAATTACAGCCTCCAGATCCTAAAAAATTACAGCCTCCAGATCGCTCCAAACAGATCTGATACTTTTGTATATATTACCATATATTTTTAGTGGAAACTTCAGTTGACATTAAATCACATACGTCATGCACATCATGATTCATTTTGTAAGTCTTTTTCCATTTGTCCTTGCCTGATTTTGAATTCATCAGGAAGCCAAGAACTCATGTATTTGGACTTTTCTTTTGATTTCATGCTTTGTTATTTTTCATCTCAATTGCAATCCACAAGAGCCGAACCAGTTGCCGGAACAAAGAGTCAAATGTCAATGTACCCAGTGTACCCTAAATGTTTCAATGCAACATTTCTACTCATATAGCGTATATCAGTATTTAGATTTATATTATTTCATTATCTATCAAGTTTCTCAGTGTAACCTTTTCACAAACACACATCCTTCAGGTCCTGTAAGTATGAAAATGATGACAGTTGGTAACTATGAACATGCCGTGCAGTTTGTTGACATCATTCACCTCTCTGTATTAGCATTGTCCTAATTGAAACAGATACTTCTTTCTGTGGCCACCAGCTTGCAGACCCTGCCGGTGCAGCTGAGGCCTAATTGAATTGTGTATGTACTCCGGGTGTATATTTATCTAGGTGCACGTATGGATGTGTGTCATTTCCGAGCAGTTCTCTTCAGTGTCCCAACCCCAAAACTAAATAAACCCCCCAACACTTTGCCTGCCTCTGTGTCTTTGTGAATAGCCTCTCTGTGGTGTTTCTTGCTGTGGGGTCTCTCGTTTTTGGCAAACCAGATTTCACTGCCATCACGCCCCTAATCACTGCAGGAACTAGCCGTTTCACCATTTATACAGTATTAAACTACTGTTTGAAGAAATGTGGCCATATTGTGGATATGGATTATAAATATCTCCTACCAACACATGTCACTCCCAGCATGCATACAGCTTGTCTTCAAAATATAATTCCAGTGTAGGTTCAAGAAATGATTGTGGTTTGTGTTAAAATAAGTGTTTGCTACATAAAATAACCCTGTTATTACATAACTGGCATTTGTAAAGGAAGACCAACTCACCACTGACCAAACGGAACTATGTGATGAGTTTGGAGTTAAAATGGGTTTTATAAAGTAGCTGCAAATTGCATAGCTCATGTAAATTAAAACCTCAAAAGATTAATCACTAAGATATGATCTCAAGGCAAGTGCTATATATATATATATATATATATATATATATATATATATACGCTTTAATTTTGACATATATATATATATATATATATATATATGTCAAAATTAAAGCGTAAATGTGGGATGATTCATTTGTGGAATTAACAAATTGACGCGTTTGCCCTCTGGATGCAGTATGAAGCTAAACAGACAGTCTAGTGAGTCTCCACCACATGAGTTAATTTAGCTGAGTTGTCAGCCGTGATGTAACGTTAGCATTAGTGTCCGGTAGGAAGATATTTCCCCAATGCTTGATAAAGTATTATATTCTCACCCTAACTTTGTAAAGTTTTAAACTGTCTTACAGAAAAGCAGGTTGTATTTTACCTGCACAGAAATACTGTTTGGCCTGTTTGGTCAGGGGGTGAAATAGGGTCCAACAGCAAATCTCTGCCCTGAGGTCCCCCTTGCAGGTTTCTCCTGCCATGACCTGGTGAAAAAAATAAGAAAGTGATGGGAAAATGTGTGTCAATATTAACAAGCCTTTCAAACATTTTAACAATAGGTAATTCGATGAGTTAACACCGTCATTACTTCCAGAAACCAGTTTTCAATGTTTACAGACAATGTTAGAAATGGTATCCCTTGATGTCTGAGTTTTTATGATCTGAGCCGGCATTCATTACAGTAAGTGAGGTAACATTAGAAGGATGGAAATGGGATATTTTGTACAGCAATATTACATTGTTATTGGATCACTTTGTTATATACTTATGAATAGACTTATTGTACTGCCGAGGTAGGCAGAGTAGGATACAAGCAGAATATACCACTTCACTGCTTTTGAATTGATCAGTAAATCACACTCATGTACGATGAAAATGAAATCAGATACCTCCTATCACACAACTCTGGGATTGGTCTGTTTGCTTCAAGACTACAGGGAACTCCACCCCAGTCTGACTGGACGAGATACCAGTCACACCAGTCTTCACAAGTCAAACGCGATGGACAAGACTACTTTTACATTTCACATTTTAATGTATATTTTACCCCAAACTCAATTTCTAGATTCATATTAGTGATTTATTTGTCTGAGCAGCCTGGTCTTCAAATGATGTTCAATAAAACTAAGGTGTCGATGACATCAATCACAAATGGGGGGGGGGGGGGGGGGGGGGGGGGGGGTACTTGCAAGTGATCCTAGACAGTTATTTCAGTCTACACCAGAGAACGACCACTGCATTCACAACTGTCAGCTGAAATCCCAGTCATCATATTGTAGTTTCCATCCTTCCCTCACTCCTACCCTACACTGTCCAGTATTTCGCAACTGAAAAGTAGTGTTGTAGTCAAGACCGCATCAACCGAGACCAAGACATTACCGAGACCAGAGAGTGCCGAGACCGAGACAAGACCAAGACTTTTAGAGGTTGAGACCGAGACAAGACCAAGACTTTTAGAGGTCGAGACCGAGACAAGACCAAGACCATATAGATCAAAGGAAAAACAACAAAATGGGAGTTTTTTAAAAATAAATTTAATTTAAGTTTGCTCTTAAATAAATGCAACAACAAAAACAATCTTTGTGCTGTTGTTTTCATAGAAGCACAATGAATGAAATAAATCTCAAGTCATAGGCTGTGTCCGAAATCACTCCCTCATTTTGTAGGGGTGTCCGAATGTGTAGTGAGCATTACTATTCCCTATATAGTGCACTCAAAGTTTCCCACAATGCATCGTGAAAAGTAGTGTACAGCCGATGGTCACTAGCCGAGCAAATTTTACCATCATGCATTGCGCTGAAAGACAAATCGCGAAGGGACGAGAGGAGAGAGAGCAGGAAAAAGCGGAGGAAATATCAATAATCGTACAATAATAAATGTTAATATTTAATATATGTATTGCAGAGCAGATCAAGACGACACAAACGGCCAAAGTGTGATGTTTTCCTTTATTTACTTTAAAAAAAACGCGATATATATTAATTATTTATATATGACTTTGGGCGAGCGGCGGCGCCCGGCGACAGGCTGCAGGGGCCGGCGACAGTTGGCGCTGGCCGGCGGCGGTGGTGGCCGCGGCGGCCGGTGATAGGCGGCGGTTGGCGGCGACAGTTGGCGGTGGCCGTGGCGGCCGGCCGGCCGGCGATAAGCTGCATTAGCCGGCGACAGGCGGCGGTGGCCGTGGCGGCCGGCCGGCCGGCGATAAGCTGCATTAGCCGGCGACAGGCGGCGGTGGCCGTGGCGGCCGGCCGGCCGGCGATAAGCTGCAGTGGCCGGCGACAGGCTGCGGTGGCTGGCCGGCCGACGAGAGGCGGCGGCGGGGTATTCGTCCGTCAAAAACCGTCACTCAAACCAAAGCGCCGTATGACAGTCTGAACACTATAAAGATGCGGAGATGAGGGACAGATTGTGGCGAGCGATCGCCGAGGAGTTTGGGATCGGGGACGGACTGCAGCCTGTTCAGGTCTGGTGGATCGCGGAGATGTGGGGTGCCGGTAGTGCTGCAACCTGGTCCTGAAGTCCACCTGGACCCGATCGGGATCGTTGAAAATAAAAATAGCAGTGAGGACGATGTAGTGATCGTCTCATTATTGAAAATTATTTTTTTCTCAAGAAATGAGACGGCCACGGAATCCCCTTATTGCTGGAGGACTCGTTCTTTTGGTTTTGTAAATTTTCGCAACGAATATGTAGCTATTAAAAAATAATTATCCTGGTAATTTCTCTGCGTGAGCGGAATCTGACACGTATTAATTATGCGTCAGGACAGGAAAAAAACTCTTATCAGTAAAGCATGGACAAAAAGCCTATCAGCAATGGTCTCGACCGGTCTCGTTCAAAAAACCCGAGGCCGCCCGGTCCGAGACCGAGACAAGACCGAGTAAAAATGCCGTCGATACCAAGACGAGACCAAGAACCTAAAAAAATGGTCTCGAGACCGGACCGATCTCGAGTACTACAACACTACTGAAAAGTTCCTTCTCTGTCCCACTGTCATCTTCCTTTTCTTCCTGCCTTCCTCTCATTCACACATACACACACTCAAACATACGCTCACTCTTGGGGCTAATTAGTCAAGTTGAGACGTCTTCATTTTTCATTTGAGTGTTCAATGATCAGTATAATTGGA
The DNA here is from genome assembly GCF_963514095.1 of Eutrigla gurnardus. Lineage (NCBI taxonomy): Eukaryota > Metazoa > Chordata > Actinopteri > Perciformes > Triglidae > Eutrigla > Eutrigla gurnardus. The sequence continues at coordinate 2,971,968 of NC_139926.1, forward strand.
ATTAATAAGCCAATTTCATTTGGCAGAGATGGGAGTTTTTGGCACTTGTTTTGAGCACCCGCACAGTTGGTTACGGGGGAGGAAACCACAAAACAAGGGTCTCATTAACTGGGTCAATTACAGTCGAAACACATCACCTTATTAATCTTCTGCTGCCTGGCATGATGAAGATGCTTTGGTATGCTTATCAGGCTGTTTATGCTCGATGGTATTCACTCCTGCATCCCGGACCACATGTTCACTGTACATCTTGCAGAGTTTGTGCTCTTCTGATTGTTTTGTTAGGTAATAAAAATACGAAAGCTGCACTAATCAAATTTTTTTTAAATTAACGATAGATGAAATGTGTAAATCTAATGTTAAAAGGGTTGATTGTGCTGATGAATGCCCGGATAGTTTTCCGTCGGCTCTACAGGACTTTTCAGGCTATTTTAGTTCTGTTGTTGTTTTTTTGTTTTTCAGACCACACTACGCTCATCAAACTTCATTTCACACAGCAGCAGACAGTTGTTTTCAGCAAAAAGAGCTGTAATAGCCGGTGATAGCTGTACACTAGGAGCACACCAAACAGCTGAGCTGGTGAACATAGTGGAGTATTTAGCAGCTACAGAGACAGAGATTTCCCAGAGGAGTTGGTGGAAGAAACTGAGCTAAAAGAGAGTGAATATTGAACTGACAGTTGGTAGGTGGAAAGAAGCACAATGAATGCTAACGCTGCTGCTGTGTAAATAGGCAGTTGTTTGCCAACTCTTCCACTATTCATAGACCAACAACTTTTAATATGGCAATATGAAAAAAATCATCATGTATCCTTTAAATTCCCCAAAAGAATATTGTCTCCGAGACGGAAACTAAATGCACTTAAAGTTGAGCTGAAATGAAAACTAAATCCTCATATTGTTCAACATGTGTTTATGTTCATGCAGCTATGACACATGCTTACATCAGCTAGTACCAACCAATTTCAACCATAGTATAGTATAGTATAGTTCATAGTATCATATCTATCATTCGATCAACCTGAACTATTGCCAGCACAGAGCTTTTTATACGTCAAATCATATTCCTCCCAACGTTCCATCCCACCTACCTATCTTGTAAGTATGCCACCATACGAAGATAGACACTTTGGAAATAAGGTTTCGGCTCAACATTAAAGGTGTCCGAGTGTTTCCCACAGCTGACATTATCCACATTCCTGCTGACAGCTTCACGCTAAGAGACATAGCAAAGTGCCAGCAAAAGACAGAAAGGAAGACAAGCTAGCAAACAGTAGATTTCAAAACATGGGGAATGTTGCAAACAGCAGCTCCAGAAATGCTTTATGATAAAGGGAAAGCATGATAAGGCCATGAGGTTCCATGCGTATACGATATACAGATCTTTTGAGGCTCATTTACATTTCTCAGTGGCTTTTTTATTTTTTTACATTTTGTAACTCTTTCTGTTCTCAGGTGTCAAATTTGAACTTTCATGTTCCAAACTTTCTTTTTAGGTTAGAGAGTAGCTAAGTAGTAGCCGTTCTGGGGGACCTTATTACTATACTATACTTATGTTTGTCAATTTAAAACATATTTTAAACCGCTCAGTGAACTCCATCTCTCTTCTCACATGTATGTCACCAACACAGCTGTTAGCTTGTCTTGCTAGCTAGCTAACTTAGCTACGTTACATCATTAATGTAACGTTATCATAGCTGATGTGTTTTATCCAGTGACTCTTTTTATCAGCAGGAAGAGAAAGAAGGTAATATGTAGCAAATTACCTCCACTGAAGTTTTTAATGGTAATTTTATGTCTACTTCCTTTATCGTAAACCACTCTGTGCTGCATTTCTTGTACGAAAGGTTTGATACAAATAAAGCGTATTATTGTGATTTTACTATTTACTATCTATCATCTTAGTATTGAGTTTTAGCTAACATTTGCGAATTGGTGCTACATCTGACTAAATAACGATAACCAAACAGACCTTTATGATGTGATGACGTGAATAAGGACATGAATATGAGGATTAAAAGTAATATTTGGAATTTGAATTGTACTTTAACTCCATGAAACACCTCATTGTCATGGGATGTGGCTTGTTTGTCTCAGTTAAGTTATGAGATGTGAAGCTGTGGATATGAAGGGATGTTTCCGTGAGATGTGTTTGTCGTTTCTACTCTGGGAGATGGTTTCCCTCTCCCTTTCATCTTCTACCTTCCCACACTCCTGTGGATGAACAAGAATGTCTGCTCTCTCTCTCTCTCTCACACACACACAGCACATACCCTCTCCCACTCGTAGACACATACAAAGGCCAACACACATGCAGTCACAAACACAAACTGTAATCCGAACAGACGTGTTCACACTGCTTCTCATTTTAATGTCACTGCAGTGCCTGGCCTCCTTTTCTATATTAAAAACTCCACTCCTATCATTGTCAAAGCTACAAGCAGATGGTGGCGAATCTCTTTGGCTCGCACTCAGGTCATGTGAAAGCTGCTTTTTTTTCTTCTTTTTTTGCTCTGCCAGTTTATTTTGGAGACTTCATGCTCCTCTCTGCACAGAAAGTGTGTCTCTTATCCACAGTATGACACATCTTTGTGAGGGTGCAAGATATTTTGCTGCTCCACTCTCTATTTCCTCGCTCTCTCAGGGGTGGTATTTTTGTGTGAATTTGCGCTCTCAAACACATTATAAATAACCCTGTTTGCAGCGAGCGGATGACTTGCCCATCTGTTGCAGTGATCTCATAGACGGATACGGAGGTTGGAACTCAAGTAAAGTCATAAATATTAAGAGCATAACTACGGCACAGCGGTTTCACCGTATGTTAAATATAGTTTGGACGGAGCGGACCTGCATGTCAAAGTTTCACATGTGAGCAAATGTGTGGTTGTGATCTGGTTATATTATGTTAAATGTGTGAAACATGCTTTCTTCATTATAGTTAATTTCAGGCATGCTCACCTGCAGGTTCACACTGATCAATAATAGCAACTCAGGTATTAGCAAATATGCTTCCTTTTTTTTCTAATGAGGAACCTTTATAAAGGGTTTATATGTTAGGATAATGACATGGTTAATAAACTATTCTCTTTAATTTTGTCACATCAGGGGTTAGTCACACAAGTCTTGAGTGTCGTTTGTCATGTGACTCGTTTGTCACCAAACTAAGATTGCCAAAGCCTCAATTTCTGTGAAGATAGCATTTTATTTTGAAAAGACAATATGAATTCACAGTTTAAAGGGTAGGGCCAGTAAACAAGCATCTGTATTTGAGATATTAAATGTGAGAATGTTTTGCTGCCTAAGCCTCTTGTTGCATAAGTAAACCTTAACACTAATTGCAGGAGGCAAGGCATGGTTTTTAGGACAAGACATCTTTGTTCACCAGTCCACCAATACTTCCACCCAAATGCATTTACAACAGTTGCTTCTGCCTTTGACAGTTAATCAATAGTTAATAAACTGTTCTTTTTAACATTAATGTGTAGGCAAAAGCCATAGAAATACAACTTTTTTCAGTGGTGATTTGACTAATACAAAAGAAAATGGTGGCTGTGTTTAGTTGTTATAGTGACAACACAGATCAGTGGGACTGGAAAGTGATGTCACAGCTCTACAGGAAAAGAGAGACACGACTCAGGAGACGGATGTCTGACCGGTTAGCTAGTAAGCTCGGTATCTTGTCCTTGAGGAGCAGGTGGTGAGGTGGAGGGATCGTTGCTGTTCACCAGCTCGCTGCTTAGCTCATTGTCTGTAACCATTGTGTTGTCTGTAGCATTAAGAATGACAGAATCAGCCAGCTATCTACTAGTTAGCTAGCTCGCTAATTCCATTGCTAAACTTCAGAATGTGAGTTTAACAAAGTTGTCACTTATCTGACTGTAAGTGTTGTTTCCTACGGTGTGATAAAAGTGTGTGTGTGTGTGTGTTTATGTGAAGCATTATATTGTTAAATGTTACTCATCTGGTCTCTCTCTGCTTCGTAACGTTACTACTCCACTGATTGTTGCTACTCAGTGAGTGAGTCTGGGACTTTCTGTTATTAGGTTTACTTTATACACAAGTGGCCCGCTATATCAGTTACAATATTGATTTTACACTACACGTTAAAATGGCCGCCGCTATGTTGATAAGAATAAGAACCTCTGTTCTACTCTTATTTATTTTTTATGACTGAAGTACAAACTAAGCCATTTTAAGTGTCAGAAGAAATAACTACTTTTTGTCTGGTCGGCATACCCTCAGCCAAAAAGGCTATGTAACCTCATTGTAGTATATCTAGTGAAATAAAAATTATAAATATTCGGACTTCATTTAGAAAAGGACTTTTTTCTTTGCCCAGAATGCAGAGCAGAAGTTCACCAAGTGAAGCACTCACTGTGTGATATTTGGAAAAAAGGTTTTAAATAAAGGAAAGATCCAGCAGTCGCTGGGAAATGAATGAGTGAGAGACTTCTCCAAAGGATGCATGTAATATTCCTCCGGGGTACGACTCTGCTTCCTGAACCATATGGATTTAGAGATCGCTCAATGAATCTCTTCCTTCCCAAAGACCTTTGTTCCGACGGGGGACTCGGCATCAGTCAGAGTGTGTTAGATTTTGAACACGCTAAGTAATGCTGAAGATATGCTCCTTCCTACTCTTTGACTGGTGCCGTTCCTGTCGGACTATGATATGTAATTCTATTGGAGCCCGAGAGAGGTGGCTTTTTCCCCCCGCACAAGTTTCCACAAGTGATACCTTTAACTTGACTAGGCACGGTTTGGTACCGGGAGGTGAATGCATTAGCTCTCGCGGGCGCTACCTGTGCAATTCAGAGGAGAAAATCACTGGGGGAGTTGATGACAGTCGAACATGGGAAAGCTGTCTCAATGCATGCAGCCGTCTCAGTAAAAAAAACACTTTCTTTTTTTGCACAAGCTTTCCGACACTGACAGGCCTTGATAAACAAACAAACTTTTACTCCTTGCTCCCTCTCCCATCTTGCGACTCCTCTCGGTCGTCTGAGTTGTAGTCCTCGTGGTGAATGAAGTAGGACAGAGCATGATAGAAATACAGTCAAAGCAGATGGCTTTATGTCTCAATCCTTCGCCCAATATTTCATCCTGGCAGTGAATTCCTCGAAGAGTAGAAATATGAGATGTCGTTATTTCCATCTATTTCTGATCTACACCAGCGTTGCCTTCATTACCTCACTAGACAGTGCCAAGCCTTTATTACCAGCTATCAGCCTGTAATTTATACAGCTCTAGTAATACAATTAGGTGAAACTAAATCTGTCACCTTCTCTATATTAACACAACTTACAACATGATATTAAATCAAGTCATTGTTAGTTTGTTATTTGTTTGCCTGGTCAGAAGCGATGGGTGATACTTCATCCTGCTGCAGGAATTACATTCTCCATTTACACAGAGATGTTGTCTGAGTCCAGGGGCAGTCAAACTTCTCCACTTGGACCTGTCAAGAGTCCGGACCCGATGGCAACGCTCATGGCCAGAGCTGTTTGAAGGCATGCCCACACTACCAAAGCACACGGGTCATAAATATAAATGACAGCATTAATAAATGATGGACTCTCAAGTCCCTCATTATGCATGCTAATAGGTTTAAAGGGGGAACACGGCCAGTGTGGTCTAATGTGCAAGTGTAATTGTTACAAGGGTGCTGACTTGAGATCATTAATATTAATTCCCTACATTGTTTCAGTCCGTTTCCCTGTTGCAGCTGATGACCTCGGATATGAATGGCTTTGGTTTTCATTCATGTGCAAAGTCTGTGGAGTTGATGATTGCAGAATGAAGACACGGCAGCCATTCACTGAATGAGATTACGTCTGCCTTATTTAGGTTTAATTTTATTTAATTTATAAGTTGAGTTTAAAAATACTTAAGTAGTTAATAACTACCATTTGAATAACAGCTCCATGCAAAACACATACTGGCCGTTCCTACTCCACTCCATCAGAAATGTAGGGACATTTATTATAATAATAATTATAATAACATTTTTCAAACAAATATTGGGAGGGGTGACCTGTCTGTCCTGGTAGTCTTAGGCAAAGGTTTTTACTAGTCCAAGTCTTTACAAGTCTCAAGTCTTTGAGGTATAGTCCAAATCCAGTCTTAACTCTATGAGCAAGAGTTCAAGTCATGTCTCAAGTATTTTAGCGTCAATTGCAAGTCATGTCTCTACGGTGGCCCTGAAGGGCAAACGACAATGACAAAAACACAACCCAAAAAAGAAAAACACAACAACATTAACAAAAACACAACCACAAAGAAAAAACACAACATTAACAAAAACACAACCAAAAAGAGAAAAACATGACAACATTAACAAAAACACGACATTAACAAAAACAAAATCACAAAAAGAAAAACACAAACACAAAAACACAACATTAAGAAAAAGAAAAACACAACCACATTAACAAAAACACGACAACATTAACTTCTACTGGAAAGGGTAGATACTTGCTATGACACATCATAGCTGATAGGACGACAGCACGTCCATGTTTTAACAGGTGAAAGGTCTGCTTTACACCACACAGGTCGCTTACGGTTCAGACAGCCAACATTTAGCACCAGATTAAGAAAAGATGTATTGCCCTCATTGTGACAGAATGGTTACGCAGGGCTCTCAAGTACACATTTCAACCTGTTCACACGCTCACACGCCACACCTAGTATTTCTCACGCAGAGAAATGACCAGGCACATTGTTTCACATTAGTTTTTTTCGTCCGTTTCGAGTCCGATGATTTTTTTTAAATACATTTTCTCTGCGAAAATTCACAAAAGGAAAATAAAAGGGGTCATCAGCAGGGAGGGACATTCTGTGATTGACTCCATTAAAAACGAAAAAGATCAGCGGCAGCAGTTGGATCGTGGAGATAGGTGGTCATCTTTCTGATGTGTGGCCCCAGTAGTACTGGACCACCGACCTCCTGAAGTCCACCTGGACCCGAACGGGATCGTTGAAAATAAACAGTCATCCAGCAGTTAGCAGGGTCATTGCGCAGCTTCATTCATTCATTTCCTTCTTTCAATAATGAGACAATCACTACATTGTCGTCACTGCTGGATGACTGTTTATTTTCAACGATCCCGATCAGGTGAAAGTGGACAAGTGGATCCACCTGAACCGCGGCTGCTACATCCCCCCGATCCCAAAGTGCTTGGCGATCGCTCGCCACAATCTGTCCCTCATTAAAGCAGCCCTGTTAAAAAAACGGACGTGCTTTCGTTCAATCAGCAATGATCTGTCCAAGTACCTACCCTTTCTGGTAGAAGTTAATCTGGTTGTGTTTTTGTTAATGTCGTGTTTTTCTTTTCGTCGTGTTTTGTTGTCGTTGCTGTTTGCCCAAGTTTGGCAAGTCCAAGTCAAGTCCCAAGTCGTGCCATAATAACTGTAACCATATACTGTAGTTGTACTGGTTCTCCAACTATCTACTGTAACACACCCTTCTGGACTCTCAAACACGGAGATGCTCACACGTCATTTTTCTATCTGGCCAAGTCAAGTCTGTGCGACTTGAGTGTGACCCAAGTCTACGTCCCAAGCTTAAGGTGGGAGCAGAGGAGACACATGGGGGACACAGAGGGAGAGACATGCTGCATTAGGTGAAAGGGACATGTCCATGCTATTTATAAATGGACATACTGACTGACTGGACTGAGGTGAATCTTACTTGATGTCCTGTTGGTGTTTTCTTTCTATGCCCCTCTTTCTTCCTGGGACTATTGAGTAATTAACCCACAAAGCTAAGTACTCATATACATTTGTTTATAATGATAATAATAATAATATAAAAACATAGGAAGTCATACATGGCAGGCGGCTTCTTTTTAAGTGTGAATGCGCCCCGTCATCAGTGTGTCAGCCCTCGGATCATCCAGCGGAGCAGCATCCCAGGCCCGGATCGCTGGGAGGAGCAAGTGGGGAAGGATATGCCTGATCATGACTACTGGGGACCAGTCTGAATTGTGGCATGACATTGCAATAACAGTGAATTATGATAACTGATAACTAATAGTGGATGAATAAATAAATGGACAACCTTTATTTCACTGCTTCAATGTATGCCAATCAAAACAAACCAAAAATCTGTGTCGATGGGAATTTTAAATAAATATACCAGCGGTAATTGATTTGGACATGATTGTCTGTATATCGCTTTATATTGAAAGCAACTGTTTTTGTTGAAAAAACCTAGTGAATTGACAGATTAGTGTTCTACTCTCTCTCTTGTTAAATGACAATGTATCTCACCCAGCAGTCGATCCCAAAAAAGATAGTGTTTCTTTAAATAGAATTCAGATTTCAGTGTGCTCAGTGAATGGATGGATGAGTGACAGATGTATTGTTCTACACGATCCGCAGCAAATAAACATGATAGCTATTATGTTTCATATTTGCATATATTTGAGCAACATACCCACTTATGCCGCTTGTAATAAATAGCCTACAAACTGTCGCTGGCAAATTATGAGATATTTTTGTATTGAAGTTGCTTTAAAAAAAATTCTATCATAATTAAGCAGATGCGCTAGTCGCCTTGAAGCATGGTATCAGTCATTTCTGTTTTAGTGAGACTAGCAGATGGAAACCCTTTAAAGCAAGGCAAACAGTGTCATAACAATCCACAATTAAAAGCTGTTGCTCCATTCATTCAAGGAGCTCTGCAAGTCACTGTCCTGCAAATGATTCAGAATAAAACCCTGTGTGAACAAATAAAGTCATTTATTTTGAAGGTGTTGTAAATAATACATCAAGTCTATGATCTGTTCTAAAGATAGACATGAAAAGTGTTGCATGATGTCAATATATCTCTAAAAATCTCTAAAAGAGGCAGCCAAGTCTAACCCGTTAACATAGGCGGCAAAATAGAAAGCACACAGCATACAAAACATAAGAGGAATTTAAACTTCTTCCCAGGAGTCTACTGCTTTACTATTATTTCTGCCATTAATGTTACAACTGCATGACATGTATAATTTCTGTCATATGGATTGACTATATTCTAATTATTTTGTTGTTTATTCTGGACACACATCTGTTGCACTTCTGTCCATCCTGTCCCCAAGGTTTCTTCCTTTGTTTCCCTGTTAGAAGGGTTTCATAGGAGTTTTTTACTCAGTCGTGAAAGGGTCCTGGCATAGAGGATGTCATACGCTGTACATATTGTAAAGCCCTCTGAGGCAAATCTGTGATTTTGGGATATATAAATTCAATTGAATTGGAAAAAAAAAAGCACCAGCCAAAATAGAAATCCTGCCTTTGCCTGCTTTGACACTGGAGACAAGGTTTTTTTTTATCCTGAGCCCAGTGTGTTCTTAGGTTTAGGCAAGAACCAATCAGGTGGATGATCAGTGGATACAGCTTCAGGTGTGTAGGTTGATTGGCAGGGAAGGAAGCAGGTTAGCCACGCCCAGACAGGGACAAGGAGGCACAACCGGCACTGGGAGGGATACATAGAAGAAACACTCTATAGGATCGGGAGAAGACTTGGGAAACCCAAATATTAAGGTGGGAGTAACTCACAACAACTCTTTCTATTCATTATGTCTATAGCTATATGGATGATCGGCCATGGTTATGTTGCAGGCAACCTTGAAAAAAGGTAAATTTCAATAGGTTGTAGAGTTAGGTTAAGTTGTTGTTAGGTTGTTTCTCCAGATACACCGGGAAACCATATGCCATCCTGGAGTTCTGACACCATCCAGGGTGCTTGGTGAATTTCACACATGGGCTGCAAGAGGACAAGCACACAACTTTTAAAATGCTTGTTTTAAAATGCTTGTGGAGTCTGGATTGATGAGTGCTAGGCTATCCTAACATTGTAGCAGAGACCTTATTGTTTGGACCACAGACAGTCTTGTTTCTCCACATAGTCTGGTCTGGTCTTTGGAGTAATGCGAGCTACTATCTAGACCTCTGGAGGACCACAGACTCAGGAGACGCCATTGTGTCCTCCATTTCTGATTCAACAACGTCATGACAGGAGGAAGATCTCAACGCTGATAGAAACAACGTCACCTGAATTTCTCACTCGAGTTGAGATATTTCAATATGTGAATATAGAAACAGTATATTCCCCTAGTTAGCATCGTGTCATTTACTACAGCCAGCAAATTTGTGTCTTGTCGCCTCTTTGCATTGACTCTGTGCATTGGCATTGTGTACAATCAAGCCAAACAGAACATTTGATGACACTATAAGGCTAGTTTCTCTGTCTAAACTAAACCAAGTGTGACTTGACTTGAAACTCCATTGAATTACATTTGTTACGAAGAAGTAGGATGTTTTTAAGAACAATATGAAAAACAAAGGAGGAATTTATTTGGGTCAAGAGTTTTATATCCTGTATTTTAAGCTGCTTTGTATGAAAAATCAATTTCTATGTTCAGATGAAATGTTGTATTATGTCAAATATTATTTTTGAAATGTTGATTGTAATTTTTCTTGTATATGTATGTGACCACTCATAAAGTAAATCTGATATATTGTACAATCAATTGTGAAAGATGGTGCCAATATATTTTTGTAATTTTAATTATGGATATGAGATATGACTTCAGAAATACCCCTGCTGGGTGAATAAGGCATGGCACTGACTGGGAAGTCAAAAGGAGGAAAAAATCTTCTTGTAAAGTTATACTCCAACTTCAGCACAAAGGAGGCGGGACGTGATTCAGTGGGGAGACAATGATGTAAAATCAGGAAAAAGTTACCGGCAGCATCAAAGAAAATGATTTTGAAAAGCATATCTTGTCTGCAGCGATGTGAATGAAGTGTGATGGGATCTGCAAACTCTGAAAAAAGCATCACATATGATCAGTGTTGACAAAGCCAATTTAAAATACAACACCAATTGCCTACTATCACAGTGAGTTTGAGAGATGTGCAAAAAAACAAGTTCCCCAGCACAGATTTACTCCCGTTCTCCCTTTCATCAGCAGTGTTAGTACGTGATAATGAGCAAACACTGTAATCCCACCAATTAACTGGGAGCCGCACCTTCCCCCACAGTTAGGCTTGTCTGTGTGAGTTTGATAATTGGGAGTTTGATGGCTTCCAACGCCAAATTTTCAGTGAGCTTGACATCAGTGACAGAAATGTCAGAGCTGTTTTTCTTAACGCTGCATCTGGATTGTTCTCCTCAAAGTGAGAGACTCAAAGGTGGCTGACATTGTGGAATTTTTCTTTGAAAAAGCTCAGTGCGTCTCGCATGGGTTGACAATATTGAATTGTACAATCCTTCTTTGTTTCAGTGGACGGGGGAATTTATGTGGTTGAGGTCGACATCTTGACAAAAGATGTGTCCTAATTTTCCTCACGTGGGTTTGCTTGCTGTGGCTTTGTGGCTTTACACATTATTGGCAGAAAATATCTGCATTTATGGCTTTCCCATAAATCTGAATGGCTTAAATAATGAATGAGTAACTGCACACTTAGACGTGCTTTGAAGCTATAAATGTAATGATATGACTGTAATATCTTATCTCTTATCTCAGTATATTGCCTTTTCTTACCAAATGTATAAAAATTGAAAATGGTTCTAAACACCATCTTCTGTTTTATTCTGAGACAGTCAACCGTTTGGGACTAATCTCCATCAATAAAGCATCTATCTTTGGTTTTATTGTTTTCCATAACCACTGTGAAGCATTACAATCACAATCTGTGAATCTAAAGTCACTCAGTGTAAATGCCAATAGCAATGTGGTTTCATACGCTGCAACGAGTACGTGTAAAGATGAAGCATTAAGTTGTGTCATTTTTCTCATTTAGCTCTAGCTACTTCTTGCCAACATTCGCGTGGTAATTCCACCCTTTTTCTATGCTAAAGTTACACTGCTTAGAGAACGTGAACGTTCCCACACAATGCAATTTGCTCATCTGCTCTTAATGTGTCACATATGTTGCAAACAAGTCCACGTAGAGAGGAGGTCTGGGTGGTGGTCTGGGTGGAGGAATGGGTGGTGGTCCAAAAACATTAGACTTTCACCAGGAGACTGATGTTAGTATTGCATTTTATCCAAACCATGATGTTTCTTTTTTACTAGAATTAATTAACTGAGTGGATTTGTTAGCTAAACCTAACTGTGTATCTTTTTTTTTTTTTTTTTTGGCTTTGTTAATAAACAATGTGTTTCAAACGGTTTTAAACTGTGGCCATTGGGTTTGGAAACGGTATTGAGTCTGCAGTTTACTTGTATGGGAATGTAATACAACAGAGTTGTCCGGAGACAGAAGCACTCGCCTTTACGCTGGCTGGACTTGAGTTGCTATGGCCGAGGTGGGTAGTGAGGCGGAGTGACCGCGGGTGTAACTCTTGTCTTGCTTGTGGTCCGATAAACAGTAAAACTATTAACTTCAGTGCCCGATGCTAGACGGCTATTTTCCCAAGCTACCGTATATGTCATAGTCACTGTGGCTGTGTCGAGGCGTCCATCATACTCATGTGGCCATAGTTTAATCTCTCAGCCCCTCCCGCACCATTTTTTGTCCACATTTTTTGAAATGATACAGTGGATGGACTTACATTTTAATATCTATACTAAACATGATTTACACCCATGTTGAAAAATGTTCCAAAACTGTAAAAAAAAAAAAAAGCAAACGACTGAGAAGAGAGGAGAGCAGAGAGAATAATATGGCCCTATGACCTGGTTATGAAAATGCAGTGCGATCAGTAAACAGCCCCGCTCTGCCAAACGCTCCAGACTGAGCCCCACTACTGGATCTAGTTCATCATGAACTAGATCACCACATCTTCACAAAATGCAGCTGACTGTACAACTGGCGTGTACAGGAAGTGATCACTTGCTAATCAGCGGGATGGATTCAACCGAGCTGGATGGAAAACGTCCAACCTTTGGAGTCGTCTGTGTTAAATGGAATGGATTAACACAGCATCTACTTTATAATGGAGCAATTGATCTCTATTACTCTGTTGTCTCTTTCTTTGTCTGCAACTTAAGCTCCATCTTCAACGTATCAAGCACAGCATCCATAATGCTTCGATGTTGGCAATCTTGAGATATGTAGTTGGGTCTGGTGTTTTATTGGCGACTGTTAAACCTTTTAAAGCTGTGACATCATGAAGTCACATTCTTTTCCACCTGACAGCAGCGGCACAATAGTCAGTCCCCTCATTATTGATTCAGGCTCTTTGTTCATTCGTCCTCTCCTAAGCCATTATTACTTTTATAGCTATTTTTACGAGCCTCTCGTGGCGGCCCACCAATTAAGCTTTGTACCCCTTTTAAAGTCCTCGCCGGCTGACATAAGTGCTGTGCTGCAGAGGAGTTAACACTACGCCGTCCATTGTGTACATATGCCGGCTGGCAGCCCCCCCCCCCCCCTATAAAATATTAACACCTACTATCACTCCTGCACCACTTCAACTCCTGTGAGGTCCACTTAAAAATCCACACTGCCACAAACAGACCCAACCAACATACCAAGCACCCCGACCTGCCAGTCTGAGGCCCCCCCATGTCTGCAGCTCGGTCGCAGGCATCCAGCTGCTTTTACACTGCAGCTGATTTATTCATGACCGAAAGAGGCGACGTCTTTACTGTCCCACTTCTGGAGAGTGGAGAGAGAGGACGAGAAATGAGGTGAGAGGATAACTCTTTATCGCATGTTTTGGAAAAAGATTGAGTACATGAAAAACTGGCATGGTGCTATGAAGGCCTTTGGTTCATAGCGTTACATGCTCGTTAAATATTTACACAGGAAATAGAGCACCGAATGTAAGTAGCATACTCATCTAAAGTGCTAATGATTATGCTGTGTTAGCAACATGCAATATCTAATCGCCACTTCTTGCACTTAGTTTGGTGCTTCACGAAAGCTATAAATACAACATCAAAGCTGTGAACTCATATGCAGCACAACTATATAATAACATATAGTACATTTGTTTGACCTGTTAAAATCCTGCCCTCTCCTAGACACATACTTTAATATACTGAATAAAGATATATAGATCCATAAATATTAAGGTCTTTGCTCTCTAAAACCGCACAGCTTAATCCTGAACATGTTAACATGATGCATCATCTATAATCTCAGCAACCAATTTACATATGAAGACCTGACTCGGACCGACAAACAAGCAACTTGACTTGAGATTTGCTCCGACAGACATGAAACCTGAATTGTACTCATCCTGAATGACTGGAGACTTGGCCCCGACTTGATTGATTGATTTGAAATTTGACTCACACTGATCTTAAAACTTGACTTGGACTTGTTTTTGACTTGACTTTGATTTGGACTCAAAGGTTTTGAGAGCGCAAGCCGAATGACTTGTGACTTGACTAGGACCTGTGTCATAGGATTTGGAGACTTCTCTTTGACTTGTCTCAAATATATGTGACATGGGACTTGACTTGGACATGTTTTTTTAATGACTTGTGTTAAAGCTTTTGAGACTTGACGTGGACTTGTGTTAAAAGTTTTAAGAGTTGCCTCACAGTTGAGACTTGGTAATTTGAGACTTTGCTTCAATGTATCTTGGATAACTCGAGACTTGACTAGGACCTGTGTCATAGGATTGGAGACATAACTTGGACTTGTCTCAATTATCTGTGACATGGGACTTGACTTGGGCATGTTTTTTACTAGTTTCTTGAGTTGATTTGGACTCAATGGACTCGTGACTGTACTTGGACTTGTGTTAAATGTTTTTAGACTTGCCTCACATCACTTGGGACTTGGCTTCGATATATCTTGAATGACTGTACTTGAATGACTTGACTTGGACATATGTCAAATGAATTGAGACGTGACCCTGACTGCAAACTTAACTTAGACTTGTCTCAAATGACTCGGAACATAAAATGGAAGGCACAAATACCGTTCTGTTAATTGGCCATAAAACGAGTTCTGCAGCTCAGTATAGAAGTGGAAATGTCGAGTCTTCAGAGGAACACCGCACAGCTCAGCGTGTTATTTATGAAGAATATGCCGCTCCGCTTCCCTGTTTAATAAAAAGCATGTTTGAAGGGAGGATAAGAAATGTCTCCTCCCGGGACCAGGCACCGGGACCAGGCCTATCTATCAAGGCCTGCGAGGACAGGCTCACAAATGTCTTCACAGCATGATATCTGTCTGCTAATTCAAAACAGACTAAATGAGTGATCACATCCCCACTTTGGAGCAAGCGCGTCTCTAAATTGATGGATATAATTAAAAGGAGATATGCTAATGTTCCAGACCACCAACCCGTACTTGATCTGCAATCAAACAACACAACAGCAGAGAGAAGCAGCAAGAACTGTTGTTTTGTGTTGTTGTTGTTGTTGTTGTTCGGGGTCTTGCCAGGAACTCCCTTTCTCCCTGCTGACAAAGTGTCTGCTGTCTGCCAGAGTCTCGCCTCGTCTTAATTCACTTAATCAAAACTCTCCTTCAGTTCTCTGCTGATTGTCGGAAGAATGGGGGATTAGGAAGTTGCATCCGGGCTTTGTGAATACATAAATTTGCCAACTTGTGATAAAGAGAATTATTATAAAAAATAATGTATCTTCTCTTCTTGGTACCTTTGTTTCCAAGACAATGCAAAGGAATATTCGACAAATATGCTTCCCTGCCAAAATCATTTCACACAATTGTATAATCCTCCTCATACCTTTTGCAAAAGAAAAAAAAGCTGAAATATTATCCATTATATTTCCATTGCAAGCACTGGGTGTGCTAATCCCCTCTGTTGTACAGCCTGTGTACATCATAGCTGAATGGTTTCGTCCTGGCCCGGCGCCCAGGAAGTCAGTGGCTCATCTCAATCCTCCTTGGAGACACCCCCAACAAACGCTCATACACTTTTACTGCTCATGCACTCACTGCTCACTTGTGCTCTTCCTGCACCCTCTTTTGTCCCATTTCTCTGCATCAGGCAACACACACACACACACACACACACACACACACACACACACACAATCAATGACTCCGCCTCCCACATGCACACTCATAAATCCACACAAAATCAAACACTCGATGTGAGCACACATCCCTGCTGTACCCCATGCAGGGCGCCTGTGAATAGGACCTGGCTTTATTGTCAGTCACTACTGCAAGCAGTCCCTGGCACATCTTCTGTCCCTGCTGTCACTGAGGCTGATGTCCTGGGTCAGTGCCACCCTAAACCCTGCCCTTGCCTCACCTCCCTCCTCTTTTCTATTCCTCTTCTCGCACCCCCCCCCCTCCCCCTTCCATCCTCCTGTGCCTCCTTGTCCATCTTGCATGGCACATTCAAGGAGTCTGCCTGAAAGATTTGGCTTCAAAGTGGGTCCTCCATGACAGACTACTGTATGTCGTGAATGGTGTGTGTGTGTGTGAATGGTGTGTGTGTGTGTGGACAGTGAAAGGAGAAATCCAAAGGGAGATGAGACAGGCTGAGAGAGAATGAGGGGCATCGAAAGCTCCTGGCGGGGGGGGGGGGGGGGCAAACAGAAGTGTATGGCGGGGAAGGAGCAATGGAGGAGGTCCTTTTTAGAGCCCAGCCCTAGGCTTGATTCTGATTCTGCCTGACGCTAACAGTATCTTGTTGTCATGGGAACACAGCTAGCTGGTAATCCCATCTAATACTCCAATCTCCCTGAGTACAACAAAACTGTCAGACAGACGGGATAAAGGAAGGAAGGCAGAAGTTGAGCGTAGCGTCAGTGTGCCGCGCAGCGCAGCAGGCCAGTGCACACTTCACTGCACAGCGCTGCTCAGGAGAGCATACCAGTGCCAAGCAGGACAGCACAGCACACAGCGGGGACGTGAGCAGCACAGCAGCTGTGCATGGAGCAGTTCTTAAATGCCCAGGACTTTAAAAAAGTAAAAAAAATAGAACATCAACGGCGTCCTGCTGCACAAATGGAATAGTGATTCAATCTGTAATATGTTGCCAAACTTATTTGGACTCCTCAGTCCAAATGCCTGGAACTTTTGGTTTGGAGCTGTGTTTTATGCTCTGTGGCAATGGTTTGAGGTAGGTTCTTCATTTCAAATGAATGTACAGCATGTCAAGTCTAGAAGAAAATGTTTTTTCCCAGTTAACCATTTAAGTCCTTCTATGGCCTGCCCCGTCCGACACCTTTGAAATGAACAGGAACACAGAGTATGGGCCAGGCCTTCCCTCTGAACATTAGTGTCGGACCTCACTGATGCTTTTGTGGCTGAATGGGGGTAAATCCCCGCGACTGGGATCCAATTGGCGGTCTGATACTATAACAGTGGAGGCTTTTATAGTAGCAGAAATAATGCTCAATGCAATGAAGTCACAGACAACCATTCACACTCACATTCACACCTACGGGCAAGTCATCAATGAACCTATCCCCACCCTGCATGACTGTGGGAGGAAGCCAGAGAACCCACACTACCATGGGTAGAACTTAAAAACTCTGCACAGAAGAAACCCGCTAACCACCGTGCAGCCCTGGTTCAGCTCACTTCAATAAGTTTGATCATATCAAAATGTGTCAGTCAAGCAGATAAACCAACACTGTCATAAGAAACCATCATACATGTTGCATTATGCATCTGACAAAGTGATTTAATTTGTATTGTAAAGTTGATACATAGTGTCCATGAAACGCCAACGTGGCCTGGGATGGAGTTATCACTATCAGGCAGAGTGCATATTGATGGTGAGAAACTAGCTAGTGGGACACACACACAAACACAGACACACAGACAGTTTCCAGTATCAAATGAAGAATGGTTCTCTATCTAGGTATCAATTTGAGGGTACTGATATTGGTATTGATATGGGTAACGTCTTCTTCTGTAATGCTTCTTTCGCCCTTGTGAAACAAGCCACAATAGTTTGCATCTAGCACTGACCTTGTCACCCTCCACAAGGAAGCAGCATGCTTCCTAGCTAGGGTGGAACTAACTGCCTGAACTGGCTTGCAGACTTACAAATAGTGGTAGGAACATCAGCTTCAGTTCTCTGTAGCGACAGAATGAGCAGGGATAGCCACCACGACTGAACAAAGAAAAGAAGTGCCATCTGTAGAAAGTCAAATATCATTCACAGAAAACTGGAGGATAATGTTTGAAGTATAAATAACAAAAGGAAATTGCTACCAACATAACATCACATTCCAAAAGAGTGTAAAGACGTATAGTTATTGTAATGAAAATGTACTAAATAGTTTCGGCATACATCTTCTTAAACAGAAAAACAGGAGGAAAAAAAGTAGGCTTTGATCTTTTTTATGGATGATTCTGCATCCAACTGCAGAATAAAGATGTGTTACATGAAGCAATATGAAGTGTTTTGGTGCATAGAGGGGAAGCCACTGGCTAATCCGGCAAAGTTATGCACTCCAGGTCTCTTTTTTCAGGGCCGGACGGTCACCCAGTCATCCAACCAGCCACTTGGCCAACCAGCCATCCAGCCAGCCTAGAGAGCCCCTGGTGCCACTTAAGAATCATGGGAAAAGAATGTTCTCAGCTCTTTTCTGTCCTGATTATATCAGATGTGGAGGAAATGGAGGGACTCTGGGTGGATGCCAGTCCTACTGAACCCTGGGGAAAAGAGGAGGAGGGAGGGAGGGAGCAGAGCAAGGAGAAAAGGGGTAGTTGAGACCTAGAGGAGAGGGGAGATCCAAGGGAGGAATGAGGCGACATGGGACTTGAGGATCTCCAGGGACCAGAAGGTTGAAAGGGGAGTGGAGTGATTCATCAAGGCCAGTGAAAGGCCAGTGAAAGGCCTGATCCCTGGACCTGGGAAAGGCAGAGGATGGATGCAGAGCAGGGTTGTTGGTTGTGACCCAGAGGGGAGAGATGGTAAATGGCATTTTTCCTTTTAGTCTTGGGGACATGTTGCCCTTATCAAGTCAGCCTTGCCCATAACATCCTGCCCAGAGAAAGAGAGATCAAGAGGGAGAGGTTGGTGTAGAAAGCTAATGGAAGACGTGACTAATCATAAGATCTATGATAAGACTATAGTCAGCAGTAACCATGCCAACAACCTTGAGTGTGTTTCCTATAATGATACTGTCTCGGCAGCATAAAGACCCAGGGCCAAAAATCGTTTAAAGCGTGCAGTCATATAGCTTTGATAATTAGCCACCAGTGATGTAATATAACGTAGTCTAGCTGAGTGGTAGCAGCGTTAGACATGTAGTATTGAGTTGAGTAATATTAATACAGAAAATGGACACTGCAACAATGCATTATGCTTCTCTATTAACTATTAACTGCAAAGTGGTTTCTTCATTTAATTGCTTGATTCTGCTTTTTGTAAAAAAAATAGAAAAAGAAAAGAAGATGTCTTTGCTCTGGCAAGGTCACCCTGCATTAAAGGATAAGACAGCCATTCTATATTTTATTAATTCGGAACAAATCTAATGTTAAGATCCATTAGACTGTCCCTCAGTAGATTCAGACTTCTGCCATGTCTGCAGCTTTCACCCTCAAACCTATTTGTTTCTACCGAGGATGTAAATGTTTAAAAGGGGTCACAAATATATAATTTAAGTTGGAACAAGTCTATAGCCCTGCTCATGGTTCTGTGAGGTTGTACCACGGTCACAGTCTTAGGTTGACACTAAACACATAGTACACCCGAGGCTGAGGGGAATGCCATTCGTTTTCCCAGTATTTGGTCATAAGGCAATATTAGATGTAAATCATGACCGGATGATGGCGCTAGTTAAAAAGTCAGGAGCTCAGTGAAGTAATTTATCCTCGGTGGACCATGAATGTCTATATGGACTTTAAAGGCAATTCATTCATCAGTTGTCGAAATATCTCAAGCAACATACTGCCTGACAAACGATGTTACATTCATTTAGCAAGATTAATATTAACTTGGTAAACATTAAACCTGCTACATATTAGCATGCTGCTGTTAGACGTATCCACCTAAAATACTTTTTATTAGACTTAGGCCTACACAGGTACAAGTACACAGGTATTTTGTTAATGTGTATGTGTATTTTGGACTTTTGTCCACACCCAAATGCTGTTTTAAGGAACTGAAAACTGAGTTTTCATAAAACTCAGATGACGGTGAAGATTTTCAGAAACTTAATTTTCTATGTTGATGATGGAGTTTGGGAATTGTAATGTCAGAGTTGACCTCGAGCAGCAACTCACAGTCGTTCTGAGATCAAATGCTAAAGGATAATTAACTGTGAGCTTGAATTTCTTTTTAACAAGATGCTTTGAGTGATTGTATTTTTTACGCATGTCTCTTTGTCGAGGCTGAAAGTAGTAATAAGTTGTTCTGAATATATAATATATGCACAGAGCAATTGGTAACACCTTTCTGTATTTGCAGTGTGAAAACTGTCCCAAAAAAAAACAAACCTTTTTTCTCTGCACAATATTTGTGTTTAAAAAAAAAACAACCTCTATTGAATTCTGAATTGCATGAAATCATTGCCCCCAGTGTGTCATGTGCGTTACACAGGAAGTGTGAAAAACTAGACATGACCTTTGGCATATACTGTATAATATACAGTGTATATTATATCTGCATCACCATTTAAGAATATATCATAACAATACATCTTTAATACAACAGAAGTCATAATAGTGCTGCAGTGTAACCTTTAGATAAGTGAGATGAAGTTACTGTAACCACAGATGTAACACAATGAGCCTTTAGTTGGTGTTTGAATAGCAAAGAAACTCAAAGTATTTCAAGTAAAAGCTGTCCAGCATTCACGTGGAGTTGAGTGGGTTGTTAGAGAGACACCGGCTGTGAATGTGACAGCCTCATGTTCCTGGGACTTGTGTGTCAATGTACTGTACTCTATTATGTCTCCACCATGGTTGTCTATTATGTTTAGACCAGGGATGTCGATGCTCATATTTGATAGAGTGCCGTTTGTGACTGAACACAGGTGAAGGTTCCACTCCCTGAGAATTCTGCAGACAGCTCGGGAACTAAGGGCAAACGTTTGGGAAATACATGCTGTGGATTTTGATGTAATTAACTAAGACGCCCTTTACACCTCACATTAAAATGCCTCTTGTTTCTACATATGATATAATCTCACTACATGTATACTTGGTATTAATGTGTCTCCAGTGTCTACAGAGAGATCCAATTAATATTTGATTGCTCTGTCTGAAAGGGCTGAGTGGAAGTCTCTGTAGGCTGCATTTCTTTAAGGCTGGCAGCGGGGCGCTGCTGGAGAGATGGTGCATAAAGAACTTTATGATCTTACCTATGGCATTTTGACCATAGCACTGTTGTACTTAAGGTATCCTTGCTATACATCTACTACTTTACTCAGATGAGGACCACTTGTTTCTATTTTGTTGCTCTTACTTTATCAGTAATATGTTGTGGTTTGTTTCTTCGACAAATGTACTTATTGTAAGTTGCTTTGGACAAGAGTGTCTGCTAAATGCCCTAAATGTAAATGCAATAATGCCCAGACTCATCAGCCTCAAAACACCGTTTAAGGTGAGACATTGAGGTGCATCCACGGTCACACACACAGAGGGATGAGGAGAGTAGATGCTGAGCGGTGGTCGATCTGGTCACGGAGGGCCAGTGACTAAAAATGCAATTTCTGATTGCAATCTGACAACCCAAACTGTATTTTAATGCAAAGTGTGCTTGAAACTACTGGCAGTGATATATTGTTGTTTCACTTTCTTAATGTACTTATTGTAAGTCGCTTCGGACAAAAGCGTCTGCTTAATGCCCTAAATGTAAAATGTAAATGACTTTCACTCAGGGTTGCACGGTGGTGTAGTGGGTAGCACAGTCCAAAGACATGCAGGATTGGGATAGGTTCATTGATGACTCTAAATTGCCCGTAGGTGTGAATGTGAGTGTGAATGGTTGTTTGTCTCTACATGTCGGCCCTGTGATAGACTGGCGTCCTGTCCAGGGTGTACCCTGCCTTCGCCAGCCGATCCCAGCTGTCATTGGGATCCAGCCCCCCCACGACCCTGAATACAGGATAAACGGTAGACAATGGATGGATGGATGGATGGACTTTCACTCAGGACAAATGTCCATGTTGGCATATTTTGAACAAAGGCTATGCAAGTAAAAGTACTTGGTATGTTTTCCTTTCTAAGAGTTTTGTTCCCTAAACCTAAATAGTTTCCCTGATGGTGGCAAGTCATTTAACACATTCACTGACATCAACAGCGAGCTAAGCATCAGTAACAGTCCTGCCATCAAACACGAGGATTCAAAACTGTAGTCCACAAATCGATGGGTAACATCACCATAACTACATCCACTTCTTTTATACAGGCTGTGGGCGGGACACACCTTGGACATGTTGCCAGCAGGCCAATAGCATTAATGGACAATATGGACATCCAACTAAATAGTGTGCTATAGAGTGCCTTTTGGACTGTATTACTGTATAATAGAAGCTGTGTCTCTCAGAGTAAATGTCGCCAATGCAAATACCAGGCGGTACTGCATGCCTATCAGGTTTCGGTGATACACATCTATGTGCATTGGGAGAACCTAATCCTGTATCTGATACGGCGAGCAGTAATGGCTTGTAGCTTAAGTTTACCCAGTTAGATAAAGACCATTATGAGAGACTCACTTAGCCCCTTAACCCATCACTTACTGCTGCCCATACATATTGTGATAATTAGGAAATTCTCAAACATGTTCATAAAATAAAGAGGACCTGGAATTAGAGTTGGTGTCTATACGAGATTTTGTAGGACACAAAGCACATTTTTCTCATCTGATCCCCATCATACTCTTATTACAGCCATCTCATCTAAGTAGCAATATGGAGCAATGGATGATGGGATTACAATAATAAAAGAAAAGAAAAGTTACTGCTGGCTCAATCTAGCCTATGCAGTTCTATACAGTCCATATGTAGAATATCCAACTGAGATGGTATGATCTACCGAGGCTGGGAAGAGAGAATGATTAATACTCTTCTTTTGTTCTTGAATCTAACGGTGGAAAACTGTGAGCATAGGGCCCAAAGACATAAATACCTACTTATAGAATAACTAAACCCCCGAAAACACTTAATTGCATCTATTGCTCATTTTTCATAACCATTGTCACATCACAACTTAACTTACTGTTCACAATGGCCCTTTGAATTAACATAGGTGAATCATTCGCACTAAAGCTAGCTGTTAATGCTAATCACTTGCATGCTGGTTATGGTTATTATTATGGTTACGTAAGTGCACAAAAGGTTTTTGAAGTAAAAGACTGAAAATACTATTGTTAAAACAGGCACAAGCACCCAAAAGGCCACGCGCCAACAGGCTTTGCCCTAATCTATAAACAGCTCAGTCAGACAGGTCTTGGGGCATTGAGACTCCTGATTAGATGCTTCCTCCTCCTCCACCCCAACCCTCAGTATGCATGTGAGCGGAGATGTCAAATAATAATACATTAAACAAGTTTCACCATGTGCTGATAATAGTCTCTTACCACCACCAGGATGAGTAATGCAGGTCTTTATTGCCTCACATGTTGTTTCCAATAGGCAACTTACATTTGCTTGATTCTATCATTAAAGACATTCTTGCTAATGGAGATTAGTTTTAAATTGCTAACATTATGGCTCGGGGTTAATGTACAGATCTAGCTCTCTCTGATTAGCTTAAAGCCGAGCACTCGTATCGATCTCCTCGTATCTGCCTCTGCAGCTCTTTATTGACTCAACACTCTTTCTCTGGATTTAAGACTGGGCCTCTTTTCAAACTTCGACTGTCAGGCCTCAAAAACCAGTGAACCTCTGTTTTCTTCATTTTTAACTTCAGTCTGAAAGTTATATTTTTTTCATAATGCATTGTGTTATATTGATTCATAGTGGAACATGTGCCTTGACCCATGCATAAGGTGGCTGGAAATCAGCTAGACAGAGTTTCGTTGCTATAAGTGATAGCAGAGATGGTGTTTGCCCAAATATCGGCCTCATCACACAAGTCATTCACTGCAGGTACACTTCCATCCACACTGACATCCGTCTTTATGCTCGAGCCTGCAGAGAGAAGCAGTGGGATGGGCTTGTGTGTGTTGGCAGCTTTGTTTGGTTAACGTGTGATAAAGTGTGTGTTCATTGTAAACCTTGTGTTGACTGGGTTTATATACAATGTGTGTGTGTGTGTGTGTGTCATTATTATCAGCAGCTAATTGAGGATACTGTATATCACAGCTGTGCAAATTACGCCTGACCTTTGTGTTGACATCACACAGGTTTTTTTGGAGGTTTATTTTCCACAGTGTGTGTGTGTGTGTGTGTGTATGTGTGTGTGTGTGTGTGTGTGTGTGTGTGTGTGTGCGTGTGAGAATGATCTTCTGAGAGGGGAGTAAGGGAACAGTTAGGTAAAGTAAGCTAAAATAAATGTGCTTTCATTGGAAAATACCAAAAGTCAGTACTTGAAAAGTACATAAAAGTGTGACCATGCTGTTTTTAAAATGAATGACTCAACCTTCAGAGGACAAGGAAGTTGAAGAGGGAGAATGATTCACAAGTTCCATTGTTGTTGTCGCAGCACTTTAAAAACTGACTGAAACGTTTTTCCGGCTATAGAAAATGTAACTCAGATGAAATGTTACTAGTAATAAGAAAGTCAACCTATTAGCTGTATGTGATTGATATTTAAAAATGGGTTTCTATGTGGACCCTTAAGGCCCAAACACGATAACTGACACTTCTCATTTGACGTGCCGTAATTAATGCTTGTGTAATGCACTGCAGGTCTCAGGTTGGAAATGCCAACATAGAACTTGAGCATTTAGGAAATGGTTGCTACGATGTTAATAACTTAACTTAATTAATATAAATAATGATGTCCTGGTTAAAAACTCTGAATTACATAACGAGACACTGATGTAACATGATCCGCGAGATGGAATATATATCACACTTATTGACAAAAAGTAGAATCACTGTTGTACTAACCACATAAACCTTCACAAATGCTTTGCCTGTCCTACCAACGCTAAGTGCCTACTTGAGGGTCGACGTTGTTGGGATAATCAGCAGGTAGCCCTGCCTCCTAAAGCATTCCCTGCTTTATGGTCTGTTGGACTCTAAATGGACCATCATTGACTAAATGAACATCATGCTGGATTGAAGAAGAATTGAAACTAGAGATTGAGACCATAAACTCATGTTTAAGATGTTGACTGAGATAATACATCAAGAGAGAAGTAGGACCATTTTATTATTGACTTTCATGCAATCACTTATTTTGGTTACCAGAAACAAGCCTGTCCTATTACAAAGACTTCTTCAACTGCAGCCCAGAAATGCTTCATTTCCTGATTCAGAGGTTCCACTGATGGATCCTTCACGGCCCAACCCAGCCAAAGATTCATTGTGCGGCGGTGCCGATTGGATTTTAATCAACACGGCAATGAGCAAAGGGAGCTGATCAGCAGCAGGAGATCCAGCAGAAATACACTCTTGCTTGAAATATATCATGGGCCGATGGTGTCCGTAGGGAAGCATAGCCTCCATCATAATATATTATAAAAAGAATAAAATATGATCTCTGGCTCCATTTTAATCATCAAAACTGTTGCTACCTCTTCTAGCTATTTCTAGTCAATGGCAACTGTTGCTGGGTTACGGGAGCAGCAAAGGTGACACAAACAGGCTATCCTCTGTACGCCAGACCTCTGGAGGATGAAGCCACTGAATTGGAACATAATTCATGGGTAATACACCCCTTCAAACACAAGCACGTATTGACCCACTGAAGTGCATATGCTATATGCATAGCCGGCCAATCAGGGCTTGCCAACCAGAATAACCAAGGACCCACAGTATATAATGCAGAACAGCCCACTGCTATCCTACACCCTGTTAAGCGAGCAGCACAGAAGTGTCAGGGCTGCCTTGGTAGAGGGCTGCACTTGTGTCGTAAGCTTGGTTCTAAGTCACACAGGCTCAAACATAATCAAAACATTTTTCACATTTGAAATTGTATGAAAAACTGTCACAAGATGTATTATGTATTAATAAAGTTGTTAATGAACAACGTCAACTGGATCTTTGGGCAGAAAACCTCAGCATCGCGATGATGAGTGAACGGCAGATAAGGGCTGAACTATGATATCTCCTGCTCTGGATGCACACTGAGATGATGAAAATCGATCACATCCACCATGACGGGGACTCCCAGGAGATCATCACCCTCCTATCTTGGGCACGATGCGAGTCCCAAGTAAACCAAAGGCTGGCTATAAACACCAGATGGCTCATGGATGTTGCAACTCCCTGTATCAGATTATTCATTTGCCTCTGTGATGGTCCAGAATGTCAGTCTGAGACTTCTACCGTTTAGCTGGTGGGGGTAGAGGCTGATTGTGGAAGTGATTCGGCTGGGATATGATGGGCACTGACTGGGTGTCAGTGGGCAAACAGCCGTTTGCTGAAGAGATAAGGTAAAGCTAAGCAGCGGGATGTGATCCGTTTTCAGGTACGTACATCCTGATTGGCCAGCTACTCTTGCAGAATTTCTCAGTGGCCAAAGGCATTAGAGTCAGTGGAGGGCGTAGCCTGTGAGTTTAAGAGCAGGACTTGTCTCTATCATCACAGCTGTTGTTCTTTTTTTGGTGCTTGCACATCGGAGGGGTCCTACTTCACGAGCGACGGGATCTCAAGCAGTCGCCACGCTGCTTCCCATCAGTGACTCCAGCAGCTGCCATGGTTGGAATGAGCTCTGTGCCTCTCAGCAGCTTGGTGAGTGCACGGCTGGCATCACTGCGGAGTCCCATGTTTAAAATACAGACGCCGCAGTGTTGAATCCCACTGCTTGCATCTGCAGCATATGTATGATTTCGTTTTAAACGTGTGTGCATGCATGTGTCCCAGACTGCAGACAGTGATGGGATTAAAGGTGACCTTTAACCCTCAGAGGAAGCAGAGCCCCAACACATCTGTGACTGATCCGCCATTTTATTGCGGTTGTTTTTATTTCATCATTCCATTCTCATCTCCTCCTAGAAACTTAAACTTACATTTGTATCCGTGTCTTTTTTTATCACTTCACGTCTATTCCTCTCCCCCTCTCTGTTGTGCTAATCCTTGTCCATGCTTATCTTTACTCATCTCTTTCCTCCCATCTCGCAGTGATGCAGCAATCGCTTTCCGTATATGTTAATCTTATCACCATCCACTCCTATCCCCATTTTATTTTTCTCCTTCCATTTCCAATATCAGTGCCGCCGTTCCTTCTTTTTTACATCTAATGTCACATAGAGGGGAAGATAACAGGGGTTGAGATGATTTATGTCTGAAACCACCCCTCCATTGAGCCCCATTGATTTTCAGTTTAGAGAAATGCCATAGATGTGAGATAGTAATCAAATCATACATCACAGGGTGCTGAAATGTCACTTTAGGTGTATGACAGATTTACTGAGCCCCGCATGGCAATCTTTCCTTCTTTTGCTCCCACATTTGGGCGGGAAATGTAATAAATTAGCACTATAACCATCTCTTTCACATCTTTTCTCCTAAGAATGCCAGTATATATATATATATATATATATATATATAGCTCACGAAAAAATGTATAACACTAAGTCAGTTCAACTACAGGGTCTTCAATCCATCCATTCAGTGATTGTGAATGAGGTTAAACAGACCTCCAAACCTGTTTAACCAAACAGGTTAAATAGAGGCAAAAGCAAGACGACCTCCAAAGAGGGAGGTTTCGATGTGCCACAGTCAGACAGTCACTCTCCTTCTCCTTCCTGAGTCTAGTTTGTTGTTCTGCCAGTGTCCTTGTCAGACGCTGGACGTCATCTCATTTAGCCAAACCCTTGCAGGGTCGCACAGACCTCCATGTCATAGCAAACAGTACTCTGACTGCTGTTAGGTCCCGGGATGAGCTCCTCAGAGTGAATTCCAGACCACACTGCATTAGTCCTGGGTTCCTCCTGGTGCATTAGGCCCTGGGATCCTCCTGGTGCAGTGGTCCTGGGTTCCTCCTGGTGCAGTGGTCCTGGGTTCCTCCTGGTGCAGTGGGTCCTGGGATCCTCCTGGTGCATTAGGCCCTGGGATCCTCCTGGTGCAGTGGTCCTGGGTTCCTCCTGGTGCAGTGGTCCTGGGTTCCTCCTGGTGCAGTGGGTCCTGGGTTCCTCCTGGTGCAGTGGGCCCTGGGATCCTTCTGGTGCAGTGGGTACTGGGTTCCTTCTGGTGTAGTGGGTACTGGGATCCTCCTGGTGCAGTGGGTCCTGGATTCCAGGGTCCAGGCAGGCAGGGGCCAAACACAAAACCGAGTTCTGAGTTGGAACAGTGTTTGATTTGATTGATTTGATTTTTGACTGCGCAGCCTTTATCTGTAATGAAAGAAGGGAGTAGCTAGTTTTAGGAAAACAAAACAGGATAAATAATTATTTTTGTGTGGAAGGTTTCGGGTGAGATGCTGAATGGCGGCAGCAGCTGACCGCGCTGAAATCAGTTGTGACAAAGAAATGCTGGCAGACACCAGAGGAAAAGCAGCAGAACTGAGACAATCAGAATGTTGAAGTGATTTAATGAGGATTTCTCTCTCTCTCCCTCTCTCTGTCTCACACACACACGCACACTTATAAACACACACACACGCACACACACACACATGTAACCACAGTGCATGTGGAGATGAGCCTTGCACCCTCATTTAGGCTGAGACAAGGTGATAATTAAAGTCACAGCCTTGGCTCTGCTTCCTCTGTGGTGTGTGTGTGTGTGTGTGTGAATATTTGTCTTTGCACATGGGTGTGTGCATGCATGTGTGTGTGTGTTTAATGAAGATATGTGTGGTGCTTTGACCATCACTGTGAGACGATTGTGTGAAACATCTAGTGTGTGGACTGCACGCACACTGTAAAAAATAAACATCTTAAATCTTTTCAAGCCACAGTCCGATTTAGGCACTCTTAAAGTGATTTACAGGTGTTTAAGTACAGTTCAATTTGATTTATTTATAGTTTTGTTTGCTGCAAGACTTTCTCACTATCATCAAATCCCATTAAAAGACCAAAACAAACATGACAGCCTGTCTCTCAATATGTTGCATCTTCACACCCACCTTTTTTTAATTTGATCAGACATTATCATTCAAATGCTTCAGACAGGGAAACTGAAACATAATGTTGCGAATGGTAACAAAAGTACTTGTCCAGGTGTAAAATATTGTGGTCATGACTTAAAATGACCACAATGGGTTAAAATAAGTACACGGAAATTATGCAACAAAACTAAGTGGTTGACTTTGCATGTGGTCTCCCTGGTGAAAGTCCTGCGGTTGTTTGATCCATCAATTGCCCCAATTACCACCCCATATGGACTATGCATCTCATTATACCACATATACTTCCTCCTTTGCTCCCAGTATAATTACCATGGCAACAGGAGGCCAGCGTCATCTTCCTCTATTCTTATTGATGATCAACCAGATGTAGCAGACGCCTTCTAACCCTCTATGAGAGCGATAACCGCTGATTTCACCCATTCATTAGGCTGAAAACACCCTAAGCTGTGTTACTACCATGTTTGTGGCTTGCAGTCTGAAGCATGTCCCGACCTAGTAACAGCATAAATATTTAAAATGGGTCACACAATGGGTCTCATATTTCAGAAAGCTCAGTAATTTTCAACAAGAAGGTGGGTGCTGTAATTTTTCAGAAAACATGACATAAACAGGTGGGAATGATGATGATCCCTTTGTTAGGGACTACTTTTAGCAGAGGATTAATACACGTTTGGTGCTCTAGTGAGTGTTTCAGCAGAAGTACGGTGTATGTTACATTAATTCAAAATAAACTACAGAGTGTCTGTTTATGGTAATGAAGGAACATGCCACTCAGTGTGACAGTGTCTCTCACTGATCTTTAATAGTTTCTGAATAACAACACAGAAGAAGACGATATATATCAGGCTTTCATACTATCAATACTTTATTGTAGGATAAATTCATCCGTAGTTTAGTCTTCTCATTGGGTTGATGTTAGAAAAATTCAGAACATCACATGTATGTAAATACCCTTAATTTACATAGTGGGGAGTTAATCTTGCATTGAGCACAAAGTCTTAGAATATGTAATTAAAATTGAGCCCTCCTCACATCACTGGCAGATTGATTGATTGTATTTCAGGAACTGTCACTGAATATGCAACAATAAAACAGAAAAAACAAACAAAGATCATTTCCCTGAAAACATACTTGAGAGTGCAGCTTGGTTGTATGGGAAGATAAATGCGTAGGAGACAGGGTTGTCCTGTCCTGTGAATAGCTGGCCCACCTTAAATGGCAGCCCACCCAAGAGGCTGAGTCAAAGTTGTGGCCATCTTCAGGGCTAACCCCCTTCACTTTAATCAGCAGGTGGCTAGCTAGCCTCTGGGGTTGTAGCATTTATTACAACAGTTCTTAATGGAGATATTAAAAAAATGTCAAAAAGCATGTGGCTGTTGACTGCAGTTTTAAAGGAGAAATCCGGTCATTTTTGACCCCATTTCCGTTGTCCTCAGGGTCATCCCGACTTATTAGAAGCAAAAAAAACGACAAAAATTGACGTTGCCTAGCCCGAGATCTGTACCTGCCTGGCAGCCTTCCAGACTCGCTCCAATGCTAACCCATTGGGGCACGTTATATCTGCTTTCCTGGGCCTCAGAAAACAATTCCAAGACCTATGCAACACAGGTTGGGTCCGTACGAGACACCACGACGCTCGTTTAGCTCAAATAGTGTTGCAAAACGACATAAATATGTGTGTTTTAGCATGAAGTTACTCACCTCAAATCACCCCGTAGACATTAGCAGTAGATAGCGGAGCGCCTGTTGTCCCTCCCAGTCACCGCAGAAACGAAAACGTTTTCCTCGTAGTTTTGATTTTGTATCCATAACGAAACGACCGAGCAGTGCAGTCGTCCTGTCCGTAATAAATCCAGGAAGCTGTTATGTCCATATGTGTGACTATGTTACAACATAGCAACGATAGCTTACAGCTAGTAACGTTCCGGGCGCTCGTCCGTCCCACTCACCGCAGAAACGAAAACTTTTTCCTCGTAGATTTTGTATCCATAAAGAAACGACTGAGCAGTGCAGTCGTCCTGTCCGTAATAAATCCATGAAGCTTTTATGTCCATATGTATGACTATGTTACAACATAGCAACGACTGCTTACAGCTAAACAGTAGCCTGGAGCCAAAACAATGCAAGTCTCGCGCAAGTTCCCGTCTGCCGTCCTCACTCTGGAGCTGTTTTCAAGCCAGTACAGTAAAAAATCTTGGACAGTCGCGTGAGGGTCACTTTGATCTCACTCTGTTGATGAGAGACTGCAGTCTGCACACGCGACACGCGACTCCCACTCGTGCTGTCAACACAACTAGCCTACTGAGACTGAGAATGTCCATATGTATGACTATGTTACAACATAGCAACGATAGCTTACAGCTAAACAGTAGCCGAGAGCCAAAAGTCTCGCGCAAGTTCCCGTCTCCCGACGTCCTCACTCTGGAGCTGTTTTCAAGCCAATACAGTGACAAACTTCTTTCCATCGAGCAGTGCCGTCATGTCCATATGACAGTGTAACTAGCGCTAGCCTACATGGTAAGATTGCTTAGCCTGTGTGACAGTTGAACCTGCTACAAAGACAACAAATCTCGCGCAGTCTAAGTAGGCTAGTTGTGTTGACAGCACGAGTGGGAGTCGCGTGTCGCGTGTGCAGACTGCAGTCTCTCATCAACAGAGTGAGATCAAAGTGACCCTCGCGCGACTGTCCAAGATTTTTCACTGTACTGGCTTGAAAACAGCTCCAGAGTGAGGACGGCAGACGGGAACTTGCGCGGGAACATAGTCATACATATGGACATAAAAGCTTCATGGATTTATTACGGACAGGACGACTGCGCAGCTCGATCGTTTATTTATGGATACAAAATCTACGAGGAAAACGTTTTCGTTTCTGCGGTGAGTGGGACGGACGAGCGCCCGGAACGTTACTAGCTGTAAGCTATCGTTGCTATTTTGTAACATAGTCACACATATGGACATAACAGCTTCCTGGATTTATTACGGACAGGACGACTGCACTGCTCTGTCGTTTCTTTATGGATACAAAATCAAAACTACGAGGAAAACGTTTTCGTTTCTGCGGTGACTGGGAGGGACGACAGGCGCTCGGCTATCTACTGCTAATGTCTACGGGGTGATTTGAGGTGAGTAACTTCATGCTAAAACACACATATTTATGTCATTTTGCAACACTATTTGAGCTAAACGAGCGTCCGGGTGTCTCGTACGGACCCAACCTGTGTTGCATAGGTCTTGGAATTGTTTTCTGAGGCCCAGGAAAGCAGATATAACGTGCCCCAATGGGTTAGCATTGGAGCGAGTCTGGAAGGCTGCCAGGCAGGTACAGATCTCGGGCTAGGCAACGTCAATTTTTGTCGGGTTTTTTGCTTCTAATAAGTCGGGATGACCCTGAGGACAATGGAAATGGGGTCAAAAATGACCGGATTTATCCTTTAAGAAAATCAAAAAAACATCAAAACACTCAGTTGCCATCTTTCTGAGCTCACCTTGCTGTTACATCCATAGACTGTTTATGAGAAATGGGCGTAGTCATGGTGATGTCACCCATTGGTTTGTGAGCCACGGTTTCGAAGCCTTGAGTTCTGCATTATGGACGCCGCCATCTTGGAATTTGAGCAACCAACAAAGGAAATGACCATATTTGGGCTCAACTGGCAGAGCGAAAACCCGAGCCCCAATGGTACCAACGGTACTGGATCTGGATCCATCTGGATTCTGGTGTGCTTCAAAGTTAGCTTTATAATTCAAGGTCAACGTTACAGCTAAGTGTTAAAGTCATCTTAGTAGCTTACTGCATTGGTAGCGTGGTAGCAACGCTGTGGTAGCAACCAATCAAACATCACATGATACAGCATCATAGAAAGTGGAGCGTCTGTATTCATGACAGTATTGAAAATCACATCATCAGGAGTTCTTAATACTGTTGTACCATAACACCGACCAAGCCTAAAAGGCACGATTGACTAGTAAAGAGTTGACTTTGGATTCTTACATGTACTATTACAACTGCGGATCAATAAACACAAACGTCCACTCATAAGAAACTGCTGTTGGAGATGAGTTCTGGGCGATCCCCGAGAGACGCGATGAAACACAAACACACACGGATGAGAGTGAAAATAAAGGCAGAGAGAAAGAAACAAGCAGACTTCTCCTCTTCACGAAAGAAAAACACATGCATACACCCGCGATTGGCAGGTCTACACTGCATGCTGTATATTATTGCCGTCCATTAAAACAATCATGTTGGCAGAGGAATGTGCCCAGCGATTTAGGGTGATCCAGCGGATGGGTAATGACCCATGTGTCCGACACATGGGACACCTCACTAACCACTTCATGAGCTGAGACGGAACCAATGAGTGCGAGTGTGCAGCTCCCTTTGTTTGTACATCTGTCTGTGTGTGTGTGTGTGTGTGTGCGCACACATATAAATAGCTTTGCAAGCAAAAGAGGAATAAAAACCGATAGAGTGGAGGGAAAAAGAAATTGGTCAGCAAGGAAACTGAGGGAGTAAATTTTCACTTTTGTGTCCTGTCACATTCGTCATAAAAAATATGATCTAAAATGGAAGTCAGCATTATCCCATGAAGAGTCCGACCTCTGAAATGTTTTTTTTCCCCCCAGGTCCCCATGCCTAAATGAGAAAACTAAGGGTGACTGGCTGTAAAACACATAATTTTAGTTTAGGTTATATCCTGTGTTCTGCAAGGTAAAAACATTGCTTTTATGAATGGAGTCTGCTGGCTTTCAACGGATTCAGTTCCCTGTCTGAAGGCGGTAAAGCAGCTATACAGCAGCAGAAACCTCTAAAACATTCTGCATCAGTTCTTGCTATATTTATTATCTTTGACCACTTGACCTTGCGGTCAGACAGCTCTACCTGAAGGGAACATGAAGTTGTTATATCCATCCATTCAAAGTAACATTCGCAGAACTCTGGAGCATCAGGTCTACCGCTGCATCAGTCAAGTGTTTTTGCTTCTGAACTTAGTCCTGTCCACAGCAGGATATTGCTGAGCTATGGTGTTGGTTTTCCTGTACGCCTGTGTGCTGTGTAATACACCAACTACTGATCAGGATATACAGTATGTCCATACAGTTTCATGGCGGTTTGAGAAAATGTTGTGATCCACGAATGTTCCCACTTTTTTGTATCGTTCAGCACAACTTTAATACTAATGTATTTCAATTGAATGTATTGTTTATGCCTGTACCATGTTTTTTTTCTGTTAGAAGGCACGACATTATTCTCCAAAACGAAAGGCAATAAACGTACTTTGTTACGTTGAAGAAAAACATCATGGCTGGGCTACCAGTTCTGATTTTTTGCATTATCACATGGATGCCTTTTTATTTGTGTCTCTGCCACAAAAAGAGGATCCCAATCGCATCCCACTGGAAGATTTGTAACTTAGAATTGGAAGTAGAAGCATTTCTTCAGACAGGTGTGACGGAGAGCGAGCCTCCTGCCCTGCGTACAGAGTCTAGAGGGGAACAGAGAATCGAGGCTGAAAGGGAGGCAGAGCAAGGAGAACACAGGAAAAATGAAAACCTTTTAGGATTAGTTTCCAATTTACAGCCGTTATCAGCCCATCAGAGGAAAACAGCTTACGGTAAGGGAACAGTGAGAGGTTGTTTGCTGAAGCGGATTACAGCACTAAAAGGATCAGAAGCAAAGCAGCAGTATGAGTTCAGGTGGAGTTGCAGGGTGATGAGGAGGGTGGATTTCTGGGATATGATATCACAGAGGAGCACTGAGAAAAACACCGCTGCACATATTTATCGACCGGTTTATTCATCTGTCTATGGGTTTTTATATTTAGTATTGCGGAAAGTGCTGGAGAACACATTAGCGGTGTGATTGAAGCATGCCAAAAGCATCCATTATTGCTCTTGCTGGATCCAAACAACCTCTATGGACTGGATTGGTATACGGTGTGGACTTTTTTTTGGCTTGTGGTCCATATTGCATTTAATATGTATTAAAGTGCTCAACAAGATGCACATTTCAAATCTGTTATTTAATCTTGTGGTGCTGCCTTTACGTCAATATATTACTTTTTATTAAAACCTTTTTTCAACTGAGCCCCGCCAATTTCAAACTCACAGTAGAAAGCTGACTGATGAACAGATTTTTGCAGGTGGAAAAACGTTTCACTCAACTTCAACAATTGCAAGAAAACCACCTCAAACTGATTTAACACGTTCAGTCTGATCAGAACTCAAAGATTTACTTAAGCAATTCACTTTAGTGTTTCCATAGTTGGACAACTCACAAGACACAAATTACAATAGGGTCAGCACTGAAACAGCAGAGGCTGAGATGAATGATAGCGTATTAGGGCCACTGTAGGAAAAAAAAAAAAAAAAAAAACCGAGCCGAGAGAGGTGGGCAATATTCAGAGAAAAAATATCACAAATTTGCAACTTTATTAGGATGCTAACAACCAATATCTATGCAAGCTAACTTCCCATTAGGCTATTGTTATTAATACAACGTGTGACAACACCTCGATAAGGTCCTTAGGGTGACGACTGTTGATGGTTATTGTTGTTGTTTTTTTTATATGGGCCATTGAGGGCCCATCTTATGGGTGTTTATTGATCGGGTGGTTGGGCTAAGATGCTAGCGGTAGCTTTTACTTGTTGTCTTAGCAACACTACAGCCACATGAACTAAATCAACAAAACAACTTTTTTCAAAGTAGTGCTCGACGGGTTAGCGAAACAAATATGCGGAGTGATCCTTTAAGGACCAGATCGCACCCAGACAGGTGCGGCCGCTTCCAAAACGCCCCTTGTAGAAGTGTCTTGGGCAAACAGCTGATGATCAAATGGGATCCACGGGGAATTAATGGCTTCAAGCAGACGTGGAGCTTTTGCTGTTGGATGAGGCGGAGGGGACAATATATGGATCATCAAAATTACAAACCACACACCTGGCACTGAAACTATGGTTATACTTTTAAACTGCGCACATAAAAACAATTAACCATATCGCTTCACAGCTTAATCAAAAGTGTAATTACTGAGCAGACCACAGATATACTGTGTTGGAGGAATACAGATACAGAGCGCCCAGGGAGACTAAAGCTTATACCAGATGATCACATCATGACAGCTCAGGATGACAGCGTCCAGTTAAAAGCTACAAGATTGAAACTCCCAAAGAGCCTGCACCACAGAGATAGTGTGGTGACATGTAGTCTGGGCTGCAGGCAAAGTATCATTCAGTTCTACCAGCTGTCTGAAGGCATAGCAGGTAGCCATGAGTGTTGTAGATATCCCTGAAGGAAAACGGAGTCCCTCTCAGCTTATCTGTACAGCAGTTATCCCAGCCTCGAGTCCACTGGCCAAAGAGGGGATTTTTTCCCACCTTTTTTTCCAGGTAAAAGCAGCTTTTACTTTGGTTTGGTTTTAAAGAGGTGACATCTACATTAAATCCAGTCATTCCAGAAAGTGCTATGACAGCTCAGCCATCCTGGCTCTGGTTGCTCCAAAAGTTATATGAGACTGTTACCTTTTTTCCTGTTACAATCCGATTTAACTGCAGCACCTTCCTGTATGTTTTTCTTAAAAGCTGAATAACCTTGCCCTCTGGTTTTGTAAAAAAAAAGAAAAAAAGAAAAGTGGTGTGTTTTACAGAGGCTGTAAAAAAAAGAAGCCTGAGCTGCAGTTAATGGTAAGCTATCACTTTAATCCATTAGGACTGCCAGGGATATTGGAATTGGGTCTGCAGATTTGATTTTATATGATCAACATTAAAGCCCGTCACCCACCAGTGGCGTGTTTCCTAACACACTCATTTCCAACAATATTGCACCCACAGCTCGGCCGTGTCCACCCAACTAAAAAATGATCTAAATTGCTAAAAAGTATTTGCTTCCCCTTGGAAACGCATGTGTGTGTGTGTGTGTGTGTGTGTGTGTGTGTGTGTGTGCACGTGTGTGTGTGTGTGCACGTGTGTTCGTTCACCACAGTGATAATAAGCCCAGCACAGGGAGTTACGGCGTGGATGCTAATGCCATGTGACTGTGCCAAGCTCTTACGGGGCAGCATGAGGGCCAGTAAAACGGTGGCTGAGAAGTTATGGTGCAGGGTTTACGGCATGACAGACATTACTCATTCCTCCCCTTCTCTTTGCCTTTCTCCTCTCCAAACTAACACGCTGCATTCACTTCCTATTAGAGGAAGCAGGAAAACAGGATGACGTTTCTGATATTCTGGCAGTGATTGCTTGCAGCTGCATATAGAAGGATAGAAATAACGAGCTCCTGAGTTTTATTTTCATGACTTTGAACTGCTGGTATTGTTGGTGGGTCAACAGACGTCCACCCTGGTTGACTTTCCTGGGTTCGTTTAGAACCTTTCGTACTATGTCACTGCTTGTGTCTGTCGCCCAATTGGAACAACAATAGCAACATTCCCAGATCTCATGAGTGCAATAGTGGTTAAGTCCCGCTACTCCTTGTGTCCCCATGGATCCTTATTTCAATGATGGTGTGTATCATGAATTACACACGTTTGTCAATTTTAATGATCATTTTTCATGTCCAGAAAGTCTCAGTTTGTCATCAGTTTGTGTTAGTATCATTTAGTGTGAAACACAATGTCTCGTCTCACAGGAGGTACATCACCAACACGGCCGTTAGCTCGTTTTGCTAACTAGTTAGCTAACTTTGCTGTTTCGTCACTAGTGTAACATTACTAGCTGATGTGTTTTATCCAGAGACTTTTTTATCAACAGGACGAGAAAGAAGGGGACCTGTTGTTACATCGTTACATCCTGGTACCGAATACACAGAGAGACCTGTTGTTATAGTAACGTTACATCCTGGTACCCAACACACAGAGAGACCTGTTGTTATAGTAACGTTACATCCTGGTACCCAACACACACAGAGAGAGATGCCATTTACCTCACTGTTGGTAGAGACTCTTTACTTTTTCATCCTCATACTTCTGCCTTGACTTACAAAATTATCTTTTAAACGGACGAATGACAAAAAATGACCCTTGCCAGCGTTGACTACTGCACTTTTTCTTCCAAATTGGGTTGCATGGGGGACACTTCGCTTCTCTCTATGTTATGCTGTCAGTAGAATCTATAAAACTGACATTATTATCAATGATAGTTTTCCTTAAGCCTCACTAATGTACGTAAAATCCTGCCCTGCAGTTCCACTCTGCTGTATGGATCAATTTAGCATCGTTCACTTCATTGATTTGGTTTTGAACTAGGGCCGGGACTCGATTAAAAAAATGTATCTAATTAATTAGAGGCTTTGTAATTAATTAATCGAAATTAATCACATTTTAATCGCATATAAATTTGACCTGAGAACAGTGAGAAGTAATTTTTTTCACATGGATTTTGAGTATACCATTGAATAATGACCGAATACATAAGCTTAAGCAACAAAATATTGTTTATTTTTGTTCAACCAAGTCCAACAGACCAGTGCAATTTTTGCCATTAAGTGTAGCAATAGCATCTGGTGGAGTGTGGGTTGGGTGTGGGTCCTTGTACTCGGAGTCGGGGCAACGACCACGCTAGCTGCTATATGTTTTGCATTGAGGTGATACTTGAGGGTTGATGCGCTGTGGTGATATGCAAATTCTTTGTTGCATAGCTTGTACATGTCGACACAACCATGCTCTTATCTATTCTTATCTTCCATCCGTTCATTTTTTATAACCAAATTTCCAATCCACGGGGCTAACCAAAGCGGTCTCATCAGCATCTTCTTCGTTCATGTTCACTGTGGTTTGTTGTTGTCTGAAGTAGAGTTCTCAACAGGCCTGAAAATTACGACCCTACCCAACCTGGCCCGTGGCTTTTAAAGCCAGGACCCGATGTAACCCGACACATCAACATGGATTATCTGCCCTAACATTTTTTTTTTTTCTCATACACGTATTATCATGACCAGAAGACGGCCACAGTGAATTAACCTGTGGTAAGTTTACTTTTCACCAACTCCATCTACTTCTCCAGGCTAAAGGCATGCACGCATGCCCCTCTCCACGATGCACGTTACACGCAGCAGCCAGACTTTACGGTGAACAGCAGCAATGATTAATACTTTTTTTTTTTCCACTGAGCGGAAAAAATTAAGCCCGAGGTTCGAGTCACTTGCTTATATTTTAGACCCGAACCCGGGCCCGACAAACCCGGGGCAAAATCGGGGCCGACCCGACCCGTTGAGAACTCTAGTCTGAACGCTAGTTGGTGCTCGAGTATAATCGGTCCGCCTGAAACTCATCCAGTGAGAAACGTTCCGCGGTGCAAAAATAAGTGAGATTAAATGCATACATTTTTTAACGCGTTAATTTTTGTGTAATTAATCAATCTTAATTAATGTGTTTCTCGGCCCTATTGTAAATGCTCAGCACGGATTAACACAATTAGCACTAGCTGGTGGACATAGCATTTAGCTAACGGCCAGATATTTCCCAGACTCAAACGAGAGCTAAAAGGGAATATTGGACTTCCATTCATGGTGTGGCCACAAATACAACTCCAAATGAATGCTAACATTGCTCCAGTGCAGTTCCATTCGGAATCAGAAATTAACAACATGCGCATGACAGTTACAAAGAGACATTAAATACAAAGATGACATGTAATTAACATACAAATATAAAACATCAATAGTTTATTAAACAAATATAGTACATTTAAAAAAAAAAAATCAGAAAAGCAGACATAGAAGTGTGTGTAAACGGCATTTTGATCTCTGCATATTAGCATGCAACCCTGTGAGTAGAGTTTTTCATAAACACTTAGATCAAATATGAAGACCAGGATGTAATAGGGAGGAAATGTGTTAACAGTATTACAGGAGTTGCCCTGATGATATGCAGGCAATGGGAGTGTTAGATGCCCTCAATGTCAAACAGGTTTTGTCAATCAATGCGAAGTGCATCGTCCACTCCGTTTCTGTGTCAGGTTCTTTTAAAAGACTTGTTCTGAGAAAGTGTGTCAGGGCATGGAGGAGCATAAAGTCCAGGTAACTATGCCCTGTCTCGGGTGAGTCGGTGGTGTGTTTGGGGAGCAGTGTCTGGTCCGTATGGGGTCAGTGTCAGCCCAGTGTCATATGCCTGCAGGAGGCCGAGGAAAGGTCAGACATGCAGGGAGCCCCGCTGCTTCTGTCTGAATGACCTACACACACACACACACACACACACACACACACACAACCAGGTGCTTATATTATTCTTTGAACCTTTTACAATAACATTTCTCTTCACATAACCTAAGACTCACTAAGCCTTGACCTAAACTACTGATGAAAAATCAAACCACCAATCATCTGATTGGGCAACAAGCTAAAATTATTTATTTTCAAAATAAACTACCATGTTGACAGGAATCATACATGTTCTACTGGCTACATAAATACAGTGTCTTGTCAAAATAAACTTCCTGTGTAGGTTAACTTACTTATTTATTTCTGGGAAGGCTTTCCACTAGGGCTGTAGCGATACACTAATCTCACGATACGATACGATACACGATATTCAGCTCATATAAACTATCAGCTCATATAAATCACAATATTCAGCCAACAATATGATTTGATTTTATACGATTCGATTTTATGATTTGATACACTTACATCATTTTCTGAAAGATTTAAAAGGTACAGTGTGATTTTGGTGACATCTTGTGAGTGTTCCATTGACTTGGATTGAATTAATATCAACTGAAAGAATCAATTACACAATATATGGCTCTGAATGGACAGAGAGTCTCCAGCTTGCAAATGCTGGACAAAATAAATCAAATATGTGGTGAGAAAATAAGTTACATTTATTGAAGTGCAAACTGTAACTTACAAAGCACACACCCACACACATACACAGAGCAACGGAGTGGGCTGGCTACGGGTGGGGGGTGGGGTTTTGGGTGTCTACAGTAATATGGCTTATTAATTTCATGAGGTTATTTACTTGCCCACGATGAAAAAAAATAGCTCTGAATGAATAACAGCTGAGCAGAAGCGCTTGTCGACCGTCGCGGAGAAATACGCGTCTGGTCTGAACTGGGGGGCAGCGGATCATGTGTGATTTTCTTTCTGTGGAAACAAAATATCGATTTATATCGCAGAATCGATAAAATCGCTCAGCCCTACATTCCACAAGGTTTAGGAGTGTGTTTATGGGACTTTTTGACCATTCTTCCAGAAGCATATTTGTGAGGTCACACACTGATGTTGGAAGGGAAGGCCTGGCTCTCAGTCTCCACTCTAATTCATCCCAAAGGTGTTCTATGGGGTTGAGGTCAGGACTCTGTGCAGGCCAGTCAAGTTCATCCACACCAAACTCTCTCATCCATGTCTTGATGGACTTAATCTGTGCACTGGTGCACAGTCATGTAGGAACAGGAAGGGGCCATCTCCAACTCTCGTGGAGAAATTAAATGTCTTGAATTTCCTTCGGGATCAATAAAGTATCTATCTATCTATCTATCTATCTATCTATCTATCTATCTATCTATCTATCTTTGCCCGCTTCAATGGGGGCAGCACAGCAAAAACCTGGGCCCCCCAACCCCCAGCTCCAACCTCCAATCCCTCGTTATTGAGGAGCAGCTAGTGGCCTCCATACTGCGCGGAGTCAATCCACACAAGGTCCCTGACAGACTCAGTGGCAGAGTGCTGAAAGAGTGCTCCACTCAGCTAAGTGGTGTTCTCACTAGGCTGTTTTAACTCCTCTTGGACTCTGGGTGTGTTCCTGACCATTGGAGGGGAACCATTTGGACACTGTCACCAAAAACATGGACTCAACACATCCACTCACCAGGATTTTATTTATGGACTTTTCCTCAGACCAAGGAGCTATGCTGTGGGGGCAGGGACAAGGCAACACCTCTGTTCCAACCACTCAGCATCCAGGGCCAGCTAGTGGAGCAGGTACCCTTCAAGCCTTCAAGTACCTGGGCACAGAAATGGACACCACCCTTTCCTTCTCACAACACAAAGACACAACATACAAAAAAACACAACATCGCCTCCACCTGCTAAGGAAACTCAGAATTTTTTCAGGTCAGCAAAGACATTTTAACTCACTCATTGAATCAGTTCTCACCTTCAACATCTGTTCCTGGTACAACCAACTCACTGTCAAACACAAAACAAAACTGACACACATAGTGAATCAGGCTTCCATAATAACTGGCTCCCCCAACTCCCCCTATCTGAGCTGTACAGGCGTGCCGTGCTCAGGAAAGCCAACCTGATTACAGAGGACCCCTCCCACCCCCTCCATCACTCCTTCCAGCTGCTACCATCAGGCAGACGTTTCAATGTACCACTGGTCCGGGAAAAACACCTACAAGAAATCCTTCATCCCTCTGCAATAGCCATACTGAACAGCACAAAATGAACATTACAGTCAGCTCATAACTCAATAACCATGGCTTGTGTTGTCTTATGTCTGTGTGAATGTGTTTTTATACTGGAGCCATGACAGACAATTTTCTGTAACCTTGTGTTTTCAGAAAATAAAGCATTATCTTATCTTATCTTAACTGTTCCCACAAAGTTGGGACCATGGAATTGTCCAACATCTCTTGGTATGCTGAAGTATTCAGAGTTCCTTTCACTGGAACTAAGGGGCCAAGCCCAGCTCCTGAAGAACAGGAGGTCTGTAGCGATTGACTCTGCAGAAAGTTGGCGACCTCTGCACACTATGTGCCTCAGCACCCCGCTCCGTCTATTTAAGTGGCCTACCACTTCTTGGCTGAGTTGCTGTCGTTCCCAATCGCTTCCACTTTGTTATAATCCCACTGACATTTGGAAATTTTCCGACTGGACTTGTTGCACAGGTAGCATCCTATCACAGTACCACACTGGAATTCACTGAGCTCCTGAAAATGTGACCCATTCTTTCACACATGTTTGTAGAAACAGTCTGCATGCCTAGGTGCTTGCTTTTATACACCAGTGGCCATGGAAGTGAGTGGAACACCTGATTAATATTATTTGGATTGGTGAGTGAATACTTTTTAGTGTATGTTTCGTGGGCCTTTAATATAATTTATTTTATTTTTCTGCACTTATCTGGTTGTCACTATGTTATTGCAGCAGAGAGAACAAATCTCATATAAAATGCATATCAGTTTATTGAAATATAAAGTATTAAAATGTATTTGACAAATGGCCAGCGCTGAGCAGAAATAAAATTGTTAACAGTCTCACCTCTGTGCCGAATATATTTGAATTTCAATAGTGCATGCCAAATCTGCAGCACACAAAAACTTCAGTTTTGACACATAGATTCATCGTAAGTAAGCTTTGTGTGTGAGTGCTGAGAAGGGATGACGAGGTAGTAATGCAAGGTAGGCATTTATAAAAAAAAATTAAAAAAAATGCACTTTTTGTGGAGGTATCTGATGAATGATCCCATAATGTTTTAGTTTAACAATTGATTTTAATTTTCTTGTCTTTCAAGTATCCCACGATTCATCCCTCCAAAAATGTACAAAGTTACTTAGTTTTAGAAACATCTGCCGACAGCACAATAAATCGACCCTGTGCTGTGCTATCTTTTGTAATTGAAACTAGTATCCCAACAAAAAATTAAAAGGTACCATCACTACTATCACTGCTGTGCACTCAATGGAACCCCATGGAATTCAGATCAGGGACAATGCTGTAATGCATTTATTTTGTGAGTTAACAAATGTGGTCACTGTAACCTAATGAGCATGCATCCCAAACCAGCATTGTGTTATTGTGTCTTTTATATCGAAGAGGGTTTGTCATTTAATAGGTTAGCAATGATTGTGTGTCTGTTCGGGGTTAGGGTTAACCTCTTGGATGAGAATATTTTCCACATTGTAGGTAAGCAGTCAAACTACTGACCAACAGCTAATTCTTGTAGGTGATACTGGGAATCCCTCATACTTTAGAGCCCCATCCTTTTTTTTTTCTTTTTTTTTTTACCTCTTTATTGATTCTCCAATGCCCTTTTACTACAACATGTATTTTACCTAGGCTGACAGTTTCCTTTATAAGGACTTACATTATTCATAGTCATCTTTATTAAAACAACTCAGCATCCATCCATTATCAATCACTGATTATCCTGTTTAGCGTCGCAGGGGGGCTGAAGTCGATCTCACCTGACACCTGGACAGGTCCATGTAAGTACATATTTACATTTTTTTTTTTAATGACCAATGTAAAACAAACGTTTCAAAGTAAAATGAAACATGGGTTACAAACAGGTGGCAACCTCCGGTTCTGAAAAGTGATGCCAATGCTGAATTTCCTTGGGTGGAAGTCTATCAGAAAATGACCCTAATT
The DNA here is from genome assembly GCF_963514095.1 of Eutrigla gurnardus. Lineage (NCBI taxonomy): Eukaryota > Metazoa > Chordata > Actinopteri > Perciformes > Triglidae > Eutrigla > Eutrigla gurnardus. The sequence goes on from NC_139926.1 coordinate 3,016,308, forward strand.
CTCACTTGAGTTATTAGCGCAGTAAACATTGTAAACATGAATTACCATGAGTTCATGTTACCACAGTATGGCTACCGTTGCTACCACATTACCAATACAGTTATTTACGATGACTTTAACACTTAGCTGACTTTGAATTATTTAGCTAACTTTATGTAGCTAACTTTTTAGCAGATTCAGATTTAAGGTTGCTGCTCGGGGTGCCACTCTGCTGCTTGTGGATATCAGATACATCCGCCACATTCCAAATATGCTCATAAACGGTTCCTTCACTGGTGACGGCCATACATACATACATAACCAGACATATTCAGTCATATACATGTGAACTTATCAATACTCTCCAAAAACAAAATGTTGGCTCCAAGTTGTGGGGTCTGTAGCCCAATGATGCGTTTAATTCCTACGTGTTCAGGATTACTTGCTTGCCTTCTGGTATGTTAATTGCACGTCTATTTGCAAACCTACTGATGTTGGTCAAGAAGACCCACAGTGCTCTGTGATGAGAAACAAAAACTAGGCCTGAGCCTTGTTAAGCCAGACCCAGACACATACCAGTGGGCATATGTGTTGATGAATTAGGATTAATGTACACAACTATCTGTGTCTACCTGGAGGGTTTATATTTTATGATTGGTTTTTCCTGTCTGACTCTCTGTAGTGGATGGACCAATAAAGTCCAGCTGGACTTAACCGTTATAAAAAAAAACTGCAGTGCAGGCTTTCAGAATCCAGTTATCAGTAACTATCAACTTGTGTATTTAAGCCAGTATGAATATCACCAGTATGAAATAGGCCATGAAACCAAACATTACATCAATGACTAATTACAATAATCTATTGTTCGTAATGATCCTCATCATGTTATTCGTTAGCAGTGTGTTCATTTCTCACTGTGGCTAGTTTAAGATATCTCATGGTTACGTTTTCACCCGCAACCTTTTAAAAAATCCATAAAGTGATATATTTACACTCCTTGAGCAAGTTTTAACAGCTTTAGTCTTCTTCTGCAGCCACTGCTCAATAATCACACATGCGTATGTCTCACTCGCTGTGAGCCCCCGGTTGATTGACTGTCATTATACTTGGGGAAAATCCTAGTTCACTTTTTGTCGAAAGCGTGATGAAATAATGAATTGTTAATGTAAGGATAGTTGCAAAGTTTTTTAGCTTGTTATGGGCTCATGATGAAGGCTTGTTTAAAAACACTGAATTATTCAATATTACTTGAAATAAATAGGGTTATTAAATGATTTGTGTTAAAATGCAATACATAAAGGCTATTACCTGATGATGACATGGTGGTGCTTAATGTTTTTAAACTATTAAATGACCTGTGCATTGCCCGTTCAAATTTATTTGAAAAAGTGTATATTTATTTTAGTTTTCTTGGTTTTTGCTATTTAAAGGTTTGCCTAATGCCAGTGATTAATAACGATGGAACTATTAAACTAAACAGCTAAACCCACCAAATAAAAGTAGGAAAAAGTCGTTGAGTTGAATCCAATGAAAATATCCTCTTGTAGATCATCAATCTTTTTCCAGTGGGGAAGCTGCACATATTCTGAAAAAACAAGACATTCTGCAGTATAAAGCCCACAGAGGTTTACATGCCACCAAATGTACTGGCAAAAAAAGATTAAAAGCCATCTTTGCTTCAAAGCCAGCCTTTTAAACCCGACACCGAGCTCAGCCGCTGTGTTGTCACATAATTGACGAACTGTGAGTACAGAACCGAACCTCCCCTATTCCCTGGTGCCACCTATAGTCATTTCACTCCCTTCCCTTTCTGACTTCCCCAATGCAATTACAGAGCAACACGAGATCAATTCAGCGGCAGAATGGAGTTTATGTTTCCAGCGTCTTGAGCCCCGCAGTAGCTGAAGCTACACGTACCAATATGTTCCCTTCTGCCTGAAGATAATTCAATCATCCTCACTTCCAGTTACTCACAGGGCAAAGGAGTGGACGCCATCAGGACCCCTCTGACTCCAGTAACTCGATAGAAATGTGATTGTGTTGTTCTTTTGCTGTGGCGCAGGCTGTGAATGGCGAGTGCACACACATATGAACTCAGGGTCACTGACAAAGAGATTCCAATTTTTGGTTTCTACGGGTCCTTTTGATGAGTTCACTGGTGGGATCTTAAGCTACTCTTACAACCAGCTTCCTCAGAGGAATAACCACTGGCCCCACCGCTTCCATCACATAAAACTCACCCCTTTATTTCTTTTTTGTCTCACCCTGCAAGTGGCAATCAACTATCATCAATATGTCAACCCTAAAACACAGAGTGCTCAACCGGAGCTGTTTTGCTAATGCTTGGCGTTAAATAGGGGGAGGCGGTGAGCTGCAGGAGAAACGGCAGAGGAAATGACATACATTTAAACAGAGGTTTGGCATCTGTGTTCACCAACAGCTGCTCCCTGTGTGACAGGCTGCATTTAAGGCCAGAGATCTGGCCAAACAATAGAAGAATCTCTCCTCACTGTCCGTGTGAAAGGGGATGAGTGGTCAGGCAGGCGCAGAAAGAGCAGCACCACAGAACCCGATGTGGCGGATTCCTTTCCTCTCCGCGAGGAAGCCGTGGCCCATTGTCCGAATGTTGAGACGTGCCTTGACAACTTTTGGCCTTGGAAGCAAACCAAAGGTCTCCAACTTTGTTTATCAAGGGGTCAGAACTGCAGACATGCAGTGTTAAAATGAAAAGCTAAACGGGGGCGTTTTAGTGCAAAGTGTTTTTCCAACGAGCCCTCCAGGCCATTGTTCAAACTGTCAAAAAGGCCAACCTCTCATCCACATTTCTCCTCCTACTCTTTCCTCTTGCTCTCTCCTCTCTTTCTGCCAATCCTTGCTCACTTTGTTTGTGAGCATGTCTGGGCGTAGACGTTTATCAGGCAGGTGAACGGTAGGATGGTAGGGTGAACGCTGTGGGAGGTGGGATCTGTGGAGAAGACTTGTGATGGATCGTTGATTTGCCTCCTTCAACATTTACGTTTACATTAAGGGCATTAAGCAGACACTTTTGTCCAAAGCAACTCCCAATAAGTACATTTGTCAGAAGAAAGTGAAACAACAATATATAGCTGTCGGTACACTAAAGATGTCAATAGAACAAGTTAACATCAAGTTAACATCACAGTTATGGTCAAGTACATGTAAAAATGCTAGTGTTGATATAGTAGTGGTTGACATACTAACATACAATGTTATAATAATAATATAATCGCTGAAACCTTGTATGTCCAAAACCATTACCTTTTCAGCAAGTGAAAAAACTGTTTAAAAAGTAATTAAACACTTTGTCATCAGAGTTGGTATTGTGTCTTCATAAATGGTCCGATACTTGCATGTGTCATTTTATTATTAATATTTCCTCAAATTCAAGCTCAAAAAGAATTACAAGGCATTTGACCAGCACATGTGTTTTGTCCATCATTGATTAGAATGGCGGCTTGAGCTGGCTACGCTAGGGCCAGAGGACGCATTAATCAAATAATTCAGTCATTAACCTTTTTTTTTTTAAATGATGGCCAAATCTGAAGACTCCCTGATGTTGACCTTGAAGGAAGTCCGTGCTGGTGCATCTGCCCCACTGCTGCAGCAGTGTTGTTTGCTCTCACACACTTGAAGGGAGGCCTGCACCTGCATCAACAAACATTGTGAGCTTTCAAAAATGGATTCAGAAGCTCTGAATGAAAAATCAAAAAGTGAAGGTAAAACTCTAGTACTTTGCTTGACATTGTGTATTGGATTTAAATATGCCTAGGTAAAAATAGATTTAGATAGATAGTTGATCACGACCGAATTATTACAATCCGAAATCTAACCCAGCCAGTGACGAAGGCCAGCCGGTCCCGCCGGACCCTCTCAGTTGAATCTGTCTGCACACTGCTGCCGAGAAAGGAAAAATATGTTCATTATGAGACAAAATGGCCTGGTCCCTCTTCACCTTCAGATCTGCTGTGTTCAGGAAGGATCAGGGTGGAGATATGAGGATTTACAGACCATTTGAGGATTAAATGGAGTTACAAGATTTATTCACAAGACAAGCGTTGGCTTCTGCCTGACAGCACTGATATGTTGATGTTTAGCAGCAAGGACGAAATTTTGATTTCAGAGGTGGGGGGGACACAAGTATTTTTAATAAAACTCTTAACTCTTTCAGTTCACTGTGTTTTCTAGTAGTTCTTCTAGTTTTATATTGCTAATTTTAGTCTACTTTTCCCTTTTTTGGTTTGACTGGTTGTAAAGCATGTAGCAAAACATTATCACCGAATTCTAATCCAATAGTAATAATAACAACAATAATAATAATACATTTTATTGATCAGATTATTGAGAGCTTTGTAGATGATGAGGAGGATCTTGAAGTGGATATGCTGTTTATTGGGAGCCAGTGAAGGTGTTGCAGGATGGGTGTTCTAAAGAAGTCTCTTATGTCCACTTCTCTTTTTTTAGACATCCTGACTGCGTCTAATTACCAAACACACACGCACGCACGCACATACGCACATGGACACCGATTCAAACGTTAATGTAAATAAAACCTCTGATATTACAATCCTTCTAGCTGACGTGAACTAGTTCTAGTAGCGGACTCCTGTAGGACTCCTGACCGCAGACTAGCAGACCGCTCGGTGTGCAAGCAAGATGGAGTGACAGCGGGGACGGCCAATCACACAAGAAACGGTAGAGCCAATCGAGGAGCTTGTGGGCGGTCTAGACTAAGGGAAACTGGCTTCAGCTTGAGCGGCTGTTTTCCACTTGGTCCTAGTGCTTGACGCGTCTCTGTTTACTATAGCGTAATATTGTTTTTGGACGGTAAAAAGTGCAGGGGACTAAAACAGCCTTTTGAAAAAGTGCTGGGGACATGTCCCCTGTGTCCCCCCCCTAAATTACGTCCGTGTTTAGCAGGCAATGCTGACCACGATCATCTAGAACATATGTTGATATGTAGATTAGTACTTATGAATACAGTTGAGGGTTATGGGGATGTCATTAGTTTTGCATGGTTGAAGAGCTATGGATATCAGTTTCAGATCGGGTGCCAGATTGTCCTAGTGGCCGTCCATGGTACTGCAACAACCAACCCAAAAGCACTTCCCTATAGGCCACATTTATTAAAGAGATGTGTTGACAGGACACTTGAAGCTCCGAACAAGGTTTGTCATTAACTTTCACTTAGAAATGCTCTTTTCTTTTCTTCAGTCCGTAAAATTTGAGATGCGTTGCTTCTAGCGGCCTCTCTGGCAGTAGATGGAACTGCAGGTGAGCCTCTGGGACTCATATCCCTCACCCACAGTGTTGACTGTCTCTCATCTGCATGATGCCTTCAAATGCTCCACACTGAAAGGAGGTCAGTGGTTTTCCCTCGTTGGCGGTCACTTTGCTTCTTGATGACTTTCCTTCTTCACTTCCATTAGTTTTTTGTTTCTTTTTCTTGGGACTGGAAGTTGAGTGAGTAGCTCCACCTGGGCAGACCAACCTGCTGACTGAGGTAAAAAGCCTCACTCATTTTGAATTTTGTGCGGGAATAGCCATAGACAAGGAGATCCTATTTCTGGGCAAAGCAGCAATCACAAGCACTTTCATGAGTGGGTCACGTGATCAATCATCATTGTTTTAACTCAGTCTTTGATAGATAGTAACTTAAAAGACAATTAAATAGATTAAAATGTTATGGACTGCCACTTTAAGGAGCCAGTATTTTTAGTTTCACTATCCAGACCTCCAACCACATTACCAAAATAGAAAAATGTCTGAAACTGACGAGCATGCCAACTTTACACAGCAGCTGTCCAGGTGTGTAGTTTGGATAAAGTCTGCAGGATTGAAACGTCTCTCTCTTTTCTTTACCCACACAACTGCTTCTGTCATGTCTACAGCCTGGTATAACACCATGGATGTCAGTGAGGAGAGATTGTCCAACAGCGTGCGTTGTCACCATCATTTGAATATCACATCTCCACTCTCTTCATGGCTCTCTTTGTTCCACCTTCAAATGTGGCGTCTCTGGAACACTTTTCCATTAGACGTGGTTGGGCGCCACAAGGCATCAACCTGCTTAACAATGTGAAGGCTATTGTCTATTCATCTAGGTCTGAAAGAACAAGAAATACCATTTTTATTAGACTATTTAAAGGGAAAGCTTGGATGTTTTTGACTTGGGATTATATGAGGTCAGTGTGTTAACTACAGGAAAAGGAGTTTGGAGAGCCAGACAGTAGTACTAGGATGACAGAAAGTGAAACTCCCGTCAAAGCCACCAGACTCCATTAACAACAGTTGTATAAATGTCGATGTAGATAGTGATTTTGTTTAGGTAAATACGGTTTACTGCTGCCCCCATCTACAGCAGTACATTACTTTACTCACATGCTAGTACCTAGTCTGTTTCTCCATCTACTGCAGATAACACACTGGCTTCTATGGAGAATTAGTGCATTTTACTGTTTCTGTGACGATCCATCCAGACTGAACTCCCACTTCCTGTTTTATTCTGGAATCCTGCTTCACTTCCTCCCACCACTCATTTTCCTACCATTGCACTCAGCACACCTGCTCCTCATCACCAATCAGGAAACAGTATTCACTCACCACCTCCTGCCAGATTCTCTCATAACTACATGCCCTCCCGTGTATGACCATAGCCTGTTTGTTTGCCACACTGCCTATGCTCTGTAAGGTTTGCTGCTCTGTTAGGGGTTGCTGCTCTGTTAGGGTTTTTGACTTTTGCTTGTTGTTTTGTTATCTTGGAATCCTTGTTACCATTGGATTGCTGACTGCCTCCTGTCAATGACCTCTGTCTGCATTAAAACTGAGACTGTTTGAGGTTTGCCTGATTCCTGCGTGTGAGTCTCTGTTCTTGGTCCAGTCTTCAGTTTCAGAAAATATTTACAGAGAAACACAATGAATATCTCAAGTGATATTATTGCGATTAAAACATTGGACAAGTTAATGGGACATCGGACTAGTTAACTAGAAAATGGTGATGTTGGGAGTGTTTCTGGTGACAAGTCGGTGCCAGTAAGGGCAGGTACAGACCGTACATGTCTGTTGACGGACCATTGACGCTGTTGACGGACGATGGAAGGTGTGTCTAGCACGTGGGGTAGTTGCATAACGCAATCTGATTGGCTGACGGATCCGTCGGCACCTGGAAAGTTTAATTTTTCTCAACTTTTTTGACGCAAGCAATGCAAAGGAGCAGACTCACAATTAATTTCGGCATAATGTGACGCTAGCCCATGCAAAGTCAATGAAATCCATCAATGGACGTGTACAGTCTGAATGCGGCCTAAGGGATGTCACAGCTGCAGAGGCAGCTCCGGAGGTGGATGTGTGGCTAGTTAGTTAGCTAGGTACCTTGTACTTCTCCAGCTGTGGGGAGTGAGGTGGAGGGAATCGTTCGGCCCAACGCTGCTGCTGCTGTTCACCAGCCTGCTGCTCAACTCATTTCCTGTAACCAGTGTAGCATGAAAGAATGACGAGCTAGCCAGCTGTCAGTTAGTTAATTAGCTTGCTTTCTTCCACTGCTTTAATGTTGCACAGAAAAAAGTTGTCACTCATCTGACAATAGCGGGCTTAACTACCCTGTGATACGAGTGAGTGGATGAAGCATTAATGATGTGTTCACAGCGAATGCAAAGCTAACTTTTTCACGTGGGGCAATTGCATGCAAAGACATGAGAAGACGCACATTTGCGCTGGTCTTTGCGAATGACGTGACACGAATGACGCGTTGAAATATTTCAACTTCAGTCAGACTAGCGTGACACTAACGCCTGCCAGTGTTGAGATTCTCCTCCTGTTGTCACTGATGTCTTAACATTGCTGAAGCACAGAACTCTACGACAGGGAGATGAAAATTCAAACAAATACACCAACAAATAAACCACATCTCAAACCCATTTATTGTTGGTCATAGTTGGTGTGGACTACATTGCCTAGTCCCTTTGCATCACATTGATTAGATTCATGTGCTTGCTGAATTGTCTTGCAAGGCAGATGCATCCTGTGTTGACCTATGCTTGCAGGTCTCTGTACTGTGGCTTCCTATTCCATCATGTCCCTCCTGTTTAAGAAGAACAGAGACGAGGGAACAGCATGATCCTCGCAGCAAAGCCCTATCACGTTTTAATGAGTCCCTGTCTTATATTTCCCTCAGTTTCACCTCAACACAAGACAGGCTCAAACACATCCATCACAATGTGAGAGTATGTGGGCATTTCATTCGGCTGGCAAGGCAATAAAGAGAAGGTGGGTCACCTACACATGCACACAAACACACATGCAACCTCCCCCATCTTTTCCTTTCAAATCAGAAATGATGTGCTGCTGCGATGGACCGCAATCTTTTGAGCTGAATAGAATAAACCAGTCAATAGCATCTGTTTCATGTCCCAAATGCCTTATTTTCATTTCGCCATGTTTGCTGGAGTTGTATTTTTCCTGAATGACAACAGGTTCTTTGAGTGGCAGCTGTGAGAAACTCTAGTGGATAGAATCAAAATCCTTTGTAATCTGTACGGGGCTATAGCCCCTCTCAGTGGAGGGTACAGTTTGTTTTCTGGGGGCTTATGGAGCGGCAACCTGCAAAATCAGTAACCACCCTGCACCTGTAAAGCTCAGTATCGTATCAGAACGCACTCCACCATCCACACTAATCTGAATTATCTATAGACCTAACCTGGCCTGTGATTGAAAGACCCACAATCCCCTGATCGCACAACTCAAATTGTAAAGAAATAAAAACTACCATAAGTGCTGTGATCGTCAAGTGCTTGTTTCCAATGAATCATGTTCACCTTAGTTTCCACCTGCAAAGTTGCACACTTTTTTTTTTTTGAAAGAGTCAGACACACCATAATCAAGCTTCTATGAACTGATGAGCTGTTTGAAATGTATTGAAATCATATAGAATACAGCAGCCACATGTTTGAACGCTGACAGGGTTTTTCTTCTGTCCAACTGACAAATGGGAACAACGGTCTTTGAAATTGGTGTGTTGAGCGAGAGCCCTGTAGCTGACAATGACGGTGATGTAATCCTTGCGTACGTCCAGTGAAAGTGCTAGTTTTTGCCACTGACAGGCTCCGATTATTCTAAGAGTCTGACAAAATTATAGACATGACATTGAAAATGCTATGCTTCACTTTCTGTACTCCAGCACTCCTCTCTTTATCACTCATGTTTCCATCATTGTCTCCTAGCAACAACTCGCCTCTCACGAGATTTCAAAACCAACGTGATCCATCATCCTGATTTGTCAGGTTTTGCTGCTTGGGGAGAAATATAATGGACGCCGGGGGCAGCCTTTTGCACTGTGTCTTGAAGGTTCGCGCGTCATAAACACTTAGTTGGGGTTAGAACAAAATATCATGTGGTGGCTTAAAATAAGTAAAACTCCCGACTGACTGTACTGACAAAGGGATCACATGTCAATCCCATTTAGTGGCTGCCGTCTGCAGCGTTCTTGCTCAATACTGGACCACTTATTTTCGATGTTAGTCCCCGTTAGTCACACAAACATGGGGAAACATGGATGAAAAATAACGAAATAAATAATTTTCATTTGATACAGCAGTGGCTTCTATATTTTAAAATCCCACTGGTTTGTCTAAATATTTGAATAATTGACAAACAAAAAGAGCCTTTGATTAATGAATGATAATGATAAAAAAGGGGCGGCTCATATGGTAAAGTGGAGGCCCCATATCTAAGACTCCAGTGGTACAGGTTTGAACCCAACCTGTGGCCCTTGCTGGATGTATTCCATAAAAGTAAAACAAATCAATGTGGCATCCATTTTGATGTGTACTGCAACCATTATAGGAGGGAGCTGTAACCCAGTAGAAAACAGATAATATTGTTATTTCCCTTAAAATATATATTTTTTATTTATTTCACCCTCGTTAATTTATTATTCTGTCAATAATATTATTTTTGCACACACTCAGTCCTTATTTGTTGTATTATATGCATGATAGGAAAGAGAAAGTAGTCCCACCCTCTTCTCGCGAGAGTTACAGTGCGTGAGTGGGAGTACAGAGTAGCGCGGTGCAGAGTCAGAGCAGCGGTACGAGCAGATGAGAAACACGGAAGAGAAAGTCAATAAGAAGTCACGAACACAGAATAACCCGTGAGAGTGTACCTACCTGAAGCAGAGAGGTGGTCGAAGAACTGTGGGTTATTGTTTTCGGCAGAGACTTGGTGAGTCGCTCGAGCTAACTAGCGCTAGCACATGCTAACCGGAGTAGCCACATCGTGATTCAGTCTGTGAGAGGGCAGAAAGCTTGTTTACTCATGAACGTGACCTGCCGCTACTGTTTACTGTGTGTTTTAAGAGTTAAAGCTGCATATTTTGCTCTGATAATCTGATGAAAATATGAGGTGTGCTATTTATTTTCCTGTGTGTGTGTATTCACTCTGATATGCACTGTTTAGGGTGTGTGTCTGTTAAATACTGCTAAACATGTCCATTTATCACAGAGGCAGAAACTCTGAAGCACTGAATTGATATTGTGATGTGTGTTAAAGGTGCATTTAGCTAATTTTCAGTTCATAATTCAATGAAAATGTGTGAAATGGTTAAAAAGGATTAAAATGAACTATATTTAATGTGGAAAACTGAGCTAAAATGATCATAATTCATGGTTAAATAAAGATAATTCATTTAATCACTATTGTGTTCCAGTAGTGTGTTGAGATTTATAGTATGTATTGAATATGGCCATAAGAGAAGTTTGATGATTCTGTGTTAAGTGATAGCCCTGTCTTTATACAGGCTAGGTTTTTTGAGACCCTTGAGAAACCTTTTGATGTGGATCTGGATTCTCCTGATTGAGGGAGATGGCGAGCCAGTGAAATTTTCCTTGCCCAAAGGAGCAGAGAACCAGCACCTGAGCCCGAGGAGGACATCCAGCCCTTCTTCACCTTAACTGAGTGTGTCTGTGGTAGGACCACCACACACACATCTGACTCTTTGAACTTTCCCCTGACTTGACTTACACACAATTGACTGAAGCGCGCTGACCAACATTCAAGAACATTCAAGAACATTAAAGGAACGTTACGGTTCGTATTGGACACTTTTATTTGGTTTTATGTTAAAGAGAGACTGTGAAACATTGAGCAATCAGATGTCATTGCATTGAATTTTATTTTTATTTTATTATATTTTCATACAGTTCAATACAGTCAAGACAGACAGTTACTTTAAATATACGCCGTGGCTCCATTTATTAATTGTGTCTGTCACTTCCTCTTTAAACCCTCCTCTACGAACCTAGTCTCTGGTCCAAACTCTATAGTAACTAGTGGGTTACAGCAGGGCTCCAGACTGCGACCAAATGGTCGCATTTTGCGACTTAAATCTGTGACAGTGCGAGTACATTTTTAATCTACTTGCGCATGCGCGACCAGTAAATTTGCTGTTTTTTTTTTTGTTTTTTTCTGTGTCCGAAATCATTCCCTACTCCCTACTCCCTATATAGGGTAGTTCTATGGAGGGCACTATATAGTGGACTCAAAGGCAAAATGAAAAAACACTTTCGGACACCACTCGGGGGATTTCTTTCGGCGCCGTTGTTGACGTTGTCCTGACGCATAATTAATACGTGTCAGATTCCGCCAACGGCTCTTAAGTCTCACGCAGAGAAATTACCAGGATAATTATTTTTTAATAGGCCTACATATTCGTTGCGAAAATTTACAAAACCAAAAGAACGAGTCCTCCAGCAATGAGGGGATTCCGTGGCCGTCTCATTTCTTGAGAAAAAAATTATTTTCAATAATGAGACGATCACTACATCATACATATCATTTTTATTTTCAACGATCCCGATCGGGTCCAGGTGGACTTCAGGACCAGGTTGCAGCACTACCGGCACCCCACATCTCCGCGATCCACCAGACCTGAACAGGCTGCAGTCCGTCCCCGATCCCAAACTCCTCGGCGATCGCTCGCCACAATCTGTCCCTCCCGCATCTTTATAGTTTTCAGACTGTCATACGGCGCTTTGAGTGACGGTTTTTGACGGACGAAGACCCCGCCGCCGCCTCTCGTCGGCCGCCACGGCCACCGCCGCCTGTCGCCGGCCACTGCAGCTTATCGCCGGCCGGCCGGCCGCCACGGCCACCGCCAACTGTCGCCGGCCACTGCAGCTTATCGCCGGCCGGCCGCCGCTCGCCCAAAGTCTCGTATAAATAATTAATATATATTGCGGGTTTTTTTTAAGTAAATAAAGGAAAACGTCACACTTTGGCCGTTTGTGTCGTCTTGTTCTGCTCTGCAATACATATATTAAATATTAACATTTATTATTGTACGATTATTCATATTTCCTCCGCTTTTTCCTGCTCTCTCTCCTCTTATCCCTTCGCGATTTGTCTTTCAGCGCAATGCATGATGGTAAAATTTGCTCGGCTAGTGACCATCGGCTGTACACTACTTTTCACGATGCATTGTGGGAAACTTTGAGTGCACTATATAGGGAATAGTAATGCTCACTACACATTCGGACACCCCTACAAAATGGCGAACTCCCTATATAGTGCACTATATAGGGAGTAGGGAGTGATTTCGGACACAGCGTTCCAGAGGACACAAACGTCGAGAATGAGTCTGACTCAGACTGTGAGGAGACGGTCGTGGCAAAAAAAGCCAGGAAATTCAGCTTTCGCGACGAGCGGCTCCGCGAGTTCACCTGGCTGAGGTATTTCAGGCAGACGAATTCAATGAACTGCAAATTCTGCTGTCGATACCCACAACATGCGGGAACAGTCGATTTCGGTGTGCGCTCCTAAATTTTCTGCTTGCGCCCCTAAAATTTTAAGTTAGGGGCCACTGTGCTCCTAGTGAAAAATGTTAGTCTGGAGCCCTGGGTTACAGAGCGCTTTAGTTTTATAAAGTAAACTAAATTACATTAGCCTAAGTCACAGACTCACTGAGGTTTCACTGTAACAACTATTAATGCAGTAGTAACGCCAGATGAAAGACTCCTTAATGCTTCCACCTCCACAAGCTAACCAGCTAACCAGGGCTGCATCCTTTCTGCTTGGTGAGCTGTGCCAACACTTAACAGCCCCACTAGCATGTGTTGTTACCATAGCAACTAACTACATCACCATTTTATTTCGTACTAGTCACGTGAACACTGAAAACAGTTCAATGTCTTGTGCTACTTTTCTGTTTTGCCAAGTGTTGAATGAGGACATCTGGGCATCATAGGACATGCAACCCAAGGACATAGAGAACAGCGAGGAGACAATGAAGAGAAGGCTTGAAAGGTGGAGGGAGGTTGGAGGTTGGAAAGACTGTGATAAAAAGTAAGTGGGATGAAAGTGGCCCTCGAAGGAGACAGAGAGATAGAGACTGTGGAAGAGAACGATGGCAGGGGGCCTGGGGACCAAGAGGTTCAACCACGAGGACCCAGGAGAGACGGTCATAAAGCATAAGTGGGCCCACTAAAGAGACGGAGGGAGAGTCATAGAAGAGCAGCGAGAGGCAACTAGAGAGACAGAAAGACACAGAGAGAAAGTCATGCAATGACACTAAAGAGAATAGGGACTTCCTCGCAGGAGAATAACTTCACAACAGCCATGGTCCACTGAGCAGAGCGGCCATGTTTTCCCTCTTATACGCCTTTGTTGGGGCACCAAAAAAAAGATTCATGATTTACAGTTTGTTTGTCTGCCTCAGCCCTTGAGAAAGTATAAAAATGTCATTTTTAATGTCACATATATCGCACCTGTCAAGTCTTACGTGAGCTGAGTGGTTAATTCCAAGAATAGAAGGAGTGAAGCAGGGCGAAATCAGCCTGGAAACCATGGCTGTGAGTTCATACAGAGCACTTGTGGATGCCGGCAGTGTTCATAAGTGGCTCAGGAAACCTTGTCTCAGTGGTAACGTTTCAGTCCAGCAGGTTTAGCACTGTATCGATACTGTTCTCAGGCTCACGATGAGGAGTTCTAAATTGAGTCCCTTCTGGAGCTGCTTTACCAGCAGGAACGCACTGAGTAAGGCAGAGAGTTTTTCTCTCTAAAATCAATAGGAAGTGACCTCTCTGCATGCAAGCAAAGGAACGTTTATGTCCTGTTGATTTTAGGTACACTCTAATTTATTACAACTTGGGTTTTCATCTTTAGTCCTCTGCCTGCGTCTATACAGGATGCATTCAGGTACACTATGGGGTGTAGCTCACTTGCTTTCTGGCTACGCTTAGATGCCAACAGTCACTGCAGCTTTGTGAATAAAAACTGAAGGAAATAGGTTGAAGAGTAATACCAGCTGATATAGAGGTTCAGTTGAGAGTTGTAGCTACAGTTACATTCTTGGTGACCATCAGAGGGAGCTACGTATGTGTTTAAGAGTTAAAATATATATATATTTTTCGAGATGGGATGTTAAGTGGCCCTTGAATTGGTTAATTACTGGATCACAAAATCTTCATCCACTTAACCCTAGTAGGTTTGTGTTGGACATTAGAAAAGTGTTTCCTGTAATCAGTCAGTTGAAAAGATAAATGTCAGCTTTACCTATCATTCAATAGACACCGCGATTAAATATTGAAGCAAAGTACTCGGGCAAGAGATCCATCATGGTGCCACGTCCATTCATGTCCATAACGGTGGCGTCAGTCAACAGGTGGGTTCATCAGTGGGACAGCACCGCTATGGAGGATGAAAGACGAAGTAGGATCTGCAGGAGGCGGATTCTTGAACATGATTCAAAGGAAAGTCAAAGGTAAGGAGAGTGTTGGAGACAATGGGAGATTAAACAGTACTCACCAATTACTATCATCAGTAATGATGTGTGGGCGCTCTGAATGGGATGCATCATACACTCCCTGCTCAATGCTAGTTTCTGTCAGCAGATCCATTGTCTTGTGTCTTGTGGGAGAGTCCGCATACACACACCTGCTTTAAGTGCCTACATTTAAACCCAAGAATTCAAGTTGTAATGACTTTTACAGGTTTCTACTCCAAGGCAAGTCTTTCTTCTGTAGCTCATTTCTAATCTCTGTTATTTGAAATCCAATTTGAGGCGTAGCTTCGTTGTGATGTTGTCGCCTCAAAGAGACGTATTTGCTCATGAGTCGACAACAAAGCCTTCATCATGGAGCTCGACAAAATCACAGCGCAGAAAGAGAAGTGTGAGGATACAGTACGTAAGGGAGACGGCAGCCGAAGACACAATGTCGTTCATTTTCATTACTACTGAAATTAAATAAAATCAAACTAACTAATTCATGGTTCTGCACTGAATATGACTAAAACATATTGCCTGACTAGAATTGCAGCTTTTTTCATGAAAATCTGTGTAGTATGAGCCTAAGAAAAAGCTATTATCTCTGATTCACACAGAAAATATGTATCTGTTTTTGGATTCATGCCCAACAAACCCCAAAATCATAATGTTATTGAGGACCAACATGGCAATTTTCTTTTTAAAAATTGAATTCAAAACTACTGTGTTTGTCCCCTTGGTCAACATCATCAAGTATTCTCAGCAAAGTATTTTCAGAAGCCGGGAATCAATGATGAATCCAACTGTGCGTCGGAATGGAAATAATACTGCAAAGCTCCGTTTCGACCTTTTCTCGGTTGCTCTGCCCTCATCTTAACCTGAGGCCTTTCAAACCTTCGAGGAGATGTTTGACCACATGAGCTTGCGGCCAGGAGCCTCTGGTCAAATAGAGCCTCTAGTGTGACGGCACACAAAACACAAGTATTAGCAGAGAAAAACCACAGCAGAAAATTACTCAAACGACTGCATTTCATTGTGTTGCGGCTTGATGGATAGCCCGCTGTAATGAACACAAAGAGGGATATTGTCAAGGGAAAATCTCTGTCCGTCTATCTCAGCCAGCTTGGAAAAAGATGTTAAACAACAGAGATGCTACCAGGACCCCTGCCCTTAGAGTTGCAGAAGAATATTATCTAAAAGTTATGTTGCCAATTCTTAAGTGTGTGGATGTGTTAAGAGCTGGCCCGTGGCAGACAGTGGGTGAATGCGAGAGGCGCCACCAGTCGGTACGTGTGCCCCAAACGAGGGGGGACAAATCAAAATGTTGAGCTGACTATTTTATATTAATATTTATATAGATCAGAAGATGCATATATATATATATATATATATATATATATATATATATATACTATATCATTTCAAAAATAACACTGCTGGATAATAATATTATGAATATCATATTTAGCACCTTTCATAAATAGTGGAAGTTTAAGTTAAGGTTATTTTAACTTGATGTGTAAATCTTGTTAATCCAATGCAATCCACAAATGCACGAGAAGTACAATACACAGACACACATAGACACACACAAACACCTACACACACATGCATATCACACCAGAGCCAAGTGTTCTACCTTTCCAGGCAATTCTGGGGGCCTAATGTGGTTGCAGCATTAAATAGCCAGTCTGCCCATTATTGTCTCAGAGAGCCATTTACTACATTAGCAGGTTATGTGTCACCATATGCATGCAATTATTGATTCAAACCCAACATTGTGATATGATTCTTTTCGTATAAATCTTGCTTCCTTCGATTTTTTGTCTAAAAAGCTTTGGAACAAATGGATCTGGCAATCCAAGTAGGAAATCAACATTCAAATATGCTGCAGTTCAACAAGGAGCCAGAAGTTCAAGTTGATAAACACTGCTTTTAGCCATGCTTGTGGTCAGTCTCAACGGAGGGCAATGTGGGTTGTTGATCTGTCCACCAGACTAAAATATCTGCATGGATTACCAAACATATTGATGGTCCTGAGGGCTTCTGAAAAACCCTCACGAAACCATCATTTATGCAATCATTTGTTAATAGCACTAAACACCATGTACAGCTGATGGCGATGTCATTAGTTTTGCAGGTACTATATGGCCATAAACAAGGTATTGGGACATTTTGACCAGATAATAGTGCTAGATGAAAACTTTTCACCTGAAAACAATTCAGCCTCAAGAGGAGCACGATTATGTGGATTCATTTCTGAGCAATCCATTCAGTGGTTATTAAAATATTTCAATAAACGGTTATAAACCCAATCTCTTGGTGAAGCTAAAGGAAAAGTGAGAGGATCAGAAAGGTTGATGGAATAAACCATCTGACCACTATGGAAATCTCTACCAAATATTGTGCCAATCCATCCAGGAGATATTGGGATACATCATGGCCCAACTGAAAACTTTGACCTCAGTCAGGGCATAGCCAGGGTCATTGGAATTCATGGTCGAAGAATGTATCCTCTAGGGTCCTAGAATGTATGCTTTGAATGTCATGGCAACCCATCTAATTGTTACAGAGATATTTCACTCTGCATGGTGGAGCAAGAGGAAAAAGTCAGGGGATCACTCAGGTAAGGAGGTCATCCTCCCGGGAGCATGAATGTCTGATAATCCATCCAATACTCCAATATCATTGTCATCAATACGGGATTTGATATGATAAAATCATCATTTAGCGTTAAGCTCATAAAGCTCAGCCTCACAGCAGCTGCCTGTCTGTATCCATCATGTTCAGAAGATGCACCATCTCCAGCCAGTACAGTTGTCCCCATGCAGGCCGGCACCGCCCGCTTCAGACTGTTCCTGGACATGTGATTGGATATTTGGAATTGTGAAATGCCATGTCTGTAGATATAAGAGGCGGGTTTACAGAACGGTCATGTTAAAGCATCACTGTCTCGTATACTTCAGACAGATAATGGAGGGATGGGACAAACACATAATGTCAAACATCTCGGGGGTTGATGAGTGTAGAGTGGGAAACTGTCTAGCCTTTGATTTTTAAAGGGGAAAAGCATTTGCGGTCTAAAATGTAATTTCCTAGAAACATCTAAGCCATTTGTCATAGATTTGTTTATACATGTTCCTCTTGGCCAGAACAAGCTTTACTGAGATTAACTGGACTTTATTTGCTATTTGACAAGGGAAAGTAATATCTCTTTTACATTGGAGCTTTTAAGTAATCCCACCCAAAGTTTTACAGTGTCAGCCTGCGCAGCCATGTCTAATGGGCTTGGCACGCACAATATATGCCTGCGACTTTTTAACACACGCTAGTCAAAGTGCTCTCAGCAAGATGAGCTTACATTACTAATATTTCATGTGCGTGCAAAAAGGAGAACATGCCTCCAGACGCTGGCAGCCATAACACGGCATCTCGGCTGCCAGAGAGAGAGAACATTTAAGGAAAGATGGAAAGAGAGAAATATCTGTCCCACCATCTTAGTGGTGACTGACAATCAATTTGGATGTGGAAAATGTTTCAAATCCCATTTGTGCGTGGTGGTTTTGGCCCATTACTCCTCGCTATCTAATCCTCCGCCACTTGTTCGCATCTCTTTCCATTCTGTCTCTCGAGATGTGAGCTGTGAGGTGATAATGATCGACGGGTGATTGTAGCGCCGCGGCCGAGTTGTTTGGGTTGTTATTGTGCAGCGACCGGGGTTTGCAGACGGAGCGGAGATAACATGGGAACGCATTGGACAGGGAAGAAGGTCTGGTGTCTCACCATTGTGTTCCTTCGCTCCTGTCTGTGCAATCTCAACTCACCACAGATGCACCACGCATCGGGGACACTCCGAGCTGTTCCTACAATGCACGAGTTTCACTGGTGACGTCATGACTGAGATGCTTCCCATATGAGCAAGAATTAATCCATGTTCTACCAACTGTAACTGTGTAGAACTTATTAATGGATGTCACTTGTAAGATATTGATTCTCAGACTTTCAACATATTGTTGGTAGAGTGAAATTGAGGCTTTACATTGATCAGTCAAACACGATGCGGAGCACATGCAGGCAGTCTGGCAATAGAAGTACAACAGAGTACAATATCTTGACAAACTATGCAAATCACCCTTTAATCGTTTGTAGTGTCTTCAGTTTGTTTTGCATTTCTAGGTCATTAGTTCTAAGATAAAGTGTTTTCCTTTAGAAGCAATTTTATCTCGGGGCAGAATTACATTTTTATTTTACACATTTCCTATTTTTAACAGAATATCCTTCCTGAGAACTACTCTGACAGACTGCATGTACTACTCCCAGTGAGGCTGGGAGAAAGTTGTTTCATATCATGCAGATAAAATGTACATATTTTAAGTATGTATGTCCTATTTTTATTTCAATTGTCCATTGATTATCGGGTTATTTATGCATTAAAACAAGAGGCAGCACCCATTCAGAAAGGGAGCCAGCTGGGTCTCATTGTCAATCATGAGGCTGGAAACCTTCATTCCGAAGAAGAGAGGCTGCTGGAGTCATAGGCCCAATCCCAATGGGCCCCCTAAAGCCTTAAAACCTGAACCTTCAGGGACTTAACTGACATCACCTGGTTAATGGTCGAGTGTGAGAGGCTGTGAGGGCTTGAAATGGTAAATAGAAATGAAAAATCTTTGATCTTAAAATTTCTGTATAGGCCTAAATGTAATACTCCACATTCCCCCACTTTTTTTTAAGAGGAGCGTGCATCTGAGTCTGTGAGTGGGCCTCGCTCAAAGCAGTATCAAGCTACACTGAAGCGTTGCTCTATTATGTCGCGTTGTGCTTTCAGAAGAGCCAAGCCAGCCAGGGAGAGGAACCGAGCTGGCGGCCCGGACCAGGAGGAACCTTGCTTCCATTCAAGGACGAACCCATGCTAACATTCACTCCCCCCCCCCCTTCTCCACTCACTTTCTGCAAATAAATGGGCTTTTGATTTTTACCTGCTCATCCTTCCTCCGAGCCTCATTCCCAACACTTTGTATGTCACAACTTTGAAATAAATTGAGTCTGATTCTCTGACCTAAAAATAGCACTCCATCTTTGGATGATCATCACGGAATGCATCAAAAATGTATTCACTCAGCTTTCTTATCAATTTGAACTCGTTTGGTGAAGAGAATTTAGTTTATTATTTACAGCCCATAGCTTATAGGAATCACATGTTTCTATCTATCCCCAGTGCTAATAATATTCATATTGACAATATAATATATTAATTTACAATTCAATTCGTGCAAGTATGTGATTTAAGATTAGCTTAAGCACCACCATTGGGAAACTATATTTCCTTTTGCCAAAGGACAAAAACGGACAAGTTATTGTCCCCAATTAAGTTAATACTCGGCGGCTGTACACAATTACAGCCATACTGTTATTCCCTGTGTGGTTTAAAAAGCATATTTTGTGCTGTCAGAGGCGAGCTGAGAGGCTACTGTTGTCGGACGCACAGGCAATGAGCACGGACGAGGCTGCCCGGCTCGCAACGATAGCCAATCACTGTCAGCTGCCGGGGCCAGATATTCATGAGTCAGTGGGGGCCTCCAAGGACGCAGGGCCCTCTGCTCAAAACACAGCCTATCATCGCTCCCTCCCTGTGATCACACACACACATATTTTCTCTTCTGTTCCCCAGAGCTGCCAAAAAAGTTTTAGCGTGCGCGAGCGAGAAAGAAAGCAAGATGGAGGGAGAGCTACAGAGGCGGAAGACCAAAACAAGCCGGCAGCCCTTCATCACCCCCGTCCTTCAGAGCTGCAGCGATCCACTGAATGTTCAGAGGAAGAGACAGAAGACGGAAGGTCAAGTGTGATTCTGTGATCAAAAGCATCACTCGCAGTCTTTGGGAGAAACTTTGTTGATTTAGCCTTTGTGTGTTCTACCCCTCCCTCTCTCTGACAGAGAGAGAGAGGGAGAAAGAGAGAGAGAGGGAGAAAGAGAGAGAGAGTATATAGAGATATAATAGAGAGAATATGCAGCCATTGAATCAAAGCCTATTGTGTTCGTGGAGAGCCGCCACCCCTTCGTCACTCCACGTCGGTGTGATGATGCAACGATGCTGAGGCGGCTCATTGTTCTGGGTTTCCTAACATGGGCATCTTGTTTTCCACTTTTCCTGTTTCCCTGCGTTCTCTCTGTTTGAAGCGTTTGTCAGGGAGGTAAATGCAATATGTTTAACTGTGGGTGGGAGAGAATCGATCTGCGACTCTGAACGTAATCCAAAAAGAGTTGAATAAAGAGGGGAACAAAGGGACCTGTGGGAGTGATGGGGGAGAGGGGGGAATGCACCTAAAGGACCTTTCAGTAGCTGTGACACATATTCAAGAGAAATCACATAAACAGATAACACAAAAATGTGACCTTTTACAGACCCGATGAGCGAGTCAGGCCTCCCCAGTACTAATGAATTTAAATGTTGCATGATGAATACGCTTTCCATTGATTCAATGAACTATAATCCGTTTGGCCTTCTGTGCAGCAGGAAATGAAATGCGACGAGCCAACGGTCCGTTTGCATTCCTTCGAGCGTATTTGTGTTGCATGCATGTGTGTGTGTGTGTGTGTGTGTTGTCGACAGAGATAAGGTCTGCCCCAGCCAAGAAAAGAATTGATAAAACTTGAAAATTGCAGGCCGAGAGAAGTTGCCATATTGATTTCCATTATCCAGTTTCAACGATGTCAAGTGAAATCAACACTAATGGCATCAAGGCTCATCAGCGTTAGCCAGGAATCTCTGGGGCGAGGAAAAGCTGTGTGTGTGTGTGTGTGTGTGTGCGTGTGTGTGTGTGTGTGTGTGTGTGTGTGTGTGTGTGTGTGCGTGCGTGTGTGTGTGTGTGTGTGTGCGCGTGTGTGTATGGCGTCAGAATCGTTTCATATTACTTGCGCAACTATCAACTGAACGCGTCACACCCGCGTGCTTTGACGCCTGTGCAGCACACAGCGCCTGACGTGTAATGTAGTTTCCTCATTGACTTATAATGGGCACGCGTTCACGCGCACGTTCACGCGTGATGGCTGCTGCACGCCTGTGATCACATTACGCGGAGTAACTACGCGTAACATTCATGCGTTTTTTAGCGAACGCACGCATTAACGCTCGCATGAAGATAATTGAACATTTTTGTCAGGCGCTCACATGTACGCGTAAACGACGTGCGCAGACTCTGTCACGCGTAACAAGAAGCGGCGTACATATGAAGCAGCGTGCGCACGTCTGTCTGTCACTGTTTGACAAATGTTGTTACGCAGCTTCTTGTTACGCGTGACATACAACCTGCGCACGACAACGCACGCACGCACGCACGCATAACAAATAACCATGCGTTCACACACTCGCTGCTGCGCGTCTTTCTAAGTGTTTTGACATCGATTTACCTTCATAGTGTGTGTGCGTGCGTGCGTGCGTGCGTGTGTGTGTGTGCGTGCGTGCGTGTGTGTGCGTGCGTGCGTGTGTGTACACACAGAAGGCCTCGCTCAACTCAAAGGACAAAGACAATTAAGATGTTGACAGTAAATTCAAACTAAACTAATATGGAGGCGTTCTGAATTTCTTGCCTACCAAACCTCACATTCATTTGCATGCAAAACCTGTTTTGGGTTATGTTCATACGACAAGTCTTCATGCTCATTTTGCAGGTTTTTCACTTTGTACTACTTTATGAGATGCCGATGCCAACATGCCCTCGACTTGTGTATCTCACTTGTTTTTAGCATGTGTTGTTATCGGCATGTGCCTCGGAGTTTTTTTTTACTGGATTAAAGGATTAGTTTGACATTTTTGGGGGGAAAAAACGTTCTTGCTTTCTTACAGATAATAAGATGAGAGGATTGATCTCATGCCTGCATGCTAAAAGAGTACCAGCAGCTGGTGAGCTTCGGTAAGCGTAGCAACTGAAAACTGAGGAGACCAGCTAGTTTCTCTGAAGGTACATTTTCATATTTAGAATATAAGTTCTGGAAACATGTTTGATGAGGTCACTGTGAACTTTGACCACCAGAATCAGTTCATTCTGTTCTGACTTTTCGTGCCAATTTTCAATCCTTGATGAGACTGGTATGGACAGACACCCCGATCCATCTGGCCTCTAACATCAGCAAAATTGCAGATTTATTCAAGGTTATGTGATGTGATGATGACGCAATGTTCAATGTTAAGAACGTTTGAATATACAAGCGCTCTGGACAGCAGTGTGACTTTTGGGCTCTGCAGATTAAGTCAATGTGCTGTTTACAGCGGGCAAGTATTATTTGTGGGCCAGTTGGCTTTATTGAGGGAGAAGACGGTGGACGAGTGGAAGGGAGAGAGAGAGGGAAGGAGGCGCAGCAAAGGGCCACAGGTCGGACTCTGGGCCGCTGCAGTGAGGAATGAGCCATAGTACAAGGGGGGGCAACTCTACCATGTGAGCTCTCCGGCGCCCCCCAGCAGGCCTTTAACCGAACCAAACTCTTCTTTACTTTCCTGGAGTCAACGGACAATCTCAACAACACAAGCAGCACTTCCCTGGATCAAGCAATCAGCCCATTCTGACCGGGCACGGCTCTAGTTCCCCAAATAACTGGAAAGATGTCAACACATGTATAACCTCATCATGGCATCATAGCATCACAGCAAATGGGAAGAAACAAGTAAACACAGAGATTTCCTGATGATGTATAGCATCAGAAATAAAAATCTGTCAGCTGATACAGCCTTCCTCAAATAAAAGTCTCTCACTTCATTTGAGCTGAATAAAAGTCCCATATTTAACAATTTATGGTGTTAGCCAACTGATAAAACCGAGCTGTGTTTGTGTGAACCTGTAGTTGTGCTGCCAGTGGAGACAGATCTCATATATCATCCTCACTATTAGGACCGTGTTCGACCCCGTGGCATTAACCAGGACGTCCTGATGTTTAACTGTGGATGTATTTGTCAGACAGGAATGTCTTTGCTCCCCGCCTCTCGGCCTCCTACCACCTGCGTGTGAGGCTTGTTAAAGCTTTATGAACGTATGAAAGGTCTGGCCTGTGTTTCATATGACATCGATAGCCCAGTCGAGGTGTGAGGGGGTCAAGTGAATGTGCAGGATGGTTTTCTAGAGAGCCCGCGTGAAACCGAAGCTTTCTGGGTTTTGTTCCACAAGAAAACCTCCTTCAAGATCCCACTGACTTTTGTGACTACGCTATTTACTTAAAGTACAGACTGTCCTGACAGTATGTCATATGGCTTTATATGATCACATAAGGACAGTATAGGATGTTAGAATGTTTTATGCCTGTTTTACTCAATATTTCTGTTTTTAGAGGCCTTAATGAACACCATTTCCCATAAGACCTAGATAATGCAGGCTTAATGTCATGGCACAACAAAACAGAACAGAGGAGGTAACTAGAAATTTGGGGGAAATGTAAAAGATGACAGAAGGCATATGTGCACCAGAATTTGAAGCTTCTACAAATAGGGATGCACCGATACCAGTTTTTAATTATAGTTCTAACAATAACTTTGAAAACATTCAACTTTGTGTTTTCCTGATACAACCAGAGCAGAGTTTGCAGTAAACATATTCATAATTAACTGTTTAACCTGCTATCAGTTCCAAAGTTAAAATAAATATTATAGATACAAAAGCAAAGAGACTCAGAGGAGAATAGTGCTGGCCCACCTTAAAGGTCAGCCCTAGCTTAAAAGGTCAGACCACCTTAAGTGTTGCTGAGTCAGAGTTTAAATAAACTTTATCCCTGAGCCTGTTGCTAATGCCAGGGCTAACTGTTACATTCACAGCCACAGTCTCTCTCTCTCTCTGCCCCCACCAGACACTGCTAAAGTTACGATGTTTCTTGTCTTTTTTTCTTCTTTTTTTAATACACAAATGTCCCATCCAGAGAGCCAACAGCATTATGCACTGCCCTAACCCCAGACATTGATCGACATGCGTTAACGCGCTAATTTTGATAGCCCTAATATACACATCCATACATATATACATACATACATACCTAATTACAATAACATAGTAACTGAGCTGGTGTGCTTGTTTTCTAATGGAAGCTGCTGTTTTTTTTATTTGTCTCCCAGTACAGAAGTGAACTTAGCTAAAAGTTGGAGGTATTGTTTGTATCAACTGCTGTAGCTGAGGGTGAGTTGTCTCCGTAGAAGGAATGAAAAGCCCTGAAGTTACAGTAGCTAGTCGAACAGAGGTTAGGAAGGACACAACTTCATGACTTTGGCTCTTCATACAGAAAAGGCTCAGGCCATAGCCTATAAAACAGCAGAGCTTCATCACTGCCCTTCAGATACAACATGTGTCCAGTTTAAATATTGAATATGTATAAGTCTGGTGTGTGTTTTATGAAACTGCAGCTCTTATTTTGAATTTGCTGGTTTCAATAAAATGCATCTTGCCAGCGGGTTGTAGGGACTGAAATACCCCAACATCTACTGGATAGATCGGACTGAAATCTGGTCCCCAGATGATGAATCCTTATGACTTTGGTGATCCTCTGATTTCTTCTCACTCCTCCATCAGGCTGACAACACATCCACTGTCCAATACTTAATTCTGTTTTTGTTTACTTCTAATGTTAACATGCCAACACATTTGACTAAAAGGTGGTCCACTTTAGCTATAAGTAGCATAACATGCCATTGTCATTGTGAGCATCATTGCCCGCTATTTAGCTCAAAGCAAAGTCTGTCCCGAAGCCACGTATTCATGCGGGTTGAAATATTTCAACTCGAGCGAGAAATTGAATCAAAATGAGAATCAGAAACGGAGGACATAAATGTTGTCTCCTGTGTCTGTGGTCCGCCAGAGGTCTTCCATAGTAGCTCCATTAGTCCAGAGACCAGACCAGAGACTGTCTATCATCCAAACAACAAGGTTGCTGTCATATTTATTTCTAGATTAGACTCTTTATTTGGAGTGTTGATCGAGCGGCTACAATGCATAGCATTTGGTGTGAACACAGCCTCACACTTATTTAATCAGTATCTCGTGTTTGAGAAATGAATATTCACGTGTGTGTGAATCTGTTGACGTGCCATCATGCTTATGCTGAAGGTATATTGTCAGTCTGTGTCCTGCTTTTAATTACTGCATACATGTGTTTATGAGAGCATGAATGCACCCGATGTGAGCGGGACCGTGTCTTTGTGCTCCATACAGCAGAGCTCATCTCTGCATTTGCATGATGGTGTGTGTGCAAATGCACATGAGAGTGTGTGTGTGTGTGTACAGTATGTGTGCAGTAAGCCAACTGGGACCTCACAGTGTAATTGGTCTTTTATTTTATTTATTATCATGCAATGATTGCAGATAGTGTCTTGAATGCAGTCCACTGCATATTAAAGGCATACGGCTACACACAACCATAATCATTCCATAATTACATTTGATGCTGCTTTAATCTCAACTATAACTCTCTGCCTTTAGATCTGTGTTCCTATGAGTCTTCTGCTGCTTTCATGGACTACAAACTAGCAAACGCAACAGCAGCTCTGTTTGCGGAAAGTTAAATCAATCGTCCTCTTCTTCCCACACATCCCAAATCCATCCAAGGCTGTTTTAAGACAGCCGCACTGTCATTTTTAACCTACATAACTCAATCAGGAGAAAATTTGTTTTCAATGGGGACTATTTTCAGCTGCAAATGAGTACACATTTGGATTTTGATGTGGGCCGGACTCAGGATAAACTACATTCCTCGTAAAAACCCTGACAGGTTTTAATGCTTTTTAGGGAATATTCATACATTTACCTTTTTTGTTTATTATTTAATCAAAAATGCCAAACATTCCCATGTTCCAGCTCCCTCCATACTATATATGACAGTATACTGACATTCCTTTTTTAGATTTTGGTCTGTTGGTTGGAAGTGAGAAGCATTTGAGGACATCAATTTGGTTCCTGGAAACTTTCTTGGGCATGTCAAAATACTGTTGTGATGGATTTAACTGTCACCAAAAAAATACTAATTAGCTCATTTATGGCTCACTGATGTTTTGAATTGATTTTGGTCAACAATGGAGCTCTGTGGCATAGAGGAATAAGATCAGTTTGTTCATACACACAATATTTGGATCATTCTGGAAGAACACAAAAGGCTTATAATGTGAACATGGATGTGTGTATATATATATTATATATATATATATATGCATCTCTGCCCAAATGTCAGCAGAGCATGTCCAGCCTCCAGAAGGCCACGACCTGCCCAGGCTGTCTCCATCAGCATCCTCCGTCTTCTCTCAGCCCCCCGTCCCCTCTCCGTCCCCGGCAGTGTGTCTGGGAGACGCTGCAGCAGAGAAAGTGGAGGGCCAGGTGTTGTGAGTTCAAGAGCATCACCTCAATTACATCAGTGCAATCAGAGTCTCACATCGTCGAACAGCAGGGCGCCTCCTCAGTGGAGAGGTGTTAACAGCCGCTCACAAATGAGTCGGCCCGTACGCCTCATCCATCATTCCTTTGTTGCTTCCTTCTTTATTTCCTACTTTCTCTCCATCTTGGATTGATGATCATTTAACTTAATAAAAGGCGGAAAATTGATTTCAATCTTCATGTGTTCCTCTTTTTCTAAATACGTTTCTCATTTCTCCACGTTGCTGGTTGAAGGTTGCAATTAGAAGCCTGATTAAAAAGGGAATTGCAACTTTATCAAGTGGCATTTATAGATGGTGCATGAGCGCATCAATACTGCTGATAAAGTGATGCCGTTCTAATCAATGATGGTCAAAACACATATCTGGAAAACCGATGGAATCCACTTTTGACATTATAATAATATGAATTAATAAATACAATGTTAATAATATAATGACATACAAGTATCAATATGACACGATTCCATCAGGTCATGGTTTTGCACATTTGAGGTTTTGTTCAGGGTCATGTCGTCATGCTGGGGTGTGGATTACTGGAGAAGAGATGTGCAGACTAGCAACATCTGTATAAACAGCAACAGTGCTGCATGTAAACCCTGCAGCTGGTAGCTCCCATGGGTTTTTCTAATTTTTTGTTATCTTTTTGTTCTGTTTGTTTGTTAGAACTGGAGCATTGAAGGGGATATGACTGAATACTCTCATCAATATCACAAAAGGGAGTGTGAGAGTTTGATTAAGAGCAGCGGACCATGAGATGATCGCCCAGCCAGACCTGCTGGACCAAACACCCACAGCCTGATGTCCAATTCCCCAGGAGGAGAGGGAGGAGGGCCAGGTTGGAAGCTTCGCTAACCCAGCTATACTTAAGGCTACTCTACTACCCAGCATGCTCCTGGCTGCCAGATGTCTGGTAGCAGGAACATAAGAAGGATGAAATAACACTTCAGGCACCGAAGGGTTGGTGACCGGTGTTGGTGCAACATCTTTACAGAGACCTTGACAGGTGGACCCCAGGACAGAGACCAGGACACTGGTGTGACCAGAGGAGGTGGACTCTGTGTTCTAATTAATCATGCTTGATGCTCAAACACAGTCAGAGTTGATGGACAATGTTTCACAATGGTGATGAATTTTTATTTTGTAGCGACGTGCATTTTGTTGTGCATCCCTGTGTTTCACGATGACAACAAATGATCCTTGAATCATTGTACATGTGCAACAGTGTGCTCACCATGGGACACACAAGGGCCTCTCTTTCCCTTTGCTCTTGGTTCATTCCACTATATTTGTCTGCGTTGTCACGTGGGTGTTTATCTTTAACACAAGGGCATCTGGCAACGTAGCAGTCTCCCAGAGGCAACGAATGTAAGGGATAAATAAACCATGGAGGGAAGTGTACATTTTATCATTTCCCTCAGCCTTCTGTTTTTGTTTTGTTTTTCTTTCTGGTGGAAGGCTAAGTGCACTCGCTCATGGTCGATTTTCAAATCAATAACTTGGATATCTCCGAGATGACACACAGACTTGCAGATCTCCCATGCAGGCAGAATTCGAGCAGTGATGCATTGCATATTCTACACACACACACACACACACTTACACACACGGAGCCTCATGCACAAAGGGAGGTGCACACATGCACATTCAAGCATACATAAAGGGATATGCTCACATTGTGTTTCCTGCCCAGAAACAGATATCATGGCCCTTTGTGGGGGGATGGAGGGAGGAGGGGGGAGTTCAGGTCGGGAGACAGAGAGACTGCAGACTGAGTTATGTGTTGTTATTGTTGTGAACGATATCAGCTACTAGGGCTCATAACTCACACGTGGCGGGGGAGGGGGGGTGAACTATGTGTCGCTTCTGAAACTTTAACCCAAGATTTAATCAGAAAGGAGCTGGCATGAGGGTTAAGGTCGAACGCATGTGAATGCTTGTTTGTCCGCAGGCAAGTAAACTCTTGTACCGCCTACAGGGACCATTGATATTTTGCCAAAATGAATAAATGAATTAATATGTACACAAAGTTGCTGATAAATAAATAAAAATATCCTTTTCCATATCTATTTGCGTTTCTGTATTTGTTTACTTCCCACAGTATTGACTCATTGAGTATTTCCCAGTGTATTTATTGTATTATTTGTTGCGTTATTCATTCCCATTTCTATGTTTTCCTGTGTTTTCTGTCCTTTATGATGACGATGGAGTTTCCCATGCCTCACAGCCGAGGCCGGAGTGATACATCGGCTGCTTTAGTGAGCTACAAAGTACAACGTTGAATCTGGATCAGCTGATAATCAAGCAGCAGCATGTTGTGAAAATGTGGTGAACACCTCTCCTATTTGGATTTAGCTCAAATAAATCCTGTTGAATATGAGTTTGTTTATGACTTGTTATGGTTCAAGTTTGCATAAGTCCCAGTTGGGTTTCAATTGGTTGCATGATAAACATCAGAGGTGGATACAAACTGGAGTGAGAGCTGTTTAAAAACTCACATTACAAAATGTATGGGTCATTTAGTATCCTAATACTTTTTCTGAACCAATAAATTATATTTTTTCAGGGTAGAAGCATACCAAGCATATCTTTCAATTATAACAATTTTATATTTTGTTTCTGTGATGTGATTGGAGGAGCCTTGAAGTCTGTTTCTGTTTGAAATGTGACATGGTGCTGCCAGATACAGTTGGAATTAATCAATATTTCCACATTGGGACCTTCAGGGGCCCCTGGGCGGTAAACCAGTCAAACCTGTTGGTAACCCAATTTGCTGTATACGTTTCTACCTTTTCCACATATGCATAGAGCTGTTTAAGTGATCATCATCATCACAATCACTAATGATATTTGTGTTTTTTTGCCCAGCTTTTGATATTGAATGGAAATCACATTAATATCTCTCCAGCTCCTCTGTCACACTGGATAATTATTCACTAAACACACAATACACATTTTCCTCACTGTTTCTTTGGGTAAGTAGCTCCAATGAAAACGAATGAGCTGAGGGGCCAGACTGAGTCCCAACGCTCCCACTCTCTTTGCCTTGTTGTGTCCTGTTAGAGCTCATCAGACACAGAGCACACATGCAACACTTCAGTTTATTTGCTCAGAGTGCCAGAAAACCAGCCAATATAAAGTTTTAATATTTTATTCATGACAAACAACAGACAACAACAGATCGGCCACCCGATAAACGTAAGTTCTCCTTACCTGATTTATATTCTTCACAAATAGCTGAAACTAATGGAAAGGTCCTGTTTAGTCTGGTCTATGAAAAATGAATGTGATGCATGACCTCATACTGTACTAGCTGACGTCTAGCATGAATGGTGAAGGTTTTAAAAGTAGATTTTATCATTTAAAGGTACTAAACTCATCCATTCCCTGTCAACATGGCAACGGCTGAGCCTTTCCCTCTCTGCTAACAGTGGTTATACCCTGCTAACAGTGGTTATACCATGCTAACAGTGTTAAAACCCTGCTAACAGTGGTTATACCCTCCTACAGTGGTTATACCCTGCTAACAGTGGTAATACCGTGCTAACAGTAGTTATACCGTACTAAAAGTGGTTATACCCTGCTAATAGCGGTTATACCCTGCTAACAGTAGTTATACCGTGCTAAAAGTGGTTATACCCTGCTAACAGCGGTGTTATACCCTGCTAACAGTAGTTATACCGTGCTAAAAGTGGTTATACCCTGCTAACAGCGGTTATACCCTGCTAACAGTAGTTATACCCTGCTAACAGTAGTTATACCGTGTTAAAAGTGGTTATACCCTGCTAACAGCAGTTATACCCTGCTAACAGTAGTTATACCGTGCTGAAAGTGGTTATACCCTGCTAACAGCGGTTATACCCTGCTAACAGTAGTTATACCGTGCTAAAAGTGGTTATACCCTGCTAACAGTGGTTATACCGTGCTAACAGTGGTTATACCCTGCTAACAGTGGTTATACTGTGCTAACAGTGGTTATACCCTCCTACAGTGGTTATACCCTGCTAACAGTGGTTATACCGTGCTAACAGTAGTTACCGTGCTAAAAGTGGTTATACCCTGCTAACGCCGTGCTAACAGTGGTTAAACCATGCTAACAGTGGTTATACCATGCTAACAGTGGTTATATCCTGCTAACAGTGGTTATACCATGCTAAGAGTAGTTATACCATGCTAACAGGGGTTATACCTTGCTAACAGTGTTTATACCCTGCTAACAGTGGTTATACCCTCCTAACAGTGGTTATACCCTGCTAACCGTGGTTATACCGTGCTAACAGTAGTTATACCGTACTAACAGTGGTTATACCGTGCTAACAGTAGTTATACCCTGCTAACAGTGGTTATACCGTGCTAACAGTAGTTATACCCTGCTAACAGTGGTTATACCCTGCTAACCGTGGTTATACCGTGCTAACAGTAGTTATACCGTACTAACAGTGGTTATACCGTGCTAACAGTAGTTATACCCTGCTAAAAGTGGTTATACCCTGCTAACACCGTGCTAACAGTGGTTAAACCATGCTAACAGGGCTGACAGAGTTTATACCCGACGGCCACGAGATTGACACCAGATACACTTAAAACCCTTTACATTTCTACGTGTCTAAGTCATTGCGATCAAACTGGAGTACATAGGCCTATTATACTGTATACCCTCAGTTCAAATGTATATATATAGTGTATGAATGTATCACCGTAAGATAGTATTTTATGGTTGACATTATCGCTATCATCATCTCCCTTGGAGACATTGACACGTTGTCCTTGCCCAGCGCCTCGAAGCCTGCTATGAGTTAACACATTGCGTTCACCACATTTCCCACGTTGCTTTGAACTTCTCAGGATGGGAACATAAACCACAATATGGTCCATATCAAGTGCGTGTATGCAAAATAAAAGTGTTCCAGCTGGTTACCGAGCCTGGATTCACTTTGTAATCCCTGGTCTTTACCTACAGGCTGACTTCCATCATGTTTTCACACGTTAGCACATTCATCCCGGGTTTCTGCCTCGCTGTCTTTTCGCTCTCTGGACCAGTAGGAGGAGAAGGGAAATGAGCCCGCGGCGGGCCACCTGTGCTGTTGTGTTGGTGATTGTGTAAATCAGTAATCAGAGGAAATAACTTGTCTATCCCTCTCTCTCTCTCTTTCTCTCTCTCTCTGTGTGTGTGTGTGTGTGAAAGAGAGAGAGAGAGAGAGAAAGAGAAAAGACAGGAAATTATGTGTAAACTAGAATATATTTGTGTTTTATAGTGTCGGTGACTGTACAGTACACTCTGTGTGTGTGTGTGTGTGTGTGTGTGTGTGTGTATTACACATTATTTCTAGGTATTTTGTAAATGTCATCTCTCCACACTGCAGCTCATTACTTGCTTCTACATATTCAGTGTCATTAAGGAAACCATCCATAAATGGAATAATACATAATGTTTTTTGCAGCAATATCACAACATTACAGCGGAGTAGAAAATTTGTCATCTTCTCAGACAGAGAACGTCTTTCTTTAAAGTCGAACAGAAATGAAAAATGCCTTTTTAACCCTTTTAAATCACATCTTGGTCATATTCTGCATGTGCTTAACAATATATGCTGAAAAAGAAAAAAATGTCTTTGTGTCAAAATCCAATATAATGTTTTGTTTTTCATGTAAAACATATGATATTCATCCATCTGATTTGGCCCAGCACAGAGCTAGAACGTCATGCCCCTCCTCCTGTTTCACTCAGAAATAAAACGCATGATGTTGATACTTCACCTGCGCGGCTTGTGAAGTTGCGCAAGTTGTATTTTGGAACAATCACAGCAGAGCAGCGCTCTGACCCACAGACAAGGGACGAGCCGACTGTGGGCACGAGGGTGGCTGTAATTCCATAAAAGCTCACCACGCGTCACTATGGCCATTGTGAAATCCCACACAATCCCACCCTGCATCAGGCACAGTAAAACACTCGGGTGAAAAAATGTATATATTATATGCGATCGGCTTTTATGATCTGCACTTTGAGGGCCCACCAATCAACCTATTTAGGGTCCATATTGGGCGATAACGATCGGCGGCCGATAGATCGGAGCATCCCTATATATACATATATATATATATGCTCCGAAATAAAAAATAAAAATTTGTGATTTAACTGCAATACAAAGAGTAAAGAGTATGCCGAAGTAACAACGATCGGTAGGCAAATAACTTTAAAATGCTTGTTTTGGCGTTCGGCTCGCTCAGAGCTAGGCTATGCTAACACCGTAGCTGCTCCGTCAACACTAAACATTACGTCGTCTCAGCATTAATACGGCAGCGACCTTGATGTTTGAACCGTGGACAGTCTCTGGTTTGTACTCAAAGTTTGTTCAGTCTCTGTGAAACGGAATATACTATCTCACGGTGCCGGGAGACCACAGACCACTACACTGTGTTTGCCTTCCTTACCGATTCACTGACGAGGCACGAGGAGAAGCTCAATGCTATTTGGCTTCGCATCACATGCAAATTTGTTGCTCAAGCTGAAATATTTCAAGTCAAGCAAAGAAACCTTTCGCCTCATTTGCATCCATTGCGCGATTCTCGCCGCAGAAATCTTGTCCCGCGAATGTGGCGGGTCTGTGCATTGACTTTACATGTAATTTGGTCGCTCGTAAAATTTGTGCCACATTCGGTGTAAATGCCCCTTAAAAGTTGCACACTGACCTTAGCATTCTTCCCATGATACACTGTATCTGGATTACAAACCAAAAGGTGTGTTTTGTGTCTTATCTCGATGAATCTCATGGTCGTCTCTCTGATCAAAACTAAATCAACTATGGAATAATGTCACTGCCTCCAGTTGTATATCACCTTTTGTGTGCTCATCTGATTTTCTAAAAGAAAAAAATCTTATTTGGACATTATGTCTGTGTACCACACATGCACAGCATTCTGCAGCCACAATGTTTGTTTTACATGTTATCTGTGAATATGTAAAAATGGAAAATGTATTTCTTTTTCACAAATTCAGATGTCCGTTCCCTTTTTGCACATTTACACAAAAGTTGATATACAACAGCAGGCTGTGAGATGATTAGTGAATGTAATTTCACAAGCTCCAAATATTAAAGGTTGCATGTGGCCTCCAACAATACAGCAAAAGCTGTAATTATTAGACAGTGTGGCGTATAATTGCTTGACAGTACACATAACTGAAAATGAGGCATTTATATAGCAACTCAACTCAAAAGCCTATTGATTAACTTTTGAGTTTACTCAACAATCTTGGAAATACAGCATTCTTAATGTGTGTGACTCAAATGTTCTTTTAAGGAAGAATAGTGCATTTGAACACATCATTAACTTACAAAAGGTTCCATAGTTCTATTAGAAATTAAAAAGTTGAGTTCTGTCACTTTTTTCACTCAAAACTCATTTGGATGTTAATAACACTTATCTCCTTCATGGCCACCTGTAGTCGTTGACGTGTTGCAAATGAAACAGCCATCATAAAGCAGTGAGCCAAGATAACACTTTGTCACTAGCACACCACTTATATCACAACACCTACACCGACAACCTGTATGCACAATGTATATACGCCACGTCAGCTCAAACTGCAAGGTCTGGAGCTGCTCCACTCCTACTGGACTAGTGCTGAGACCCCTCTGCTGATCATAAATAAATGAGTGGAAATGTAAAGCAGACCTCTTTGTGTGGTGGGGATCTTAAAGACACCTACTCAAGTGTTGGAGTCGGGGGGTCTGGGGCTATCGAGGTTGTTTGGCTAACAGCACCGGGAGGAAGGAGGGCTCAGAGAGGACAGAAAGGCTAAAGATGAAGATGTAAATGTGGTTTTAACGTGGAACCAGAAAGAGACAGCGGCTTGTGTGTCAGAGTTCGCCAGAAGCTTGTGTCTTTGTGCACGTTTGTCATTCGCCTTCCCTTTGCTGAAGGAGTTACAGAGAGAGATGTCAGTCACACTCCGCTGAAGTACACATTACAACGCTACCTTTAGTGCTTTACAGAAGCATTGCAGCTGTGTCCATTAGCAGCCTCCGCTTGTATCATCATGGATCATTATAGCATTGGCTGCGTGTCTCCGTGTCTTAATAGAAAACAGCTGTGTGGCAGATAAGACAAAGAAGGATACTTGTGAGGCAACGCGTTTATTGATGGCCCCCTTTGTGTGCTGTCATCTGTTTCAGTGTGTGGAATGAGCTGGGGAGAGAGACGGTGATGTCAGTGTGAAATGATCAGTCACAAGCTAACGAGACAGAGTACATGCTAGCTGCTCTGTGCACAGCTGTGCTTTGAGGTGAATTCTAACGTTAGCATGTTAACTTAACTGATTTTTAACAGGTATAATGTTCACTAATATACGACATCTTAGTTTCACACACTAGCATTAACTTGATAGATAGTTAGCACTAAATAAAGTGAGGCTGATTTGACCTGATGATGGCGCTGTATGAAAAGTCAGATGACCAAAGTTATCACCGTACATCCTGGGTCACTAGGGATTATGGGGACATGGCAATCCATCCAATAGCTGTCGATATATTGATGTGAAAATACAAATGCAGGCCTCATGGTAGCTCTGAGGGAAATCTGATGGGATCACTAAAATCATTCAGGTTCATCTTATGGGAACTAAGAATGGATAAATGCTGAGCCATCTTGTTGATGTTGAGACATTTCACTAGACACATAAATACTCTGACCTGTTGGTGATGCGGAAAGGCCATAGGATCAACAAAGAAATTAGAATGAATCCCCTGAGGACCATTGCTGTGTTTTCTGTTTTGCAGCATTTCCTGGTATAGATAGTCAAGCCAAGCCATACCACCCAGTGAAATTCAGCAACAAGAATCGTTTTTTAGTTCAGTTATAACTCCTTCTGGCAATGTCATGATTTACATAACCCAATGCAACGAATCACAGATTTGCCTGAAGGGACTTGCAAATCTGTACTGAATACAATATCATTCTGTCCTTTGACCCGCCCACCCTGTCACTGCAGAGACATTTCACGTCAAAAGGTTGACATGCTGCTGGCTCACCAACATAATTATTATTTTTATTTTAATCACACTTCAGATAATGAAAAGGATACCTCTCACTGAATAGACGGACATGCAATAGATGGTGTGGACAGAATAACCCACGTTATAAAATTACAGTATACCCAGTCAGAATAACAAGATGATACCCTGAATACAAACAGGTTTATATGAAGTATATGGATCCAGGAGGCTGTGAAGCAGCTCCCAGATATCCACTCACTGTGAGGATGACTAATCCAGATTATCCTCACACATTAGAGTAAAACGTAACTTTGTTATTCACTTTAAGGAAATATAAGTTGAGCTTTGTCACAGTGGTTCTACGCCATGCTGCTATATACAGTACATGCACATTACGTTCAGTTCAAAACAGTATTAATAGAGTAACTTTGTTTCCCTTTGATGTCTCACTTCACCTTCATGTGAACCTGCACGATTTCTTCTCCGCGAACGTCTTTGACATCATATTCTTCTCGCAAATGAATATACAACACACTACTCTATAGAAAGTCAAAATAACGGAATGGAAGAAAAGATTATTCATGAGACTAAATAGAATTCTCAGGTCCGGCTCAGATATAGAACAGCATCTTTTCCTGAAGGACACTAAAGCAGGGCCGATGCTTGAAGCATGATCCACTGATTTTAGACGAAAATGACACAAAGATGGCCAATGCAGAGAGTCACCACAAGGACGAGAGCAGCAAACAGTGTAATCCACTACTACGGATCAAGCTTATAATGATCCACCGCTTATATAGATCACAAAGCTTAGGACCGAATCATTACTGTACAAATACTGTTTTGCTGGTAGTGTCCGACTAGTCCACTTCCAGTGTTCATTTGGAGAAACATTTAAAGACTACAGTAGGCTAAAGTTATTATTTATTTATTTTTATTTGTTTGCTTTTTACTCTACTCCCATGATGGGAGAAAAAAACCCAATGTTGTTGTAATAATAATGATTAGCCGGCATTGCTGTATTTACCTTTAAAGGACAGCTTTGCCCCACGTAGGTGCAACAACCAATAGTGTATTAGTCTCCCCTCTAATCATATGGTTACTCAACTCTGACCTGTTTCATTAGATCCTTCTTTGAGGCTGTGAGCAGGCTGAGAACACGTGAGTGCTGCTTCTGTGGGGAGACACCCAAAGGTGACAAGACTTAATTGGAGTTGTCTGTTTTAATGAACATTCGCTCTGTCACACACCTTGAATGAACAAGACCTCTATTCAAAGCTTTCAGTACAGCTGACGGTGAACACAGTAGCTTCAGTCTTTCAGCCATACGATCACATACGATCCCAAATTACACCTCCTTCTAAATATGCTCCGTATATTGTTTGTAAATCTTCCTTTCATAGAGAGAGAAGTGTGGTTCATTGTCCTCGGTGATTCCAGTTCAGTCATAGGGTCAAAAAGCACAAAAAAACAAGCACCAAGAATGCATGTGAGTCTCAGTTGAGATTTATCAACCATGTTCAAAAATTAAAGCTTAAAGTGCTCAAAAAAAGTGGACATTTCCACATCCTACAGTTTCCATGCCAACTTACAAAACTCCATCTGGTAATGAAAACCTTATGATTGGACCAACAGCTCCGCAGTTAGTGAGACTGAGGTAGTTTTCACCAGGTCTGTGGAGGTAAACAGTGAGCTATCTAGTTCATGTTACTTGTTGATGTATTATGTATATAAGTGACATTCTCTCTGTTGGCCAGCAGGGGGCGACTCCTCTGGTTTCAAAAAGAAGTCTGATTGCATGGAAGCAAATGACCAAACACTATATTTAAGCCAGATGGATGCAGATCCAGGTTGCTGTTCGGGGGGCACTCTGCTGCTTGTGTTCATCAGATCCACCTGTTTCAAGCCAGTATATTCCTCTGGGCTCTGCTATAGGTTATGTCCTGCAGTCAGTGACTCAAATGGGAAAACAGGAAATCATAAATATTTCACGTGGTTACACAATAATGGATGTATGTATTTATATTATGGGTTTTTCATTTAAAAAAAATGTATACCCAGAAAAAGAATGGATACAGTCTTTTCTAAAATGAAAAACACATTATATAGATGACTAAAACATGTTTAATCATCATAAATAACTGGCTTTACATTATGGATGGAAAACATTGTATGGCCATCCACAGTAAGAGACAAATATATTTTTGATCAAACAAACAGAGAGACCTGTTGTTATAGTAACGTTACATCCTGGTACCCAACACACAGACCTGTTGTTATAGTAACGTTACATCCTCGTACCCAACACACAGAGAGACCTGTTGTTATAGTAACGTTACATCCTGGTACCCAACACACAGAGAGACCTGTTGTTATAGTAACGTTACATCCTGGTACCCAACACACAGAGAGACCTGTTGTTAGTGTGAGTAACGTTACATCCTGGTACCCAACACACAGAGAGACCTGTTGTTAGTGTGAGTAACGTTACATCCTGGTACCCAACACACAGAGAGACCTGTTGTTATAGTAACGTTACATCCTGGTACCCAACACACAGACCTGTTGTTATAGTAACGTTACATCCTGGTACCCAACACACAGAGAGACCTGTTGTTATAGTAACGTTACATCCTGGTACCCAACACACAGAGAGACCTGTTGTTATAGTAACGTTACATCCTGGTACCCAACACACAGAGAGACCTGTTGTTATAGTAACGTTACATCCTGGTACCCAACACACAGACCTGTTGTTATAGTAACGTTACATCCTCGTACCCAACACACAGAGAGACCTGTTGTTATAGTAACGTTACATCCTGGTACCCAACACACAGACCTGTTGTTATAGTAACGTTACATCCTGGTACCCAACACACAGAGAGACCTGTTGTTATAGTAACGTTACATCCTGGTACCCAACACACAGAGAGACCTGTTGTTAGTGTGAGTAACGTTACATCCTGGTACCCAACACACAGAGAGACCTGTTGTTAGTGTGAGTAACGTTACATCCTGGTACCCAACACACAGAGAGACCTGTTGTTATAGTAACGTTACATCCTGGTACCCAACACACAGAGAGACCTGTTGTTATAGTAACGTTACATCCTGGTACCCAACACACAGAGAGACCTGTTGTTATAGTAACGTTACATCCTGGTACCCAACACACAGAGAGACCTGTTGTTATAGTAACGTTACATTCTGGTACCGAACACACAGAGAGACCTGTTGTTATAGTAACGTTACATCCTGGTACCCAACACACAGAGAGACCTGTTGTTATAGTAACGTTACATCCTGGTACCCAACACACAGAGAGACCTGTTGTTATAGTAACGTTACATCCTGGTACCCAACAGACAGAGAGACCTGTTGTTAGTGTGAGTAACGTTACATCCTGGTACCCAACACACAGAGAGACCTGTTGTTATAGTAACTTTACATCCGGGTATCCAACACACAGAGAGACCTGTTGTTATAGTAACTTTACATCCGGGTACCCAACACACAGACATCGTAGCTTCAAAACGAATCGTGTCGTCTTCATAATGTTGCATTTTCACAGTTTTATACAGTTATATAACAACATATTGCAAAATGAACTTGATTGACATACATGTGTAATTCAAACAGGATCAAAAACATATTTTTGTCATTCATGTATCTGTATAATGTCTCTTGCTGTTTACTACCATTCATATTTTTTTTGCTGAAATAAGGTCCGATGGTGGTCCACCAGAAGGAGCATGATATCTCTCTAGCTGTGAAAGCTTTTTGCTTCATTTAGCCTCACATGCCTATTTCCTGTTTCTAATGGCATCCACCCAGCTAAATCCCCACCAAGCAGCAAATTGAGCGGGATAATAGCTGAACACTGTAGCAACTATAACATTATTACATAATTATTGTAGCTGGCGATGGCTGGGCGTCACTGTTAACAAGGTGTTTGTAAGAACCTTGTTACAAATAATGCTTTCCTTCTCCTGTAAGGCGCTTTGGATGACTGCGTTCACTAAACGGTAGCCTGTATATGTAACACTGTGAGGGAAGTCAAAAGACCCCTGTGTTCTACAGCAAGCTGGCTTTGTTCCTGCAAAACCCTGATGTTTCATTAGATTACATCTGATCAATGCAGCTGGTGTGAAAACAGCAGTGTTAATCATGTTTTGGCGCCGGTGCTTTCAAAGAGACATATGCTGTGGGGTTTAAGCAAACTTATGAGCGTGTGTTTTGCATTTCCCCAGTGAAATGGTACGTACAGTCTATAGCATTGATTCTGTAATCACACAGAATTGGCCATTCCCCTCTTCTGGATTGTATTAAAGAGGGATAATGCTCTGGCCTGTGGCTGTCAGATTCACTGCTTAATGGCATCTCATGCACTTTGCAGTGTGAAGGGCCTCAGCAGGACTATTTCTCAGAAACACTGCTTTCACTTATTTTCCTTGAAGTTGAGATAAAATGAAAAATGCATTTTTAACACTTAGCATCACAGTCATATTGTGCACCTAAAAATGAAGTAAACTTACATTGGAACTTACATTGGCCCCGGTAGGCCCTTGGAATCAATAGATCTACTACACTCACTTCAGCTTCAACAGCTTTAACCTCAACCCTAGTAACAGAAACAAAATATCGGCTGTTATTTTTAATTTACATTTATTTGAATGTATTACATACACATTTTTATAAGCACTCATTGTGGAGCTTTCTGTTCTGCCTTACAAAGGCAGAGTGCATGAATCACAGAATCAGAGTTGAGATAAATATTTATGGTATTATAATTACAATCATTTTATGTACTTTTAGGCTGATTAATTTTCAGCTGATTGATTTCAGCCTAAGATCCCACATAATACCTTAATGCTTATAGTGCACTGTGAGCGCTCTGTGAAGATTATCCAAAGACAGAGAAACTTCAATTTCTGCCAACAAAATGTGTTATCTCAGCTTTCTTATCCATTTTAATGAGGTTTTTTTGACAGAAATTAACTTAATTTTTCATTACTGTTAGACCATAGCTTATCGGAAGTATTATTAATATATATATATATATATATATATATCATATATTTATTTATTTATAAATGGGAGCAATCCCTGTCCGAAAGCACTCGGACCAATGCTGCAGCGGCCATTCTGACATGGTATTGCATGGTAAAGGTGTAAATAATAACATACCATACATCGAAGTATGTTATTTAAATGATGCTCAAGTAGCGTGTGACACTGTGATGCGAAGCCATTCTCCTCCTGTCGTCAACATATAGTAGCGGTCTGTGGTCTCCCAGAGCTCTACGATAGTATCTTATACTTCATACAGAGACCGAACCAAACAATGGAGAAACCAGAGACTGTGGTACAAACAACAAGGTTGCCGATGTATTCATACCGAGACATTTTTTTCAAGGCATACTTGTCAGGTGGAGGCAGACAGTGACTTTTTTTGGCGTATGTGGATGGAAGACAACAACTCCCACAATGCACAGCTCCGCAACTCCCATTGATGCGGACCAACATGCAACGGCGAGCGCGATCAGAATAGAAATACGGCGATCTCCCATCTCTGGGGAAAATTAGGTAATGATGCGCGACCATACAAAACTACTACAGGGGTTCTAACGACACAGAGCTTAATGCAAATGGTAAAGTATTTCTTTCAGTGTTGACGGAGCAGCTACAGTGTTAGCATAGCCTAGCTCTGAGCGATCAGAAAACAAGCATTTTAAAAGTCTTATGGACTGACTTAACAAACCATGACTTGAATGGGAATGTCGGTTAGATTTTACTTCTATGGGAATCATTCACTGGGAAAACAACCTGTTTTAACACAACACGGCTTTTCCTCCAGTCTGGTCTCAGATTTGCAGAAGGGTTCTTCTTGGCAACCTGCTGAGTGGAATGTTTTCTCTCTCTCTGTAGCTCAGGTGTTCGCTGGGAGAGAACAGCAATTCAGAGCTCAAGTAGTCTTAGCCCAGGCACACAGGCCTCAGGCGGGGGACTCAAGTAGTGAGTCCCTCCCAGCATGGAGGCCTGACAGTGGGGATTACCGCCATCTCATCCCCTGCTGAGAGGCGCCAGATATGGATTGAATCAGTTCAGTCTTTGTCCTTGGGGAGAAGGATAAGTAGGTAGACAATGGACTATACACACACGCACACACACACACACACACACACACACACACACACACACACACACACCTAATTGAATCCCATTTGTCTCATCCCTGGACATCCATTGGGTATAATGACAGCTAGAAATCTGTGGTAAATTGTTCCAATGGTAGCTGCTCATTTACACCCTCATCTTCATCATTAGCGATGGGAAGCATGGATAATTGCTCATATCTAATGGCATGCTAATTATCGGTGCAAAGTCACCATCGGTTCTGGCATGTTCTAAAAATATCTGCTGGCAGGTGGAACAGAGGCAGCTGGAAAACTTCAACTTAACTCTGCTTTTGTGTCTAAACTGGTTTTACTCATTCAGACCTGAGCAACATAATGTATGTAACAATAACAACATAGACATCTCTTTTAATGTTAATAGGTTTATTATGAAGCTGTTCCTATCAATAGTGACATATAGCTCCAAACAAGTTTTCCAAATAATTTCAAGATTTTATTTTTATTTTGAAAGTGCTATAGTTTTTATTTATTTTTCAATCATTTTTACCGAGCAAATGACTTATGATAAGCAAAGACACATTGCAAGTTATACCTTTTCCCCTGTGAATAACAATTTGAATCTAATGAGCTCAAACAAAGAGGCATTTTAAAAGAAATGGATAATTATGTCATCTGCCATTTCAACACGTTCTCACTGCCAAGGCGTCAAATAATGCAGCTTGGTCAGACCTCCAAAGCATTAAACTATGATGCTCTACTTCCGCACTCACAAAATTAACTTATGTCTTCACAGTTTGTTAGGTTTCGGCAACATGACCTTATGGTTAGAGTTAGGAACTAGTCAGAACTTAACTGACTTACCACTGAGTGAGTGACAAAGAAGTCACGTGACTATCAATTCATATGTAACTAAGAACTGATGTGACAAAAAGTCAACTTTATCTTGACATGAGACACTAACAGCAGTCTCCTGGATGAAAGTCCTGTGTTTGTTTGACCCCTCCCCTCCCTGT
This sequence comes from Eutrigla gurnardus, assembly GCF_963514095.1. NCBI lineage: Eukaryota > Metazoa > Chordata > Actinopteri > Perciformes > Triglidae > Eutrigla > Eutrigla gurnardus. The sequence goes on from NC_139926.1 coordinate 3,059,595, forward strand.
GTGGGCTGTCTCTTCATGCCGTCTGTTGCTCTACCCATACTGCAGCAGGTGGTTGCATGCCATACAAAGGGGAAATGAGCGCCGGTGTCAGGCACCATGGAGCACTGACCGAGCTGCATTATTGGAGGCCCTGGCTGTGAGAACCATTCGGCCATTTTAGCGTCATTATTAGGCAAAAAGGTGCGTATGTACATAATTGTCTCCATGCTCTGGGCCAAACGTTTGAAACTACTTTTAGATTGCTGTTTTTGAAGCAGATAAACACAGATTGAGCATATTTTCACACAACCCTCTGGCATAAAAGCATAGGTTTTGTTTGGGCAGCTGAGCTGAACGTTGGAGCCGCATCACAGCGTCCGGTTGGTAAGGCAGAACAAAAATGGACTGAGCACATGCACCGAACGTCACAGCTCTAATTGAGTGTCAGCTCCTTGGAAGCGTGAGTCCAGATGGGGAGAGCTGGGTGCTCATTTAATGGTCAGTTTAGCTAATGCAATAATAGCTGCAGAGCGTTGCCATGTAATGACCGCCTCACTGGGCTTATTCAAGTGAGCCGAGAGATCCCAACCTGGCCCTGATCGGAGATCTCACGGCCAGAGCAGACACGGATTTATCCGACATCTCGACTCAACGTGCTGTTAGAAGAAAGCATCTTTAAAAATGAGAAGGTTACACTCACAGGATTTGTTAAGTTTGACATTTGGTTGTTTTGATTGTAATTATGAAAGGGTTTTCTGCTAGAATGCAGCTCAATAAGACACAGACAACACGTCTGAGTGTGAAACATGGACATCCAATAATAAGCCAACCTGTTATAACTGAGGTAAAAAATGAATAGAACATAAAAATGCAGGTTGAAAGAGTCATTTTTGACTGTAATTGTTCCCACTCTGTCCCACGTTTATATATCAAAGGATTGAAGGATAATTTATTACCACCGGCAGGGTTGCACAATGTTTACTATACATGAATAACCAAACCAAATAAAAACAGTAGTTCATTCCTGCAGTGCCGTTTTTTATTATATGCCTCGATGCCTTGATGTAAACACAGTAGTCCACCTCCTCTTGTCCCACCAGAGTCCTGCAGTCCTGCTCTGGGCTCAGCTTGATCCAGCGAGCTGCATAGAAACAGCTTCTCGTGTCTCTCCAGAACGGTCCTTCACGTCCCTGTTGTTTCTGTGAAGAGCTACGAGTGGAGATGGAATTAGGGTCAAAGGTGATCGATTTGTCGATGGACACACATCGGATGTATTGATGATATTGATTGTATTGATTCTGCTCCATTTCAGTAATCTGGACACAATTCTGTTTTATTCTAGATAATGGGATAATGGGGAAATACTCTGTGATAAATATATTATGTTAAGCAGATGTTATTGATAAGGAAACACACGAATGTGATCGCAAGGATACTTCTTATATGAAACCGAAACAGGAACACAAAGAGGGGATGTTGAACAAAAGTCTGTGGATCTGGAAGATAACTGTACTCTTAGTGGAACACTACTAAAGTGTCATCACTTCAGATATTTTGCACACAACGATGACTGTAGGATTTCTCCTGGTTGGAGGTCAGTATGGACTGATGAGGGACAAATAGTTCTTTCCCTCCACATGTGGCACAGAAGGATTTTATAACTGTAGAGCTGAAAGAATCTACACCGATCAAAATCAGACAGCGATAAGAGACAAAGAGAGAACTTTGATGGCTCACATTAGCCTAAACGAGTCACAATAACGTTAAAGTGAACTACTCTAACTGCTATAATTGGCTGCTCCAGCCGGAGATATTTGCCTCTTTTTTTTTAGTCACCAGCATTGTGTTCTCTCCATCTGAAGACAGCAAAATGGTATCCGCATGTTTAAACAGGGGGGGCTAGTGGTGCTGGAGTGGGGGAACAGCTGAACTGCATATTTAAATGTAATTGCAGGCGGGCTGCAAGCGCAGGTTGACAGTTGGTAGAAAGAACTCAAGCAATAAATGGGCATCTGGTCTTTGTGCTTGAATCGGTGTACATTCAACGGTGATGGGCCAACAGCTCATCCAGCAAATTCCCATCAACACCACCTACACAAAAAAAGGATAATAGATGGGTAATATTACCAATTACATTATAATTAAATCATCCAAATAAAATGATTTTGAAATGGAATCCTTTTGTGAAACAATAGACAGACAATTCAAAATGACCCACAGGTACAAAGAGGTAGGGATGTAAAAGAAGGCTCCATTGTTTCACCTGCTCCATATTCACTTTCACTCTCATCACTTGACCTTTTTTTAAATTGCACCTTATGTACGGCATTTCAACTATATTTTTCCCTTTCCTGTCTTCTTTCAGCTTTCATCTGTGAAAGGTTGTGAGACACACCACAGTCTCTCTCTCTCTCTCTCTCTCTCTCTCTCTCTCTCTCTCTCTCTCTCTCTGGAAGCCGGTTAAATTGAGCTTTCCAACCGTCTTGTCATTTGAAGCTAATGGCATGGTTTAGCCCAGCTCTTGCAATTACAGCTCCCTTCCGTTGTGTAAGTGCGATAGCTTTCAGGAGTCTGCTGGTTCACGAGGGCAGGGCCGCCGCCTTCTTCACATGCTTCAATTCAGTGTTTCATAAACCTGTGAATGCAACATGTCTTAGAAAAAGAGGAGGAGCCCTCGGGAAGAGTATGCGTGAACGCTACTGACACATAATGTCGAAAAACAAAGCCTTTTTGTTGATGGGTTGATAGTCTTGATTCTCTAAATGATTCCAGTAGCCGGAGTGGCAGAAAGCTGGGTTTGTGTCACTGTTACACACAAACAGGACATTATCTCCACTTATCTATTGAAATAGTGGCTCGTTTTTCTTTACTCTCTTTCACCTCGACTTCTCACACGGACACGTTTGGCATGTGAACACACGTCGCCATGCACGCGGGGGAACGCCGGCAAAGACGGAGCCGTCGGGGTCACGGATGTTTGGTGAAAAAGGTCAAGTGTCTGGTCTGCCTGTTTTTCGCCAAACGTGTGGAATGCTGAATACCAGTTCTGTGCATGTGTGTGTTTGTGTGTGTTTGTGTGTGTTTGTGTCACATGCATGTAAGTTGCCTTTGGTACCTTTTTGTGAAAATATGAAAATAATAACAAACGCAAACCTGCCGTTCACACACACACAAACACACACACACACACACACACAAACACAAATACAAACCTGCCGTACACACACACACACACACACACACACATACTTGCATACAAACAGAGGAGTGGGGCTGTAGCGCCAGAGGCGTTTGCCAGAAGGCGCCCCACATATTTTCACACTCTAAACAGAACCCAGGAACCGCTGACAGACCATGAGCATGCACACCAGAGCAAAATCGGCAAACAAGCGGCCACCTCCCTTGTGGCTGGAAACTGTTGGAAGCGGCATAAGGGCGCTTGGTTTGAAGCCCACTCAAACAGGACTAAAGCTAATGAGTGCTTCGTTGGATAAACCAGAGCCTGATTAGGGCTGTTGTTGTAGTCAGGGAGCCAAATGTGGAGGGATTAGGAGGGAATGTACCAACGACGGTTCTTGTGGAGGAATCGTTTTACGACTTGTTGGGGCACATGTTGGCATGACATCTATCATATCTACTGTTTAAATTAGGGTGGTTTCAGAAAGGGAGTCAGCGTTGACTCACAGTTGCACAAAGGCAGCACTGTGCACAGAGTACACATTATATCCATGCATACACACATATAGAGACATTTAATACTGGCCAATATGTTATGCTTCGACTGTTGTCTTCTGTATGTTTATGGTTATCTCTTTTATTCTCTACTTTTTACTGGTTGTGAAATGGCACCGATTTCATCCTGAGGGCTCTATATGACGAACCGAAGGAAACGAGACCTACAGCAAGGAGATCGGCCTTTTCTTCATTTGCCTGTCATCGAGTCTGAATCCCCGAAATTCGAATAAATGATTTTTTGCACTGAGGTTCACCAGAAAATCTTTCAGCTCTGATTCCAGCGGCGCCTCTGGCAGCAGCCAGCCCACCACGGACAGACCCAGATCCGGCTTCAGGACCGCCTGGCTGCTGCACCGGTCCCCGTTGGGAGCCAACACCGACACCTCGCTGCTAGAGGCCCAAGCCGTATTGCTGAGCCCACTGGAGGGAAGGGAGGCATGGGAGAATCAGACAGTCAGACCATGATGCAGTAAAATGAGAGGTTTTCTAAAAGGAATCTGGTGCACGGAAATACTGATTTTGTCCACAGGACCGCCAAAACATGAAAGTTCCTCAACTAACAACACTTAACAAACGTTTCATGGCTGGAAATAATGTCAGCATATATGAGTAAAAGATTTGGTTCAACTTGAAATGTTGGCAATAACTAGATACAACTAAAAATCGATGATGGTTTCAAACCTGTCACTACATCCTGAAGATGAGACGAGCAGAATGAGATGCTGTTAAATATATCTGGCATGCTTTACATTAAAGTGGAGGGCCTGATACACAACTTTTAAGGTTACCAGTTTTGCATAACAATGAAACTGGGAAATTGATAAACTGGTAATTTCTTATAGAGAGAAACAAATCACATGTAGACACAATATACTCCTAATCCAACCTTATCCATAGGCACAAACAGTCTACTCATACGGTCATATACCCATGCAAATACATATACAGGAGCAGTAACGTGGCATGCACGCATATAGTATATTATATTTACAGGCATATTGGATATTCATACATATACAGCTATCTCATAAACAAGCTCTGCTCACAGATAATATGGAATCAGTAACAAATGGGCTAAGGCATATACAATGCATTTGCCAATGTCCTCAAGAAACGTCTCTCTTCCTCTTTGGGTGTTCAAGTTAGGACACCAAGTTAAACTACATGAATAGCTGAGCTCAGTCAGCCCAGTGCACCTTTGAAGTATTTGGGCTCTTATTCTGGTCACAAGTAATCTGTATTAAGGATTTGCATGAAACACCATCGCTAGAGTAATTGTGAAACTCGAAAGCTGTAAAGTTAAGGCGGTAAGAGTTGCAGTCTTTATAAAACAAACAGCGGCCCCTGTGATCTTACTTCTCTGTTCATTGTGGGGGTTCTCTGGTACAATTTCTAACACAGTCAAACACAAAACCCTCTGGCACACTGGCAAGTTGTGCATCAAATGCAGTGTTGAGGGGAGATAATTGAGCCAGCAGGGATCAGCTGGCAGGGGCAATGTAGTGGAGTGTTGGACATGTTGGAGACGCTAAGATGTTAGAGTATTTGAATGAATAAAGGATGCCGGTTGGTTGTTCTCTTTAAAGAGATTACCGTTGCATTATCCATCAGTTCTCGTCTCTATAAACAACGTGCTGTGGGGGATTTGCTGGTTTGCTAATGTGGTGCCTGAATACAGATGTACAGGGTGCCATCATGTTCTGGGGGATCATTATTACAGAGCAGTCGTGAACCAAGTTACATCTCACTGAGTTGCACATGACGGATGTCGTTCAGCCAACAGAGTCAGCACGTGCACAGCTTCAAGTTTGGAGGGTTCGGGTGAAGGATGACTTTGGGGGAGTCAAGTAGCAGGAGGGAAGCCATGGCGTCCAGGAGGTTTCCTGCGATATACAGTAAGATAATGTGCAAGGGTTATGCAGTATGTTTCCGTGAACACCAAAGGATTATGTGAAAATATCTATTCACTACTGCAATTTTCATCTACCACAAAACCATTAACAATAATAATTTGAATGCTCTCCAAGTTGTCATCTTATCAGCATGACTTGAAATGGGTCAGTTAGTGATGAAATATTTATATTCCCCTCAGAAATAAGTGTGGTAATTTTGGTGTGCATGCTGTAACAGAGTAATGATGTAGCTAAAAATACAGTAATGGTGCTGTAAACAGTATCTTGCTGGCATTCAGGTGCCAGTCAGTTGCAATACAATTTACAGCAAACTGTTTGCAGTGTAAGTCAACACTATATACACTTATTTGAGTTCGTAAATAGGTTCAATCACTTTTTAATGAAATTATTTGACTCTGGTCTGAGTCATGTTCAGTCAACAGCAGTGGCTTTTCTCCAGAGAAGATGAAGTAATTCTGTCCTCTAACATGGAATCCTGTCCTTGAGGGGAACTCCACCGATTTTACGCACCAAAGTGCGTTGATGGGAGGTACCACTGCATGTTAAACAGTCTGTATAAAGCCTTTTGTGGCCGATGTTCATTGCCAATGCAGGACAAGTTGTGGCCTTCATGGAGCGACAGGAGAAGTAAGGATAACTCAGATCATGTCTATATTGCTTCCGTCCGTCCAAGACCAATTCTGGCCATCTACATGATGTGCAAACTAGGTCTGCTATTTGGATGGCTAAACATGACCCCACTTGGATGGCAATAAGTGGTTCAACATTTAGACGCCTATATAGGTAACTTTTTTGGACACTGTTGTCATTAACATCATGCATCATGAACATCATGATTAAAGTTGTAGTAACATTTTCATCTATTGTCTTTTAACCTAGTTCAAGAACTGGGCTGGTGCCCATGCTAGTTTGCAGTTGGTTCAACTTGCGAACCTTCTGAGAATCTGTTTGCGTTTCCACAGGCTAGAGAGCCCAGAGAGACATGTCATTGTGTCACTGTATACGTCTGCATACATCTGAGGATTTCCCACTAGCATTAACTTCAAGCATAACAATTGTGGACTGCATCGCTCCTGGCTTTGTCTACATCGGCATCAACACAACACACTAATTAAGTTAAGTTAAGATTAAGTTTGAGAATAACCGTAATTAACATGTTTTGATTCTTAATAACACTGAATATATCACATAAACAAATACAAATTAAATTAATGATACACTGATTTCTGTCTTTACAGGTAACATCAGTGTTGCAGCAGATGGCAAGACGGATGGCGGCTGCTGTCTGGGCACAGCCACGATCTCACCAATGCTAAACGTGTCATTCTTCCTGCTCGGTTTCTGTTCAATGGTTAAAAAACACACCAGATTGTACATTTTATGTTTCCTTGTCAAGTTGTTGAAATCTCTGTTGATTAAGCATACTAAAGCAGACGTATCTTCGGGAAATGTGTTTATTTTGACAAATAATATAATAAAAATACACAAAATAATAAAATCACATTTTACAAACACAAACCAGAGAACAGTCTTTTAACCACAAACTTGTCCACGACACTGTGAAGCCAGATGTTAAGTTACGTTGCTAGTTGGTAACATTTAGTGAGCTAACAGCAGTTTGAAAGTAGCATGCTAACATTATTGCTAGCAATATCACTCTAGCTGTCTAACTCGCTGGTCAGCTTACATTACCCAAGGAAGCACAGCCAATAGTTGCTGCTGTTACGTACATAATCAGTAGCTTGGGACTACAGTTATGTATAAAGTATAAACGTCTAAAAACAATATCTAAAATTAGTTTAAATTTGACATAGAAAAGACGTCCACAATGACATTTGGACCACAATTAGCTCTTATACAGAGGAAGACGTCATCTGATGTCACATTCTGCACCTTCAGGGGGCTGTCATTGGATGTGCAACAACAACGTATAAAAGACGCCATTTGGATGTTTTATTGCGCAGCGGGAAGGAGGTCAAGGTATCGGATGGACCAAAATTAAACCTTTTACTGTTGCAACCAGGGCTCCCACTCAAGGGCGTCCATCTTCGATGGAAGAAGAAAAAGATCAAGGAGGATTGTAAATACATTTTGGAAGGTAGACCTGCATCCAAATGATAAAACTGCAATTCCACCATAATGTTCATATCGGACAAAGTTGTCAATGTGAGAGTATTCAAGAACGTGTGATGACTCATCACGGTCACACACACAGGTGAAAAAAGTTCAAGCCCTGATTGCCACCATCTCTGTTAGAATATATCCTCTGATAAAAAAAGTCAACGTTTGTGTAGACCAGGACTCCCAAGGTGCATTTGGGCTGTTCTTTATGAAAATCAAAACTGCACACAGTTATTACAAGGAGTTAGTATACTAGAGTATAGGAATAAAGGAATGTTGTACATGTTTTAGAGTGAATGCTTGTTTGATGCCAGAGCAGAAAGCCGTTGTATGGTCAAGGAATCCATAGGAATGCCTTCCTCTTGTGGTGTTAACAACCTTGTTAACCTGAGTTTCTGGTCTCAATAGCTGGTTTCAAGTCTTCTTTAATCCAGCATGATGTTCATTTAGTACATTATGGTCCATTTAGAGTCAGACCAAAAAGTAGGGTATGCTTTAGGGTGGGGCTACTTTGTGAAGGACAGGTCACTACCACAGCTTCGCAACCACACTACCAGTGTAATTATCTACTAAGACAACAGTAAGCTGTAAAGTTGATCTTGAATTATGAAGCTAACTTTGTTAACAGCTTCACACCAGAATCCAGATGGATCCAGGTATAGTAAGGTTGCTGCTCGGCGTGCCGATCTGCTAATTGTTTTCATCAGAACCACCAATGGTACCAATGGAATCAATGGTTGCAAAAATTCCAAGATGGCGACGGCCAAAAGGCCAAACTCAAGGCTTCCGACATGGCATTCATTTTCTGTACATAATAAGTTAATGTTACATTAATCATTCTTTTTTTTCTTTGTAATTTTATATGTCTGAGTGAAATGTTGATATTCGCAGCAGCCTCATATTTTATTCCGTCATTACACCTTTGCATTAACTGTATTTTGTCAGCCGCTCTCTAGCTTGAGATGTGAACCACTGAGGCTTCGAGACGTTTGTTGTCCATGTTGCTGTCGTCTCGCAGAGGTGTTCTCATGACTTAACCATGGATGGTGTACATAACTTCCCATGATGTTACCGTTCCATTTAAAGGCAGCATAAGACCCCTGACTTACAAACATGGCTGCAACACGGTGCAGGTCCGGTGTAGACAGAGGAGGTAAAATGGAGAGATGTCGGACAAACGTTCCCTTCATGGAGGGCGGTTACGTGTCAGGGTAACTGGATTTAAATAGAAAACGTCACAGCTGTCAAAGCAACATCAGTACTGGTAGACATTTTTGGTGTTCACCCTTGAAAACCAGGTCTCCTTTTCATAACACACCATACTTATACTGCCGTATCTGGACATTATTATATTTGCAAAGGAAATTCATTAGTTGGATTGACTGTCTCAAGATATCTCGAGGACTTACAGGGATTCTTTATTAAATTTGCTGGACGGAGAAGCCTCGGGACAGGGAACAATTGTTTGGGAATTTGGAAGTTATCCGGATCAGAGAGATTTCGGTTATTAAATGATAATTGCTGTTTAGTTTAAGGCATAACTCTGAAATTAACGGATATGGAGACTTGATTCCAAATCCTGGTGTTTTTTTGATCTGATGCCAAGAGACTTAATGGAGGCATGCACACGCCCTCTTCTTAATTGTCCAAAATATGTTATCATAAACTCTTTTTATTTCATGTAAACATTCACCGTGGTTCCAAGACGCTGGCCCCAAATGCTTTTCTTAAGACCGGAATCTCTTATTTCATTCTTCATTATTGCCCCCCCCCCCCCCCCCCCCCTCCACGGCCCCAGCTAACCCCACTCTGCTGGGCCAGTTACCCGCCCGCAGGAATGACCTTCAGGCTATCCAGCTGTTTAAAATTCAGCTCCAGGTTCTGTGTTGAACCGCTGGACTCCTTTCTTGGACCCCCACGGGCCCATCATTATGTGCCTGAGATTGAAGTGGAGATCACTGCCTCTCATCCCTCGGTTCACTGTAGTCCCCCCCCCCACCGGCACAGATACAACAGCCATCCTCTTGACATGTAGTGAAAAATACTGATGGTGCGAGCCAAAGGGGTTACGAGTCAGGGAGCATCTGCAATCCATCTTCACTTTTGTCAATGAATTTACCTTCATGTTCATTAACATGCCTGATTTGGGGAATTGCTGCAGCTGCCTGTTGCAAGTGTTTGTTTTGGCTACTCTCCCTCATAACAGTGTCATCTAAATATGTTGTTAATGGTGAGTTATGATTTGTCAAGACATGTGGGTTGGCTAAGTGGTTGGGCAGATTGTCCCTGAAGTCAAGTTACATTTTGTTTTACAATCATGGTCATATTTTCACAATGTTTTACATTTGTATTTTTCATATTTGTTATAACATTTGACACACCATTGTTCATATGTGGACAGAGATACTGCAGACATGGCTCTGCAGTACGATTTATTAGGCCATGAGCAGCCGCACAGGTTTTAATCAGGTCCACATTTAACCACAGATAAGTCACATGCACTCTCTCACATACAGGCCGACGCAGAGCAGACATGCTGCTATTAGGAAAGGAAACCTGTCGACCTTTTTAGTTGAAAGAAAAACTACATTTCAATGCATGTAACAATTATACTGGATTTTGTGATTTTTTTTTCTAATAGTGAAAACATGACTGGGTGGTCATAACCACATACTTAATATAATCTGGAGTTTGACACCACTCCAAATTAACAAAAGCATGTTTCATTCAGCCAACCTTTCACTCATCGGATTATTATATACATGTAGAATATGTAGTGTTGTGGTTTGGTTTGTAGTCTCTGACCTTGACACCCCTCAGGAAAACACCTAACTCAGCAGATCATGGAGGTTGCTGATGAGCGTGGCATCCTAAAGGGAACATAGACTGATGTATGTACAGCAGCAACAGCAAGTGACAGCAGAGCTTTCACGTGAGCGGTGGAAAGCGGTGTGGCAGTAGGTATCGTACTGTGGAAGGTTTGCTCATTGCTTTCCCCACTGCTGACGGAGTGAGTGTGTGTTTGTATCAATGTAAAGGCTGGTTTGGATGAGACAAAGTTCAGCTCTGACGAATCAATAGCTACACAATACATTTAGAATTGTCTGTCAGATAAAACCCACTCCTCCTGGAGCCTGGCATCAAAAGCAATCCTTCAATTCAACATGCTTGTTTTGATATGCCTTTTGTCATTATGCCCATTCTGAATTATTGTTTTTGTATTCCTTGGATAGTGTATTTTTCTGGATGAAAGAAAACAGGCCGTTCTGGCAGTGGTGGTTCTTTGTGCTCATTAATGTATGAACTGCTGAGCCGGCGGCTTGTAGCTTACAGTGCCAACATTACATTAGCCGGTGGGGCACGCTGACATGCACTGACATGCACGCTTATACACATGTAATCAAAGCACAGAGAAGCTCCGATAACAACACACACAGAGGAGGGGGGGGGGGACTGTTCAGGTAGATATTACTCGATATATTTACACAGCTAATAATTGTTTTAATCCTATATTGATGCTCTGAATATTATATAGATAACCTTTATGCCCTTTCTGCCATTTTTGTTTACTTTATTAATGATATGCTATTTCTGTAATGTTTTATGTGTGATAATATTGTCATACTTTTCGTATCCTGTGATCATGTGATGGTTTCTACACACACTAACCTGGATGGCACCCACTTGTTTTTTGATAGAATGAGTTTGTTAACTGCATGTGTACAGATGACTTAACCCCCATTTATCCCAGATTGCTACCGACGCTTGGATTTCTCAAGTAAAGTATAGGCTAAGTGTGTCAAATGTGCAATACTTTCTATCGTGTTTGGTTTCAAACTATATTTCGTGATTATAAATTGATGTAATTTTAATATACCTCCTCTGGTAAAGACATTAGGATTTTCCAATCACACCTACTGCTTTTGGTTTTGCCTCCGAAGCAACATTACTTATCAAAGGACAGTTGTATTAAATTCGCCCACTGAGAGAGTCCTAAATGCAGCGTTCATTTACAAGTCCTTGGATTCTAACAGAGCTTTATCTGAGCCTGTGTTTGGCACAGACTGGCTGTCCAGCTGTTCTTATTGCAGCATCTGTAGCTTCCTTTGTCATTACTGGTTGAATCACATCCCCGAGTTCCCATTTCACAGAAATAATTAATAATAACATAGAGTTAACACGACTGGGTGAATGTGTGAGTGGGCCACATCCACATCTGGCTGTGCTTCTTCTCTGATGTGTCGTGTACATTCAGTCTCATGTCAGTGCTATCCCATAATTTTTTCATGCTTTCTTTCAGCACATAAGAATTGGCGTTGGTGGCTCAGGGAATTAGCAGGGTGATAAACCGACGAGAATAGAGCCTCAGGTTCTTTAATCTGTTGTCTCGCCATCCATCAACCGGGACCATTACACATCTTTACCTCTTAATGACGAGATTGCACACGTTTGCTTCTTTCTATTCCTGATTATTCGACCTGCCTTCATTTAACTCCCCATTCATCAATAATAACTCGCTGTGTCGACATCTGTTACGACTTTACCTCCCAGCGTTTGGGTTTGACATGGAGTTCAGTGGAGTGCTTGGTGGTAACACATTCAAATCCCCCAGCAAGGATGTGTGTGTCAAGATCACAGGCTGCATGTGTCAGATGGGGCTGGAGGAAGGCATGTCTGAGTAGATAAGGTGAACACACACACACACACTCAGTTAGGCACATGTACACTAGCAGGTACAAATGTGCAACATACTATCACACACCATAAAGGTTACTCAAAATGCTGTTTTGCTGAAATGCAGTTGTAGCCCCTTTACTATACAAGAAATACAGGACAAACAAAATAATAACTGTAGTTAATTTCTGTTTTGCATTTTCTTTTCAAATTTGCACCCGAAAGAAGGTTAAACAGCAACAGTCCTTACCTTTTTAATAATATGCGTTTGGGCATTAAGCACCATGAGGTAAACACAGAGTCTACCATCTCTCGTCCAATCAAAATCCTGCACTCCGTCCTGGGGTCCACAAGTCGATGGTCAGCTTGATCCAGGATGGATCCAGGTCTCTGTAAAGATGTGGGACCAACGGTCAGAGTTGCTGGGTTAGCCTGAAGTCTTATTGCATCCATCTTTTTTTTCTGAGACCTGACATCTGACAGCCAGGAGCATGCTGGGTAGTGGAGTAGCCTTATGTGGCGAGATGAAGGCTGTGGGTGAGTTGTACCAACAACACCACCTGGGGAGTTTCGCCCCAGGAGATAGTTAAGTGTTTAAAGAGGAATAGTACCTTTACTATTACAGGCTGCTACAGGTTCGGACACCACTGGGCAGAGACGTTTTTAGAAAAGTATAAAAATAGTTTTTATTTAACAAATAATAAATGAAATGCGTCAAATCAACATAGGCTGCAAATTCAAATACTCAAGCTGGGGCCAAGAGGAGTGGGGGGTGAACAGGACATCACGGTAGACCTAAATCAAATCAAGGGAGGGATTACTAACCAAAACACCCGTGACACCGCATACACACACACACACACACAAAGGGGGTTCATGAAGAAAACACCACCACCAGGGATTGGGTCGCCGCTTTGGCCCACAGCACCTGTCCACAAAGAAAAAGAGGGAAATATATATATATATATATTAGGGCTGTCAAAGTTAACGCGTTAATAACGCGTTAACGCAACATCCTCTTAACGGCGTTAGTTTTTTTAACGCGCGATTAACGCTCGGTATTAAAAAAAAAAAAAAAACGCGCATTGTATGATTTATGGCCGTCGGTGGCACCTGTAGTCTTGATCCAGAGGGAAGGTGCGCGTCCACAGGCAGCGGTGTTTCCCCGCGTCCCATTCATTGTATTCTGGTAGCGTTGCGGCGAATGTCGAGAGACGGCGCGCGAGTTGGCCGCTCCTCAAGTATAAGTCGAATCTACTTTATGCTAATCCGAGGCGCCGGGCTCGACTCGCCGCCTCGGGAACGCTCGCGAACGCTCGCAAAAATATGTTGTTTGAAGGAGAGCGCCTGTCAATCATCCTCTAGTGGCAGCCCACCGAGCGTGCAATACTGGGAAGCGGCACGTCCACACGCGTTTAAAATCGATTTGTGAACGGCAAATTCACCTTCAAAAGACTGCCGGATGGTTCAGTCGATAAGACCAAAGTCATCTGCCCGTACTGTGGGTATGAAATGAGCTACCATAGAAGTACGTCCAGTCTGAGATATCACTTGCAAGCCAATGCACTTATATCCTAACTGTACTTATCTCCTGTTACACTATCTCCTGTGACATGTTCACTTTAATTGTTTGTGATATATTCTTATAACCCTGTTTTGATCCCATGTTTTGGTAAGGGGATATTTGAAGTGTTAAATAAACATTTTCATAAATCAAGTATATTTGCCCTTATGTTGTTAAAAGTATTAAGAATATGAAAAAAATTCATTAAAGTACATTTAGAAGAAACAAAATGTGCTAAAAAAAATGTGATTAATTTGCGATTAATCGCGAGTTAACTATGGACAAAATGCGATTAATCACGATTAAAAAAAACAATCTTTTGACAGCCCTAATATATATATATATATATATATATTATATATTATATATACAGGCCTCACAGCTAAATGTTAAATGTTATGTAAATTAACAAAATCAAACAATATGTTTTAAATAAGAAAACAAACAAAACAAACAGTAAATCAATATTCGTTAAACAAAATTAACAAAATAAATCCTTTTCACATTAGCACAAATAATTAATAAATCAAACAAAATTCCTGAGGCTGTAACAAGCCCTGACACCAGCTCTGTAAAGAGCCTGTCTTAATCACAGCTCCATCATGGCTCTGGAGAGCCGAAGAGCCACAGAACATAGTTTAAATGAGCCAAAACTAAACAGCCGAACAAAACAGCAGCGTCGTCCAGGGAGCCGTGGTGATAAATGGACATATATGGACCTCACCGGCGCAGCGTCACAGCAGACCAGGTAGCAGAGTTACTGCACGGCTTCCGCCTGATCCCAACTGTGGCACAGAATATTAACAATTACCCGGGAGGGATGAGCAGCGGGTAGAAGGAAAAGGAGGGCGGACAACGCCGACTTACCACGAGGAGCCACAACCACACACGGACGGCCTCCAGCGGGACAACTCGGTCCCACGGCTCCACCACACTCACAGACACACCACAAAGGCTCCAGCGCCTGCACCGGCTCTGCCACACCAGGCCACAGCCACCACGGAGGACGAGCAGAACCGGAAAGGAAGAGAGAGGCCGCAGGTGTGACCAGACCAGTATAAGAAAAGTATGCAGCGCCGCCCATCAATCAGTGCGCCAGCCCACACCTGATGTGGATGGAGCAAGGAGGAGGGGGAAGGGATGGGAAGGAAGAGACTATCCTGCCACACTTAGGTCACAGCTGCTTAGCTTAGCTTCCATCTCATCTCTCCTCACTCTCTTCCGGCAGGTCAGGTTGGGTGATCCTTATCCAACCAACACACTCCCTTCAACCTGATTTAGTGTATTTTGTCATATCATTATGTAAGTAATCCAGTAATAAACACACCAAAACAACAAATTCAGACAAAAATGTAGTACCATGCACCGCTGCTGCTATACCCAAACACACAGCAAAATATTGATGATCATAAGAGCCATATTTATGAATGTATTTCATAACACTGGAGTGCGATGTAATATTTCATGAAACGCTAGTGAGGAGTGTCATCTAAGTCATCTAAGTCATGGTTCTGTATAACTTAGATCATTAGCATCTTACCATGCAAGTTTGAGTCAAGCTAGCAAGCTAGTGGGAGAACGGGACAGGGCGGAGGTGAGTCAGAGCGGCAGCATGTCAATATGTAACTTAATTGTGTACGAGGGTAGCAGTGTTTAAACCTCTCCAATGACATGTTAGTTCACATTCATAATAGATAAACAGAATTGCTATCCCTCATATGAATTAGTTACTTAATGAAGTTTCAGTAGTATTATTTCTGTAATTCATTTGTTGTTTGATTGTAACCCATCTCTGTTAAACAAAAACAAAACTAAGCCTCATCCTTTATTAAAATTCTGTCTTTTTCAACAAATGTATTATTCTGATTATTACTCTGGCATAATTGTGTTTACATTTATTTTTGATGAGGCTCCATTTCATTTTCAGTTTTGTCATTACGCCACTGAGAGCCCCGGGGACAGTTCTGCTCTTCTCTGTGTTTAACACTTGTTTCAAAGAAAGAGAAAGAGATTGTGAGGAAAGAAAGAGTCAGCAAGGGAGAGAGTAGAGAAAAAAAAGAGGAAAAGAAGTAGGGAGAATGCCTGCAATATCACAATCAACAGGCAGGACCTCAACCCACGTAAACCTCCTCCAAATGAAGGCTGGTGGGAGAGTGAAGCTGTGGAGGGAGGCAAAGGTAAACAGATGTGGAGAAAGTATGAATGTGGTGAAAACATATGACGAGGTTGCTTTATTCGTGGGAGATGCATCATCGGGATACAATTTTGGTCGCTGCGGAAAACGATGCAAGCGGCTAATTAAACACCTACGAAATAAATCTGCTTCCGTTTCCATCATCATACTTAGGAGCCTCATGCTGTCTTTGACGCGGCACCAGGGTTTAATGCCACAACTCACCTCACCGCTGTCACTTCAACAGTTATGGCTGAGTGGGTGAGACTTTGGACTGCAGTCTCACTGGATGTCCTCTCTATGGCTCCCACATCACATAGCCTCCATCGATCACACTTCAGTATTCAAAGGCACTGAAGTGTTCAATTGTTGGGATTATCCAGCTAAATTGAGCTGGACATTGGATTAAGTTGAAGTTTTAGCTAAATGCCCAGAGATAAAATGGTAAACTGTCATTCTTCATGTCACAGACATCATATGTGTAATTCATGGATCAAATCAAACAAGTTACTTGTCTGTTGCCACATTTTTTCCCCCAATTCATTTCCCCATGGTGGTCCCAGGAAGGGGCGGGGCTTTTCCTCTCTATTTCTTATACAACAGAAGAGCAACTGGTGTATCTATTATTTTATTATTTTTACTTACTTACTACAACTGATCTCTGTTACAGAGAGAACATCCACGTATTGATGAGTGAATGTTTTTTTGCCCATACCCAATACAAACATACTGTGTTTCCTGTGGCTTCATCACAAAAAGACATGTTGGGGAGAATTATCAGTCTTTCTTCTTTCCAATAGTTGGCAGCACTAGTTACAGATGTCGTTAAATCTATCAAGAAAGACGCTAATTCGGCAACACTGACAACCCGTCCCTTACGCCTTCAACGCCTCTCTTCCAAACTTGTCATTGTGAACATAATCAATTAACTGTTGCTACTCACAGCTGTCAGGCTAGCAACTTGTGGAAGACAATCAATGAGTACACAGGCAGAGTGTGATCATGAGGACAGACAGGTGGACCTTCCAGTCACTTCATTCGTGCAGTCCTGCCACATTTGCAGGAACAGCATTTCTTTTCTATTCTGTCAGAGCATTTCATTTATTGATAGCAAATTTAAGAAAAATTATTTTGAAAGAAGATTACCAACCCTAGGTGTAACCATTAATAATTAGTCAGTGGTACCGGTGGTAATCGGAGCCCTCCGGTCTGTAACCCCCAACCCAGGACAGTGAGTCCAGCTGAGGGTGCAACTGTGATGATCTCCCCAGCTGACTGCATATCAGTCAGTCAGAGTGGATATATAGCAAGGACGCAGGTTTGCGTAAGGACGATGGGTACACGTCTCTACTAATAGAGAGAGGAGCAGATCACTTGTTGCCATATCAGCAGAGCAAATATCATGACTTTATTCTCATTAAGCTTTGACTTTATTATGACTTAATTACCCATGTCCTCTTATTTTTATGACTTATCACCAAACACTAACATGTGGACTATGTATTGAATGTGCAGAAACTTGAGCAGAATTCTTGCTGTAACACAAATGAGCTACTAAAAACCAGATGAGTTTAAGTATTTTAGCATTGAGGTGAAGAGGTGCCACATGCACATTTAAAGACTTCCCCAAACAAAAGAGGAGGAGGAGTAAATCCTTCTGACATCTGTGTTGACTCAGCAGAGATAACGTCAAATCAGAGAAGTTGATCTGCAGGAGAATAAATATTTAAAAGCAATACAGAAGACCCTGGCAGCCTCGCTGCATTACATTTCATTAGAGCCGGAATTGAGTGTTTTCCTTTAAATAAAAAAGTATTACCACAATAAACTAGTGCAAAATAATTTACCACAATACAGGACATGAAGTGTTTGACACTGAAATTATTCCGATTGAAGGATCCCAACTCCCCTGCTTAATATGTGCGAGTCAATCCCTGACTACCTGTGTTCAGTCCTCAGACCTTTCCTGATCTAAGCAATGCCATTTTATCATAACCAACAGAAATCATGACCAGACCTGATATGATCTAAATTGGAGTAAACCAGTTTAAAATGTATCTACTGTTCCTCTAAATGTCACAACTTTTTGACGTAACAAAAGTTTTTAGTTTGTTTTCAGAGAAATGAGTTCCAAAAGCCCCAGACAAGGACACAGTCCATTTATTCTCCACACCAGTTCCATTGCAGGTGCAGATTTTGCACAGGGCCCCTTTATTCCCTCTTGACAGATGAATTAAAGGATCAGCGCTATCACATTTGTAAGGAACACATTGCTAAAATTCCACAGCCATCGAAAGGAAATAAAAAAACACACACATCACACTAACCCCAAACGTCCACGCCTACAGAGCCGCTCCTCTGCTCACTTCCTCATCCAGCAGCTACGCGTTAGAGAAGTAGATATTGCCTTATTAAGAGTAAGTGCAGGAACACTTTTCCATTCCCGGGTGCTGTTTTTGGCACCCAGACTCCGGCTGTGCGTGTGTTTCACATAATCATCTCTGGAGTCCCAGAAATCACTCGTACTTAAGGCCGTGTTTCTCGGGTTTCTCTCGTCTCATTCCGATTGTAGGCCCGTCGCGTTTTTTTTTCCTTACTTTGACAGATCGCCTGTTCTCCATCTCTGTTTTCAGAGTCTTTGTGCTCCATCTTCTGTGTTGTGGAATATTTCCCACCTGGAGCTCTTTCCCTCGCTGTCTTCACACAGCTCGCTTCCTTTGAATGTGTTGTTCCTGCTTGTTTCGTCGCCTGACATTTATGTTTTTGCAGACTGCTGGAAAGTTTCCGCTTTCATTTCGGCTACCTTTGCGTGTCCCTTTCTCTTCATGTTGCAGAAATGTCCTTGCCTCTCCCCCTCATAGCTGAGTTTCTATCCTTTGCTAACTGGTGAGAAGGCTGTGAGTCAGAGTAATATCATAACTTATTATTTGTCAAGAGATCAAATGTGAAGCGTGACTTGGTTCCTAGCACCATGCGGATAACAATATGATGTGTTTGACATTAAAAGAGTAGTAATGAAAACATGTACACACTTTAAACTACAGTGACAAGGAGATTGAACGGCTCTGTACTTGACCTCCTAAAGACATGCTATTGACATTGATTTTCCAAGATGGTGAACTAGTCCTTTAATTCCATATTCGTAGGTGTGCTTTAGGGTGGGACAGACATGTCATCACAAGCTGTTTTTATAAAATCAGAGCTTTTTCCCCTTCCATGGTTCCAATATGAAGAGTGGCAAATATACATAACCATGTCACTGAAGCCTTTCAGCTGCCACTTGTGTATTTTGAGGCACATCACTTCATTTTCTGCTGTCGAGTGTGCATCTAAAATGAGCAAAGTGCACACATGAATACATGACGCAGGAAGCTACAGGTCTGTGACACGTTGAAGCCTTACATGGGCAGGCTGTGTATTTATAAAGCATGGATAATGTGACATGGAGCTCAGCTGGCTATGGCCGTCTCTCCGTCTCCATTTCCCTGTCTTGGATCTTCAGACCCAGAGACAGCCCTGAATCCCTTGGCGGGAGACATGGAGGCCTTCATCAGTCATGGGTCGTTAGTTTGATCTTCCTCACCGTAATGAGGTCACTGTCACCTCGGCCTTTCATAATTCTCTAATTACTCCGTGTCTAGAGGTGGACTCTCATTAGACTGAACCAGAGAGAGTTTTTCAGAGTGATAAATATTTCCACCAGGATAAGTTACTATTGTAGAATGTATTTAACTTGTTACCACAGGAAGATGCCAGAACTACTGCACACTCTTAAAGGGACACTAAGCTGATTTTACATGCTTTCTCTTCAGCATGTTAAAACTTTCATTTTTGTCAAGTTTGAGAAAATATCCTGTCATGATGTCACAGTCCTCTCAGCTCCTAGTTTTTAATTATGTAGGTTACAGCTGTTTTATCCATCCAGTCAAGTTAAAGGCCTTTGCACACTGAGTCTGTTTTTTTTCCATCGGAAATTGTCACACACCAAATTAAATATTAAGGTTGTTAATATTGAATAACTATATACAATATTTACCATCAAGCCATCTGAGTAGGGCACCCTGTACCATTCAAGCAGGGTGCTGCCTCTCTTATGGAACTGGCCATCAAATATCCACTTAATATTCAAGACTTACAACTTACCGGTCATCATATCCTGCCTGGTATGATGTCTATGAGTTTTACACACATCAATGGTGGAGAGTAGAACTCTCCGACTTCGGAGGGTAGAGAAGAGCTTGATCCTTTTCTCATTCAACCTCATGAGCTCCAGAATCTGATTGTTCCTCCTGTGCCATTTTCCTCTCCCTCCAATGGGCAAGCCTCTGATCAATAGAGTTGTTACACTTGACTCCGACGCCTTGTGCTTCTCAGTCTTCTCCCTGTCTACGTCCAAGAGCGACTCCTCGGACACTTCAGATCTAATGGCTACATCAAGGATCGCTTCACCCTTCCTTACCAAGACCAGATCTGGAATGCCCACTTTGACTTTAGGTGTTAAGCCTTCTCTCTCTCCAAGTCTTCCATACTTTCTTTTCGGACTCAATTTGTGACAAGCTGCAGACCTTCTTATGCGTTGAAGGGTATCCGAACCCTTCTTACAGAGCCTGCATTTAATCTCAATTTTGGAGAAACCCTGACCTCTGCCGACTGATGAGAGGGTGGGCATCAAATTGGTCCGCAGCTAGAGGGCCAAGATCAGATTGAAATTTTGGCCCAATGCGGATCCCTCAGCCAATCGTTGCTGACCTTGTCCTCCTGAAAGACAACTGTTCCTACTCCCTCATGAGGCGGCTCCATTTCAGGAACTCATGCCCACGCCACACTTTGTTAAGCTAACCAAGGCCCAAATCGCTCACTTCCTCGCTAGTTTGGGAATCAGTGGGCAATTTCCAGTGTTTGAGCAGTTTGGTATTAGGCACAGCTGCTCTGGTAAATGGACCTGCATTTATATAGGGCCTTTCAGCTAACTATCTACTTAAGGCGCTTAAACTACATTCAATCACTTTCACCCATTCACACACACATTCATGATTCACTGATTGCAGAGGAGCCATCTGCACATCAGGATCTAACTCATTCATACACATTCATACACCGATGGTGCAGCATCAGTGGCAATAAGGGGTTCAGTATCTTGCCCAAGCATACTTTGGCATGTAGACTGGAGGAGCCGCCAATCTTCCGATTGGAGGATGACTTGCTCTACCTCTGAGCCACAGAGGTGACCGCCTTAGTGTAGGTTTAATCAGAGTTGTATAGACATATTAACCTTCGCAAGTGCATTGTGGGAACATGAACTGCAAGTTTAAGGAGACCGAGGCCTCCGGACGGCTAAGGTTCTGAGCACTTCCATTTTCTGGGATGGCGAAGAGTTTCCTTGACGGGATGCTTCATAATCCCTATCCAGGGATTAATTTGCACTCTCTGAATGGGGTCACCTTCCAGTAACCAATTGGGACATTGGTTTATGTTAGTTTTTTGATCCCAATCATGAACCCATGAGACAGGGTTTATCCTCATTCCCATCAACAGACAAAACTCCTCCAGAATTGTCAGATTGTTAACCATCCCTTCCCATGATCCACTTCAGCAACACCAGGTTGTCCTGAAACGCCTGGGACGAGACATTTACCCCCTTCATATCAACTCCCGAGCCTATTATTTCCAAAGTGTATAACAACGGGTCGATAGCCAGATTAAAAAGAGAAGGGGACAGAGGGTTGCCCTGTTTCACCCCTCTCCTCAACTGGCTCTTCCCAGTGTAGCCCTTGCCTGTGTTTATCCTTGTGTAACATCCGTTCTAGGCACTGTTGATGAGTCCCCATTATTATGATTTGATCCCTTCATTTCTAGTACTTTGTTAATGTGTTGATGCGACAGTGTCAAAAGCCTTTGCAACGTCAATAAAAATGACCCCAATGGGTTTCTTCTCCTTCTTGCTCAGCGTAACTAAACCCTCCAGGATTCTCAGATTTTCTGAGCATTCGAGGGGTTCAATCAATCCCCTCTGCTGAACATGTACCTGGCGAGCGGACGCTAGTCTCCGAGACAACATCCCAGAGAACACTCTCGGGAGCATGCATCTGATGGTTATCGGACGCCATTGATTGATATCTTTAGGTTTCCCGGGGTCAGCTATCTTAGGGATCAGTAGTGTCCTGCTCCTCTTCAGGCAAGGGGGGAGTCTGCCGTAATACAGAATCATGTTAAACCTTGTTTTTACCTTGTCCGGACCAGCCACCGTGCCATCATCTGTAACCAGAACCTCTTCTGGGGTTATCACAATAAGGAATGGCATGTTATCCGCTTCAGGGAGGTAGGCAAACTGGCTCAACAGATGTTGTTGTAGGAATTCTCAACTGTCTTTGGGTTTATAAGGTACGGAGTCCTGATTTTGCCGTCTTTTCCAGTTAGTATTGTAAAGTTTCTGCATGAGTCTGTACTTAGGTATAGTTTCATTATTGAGACACTTTCTTTTCCACAGATTGTAGTTCCTTTTGAGATTTGGGGTGCCTGCACTTCCCCATTTTCTTGAGCTTGATAGTCAATTCCTTCACAAAGAGACCAGCTGAAAACACTCTTGGGGGGGTTCTGCCTTCCTCAGCTTTGTCAGCCCAAGAAGGTCGTCCCAGCTTACCTTTGTCACTGAAACCGTGGAAACTGGGGGGAGCGGGATTCTTATTTGGGAGCATGACATGCTCCACTGTGTAAAGTGTTGTAAGTAAGTGCTTAGTAAGTGCTGACTGCAACAATACAGTCATTACCTTGGCTTATGTGCCCTGGAGCTTCAATAAACCAAACCAAGAGAGGAAGAGAGGCCAACCTCCAATCAAACAGGCTGATGAATCTTTCTAGGCAGGTGCTGCCAATCCACTGATTAGATGGGCTGGGTCAAACAGCCAGGCCTGAAATGAGGAAAGACCCAACAGATAGAAAGAGAGAACAGATCCCCTTGAACAAGAGCAGACAGACAAGTCAGGGGGTCATCACACTGTTCGCTTAACAGAGTGAGTGTATGAGAGTTATCTGTGTGTGTGAGTGAGGCAAGTACAATCTCAGTATGGTCAGACAGTAATGTTAATCTTTCATCTACTGGTGAACATTTTATAGATCTTTCCTGACTGCCTTCATCATTATTTACAGTATGATGGTCAGTTTGAGGAGCAGGTAAGGTAAAAAAGGTAAAAGTCAACTGAAAATCTGCAGGGAAGGCAAGTTGCAGTTGGAGCCATGCCAGAAGTACACGGAGCATAAATCAAAGTATATCTTCAGAATTTGTACGCTAGGATACCTCTCTGTTTGTAGTAACAATGAAGCAGGAGCTCCTTTAATCTTCAGGTCAAGGCAAAGCTTAATAAACAACTTTTTATCTTATCTCAAAACTGACCAGACTACACAATGTGAGGCTAAAAACATGCATCAGGCACACAACACTGTGTGAAGCATGACACAAGATGCAGCCAACTGCCTAGGAGTGCAAAACTGGCATGCACCTTTTTAGTTCGTAAGTTGTGTTGTGCTATAGAGTCAATGCTTTTCTGTTATGTTGATAGTGTTTTTGTGTATGTTAAAGGTCAGCGTTCAAAGCCCAAGCTCAAATGGAGTTAATCTAAATCAAAGGTACTGAGAGCAAGCGGGGCCATAATCTGAAGCATTTGGATAGTGGTCACTGTGTTCAGAAGAGGATGCTTTCTGCTGTGCACATGTAAATGTATTTTGTATGGACTTCTAGAGGAAGAGGAGCTGAAGATCAAGTGGCTGACATTCATTTTGTCACTATTCCTTAGCAGAACAACTCCTGTTATCTGGTTATGGTAAGATGGCGGGGCATTTCTGACAAACACACTAATAGGCTGACCAATCACAAGAGAGTTGGCCAGCTGACCAATCAGAGCAGACTGGGCTTTTTGGGAGGGAGGGACAGGAGGTCCAACAGAGAGAGAGGCTGAGAAGAGTTGCAGCACAGCATTAACGCACATAAACAGTATGCACCAGAAGAGGAGAATAATAGGTCCTCTCTAAACATTCTCTTTTTTTCCTGCACTTTATTTTAATTGTGTATTCTGTAACTGCCATGTATTTGCCCAATTAATGTAAGCACACTTGCTCTCACTTACTCTCTCTCTCTCTCTCTCTCTCTCTCTCTCTCTCTCTCTCTCTGTGTATATATATACACACACACACACACATGTGTTGTGCTTAACGTGCGCCTAAGTGCGTGTTGTACTAATATGCCAGTTTGTGTGTCAGTATGTACAGACAAGGATAAGTATGTGAGAGGGGCAAATGCCTGTTAGAATTTTGAAGCCAGGTATTCAAGTGTGTGTGTTTGGCCTGGTGCCCCAGACTAATAAGTATCAGGAGACTGTGTCAGAAGACAAACAGGATTGTTTGTGTCTAGCTGTCTGTCACATTCAGTAACTCCATACATCAATGTATGGCAGTTAGGCGGTTGTCATGGCGCCAAGGCCTGGTGTCATACTTTGACTTCTTCATTGTTCTCATAAGATCAATTTAACTGAATTTCACAGCTTTGATTTATCACCAGTTTGCATTGTATTGATTCCAGGTGTCTTGTGTGGATGTGATGACTTATTTTTAGGGCTGTCAATAGATTGATTTTTTTAATCGCGATTAATCGCATTTTGTCCATAGTTAACTTGCGATTAATCGCAAATTAATCGCATTTTTTGGCACATTTTTTTTTCTTCTAAATGTACCTTAATGTATTTTTTTTTCATATTCTTAATACTTTTAACAACATAAGGGCAAGTATACTTGATTTATGAAAATGTTTATTTAACACTTCAAATATCCCCTTACCAAAACATGGGATCAAAACAGGGTTATAAGAATATATCACAAACAATTAAAGTGAACATGTCACAGGAGATAGTGTAACAGGAGATAAGTACAGTTAGGATATAAGTGCATTGGCTTGCAAGTGATATCTCAGACTGGACGTACTTCTATGGTAGCTCATTTCATACCCACAGTACGCGCAGATGACTTTGGTCTTATCGACTGAACCATCCGGCAGTCTTTTGAAGGTGAATTTGCTGTTCACAAATCGTACCTTGAAGGTGCGTGTCCACAGGGGCGATTTTAAACGCGTGTGGACGCGCCGCTTCCCAGTATTGCACGCTTGGTGGGCTGCCACTAGAGGATGATTGACAGGCGCTCTCCTTCAAACAACAGATTTTTGCGAGGTACAGCTTCCCATTCATTGTCTATGTGAAAAGCTGTGCAATGCATTCTGGTAGCATCACGGCGAATGTCGAGAGACGGCGCGCGAGTTGGCCGCTCCTCATTTGCCTAAAGTTGAAGTCGAATCTACTTTATGCTAATCAGAGGCGCCGGGCTCGACTCACTGCCTCGGGAACGCTCGCAAAAATGTGTTGTTTGAAGGAGAGCGCCTGTCAATCGTCCTCTAGTGGCAGCCCACCAAGCGTGCAATACTGGGAAGCGGCGCGTCCACTCGCGTTTAAAATCGCCCCTGTGGACACGTACCTTCTGGATCAAGACTACAGGTGCCACCGACGGCCATAAATCATACAATGCGCGTTTTTTTTTTTTTTAAATACCGAGCGTTAATCGCGCGTTAAAAAAATTAACGGCGTTAAGAGGATGTTGCGTTAACGCGTTATTAACGCGTTAACTTTGACAGCCCTACTTATTTTCTATAAAATGAGTAGAACATATTCAAATTTGTTACAATAACTTGAATGGAAATACAATATATTTTTCCATCAGAGAATCAAGAATAAAATGTTGACTGAAAGAAACTGGAATGGAAGATAGAATACTGGAGTTAACACTTGAGTTGATTTATTGGAGACAAAACAGACACATTGTTCACTTTGTGTTCACATTTATGTGTTTAAAACTAACCAGGAGGTGAAAAAGCGAAGTCACGTAGACTCACCAACCTAGTTTCCAGGAAAAATGTACATTTCTAGCATGATTGCTAGAGGCTACGACTAGAGAAATCTGTTTTTTCTGCTCGTTTGAGGTAGAGAAATGTGTGCATAAGGAAAGAGATGAAGTGAAAGCAGATTTTTCAGATACACACTGCTACCGCGGCACCTGCCCAGGATCCCTGCTAATGTAGATGAAGCATTTATGTCATTGTCAATGCAGCTTTTCATCCGTCACCATCATCAGGTCAAAATCTCACTTTGTCAAATACGTTGGTTGATGACAATAAACCTGAAAACAAATTACTTTCTATCAGCCTCAGCTGTACTTTGTGCTAATAGGAAATGTTCGGATGTTAACAGTCTAAACATTCATGGCGAACATGGCAGACGTCATACCTGCCAAACATCAGCATGTTGGCATTGTCAGAACTCAAAAGTACACCCTCACATAGCTGCTAACGCGGCTGTAGCCTCATTCACATCAAGCTAAGAAACAATGAAACACATCACAAATATTTAGTCAAATTTAAGATGTACTTACATGAGGCAATGTGCTCTGAGGAGGCTAAATAGTCAAACAGTCAAAATCAGGAACACATTTGACTTGCTCCCTGCCCCCTTTACAACATGTATTGCCAAAAAGCTCTCAACCCCCCAAAGTCTTGGAGCAAACACAACACAGGAAGAGTTGTACAACCCCCATAAAAACAAAGCTAATAAGGTTGACTGGCTGACAAGACATCAGGCTGTAAAACACAACCAGCTACTCATGAAAGCAGTCACTGCTTTACATCTCCCAACGGCAGACTTTGCTGAAAAACAAGTTGGGCAACAGTGTGTTTGTGACAATACATCAGAAAAAAAAATGTACATGGAAAGTAAAATAGCTGTGTGGGTTACCTCTTTGTAGAACAGTTTGGACTGACGCCCACATGTACACGCAAGGAGTGAGCAGACATCCAGGACATTCATCATGGTCAATTACACAATTACCTTCAGCTGGGATTTAGAGACAAATCTGTGCCAGCACTTTAAACCACACACCTCCTATTGAACCGTACAGGTTCCTGGAACCCCCCCCCCCCCCCCCCTTTACCTCTCCATGTCTGTAGTCAAGCATATCTACACAGACACAAAGTACATACAATTCTGTTCTCTTACATTCCACTTCAATTTGGAACATATTGTCCAGGTGTGAGGAGAAAGTGGAAGCATTGCAGAAGATGTGACACCTAGCTGAATGCTGAGATAAGGCACCGATTGCTCTCTCTTCTTCGACAAAGCAGGACGGCTCCTCCGTTATTAGACAGTTGGAAGACGTTATCTGCACCGGGCGACGCCGTTGAAAGTCCCTGACCTCATCTATAGACACTCAATGAAAACACTTATGGTATTTTAATAGGTTTGAGGATAGAATTATATGAGATGTCAATCACAGCTTTGTAGTGAGGAACACATTCATCAGCACTTGAGGTGGATTTGTCATCTATGTTTTTAATGGTTTGTTGCCAGATTTCCCCTAAAAGTCCAGGATGTACATTCTTTTGCACACACTTTTTTTTTGCTGAATACAGTCTCTTTCAGCAGTAAAGCAGCAGGATATGGTTATGTATTCACCTGCATGCTGGCTTCCTGTAATATCAAGTCCACTTAGAAAGAAAAAAATGTCTTAAAATGACAATTGAGAGACTTAGTAACTTCTCTAAACATCTTTGTAATCATATGGCAGCTGATGTTGATTGGCCAATTACAGATTTAATAATACACACCACAATTACAGGGCAATATGCACAAGTCCCAATCGTTTGGCTTCATTTAATCCGACAAGCTGGCAACAATGGAGGAAACTCGCTCAACGTCTCCATTCGAGGTGCTTTAAGTGTCTCTGGTTAGTTTCCTCCCCAGTTCTCTATCTCCAGCAGCCAGGTGGGAAGAGAACAATGGCTTTCTTGATTGAGGACCTAAAACCCAAATTGGGTGGATTGGCCAGGGTGAAAACGGATAATGAGGTTTTCATCATGGCATTTTTGGACCAATTCCAAATGCACAGAGGGCATGCCGGTGGCGTGGCATGTCCACCTCCTCCAAACTGAAGAATCTGGTTCTGAATGGTTTAATCTCTGCATCCAGTTGTTGTCAAACTGAAGAGCCCTTATGCTGGGAACAGATCGTAAGATTTGCCAGTAGTTGTTATATGTAAGTGTCCTTATGCTGGGAACAGACTGTGAGATTATGGGTTAAAATGATAAAAGACTAGACAGCCCTCACATACTAAATTCTTCCACCATGGGTCTTAAGTGAGTGACCGTTATTTATTCCTTGTTTATAATTTGAATTTGTATTGTGTTTTATCATAGTAATATTCACAAACACATTAGAAAAGAGAAAAACTAAACAAATAAAAACCAAACCAACATTGATATTGGAAATATTATCATTTGGCTACAATAATGTGGTTAGCATTAGTGTGTGAAAGAAATAACATAGTAATGTACTAAGCCATCATTTTTATCGAGTTCAGGTCACACATGTGTCCACTAAAGCTGCTCTATTGTTCTTTATGTGTATACATTCATGTTGATTTTGCAGTTCCAGCATCTTTTCACATGCAACAGTTTCCATCATTTTGTCCCCCCATTTTCATTGGAGGAGTTTGAGGCACTTTCCAACATCTAGGACTCATCTGAGCTCAAGTTATTAAACCACTTGTTAGTCCTCTGAATGCAGCTGTATTTAACTGCTGGACCACATTTCTGTCTACAAGAGGACACCACCTTGGTGATATAGGCGGATGACATTATTATCATCCACACCAGGCAGCAATATCCGGTTCTGAAAAGTGAAGTCAAGCTGAAGTGCCTTAAACCTGCATTCTCTCTGCTGGCCATCAGGGGGTGACTCCTCTGGCAGCAAAAATAAGTCTGATTGGCTGGAAGTCTTTGAGAAAATGACTCTACTTCTCTCTTGATGTATTATCTCAGTAAACATTGTAAACATGAGTTTATGTCTCAATCTCTAGTTTCAAGTCTTCTTCAATCCAGCATGATGTTGATTTAGTACATTATGGTCCATTTAGAGTCCACCAGACCAGAAAGCAGGGGATGCTTTAGGGGCGGGGCTACCTTGTGATTGACAGGTCCCTACCACATCGTCGCTACCAATGCGGTTAGCTATAAGATGACTTTAACACTTAGCTGAAAGTTGACCTTGAATTATGAAGCTAACTTTGTTCACAGCTTCCCACCAGAATCCAGATGGATCCAGATCCAGTAAGCTTTTTGCTCAGGATGTTTTCGTGGCTGTGTTTAGTTCTACACTCAGGCAGTTCGGAGTCTCTGGTCCGATGGCCCATTATGTGGTTGGCCAGAGCACCCGTTATCTTCATTTTCACCAGCCTATCTGACCTTTTTTTGTAGTTTTGGTCCAGGTTGAGTTCTTTCTGTTAGGGAAAAATAAAGAATGTTTGCATTTGAACCTGGTTTTGTCTTAAGTTAGTGGCCTTATGGGGGGTTTAGCTCAGGAGGTAGAGCTTTTGGCTGGCAACCGCAAGATTGCCGGTTCGATCCCTGGCTCCTCCTAGCTGAGTGCCTGGTGTCCCTGAGCAAGACACCTCACCCTAATTGCTCCTGACGAGCTGGATGTCGCCTTGCGTGGTTGACTCCGCCGTCAGTGTATGAATGTGTGTGTGAATGGGTGAATGTCAGTCATTCCTGAAAAGCGCTATATAAATGAGGCCATTTACCTTTGTGGCGTTTTGACTTGGTGCCTGTGACATCCACAAAGCTGTTGGGTTTCTACGTGATACTACAAACTGCAAATCCCATATCGCTGGGGTGATCCACAGTCCGGCTTTGTCTTCTGTTCAAGGAAATTAAGGGCTTTTATACAAGAGGGAAATTAAGTTAAGTGACCAGAGAAAAAAGGAGGGAAGCATAGAAGGAGGCAGGCCATCTTGTAACATCTGGGAACCCCCCTCCCCAACACACACACACACACACACACACACACACACACACACACACACACACACACACACACACACACACACACACACAACACACACACCCTCCAGACCATTAGCAGACTGATGAGTGAACAGTTAGCTGGATCAACTCAGTATGTCTGCTTCTCCCCACCAGCTCTTTAATCATTCCTTATCTCTGCCGACAGTACCACATCTCAGCTCTCTCCCTCCCTCTCTATTCCTGTCTCTCACATGCATGTCAACCCCCCCCCCCCCCCCCCCCGTACCCATGTTAATGGCTGTTGCTCTGTTATGTTTCAGGGCACAACACACTTTGTGGTGCCATTGTGAATTGTGTCTGGAAACAGAGGAATGTCAGGGGATGATGAATGCTGGGTAAATATAGTCGCTGGCTTCTGATTGGTTGGTGAACATTTGGAGTTTGGTGACAAACTTGAAACTTGTTGGAGCCTTAGCCCAACTCATAATCTAGAGTTAGGTTCAAATGAAATAGATAGGTGATAGAAACTTGTCTTAGTTTTGGGGCTCACAGACAACATAAGACTCATTCAATTGAAATTGCATTAAACAAACACAAAAAATTCAATTCTATAAGAGCAGAGGCCTGTTCTAGGAAGCAGGATTTGGGCTTAGCGAGGTAACTTAAGCGTTAACTCTGGGTTTTCCGTCCTACGACACTGGTTCACTTCTTACCGGGGTAGATCGCCATGGTAACTTACGCTGCAGAGCTAACCTGCTCCGGAGCAGGTTATGTTCCTGATAAGAGATCAACGTGGAAAAAAACACCGCCTACTGACCAATCAGCTCTCTTGAAGATGGCATCAGCATTTGTAAAAGATCCCATGGAGCTCGGTGCATGGATAAAAAAAAAGAAAGATCATGAGAGGGTCTCTTTGGAGAACTAGTGTTCAGAGACCGATGTTTTATATGAGAGATACAGATTCTCATCGGAGGGCATGACTTATCTGTGTCAGCGTACAGCCTACTGACCACTTTGGATTATGATTTTATATTTATTTGATTTGCTCCCAAGTCCGTTTTACACCGCCGGGATTGCAGCTGAAAGAATGAGGCTGATATTGTCATACACCAAGCCATAAGAATACAACTAAGCAACACATAAATTATTTTAACGTGATTTTTTCAGCCTTTTATTGTGGGAGGACATCGTGAGAGTAAAACGGACGAGAGAGAGCGACGACATGCTTTAAAAGAGGGCGGTGGGGCGGATTCATTTAATCAGTCAGATCTAGTAGTGTCCTTATGATGGGGCAGTCATATTATACTACTACTAATACTATTAATACGATTTCCGCATTCACACAGTCGGCGAGTTTTTACCAGCTGTCCTTCCTGCATTTGGCAGATGAAACTGTTGCTTTTTTCCTGTATTATATGTTTAACTTCTTCGTATTTCTGTAAGATTATGGTTCGCTCCTCGTACGTGAAATATGACGCTACGCTGCCTCTTTCATGTGCACACGCTCATAGCTCGACAGGGAAACCCTGGGTTGACTTAACGAGTTGATAACCAGCTTCATGTGATCTCTGATTTCCTTTTTTAGGGTTACTTAAGCTGGATAACTGAAAGATCCCTGGTATGTTGAACTCGCTTCGTAGTACAGGCCTCTGGTGTGCAAAAAGTGGTGTCTATTTTCTGTATGCTTGGTTGTTGCCTTAACATAACAAATTGTAGAATATTTTTATTGTTAAGCTGTAAAATTAAAAGTTGTGAAAATGAAATAACACACTGACCACAATTTAGCATGTTGAGAAAAGAATAGTTCAACATTTTGATGAATCTACTTATTTGGTTCATGCTGGATGAGGTGGCAGGCAAACTGTTAGTTTAATTGATAAAATTTGCTCTTGACATTTCACAAATTAGTTTCCAGCAAGTTGTTGAAAGTCTGTGTAGGGAGGAGGTCTGGGTGGTGGATGGGTCAAAACACAGTTTGAAATCGAAAACAAAGGAAGAAAAACTTAGTCAACTCAAACCAAACCATGATGGTTTTTACTAAAACCCAACCAAACAATGTTATTGCCTCAACATAACTATGTAATTGATAGTGTCATTTGTTATGTTTTGTTAATTAACAACGTGATTCAAACTGTGACTCCTAGAATAAAATATATATCCCTTGAAGTGTAGTTTACAGTGCAGTTTAGTTCTATAGCAACATCATGTTGGGGGACATGATTGACAGATGACGAACAAATGTGTCAGAAAAATGTGTTACTTTTAATAAAAATGTTAAAAAGGTAAGTTTGTGTGCATAATTACAGACAGAAGTCACTACAACTCCCAAGGTTCATTTTGGTAAGAAGTGCTAAGAAGAGTACTTTGACATGCACGGGTGTAAAACCAAATTTAGCGGCTTCAGTGTCAAGATCTTGGTTCATGATGTTATTAGAGTCACTCGGATGCTTTTCCATACAGAAGTGAAGGGGGGTACAGTGCTACTCACTACACCACTGTGCAGCCCTAGGCTAACCACCTCATGCCTTCATCTAAGCCTTTCATAATGCTTATTCTACAGAGAGGAATACACAATATATCACAGCTAAAGTAACTGATTAACATAAAATGAATGGAATTTCATCCTGGATTATCAGCTTTTCTGTATTTTCCATCACTAGCACACCTGCAGGTATTTTATCAGTAATGTGAAGTTAATTACTTCAGTGAACAACTGCTCGTATCTCTCCATTGTCAACCTTCATCCCCAATTACAGTATGCTAGAAGAGCAATTGATGCAGGCATCCCTTGAAGAAACTGTCAATATCAATACAAGCATAATCCTCCTGAATTTCAATACTTCATTATTGCACAGCATCGCCGACACACTGATGCATCTCATTTGCTTCACACAGTCCTTCCACCCTTTCATGGCATGCTTTTGTCTGAGATCGCCTTTGAACACGTTTCAAGGAATCAATCGCTCCCTTTCACTTTCTCCCCCTCTCTCTCTCTCTCTCTCGCTCTCTCTCTCTCTCTCTCTCTCTCTCTCTCTCTCTCTCTCTCACTCTCTGTCAGTATCTCTCTCCATTGGGAGCCATGTCATGAGTTTAATTGCCGCCAGGTGACTAGAAGCTAGGAAAAACAGAATTAACCTTGTCAGCCCAGAGCCATCCCTCCATCCCCTCCCCTTCCTCCACTTTATCCGATGCATCAATTAAAGTTAAGCCACCGTGGCCCTGGGTTTCAACAGGCTCAGAGTCGGGTACACAAAAGAAGGGGGGGCAGAAAGGTACAGTAGAGAGGAAACAAGTGGATTGACATTGAGGAAAAGGGAAAAAATGACAAATTGACAGGTGGGGGAGAGGGCAGAGAACGAGACAATGAGCCAAGGAAAAGGTAGAAACACTAACTTGGCCAATAGACTGGAGGACGGATGAAGTGGGATTCAGCTGTTGCAGGATTAAGAGGAGAGGACGACGGCACAGAGGCAGACAGGGACAAGAGGGGGGTGAGAGAGATGGAAAGAGATCTGTGAGAATGAGGAAGGGGAGGAGAGAAAGCAAAGAATACAGGAGTGAGAAGACATCCGGCGGTCCTTTCCACATCAGTTTGAGGAGGAGGGAAAAACAACAAAGGCAGGTTTCTTTGTCCGTCTGTCTGCTTCCTTTGTCCCAAAAATCCCTGCAACGTACCTGGTTGGAGTCCAGATGTGGGTTCTTAGCAGCTGATACAAACACCACATGGTACAGTACATGTGGGTCAGTCGATCATGAATGATATATTTATCAAAAACTGAAGAAAAAAACATCAGCCATGAGCCTGCAAGCAGCAGTGAAATACCTTGATGTGTACAGCTCCTTTAATTCTGCAGGATGTCATGTAACCGATGGAAACATGCACTGATTCATATTTTATTTTGCAGAGATTTCTTTTTTATTTGCCTAGAAATAGCGTCACATTTTCTAGGAAACACAAGAACAATGATTCCTCAGTCTCAACACTGTTGCTCACAGGCAGCAGATCAGCACAATAGCAGAATATAAACCTGACATGTTTACCATGACTCAGTGGTGGTAGCTATCTGTGAGGTGTGGTTGTTAATCATCAAAATGAAGATTACCAATCTGTTGATCCCCTGGCCTCAGAAAGTTCAATCAACATTTATGATGTGCCTTTGTCAAATTTGAAAAGAGTATTAGAGTTTCCTGTCTTGGTTCAGTCTACTGAGCGTCCTCATTATTGTAACTAAAGTGTACGCATTGAATATGTCCATTCCACATTTTTGCTCCTTTGATTGGTTG
Source organism: Eutrigla gurnardus (assembly GCF_963514095.1). Taxonomy (NCBI): domain Eukaryota; kingdom Metazoa; phylum Chordata; class Actinopteri; order Perciformes; family Triglidae; genus Eutrigla; species Eutrigla gurnardus. Next base: position 3,093,926 of record NC_139926.1, read on the forward strand.
ATGAATTGATTGGTGAAATGACTTGCTTTTTTGCCATGTAATATTTTAAGTGAGTGTGAAAAGTAGTCATGCAACAAAAGTTTGGCAAAATGCATTGATGTGTTAATTAATATTAAAATAATTTAAAAAGTGTGTAAAGGATCAGTCATTTTTAGAGGATCTTTAAGCAGAAATAGAATATTATATTTCAACTATGTTTTCATGGTAAAAATCACCTGAAACTTGTGATGTTGACACTGATTTGACCCCCATTTTATGTTGTATTTTTTACATCCAGATGAGTTTTATTCCATGAAAGAGAAAATGTACCCACACAATGAAAACATTCAGTGTCATATTTCACAATACAAGCAGTTCCTGACTGTATCCGTGACGACATCTCAACGACATTTTGGGATTTACAGGTTGTTGATGTTCTTATACTTCGGGATTTTATTGGGCCATAGGAATAACATTTTGAAAATAGGCATAGTTCTTCATCGAGCTGTCACTAAAACATTCTATGTCTACACCGCCACACTAGCCTCTCATTGGAGGTGACTGGTTTAATGCTTGTTACCATATAGGTGTATATACAGTATGTATATATATTCACATTCATTATAAAAGAGCAACAAGATCATGTTATTCCAATCTTTTCCATGCACAATATGAATGTAAACTGACTGAACTGCACGTCTTCATAAGCAGAGGAACTGTTTGTGTTCATTTCACCTGTCCTCACAGTAGAGCCTTTGTGTGATCCTCTAGACCGGTGACGCCAGGCCTGTGCAGCCTGACAGTGTGATAATGGAGCTCCAAAGCCTGTGCGCGCACACACACACACACACACACACACACAAACACGCGGGTGCTCAGATCTTTGAGTGGCTCTCAGTTACAAACCTCTCACCTTCTCCAGTAGCTTTCTTATCACCTGCCCTTTTGCGTAGCCTCTTTCTTCCCGTTCTGACACACATGCTCGGCCTTCACTCTACAGGTGTGCATTTGGGTGCCGGGTCACATTTCAATGTTCACTGTGAGATACTTTCAACAATGACTAATGTACACCACAATGATGTGATGCCCTTTTCACCCAACACCAACATTCCTTTGATTTCTTTCATTTGATAACCAAATATCAAAGTGAAGATGTCCCCAAAAGGTCAGAGTTTCTTTGATCTGATGAGCAAAACTTTCCCTCAATCTCTTTATTAACTCACACACTGCTATGCTAACATGCTAAACTGCATCATAGAGAGAGTCACGCAGGTAATGCAAAGCGAAAATTAGCTTTCAGGTTTGGTGTGAACACACCTTATTGTTACACTAAAAAACAGGTTGATAAAACCAGTCACTGAATAAAACGCATCAGCTGAGATAATGTTAGGTATGTGATGGTATGTAGCTTAGTTAGCTAGCTAGCTAGCAAGACACGCTAATGGCCATGTTGGTAACACACTAAATGATACAACAAGCTGATACTTTCTGGACTTGAAAAATAATCCATTGACATTATAAACAATGTATTTGTAACTGGTGGTATAATGCAAAAGGAAGTGTATGTGCTGCTGTTTAGACCAGAAAGGGTGGGACTTAGCTTCTTTTTTAGTCAAACTGGAATAAAATTGTATGTTTGTTGTTCTGATGCATTTTACACATCTCTTTAAATCAAACGCCATTACAAAAATAACTAATAATAATTTATAAGAAATACATTTAAGGCAAATTTGAGACACCACACAGCATCTGCTTAGAAACACCTATTGCGTTATGTGAGATTTATTTCAAAGGAAATGTCCCAGGTTATAGATTTAATGTATAAATAATAAATGTAGTGTCTGATGTGTCCATTCCCTTGATTTAAACAACTGTTTTTAACTAACCCTAAAAAAAAAAAACCCCAGATAGGGGCAAAGGTCACCATGTGATGACAGCTCAACCACCAAATGTACATTAATTAGCCTAATATGCTTACAACTGCATCCGTTAGACCAATTAGCTCATTAAAATATGCAAACGGGGATGGCTGATCAAGCGTTAACTGTCACGCAGCCATATGTGCTCGGAGAGACCTCGGCAGACGACACACACAGCGGGAGGGCGGGGGGCGGCTAGGTGCAGTAGTTCAGAGGAGCACTAATTAAATAACGAAGCTATGCCTGCTATCTTATTGTTGCGTCTCTCACAATTACCCCCCCTTCCCTTTCCTGTCCCTCCTCCCCGCCTGTCTCCCTTTTCCGTTATGACTTAATTTCTTTCCAATTCTCCCCCTCAGTCAGTGGAACTCTGGGAAAATATTTGAGTGATAATGGGGCTTACATCCTTGATGTTCGGTGGGTATCGCCGAAGTGCGCGGGGTGGGTTACTTGTCTCATGCACAGAGGGGCACTGAGGGTAATGATTTAGTCACGCAGACGACCCCACCCCCCTCTTCCTGTTCACCATCGCTCTGGAGCACTTAGCTAACTTTCACAGGCTGATAAAAACTAATTGCTGCCCCAAGGGTGGGGGGGACTCCAAATACATTAGCACCACAAAGAAGAGCTCGGCTCACATAACCCAGAGCGCTAACACTAGTCTGTAGCCTGAAAAAAGAAAACAGCAGGACGTGGAGAAAGCAGCATGCTTGTGTGCAACGCTCGGCTGTGAGTGCAACAGCGTGAACCGGGGTGCGAGATAGCGTCAGTAAAGGCCCCAGAGAAAGGAACGCACTCCGTTTTTTCTTTTTATTTGTGCCCGATCCTCTTGTATTTCTGTGTGTGTCAAAGGACCCCATCTGCTGCCATGCTCCATTGCAGAGCCATAAGACGGGCCGGGGGGGCGGGGTAGTGTTGGGGATGGCAGCGGAAGCAGAGAGCAAAGGAGGGAGTCAGGCAAGCATGACTGTCCAAGGAGAGGTCTCCTTGTGAAAGAGGAGAAGGGGAGCGACGACAGGGGGGTGATCTCATCCTCCCATGTGTGTGTGTGTGTGTGTGTTTTGTGCTTTATGTAGCAACTGTACACAGCTGAGACACCTGTTGGACTAAACATTTCCATTTCATTTTTGTTTGTTTCTGACCAGTCTGTTTTAAGCAGGTGCCAACCTCCAGTTCTGGAAAGTGAAGCCAAATCTGAAGTGCCTTAAACTGGCATTCTCTCTGCCAGCCATCAGTCTATGAGAAAATTAAGCTACTTCTCTCTTGATCTATTATCTCAGTAACTCAAATCCTGATGCCAAAAGCTCCAATGTAACAATCAACACGGATTCCAAACCACATCTATACAAGCGCCTTCTGTCAGCCACACTCAGCATCACATACCTCCACCAGCAGCAGTTTAAACTCCATGAATGAACCAGACTATATGAGATGAACTTCTATCACGAACAATCCATGCACATTTCCTCTTGTATCTTACTGAGAATGATTTCTGTTCAGACGCAAGTCTGGACCCTGGTGAAAACAATTTGTCCTCCTGTTGATTCTGGAAGTGGATCCTTCATTAGTTGATGTCTCACGTTTGTAATGTTGACACTGTGAAGTCTTTACTTCTTGCACCTTATTATACTATTTCACATCATTCTTGCCTCCTCCTCGGCGTTAGATATTTACTGAGTTTGTGCTCAGCTCCATGTGTGGCTGAGCTTCACAGCGCTCCACGCCATCGGGTTGTAACGTTGATGGAGTCAGCTCGATCAATCAACTGACCGGCCATTTGTTTTTAATAGGAAGGAAATACTGCAGTGTGAATGTTATTGAGCTCAGCACGACTGAAGCTGAAGACATTTCAACTTTAAGCTGAAGCATGCTGAGCTGTTAAACTGTTATTACCAGTCTCATAGCAACAGCCGGAGCCTTGACGATTGCCCCTCCGAAACATCTGCTGAGTGCTGCAGGCGAGGAAGGGGAGAGGTGCTCCGCAGACGGGAAGGCCCACTGAGGCAGCGGAAAGCAAGTGCGTTCGCCTCGGAGCTGTTCACGCTGTAACACGCAGGAAGACATGTGGCACTGTTGTCTTAGTTGTTTCCCACTCTCACTTTTTTATTGTTCAACTTTATATCGCCATATAAAGTGTGGTTGCGCTGGAGGCCAACCACACTGAAAGCTCCTTCACGTTCTCACTTTTTCAAACTTTATTCGCAAAATATCAAAGTGTTACTCTAACACAGCTACTTTTACAGATTTAACTAAGTGCTTTTCAAGATTCTCTTCAATGAGTCACCAGAATAAATACAAAAAAAGGTTGAAATAAGGTAGCTAAATTGAAAAGATTCAAGGCATGTCTTCCTTTGACATCATTGTGGCCTCCAGATAAAGATTTCAGTCCATGCAAGGACAAACGTACAGATGATCTCCAACGCAGGAAGCCAACAATACAGTGAAATTACACTTCCATTTAGATTTACCTGCACAGCTCTTAATAAAATGACTGTGTTTTTCTCTCACATCTTCAAGATGGGCTGCAATTTCATAAAGTGGCAGGCCTGAGGTACGCTCTCTAAAAATAGACATAAAGCTTGTAGTTGAAGTTGGCATTTGGACTACGTAACAATGGCTCGGTCCTGCTCACTTACTTTTATCTTCCCGGTGCTGTACCTCTGTGCTTTGTGAGCCGACGATCCCATACCAATCTACTGAATGCGCTGAAATGAAACGTAGCTCCGCATAATGAGCCACTGTGTGTCCAATTAATTTACAAAAAGGATTAGAGGATTTTCCCCCCCTCTCTCATGTCATTTTCCAAGCTGAGATTCAGCTCTTACATTGGCATCATGACAACCGAGCTTGCACACGAGCTACTTAAGATACGTTCAGTGTTTTTTTAAGGGGTCAGATTCAGTTGATCAACATATATACGAATATGTTTTCAACCAATCCAAGCCCACATTCAGAGACATCCTTTGTCATTAACATGTTCTCATTTGCGGTAAGAGTTGAAGATCAACTCAACTTTTGAAGGATGGAGGATGAATTTCGAGTCTCTCAGCTGCTCTGAAGTCTGCTGGTTCGTCAAAGATACTTGGGTCTCTCTTCCCAGAATGCAGCAGGGTGGACAGGCTGTCTGGGTGGGTATTATATATTAGTATCTTTGGGCCCTGTGCAGAACATCCTGTCACCAATATGACTGCTGCTGGTAGATGATACCAGTTGTGTTCTGGGGAGGTTCTAGAGTCCTCCTGTTCTGGAGTCTGGACATCCTATGATAGTTTGTGTTTCCAGTCCGGATGCTTTCCATTGCTCTAACACAGGAACCTATTTTTAGTCGTTTTTGTGAAGGTGTGTGATGACCACATCAGGTTGTATGAGATTCTGATTCTGTCACGGTCTCTGTTTTTTCCTGCTGCTCTTTGTTTGACCCCTCCCTTGGCTTCTCCTTGCTGTCTGTGGATGTGGGTGTGGCTACTCCATGGCTTTCCTGTTTGGTGCTCAGTTGGACACGCACGCATGCAACATTTGACGATCTTGCTTGTTGCTCTTCCCTCAGTACTAAATTTTCTTCTTCTAAAATCAACATTCAGCTCCTCAGTTTTACTGTAGCTGAGTGTTGAGTGGTAATAATTAAAGTCAAAGTAAACTTAATTAAAATGATCTGGTTACCGTGGTGACGAGTGGGGTACAGTTACATGTTATGTCTACACGTCTATCAATAAAGCAATGGATCTCTGTCTGTCTGTGTGTCCATCACATATATGGAGGACTTGGTCATCTGATCCAGCTGATAACCCTAAACACTATCCACACTGGGAGCCTGGGGAGGGCTTTTGTTGACTGGATGAAGGGAGGTTTTCTTATCAGATTCTATGGAGTCTTTGGGCACTACTGTTTTTGCAATATAATCCATTATATTTTGAGAAGAAAATAGTGCCAATAAACTCAATATAATATGAAGAGAATGGCTGTACATGGTTGTTTTCCTTTTTCCTCCTTCCTCCTCATCCAACAGCAGAGCAACATCAAGAGCTCCACGTCTGCTTGAAGACATTTGTTTATTTTACTGTTAATCACATTTGATTTCCTGGTTGATCAGGCCCCTCATTCCACAGGCTCATCAGCTGTTCTGACCAACACACTTTGCCAAGGGGCCGCTGATCCCCAACAATACTATTAGCTACCTAGCTTACATAAACCTCCACTATGTTTAACAAACACTGCTGGATTTTTTTAGATTGTTTACATGTTCTTCATATTCAATAAACGTGTAGCTGAAAATGTTTGTCAAGGTTCGCTAAAACTCACCTCATCGTTAGAATCCTCCTTCTAGCTCAAATTCCAGATATAATTCAGATCTTGTAAGGAACTATTTTTCCAAGCGTAATAACATTCAGCTCAACCTCTCTCTTGGCACTGTTGTGATTGACAGCTCAGAGGGCGGAACCAAAGTATAAAGAAGATCAACGATTGGCTGAGAGTTACACCTTTTGACTTGTGTGAGTTTCAGGCTCGTACTGATTCGACTCAACAGTTGCTTCTCCCAGTACGACTTCCTCATATTCATACTGGGAGTGTTGGGAAGTTGTTCTCTGATCAGAACCTTCTTCTCTACATCGTAAAACAACATTGAGCATATTTCATACAAGCTTGTTTATCTCACTGCTTCCTGGTTATGAAGTCCAATCAGAGCCAGTCAGAGAACGTTTGGCCAATGGGAAGCAGCCGTGTTGATTGTGCAGAGAGTGCGCTTGTTATAGAGGTCGGTGTGCGCCGGAATGATATTCCTGGCTAGCTCCACCTGGGCCACTGCTTCTAGCTTCGGACACAGACTTGATTTGATATCAATGCGCACATTTGAATGGCTTTTATTGGAGTAATACAGTCATTCTTAAACTCAGAGACTTACCTGTCTCAAGAGTGTTTTTACACCGTTTCAACATGAATGACAATGAACGGAGAACACTGTAGACACTGATGAACAAGACGTGTTGAAGATGGGAGGAATCTCTGCTAATGGAGAGGAGTCAGAATTACACTGGTATGATCCTTTAAGTATCACATGGATTAAAAACTGAATTTCAAATTAGAATCCCTCACTAAAATCAGTAATGTGAGTGTTTCTGGCGTCTGTTAAACCTTCAAACTCTCAAAAAGGACATCATTATGTTTCATTGTCACACTAACAGTTGAACAGCGATGCCTTTCACTTAATCAGGAAGCACATTTCAGTTCAGGAAAAGCATTGAACAAGCTATAGTCGGTGACTAGGAATCGTTTAACGGAACAGAACAAAGTGATTTGAATGAGCAAAGTGAATACCGCTGAGCTTCTTCAGGCCACTTGGGTACTCCTCGTCTCCTCCCTTAGAAGTGAGGTGAATTCCAGAGAGAGTGAACATAAAGAGACTTTTGAAATGGAAGGCAGAGGTTAGTCCGTCTCTGTCGAGCATTGATAGAAATGCTCATCCACAACTTTGCCCTGAATTTCAAGTAGTTTATTCTTCATTGCAGCTCTGACTCAGTGAAATATATTAATTCCGCCCTCCTATTTTTTTATCATCCTTTAAGCTGTTGTTATAGCTGCATTCCTTCTCACTAATCCATAATGGCTTTTCCTGATTTCTCCATTGAATTGTCCTGGCTGTAATTGTTTTCCGTGTCGTTCAGACTTTGAATTAACTCTGGGGTTGTTGTGTGCCGTAGCCTCTCTTTCCTCCATCCCAAACAGTGCACCTAAATGTTGTTGTGTTGACCCAAGCAAGGGCTTAATCACCTGATTAGATTTGTCACCTCTCAGCCAGCGGTGACATCACCGGCCCACTCGGTCCCAGGCGGATGGAGACAGGAAGTGGTGCGCAGGGAGGAAAGGAATGAAGCATATCTGCTCTCCTTTGCCCGGCAAAGGATTGGTTTATTTATGGAGGGTCGATGGGGGAAGTGGGATGGGACCAGGGGGAGTTGGACAGGTTAACATCACACTAACTGGAGAGGTCAGTGCTACATCCATCCGGCCCTTCGTCTGCTCCCTCCTCGCCTAGAATTCCCACCTCTCCTTTCTCTGCCTCTCTGTTTACTTAAGTCGACTCATGTTTAATTTACTGCAGGCACTAAACTGAAGTATTGTGAAAAAATAAGGAAGTACCCCAGGTTCTGAAGTGGCCCCCAAGGACGTGTTAGAAATTCCCTCTCACGTTGAATAAATTGCCAGAGCCCCATCTCATCGATCCCTTCTGCTTAAGCTAAAGATATTATGGTTTTGTCAATTCTCTTAAAAGCTGATTATGCTGGATTTGACGTTGTCCCCTAATGTGAAGCAATACCTCCTTCTACACTTTTGGAGTGCACTTTCATCATAAATAAGAGGAATGCTTTACCACGAATACAGCTGATTCTGATTTTGTTTGTTCTTTGTCTCCTCATCTGCATGTTGGTGTCTGGGGAAAAAACAACTTTCATCTTAAATGATACAACTTGTGTTATTGTAGATATTTCAGAGTGTCAAACTTACCAAAAAGGAGTTTTTAAAATATTTTTTTTAACTTTCCTTTAGTGTGTTTGTAGTTTTTGGTCAAAGTTCAGTGTCAAAGCCTAAAGTCCATGTCCAAATGAAGTTCCTCTCCTGCACAGAAATGTCACTCCTCAAGTAACACATTACCATAATATGTGCATAATATGTGTATATGGAGTCACCATGTTGAGAAGACGATGGGGATCTAGAGGAAGAGGAGCTGAAGAACAAATTAATTTGATGCCTTTTCCTCAGCAGAATCCTGTTATCTGGTTATGGTAAGGGGGCGGGACATTTATTATTTTAAAACATTAAGCTGTTGACCAATTACAAGAGAGTGAGCCTGATGGGGGAAAATAAATGAAAGCATGTAAACATGTTCTCGAAGATCTGGGAGGTTATTGATAAGGGTTTTGTTCATGGAGGGTGTTTGTGGCCTTTTATAGAAGCAAGTCTGGTAACAATCACAAGATATGCATCTTCAACACAGAGTAACACATTTTTAGCAAACATGACTCAACATGGAGTAAATCAGGCAATTGTTCAGGAACATTCACGGCAGTGTGTGTCGGTGGTACGTTAGGACCACGTCAGCCAGGACAACAGTGAGGCTCACTGATGTCTTTTTAATCCTTTCTCTACAGCAGCTGGAGCTCTGGCACACAGGAAGAAGATATATGCAGGCTTTGGATACACACACAATACTTGATAGTGAAGTCAATTCAGTTTACCTTGAAGGTTCATTATTAACCTTGAAATAGTAATAAAAGCTACAGCACAATAAATCCGCCTGAGCTCTCGCCCATGTCTCATGGCTTTTGTCACCCAGGCCTGATATGAAAACTTGATTTCATTGTTCCGTCCGCTGATGAAGGCTACAACAGTTTGTGTTCTGGTCCAGTCAGCCAATTCCAAGCCCCACCCCTCCGCTCCTGCTCTACATTTGCATGGTGTAATACATTTATTATTATTATTTTTAATATGACTTTTTTTTATTAATTTAACAGGTGATATACGGTAGCATTAAGGATTCATCCGCCCTACTGTGTCTACTGTCAGGAACCTGGCCAGCTACCCGTCTGTCAGCTCCTCTCAGGAGAGTCCAGCAGGCCAGATTCAGGGACGTTCGCCCTGAACCATCCAGCGTACGCCGACCTTGTCCTCATAGCATGTTCACTCCCTCAGCACATGCCCCCTTTGTCCCCCCTTCTCACGTTGCGTCGCCTCTCATCATGTCATCTGCTAGCCCACCCCGTTGCCAGCCCTCCTGGCCTCCCCTCTGCTCGTCTAACTACATTACATTCCCTCTCATCCCTGTGAGCCTCTACTGTAGCAATGAGAGAAATGTGGATTTCCGTGAACAGAAACAAGAGCATATCTCATTGAATTGACATTGAGATATCTCTTGCGCAATCGTGAGCCTTCTAATAAAGTAGTCCCCGCTGCTCGTAACCACACATGGCTGCTGGAGGAGACGCAGCTTGCTGGCGACCTTGGCTCGTACCGCCGCTGCCGTGTCTCCGCCCTCCATGTCTGCCAGCGTACCATCCTCTCCACCCAGAGTCTCGTTACATCGCCACTGTCTGCTAATAAGACACAAAGGGTACTTTTTTTTATGGGCCGAGCCTCTCACCTGCCGTTGAGCACGGAGAGCAATATGACAGCATCAGATATAATAAAGCGTAATGAAGAGAAGATGATGAAGCATCATCTCAGGAGTCCCTGTCCATTAAACCTGCCTATTACGATGCTAATGAGAGGTGTTTTTTATTTTATTGTAGCGATGCAGGGTTGAGCAGATTATTGGGCCTGTAGCTTTTATGAACATTTAATACAAATAGTCTCCCCACAAATCAGTTGTTATACTGTTGTGAGGCTGCTGCTGTTAATGGAGAACAAGAGAGATGAGGAAGAGCAAAGAGAATAAAAGAACCAAATCTGAGTCGACACTAAAGAGCCAGTGAGTTTTAGAGGCGCAATAGAAGAACAATGCAGTGTCTCACTTTGAATACTTTCATTATGTCCTGTGGTCTCTGAACTAATATGGGCTGTTATTGTAGAGTTCTGGGGGACCACAGACACACCGGCGCCCCATTAGCTTGTCATTTGAACCGCATTTAACCTTGCAGCAGGTTTAAATAAGGCTTCAGCTGGTGGCTGTAGTTTTAAGCAAAGGTAATATTCCATTTGTTGGGGAGTGTTTTTCGCAACGGATGAATCCACGTTTGGCTCCGAAATGAGTATTTTCTGCAACAGATGTGTGAGGATTCGATTCACAATAGACTGAACTTGTTAGCTGGATCAATATACTGTTGGTCTTGTACATCAATGGGATTTGTTGAGAATAATAAAAACAGAGAATACTGTCAAGCCTTTTCCTTGAACTTTAGTTTGTTCATTAAAAAGGGTCAACAAAAAGTGACGAGAACATTTCTAAAGCTTTTTCACATCCTCCAAACAGCTGTCAGTTGATGGAGTGTCTATAATAGTGTTAATCTGCTAATGTGATGCAGGTATAATGCTACGTGTGTCCTTATCCTCTGAGTAATAACGTCCCAGATATCAACAGTCAGTGCACGTGGCTCGCAGCTGTAGAATCGAGTTCCTCGTAGCAGGATGTTTTGAGTGCTGTGGAATGGTAACAGACCTCATAGCTTACACTCTTTCATTTCATCCAAAGAAAAATACCTGGATCGCTTCAGCACAATACCGAGAGGATGCGTGATGGGAACATTCTCTTCCATCTGTCTCTTTCGCAATAAGATAGACGGAGCATAGAGTACAATAATAATCATTTTCATAGATGTATTGTACTGGATCACAATGGAATAAGGGGCAAATATTTGATTGATTTGAACATCAAGAATGAAAAGCCCCTTCATCCTTTTCCTCTATGAATTCCCAGTTCCCCCTCTGCTTTTGTAGTTTCTTTCCGGTGGAGGCCATTGCAAGTGTTTGAGATGGGATGTCCTTGTGATGAGTGAAGGGTCGCTGGATTACCACTTCTATTGTCCCACTCATCGTCTGTATTGTCACATTGGAGTGATTGACTGATTTTTTACACATGTGCAAATAACTGAATCAACAACGAAGAGAATCCTCTGAAGTGGCCATTGGGGTAATTGGTAATGGACAGTTTACCGCATTGAAGCAAATGTCAGTCAAAGGCTAGATGTTGACCAGAAAATGTACTGTGCAAGATCCAAACCTGCTATCTCAAACGTACTGGCAGGAGGCTGAGGGCAATGGAGTCTTTAATTTTTCATCAAGCTAATTCTAACTATTTATGTTTTCTAATGATGATCACTTGATGATCTTTTAAAACTGATGATTTAAGTGCGATAGGTTTCATGCCAATCCAAGCCGGAGAAATGTTACATTGTCATGGGGATCTTCTGTAACAGGGCAGTAGAATAGTTCTTCCCACTTCACGCGTATGGAAGGAGAAGCTTGTGGGGACTGTTGCATTTAATTAAAAAAAAAAAAAAAACAGCAGCATTTGCAAGCCTATTGCCCCCAAGAGACTCCAGTAATGTTTTGAGTTCCACAAAATGTAGTGTTTAAAACAAAAACACAATTTACCAACGATGCTTATAACAGTCGTGCAGATGAAAAAATAATTCTGACTAACAATCCCCAAATTCATCTCCAAAAGCAATTAAAAAATCAAACAGAGAAGTTTCAGTTTGTATATGCTCCTCTTTCTGTTTAGTCTATTCCAAACAATGAAGATCCAAAATTCCAACACTTATTTCCTATCTGTGGCTCAGCACCGTCACAATGAGGAGGCTCCCCATCTCGCTGCAACAGGCAGTCACATCGGCTTCCCTCCACCAGATAACCACGGTGACAAGGAGTTTGCGGTGATGTGGAAACAAGCGCTCAAGAGGTATGCAGACACGTCAGCGTTGACACTGAGCTGCTTTAGGAAGTCAAAGTCAATGAGAAGCCATTATGCAGAAGAAAATATAGTGGTGAGGCAACAATAGTATCAGGATAAATGAAAGAAACAGGTAGGAGGAAACACAGCCATGAGAAGCACAGAGTGGGAGAGAGGAGAGAGGTAAGACGACAGACACAAGGGATTTGAGAAGACATGAAGAAAGAGAAAGAGACAGAAAGGAAGGAGACAGGAACAAACCAGGAGAGGGGGGGCTTCATTTTTGAGACAATGAAAAATTCATAGCACCTTCACTGGCTGCCAGCCTGAATCAAAGGAGGATATGCATCGCTGACGGGTCTTGCAGGAATAAAATCAATTTATCTCTGATTTCACGAAGGGGGTTAAAAATATCCCCATCACTTATTTATGTCTGTGTCGTCCCTTGACACCCTGACAGTGAGGTGACAGCCACCCCGCAGACAGCCATACTGTTTCTCCACCCCTTCAAGGATGCTAATTCCCACAGACGCCAGCTGAGAGGGCCCTGAAGATGACACACATGCACTGCACTTCACTGACGTGCACGTCAGGAGAAATAAAGCAACGTTGTCTCACGTTGTCACAGCACAAACTGTGGATCTGTGTGGGAGGTCATGTGTGAGCCTTATATAGTGGACTACCTTCCTGTCAATGACCCTGGTTTGACATCCCATCCATCCCTGATATGATGGTGGTGCCCACCTGACCACACCGACTTAAATACACTTTATCCACTTGCTCATAATTTCAAAGTTGATATCTATCTATGTCCATCTTATTTTATTTGTTTATTGTAATTTTACTTTGAATGTTTTTCATAGATTCTTCTTGTTTTTACTGAACTGTTTACTTATTAACTTTTTTTAAATCTTCTTTTTGTACAGCACTTAGATGGAAAGCACTTTATAAATAAATGCATTATTATTATTATCTATTTTTTATAAATAACTAAATAGATCAACATTATTGACAAAAGTATATAAAAAAATGTGTGTACATAATATCAAATAGAAAAATTCGGTATATTATTAGAATTAACAAAACAGCTACATATAATAGAATAATTTGGTGTTAAAGAAACAGCGTTTCATCTTGGGGATACATTTTCTAAATGGAATCTGGTGTCCATAGAAACACAACAGTTGAAAACAAAATAAAAGCAACAAAAACAAACAAAATTAAGGTTCCTCATGGAGTAGCTTTAAAAAGCAACCTCCGCCGTCCAAATATGGTCACTTCCTTCACGGGTTGCAAAAATTCCAAGATGGCGACGGCCAACATACCAAACTTGAGACTTCAAAACCATAGTCCGCAAACCAATGGTTGACGTCATCATGACTACGTCCACTTCTTCTATACAGTGTGTGTCGTTTAAAGCTTGAAGGAGATTTCCTACGAGGCGGAGAAACATCAAACAGGAAATCAAACCATGAAGATGATGCTGTGTTCGTGTGTTCCTTATATCCATGTATTTTGAGTTTGGTGATTATCATGAGCTTTAAATGGTTTTCTACATGCAATTTATCTGCAATAGTGAGTAATAAAGTTCACAGATTCACAGTGTGCAATTCTGTCATTATTTTACTTTAACATTAATTCTTCCAGAGAATTAAAATCTTGAAAATCTGATATTCATTTATTTATACATTTCTTGACATGAATTTGGTCAGTTCAATAAAAATGAACGGTACAAATGTGGCAGATTGAACCTCATATTTGATCCTGTCACATTGTGCATGTTTTACAAACACCTTACAGCCACGGCCACACAGACACACGTTCTATCAACCCTTGAGGGCGACGAGTCCATCACCATTAAGTAATTGCAAAGTAATGGGCTTGCCCTTCCACCACATGCTGTATGATATCCACCACATGTTAGGTCATTAGAGAAAGTGAGGCTCTTCACTGAGGGCATCAGATAACGAAGGTGATACTTCATCTGTTAGAGGGACACACAGGGACACTGGAGTGTGGTGAGGTGAGCACACACACACACACACACACACACACACACACACACACACACACAGTGCAGGGCTCAGAACTGTCATCTATTCATTCAAAAATACAGCTAATGGCAACACACAGCAGGCCACCAGATGAGCACAATTAACAGTGGCTAACTGTTAAACTTCATTGATGCAGAAGGAACCAGGCTTGCCATTGTTACATCAGTTTATAATAATAATAATGCATACAGTATGTATGTCAAAACAATAAAATCAGGACATATTTTTCAATTCAAGTATGTATAATTCAGTCATGACCTCATGTTTTGTTACTATCCGGCTTATAGTCTTATAAGAATGTTAAACTGATAAAAGCAGAACAAATTGGGAGATCTGGGGAAATCAGGCACCCCGAGAAGCAAACTTACTGAATCTGGATCCATCTGGATTCAGCTAACAAAGCTTCATAATTCAAGTCATTAGAAGCTGATTGCATTGGTAGCGTGGTAGCATTGGTAGTGAGGCCATGGTATCGACCTGTCAATCACATGGTAGCATACCTAGCATACGGGGCAACACTGCTCACCCCCAGCCCCCCACTCTGTCTATACCACCGCAGTCATGTTGCCTCGCTACAACACAGATTCATAACCAGACTTGGTTTCTAAAGCATTCATACACGGATGGCAGAGGAGCTGCCTGCATATCAAGAGCTAACTCATTCATACTCTGATGGCTCAGCCTTTGGGGGCAATTTGGCTTTCAGTATCTTGCCCAAGGACAGCATGTCTGAATTTGAACATCCTCCGATTTTCCGATTGGAGGACTCGCTCTACCTCTTTGCCACAGCTGCCCCAAACCTGCACATCAGACTTCATCCAAACAAAACAATCTAAGTGTTATGTAAGGCACCCTATGTGGCAGAATCACAAAGTAGCATGGAGTGCACTAGCTATTGAAACATGCAATACCTGCTGTCTTTGCTCAGCTAATATAATCATTTTCACACTTTTTTTTTTCATTTTCAAACAGCCTCTTGAGGTCCATTTTCACCTGAGCGTGGTGGTGCTTGGTTTAAATAAGAGGAACGGTGTTGGTAATGCATACACTATTCATGTTGCATGACTCAGTAGACTCTCAGAGGTGGTATCTTCTCACCTCCGCCGCAATGCTAATGCACATGTTGCTACGGCTCTGTTCGGGGACCAGTGGCGCTTTCTCACAGCCTGTGCCTTCTAAGTGTGATTCCAAGGCTTAGCGTCTAGACCCACGACTCCCTCATCCAAGAGAGCTTTGACAGTTGGATGTAAGAGGCTCCGAGAGTCAGAGAAAATAGGCTTAACACTCCATTATTTATTGGAACAGGATTTAAATAAGAGATGCTTTAATCATTGGGAGACAGCACAAACTTCCTGATGCCACAGCTTCTTGGGTCTGGTGCATTGTATACAATATTATTGATAACATCATATTAATGTAATGTAAACTGGATACCAAGTTAAGAATTGCAGGTAAAGGTTGCATGCAGCTTCTACTTTATATTAGTATGCAGCTGTTATATTTCATTAAGCGTTACAGAGTGTATTACATAAATCAGCTAAGTAATACAGTATATTGCTTCCCGGTCTGTATTTTTTTTTTAAAAAAGGGCCTTTTTTAGACAAAGCCATACACCAAAATGCTTTAACCCTCAGAAACTACATGTTTAATTGATGAGTTTGGGTAGGAGCGGCTCCAAAATTCAATGAAATTAATGGCCAACTTTTTTCCCCCTCAGGTTTCAAAGGCTTCTGCTTTGAAAGATGAACCTGTTGTGCTGAGTTTTTGGCAGGGCATGACGATTATTAAATTCATTTAATCTATTAAAGCTGCTCTGCATTACCTAAATGAATTTTTTAATGGGGAGCAGGCTAGCGGGGGTAAAGACACACCAGGGAACATGTAGAGCACTAAAGCAAACGGACATAAACAGAACCAGACAAGGGTATCTGACGGGTTACTCCCCTGAAGCGGCCATTCCATTATGTGGTTTTAATATCCTAAAGCTCAGCGCTATGGCAGCGCTGCCTCTTATGAGACAGCCTATTCAAAAAGCTGGACAAGGTCTTGACTTACAATGCTGCCAGACACCGTGGGATATGAATCAGGAAGAGTAAATGCTAAACAGTGACTATTTTATTATGTGAGTCAGTTCTATAGATTCATCTTGTCCTTGGAAATACAACTGTTTCAATGGCTAGATTTAACTGTAATAGTATACACAACAAGTGACCGCTCTAACTCTTTCTCAGAGGATCTAATCTATTATTAATTTATGTTGTTTTTGTCAGTCCTTGACTTGAATCTCAATGCAGCCAAAATAGTAACACATTAAAATTCAAGGCCCTAAGAAAAATAAGACTAAGATAATGAAATACTTATATCCCCTTTTATTTCCCCTCTGTGAAGCACTCTGTAACTTTTGTTTTGAAAAAAAGTATTTGTAGGTTTCTTGATTGCTTTGCTCATGATGAGTCAGCTGCTAAAAAAAAAACTTCCAAATGAAAAGTTGTAAATGTTGACGATGATGTTAACCATCGATGACAGAGTTGGATAATAATGACCAGTGTTGGGCAAGTTACTTCAAAAGGGTAATGCATTATTTATTACTTGTTACTGTCATTTCAAAGTAATTAGTTACATTACAATATTACTGTCTTTGAATTGTAAGGCATTACACTACTTTTACATTACTTTTGCATTACTTTTCGCCAAAATAAAAGGAAATATGGATTTTTTGTTCTCAATAGATCTTCTTGTGTTCAATGCAGCTCATTACACAGCAGGATGTGATGTTTTTCGCTTCAAAATAAAAGAACAAGAAACGGAAAACGACTCGTTAACTGATATTAGATATTGTGTTCATGAATGGGATTCGGGGATGAAATAACAGTTCCATTTTTCATTCCAGATTTGCCGTTCGTCTTTTTTAATGACCCTGAAGGCGCTGTGAAATTACCTGAAAGCCTACCTGAGACATTTAGGGGAGCTCTAAAACACTGTTCATTAACGCTCTGACAGCGTCTGACGCTCACGTTTTGAAGTAAACCTACTGTTTTAAACTCGCACCTAAAGCGTTATGACGCGGACATAAAAGCGGTCCAAAACCGACGGGGAGAATCGGAGCCTCCGCCTCCTCGCCGCCGCCCCTCAGCTGTTGATCCTCGGTGTGCCGGGTCGGCTGCGCTCTGACCGACCGGGAGCCGCTCCGTGAGTCGGTGTCCAGCTCATGGAGCCTGCTAACAACAGCGCTTAATTAACATAGTGTAGAGTCACACGGACCGGCTTTCACACTTTTCCAAAAGTGGAGCGTATGCCCATCTCGCGATCGCGAATGTAGAGTCAATTGATTTCGGGTTTAAAATGCATTGTAACGCGCGTTACTGAGATTTGTTATTATATATAACATACATAATATTACAATATTACATAACATAATATTACCAGTTTTTTTTACCGCGTTACAGCAAAACGTAATGCATTACAGTAATGCATTACTTTTGTAACGCGTTACTCCCAACACTGATAATGACTACTGAAATACTGAAAGGGTATAGTTTGGTAGTTTTTAAGGTGGTATGATGCTCTTCTCTGTAGTCAGTGAAGGAGTTGGAAGAGCAGTGTCCCAACGGGTTTGTTCATTTGCCCATGAGCCCAATATATAGTCCTATAAATAATCCTCTGTATAATCCTTTACATAGTCATCTTCGTAGTTATGTATAATGTCCTCTACTGCTCTAGCCCTCTTCATAGACCTCTATGTAGTCCTCTATATAGTCATCGTCCTCCACATAGTCCCCAACACAGTCTGCTATACAGTCCTCTACATATGCCTTTAGAGTCCTCTACATAGGCCTTTATAGTCATTTATAGTCATCTATGGAATCCTATTCATAGTCCTCTACATAGTCCACTATATAGTCCTGTATTGGTACTCTATTTAATTCTCTATATAGTCCTCTAGATAGTTCTCTATAGTCCTTTACCTAACCTATTATCATCCTTCACATAGTAAACCCTTTCTGTATGTGTGTTTATGCTTGTTTTGCTTCTTTCCTTCCTGCAATATCAACCCTTCCACACTCACCTCACCGTGATAAAGCACATTTCAGTTTTATTTTCTGCAATCATCAGGATGTTTTTAAAGAGATGGAGCAGACAGGAAAGCACTTACAGATTATCATATGTTATGTAATATGTGTGATGGTGCATGCTTGCATTTTATTTCAGTGCATGCTCTCTCTTCCAGAGAGGTGCCAGCACTGGTTATCTTCTATCTCCGACTTTAACTGTAGGAGAGCTTCTTGGCTCATCCTTCTATTAAATGTCCTGTTTCCAAACATTTCCACATCTCTCTGGCATGAATCTTTGACGCTTCATATATAACCCCCCCCCCCCCCCCCCCTCCCCCAGGTACTTGTCTGTTAAATGTGACCATGATATTTGAGCCTTGTTTGTCCTCTTCTGTTTTTAATTCACCAGTCTCGTTAAACTTTGTGGTTGAGGCACGAATGCAATCAGAGGCTTTGATCCATGCTTGTCAGGTTGCATTAACATGTTGTCCTACACTCCCTGCTTTGCAGTTGACAGATATGTTTACACTTGGCAGCGGCCAGTGTCGACGTGACTCACTTCAATCATCTAATGGGACACGGTGACATTGAAGAACACAGGCCCAACATGGACACGCAAGCGCTTGAAACATACGCATATTCTTTTATTGTTTTTTTTCATGCACATGAAGTCATAGAGATGAGACCTGGCCAAAACTGGACACGGCACACTGGCTGTACTGAAGCTGTTCACAAGTTCAAACTCGGCTCAGCCATAAAGTAAATGGATATTTCTCCACATGTGTATGTCAACAACACAAATTAATATCCACATGGAGGATTGGAAGTTAAACAGGAACTCCACCAATTTTAAACATCAAAGTCTGTCCTCAGGTGTTGGGAGGTCCGACTGCATATCTGTATTGAAAACAGTTGTACAAAGCTTTTTGTGTCTCCAGATGGAGTTATGGAATCTGATGAACTGACTCAAGTGTTCAGTTGAAGACTACAAGTTTGGAAATGAAAGTTCTGGAGTTAGAAGGAAGTGAGCTCTCCAGACCTCTGTAGGCCGCTCCTCACCCTCTGCTTGAGGCTAGCGGCTACATTTGCCACTAGCGGCGAACACAACTGGATCTCAAACCAACTGTAAGCGGTTGAGTCGCATTGTGGGGGATGTAGGCGTCTGGTTTTGACAAGAAATATGAATACATCAAATAAAAATGACAATGTCTCTGGTTAGCCTTGATTTTGATCCTTTTTTAAAGTGCCCTGTTGTGAGTCTGACTAGTTAAAGGAGTGATAGGAGTGATAACTGATTTATAGAAAAATAAAGATATTGAATAGCTAACATATTTCATCTGTGTTAATGTTCCTGCTCAATTTAAGTAGCAAGTTTGAAACAAGCTAGTTATACCTTGTATTGACAAATAACTGGTGCAACTCAAGCCTGCACTGGAGTATTAGCAAGTAGGCTACCCAAATGTAAGCAGGCTACTTGTACTCGGTCTGAAAAAGAGAGGTATCGCTAGTCCTGAGACTATGAAATAACTGACCATTTTCACTGCTCAAACACACTGGTTGTGTCAAGCTTCTTGGCTTATGTGGATTTCTTTCCTCATCCCGGAGCATAAAATCATAGTATCTGCTTTGACATGGCTGGGTACGTGTAGCCCTGCAAAGATAATCCATGCAAAGAAACGCTCAGACACCCAAATGATGGGAAATGTCTTGTGGATCTCTGTTACTGCTGTTTTCATTCGAGACTGTGTCTCCAATGAGATTATCATGGCTGGGAGTGGATAGGAGGATCATTACGTGGCCTTGTCAGCCAGGCTATGGAAAGACCTCACTGCCTGGTGCCTGGTGTGGTGGATCATGCACATTATTTTCAGTTGAGTTGAAAATAATATCTGAATCCCCAAGACAAAGTCCCAATGCTGACCAGGTCTTCAAGTTTGTTTTGTCACACTGGGACGATTTGCAGCACTTCCAAGTCTAAACCTTGAAAAGGATGGGCAGAAACCAGGCAGAAACCTCCAGTTCTCAAAAAAACGAAGCCAAAGCTGAAGTGACTTAAACTTCCATTCTTTCTGCTGGCCATCAGGGGGCGACTCATCACAATTGCCCGTCAACTCATGCCCATGTGACCATGCATGTATAAAGTTTAACTGGGGATTAAGCAGGTGTGCTGACCAAAATAAGCCCCGCATTAAAGTCATCTGGGGTTGATGAGGGCGTGTTGTTTCAGATACCCATGAGACATGAAATAAAATAAAGGAAGTCTACTTAAAGTAAGAGTAATTTGAGGACCAATCGGATCCTAAAACACGGAGACTAAATAGAGCATCCATGATCAAGAGTAACCACCAGTAATGTGCACATATTTGATTTCTCAACACAGACATGACGTTGCGTTCAAGTCCGACAAAAGTCGGTCAGCCTCGAATTTCCTGCCTTTTGCCTCCAGGCAAGTGGCTCTTGATTGGTAACTCAACTGTGAGGAGACTCGGGGGGCAGACCCAGTATCCAAGGGGGGATTACATATCCCAATTTGGATGCCTAAGGATCCCCCAAAAGGAGCTGGTGGAAGTAGCTAGGGAGAAGCACTGTGACCCAGCCCTGGATGAAGGACAGATGTTAGATTGATAGATATGATTTTATTTTCACTGAAAGTTGCTTTTCCATCACCACAACCACATTCCCACGATCCATACCCATAAATAATGAAACCTGACCCCAAAATTGTCATTAAGATCTTCCAGATAATATCACCAAGTACATCATTCTCCAAACATCCATTAAAACTTAACCTACATTTCTGACTTAATAGTTTTTTAATATATGTGTGATTCAGTCACATCATGACTTTGTTGATTACAGCATGCGTGTCTGTATCTGTGAGCTTGCATTGGTGCATGTCAAAATGGGAATGCTCATTAGCTAAGCCGTTGAGAACAGCGGCTCCTCTTATGACAGCAGAGTCAGAGGAGCTGTAAAAAGAGTACAATCCCCTTTTCCCTCCACGTGCCAGTGATGTGTGACGGAGCCGGCAGCGGGACTCTTGAAGTTCAGCCAGAGAAGCTACTCAGCTTCCTCCCGCTTGTTCTGCTGTTTGACCTTGCAGTTTGATTAAATGGCTGATTAAACACAGGGAGGCAGGAAACACGCACAGACGTGACCCCGCACATACAAATGCTGACACACACACACACACACACACACACACACAGGCGGCGACTCGGATAACCATGCCCATGTGTGCCCAGAAACATGGAAAGATGCAGTGAGCACACACGCCTCTATTTAATCATCAGTGTCTTCTTCCAGCTCACCATAGTTACTATGATCAGTCATTTACTCGTGCTGCACTGAGGAGAACAATGGCACCACACACCCATACCAAGGCCCGATCCCAGTACCCCCCTAAAGCCTTAAACCCTGAACCCTCAGGGACTTCACTCACATCACCTGGTAACTGGTTGAGTGTGAGAGGCTTGAAATGGTCTAATACACATGAGAGAGCACTTTGATGATGATGATGATGATTAAACAATATTATCTACATTTGTGGTACAGGTTGCTGAATAAACGTCTTGTAATAGAGAGAGGCTAAGTCCCGCCCCTTCCGGTGTTCCCCATAGGATCTAATTTCAGAAGGAATATGTCCAATGTACGATCATTTTAATAGTCAAAGAATGTCTCAGCTTGTTGTAGCATCAGTGGACTACGTCTCTCATCTCACACAATGGCAAAATTATACTTCCAATGGACAAACATACATGTGTAATTAATGGTACAATGTAGAGCATGACATTTTTCGGGTCACGTGATTCCCGTGGGATTCCCGCGGGATGGGAGTCAAAGTTTTATTAATCCCGTGATTGGGACGGGATGGGAATAAAAATCAACGGGAGCGGGCAGGAGCGGGAACGCCATTAATAGATGATGATTTTCAGCCGTGTTAAACAACCAAAAGGACAGACACGTCCATTTTTGTAGTCATCTTTCAGTGAGCCAAAACTATTTTGACTTGCGTTAGCACATCCAACAGTGCTTTGACTTCCGGCCGGGCCGGCCACTACCGGAAGTTAAATGCGCGGAGGGAGGTAGAGGCGATGAAGCCGGGAAGCGAGAGCTACAGACTGAAGTCTGCACAATGATCCGTCGGTGAGATTAACTGACTTTATTGGGAAGTCGCAAATATTGCATAGATTCATGCGAGTTGAATGTGATGAAAAAAAAAAAAAAACGGAGTTGGATGGGAGTGGGAGTAATTTTGAGTGGGAGCGGGAGTCATTCTACAGTAGTGGGACGGGATGGGATTTTTTTTTTACTCCGGCCCGGGATTGGGATGGGATGGGATTTTTTCTCTGGGAGTGGGATGGGACGGGAGTGAAAATCCACTCCCGTGTCATGCTCTAGTACAATGCAAACGGGACCAAGTAAATCATTGTTTCTTGGCATTGTCTCCATTGTCTGGTTTGAATCCTCCAGGGGATTCATCCACATGCTTATGTTAGTTTATAGATATTCATAACCTTCCTAGTTAAACTTTATTTGTTGTATCTGAATGTCTTTAATGCACAAAGATGTTGATGAATTGTTCTTCTGTTTTTTGTGTCTTCTCATATAATCTAGTTGCATTCTGAAGGGATTGTGGCCAGTACAGCACACTCACACTGTCAACATATTGTATGTTGCATGTCCATATTGTCTAAAAATATACTTTAATACCAATTCTTTAATCCTGTGATGTTCTTCTACTGTATGTGCATGTGGGCCCATGCTCCGTCTCTGCATGGACACACTCAACAGGTGCACACGTGCCCGAGTTATCTTGCAAAAAAAATTTGCATTTCATCTCAGCCAGCAGCTGAAGCAGACGCTGAGCTTGAAACGCGACATGCACGTACAGTAAATCAGAGAACTGCAGGCACACTGACGCCCGCTTGCAATAGGCAGGTAATATCTCCAGAATTGAATTGATTCCATGGTGTAGTAAGAGGAGCAGGGTTGTAATCCGCTGTGATAACAGAGAAGTAATTTAAAAGACACACGGAAGTGATTGGAAAAAAACCCTCATCCTCATACATATGTAACGCTGAGCGATGGCAGAGATGCAGCGAAATCCCGGCGATACCGCACCGCGCCTGCAAATGTGTCTCGCATTCAACTCTGCATGTGTGTGTGTGTGTCATTGTGGCTGAGAGCCTGAGAAAGAGCACAAAGGAAGACAGCGGTGTTAATCAGAGAGCTATTAGCCTGTCTCTGTCTGACGCTTTCATTTGGATTGCCACATTCTCGCCTGAACTTCAATCAATTCAATTACAAATGGAGAAATCTTGTCTTGTGATTCAGCCCTGCTACCCCTCTTGGTCTGTAATTGAAGGAGCTGCTGTCACACATTTATGTCATTTTGGATCAGGTCAGACCTTTTGGATGAAATGTTTATTGGAAATAAGGTAAGGCCAGCAGTCACCAACGACATTTGTTCAAGGATTCAAAGATCATTCTTGTCATTGTGCAAGACAGATACACAATGAAACACAGTTGTAGCCCGTTTAACACACACACACACACACACACACATGACAAACAAAACATAACTACAGTAGTTCATTGATGTGCGGATTTAGAATTTGCAAAAAACAAAACATTAAAAACACCATATATGGGAAACATTGTTCATCAACTCTGTCCATCATTTATGTAAACACTCCTGTCCCTCCAGAGTCCTCTCTCTTAACTCAACCAACGCACTTCCTTCTGGTGTTGATGAGGTGCTTCAGTACTATGTGAAAGAAAACAGAAATTAAGACAAAACATTTTAATCATCAACTTGTTTCTGGCCTACACTGTGGTGCGTACCGGTTACCTGTATGTCCATTGTGTTGGTTTGTGTTGCTTTGCTCTTGAGTTTATTTGTTTGAAGGTTGTTTTCTTTAGAAAATGCACAATAACAATCAGTGTTAACAAAGAAAATACTTTTTGAGGAAAATCGACTGCACCAGCTATTTTTTAGGGCCTTTAGAAAAAGGGGTGAATACATGTGCTGAACCATTTTAGCAGTTTTAACTATTATCTTTATTTAAGGTTGTAATGGAACAAAATAGGGAAAATCACAAAAGAGATAAATACTTTTGCATGACTCTTAATTTGAAGTGTCTATAGTAGATAATGCTCATGACAATGTATCAAATGAAAAATAATGTAATAATTCTGAATCTGAAAAAAAAACAGAGCTAACAAAGATATTTCCTGACTTTACCAGCTGACCACAAACACGAGAGCAAATTAACTAAAATGTTGCTCTGTATTTGTTGAATGAGTAAAGAATTAATATTTGCTAACATATTTCCCACCTCAACCGTACAAGGTGATGGTATATCACTGTTGTGTATTTTGCAAAATTAGCCAAAAATAAAAGTGTGTTATCACAGGTGTACTAAAGTCTGATGAATATTAATGAGGCTGCTACTCAGAACTTTCTCTGCCAATAAAATGGGATTTGAGGACTTTGACTTGAATTATTTTTAGTTGTAACTTGTGTTACTCTCACATGTTTAAAGCCAAACCTTATTAGATTTCCTGAGGGATCGGGAAAGATTCAGATCCAGTAAGTAGATATGGAATGAATAAAAAAACGCTATCAGATCCCAGGCTACCCTGCTGTGACCAACTCAGCCTGATTCACAGCAGACACTTTCACTTGTCGTTGGAAGAAAAGCAGGTGTTTCTAATAACATCAAGAGTCCCAGTAAACCATGACAGTGTGACACTGAGCCAACATAAACTAGAGCAGCTAAATGGAATCCAGCTATCGTTCATTTTATTATTTACAACTCATAATATAAGTCTGTGAAGCCCAAACTGAGTGCATGTTATTATTGGAACTTGAGACAGATGGTGGTTCACCAAGAGCATCT
This sequence comes from Eutrigla gurnardus, assembly GCF_963514095.1. NCBI lineage: Eukaryota > Metazoa > Chordata > Actinopteri > Perciformes > Triglidae > Eutrigla > Eutrigla gurnardus. Next base: position 3,119,216 of record NC_139926.1, read on the forward strand.
AGACTTTGTTTGCTGCAGTGTATTTTTCCCTGAAATAAATAAACCCGAGGGGACACGTAAAGCTGCATCCCATTGTACTGCATCGTATTACAGATTGCAGTTTTATCCAGGTAGTCTGTGACAAATTACATTTTTAAAGCAACCCTCTCAACCCCTGAGGCCGGTATAATTGCACCTAGAGTCTCGTAGCCTCGCTGCATCACTCCTCGACTACACTGTAATCCTTTATGACACAGCCTTGTACACCATCCATTTAGAGTCAGCCGCCAGACATATTGAGACCTAACTCTGACCATGTGTGCTTGGTTGTGGCAGCTACAGTATTCCAGATGCGCAGGGTAGAAGTAAGGGGGGGGACCTCCATCCCAGTACTCCTTTCTCCCTCTCATCTCGCTTCTTAAGTTTTATCAGAAAATGGTTTACTTGGAGAAAGACACCAGCCAACACCCCACCCCATGCCATGCCCAGCAGATGGGACCGTAGAGGGCCTTCGTCCTTGGCCACCATTGTTTGAAAATCAGAGCAAGAGAAAGCGAGGGAGGGACTGATGGGAGAGCCATGTGTGGGATATGTGACCATCTGTGGACTCTAAAGGCCTCTAATGGCTTATGAAAGGGAAAACATTCACTACATGTTAAGAGCCCATGATCTATAGGAGCTAATTAACAATAAGCATGTTTTAGCTACTTGTGGTTTAGCTGCTTGTTTAACTTGTAACGTGGTCGGTGTAGATTGAGAGAGCGAGCAGCATGACAGTAGTGAACCGGAGCTCCGATTTATTTCCCTGGAAACATAATTGATAGTGTAGTTTTGTTGTATGGGAACCTAATTTTGGAGGAGACCGAGTTGACACAAGCATTAGAACATCCGCGGCATAACATCATCTCTTATGGCTGTTTGTCAGAAGATTAGTGGCAACCCGCTGAAATCAACTCTCAGTACATCCTCAGTGTGTACAAAAACACTTCCTTCACTGTTTGCAAAAATTCCAAGATGGTGACGGCCAAAACCAACGGGCGACATTACCATGACTACATCCACTGAACAAAAGGAGGTGCCATCTTCTTGCACTACTTGGCATTACCGTGACACCAAGGGCCCTAGTTTCGTAGACCAGGCGCAGTCAGCTTTCAGCGCACCTGCGCCGCGCCGACGGGGTGTGTCCGCCTGGACTTTGCAAGTTTCGTGCACCGCGCAGGCTCGCGCAGGCACACCTCCCGTCTCGCCCACCGGCGCAAGTGGGAAAGAGGGAGGAGAAGGAGGCGTGAGTGGGAGACGAGGAGGAGACGAGGCGTGGACTGGGACTAACACAGCCGATTCAGATCTTCACCAATCAAATGAGCTCCTCTCCTCACCTTTAATGCGTTAGGGGAGGTTCAGTGCAAGTTCCGTCACTTGACAACTCGATGACAGAAGCAGCGCCGCCGCTCCCACCACGCGCATCACGCGCTGTGCATGCGTAAAATCAGAATAATAACAATGCCGATATTATAAAAAACAGGAGAGAGAGAGGGAGATGTTTTGGTCCGAGAGGCTGAGTTTCCGTTACGCGTGCCATCCGCCTTTGATCTGACGTCAGTGACGGGACAATCTATATAGATATAAATTCACGTGTTGATTCAATCAGTTGCATTAAATAGTGTTTTTTGTGATTATTTATTGCATTTAAATGTGCCTGGAACTGTGGAAACCTGCCTGTGAGATCTCGGTGACGTGTATGCACTGCGCGCAGTCAGCCAAACTTCCACTCCGCCAGCTGTGATTCGCATTGAATGAATGGACTTTATTTACGCCTTGCGCCGAAAGTAGACCAGGTTGGAGCTGGCGAGCTTTCAGCGCAGTCTCGGCGAGGCTTTTTGCCACGAAACTTCTGCTACGCCAAGCTGAATCTGTGACGCCTCCCCCTGCTGCGCCGCCACACCCATCTTGGCGCAGGCGATCCACCAAACTGCCAAACTGACGGTGCGCAAGGCTGCGCGGGTCGAAACTTGCATTGCGCCGGCTCCGCCACCCTGCGCCGCCCTGCGCTGCACCACGAAATTAGGGCCCCAACACTCAAATCCTGGTGCAGACTCTTAACAGAACAATGCAGTACAGTCCAATGCTTAGAAAGCAGGTAGCTGGTAATGAGGAAGGGAGGGACTAAAAATATGTCGCACATTGGGACAAATTAAGAAGGATGGATAAAAAGTGAGTTTAGAGAAGGGGGTTATGTCCCAGCCAGATTGCCTGTGGGTCAGCAGGGGAAGAGCACGGCTGCTCCTACACGCCACACTTAACGGAAATGAAACGGAAAAATAGCTGTACTGATGTTTACAGTCTGAAACATTTCCAGTTTCTTACGCCCTTTTTTCACTGCTACTTTCCATGGATTTTATGTATTAAAAGTGTGTTGCACTTTAAAACGCAGCTCCCATTTGTTGGGGAGTATAAAACTGTCCCCAAGTCTCCTTGACATTTTACCAACATTACACACGTCCTTGAGTCTACCGGTCTGCTTGCTTTCTGTCATTAATATCTCTCTGCACTCTGGGCATGTTTTAAAGAAAACAAAAACTCCGTAACAGAAATGAGTCTCAATCCTTTCCCTGCTTAAAGACTACAGGCCTTGACGTGCTGCGCATCACGTTTTGCGATGGCAAAGCAGCTGATGTGAATGCAAACAACAGCGTCTGTTTTTTGTGGGATGTGCTTCAGGAAAGGTCGTTCATTAACACGCCTTGTGAGTGGAACACTACTTGGTGCTGAGGAATCTCAACGGAGCTTTTGACACAATTAATAAAAAACTGAAGTTGATACACTAATTGTGAGATGTGTGGGAGGATATCACTCAGAGAGGACCTTTTAAATGACTGTTGGCTCTTACATTGTGACGTTGGCTGTTCTTTCTTGTGGGTTCAGTTCTTTGTTGGGTGTATTTGTATGCCTGTATTTGCCGCTATGTGAACAATATTCGATTCTTGTTAAGCCTCGTAATGATTGCACTTTAATCAAGGACTGATGGTCAGTACTTTCCTGCAGCTCCACACAGATTGGACTGAGGTGCTTCATTATTCTCCTGCCTGCTTATTCCTGAAGTTGATTAAATATATTGAATCTGCTCTGTCTTCTGGTAATCCAACCTCAGAAGACCTTCATGCTATAATTGACCAGCTTGATCAGCCTTTTATCCGTGTTCTTCTTGTGGATTACAATCTCGACCTTATTGTTTCACAGGCAGTATATTCCTCTTAAATTACAGTTCTGTAACTGTCTCTCGCTCATTAGCTAGCTTTGCTAATGTCATTAGCAAACTAATGTTAATGTTCACAGAAACCTTATTTTAATCGTTTCAGCTAGCTAACAAGTTTGCTAACTCGTTAGCATAGCCAGCTACCATTAGCAAACATATAAGGTTGGTATACTTACTGTATAAGTTCCAGTTATATTGACATACAATGCAGATGAAGGGAACACTTCAATCACACATCAGATCTTGAACAAAAAGTTGAAAATCTTTAAGGATGTGCTTTGTTTTTGTTTTTAAATCAAACTGTTACTTTTTTTTTTATTAAATCTGAATGTCTTTGCTATTAATGCATTGATCTACCTCAGAGAGTATACTGTAATTTGTTGAAAAAAAGGGCCAGTCAATGGCATTAATGCATTCAGCATCCAGGAACTACTTACACACTCTGGACTTTGTCCTAGCTGGAACTGGATACCTGAAAGCATTTCAACGATTTTAAATAACTGAAGTTAATTTGGAAAGATTCCAAAGAAGGCAACTATAACTAGTTTTAAATACCGCTAATGTTTGCAACTTTAATTCTAATGTGGTGGGTTCCTGTGCCGCAGACTAATGCCCATCAGAACGGGAATGTGGTGGGAGACAGGTGGGGGATCAGGCCTCTCTGCCCCTGATGCTGTTTGACTTCTCTCTCAGCTGATGAGATCTGGGCACCGTGGCTCGTCACTCAATTCACCGTGACGTGCACATAAAGCAGGCTAATTGAGCATCACAACCCCTGTGCCCTTCCAATTACACGTTCACATCAGAGATGGAATAAATAAATCTGTCGGTGTGTGTGTGTGAGTGTGAGAAAGGAACATGTGTTGTAGAGCATATACCAGGACTCGTTGTAGGCTCAGTGGAGGTCCAGGTTTAGCCCTGTAATCATGGATGAGTCCGGGATCATGATTGATTAATATCGCAATATAAATAAGTGCTACACTGAGGGAAAAAAAAACACAACAACAACAGATATCGTCCCGGCAGAAAATTACCAGTACAACATTACAGATATTTCCTTCAACCTTAAAATAGAAAATTCCATAGATTCACTGTATATGGACTGTACCATTCACAGACTCAAAACATTTATTAAATACAAAATAAATTACAGTTTCAAACTATAAGTCTGAAAATGAGTCTGCAAAATATTCACAGCATATCTGGTAACATCAACGGTCCACAGGTTAACTAAAGCGATATTCAGCTAACATGAACTCCTCAACATGAATCAGTTTAGATAAGAATTGGATTTCTTGCTCCCACAACTGAATATGTTGGGTAAAACACCTTAGAAAATCCCCTCTCATTGAAACGGTACATTGGCCCATATTTTTACGGGCTGTTCTCTGAGGGTATAATTAATAGTAGTAGTTGTACTTCAAACAGCTTTTGCTTCCTTGAATAAAAACTCAGTTGCCAGTGTATTAGCCACACCACACTGCAGTGTAATGCAACAGTCCTGCACTATCCATCACAGTGGGAGTTATACTCCCTACAACAAATAAACTGAGGAACTCTGAAATGACTGTTGTGTTATTTATGACATATTGTGGGCATAGGATGCTGCAGAACTCTTACATTCATTCAAATACTACTTTTAATGAGCAGTGTTGTTAAATACGGCTGCACGTTGGTGTAGTGGTTAGCACTGTCACTTCACAGCAAGAGTCTGGGTTCGAGTTCCTTCTCTGGAGTTCGTATGTTCTCCCCGTATTAGCGTGGGTTCCCTCTGGGCACTCAGGCTTCCTTCCACAGTCCCTCAATGTCCTGTAGGTGTGTATGTGAGTGTGAATGGTTGTCTGTTACTATGTGATAGTCTGGTGACCTGTCCAGGTGAACTCTGCCTTCGCCCAATGTCAGCTGGGATCGGCTACCATAATAAGTATAACCTTCTGACTGAGACTCATGTTGTACAACTTTGTTACCAGATTAAATGAAAAGATGAATGCAATCTCACAATGCATCCCCCCCTTCCCCCTCCAAACACTGGTAAGGATGCGTGACAAACAATAATGAAAAGGACAACGGCGTAAGAGCATGTAGCAAATGAAAGCCACACTATCTTGATAAACAGGCAGATGTCATTGATCTAGTCCTACAGCTGTGCCTTAGTGGCACTTGTTGGTGGTGCCAAGAAGAGGCCGAACCAGGATATGGGTAATCTGTAAATCTGATGGAAAGAGATCTGTCAGAGGAGAAACTTTCAAAGACGGGTTTGGAGATCTCGGAGCACGATCACAGGAAACACTATCCCTCTCAGAGTGAATGAGTTCACCATACCTTGGGAACAGTTCGATTCGCCTGCTGAATGTTGTGTGTGGGATTGATTTACCGCATCGGAACGGAGCATTAGACTCAAGCATCCTGGGAAGAAAGCTCAAGCTGTACTCGTCTCATGCAGACACACATTATCCATACCAGAACCAGAACCAGGACAGGGTCGGACCTTGCTGCACTAAATGAGAGGCTTTCTAAATGGAGTCCGGTGTTTGGAAGCCACTTTTGTCCAAGGACAGCCAAAACCAACACAAAATGCAAGTTTTTTTGGAGTAACTTAAAATACAGTTCTTGTGTTTTGGACTGTAAGCGTTGCCAGAACAATGGTCATCTATCGTACTATTCCTGAACAGAAGATTGAAGTTGCAGCTGATGTACAACTTTCCCAAAGCAGTCTCTACAACAAGATCAGTACCTGGTCCGTTTAGAGCAAATTCACATGAAGTGCATTATATTTTCATAAACCCATTGGTCCCAAATGAAGGTGTTTGTGATTTGCTAGTTTTTTTTAGTAAACCTACTTAAACAGGAGGAATTAATGCATTTGTTGGAGACTATTTTCAGTGGCGGATTAAAACTGTGTTTAAGGTAATAAAGGAACATGTCAACCAGTTAAAGATGACTAATTATGCACTTTTTATGGTGTATACTTGTATTAAGGGTTCCTTTAAGAACATATTGACATGCTTGGATTGATTTTTCATGAATTTATATGTATTTAGTTTTCCCCCATCCTGGCTGCAGCAGATCTATCTTCTCAGTCCCTCTGAAATTCTACGTTTGACCTCCTGTCCCTTCCTTCCAAAAAACCTAGTCTGCTCTGATTGGTCACCCAGCCCACTCTGTTGTGATTGATCAACAACTAAGTCTGTTAGTCACAAATGTCCCGCTCCCTTACCATAACCAGATAACAGGAGTTGTTCTGCTGAGGAATAGTGGTAAAAATGTATTTTCACAACTTCTTCAGCTCCTCTTCCTTTAGAAGTCTAAAAAAGGACATTTCTGTTTGACTCCACGCTCAGCTCCTCTCTCACTACCTTTGTTTGAGGGCGTGACAAACTAACGGCTGTTCAGCATTTATCTTTTAAATCTTGGATTCAGATGTCCTTGCGCAGACAAAACGGTTCCGGTTCATAACTGCCTTTCGCATGACAGTAACACGACCTGTTAGTTTAGATGAATGTAAGAAAATGATAATGAACCGTAATCCAACCCCAACTCCTGACCCAGGCCTTGCCCCTTGATGAAGTGAGCTTCAGCCGAGACGGTTTGGACATCTCACAACGACAGGCACATACACATCCCACGCTCCAAATGCTGCGCAGGAAATCTGCCAGCAATATGTGCAGGAATATATGTTCATCCAGGGAGAACGAAAGCTAACCCCAAATGTGTAACAGCAGTCTGAAGCTGTAAGAGTCGGGGAAGGTCAGTTCAGGGCAATTTATAAAAGGAGTCAGCCTTTTACTCTGCATTTGGAATAAGTATGAGTCATCCTTAAGGTCAGCATAGGAGCTCGTGTGCACGCTTTCATCACGTTATATGTGAAAGTAGAACCTGCATCAAAAGGTAAAAAAGGGAAGACAACCCACTCACCGCCTACCCTGGCAGGATGGCTTGCCAAAAGGCCACGGAAGCTATGATAACCTCTGTGTTCATCACAGGGAGGCTGAAAATGTATAAGGAAGGCTCAAAATGTCAGATCTGAGCACATGACAACATCATCCGGAGCATAACGTTTCACATTTGCAATAATTGGCCTCCTGATAGTAAACGCTCGTGAAATGTGTAACCAAATGCCCGTGCTATTCTGAGCCGCACGCCACAATGCATAAATCATGTTTTGTCAACACAACGTTGGGAGAAGAGGTCGGGGGTTACACCAACTAATAGGCAGATGGGGAGCAAACCGCCCTATGAAATGCGAAGTAAAGGCAAATATAAGGAGAAAAGAGGACACGAGGAAGAAAGTGAGAATAATTACAAGGTCAGGCTGAAAGTGCTGCGGTGGTTCATTAAGGCAGATAGATTCAGCTGCTCCTGTGTCTGTTTGCCTTTAAATGCTGTCATCTTCTAATGGGGATTACCTCTTTCTCTCCGTTTCTCTCTCTCGTTGGCACAGTCAGCTGTTCATTTTTTGTGCTTGACTCAGCAGAAACCCAACCAGGCTGATGGACCATCCATAATAAATGCAGATATAATTCTTTGTAATAAATACATATTCAATGCTATTTTTGGTGAGTTGCCTCTTATTCAAGGCTGTGAGTGAATTTGAGTTCTTTCATAAACAGTGAGGTTTTCTAGTGCTTTTATTATGAAAGGTTAGAATACAAAGTGGTATAGACTGCTGTTGTCAATGTGGAGAAATAAATAAATGAACAAAAGTACTTTGTGGCCATATGTGTTATGATGCTCTGCTCACGTTAAATATATTATTTTCATGGATTGTCTCAATCGTGCTAATCTCTTTACTCTCGTATTTCCTTTAGAGCAATGCATGATGGTATATAATGCTTGGTTAGTGACCGGTGGAGTCCTATAATGGGTATAATAATTCTCACTATACATTCAAACAGCACTACAGCATAAAACAACTCATTATAGTTCAGACACAACCTCACTGCTTCTTTTAGGGTTACAGAACTAAGAACGACATAAACCTACAGTGTGTTATTATCCTCAGATTATGACCATACATTAACAGTGGTGAAATTGCATTCAGTATATTAATTATATTGCTTTCGTTAATTAACTTTCTTGCAGAAGAACCAAAGCCATTTTTAGTCTGTAACTTTTTTTTCATGAAACAAATCTCATTTTAACTGTTTCCTGGCAACACATTCATTAAGATGAAACAGGCTGAAATCCACATTAGGTCACAAGGTATTTCCCTAATGAGTTGCATTGGTGTATATTTGGTGACAGCCCACATGAGTGTGTGTTGTGTGCTGTGCATGTGTGTGTTGCGTACCCATGAATGGTAATGCTGCCTTCCGTCTTTGATGACTTCTATCATTCTGGCTGCTCATTAAAATGACAAATGTGCAACACAAACAATTGATTATCGCTGCTTTACTGTTTGTGTGTAATGTCCCTGTTGGTGGAGAGAATCGCTTTGTTACAAGAGTTGGTGTCTCCGCACCACAACTAAAGTAATTGAAGAGGATAAACCGTCGGGGTGTGCTCCGGAACACAATACGACGACAGAAATAGTGTCCCTCGCTGAAACTACAAGTACCACACACACTTAACACACACACACGTATCCAACAGTAAAGCCGAGACAAGGCATTGTGAGCGAGCACAGTGGGAGGCTTTATGAGTGGCAAACTTACTTTGGAGAATTTTCTCCCCCCTAAGCTGGTGCAATGTGTGTGATTGCGCCATTCGTCTTATTTACTGTACATCAGCCTTATTCACTCTGCCCACTAAACAGTCCTAAAGTGATGAAATGTGTCCATAATTCACAGCTAGTGCTGTTTTTCAGAAACCTGGGACATTGTCTCACAGTGCTCTACTGGCTCTTTCATGATGAGAGATGAAGTAAGAGAGGAAAGAAAAAAACAAAGGAAGAGAGGGGGAGGGGGCGAGAGAAGAGAGCTTTACACACAGATGGCATAAAAGTGAAGAAATTGCCGGCGAAAGTTCATCTACTATTCTACACAACCTTTGGTGTATTTTCGTAGTGCCATCATCAGGTCAACATTGCCCCACGTTTATAACCAAATACCTGCAAAACAAAGACATCACCAGAATGTTAACTGTGCTGATTATCCCATGTTAGCATGGCAAAATGCAACATTTAGAAGGTGAACATAAACAGCATTGTGCTCAACATCAGCATCTTAGCATCCTCACTGTAAGAATGTTAGCATGCACACAAAGGCTCAAAGCACCTTTGTGCAAGCTGCAACCTCCAGTGCTGAACAATGAAGACAATGTGGAAGTGGAAAAACTGCAGTTCCCTCAAAGGGCCACTCAAAGCTGGCTTCAAAAGTGAGTCGGACCACCATGTTTAAATGCATCCATCCATGACAACTCACCTATGATATTAAAGTTATGCATACCTGAGGTCAGGGCCTGTTTTGAGTGGCTGAACTCATCTCTACAAACGATCCTCCTCTCTGCCCATATTTGGATAAACTGTGTCAGCACTGCCAAGATGGCGACCCTGATTTGAGCTTCACAATGGCTCTCTAGAAACCTATGGGTGACATCACTTACACTGCGTCCAAATTTGATGCGGCCTTTGTGAAGCACAGCTTCACAGCGGGGAGAGGCCAGCCGCTAGCGTGGCTGTAGACGCTTAGTCTTGTTCACTTAATGGGCTAATTTAAAGTTTTGACCAGCTGGCGGTGCTAAATATAAAGTGAGGCAATCAACAAAGTCATTAGGATTCATCCTTTGGGTACCATGAATATCTGCCCGGAATGTTTTGCCAATCTGTCCAACATTTATGGAGACATAACGCTCTGGACCAGAGTGGGAGGCCGCCCGGCAGAGCAGCCAACACTGTCATCCCTAACAAAGCAACGGAGGAACGGAAGAAGGAAGAATGCGGGATCAAAAGAGCAGAAGCTTAACAAAGGAGACAGAAGAAGAAAGACAGCAGCAGTGCAAGAAGAGAGGTGTAGAAGGAGAAAGTGTTTCTTCCACATACCTAATGTCCTTCCCTCACCCTGCTCCCTCTTTTCCCAGTTGTCTCTCAGGCTCCCTCTGTCTCTCTATTCTCTCTCTCTCTCTCTCTCTCTCTCTCTCTCTCTCCTCTTTCTTTCACTTCAAAGACAGGCTGGAATTACAGGCTGGAACAGACGGCCTTACAGCTCATTCATAATGAATGAAGGCCCAGTTTAATGACTCTGTCCACTCAGAGAGACCCCTTGCTGGCCCGCTCCTCCTCCTCCTCCTCTACCTCCTTGCCCAGGCTTGGGCCTCTGAACACGGGCTAATGATGTCACCTTTGGCTCCCAGGGGGACACAGATAAGCCCTGTTCCTGTGTTTGCCTTAATTATACATATGATAAATGCCTTCATCCAGCTGATAAATAATTAGGATGGGATGCTGTTTGCTACTCCAGCTCATAAACAAAGGACCAATGGTGCTGGAGTTGGGGGGAAAGTGAGGAAGGGTTGGATACAGTGAGGGAAAGAGAAATGGAAATGGGGAAGGAGTCTGTCAGTCCGTTACGGACTGACAGATGAGGGTGTGAAAAAAGAAGGGGAAAAACAGAAAGAGGGGGAGAGAGCAAATCTATCACTTTAATGACCAAGTGCAGCCTTCTCTGTTCCTTAGAGGACGATCGGCACGGTGACCCGCTCGTTGTTAGCGTTAGCTTCCAGTGACAGATGAGCCATCGGGATGAATAGCGCTGACAGCAGCCTAAGCACTAATTTCACCCCAGCAGACAACAGTACTGGATGGTGCTGACTGTGGCAGTCAATCTGCACCATTTTTATGACTTTTGTGAAAAATGGGCTTTGTGCCTGCTCTACATGGCACATGAAATATTCAATAGGGAACAAAGTGGTCTGTTGATTACCTCCCAGTGGCAGGAGCTGTGGATTTTTTTGTAGTTTTTTTTGTGAGAATATGTCTGTTTTGGAGAGATTCTGTACTAATTCATCCAGTGGATTCAACTTTCAACTTTTATTTGTCCCAAAAGGACAACAGATTTTTGTAGCAAGGCATACAGAAGACAATAAAATGCAAACACCCAAAGATACATATACTATTCAACCTTATGGGAAAAAAACAAACAAAACAAAGCCAACCCTGTCATCATAAACAATTTAAAATCAAAATGTCATTAGGAGTGAAAGTGATGATTCCTTTAGTGACCTGTCAATCAGCAGGTAGCTCCGCCCCTAAAGCATCCCCTGCTTTCTGGTCTGGTGGACTCTAAATGGACCATAATGTACTAAATGAACATCATGCTGGATTGAAGAAGACTTGAAACTATGGATTGAGACCATAAACTCAGGTTTACAATGTTTACTGAGATAATACATCAAGTGAGAATTGGCATTGGCTTCACTTTTCAGGAAAAGAAACACACAGAAACAGAAATACAGTTTACCAGTCACTTATATGAAAATAGTTACCTGGATTAATTAGGCATCTTAAGAAACAGCTGTTTAAGACGTTTCTTTATCTCCATTTGCATGTTCACGTCGGCCCTGTCGTGGCCTTTGTGCTGCTAAATGAGGTTAGACAGCTGGTTGTTTGAGGGCTCAGTGAAGAGGCACAGCCTGGAAAGGAGGCCACATCACAGGCCAATGCTAATTGACTGACGGGAGTCCTTAAGAGGGTCTCCATCTTCAAAGACACCAGGGCAGGGAACACATCGGAACTGATGTAAAAGAAGCACTTTCATACTTCATATTATTCCATAGTTTAGCTATATTGTCATGTGATGGCACGCATGTCCTCTGAGGACATTATGTCGTGGCTTTAGCTTCTATATTCTTGCTAAAGCTAGCAGGATGTTCTTTGTAAATCAGCATCCACAAACCAGTGCTGCTGATGTCTGTTTTCACCCAGGCTAGAGCTTTTGTCTTGATCCTTTTTGAGTGACAAAATTATATTCAAATATACTCATATTAAGCGAAAGTGATGTGATATACTCATACTTACTGAATCAAAATGATAAAATGGGAGTAGAAAATTATGAGATTTATGATATGAAAATTAGGACTAAGTCTAAATTATTTTAACAATTATTTAAATGTCTTCAAATTCTGACTTTTATTAATGCATGCGTTCTTTCATGTGTTCTTTGAAGTTGTTTAAAATCCATGTGGAATAATCCTTAAGCCTGTATCTGTGATGCTGTTTATGCCAGTTAGCTGGAGGGTGAACCCTAAACATGAACACTTTTTACAGGTATAATGAAAAAATGTTGATGTAATTATAATTTTAGATGAGGACATGAGTCATTAGATATAAGATAATATAGATCTACTAATATATATATTATCATTTAATTTCCACCATGAAGATTTAACTAAATATTTACATGACAAATACAATGAAATGAACGTTGGTTCACTAAAGAAAAAAATATGGCCAATGCAGTTTGCAAGCAAAAATACATGACATTAAAATATTCTGTTTGAGAATTGACAAATCAACATTCAGACTGCTTTCAATGTACCAAATGAGCTGGCTGAGAATTAACCGGATTGTATTAGCCTGTTAACAGCATGCTAGCTAGAAGTAGTTGACGTGTCATTAAAATTAATTTAATGAGGCTGTCTCATTAAAATTAAGGTCTTTTGTCCAACAGACCTCAAAACAATGAACATTCACAATCAGCAAAACAGAAATAACCCAACTACACAATTAACTGGAATTAAAAACAATAACAAGAATCATGACAACCATTTGATAATAAAGCTTTGAAAACTCCACGGAAAGGAAAACTCGAGATTTAGTGCAATTTGCAGTTAATTCCATGTAAAAAGTGCACAGTACCTGAAACCAGTTCTGCCAACACTAGTGTGAACATGAGGGATATCTCGGGTTAAGTAGTTCCTGGATCATGTCCTGCAGGTTCTACATTGAAATGAAGAGAGGTGAGGTACTCTGGAAGCTTCAACTGTAGAGCAGCTAACTCATGAATGACATGAGATGACTGTAAGTATCTCCATCCATCCGTGTAATACAGAGAACAATGATAAGTCAGAAATATGTCATTTGTGATAAAGCACAATGCTCTATGAAACAAAGGCTTTAACAGCTGAAGGGTGGGTGGGGAAGCATGACAGTACAGCATATCTCCATAGTCAAGGACAGACATGAAGGTTGACTGCACAGCAATTTTACAGCTGAGAGAAGGCAGACATCTTTTCATTCTATACAAGACTAGTTTCATTTTTATTTTTGAGCCAAATGACAGTCAGCTGTCCTAAACATTTTTTTCATATTTATTCATCAAGAGTAATGTAAGTGCCATTTTAAGTTAGAATGACAGGAAATATTCAGGTGGAGGAGGAGAATATATTTTTTTTAAATGGACATTGAAATATAGATGAGGAACAATTATATTATCTAAACAGTAATGGACCAAGGATAAACCCCTGTGGAATCCCATTTCTGATTTTGAGATGGCTTGACTGAGTACCATCAGCAACATTAGTCTTGAGTTCTCTCTACATTTTGATAGTTTGATTATTTGATTATATCCAAAGTGTCACAAGCAACGACATGTCTCAAACCCTGCTGGGAGGTTGCTTTGTTGCTTTGTTGGGAGTGAAGCGTGCAGCAGGCAGTGCAAACCCCAGCACGCCGAGTCTGATCGCAGAGGACTGGCTGCCCCCCTGCTGGATTGCCAAACTTTCTGTTGCTGCCGTGATAGTGGTTGGACCCAGCCTGCTGTGACTCCCAGCACTGTGGTTTATGCTGCTGAATAGGACTTGCTGTAGGCGCTGATTGGGGGTTTGTCTCCTGTAGTTGCAGACTGCTGTACTCTGGTTAGTGTCTCCTGTCCAAGACGAGACAAAGGTGCAAGCATTTTTTTTGGTTTCTGCCACTTTGGATTTAATCCTATAAAGAAACTATCACAAGCTACAGAGGCTGTACAGCCCTGGTTAGTGTCAAAGTAAACAAACATATGGCTAACATTAACTATAGGCCGACGCCACTAATTAAGATTAGAATTCGGGTTCACACTGGACGCAAAATTCCTGTAAAGCACTGTGACTTTTGGGGAGAGGCTGCCGGCATCTTTTCGGCGCCCATGTAAACATATTTTCCTGTTCACTTCAGGGATAGTTTTGGCGTCTGTTTTCTGTAACGGCTTATCCTGTTCAGGGTCTGGGGGGAGCTGGAGCTGATCCCAGCGGACATTGGGCAAAGGCAGGGTTCTTCTGGATAGGTAGCCAGTTCATTCCAATATATATATATATATATATATATATATATATATATATATATATATAGCATGTTAAATGGAGCTTTGAACCAGAAATTTAAAACTTTGAGCAACATAGTGTTTCCCACTACACAGCCATAGAAAATTGCCTACAGATCTCAATCTCATGGCAAAACAAATCAACAGCCCTACAAGCAATGACACACAGCTGCACAGCAAAACCAAACAATCAGTCTCTATTTTGGTCTGTGGCTGCAGCCGACTCTGAGATTGATTCTGAACATCTGAGACGGTAACATACGACATTTCCTCTGCATTTCTTCACTGATGATCTACGTGGGCGTCAGGTAGGCCCCTCTGACCCTCCAAGAGCCCATATCCTTTTGTACACAGAGCCTGATTACCCTCGAGAACACAACACACACAACACACACGCACACTTTGGCCTTGGGGTAAATGAGAGTGAGAGGTAGGTCACTCTGTCTTGTCCTCTGGCCTGGGACAGTTGGGCTCTTGCCAAATCCCACTTGGGACATTCACTGTGAGCTGATGAGGGGCAAAAGGTGTGTGTGTGTGTACGTGTGTGTGTTTCCCAAATGACTTTGAAACAATGTTCTCTTATCTCCAGGGAAATAGATGCTGGATGTATGGAATTGATGATGTATATGACCCTCACACGATGTCAGCAATATCCCATATTATTGGTGTGCCATTGACTGTGACAGTTTCAATGACAAAAAGGTTGTCCATATATGGTGGTTCCCCTCTATGATCTTTTCAAAGACATTTTATATTGTACATATTTTCTTACTTCCTGTGTACAGACATCTAGAGAGGTTAATCTTTGAGAATAAATACAGGTTTGAACTGAAACTAAATCATTGGTCCAGTATAATACATAGTATAATTCATAGTGGAACAATCACATGTAATGACATCAGAACCATTATGTTTCTTGTACAGTATTTTCCAGGCATGTACTTCTTTCTAGCAAAACACGCTGTGAATCCAACATGCAAAATAAATGTCCAGACACCATAAGTGACCCATTTGGGACAGACAGCTGAATGTTCACCAGGCCCCGTTGCTCTAATGTCATGGTTTTTCAAAGCTGGATTCTAATTCATCTGGAAGTGAAACCTGCCAAAGTGCATCTTATTGACAGCTGCATCATGAATAGGACTTTTTAGGGTGAACACTGATTCTTGCTTTCTAACTTGAGTGTTGATGGATGACGGTGTAGGTCAGGGCTGAATGTAGCTATTAAATCTACTTGGTCAAGGCATGGAAACAAGTAAAACTACTTGATTAAAACCAAAAAGTATGTGTATATGAAAATAAATAATAAATGATACAAAACCAAACCCAAACAAATCCCACCAGTGATTTGTATGTCTTCCCTTCTTGCTCTTTCCTCTTGTCCTTTCTTTCTTCCCCTTGACAATTAAGTTATTTGTATTATTATTATTATTATTATTATTAAGAATATTTTTTTTATTAAATAATTTAAAAAATATTTTGTTTTATTCATGCCCCTGTTATATGTATCCTGTTGTAAATCAATATAATCTATCATTGCCTTTGCATTTCTTATAATATTTATAATTATCATATATATTTATCAATATTGTCTGTATGGGTATGCATGAACTTGTAAATAAAGGAAATAAAAACAAAAACTCAGAACAATCAAAGTGCAGGGAAAGGAACAAGGACATTTCTCTTTAGATATAAATTAAAGTTGGCATGCTTTCTGATTTGTGCACTATAGAGCCATTACAAAAGGTGGGGTCACACAAGGAGACGGTATGAAAGAAGTAAATAAGTTACAGAGGAAAGATGTCAAAACCATGATACGCTTGATCTTTTTAACTTTTAAGTGCAACTCCACACATTATGCATAAACAATATCTGTAATCACCCAGGAAGGAGAAAGTATTGACATGGCTGCACTGTGACACATACAGTTAGAAATGCCTAGCCATGAAAATAAAACCTCATTGAAGAGTGATTCATCTGTCTGAGTTTCTGCGGGTGTTTAACCCCGAGGTGGTGAATGTTGGCATCATGTCAAGTGGAAATAAAGAGAAGGAACGGCGGCCTGTTGAATTATTAAAGCACCGGGGACATTTCAAGAACAAAAGAGTCCCCTTAGATAAATGCCACCTCGACCCGCTTCCCTCGAGAGGATGTTTATCAGTCAGCCTACCCACAATGCACCTGGATGCACACATGCACTACCGACTATGGAAGACAGAAATATTAATTCAACCATTCAATCTGTTCAGGAATGGATGGTGACGATGGATGGCATGTGTTCAAAAAGTCAATTCCTGTCAATCATCAGCAGCATTATAATGACGTAGCTTAGTGAAAGTCGGATTCTCTGAGCACCACAGTCGACTTTTCCTAAATCCTTTTGAGTTCTCCAAACGCCTTTCCTTAACCCCGTGATGTTTTCCCCAGAGGTCAAGGAATAGGAGTTAGGATCTTATTTTTTGACTATTCGACTGCAACCCCCGACTCCATCTGCCCAGCAATCAGCTCATTCCCCTCACCTGAGCTTCCCTGCCCATTTCCACACCTGAGCTCCATTTGCCTCATCAGCCACTCACCAGCCCAGAGTCACCAGCTCTCTGCCAGATTGACTAGATATCCCTAGTTTGCTCGCGGTTTCCAGCCTGTTCTGTCCTGCCTGTATGATCCCTTACCTGTTACCTGGTCTGAAGATTTTTCACCTGCCCCTTCTTGGCTTTGTCTGCCTGCCTTCCTGGTTTTAAGACCCCTGCCTGAATTAAGCCTTTTGGACTCTGCCATTGTCTCTTAAGTCGTGCATTTGGGTTTTCTGAGTTGTGAAACTAGTGGCTTTTCAAGGTTATCATGCTCATTATAAAGAAAACCAAGCTAGCTAGAAGTGCTCATATCATCCAGAGATTTCCTTCTTAGCGATTGTGTTGCAGAAAGTCAATACGTGTTAATGACTTGTGTTGACTCTGTAAATGTTATTAGTGCTGTCAACTCTGCATCCTGTGGTACAGGAGGGACTCCGCTCCTCATTTCTATCACTTACAAAGCCATTAGAGGAATTTAGAACCGGCCATACTAATGGACAGATCACACAAATGGTCAACACCTTTCCTCGGTTGTACTTAGTCACAGTGCTTTTGCAGTGTATTTGGTTGCTAATGGACACATTTTATTACATTCAAATTTTGACCTGATGATAACGCTTAAAGGAAAGTCAGGGATCATCATCATATTATTATGATTCACTTTAAGTGCATACATGTTAGTACTAAATTGAATCGCAGTTCATCCAACAGTTGTCAATCTAGTTTACTCTGGTTAAAAGGCATAGGCCAACTGTTAATAAAAGACATAGTGGATTATATTAAATCCCTTGTCAACATCATTATTAAATGGTTTTGACAAAATATTTACCTTAATAATCGAAGGAATAATAAAGTTCTGTAATGACTAAACAGCGTTTATATCGTTTCATTTCCACAATGAGGTGAAAATAATAATGTCCCTTCATAAAATATTCAGCCTTTAAGTAGCAAATCAATCATAAATGATGACCTGCTTGTGAGGTTTTAGGCAGTTGTCTGTTTTTCCGAACTTTTAAAAGCTCAGGTTTTTTCTTGGCATTGTCACATGTTGATCTGATTGATTAGTTTCCCTGAAGCTTAATGATCTCATATTTCATGAAACGTTTATGGAGGCCATTTTTTTACCAGCTCATCCCAATAAAATGCTGCAGGATGCCCTCTACAGTTTTACACAGTTTTCATACTACACACACACTGCAGATTGATTTGATGGAATGCATATACATTTTTTTAACATCAGTTGTGGTTCACCAAGATTCTCACATGTGTACAAACCAGTCAGTGGTTTGCTCTGGTCAGATGTTTTTTTGTCATGATTTTGCATTTAATGGAGATGTTTCCAAAGAAAATAAAAAGATGTTGAATAAAGCCATTGTCTCCCTTTTCATTTGGTCTGTATAAATACTGGTTCTGTTCCTGCTGTGCAGAGGAGAAAAAAAAGAAGTAAAGTGCTGATTTCAACAAACAAAACATTGAAAGATGAGAGGTTGTTTTTGTGTGTGTTTTTTTTAAAAAGAAACAAAGACGTTTTCTTCTGTCCGGAAATACATGTATGAGGTCGCTGAACCACTGGAGTGCTGTGCGCAGCAGGAGGGGAGGACAGAGGGTAAACGGAGAGACGGGCCAGAGATGCTTCTCATTTTCTTCCTTTCATCCCCCTTTCTCCAAATCCCCCCCGCCCTCCTCCATGTCTTGTTTTGGCTAATCTTCACAGGCCTCTGCGGTGACGAGGAACTGCTGGAGGTTCACTGAAGAGACCCCAAAAAGGCCCCGTGGCCAGAGTGCACCCCCTGTATTGTGCAGTGCTTCGCCTTCCTTGAAGGATGGATCCGCCACTCGCTTCCTGACTGCTCCCAAAATACGTCCCCCTGCGAGCTTCCTGTGCATAATCGTCCCCAGCTGTAACACTGGGGATAAATAGGGCCGTGGAGACAACAGATTTGTAATTTTGGGGTGAGACTGAAACGAGGAAAATTGGTAGCAGGCCACAGAAATTAGCATTCTTTTGACTTTAGAGGGCATTAAACATTAAATAGCTGCAAAGTCCCTTAAGTATTGGGGTCTTGGGAGAGAAGGTGCCTGGTTGATGAGAGCAGGAGGGGGGTCGAGATCAGAGCTTCAGAAGGTTTTTGTCCGGGCCACAGATGGTTGGTTTCACCAGACTACGTACCTCCTGCAGTGTTTCACCCAGGAGATAGTGCAACTGTATTATTGATGCTTGTTTAGAAGGCTTTACCGTGCTTCATTGGCTTTCACATATCTGCTTTCATGTGTCTGTTACAGAGCAACTCGCTGCTGAAAGACTTCCACACAATGTCGAACACAGAAAAAAGCACCTAACAATTTACAAACACAAGGAGCCCTAAAAAAGTAAGAGGTTCGGGTCTTTGTAACGTAGCTTTCAGTTTGGTACATGTTCTGTAATCACTCTACTCAAACACAAAAGGGGCAGTTTGCACAACATTTTTGAATAACATTTGGCTTTTCCAGAATGGTGGAACTGCTGGAGGACAGTGGCGAGTTGAGGAAAAAAATAACATGAAGGAAGAAAAGTGTTTTCTCACAGGTAGCATCAGTGTTCAGTTTTTAAAATTCAACTCAGCGGCCACTTTATTAAAGTTTATTAATCGTGTGTATCCTTGTAAAATTTAAAGCGAACCAATAGACCAGCTCATCCATAAACACACAGCGGAGACACATTCAACTGTGCATTTATTATTGTGTTTATAGCTGCCGTGGTGCCTCCTCGTCTACATTATACGGTCTACAAACATAACATTTAAAACAAATAATAATATCTAAAACATTGTCCATTTTCAGATGGATAATTGGGCTGCTTATGTTCTACTTTTATATTAAAATATCTGTCAGTGCCCAAGCAAGAGTGAAAAGCACCCCTGCTCGTACTTCCCTCTCAAAATATCATGCATACATTACCTATAATGCCAAAAGTGTTGTCAACTTCTTTCGGACGTCACACGCCCACATTTGTCATCGATGCCGACTCACGTGATCACTTAAATCAATTCATCAGATTTCACACTCCTCTGGAGACAATAAGGCTTCACACAGCTTTACTCACATGTGAAGCAGAACTCTCCGAAACCTGGAAAAACACTTTGTGAAATCAGTGGAGCTCACCTTTAATCTGACAGCTGCAGATTTACATTTTGTAATAAGTCTCACACAATCCTGAGGGATATACTGTGTTGCTGTCGAGCCAATGAAAGGACGGCAACGTGACACGTCCCTCGGCCTTTACACTGTGCTGATGGACACTTGTTTGCTGGACAAAGATGGTGGAAAACATGGCACCTAGATGGGGGTCAATGACAGCAAAACATCTCTAGTGATGCCTTCCATCACTCTAACAGCACATCTCTACGTCGTTGGTGTGGAACTAAACAAAGGGCCACACTGCTGAGTTGACCATCGATATCACCTGCATGACAGGAAGCCTGAGCCGGGTCGAGGTTTCTGGAAACTCACGTCAAGACCCTGCTGAGAACATTATACTGTGTTTCCCTCAGCATTACTCATGGCCCGATGCCAAACCTCGCTAAAACCCAACAACATGTTGATATTTCAGTCTCAAGCATGCATTCCCAACCAAATAAGGTGGTTTTAGACCTGAAGGAACTGGTTTGGACCGCTCCATGTAAGATTTAGATGCACACTTCAGAGCTCTGTCTCAGTTCTCAAGTCACTGCTTTTTTTTTTTTTTATCCAGACCAGAACTCTCACATTGTAGTCATACAGAATCTGTGCACGGAGCAGAGTGAAGTTTTCAACCGGAGGTGTAAAAGTTAAAAAGTGTCTCCACTGTATATGCGGTGCAGTACGTAACATGAAAGCTTAATGCAGCCTCCGCTCTGTTTGTTTTACATGCAACACCATTAGTTGCTATTGAGCTGCAACAGACGTTTGGAGATTACCTTTTTATTCGAGCCGAGAGTTGAGACATCGCAGACAGCAGCAATAAACCGAGTTAAATAATCGAAAGTAGGCATATAAATGTTTTTATGACTGAATGAGCAGGCCCTGCTTTTAAATGTTTATACAACGTTTCATGATTGGACATTAGGAACATCCAAACCTGCCAAGTCATTAGGGAAGAAGTTGAATGTGGCTGTCGGCGACACGTAATGTAACAAATAGATTCCTTTTCTTTTATCCAGACTCAAATCTGCCTGTGAAAGATTCTAATGAATTACGAGTTCCTCTCCGGAATGTGAAGTAACATTTTTACAGTCAGTACGGTTGGTTTGTTTGTTCTCTACGGGTCTCTTTTGGTAAAAAGTGAAAAATGAAACCTGGCTCCTGTTCCTGCAACCTGCTCAGCGTGGCCCCACCTTTCATCTGCCGCCCGTCGGCGGCGCGCGAGGCTGCTAATGAAAACAGGATGTGATCAACTGCCTGTCATTTCTGCACTCGCCTGATGCGCTTTAATGAATTACGCTTGGTGAAGAGAAGTCAGAGAAACAAAAAGTTTTCCGCCGGTCGCTTGCTGGCTCTCATCATCGTGTCGCTCCTTTGAAGTGGCGGATGATTTGAAAGCAAGTGACCCCAGGTTCTCCTCCCACTTTCATTTTTCTCTCTGTCCCCTGCTTCCACCTGAGTGCTGACTTACTCATTAAGGAGCCTCAAATCGAATTAGCAGCCTCTTAGTCAATCACGTGTGGATGTTTCTCTCATTATCCTGCTCCCACAGCTCACCTTCAGCAAACTCCTTGCACAGATCTTATTGCACCTCTCTTTTATTTCACGCTGTCAGCAAATGAGCACTGAGTGCATCCTAACTTGATTTGTGTATTTACACTTCCCATCGCAAAGTGCTCTGACCTAGAAGAACCCCCGATTTATTGTGAGCATTTCTCATTCAGTCAGCCCTGTTTGTTTAGAACGAAGGAGCTGTTTATTTTTTTTAATAAAAAATGATGTCGATGAAGGAGTTCTGATAGCTTGTCACACACAATGTGAATGGGTTGGTTTTCAAGAAGTTAAAGTTTTGAGAAAAAAATATATTTAAATATCGAGGCTCTCAAAATTTACGAGGGACGACTTATTTGTGGAATTAGCACATTAACGCTGTTGTCTCTCTGGATGGGACATCAAGTATACGGCAGCAACGTGACGTTAACCTCTCAGCTGCAACAATATATATATATGGATCATATATATCAGTGGCGAGCGGTGACCGTTTACTGTGGTCATGCTGAAGTGTCAATACCATGCGCGCCCGTGGGGGGGCATTATATTTTTTAATAAGAAATATAATATGGTTAGTGGAAATAGCTTGTAGTGATCACGTTGGTCCAGAGTACATTTGATCACTATAAGCGGTTGATTACTAAAACCGAATTGTTATTACAGTATTTCACTTATTTTTTTATGGAGAACATCATCTAAATGCCAGTTGTATAGTTTTTCAATGAGAAAAATGTAACGGTCAGCGCGATCCTCTCGTCAGCTCCAAACTCACCCGTCAGCACCTCAATCACAGACCACAGCTGGTTTTCCGCACAGCATTTACAGTAACTCACTGACACGTCTCAGATCAGTAGGCGCTGCTGCCGCTGTGTTTTTAAAACGAACTAGGCTAGTAGCGCCGCAGATTTCTCATTCCCCACCTTGTTTGACTGAGAGTGTTTCGAGATGGTCTTCATGAATGAACAGGCAATATGTCGCTGTCAGACCGGATCGTTTGACGGGAGGGGGGTCGGCTAGCTAGCCATTTATGTTTCTCATACGCGCTAGCTTGAAAGTGACGGACGGAATTCTTTGCAGTCTTTGTGATATTTACTTCAGGAGTAGGCCGTCCACTTGAAATTATAGCTCTCTTTTCCTCAAAAGGTCTCCGCGAAAACGGCACTGAACGCAAAGCCTGAATATAATTAATATTTTCAGTCATTTTGACCAGGCTACACAATGAATGAACCACTGACAGTTTCCCGCTGAACAATTCAAACAAGTCATTTTTGCGCATGCGCGTTGGCAGATAAGCTGCTTCACTGACAGCTTTTTTGCCATTCAAAATGCTCATCTACAGTAAACACAGCCTTTAGCAGTAACTGTACTAGTCGGTGTCACAGTGCGCATGCGCGAAACAAGCTGTCAGCTTTCCAGCTTTTCGCAAGCAAAACGGGACCGATTAGGCACGGATTTAAGACCAAAACAGTAAAACTAAGGTATTGTATAATTGAACACACTGCCAGATTAATATTTTCAATTATTTTTATTGAAGGGCTTGGGCATGCACTGCATTTATAGCTTATTATGACCGCTCGCCCATGATATATATATATATATATATATATGATCCAGACCTGAGACTGTGGGAATAAGGTTGTCTGAGTCTCTTCTTTATTGATTTTCATTTTTTGTTTATTATTTTAATCTTGCCATTCATGTATTTTATCATTCACCTTGGTATTTTATTGTCTCTCCGCGAATACATTGTACTTTGTTTTGATGCTCTGTAAGTAAAGTTTACTATGCGTGTGTGTGTGTGTGTGTGTGTGTGTGTGCGTGGAGTACATGTGGCTACCTTCCAGTTCTGCTCCAGCCCAGACTCAATCATTTTAAATAAATATTAATATAATTAATATATAACTAATTTCTTCCAGTCCAATCATATGGTCCTGAACACGTATCAGCAGTAATCCCAGGTCAGCCGGCTCTCCACAAGACTGAACAAGGCAATGCTGCAGTGACATCGGCCATATAGCGGCTCGTTTTGCTTATGACTCTCGTAGTGTGTGTGTGTGTGTGGCATGAATGCAAAGCTGGGTTTTTATTTGCTCCAGAAAATTAGGAAGCAGCAGCGTTCACAGATATGTTTAGGTTTCTTCTATGTAAACTCAGAGTTATTCATTTTAAATGACTGAGTGTCATTATATTAAAAAATTCTGTGAAATACGTGCCCTATGCTTTAGTACATTAACTGTTGCATGACATAATGGAGGCTACATGCAAATATACAACAATCATTGTGATCTGTCGAGTCAGTCATTCTGCAAATATGCTATAAAACAAAGATTTTAATGTCCAGTGAGAATATTTAAAAACGATGTGTAGTGTTTTAATATGCAGGGATTTTCTCTATCCATTTTTCACAGGTGTTTTACTCATATTTTTAAAAACACATTGAATAATGGAAGAAATTCAATAGTTGTTCAGCTTTCGTTAACCTGCGTTAACCTCTACGCAGCTTTGTCTTACTGGCTCGGGAACGACTGTGGTTATTGCAAAAGGTTTTTAGGTCAGGCAATTAAAGAACTTGGTGAAGGGAATGATCAGGTGTACGGTTCATTCAGAAGTAGTTGGTGCAGGTCTGTGATTGGTTGGGAGCTAAACGCCGCTCCACCACCCCAACCTCTGCATCCTTACTGCAGAATCCCCAGGATACCTCACTGCTTCACTATTCTTGGTTCTTGCTGTGACCTTAGCAGGAACATTTCAAGTTGTTTGAGAGGAAACATGTTCCGATCTGCAGCATGAGTATATACTCATAATCCGACTTTCTTATTTACTTGTGGCTATTAGAGCTAAGTTTTCAGTCCATATTTACACCAAGATTAATTCTTTTTTAGACCGTTAACATGGTTTTGTCAGTATTTCATTAAAAACGTTGCAGGTACATCACTGGTTTGTTT
Organism: Eutrigla gurnardus; assembly: GCF_963514095.1. Lineage (NCBI taxonomy): Eukaryota > Metazoa > Chordata > Actinopteri > Perciformes > Triglidae > Eutrigla > Eutrigla gurnardus. The sequence goes on from NC_139926.1 coordinate 3,143,907, forward strand.
CATGCACTATGGAACAAAATGATCTCGGTTTCCAACATTTAAGATATACACTTCCATTGTCTATCTAGTCGGGTGGATTTGCTGAATTCAGGCTGTTTGAATGCCATCTCAATTCCCTCTGTGATATCCATTCAGAAGTGTTTCATGCCAAACCGAGACTGACACACACACACACACACACACACACACACACACACACACACACACACACACAGCCCCTGGTTCAGTTGGCTCAGATCACGGTGTACAAAGACAGGGTGAAGCCCATAAGGATAACAGCTTAAATCCAGGAAGCATGAGCGGCAGCGTTCCACGTGTACAGACTGCCAGGTATGTCACGGGCAGACACTTCTCAGCGCACCTTTGGCAGCGTTACAGGGGCTCAGAGGAAAGTGCTGTGTTCTGGCGACTAATGAGGTGTTAGTCAAGACTCTACCTTGTTGTATGTGAAGCGGATCCCTTTCAGTGACTTCAGTGGGGAAAAAGTGCTTTATTGTTCTTGGCCTTTTAGTCCTGTGATATATTTCACAGGGGTTGTTATTGTAAAGATTTGTTCTTCGGAAGAGGATTTCTTGAGGCTTTGCTGAGCTGTGACAAGCGTCCTGACCCAGTATTACAAAGGAGCTTCCCTGCATTCACGTAGCCACATTCCCTCAAGGGATAGTAAACAGCCTCATAGAGATCATTAAGACGCGATGCCACACTAAAGGTAGGCATACTGCTGCCAGAACACTCAACTGGCTGTCTGAGACAAATGACGACAACGCAACGCCAACAACCTATATGATATTACATTCATCAACAAATAAAAGCTAATTGATAATGTGAACGATGGAGAAGCAGACAGATGAAGTCATGCATATTTGAATTCATAACAACCTGTGAAATCACACACTGGAGCTCCCCTCTGCTCTCTGATAGCTCTCTTTATCTTTGACTGAGCTATTTGACCAGTCGCCCTCCCGTCATTAGGAAGCATCTCACACTTAATGCTCTGTCTCCGTCGGTAATGTTATCGGATGTGAACGCTTCTGGGAACAGACTGATTTATGGTTTAATTTCAACAACAATCCACAGAGAATTAGACAATATACCATAATAAAATTACTAGGATAAACCGTCAAAACAGTACAGCCACATTAAAGGTAATAAGCTAATGTAATGAAGTACATTTACTCAAGTATTGTACTGTTTTGAGGTACTTACTGTGAGTATTTCCATTATCTCCTGCTTAGTCAGGGAAATATAGTACTTTTTACTCCACCACATTAAATAAGTACATTTAGGGTTACTTTGCTGATTCAGATCAATAATACAAAAAATAATCATCCAATAAATTATCATGTCATTATCACTTAAAGCTATGGTCCCCCCCCCCCCCCCCCCCACACACACACACCAATCCCCTCTCTGCTCCTCCGAGCTCTATCGTTCTCCCCTCGCAGCCTCCCACCTCCCTTTTATTTTACGAAAGTAGTTGTAGTAAGTAATGTGTTTCTGAAAACATTTTAGGTGAGAAATAAGCTATGCAGTTGCTGAATCTGTCTTTATTTTAGATCGACAACGGTCAGTTTAAAAGATTATCGAGAGTTTGCAGGCGGCGCCGTCTCTGGAAACTCGCCGCTCCATGCCGGCATTACACGGCTTCTTACATAGACAATGAATGGGAACATTCCCTCCGCTTATGAACTCAGGCAGGACGCCGTTTAGTTTCCCGGTGTGTCCGGGACTTCCACTACATGTACAAAGCAGTAATAGTGTTTATTACGGCCACGAAGGATGAAACATTATCGGTGTAAATGCAGCGGGTGCCGGTCGGATTTCTCTAAGATTATTTTGATCCCAAGGGGAAATTCATCAGCTACCTGGCAGTAAACATAGCAAAAAGTAAACCCCGGCTTCAAAATCAAATGAAAGCACACATTAATGCATCAATATTTATAATAAAAAAAATAATCATAGCCTCTGCGCAACAGTGAGTGGGGCCTGGCATTTTGAGGAAGAGGAGGAAGAAAGGAAGAGGAGGAATACAAATGAGAAACCATAGTCATGGTGACATCACACATTGCCTTGTAGACTTTGTTTTCGAGAGTTCAGCGTTTTGATGGTTGCTATCTTGATCACCATATTTGGACTGTGGAGGAGCGACAGTTGCGTGGTAGCGAGGCTGTTGTAGTGACCTGTCAATCACAAGGTAAAGCATCCCTGCTTTCTCGTCTGGTGGACTCTAAATAGACCATAATTTACTAAATGAATATCATGCTGGATTGAAGAAGACTTTGGAGTCGCCCCCGCATGGCCGGAAGAGAGAATGCATGTTTAAGGCACTTGAGCTTTGGCTTCATGCTTCAGGAGAGGTTTCCGCCTGTGAGAAGAACATGAGGGCCCATCAGCAACAGACTGTCATTAAAGCTTAAAGCACAATGTTGGAGGTAGGACATGATGTTACATACATGGCGTACTGTTTATTATATTATCAGTGATAATAGGTCCGAACTGTCCTGTTTGGTAATGATTCAAATATCTCAAGGCATGATCCATTTGTAGACCAATAATAAGGAAAACAAACAACACCACATAATGTTTGTTTTTGAAATATATTAATGTGACACATTTTTCATCCAAAGGTGAAACATGATGGTTTGGTGGGACGTGGCATACCTGCCCCATTAACTTCATCTGAACTGGCTGTTCTAGCTTCTCCTCCCAGACAATAAACAGAGTGACTAACCTGACATACATTTTCATATAATGCTGTTTGTCATCAGTAACACTTAGTGTGCACATTAATGCTCAGCACACACAGCTCATGCTGGCAGTCATTAATGCCTTGTGCTGTGAGTCACGGCATATTATAAGAGTCACCCAGGCGCCTCACAGTCAGGGGTTAGTAGGCCCTGTGATTCATTGTCAACTCATATTGTGATGGCTGTCGTTTTCTGACTTATTTGTTTTTTCCCCCAAAAATCCAAAGTAATGAGAAAACAACTGTTCCTGATAAATTGCCTGTTAGTAGAAGGTCAGACGAGCCATCTGGAAGACCAGACAGATCCTGTTCCAGCAGTGTGTGTGTGTGTGTGTGTGTGATGCTACAGCTAATGATAATAAGGAGACCTAGCAGCCCTGTTGGCAACATGTGTGGAAAAAGTACGGAAAAAGTTCAAGAAGTGGAAGTAGCTGAAAGTGCAGTATCAGAGGAAATATAGTCTATATTGGTTTATATATATTATAATTTTCAACTAATTCCATGAAATCTATCTCTCAATACCTACTGATTTCTCTACTCTAAACTTGAAACCTGAAATCTTTCAAATTAAAGGTTGAGTAGGTAATTTGAAAAAAAACACAGAGACTTTGACTTTGAATGCATCGCAGAACGGAGAAGGTCCCGCCCCTTCATTCAGACCTCTGTTGAAAGCCACTCCCCCAGAACGCCAAATGAGCGCTCGAGATCGACAGAGTGAATCAGGAAGTAAGCATTGACAGACAGGCAGGCAATCCAATTATTTTCACCGGCCCGACATTTTTGATTGGATGGGGTTTTACAGTCCTGCCACGGCCACAGGTGACATTTTTTTGTTGACATTATATGTAAGAGCATTTAATTTATTGATTGCTATCGGCATGTTAAGAGGATTTCAATAATATAACAAAGTGTTTCTGAATAGAATCACTTTTATGTCAAAAATCTATAGGTAAATTTTTAAAAGAGGATTTCCATTTTCTATTCACTGTTTTGCATCATGATCTGTTTGTCATTGATTAATTTCCTAATTTATTTTGTAATTTTGTCCCCTGTTTTGTTTCCTGTCTTGTACTTCCTGGTCCTTGTTGTTTCTGCTGTCTTGACTCCCCCACCCTCTCATGTTGATTACCCTACCTGCCCTAATGTGTTCCACCTGTCCCTCGTCAGCTCCCTGCCTCCCTGTGTATATAGTCTGTGGTTGCAGTCGAATAGTCAAAAAATAAGGTCCTAACTCCTATTCCTAACTCCTATTCCTTGACCTCTGGGGAAAACGTCACGGGGTTAAGGAAAGGCGATAGGAGAACTCAAAAGGATTTAGGAAAAGTCGACCGCAGTGCTCAGAGAATCCGACCGGACTTTCACTAAGCTACGTCATTATAATGCGGCCGCTGATGATTGACAGCTGATGATCGGCACCGGTGATTGACGTGCGTCTGCGCTGGAGAAACTACAATAATGGACTACAAAAAGAGCGTCGTCCACTTCTCCACATGTTGGTTTTATCAACAGCTGGTTCACTGACCGGCTTCAGTTCCAGCAACTCCTCCTTCCTGTTTGACCGGTTGCTGTATTGACATTTCATTTGTGGTTTTAGTTTCGTTTTTGTCAGATTTGAAACATGATTGAAATAAATAAAAAAATACCATTGAATTATTATCACTGTCCACACACATTTATCAACACAATTCCAATTACTATATGTCTGCAGGAAAGTAATTGTTAAATATGCAAATACACATATCGCTCCCTTTCCTTTCGTATCGGAAGGTCCGTTGCATCCTATGCTAAAGGAGCTCTGAAAGGAAGCATTGGAGCTCCTTTCCTTTGCATTTAGAGAATCCGAACGGCTCTTATCATGGCGGCCACTTGTTCACTTCCGGGTCACTTCTTCAGTTAGGAACCTACCTAAGAGAAAAAGACTATTCGACCGCAGCCTCTGTGTTTCCCCTGTCTTGCTGTCGAGTGTGTTCATGGCTGTCCGTTCCCTGCATGCTGCACTACCTTGTGTTCCGTTTTTACCCTTGTGGCCTCCCTTAGTTTTGTCTTTTTTTTTGTTAGTTCAATAAATATTTTTGCCTTTTGGACCGTTTTTGTCCTTGTTGCCTGCATTTGGGTCCATCCACCTTTACCCCTTTTTCCTACCCAAACCGTGACAGTTTTGACTCAATCTTACTCAAACGGAGGAAAAGCACATTTGTTGGGGACTATTTCCAGATGCGCACCAACACATTTGTTGCCCTGTAGTGAGTATTTACCGTAATAGAGCAGTGGGATTGGCTCAAAACAACCTCAAGTGGTCACATTTACAATAATGAAGGTAAAACTGTACATTACAGGACGCTATTGTCCGTGACGGTCGCTATTATCACAATGTTCAGGGTAATTGTAGACTATTTTCCACAATAACCGTCTGGTTGCCTCTGATTCAACTGGGTGCAATTGCACTAAATGTATCAGGTTCTCCTGAGAGAACAAAGAGGGGTTCTACAATAGAAATGGAACAGGAGTAGAATGGACATCGAACTGTTGGCCATTTGACTAGGAGAAAAGTAGTTGGTGATGGTTGTTGTTATGGAGACGACACCCTTCAGCGGGGTCCTTAAGTGTTTAAGTGATTCAGCTCAGCGGTAAGAGAGAGGACGTTCACCAGCCGGCTGCTCGCCTCATTTTCTGTAACCAGCGTAGCATTAAAGAGTGACGAGCCAGCTGTCTGCTGGTTAGCGAGCTACTTGTTACATTTATGGAGCTGAACGAGGTTGAATCTCATCTGACGATATCAGTGTTGTTTCCTACTGTGTGTGTGTGTGTGTGTGTGTGAGTAAGTTTAGTTCATCTCAGTGAGTCTCCAACTTGACCTAAATGGATTTACTTTATATGGAAGTAGCTGCTCTGACCATCGTGCTACATCGATTCAAATGTCTTATTTAATTTCTATTGGTTTGTTTGTTCATGGGAGGAACGTGTGCCATCATTCCTCTGGTGAAGGTGATCCAGTATGTATGGAGGTGAGACATATCCCATGATGCTTGTGTCTCACAGTGTTCCCTCCTCCTGATTCCGCCGCCGTCAGCTGCTTTGGACCTGCATCCCCGCCTCACATCCTCGACAACAGAGACAGTGGCATGGCAGACTGTAAGTGCTTTCCATTTGGTCAACATGGCTCCTCAATTCCTCTCATCTCACATCCTCCCAGCAGAGATGCTAAGAGACGGAGGACTCTCATTTATCAAATGAGACAAAAACATCTCATGATCCAGAGCGTTTTTGTTTTTATTTTCACTGTGGGCAGTGGGTGTTACAGGAAATGAGGGAGAAGATTGGGTTTCCGAATGAGCATGTCTGGTGGTGTGAGCTTAGTGGGACTGAACAGAAATGACACCAATAGGCAATACAAAGGTGTCGCTGGGAAGAACTGAAAAGACATATGGTTGCAAATAAAGTATAACTCTTCAAAACGAACAGTTGAATTATAATAGAATATATCACTGCTTAAAGGATCTAGAAGCTTAGCATCAAAGAGTGTGCAGATTTGAACAGTGTCAGTCAGTGTCAGTATACACTAATACAGACTATAACAAGCTAGATATATGCAAGAGAGTTGCTTAAGCTAAGCTATTCTTAGAATGTCACAAGACAAATGAAAGATTAGTGTCGGCTTAATACTAATGGAATTGGATCACAGAATATTAGCTGAAGTGATATGGATATGGACTGACAAATCACAGATATCTATCTATCTATCTATCTATCTATCTATCTATCTATCTATCTATCTATCTATCTATCTATCTATCTATCTATGTGTATGTATATATACTGTATATATACTTATTGAACTCATTGACATTTTTTCACACAACTGAGAACTTCGCAGTTGATGTGTATGTATGTATGTATGTATGTATATATATTTAGTATTTCACTAAAGCTATGCCGTTTAAGATCTTGTGCATGAAATAAGGCACACAGGTGTATGTTGGCCAAAAAATAATTCCATTTGGGAGAGAAGTTTCTTAAGGTAAAATCGCACCCAATTTATGAATGTCTCCCTTGGAAACGAGAGGATTTGCAACCTCAAAATCATCATAGAACATCTGGATCTGCACTGTGTGCTTTTCAGTTGAAAAGAGAGGGTCTTAAATAAATCCCCATCATAAATATCTCTGAGTCTTGATTCATCAGTGGCTGAGCCTTTCAACATCTCTCCGATATGCTTACTTTTAAATATTGACTCCAATGTGGATACAATTGGAACATACATGAACATATCTTGAACTACTGCCTCATCATGTGTCCCAGTCTTTTTTTTCCTGTCTTGTGTCAAATCTTGAACCCAGTAGCCTACACATTCAACTGGTTTCTACAGTTTCCCACTTGCTTGTTAAATTTTGACCGCTAGTATTCTGAATTAAGAATTGTGAAAGGGTTCTCTAACTCCTCAAAACATGTTTAAACTTTTTTGTACTTTTCAGTTTCTCTTTCATCACTGAATACATGTTTAATTACAGTTTCTTAGGCATGCTGATGGATATCATGAACAATCTCTTCCATAGAAATCACAAAAAAATTCACTGTAGTCCACTTTGGCTTACACCTGCTGACTTAAGATCAGAAATTACAGATGCACAACTATTTACAAGGTCTGCTGAAGATAATTCTGACTCAGCCTCTACATTTTCAGATGATTCTTGAACAGAGGTATTGTGTCAAAAACACTTTGACCAGGTGAAACATCACCTTCTGATGCAGAATAGAACAAGCTGCTTAGATGACACTTGTTAATATGCTTTCTAAAGCCAGAAAAGCTACTAAAAGAACATGAGCATCCCTCTTGACCACATTTTAGCTCAAGAGTCCTGCCAGTAACAAGACCATGGATTATTTTAAGGTGCTTTACAAGGGTGTTTGCACTACCTTGATCAGTTTTGCAAAGAAAACACAGCACTATTCTTGCTCGCAACTCTGCAACTCTGGGAGTTTCCCTGGTCTTCCAGGGGCCCGTTTCACAAAGCAGGTTCAACAAACTCTGAACCTAACCCTGAACTCTGAGTTGACCAACTCTGAGATGGGCAACTCTGAGTTTTCAGTTTCAGAACAGTGGTTTTGAATTAGTTCAGTCAACTCTGAGTATGTAAACTCTGACTTACGCGCGTGCCTGCCGACTCTACAAAGTCATCATCAATGGAGCTCCGATACTACGATTCACCATGGCAACGGGGAGAGCGTCATTAGATATTACTGAGTGTTTATGTAGAAAACGAGCATATCCTGAGAAAGCGGAGCAACGTAACTGCATCAAAGTAGAGATAGTTGGCGTGGCAGACAATTACTGCCCAATCTAATATGTATAACTGAATGAAACAGTCTATTGATCTAACGGTAATAAGTCTTTATTTTTGGCCTTGCAGAGAAACACTGTGGTGTAATGGTTAGCAACACCGCCCCCGGTGCAGGCGACAGGGGTTCAACTCCCGTAGTTCACAAAGTAGCGCACTGAATGAATTGTCATTTTCATTGGGTGTAATCCCCCCAGGCACAGAAAGAAAGTAGCGTCAGTTGAAAATTAAGCATAAGAATATTGCGCAAATACGTTGACTAAGGCATATGATTTTAATCATATTTCACATATTAAACAGTAAATATAAGCAGGTATTTCAACATAGAAATGTACTTAAACATTTCATAAATCTCCCGTTCGCAAAAAAGCTAGCTCCGCAAAGAATCTGGTTGCTGATTATGTCCGCGATATGAAATGTTGAAAATGTCGGAGAATATTGCTTACATAATATCTAATGTGATTGGAAGGAAAGGTTATCAAAATTGTCTCCCAACGCAAAGCTGCTAGAATCACTTTTATTTCCATATCGATTAGGTTGACGATGAAAGGACGGCAACTTTTTTCAGAGTTGGTTCAGATTCCGGAAAAAGGCGGAGACATGTAGGGAGAAACTCACGGTTTGTTGAAGCAAACCTGCTAGGGAGCAGGTTAGGTTCACGGAGTATTCACGGAGTACTCAGATTTATGCTGAACTGGCTTTGTGAAACCGAAAAACCAGAGTTTCCCTCATCTCAGGGTTAACTAACTCAAGGTTCTCACTAAACCTGCTTTGTGAAACGGACCCCAGGTCTTCCTGGCATCAATATTGTATATTGTTTGCAGAAAAGTGAAAAAGTTGTTCAGCGAAGGACTGTACGATGTGGCAAAGAAATAATGGGACACACATTGTTCGATATATGTCTATGGCCGCTGCCGCCTCCTCCATAGAAAATAAATGGAACGGCCGGCGCAAAGTATTGTTACTGTGTATCATGTGTAGGGGCCAGCAGGCTAGATTAGTCTAAGCTAACAATAATGTTAGCTAAGCATAGCTAAAAAAGAAAGAAAATAAGTTAATATTGCAGTTAATATGCGTCATAGCAGTTAAGCTAACAATGTTTTAGGTATATTATTCTGACCATTCATGACTAATATTGCACTACTTAACAATGTACAATGAATGCTAGCGGGCTAATGCTAGCGGGCTGACGGTTTCACTCAACTTCACCACAAGCACAACCCGTCTTCATGCAGAGCCTATAATTTACATTGCGTTGACGATATTATCGTTATCACAACATAATTCCAGAATTAATACATTCTAAGGGTGCCAATGTCACCAACCCGAAAAGTTAACATTACTTACCAACTCAGGAAGTAAAGGTTCAGTCTGCCGGCAGGGCTTCCAGACCTCATGTGGACTGGCAGGTAATCATCATGCTGCAGAGTTGTTGTTTCTTTGTTTTTATATCATCACACTGCAGAGTAGAAATTTAGACTGCGTGTCTGCAAGACTTTACACTGACTTTTAACTATGCTGTTAGAGTAGGTTTACTCTCCATAGTGTTGTTAATACTCTATCTTGGTTAAAATAGGCTTACTCTGAAATATTGACACCCCAGTTTTTACTGTGTGTATATATGTTTATATGTGTATATATTTATATATACAGTATATACTCTACTGTATATGTTTGGTTGTTATACAATGCCTATGATCCCTTCCCCTCAACAAGTAGTTGGGGGTTTTTTTTTTCTATACCTAACCAAACCTTAACACCAGCAGTGACCAATCACAAAGCAGTCCAACCAATCACTTTTGTTTGGCCATACGTGCTGCCAGACAAACCAAGCTGTCCTGCTGAGGGGCATTGGATCAGAAAAAAATGCACGTCATGTTGGAAGGCAATGCAAATGATGTATTCTCTTGTTTACTTACAAAGACTTGTTGACGATTCTTCACTGTTACCATCTGTTGTTGACAAAAATAGACCCCTCCTATCCACTTTCAATGCAGCTCCTGTCTTATTGACGGAGAGCCAAGCAGCCGAGGAGTCCAGAATGTTAATGTTGTCCATTATCATTGCGGTAAGATGCTGCTTGTATTATGCATGGCAATACATTGTTCAGCTGATGAGGTCAGGTGACATTACATGTCGTTAGCGTTGGACTTTAGACACACGATAACTGCTGATCATATATGAGAAGCAAACTGAGAGGTGATTAAATGCTTATCAAAGCTAGTAATACCCCAATGGGGATGTGATTAGCATTGCAGGAGGAGGGGGGAATGAAATATTCACTGAGCTGTAATTTAAGTCGTCGTTCCAGGCGGCATTTTAACCATCAGGAAATTAAAGGATACGATGTAGAATAGACATGGTCTTCTGTAGGACAAAAGAAAAAATCAAGATCAAGACTTCCCAGGGGGCTGAGGGGGAGCTCAAGAGGAGGCAAATATGAATCAGGGACGTGAATCTGTCTAAAATCATATTCCTTCTCCCGTCTCTTACAACTCACCATTCACACACCATTCAGCGTGACTTCCACTTTCTGACTCTAGCAATGGCATTATTATTATTATCATGGACCTGAACCAGTTGTGTTAAAATCACCCCAACTCCTTGGAGAAATAAATTGTGTCGAATGGGGTTTATAAGGATAATTAGCTGGAATTATTTTATTACACAAACTTCCCAGAAGTGGAAAGTGAAAAGAAGAATGAGTTTTGGCTTCTCTTTACTTTTAATTGTTTTTGGTTTGTTGGCTGTTGAGCCTCTCCGCTGGAGTATTTGGAGCTCAGAGCCCACATTTAACATTGGCTAAAGGATCATCACTTATGTAGTTGTAGGTGCTCCTCGTCTAGTTCTTTGACACTTAGAGTGTGATTGAGGAATTGTATTCCTGGTGAGTACTCTCCAATCCTACTATAATAGAAGATTATGGTTATAGTTAGAATGAATCCAACAGGTAGCAAAGATACATTGTACTCTGTCAGTGTTGAAAAAAGGAAGTCATTGGTATTCTGGAAGAGAATGCCTCCCACGATTCCCTAATCCCCACTCAAGTGGTTATGAATTCAGAGTCATAGAAACAACCATAATTGCATCTGATCGTTTGTCTGAGTTACTTATTTGTATGACATTGACCAAATGTCGTTATCAGCTGCTGTGCAAATTCATTGCAGGCATACTCAGGAAGAACAAAATCTATCTATGCAGAAACAATTATCATCTTTCCTCAGGAGAGGAGGTCGCAATAACTGTCAAGACCCCAACAATTTAATCTTACAGGTGATCAACATGGCAATGCCTCAGTGTCCTCTACCTCTATTAGCATAAATGAGGCTGTAATAGGCGGTATTACCATGCAAGAAAATCCACTACAAGACAACTCCATTAATATTTGTGGCTTTTGTTAGGTAATGTATTAGTTGTTTTTTTTTCCATTATGTGGACAAATAGAGGTTAAAACCACTTCAACCTGACTAAAAACTGACATTTCTTTAGTGTCAGAGCCTTCAAATAGTGGAGCAAAATGCTTTTTCTTTGACTTGTGATTCTATACAGATGGAGTACATTGTGAGAAAGCCATTGCATGATGGCCACGACACACTGCCTGCAAGCTACCTTGTTGAACTGCTGCAGCTTGCACGCATATGGCGTCCACACATGGCTGCTGCCAGTCCCTTTCTACATGATATTGCCTTTGGTTGTTGCATCACTAATACAACGTTCCTTCCAGAAGGTTAATATGTGGAATCGTAATAAATCCATCTATCCATCCATTGTCTACCGCTTTTTCCTGTATTCAGGGTCGCGGGGGGTGGGGGGGGGGGTGGAGCCAATCCCAGCTGACATTGGGCGAAAGCAGGGTACACCTGGACAGGTCGCCAGTCCATCACAGAGCCAGCAAAATAAATGTAATCCACAATTACAAGCTGGCATTTTCCACAATACCGTCCTGCAAATATTAAAATAAAAAAGGGCAATGCTAGAAGGCTTTTATTTTGAAATTAAAACTGAAAGAGTTAAGACACAGGGACCTTTTCATCCTCTTTACAATGACTTGTTGACTCCTTCATGCTGAAGTAAAATGAAAGTGGGATTATATTGCATGGTTGTAGGTTAAAGGTGGCCTGTGCAGGGAGCAAAAAAGATCTGCGACTGCACATTTGCAAGGACATGAACTTAATTGTGACAACTCTTCAAAGTGTCATGTTATTGGGTTATGTTTCGTTATTTCCTGTTTTATATTGAAGTTCCTTGCCTTGTGTCTTGTGTTTGTTTGACTTTCTGTCTTTGTGTTTTTCCCTCTCTTTTCTGTGTGTCACTTAAATTGTTTTAGTCACCATTGGCCTGCTCTGTTTTCTACCAGTCAGCTTCCTTCCTTCTTCTGTCCACCTCTTTCTTGTCTCTTTTATTTCTTGTGTATTTTGTCCATGTCTTTTCCTGTGTCAAGTAGTCTGCCTTAACCCTGCCTTAGTCCTTTGTCTCGCAAGCCTACCTAATCCTGTTTCTCCCAAGCCTGCCGTAGTCCTGTGTCTCCCATGTGTACCATAGTCCTGTTTCTCCCAAGCCTACCTTAGGCCTGTCTCCCAAGCCTACCTTAGGCCTGTGTCTCCCAAGCCTACCTTAGGCCTGTCTCCATACCCTACCTTAGTCCTGTGTCTCCCAAGCCTACCTTAGGCCTTTGTCTTCCAAGCCTACCTTAGTCCTGTGTCTCCCAAGCCTACCTTAGTCCTCTGTCTCCCAAGCCTACCTTAGGCCTGTCTCCATAGCCAACATTAGTCCTGTGTCTCCCAAGCCTACCTTAGTCATGTGTCTCCCAAGTCTGTCTTAGGCCTGTCTCCCAAGCCTACCTAAGGCCTGTCTCCATAGCCTGTCGTAGTCCTGTGTCTCCCATGCTTACTTTAGTCCTGTGTCTCCCAAGTCTATCTTAGGCCTGTCTCCCAAGCCTACCTTAGTCCTGTGTCTCCTAAGCCTACCTTAGGCCTGTCTCCCAAGCCTACCTTAGTCCTGTGTCTCCCAAGCCTACCTTAGTCCTGTGTCTCCCAAGCCTACCTTAGGCCTGTGTCTTCCAAGCCTACCTTAGTCCTGTGTCTCCCAAGCCTACCTTAGTCCTCTGTCTCCCAAGCCTACCTTAGGCCTGTCTCCATAGCCAGCATTAGTCCTGTGTCTCCCAAGCCTACCTTAGTCATGTGTCTCCCAAGTCTGTCTTAGGCCTGTCTCCCAAGCCTACCTAAGGCCTGTCTCCATAGCCTGTCGTAGTCCTGTGTCTCCCATGCTTACTTTAGTCCTGTGTCTCCCAAGTCTATCTTAGGCCTGTCTCCCAAGCCTACCTTAGTCCTGTGTCTCCTAAGCCTACCTTAGGCCTGTCTCCCAAGCCTACCTTAGTCCTGTGTCTCCCAAGCCTACCTTAGGCCTGTGTCTCCCAAGTCTGTCTTAGGCCTGTCCCCATAGCCTACCTTAGTCCTGTGTCTCCCAAGCCTACCTTAGTCCTGTGACTCCCAAGTCTGTCTCAGGCCTGTCTCCATAGCCTACCTTAGTCCTGTGTCTCCCAAGCCTACCTTAGTCCTATGTCTCCCAAGCCTGCATTAGGCCTGTTAGTCCCAAGCCTGCCTTAGTCCCGTGTCTCCCAAGCCTGCATTAGGCCTTTTAGTCCCAAGCCTGCCTTAGTCCTGTGTCTCCCAAGCCTGCCTTAGTCCTGTGTCTCCCAAGCCTACCTTAGGCCTGTCTCTATAGCCTGCCTTAGTCCCGTGTCTCCCAATTCTGCCTTTGTGCAGCATCCATGTTCCTCATAGCATTCTGGATTTGGATGTGTCCCTTTTTTATATTTTTTCCTCCCGCTTCATCAGTTTTGTATCAGCTTTGTCATTAAAGCTCACTTTGTTAATTTTGACATGTCTGCCTCCTTGTTGTGAGGAATTTCTTCATCATTTTGTAAATAAGGTTGTACAGATCCAAGAGCAGTTTGACACCACTCTTAGAGAAACTGACACAATCTCTTACCTCCACTCTCCTTTAACCAATTCTAATGAAATCTCCTTGTCCTCTCTGGAGCGCATAGTTACTGCATTGAGATCTTCCACCTGTCTCTCAGACTGTTTGCCCACCTGGTTTTTAAAATATGTGTTTCAGACGGTTGGTCCCGATGTCTTAGCCATTGTTAACCTATCTCTGTCAACTGGCATTTTTTCATCCTGTTTTAAACATGCCCTGGTCTATCCACTTTTAAAAAGGCCCACTTTGGATGCCTCAGTTTTAAACAATTTTAGACCGATCTCCAAGTTGCCATTTTTATCAAAGGTTTTAGAAAAAGTTGTCTCTACACAGCTGCTCACCTTTTTAGATAATAATGACTTGTTTGAAAAGTTCCAATCAGGCTTTCGCTCACAGCACAGTACTGAAACTGCTCTTATTAAGGTCACAAATGACCTGTTGCTTGCAGCTGATTCAGGGCTCTGTTCAGTCTTAATTTTACTTGACCTCAGCTCTGCCTTTGATACGGTGGACCATGATATTTTAATAAACCATCTGGAACATTTTATCGGCATCAGTGGTGTGGCGCTTGACTGGTTCAAGTCTTATTTATCAAACAGGTCCTTCTCTGTGACTCTTGGTGATGTCTGTTCCTCGCATGCTCCCCTGTTTTGTGGGGTCCCCCAGGGGTCAATTCTGGGGCCCTTGCTTTTTTCTATTTACATGCTACCCCTGGGGAGAATCATTCAAAGGCACAACATAAACTTTCATTTATATGCGGATGACACCCAGTTATATGTTCCACTAAAACCTGGCTCTTCAGATGTTTCCCACATTCTCTCATGCCTAACAGACGTAAAGACATGGATGTCAAACAACTTTCTCCACCTAAATGAATCAAAAACAGAAGTAATCCTTTTCACTCCATCCAGCTCTAGCACCTCCATTCCCGACAGTCTCCCCTCTACTCTCT
The DNA here is from genome assembly GCF_963514095.1 of Eutrigla gurnardus. Lineage (NCBI taxonomy): Eukaryota > Metazoa > Chordata > Actinopteri > Perciformes > Triglidae > Eutrigla > Eutrigla gurnardus. The sequence continues at coordinate 3,158,923 of NC_139926.1, forward strand.
GTATCCAGAATGAGGCTCGCAACCTTGGTGTCATTTTTGACTCACAGCTATCATTTGACTCACAAGTAACCAAGGTAGTACAATCCTGTTTCGGGCAGCTAAGACAGCTAATGAGGATCCACTCCTTCCTCTGTCCCGCTGACCTGGAGAAGGTTGTCCATGCTTTTATATCATCTAGACTTGATTACTGTAACGCTCTGTATGCTGGGATCAGTAAAGGAAACATCCGTAGACTGCAACTCATTCAGAATGCAGCTGCCAGGCTTTTAACAGGTAGTAAGAGAAGTGACCACATAACTCCAACCCTTGCCACTCTCCATTGGCTGCCCGTGAGTTTTAGAATTGATTTTAAGATTTTACTAATTGTTTTTAAAGCCCTGAATGGTCAGGCCCCTGCCTACATCCGTGATTTGCTTTTACCATACGAGCCTGACCGCTGCCTGAGATCCGCCGGTGCTGCCCTGCTTACGGTTCCAAGGTCCCGTCTTGTCACCAAAGGTGACCGGGCCTTTGCTGTCCATGCTCCACAGCTGTGGAACACCCTGCCCGGCGATCTCAGGCAGGCGAGCTCAGTGGCTTCTTTTAAATCTCTTCTTTAAAACTCACTTTTATCGATTAGCCTTCTCTTAATTTTGTTTTAATTTTGTTTTATCATTATTGTATGATTACTTTGTTGTGGGTGGGTGATTTTATAATTTTAAGTCCAATTTTATTTCTCAGGTGGTTTTATTATGTTGTTGCCAGGAAATTGCATTTGACCTGTTTTATTTCTGTTGTTATTGTACAGCACCTTGTAACTTGTTTTTGAAAGGTGCTATATAAATAAAGTTTATTATTATTATTATTATTATTGTTGCACTCTACAACTGTAAAAATAGAATATAGAACAATACCCTTCAGCTTACTGCATGTTTGAAGTTATCTATGTTCTCTGAAGGTTGTTGCAAATACATCATGGCAGGTTTAGAAAACACTACCTAATATATAAGACCGCTTAAGTACATTTCCATACTTCATAAAAAGGAACTCATGAAACGACCTGAAAAGCACTGAAAGAGCATCCGAGTGTGGAGTTTTCCTTTAAGGGAGACAGAAATATAGTTGTCACATCTGGACTTCTAAAAGCTTCTTCCACATTCCCTTCACAGCCTCAGAGGAAAAGTCCTCACACAGGCCTGTAAAAGCTGCACGGACTCGTTAAAGATTCCCAGAAACAGACCTATATGTGACTCACCATCTCACACACACAATAACGCCTCACCCCGAATAAACTATCCGTGAAGTCAGTTGTCATCTTTCGGCAGAATGTGTACATTTGTGGCTGAACTACGACTTCATTTCAACACTATTGTATTGATGTTATTGTTGTTCGGTTCTTTCCAGCCAAAGCAGATAGCATGGGAAGTGACATTTTTAAGCCAACAGCTAAGCTAAGCTGAGGCTGCTGTTTGAGGGGCCTTCAACCTTTCTCAACATAGAAACCCCCTCAGTGTTTGTATACAGCAGAGACAAAGGGCAGTCGAGGTTGGGTGAAAACCCTCCAAATCAGAAGAAATGGCTGACCTGGAGACAATGTGTGACGCTCAGTTTGTGCATTCAACCTGGCTGACATGGCAGGACCACACACACACACACACAAATGGTCCAACAATAAAAATTACAGTGAGGAAATAAGCAGATATCCAATTTACCAATATACCTATATAGCTATATCCATCCATTGCCATTGCCGCTTATCCTGTATTCAGGGTCACGGGGGGGCTGTAGCCGATCCCAGCTGTCATTGGGCGAAGGCAGGGTACACCCTGGACAGGTCGCCAGTCTATCACAGGGCCAACATGTAGAGACAAACAACCATTCACACTCACATTCACACCTACGGGCAATTTAGAGTCATCAATGAACCTATCCCCATCCTGCATGTGGGAGGAAGCCGGAGAACCCGGAGAGAACCCACGCTGACATGGGGAGAACATGCAAACTCCACACAGAAGGAACCCGGGCTGACCCCGGAATCGAACCCGGGACCCTCTTGCTGTGAGGCGAGAGTGCTACCCACTACACCACCTTGCAGCCCCTATATAGCTATATATAAAATATATAAAAAATAATCAGGAACATCCCAATATATTATCATGCAGAATGGAAAGGGTTAAAAATGATGCCATAAGAAATGATCTTCATCTGTATTTTTGTATGTTTCATTTGTCTGGGACTCAGTGTTTGGTTGCTATACATCTCTTAATAGTTAATAATAATAATAATACTTAATACTTCAAGTTCAAGAAGAAAACCACAATGACTCTAGTCCTAATTTCACATGTTAGCTAGTCGGTGTACCCTCACAATATCATGAATTAAAATCAATAGATCAAAACAAGTTCATTAATACTTTCCAGTTATATTTTCACTGTTTCTGTGACAGTGTATTTATTTTTTTTATTTATTTTTTTTACATTTAATCAGTGTCAAAATGCAACAACCTGCATACACTTGTATTCAGTTATGCACAACAGCAAACTAGGGACCTCTCTGTAACCTGCCGATGTAGGAGTTTTATATTGAATAAATTGGAAATATATGTATACTCCATTGTGTTTTCTTTTCCCCATCCCTCATTCCACACACACTAGCCGCTGAATAGCTTTTCTTTGGCTGAGATGTGACAGAGACGACTCATTTGGTATGATATGCTGTCACAAGCATCATCTTTATCATGTGAAAGTGGTTGGGATTGCTGTGCAGATACTTCATAATGGCGCTCCAGACTGCTGCAGCATTCATCTAGGTCTGGACTGAGAGAGGATCAAAAACTCTTTCATCACAAACATTCAGAGCCATCATTTTGACATTTGGGCAAGAATAAGGATTATTTATCAGATCTGCCCCCCCCCATCTTTTCATCCTTTGTGTCTGCAATTGTGTTGAAAATAAAGACAATTTTATCCTTGCACTATCTGTGACATTCTATATACTGCTGGACAGCAACACAATGATACATCTTTGACTGATTTATTGTTTTGTGAATCTATATATAATGTTCATATGCTTTTCCATTGATCTTGGACCCCTGGCTGACTAGTGTGGGTCACAGGACTGCTTTGAGTTGAACACAAACGAGTTTAAGTAAGCACAATACCAACTCATTTTTCTGCTATACTCAGTTGATTTGGGTCCTTTTCCTGTATTTATTAGAACACACTACATACATCTCAATTCACTGGCTCCAAATGCCAAGGAACATGGATTTGCTGGTTATTAGAGAATAATATTTTTTCTGAAAATGAGCAGTATGCTATCCTCGGAATAACTGAAATCTGACTTATTTTTAAGCTGCAACCTCAGCAAATCAAAAGCAGTCAAAAAATTGACATTGGGCATATTTCAAGCGACATGGAAGGCAATGAGAAATATGCATGAAGCTATTGATTCCCAATATGACTGCTTTAGTGTTTTATTTGGTGGCATACATAATTATTTTGGCCAAAAACGCCATTTATTTTAGTCACCATTCAAATGAGCTGTGGTGTCCTTCTGGTGGACAGCAGCGTTCAACCAGGTTCAACCTTTACTCTGTGCTGATCTGGTGGACTCTGGATGCTGGGAAGGAAGGAAGGGTGTGTTTATGATGAATAATGCATAAACTTGTTAAAGGGACGAGAACTTAACTTTTAGCTTCTGAAATAATCAGTGAAATCTTCTAGCATTCAACTATATTCACATTTTAGAGATTGTACCGTAATTAACATTTTCCTCATTAAGGATGTATTATTTCATCCACCTGCAAACCATCCACTATTAATTACAATGTTAATTTTTATGACCCGACCCGACCATCAGCGGATGGAACTGCTCATCTCAAATGCACAAGCAGAATGAGCTGAATGAGGCCGATGACTTTCTGGCTATTATTCTACCACATCGCTTTCTCTCTTCTCATGTGATGCTGGTTCACATAGGAGTCAGCTGAAAGCTCCAGTGTGGTGTGGAGGGAGCTGACCTGGAAGGCAAAGCTCTCAATTTACCAGTTCATCTACGTTCCGACCCTCCCCTATGGTCATGAGCTCTGGCTAGTGACCGAAAGAATGAGATGATACAAGCGGCCGAACTGAGCTTTTGTCGTAGGCTGGCTGCTCAGCCTCGGAGATGAGGTGAGGAGCTCAGACATCCGGAGTGGATTCGCTGCTCTTTCGCATCGATAGGGCCGGCTTACGTGGTTCAGGAAGCCTCCCTAAAATATTCCCATCACTTTCATGTGTAAAGCTGTGTGTATAGTGAGCCTTGAGCTTCAAGGTTTTTTATTGTAGTGTGTGTGTTACAAAAAGGAAAGAATGAACCTCCACACTTAAATGAAAGCTTTTTTCTATGCAGTGTGCTATTTAAAGGTGACCTTAGGAAGACTTCCAAAAAAGACGTCCGCTTTCACTTGAACTTTCCGGTTTGCCCTTTGGATATGTAATTGGATGTTTTATCTTTTGTTTTGGGAGTCTTGAATTTGTCTGTTTGACGTCAACATTGAGCACAAATCTATAAAAGACGTCATTAGAAAGTTTGCTTCAGGCTCCTCGGGGGTCATTTGTTGAATGGCTGAAGGGAAAGTTAAAATGACATATTTTGGACATGTACTTGCTTACAAAAGTAGGTGACAATGCTGATATTTTTACAGTGATGTGTTTGCTTTGTGTCCTTTTATTTGGCGATGATTATTCCAGTATGTTCTCCAAGTTCTCCCAAAGTATTAAGTGTTTTGTAGTGGGTTGCCTTTATCTTGTTAGTCCCATTATTTGTATTTCCTCCGATATAAGATGTACACTGTCACTTTGTAAATAAACATAACGGCAGTAAATGAGCTGGGACTGAGTCAGGCATATGATTTTAGTGTATGCATCGATGCACTTGGTATATGGCTGCAGCATGTGCGTATGTGCATGTATTTACACTCCTACCGTGTGACGCTTCATGTTCATGTTTTCTCAAGAAGTGAAATACGTGTTGGATGATAACTACTCACACCCCTTTAACCCTCCAAACACATGCACAGATTGCTTCCAGTAGTCCACAGTAAATAGATAAAACATAATCACCATAAAAAAAAAGAGAGAATACATATCCTGCCTTCATCCCAGAGCACTGCAGAAGGTAAGCACATATTCACATTAATATCCAAGCTATAACATCACATGTTTGGTTATGTTCCAAATCTTTCTGTGATCTCATACAATTCCAACATGACAAACCTCCAGAAAAAAAACAGCAGAGAAGCTCAAAACACATATCTCATTACAGGTTTTGGATAAAGCTTTGACTCTTGCATGACACTCTGAGTGGATTCTCTCTTTTTTTTTTTTTCCTTTCACAATTCTTCACTGCACTTTGTGTGTTTTTCCCCTGATTCATTCCTTTTTGTGCTTGATACATTCTGTGAATTATTTGTATTTCATGGGATTTTAAATCGCTACTTAAAGGGAAACTCTGAAATGGAAGTGCAGCTTTGTTCATGTTTTCAAATGAGTTACCAAGTCCTAATCATGCAATATAAAACACCACATTCTATTACATTTAATACTGTAGACTAGACATGGGTTGAGAGTTAAGTAAAATGTTGTTTTCTATCAGCAGTAAACTGTGACCTTGGTTGATTCTTGAATATATCTGAATTATTGTTCTCATAATGCCGATTTCATCAGACTTCTCAATTAAGGTGCAAACAACAATGTCAATCCTCTAATAATTTCAGTGCTGAATCATACATCATATATTTAATGCAGCCACTAGTCATTTGTGACTCTGTTGCATCAGATAAATGACCACTGCATTAGATTGCAATATTCAGTGGTATTGTTTCATGTGCTGTAAAGGACTCAAAGTCACTTTCTGAATATTGGTAATTCATTCATTCATGAACCATCAACTGTTCATTAAACTGTTGGTACGGTTGTTGTAATTTTGAGTAGGTTTAATAATTGAAAGCCTAATTCATCAAACCCAACTCAGAAATAAGATAAGATCATAAAGAACTGTATCAATCCTGAAGGAAAGTCTTGTATCAGAGATTAATAAAAAATAACAAAAATAAGATAAAACAGTAGAATGACAATATAAACCTATAGAGCACATATTAACTGTATTAAAATAAGTAGTAACACCAATGCAAGTTGTATGAGGTCATAATAACACCAGTGCCTCGTTCAGTAACTCTAAAAGTTCTCTACTTGAATAAGTAAGCAAAAAACAAAACAATATTACCAATATCAATGACAATAAATTCCAACACTCTTGTAGGCCAGGCAAAGTAAGGCATTTAGGGGCCAAAAATAGAATAAATTGTAAAAGAATTTTTTTCAGCTCAGATAATTTCTATGAGGTGTCCAGAACAACATACTAAAAGTCCTAAGAAATCCTAGTTGGGGAAATATGTTTAATTCTCATCAATCCGAGATGTGTGCCAATAAGGCGAGACATCAATACACCCCAATGGGGCTATTTTTTTCCTTTAGTCTTATCAAAATGAAACTTTACACAATGAAAGTAACCATAAAAATAAACATTTTTTGCATTACAAGTTTCTTTGAAAATACATTTTAATATGCAAATGAGCTATACACTAATCGTACATGCCCACAATACACCCAAATAGGCTAATTTGTTTTCCTTTACTCCTACCACAATACAACTTTACATAGTAAAAGTATCCATGAAAAGTAACTTTTTTGTATTACAAGTTTGTTTTGATATGAATTTGAATATGTACATGAGCTCCATACTCATTGAATATCCAATCATCCTACTGCCAATGCAATGCTGCTTTTAGACTGGCCTCTAACCTGAAAACTGCCTGGCTTGGTAGCACCTACCAGGGGTATAACCCCCGCCAGTATAGTCTTCAGGGTCACGGAGGCACACAAGCCTCCCCACCACGACAAGGTAGCAACAACAGGGGAGGTATTTTTTTTGTTGGTGTTTTTTATTTTTTATTTTTTAAAGTTTTTTTTTAAGTTTTTTTTTAAGTTAAAAAAAAATCCAGCCTGGATCCTCGACCCCTTCTCTATGGCTCTTGGTTCTGGAACCCCCTATATCAGTTCCTGGTTTGTTCTTTGCTTAGTTCTTCCCCTCTGGGTCATATTCATCTGATAAATCAGGCAACTGTGAGTTTGTGCAGCTTGTACCACGACATTCTCCGCAAATGGAAGTGCAAGGGAGTCCATGTTTTTTGCATGTGCATCTATTTGTGCTGCAGTCTTTCTTGCAACTACAGCGGACTACATCTAGTAGTTCTGATGGTGCCACAGGCTGATCGGTCATTATTGGCATTAATCTCCCATCCAAAACATGCCACCCCCAGTCTTTTGGGTCCATATGTTCACTTCCCCCTTTCCACTCCATCAGTTGGTAGAAGACCCGAAGACTATGGAACTTTGCAGCTGTTGACGTTGGGGGGAGAGTTTGAGGTTCCACTGGAGATGAGTTCTGAGTTACTTTAACACAGAATCGCCTGTATCTCAGCATATCCAGTGATTCATCTTTTTCGCCCCCATACAGTGCTACTAGAGCTTTTTCACCTGCTGCAAAGATTATGTCTTTTTCCACATTTTCCTTTGACTGGCTGAACACCGTAGCTTGTTCGAGAAAGCTAGTGTCATTTTTTACTTTTTTCAGTGCCATTCCCTTTCCTATGCCAAATAGACGAGACGTAGAATCACAGCCTGAAATGGCATGGAGAAAGAGGAGATTGTCACACACCTTGGGACCAAGTAACTCCTTCGTCTGCTTTATGCACCATATCCGTCTTGTTTTTGTTGCTTTCTTTGGTTCTGGTGCCAGAAACAGCTCCTGTGCATTCAGATCAGCATGATGCAACAAGAGTACTAACAAGTCTGTGTCATCACCTACTAAGACTGTGTCTCTTGTTCTGGCAGAGGTAATGGCAGTTTGGACAATGAGCACATCTGCATCGTGCTTTGCATGGTCTGTGATACACCCAGCCCTCTCAAGTTTATCCCTGAGGTAAACCAAGAACCGTTGTTTGTTTTCCTTATTGTTGAGGAACTGGTCCTTTTTGGTTTGGATGATCATGTCACCAGAAAAGTGTACAGTCACACCGGGAGCAACACCTGTTCGACGCAGTTGAGTGGCGTCTTTTATCGTGAGTTCTTCTGTGTAGCCATCAAAGACTATGACAGTAGCCATACCATACTTCTGTGTGACATATCTGACATACATGTCACACACACTGTCATAAGTGGACCCGTGTGGCCATGGTAAACGATGTAGTAATGCACCCCCATCAAGGACATGCTGGACATCACTGCTGGGTTGTCTTTGCTGCTGCTCAATAGATTTCCAGAGGACATCGGCAAGAATTGCCTTGTTTGCCTGTAGGGGGAGGAAGGATGATTCAAACAAAGCAGGCGGGTGACTGCAGAGTTCATACTGGAACAGTGATGGTAAATCTTCACAACGGTCTCCCACTGCTACAAGCCGCTGGAATAACAGCTATGGATCCACTACCACTGTCTCTCCTTTGATCTTGACAGTTGATCTAGATGCAAGTGTCACTGCTTGGTCAGCTTTCCTGAAGGTGAATTCGTCCACTGTTTTCCCTACCATAGACTCCAACATTTTGCACCCAATTTCCCTTGATTTCTCAACATTGACTCCCTGCTGGGCTGTCATACCATTAGCAATGTTGTGCAGGGAAGGGTTCTCAGTGAATGGGTCTTTCTGTTTTAGATAGGTGACCAGGGCAAGAGTGTCACTGACATCTCTTGTCTGCCTGGCCTTGGACAGGTCTTTATGTTGGTCGTTGGTCTCATATGAGACACCTGTGAAGGACTGCATGGCATTATTGATGTTTGCACATGCTGGCATTGAGAGGACCCACACCAAGCGTTGAGTCTCTGTAAATCCTTTTCCTCTTGTTAAGCCTCCATGTGTTTTTACACTTCTCATGAGCACCTGCTCAATAATGAGATCAGTGGACAGTCCAGCCCAATACCTGTTGCTCCACCTCACTACGTGAAATCCCTTACACTGAGCGGACTGCATTGATTTTCAAAGAAACTTCTAATACAAAATGTTTTACTTTTCATGTAGACTTTCATTGTGCAAAGTTTTATTGTGGTAGGAGTAAAGGAAAAAATTTAGGCTATGCGGATATATTTTGGGTAGCCTTTATTCGATTAGTGTATAGCTCATTTGCATATTAAAATGTATTTTCAAAGAAACTTGTAATGCAAAAAATGTTTATTTTTATGGTTACTTTCATTGTGTAAAGTTTCATTTTGATAAGACTAAAGGAGAAAAATAGCCCCATTGGGGTGTATTGATGTCTCGCCTTATTGGCACACATCTCGGATTGATGAGAATTAAACATATTTCCCCAACTAGGATTTCTTAGGACTTTTAGTATGTTGTTCTGGACACCTCATAGAAATTATCTGAGCTGAAAAAAATTCTTTTACAATTTATTCTACGAAAAACGCTATTTTGCCTGGACTATTGGCAGACATTGATACCAGCTCTTACTTTATCTGCAATGATATGTTGTGGTTTCTTTCTTTTGACAAATGTACTTATTGTAAGTCGCTTTGGACAAAAGCTAAATGTAATATAATGTAAATACCAGACAGTCCTGCAAAACTAAAGATATGTTGAAAAGGAATATGCTGATTCAAATATATGGTTAAGGGTAGGTAACCATGGTACATTCAGATGTCTAGTGCATTCAAACGGCCCTCAACATGGCGATGGCTGAGCCGGCAGCTTGCAGCTAACAGAGCTCATAATGCTTAAGAACGGCAACAGTGCTGACGAAGCTGACAATGTTCAGCTGAGGGGATTCCAAAGTCCCAACATCACCAGCAGCGAGAGTTACAGCCAAATCTGCCCAAACAGACTTTAGACAGAAATCTGGGTTCCATCTGTATTCTCTGCTCAGATGGACATCTCTTGTATATGTTTCCATGGACTACAGTAGTTTGCTGCTATATAAGCTCTGGATTGTGACGGATGACATGCCGTCTCCTTGTAGTTGGCCTGTGTGTAAATCTATTCAAACCTTTTAGTGAAAAAGAGTTGCAGCTTTTTGATGAAGTTTAGTGACTATTGAGCAATTTCATGTTGTTTATTTATCACCCCCCCGGTGTGTGAAGACATTTACAGAGCCGATGAGCTCATCACTTACCGTGCAGTTGTTTGTGGTTGTTATTCCAAACAGAAAGGTGAATTTGATTCCTGAACATGCTGTCCAGCCATTCTGCATGAATGAAGACAACTTTTTTGTCAATGAGATTTGTTATTGTTCCATTAGTTTACTTTTTCTATCCTTTTCAGCTACAAATGATCATTTTCCCCTTTTTAATACAGTTTCTCTTCTATTGCTTTATCTCACCTTCGCTACATCAGCTAAAACACATTACAGCTAAACAATATTAAAACTGATCTACATTAAGCAACATCTGTGTAGCTTAGATGCATTTAACAATATGGTATGCTTCCTTTATTGTATAAGAGAGCCAGATACCACAGCAAGAGTCAATAGTCCAAATATGGGTGCAGTTTTGTTTTCTTCACCCATGTAGTTGGTTTAAACAGTTGTCATTGCAGTCTGATGGAATCTGGGACAACATCCACGCGTAGCTGTCTATTTAAAAATGTCTGAAATGTGTGAGAAATAATATTTCCAGGTCGTCATCATCACAAGAGAAGAGTTGACAATGAAGCAGAATTTTAGGCTGAAGACCGACTCAGACGAGTGCAGACATACTGTGATAGGAGACGGAAAAAGAAGGTGGTGGATTTGCAGCCAAAGTTTCTGCGAGACTGAGTGTCCATCTATCAGTCGAGCTCAGGCAGCGTGCTGGGAAGAGCAGTGCCTTTCTGAAAAGTTCAGAGATTTTTAAACTCGAAGCTCTTGAGGCGTCCGATCAAAAGAGTCTGAGAAAAGACGACCTGTGTCTCATACTCACCATCTCTCATTTCATTTAGTAGCTGTAATGCCTGCTCAGCCTAGTTTTCAGATCGCACGCTCTATTGGATGCTGCTGCCTAACAACTTACACAGTGACGGTTATAGGTAGCGGTGACTCACGGTGCTTCACACTTTCAGCACAGTTAAAGTGCCATCAAATACCAATGCCCGGAAGATAAGCTTGATTGGTTCATCGGTTTATGGGGACAGGGCCTTATACACAAACCAAAGTTTTATTGACACGTTTCAGGCAAATTGTTTGGGAGAAGTTTTGCCGGAACAGTTAGTAAGAACACTGTCTGGAGGTTGGAGGGAAAAGAGAAAGAGACAAGGATTACATATATTGCCCTGAATACATTGATTTATAGAATTAGCAAGAACGTGTGAAACGTGAGAAAGTGTACAGAATATTGTGATGTTTGGATGTCCATGTTTTTAACCTGGATTCATCTTGTCTCTACTTATCAAAAATGACTTATTTTAGGAGAAGTCAACAGCTGGAGGACTTCAATACTCTATTAAAACATAGTAATATACAATTGCCAGAGGTAAAATGTACCCCATGGCAGTTCTACACTTAACGTAAGAAGTACATCTTCCAGAATGTAAAGTTTCTCCTCCAAACAATGTTGATGGTTTTGTCGATGCAGCAACACTTTGGGTAGATCTGGATCACAGGTGATCAAGAGCTGAGGGGCACCTGTGATGATCTCCCTCAGCTGACTGCAATCACTCAGAGGGTATATAAGGAAGTTGCAGATCCCTGATCAGGGTGTGGTATGCCTCCAGAGGGTCAACACCTTCAGTTGGCTCTCTAGGTTTTGTGTTTGAATGAGTCTTGAGTGTGTGTTTTTTGATTTTGCCATTGTGTTCCCTCTGTTGAGTGACTCCCACTTTTTTTGTTTCTGAGTCAAATTATTGTATCTGTCATTTTGATAGTTAGTGGGTGCCTATTTCCCCAGTCAGCTCTTTGAACCCACTAGTTGACCCATGTTTGTGTCATTGTTTAGTATTTTGTTAGTTTCCCAACCTACGACCCCTGTCCTTTTAGGCTTTTTTGTCGGGGAACATAACACCCGTTGGAACCAAGTCGTTTTGTTGTGTTTCTGTTCCGTCTGTGAACGATGAAACTGTATCCATTTAGTCTGGAAAAAATACGTAATTGAAAGTGTTTCCTAAAAAATAATATACCCATACAACTAAATAGCAGAGTTGCATATCATCCCCTCAGTAAGTTGTTAGATTAAACATATGAACTAACCGTGACTTGTTGACTCATCTAGTTTTCGTAATCTGTCATAATTATAGAGTTCACCTGATTGAAGTTCCAGTTCGTGGTTCACCAGTGCGTCGTTAAGGGTGCATTCACACTGTACATGTCCGTTGATGGACGAGGGAAGGCGTGTCTAGCGCATGGCGGAGTTGCATAACGCGATCTGATTGGCTGACGGATCCATCGGCACCTGAAAAGTTGAACTTTTTTTTCCACACACGTGATGTAGCGCAACGGACCCACAATTAATTTTGGCAAGGTCAATGAGATCTGTCAATGGGGATGTGCAGTGTGAATGTGTCCTAACTCTCAGGTTGCTTTGGGTTTATCAGAGCTTTACTGGGAGAAATCTGCTGCTGGAAGGAAGATTAGAGTTGGTAAATCCTCTGTGGGTTTGATTCTAGAAGCAACGACTTTTGTTATTGGATACATTAGTAAAAATATTGATAAAGGCAGTATTCAATAACATACTTAACAGATTATTGCATCTGTACATAATACAAACATCCTGTAATCAGTAGACTCGACACAGCCTGCAGAAAGACTTATTTATTCAGGTTTATTTATATTATGAAACTGTTTATTTCTCCACGGTTGATATGAAACAATACACCAGTCTCACAAACCGCTGCTCACATCCCCAAACAGATCTTCCCTTTTTTTGTAGCTCTCTGGAGCTTTCCAGCCCGTCTCTCTTTAATTGTAAATTCACTTTTTTGGAGGGAATGCTGAATTGTTTATAGAGACAAAAGAATCCATATAATCAATCTTTAACAATGTAGGAACAGCTCTGGTTGTTTCTGAGAAGGCAAATGTAAACTTGCTCCTGGAAGAGCGAAAGGGGAGCCTGGATGTTGGATATGGATAGAGGCAGGCTGCCAAGTGCAGCAGCACACACACACACACACACACACACACACACACACACACACACACACACACACACACACACACATTGACTATGACGGGCCGCGGTAACAGATGAATGGAAATCACAATGCTTCTGTCTTCATGGGAATGATCACAGTTGACTTTTCCTTGATGACTTGTGTAGTTCAACAGTGTATTATTCCACCGCTCCTCACCTAACCACAGCCGCTCGGGGAACCTTGATGTGAAGTTTTCTTTACAAAGACCGACTCGGGCAAAAGGAAAACAAACACAAATGGAAAGATGATTCTTTTTATTGTTCCTCAAATTGTAACGAACATGTGTTTTTCATTAAAAGATTGATTGTATCTGTCGGGTGGGTATGGAGATGTTTGTTGGGGATGAAAGGAATGGGGGGGATTCATTATATTCTCCAGCTTCACTTATTTAGCCAATTTTTTCAGATTGTGTTGACTGATAAATTACATTTAAATCTGATGGAAAATGCTCCTTTTCCCCCTGAGAGACACATCCACACGTGTATGCATATGAGTGTGTATGAAAACAACACACACACTCACTCCCTCCGCAACACACACATCATAGCCTCAGCAGTACACGCCGGGAGGGCTGACATAATTGTATTAATTGTTAACATAATGATGCATTTATGTTTAATGCCTACCTTCTGGTAATTACCAAGGAGGTACCTTAAGGCCTGGAACCTGGGCCTCCTCCTCTCTCCCCTCGACTCTTTCATGAATATCATTCCCTTTGTTATTACCCCGACTGCTACAAAGACTTTCATCCTTTTGTCTTTTGTAGTCAGTTTTTCTCTCTCGGGTTCACCACAGAAAATTACCATTAAGTCATCACAGCTTAATTTGTCAGGTTTAACTCTGTGTCCCATGAAGTCCTACATTATGATCCCTGAAGTTACATTATGATGCGTTCAGGCTCCATCAGTAGATGAATAGCAGTGGGTGATATTTTTACCGTTATAATGATGTGTTCAAATGTAATCACTTAAAGGTTTCTGGTGAAAATAAACCCAGTTGTTTTAAAGGAGATATTTTACGTGAATATAAAATAGTTATTTTTGAGGGAATGAATGAGAAGTTATTTCTGTGTGGACGCGACACTAAACATCAAATCATAGAAGGGGAACAGGAATGGGGCTGAGGTGGACCAGAAACAGAACTTGGTCCTCTTTCAAATGAAACAGTTGCATCACACTAGATCTTAACTAACTAGATAACTAGATCTTATAAACATGATGAGTTCTTACTAAATATTTACATCGAGTGACTTTCAGGTGTAAGTGTTGCCTCGAGCAAACTGACGCAACTAATTTTAGCTTGCTGACTGCTTACACTACAGAGTCAGTTATGTATCGGCAATGTCAGGTTTCGGGCAAGGAGGGAGGACTCGGATGCAGAGGCAGTGTAAATGGTCTTTATTCCAAAAAACTCAAAAGGTGGCAAACGTACAAAACAAAAGATCAAGGAAAAATAGACTAACTCTAAAAACTTAAACTACAAACAAAAGATCACTCCACAGGGAGGAAAACATGACTACAAACATAAACTGCAAAAAAACAACTTAACTGGGATTTCTTTGATGGCTGTGAATCGGGGTAGGCTCATGACAAGACGAGAGACGTAACTAACTGGCAAAAACCAAGACGAGACATTACCTCACCGGCGTGACAGGTAAAGTATCACACATCAGTTTTTTTTTAAATCAAATATAAGTGGACGTAGTCATGGTGACGTCACACATTGGTTTGTGGACCAGGCAAAAAATCCCAGATGGATCCAAGATGGCGATGGCCAAAACTGCAGAAGAAATCCAGAAGGCTTCAAGTTTTGCAATTTGGCCATCGCCATCTTGGATTCTTTGCAACCAGTGAAAGAAGTGACCATATTTGGACTGAAGTAGCGACGGGTGGGTCTGAAGAACACAAGCAGCAGATCGGCACCCCCGAGCAGCAACCTTACTTCTGGATCCATCTGGGTTTTTTTTTTTTTGTTGTCTGCTCGGTGAGGACACAGTAGGCGAGCTGAAACTGAGTGTAAACTGTTTTGGTGAATCCATAATACAATTCTTTCTGCATATTACCAAGAGGGTCAGTGAACTGTTTAATTAGGCTTTTTCTTCATGGAAGCATTCCCACACAGTTATGTCTGATTTCTTTTTATAGATCCCGACGTCTCGCCACATATCGACTCGATTCCTATTTTGCCTGAGAGCCATCATGGCAACAATAAGGGCTAGCCGCAGCATGTTGGACATTATTACTGTTATTGATGACTCATCGATCCAGCAGGCAGGCCTCAGTAAACACAAATGTCTTCAGGGACCGAAAGGATCAAGGACTAAATCATGACTCCCCTGGCACAGAGGCTGCTGTAAGAGATAAGAGAGAGTACTGTGTCTGTTTGTGTATTGCATGTGTGTGTGTGTGTGTTCGCATGTCTGTTTGTCTTGGAATGGTTTTGTAATTAGATTAGAACATTTGCTACTCTGTATGTGTGTGTGTGCATGCCAGGCCTGTGTGATCATGCAGTGTTGTGGGTACGAAGATGTTGCCCAATTCATCACAGCCTGGAGTTCATGATATGCATGTTTCATCAGTGTCTTATCCTTTTACTAAACCTTGAAAAATCATTAATTTCAAGGGCAGACCTAGCAACATGTAAGCTGCGTTGCCATAGCAGATGTGTGTTTGCGGTGCAGCATATTGCATATGATAGATTTTCAAACGTTATTGATTTGTGATGGAGACTCCTCCATGGATGAATGTCCTATTGATGTACTGCTGCCAGCCTGTAATGGAGTGCAATGGTTGAACGATGAAGATGACGGGTCAAGTCCAGGACCTGCCCTTGCATCAAGTGTGTGTGTGTGTGTGTGTGTGTTACTTGTGTGTGGGGGAAGAGGTAATCTTCGTAGACAAGGGCAATGTAATTCCATTTCACACTGTGCCATCAAAAGTTGTTCAGCCGGCAGTAACACTGTGTCGGCCTGTCAGGGTTTGCGCTGCTCAAATCCAAATTACTGATATATTCTCTAATATTATCTAAATTGTGCTTACCGTGTTGTCTATTTGCATGTGTGGGTACACTATACAGGCCATATCCCAGGCAGCCACCTCCAGTTCTGAAAAGTGAAGCCAAATCTGAGGTGTCTTAAATTCTCATTACATCTCATAGTCATTCTCTCCAATGGCTATCAGGGGGAAACTCCTGGTTGCAAAAAGAAGTCTGAATGTATAGACGTCTATGAGAAAATGACTCTTCATTTATTATATCAGTACACATGAGCTTTGTGGTCTCAATCTCAAATCTTCAAACCAGCATGATGTTCATTGAGTAAATTATGTACCATGTACCAGAAAGCAGCATAATTTCTGTGATCAGAGAGTGTTGGGTAGTCAAGAAGGATTGTCATTACTTGCTGAAAAAAAAAATCGAACTAATATGATGGAAAGTAATAAGAAGATACTGGCGTTGTCAGGAGCTGCACGGTAGTGTAGTGGGTAGCACTGTCGCCTCACATCGAGAGGGTCCCGGGGATAGGTTAATTGATGACTCTAAATTGAATGTGAGTGTGAATGGGTGTCTGCCTCTACATGTCGGCCCTGCGATAGACTGGCGTCCTGTCCAGGGTGTACCCTGCCTTTGCCCAATGACAGCTGGGATCGGCTCCAGCCCCCCCGCGACCCTGAATACAGGATAAGAGGTAGACGGACGGACGGATGGAAGGACGCTTTTCACACCAATTTGACGCCAGCATTTGGACTTTACTACTCTATTCGAGTAATTTTTGTTACAGTAACAATATAACATCCATAAACCTCCTCATATGCCTCCATCAAAGGATCGTGCTTACTTTGTGAAAAGTACGCTGCGTCATCGTCATGGTGAATTTGGAATTGCATCAATTTTATATTCCCTTTTGGTTACTGGTGCTCACAATGTAGGATAAGAGTGATGGCGTTTTGTCTTTTTCTTATAACAATTATCACAACAATCCTACTCAGGACTGTTGTCTGTGTAGTCAAACTGATATATCTTCTTCTTCTTCTGTGCCAAGAGCTCCATTGTTGTCCACAATCTATTAAAACAGTCACACTTTACCACTGGGTGACAAGTTCCTTTATTGCCATGAACATTTTGGTTTATTGAGTCAATCCATTGAATCAAGTCATTAAAAAAAAGTAAAAACAGGCATAAAACAGTAAATCAGATAGAACTAATCAATCACATGAATCATGATTTTCAGTCACTCCTGATTCAATTTACTCAAGTCATAATTCATATGCACATAAAACATAGCAGGGGCTTCTCTTTTCTATTATGTAAACACACACACACATAAACATATTAGAACAACCCAAGCAACTACTTAGAAAAGCCATGGCACCCACCTAGAATGTTGTTGCCAGTTGGTCAATTCCCAAATACCACCATCGCATGTGGCTACCACTAACTAATGCTGCAAAAGGACAACATAACAACAAGATGATTCACTCTAATGGGAGGAACACATATGACAAAAGATTATTACCAATTATTTTGCCCCATAGTCAAAAAATTAAAGATTGCACCCATTTAGCCCACATATTTGCTCCTATATTTCAGATTCATTCCATCCATCGTCTACCGCTTATCCTGTATTTTCAGGGTCGCGGGGGGGCTGGAGCCAATCCCAGCTGTCATTGGGCGAAGGCAGGGTACACCCTGGACAGATCGCCAGTCCATCACAGGGCTGACATGTAGCGACAAACAACCATTCACACTCACATTCACACCTACGGGCAATTTAGAGTCATCAATGAACCTATCCCCATCCTGCATGTCTTTGGACTGTGGGAGGAAGCCGGAGAACCCGGAGAGAACCCACGCTTACACGGGGAGAATATATTTCAGATTTTTCCTTTTAATTTCCTGTTAAGAAAAAAATTAAGAGAGGCCAACTTCAAATGTACCAAACATTCTAAATCATCCAAATCTGCCCGTACCTAGGTGTTCTGAATGATGAATCCCCATTGATCATAAATTGACGCCTCCAATTTAGGATCAACTGGATTCTTATTACCAAAGGTAATGCCTAATACACTCATACCAGAGCAGGTGTTGCTGTGTGCGAATACACTGGCACATGCCCAAGAATTGGAAAGAAGAACTTCAGCAGAAGGGAAATGTGAAGGTTCTGTTAAATAAACTTAAAGGTAGAGTAGGTAATTTGGAAAAACCACAGACTTTGACTTTGAACGCTTCGCTGAACCGAAAAAATCCTGCCTGCTCTGTTCAGACCTCTGTTCAAAATTTGCTGTTGCCTAAGAGCAGAGTAGAAATGTTGGTGAAGCACAGAAATCAAAGGGTACTACCTTTTTTAAATGAGAACATTTGCGGAAACGACCAACAATAAGTGGACATTTGCTCTAATATCACTTCCTGCATGAGGCCCATTCTGACACTAAAATAGCATTTTTCTGACGGACAGAATCAGGAAAAAACTTTGTGACCTGTCTCTGTCTCGGAAACTCTCATCTGATATCCGACATCAGATATCTCTTCTCTTTCTCGGTGCTGAACTGTTGGTCTGGTCACTCGCCCTAATGTTAGCCAAACTGTGTCAGAATTTTAAGTGAACTAACGTTCTTCATCACCGTAGCCTAATCATTTTCTTAATGCTGAATGTAAATCCATCCACAAGACGTTCACAACATTCAAGGGTGGAGGGACAAGAAGTGTATGCCATTTTATACCCAGGGCTGCCAAGCCTCACGCTTTCAGTGTGACAGTCACGCAATTTGACCCATTCTCACACCACACGCCACACTTGACATTTCTCACGCTTATATTTCCCCATTCAATACTCTTTTTGAATACTTTTTTCAGGATAATAAACTTTGGTCCTTGCGGCTTGCCATAGTTCGAGTAACTCTGATTGATTGACTGAGATAACCATTCCATCAGTCCTTTGTGCCTAAATCTAACCAACCACAGAAGGCACCTTGCAATATAAACCAATCAGAAGCAATGTAAGGCGGGTCTTGGCGTATCTAACATTCTTGCACACACAACCACGCCGACATTTAAAACTACACAAAAATACTTGAGAGTAATTAGTAGTGTTGGGCCGTTATCGGCGTACTCTTATCGGGTGATAAAAAAATATATCGCTGTTAATCTATTCTCAAAGTATTCGGCCCGCGAAGGAATATTTACCGGCCCTTTTAGTGGAAACAACATTAAAACATGCTGGCCGTATAGTGACCGATATGCCCTCTCTCATCTCCACGCAGCAGTGTAGACTTGCTCCGCAAGACGCGTGGCCACAGCAATCCTCACCGCACGCCCCCGCTGCGATCTTCATGTACTTTACGCGCTTGATGTTGTTCTGATGACCCTCCGCCTCGTTGAACCACCACGATGTCGCTTTCTACTTTGAAAACTCGGCAAGTTGACACTGTATTTTGATAAGCTGTTGCACTCTTCAGACTGGTGGTGTAAGCGGAACCAGAACCGCTACTTTTATAATAAAAATTACGCTGTGTGTCTCCATCCAAAATCGGCTGCACTTGCGCTGCCTGCTCCCACAGATCCCCTCGTGCTCACATGCGCTGATGCAGGTCGACTTTTTCCAAGAAATATATGCTTGTTGTTCAAAACAACAACAAGCCATGCGTGTGTAGTATTAGGACGTGATTGCGTATGTGCAACAGGCAATCGGGCAAAGGCCTGTTTGGGCTGAGCAGTGTGAGCCAAAAACCAAATAAGTACCAACTGGGGGGGGGACAAAAACTGTCAGCATATTTAGCTAAGGCACACCAGTGTGCTGCTGATCTATGATTGGCCATTCACCGCATCAATCGAGTCGCGTGAAGACGCAGCTGAAACAAGTGATGATTGAAGACGCCGGAGCGGCGACGGATTCGGAGCTGAGATTTGGAGTACGAGTGTCGAAACATCAAAGGTAACGTTAATATTAGCTTTTTTCGTTGGCTGGCTATGCGTTGAGCATATTTAGCTTGGTTATGAACTGTCTTTTAGTCAATAGACGTTAGCCTTATAAGCCTGTAAACGCATAGCCCTCGTGTGTCATGATGTATTTTGAGGTAACATTAAATGTTAGCTAGTAAAGAGGAACTAATGTGCAAGTCTGGTCACGTTTCTGCTGTTTTGGTAATGCTCCTCTCCTCCACGTGCATTTGTTACTTATGCTTGTATAGCCTAGTCATGTCAATATCATGTAATATCATCATGTAATATTTGAATTCCAGGTGGAGTATGGCTGCAAGAAAACAGTGCACAGAAAGCAAGAGGACTGCACAGGCAGAGGAGAAGGAAGCATGGCAGAGACATGCAGCTAAGCAAAGAAATACTGCTAGAAAGAAAAAGAAAACACAATGATACTTAGCAGTACATCACAAAATCACAAAAAATAAATGAACAAATGTAAATGTCTGTGCACCCTGGCAGAGGGAGTTGTGGCACATGTTACTACAAGCAATTTCCCCCCACTGGGAGTTCACTGTTAAATGGAAAGCCCTAGATTTTTTTTGTACATAGTTTTATGAAATTATTAAACACAATTTATTACTTAACCTGTGTATGTCTCTTATTGATTTGGTAGGCCTATTAGGTGTCTAAGAATATACGTTTTTCTAGTTTAACAATAGTTTTTTATTGTTTAATATATCTACCATGCTGATCAAAGTAAAATTAGGCAGACTAGGGATGTTTTTTCTCAATATTGAGGAGAGGACATTTTAATTTACCCCTGTCTCCTCCGCTATAAATGCACACCCTGGCTGTCGACCCCCCCACCCCCCCGGAACTCTCTCTTTTTTAGCTTTTCCTGTTTGCATCCCTGTAATTAAATAAAGTTTGTTTTTTGATAAGCTGTGTTAACCTACAATTTTCATTTCTAATTTCTGGTTAATTAAAACTAGTATTCGGAGGCCACAGTGCAGGGAGAGCAGCTGGCATGGAGGTGAGGACATCAGTCTTAAGGTTTAAATAGTCGTTAAATCGGGCCAAATCGATGTTAAAAAAGGCCAAATTCTTTCCACCGCAGCCAAACGGATTATGGTACTAAAGTCTTGTTCTTGTCATTTTCTGAAACTTGGCAGCCCTGTTATACCGTTAGTGCAGCTTGTAACAGTTTCATCTTGTGTTATGGAGCATCTTCACTGTAACCACCTAGCAACCACATAGAAACACCTTCCTAACCGCAGCTACCCGTTGCCCACTAGCAACCAGCAAGCACTTAAAAACGTGACGACCAGGGTACTAACCTCGGATCTGTCTGTCTGTCTTTCTCAGCCAACTTTGGTTACTTTTAAGTACTGTTTGACATTTCTATAATTCAATTAAAAACATGCAAACACATAGATGATATAAAGAAGTTGTTTATAATTTGTGTAACATACTTTTTATAATAGACTTTGGCAGGAGAGACAAGTGAGGAGTCACAGGGAAAGATGGTTTAGAATTTCAATGGTGGACTAACACTTTAATTGCATCGTCATGTCAACATTCATTTTCAGATTATTTTTTTGTCATTTTAGCCTCGTCTGTGTTTGCCACAATTAACCTAATTCTCCTGTGTGACAGATATGTCATGGTTTTACAGTTATTGTTATCCATAATTTTGCTCTCAAAGCATTTCAACATCTTAACTTTCTCTCAGCTGTCTTTCACCGTCTTATAACACTCCAACTACTCCTACAATTCATGCTCTTTCAGTTGCCTCTAAATTATCATTCTTCCAGCATACAGTTTGGTATTCATCCAGCATTGTTCAGCATCATTCAGAGCATTGTGATTCAATGACTAAAAGTCACACCGTAGTTTCTTCTGAAAAAGCCTCTCTTAGTTCTTCCTTCTTTATGGGATTAAAGACAGGTCCAACAGCAGCCTTATCGTTTACCTGTACACTCCAGTCAAAGGCAACATTGCTCTTGTTAACTTCCCGATTCTTCCTGCTTTGCATCTGTCAGCCACAACAGCTTACCACGCACCCACTACATTAACCTTCCTGCCAGCTGATCGATGCCATGTCACTGTTAATCTTCATTGTGCTTATGTGACCTTTTACAAAATTCACTGCCCTTGGTCGCAGGTGATTAATACTGGTCTGGGTAATTGGATGTTAATTGGGCAGACTATTGACCAAAGCCCTGAGAAAATAGTGAGGGAGTCCTTTTGCTCTAGCTCATATTGATAAGCAGGCATGTAGGAAGTAAGAGACAATCACCATTTGACCGGATCCATTCATCATCATTATTATTGGTCTTTGGGAAGGCAGAGGGTTGTGTCTTGGTGATTGCCCTTGTGTGATACATCTCTTGGTGATAAAATATTTTCCCTCATATGGCAAGCTCAAACACAGATCTTATGTTAGATTGTATTATATGAACATTTTAACAAATGAATTGTCCTCCAATAGTGTACCATTTGGTTTGTAATTTTCTATTGCAAATAAGATTTCTATGTATGCTTGCAGATTTTATATTTAAACTGTTGCACAGTTTCTCAATTTCAAAATGAAGACCATAGAAATATAATTTTCTTATAATAAAAAATAACCCTAATTTGGTCACACAAGGATTTGAGTGCTGGAAATTTATGGTTAAGACAATTAATCACCTTTTTAATAAGACGATCCTCTCGAGGAGGCAAAATTAATCCTTCCATGTGTTGCAGGTTAGTAACAAGCGCTAGCAAGCTGTTTCACTTGGCAACAAACTGTGGTGGAAATTAGTGTATGATTTCCCGGTGAGCAATAAGATTACACTTAACAGAGTTTTAAGTAATGTATTAATGATTGAGTCCAATAAGAATAAACAGGCTAGCAATCACAATAGACAGACTGTAAACAGACAAAGTCGAAAGAGACAAGAGTCCTCCAAACAGGGTGTCTGAGCAGACCACGTCACCAACAGACAGCATCAGAGCAACTATCCAGCTGAATAGGGACAGGCTTCTTTCGTCGAGCCTGGCTCAAGAGTCTGACAATTCTCCAATGCTGAGCAGGTCCTTTCAATACGCATGTTGGTGTGTCCTTGGGCAAGCACCAGTCTGTTGTTTGTGTAGACAGCAAACTTCTTCCAAGGCTGTGGGGTCCATGTTTGACTAGCCAGTTCACTGGTGTCTATAGGAAGCAAGTTAACGGTTAGCTCAACAGAGTTTTCAGTTAGCTCAACAGAGATAAGCTAAATCAATCAACCAAGCTTCCTGCCCCACCCGTTTCACGAGGACAAGCGAACGTGACTTTGTAGTGAGACGGCTGCTTAGTATAAAACAATATATAGATGCTGTCTAGTGTAGTCTACACTCACATTAGTTCAAGTGGATGTAATGGATCCCAAAGGGGAATATTAGCCCACATGTACACAGTTATGACTATACAAAGAGACTGAAAGTTGACTGACGCTAACATTTAAAGGTGATTCTGTTTTAACATTGCACGTGTACATTGATTAGATGAGGATGGATGGAAATTTGATTTTCATATGAACCTTTTGTAATTCAGCTGAATTACAGTTTGCTATCAAGTGGCAGCAAATTTGAAACTGGTGTCAGAGCAATCAATAGAGCCCTGGCTTGCTTCTAATAGGGGTGAGCAGAAGGTTTGTTTTGTATATCAATAAAAATGCCCAGCAAACTGAGGCCTGGCTCCAAAATAGACTCAGTAGAGATGGACATGGCAGTACAAACTGGGCAGGAGATCTGGACCTTGTCTGGTTTTGACTCGCATCCAACTTGAAATAATTGTGGGAAGGTGTCAAACTGGCCAAGTAAGATGCTCACACCAAACTTGACATAAAAATGGTGGAGACACAATTGTATTTGTAGTGTCATATCACAACAGAACTTATCTCAGGCCACTTTAAACATTGAGGACTAAAATACGCTAACAATTTTCAGAGTCAATACATTTTCAAAGTCCCAACATCACCCAAGAGCAAGCATTACAGTGAGCAGACCAGGCCCTTTGGTTACATCAATATCAGCAACAGGAACAAGGAGCTGCTTGAACTCAAGGCGGTCACTGAACGAGCTGTTTATAGAACCAACAACATGCGGAGCAGTGGACGATGCGCTTTTTGTAGTCCATTATTGTAGTTTCTCCACTGTCGACTTATGTCAATCACCAGTGTAGATCATCAGCTGTCAATCATCAGCTGTCAATCATCAACAGGTGCATTTTAATCATATAGCTGAGTGAAAGTCTGGTCGGATTCTCCGAGCACTACAAGGAATGCATTCCACATGCCGCTTTCTGTCAGAGATGTGCTTCAACAATAAAACTTAGATTTAAATAGTATATCTATACACTATATTGCCAAAAATATTCACTCACCCATCCAAATAATTGAAATCAGGTGTTCAAATTACTTCCATGACAACAGGTGTATAAAAGCAAGCACCTAGGCATGCAGACTGTTTCTACAAACATCTGTGAAAGAACAGGTCGCTCTCAGGAGCTCAGTGAATTCCAGCGTGGTACTGTGATAGGATGCCACCTGTGCAACAAGTCCAGTCGTGAAATTTCCTCACTCCTACATATTCCACAGTCAACTGCAGCCACGACAGCAACTCAGCTACGAAGAGGTAGGCCATGCAAAATGACGAAGCGAGGTCAGCGGATGCTGAGGCACATAGTGCACAGAGGTCACCAACTTTCTGTCAATCGCTACAGACCTCCAAACTTAATGTGGCCTTCTGATTAGCTCAAGAACAGTAGAGAATGGAATGGGTTTAATGGCCGAGCAGCTGCATCCAAGTCATACATCAGCAAGTGCAATGCAAAGCTTCGGATGCAGTGGTGTAAAGCCCGCCGCCACTGGACTCTAGAGCAGTGGAGACGTTCTCTGGAGAGACAAATCACACTTCTCCATCTGGCAATCTCATGGATGAGTCTGGGTTTGGCAGTTGCCAGGAGAATGGTACTTGTCTTTTTTTTTTTTTAAAGATCATTTTTTCAGGCCTGTCAAGCCTTTTATTACTTTTTAGTATGGAGAGGAAATTGGGGGAGAGAGAGAGGGGGACAACATGCGGGAAATACTTCCCGGGCTGGATGGGGCAAATGACAGAAATTCACGAAGTGCAACACTTTAAGAAATAATGTTTTACATGCAGAAACACTTCAGACTTTTGTTGAGAGCTTGAGGTGGGGTGAAATTTGGTGTAGGCGGCCTCCTCATAATGCAAGAACCCTCTGCACGGGCTGTTGGGTGAATAAACATAAATGACACAAATGGAATTAATGCAAGAGGCACTTCACTTGTCTAAACACACCATGACAATGGTCATGGGTAGGATGCACAAGTTCTCACAGTTCTCACCTCATTCTACAGATTCCGACTCTGGTCTATAGGAAAAGTTTTTACCCCGAAATTGTGAAATCTGTGTACGTATTAATACCAGATGTCAATGTAAAGGCCTGTAATCAGATGTCATCATTTAAATAATATAAATAGCAGCAAAAAATGTTACAAAATGCATAGGTGCAGTTTGAACTTTAAAGTTGGGGGTTGACAAAAATCTACATGG
Source organism: Eutrigla gurnardus (assembly GCF_963514095.1). Classification (NCBI taxonomy): domain Eukaryota; kingdom Metazoa; phylum Chordata; class Actinopteri; order Perciformes; family Triglidae; genus Eutrigla; species Eutrigla gurnardus. Next base: position 3,184,609 of record NC_139926.1, read on the forward strand.
ATGAATCCAAATGTTCTTTTTTACTTTTATTGTTACATGTGAATTTATTGTCCTACCAATGCTGTATTGGCTACTACAACATTATGCTTAGTGGATTTTTTTCACCAATCATGCCTCTCCCCTGCCATTTGCCATGCTTTGTCAGGCCTGGACTAAAAGGAGGACTCAGATGCAGGGCAGAGTCAACCGAGCTTTATTCTGCAATATTTGGCTATCAAGAGGTAAATCGGCTGTGAAACCTAAACTTGACTGTACTACAAGAGCAAGGGAAAACAAAGAAATCAAAATCGCTCCAAAAGGGAGGAAAACAAAAGGCTAAACTGAAAACGAGAACTGATCTGCACTATCAAAAATTACAAACAAAAATCACTCTTCTTGAGGCACAAGGATTACAGAACAAAATATCAAACATGAATATCAATACTTAACACGGCAAGACTGTGACGAAGGGCTGGGGTGCACGCAGGAACAAGACACACTGGCCCAGGACAAATGAAGACACAGACTATTTAACACATGAGGGGAACAGGTGGAAACAATCAGGAATCAGGGATGATGTCAGTCCGGGGACACATGAGGAAGGGCAAGTGACCTGAAACGACAGAGGAGTTAGACTTTCAAAATAAAACAGGAAGTTCACAAGACAAAAACCAAGACGAGACAAAACGTCACCGCGGCTTGACATGCTTAATCTGGCCATGTGTCTGTGTAATCAAGGTCTATTGTCTGGAGAAGGGCTGTCTAGGCTTAGTTGGGTTGAGACTTTGATTTGAGTTTTGCTTGCACCAAGGAGCCATTCAATGGCCACATCCAGAGTTTGACTGCCGGGTGTCAGGGCGTGGACGAGGAGGGAGAACTCAGATGCAGAGGCAGTATAAATGGGTTCTTTATTCAAAATAATAAGATGTAAAAAGTACCAAACAAAAGATCTAGGAAAACGCAAAAACTTAAACTACAAACAAAAAATCACTCCACAGGGAGGAAAACAAGACTACAAACAAACTGTGAAATTACCAACTTAACTCAGATTTCTTGGATGGCTGTGAATCAGTGAAGGAACATGACGAGACGAGAGACATAATGAACTGGCACAAGACAAGGGGAGACGCAGACTTAAATACACATGAGGGTAATGGGTGACAGGTGGAGACAATCAGGAATCAGGGATGACATTAGACCAGGAAACACATGAGGAAGGGCAAGTGACCTGAAACAAGAGGGGAGTTATTTTCAAAATAAAACAGGAAATGACTAGACAAAAACCAAGACGAGACATTACCTCACCGGCGTGACAGTACCCCCCCCCCCTTAAGGGACGGATTCAGAAGTCCAAGAGGGCAGGCAGAGGGGGCCTGGAGGAGGGGCTCAGGATATTTAGGGTGGGTGGAGGGGGTCTGGGGGCAGGGCTCAGGAGGCCGGGCACGAGGGCGACGGAACCCCTCGGGAGGCCGGGCATGAGGGCGACCAAGCCGACGGGGCCGCTCAGGAAGGTGACGTGGAGCAGGCGAAGGACGGTCCCCTGTCGGGACAGGAACTGGCGACAAGCGGACCTCCTGAAGGCTGCGTGGAGCAGCCGTCGGACGGTCCCCCGTCAGAACAGGAACGGGCGACGAGCGGACCTCCTGAAGGCTGCGTGGAGCAGGCGTAGGACGGTCTCTCGTCGGAACAGGAAGGGGTGACGAGCGAACCCCCATTAGGCTGCGTGGGGCAGGTGTAGGACGGTCCCTCATCGGAACAGGAACGGGCGACAAGCGAACTCCCAGACGGCTGCGTGGGGCAGGCGTTGGACGGTTCCCCGTCGGAACAGGAACGGGCGACGAGCTGACCCCCAATAGGCTGCGTGGAGCAGGCGTGGGATGTTCCCCCGTCGGAACAGGAACGGGTGACGAGCGGACCTCCCGAAGGCTGCGTGGAGCAGGTGTTGGACGGTCCCCTGTCTGGACTGGTGACAGACGGACCTCCGTGTGGATTGGTGACGGAAGGTCCCCCGTAGGGTTGGGCGGTATGACGGTATTATACCGTGTGACGGTATAAAAGGGTCTACCGGTAGATATTTTGCAATACCGTTTATACCGGAGAAAGCGCAGATGTCTGCGGCATCGCTCTGAGTCACTGTAATTACACCGCCTCAACACACGGGGCACTGCAGGCATTGCAGCAGACTGCTTGCGTGGTTGCATGAGCACGACGAAGAAGAAACAGCTTTACCTGAGCGATAACAATCATGGCAGAGGCGGAGAGTGAACGTCACAAGGAAACGGAGGCAGCGCGACCCACCCATGACGAAGAGGAGGAACTCGTTCCAAAAAAGGGCGCTACGTCTGTTGTGTGGAACTTTTTTGGATTTAGAAAATCCGACAACGAACAAAAAGCGATACTCTGCAAAGAGTGTCGCGCAACTGTTGCTGCAGGTGGAAACACTTGTAACCTCTTCCACCACTTAAAGCTTAAACACGCGAAGCAGTATTATGAGTCTTTCGCCAAAGGCACCCCGTATGACAATAAATCACATCGATGGAGGGAGACAACGGAGGCCATCACGACGCATACTTTTTCTCATTTGTTATTTTTATTTCTTATTAAGATGGAGCTCTGTGTTTACATTTGCACACACACTATAGCTTAAGTTAAAGCTGGAGTTAAAATGTTTACCAGACATTTGCACATTCTTTGTGGCTTATTATTTATTATATTATTATATTTTCTTTAAAATAATGTTATGCTGCTGTGAGAAAATTAAAATAAAAGAGTTAAATGATCAAATGCGAGAGTATGGTTATTTTTAAGCCATTAATTGAATTTACAGGGGGAAAAACCATACCGTGATATATACCGTTACCGTGATATGAAATTATTCATACCGTGATATAAGATTTTGCTCATACCGCCCAACCCTAGTCCCCCATCTGGACTGGTGTCGACCGGACCGCCGACTGAAGGCCACTGGCATGTGTCGGCCGGGCCACCGACTGAAGACCACGAGCTGAGACATGGGCTTGTGGCTTGGCTGTGACTGAGGCATGAGCTGGTAGCTTGGCTGGGACTGCGGCATTGGCTGGTAGCTTAGCTGTGGCATGGTCTGGTAGCATGGTTGGGACTGCGGCATGGGCTGGTAGCTTGGCTGTGGCTGCGGCAGGGGCTGGTAGCTTGGCTGTGGCTGCGGCAGGGGCTGGTAGCTTGGCTGCGGCAGGGGCTGGTAGCTTGGCTGGAACTGTGGCATGGGCTGGTAGCTTGGCTGTGGCTAAGGCCTGGGCTGGTAGCATGGCTGCCCTCCATCTTGGACGAGATGCCATCCCCATTTGCCTCATGGACCAAGAACATCTACCACCTTGCCTTAACTACTGCATCAGCAGGAGTTGGGGGAAGTGGGACTCTCAAGGCCTTAGGTGTGGGAGCCCCAACAATGGGAGTGTGTTCAGCCCGCCTAAGATGCTTGAGGTTGTCTCTTATCTGTGCTCTTTTACAGCTACTAGGTGTTGCGCAGCTATGCTTTATAGGCCAGGAGAGCCTGCCCTCGCCTTAAGCAACTTCCTGAGGAAAGAAACCTTTTTGGGTCCCCACTTCGCTTTCTTATTCTCCCCTCATAAACAGACCAGCTTCCTCTGCTCTCCTAGGTGGACTTCAGTGTGGCGCCTCCATTTGTGGTTATTGAGGCCACCAGAGTGGAAAATGCTTTGATGCAATGACCACAGGCATGCAAGGACTCCTGCCTGCCCACTCGGGGGGGCGCCACATTTCGGTACATGACATACTCTACTACTGCATAGTATCATAAGTGCCAGCACACTGGCACTGCAACCATACGTATTTTTTCTTGATTGATGGGTCTTGGCTAAGTGGATAGTGGCCACACAGGGTACATTTTTGGGGAACCCATTGCAGCATCATGACAGTAGCCACAGTCCTGGGAAGATGTTTGTGATTCCCCCATTACCTTTTTCCAGCTCTTGTCCAAACTAGGGATCACATTCCAGCCTTTGGCTTGCTCACGTGAAAGAGTGCTCATTTAATGTGCTGGGGGACTGTCTTATGAAGCGTAGCCAAGTTAATGGTCTAGGGGTTCATGGCCTCACCTTTCCTAGTATTTATCCTGCTCAGTTGTTTAGTGGCCCTCTTGGCGCCGGCACTAAGGCTTGTGAGCTGCCCGGCAGGTCATGGCAATAACGCTGCAGTATCGCTATTTGGCACCATCAGAACTATGACGGTATCTGATCATCTTCGATCAGATAAATAGATTGATAGATGCTCACCCCAATTCTCTAGATTCTGAAGACAATGACAGATTTTAATATTTTAAGAACTTCAACAGTTAGTCTATAGTCTTGATGGTTGTCGGTGTCAGTGGCTCATGAATTGGCTCCCACATTTCATTTATTATCCAGAATTGTTATAAATAATTGATTCCCAACTTTGTTAGTCTCTTGTAAACTGTTACCTTGATGATAGAGCCAGAATGAAACACTCTTTGATACATGAGTTGATAAGGAGAATAACGATGAGGCCTGGACAGAACATTTAATTAAACTTCTGTAATCCTTATGGGGGTAGTAAATCCTACATTTCCCAGCAGCGCTGTCATGTTCAAAACCGGCTTTAATCTGGGACATGAAAATGAGTTCTAACATGGAGGCATGAAGTTATTGCTTCTCCATTTAATAGCTATCACTAGCCCAAGGACATTTTAATGTCCAACCTTGCCCTGAGCTGTTGTGGAGAATTTTTACAGACAGCTCAGGGGGGAAGTAATTACACCCAGTTTCAAGATATGAAATACAGTTGAGGACTTTTCAAATTGCTGTATGACAAACACTTGGTCACTGCATGAAGCCTGTTCTTGGCACGAATCAGTGCAAAGAGCCAAAACCACGAGGTCACTAGTCACCTGTCTCACAAAACACAATTTTTCTTTCAGTGACCTTTTTTATTGGGAAACAATGCAGAAGTAATAAAAAAAACCTCACTTTTGAGGGAGAGCGGCCATCTTGATCGGAGAGACAGGAAATTGAGGATCACACGGCTCAAGTAGCACACCTGTGACACCAGCACCACCTGCCTGACCACTGCAGGCTAAATGAGTCCTCACATACACTAGACAGAATGAAAGCTCTGGGCCCGGTTTCCCGATAACGTCCACTCTCAGCGCGCTACGAAGACTCCTACGTTATGACTTACCAAAGTTGTTTACCTCTATAGTCGTGGTTCCCGAACGGTCTCTTAGGAGTCTTCTTAAGAAACACTCCTTACGTCGTACAAACACGGCGCTGTCCAGAAAAGAGTGCTGTAATCGATTGCTCAGAGTTCGATTTTCCATTTCATGCAGCATTTCATGCGCAGGTGCATGACAGCACTATATTATAAAATGCCGGCTATTGCAGTGTTTGCGAATAAAACATTCCTAGAAATCTTTCTATGCTTTAACATTTATTTAAGCATGGTCGAACATACTAACATAGCCTATACTGATTTAAAAAAATGAATATATAGAAAATATAGAAACAGCGGACGAGTTAGAGCCAATTACATCCTTAATTCCATGCTTAATTCAAACATGCCATTTCAAGTGGCTTCAATTGGCTACGGATGCAAACTTGGAATGAACAATTAAACAACTTAGCCTATCCTGCTATCCTGCATGTCTACACAGATACGCCACCCATCACTTCCTTCCATTAACTGTTAAAACAGTATAGGCTATTAGGGAAAATGTTGTAGCCTACCGTAGGCTATGTTTTTATAATAGTGTGTAATTGCTTTGCAATCAGCGCTGATTGACCAGCAGCCCTGTGAAATAGGCATGGTGTAATTCTAGTGTGCCATTGGTTAACATCACCTATAAGAGGAACCCCCCCCCCCCACACACACACTAAACATTGTTGTAGATTATGATGGCGGACAAAAAGACACGTAAAAAAAGAGCACCTAGCTACATGGTGGAGGACACAGAGGTCCTTTTAGAGGAGGTCAGTGTAAACAAGGCTATCCTCTTTTCGGCCTTCCAAACAACTGTGTCGAATAAGACAAAACAAGAATTATGGGTTGAAATAGGCCGAAAGATGGCTGCATCGGGTTCTGGCGCACCGAGGGAGTGGCAAGAGGTCCGCAAAAAGTGGCAGGATGTCGCCAGCAGTGCCAAAAACTGCAATGCCGCAGTCCAGAGAGACAGGCTCCAAACGGGTGCTGGCCACAGCACAGTGCCAGCTTTGACTCTGATGGAGGAGAAGGCCCTTGCTGTGATAGGAGAGACCTACTGTGATGGGATCGCGGGGGGCAATGACCTGAGAGGTGATGCTGGACGCTCGCAGGCCAGACGATCCCCAGCTACCAGGACCTCTCCAGAAAGAACATCCCCAGCTGCGATGTGGTCTCTGGCAAGGCGATCACCATCCCCAGCTGCGACGCGGTCTCCGGCAAGGCGATCTCAATCCCCAGCTTTGATGGTCACCCAGGACTGGGCGGCAGCAACCTCCTCCCCCGCCAGCAGCACCATCTCACCAGGCACAGGCACACCACCGCCTTCGAGACACCGGCTGACATCCTGCCGGTGCAGCGAGGAGCTGATCCAAATCGAGAAGGAGAAGTTGGTGGTGCTGAATGCAATTGACCAAAAATTAAAAATTGCGACAAAATCTCACGCCAGACGCTACAACTAAAGAGGGCGAAGCTGGAGTTGGCGATGAAGCAGCATGCGCTGGCTGAGGCCCAGTTCCAGAGACCCGCCATCTCTGTCCCTGTCTACCTGGCACCTGAAGGTAAGCCTGTTGTTGGTTTATTCATTCTGATGTGCTTGATTTCATCCCAGTTGGCAAACAATCTAATTTTGGATTTTTATCTTTTACAGACACTGAACAGCCATAGTCCGTCACAATGTGTGTGCATATGTGGGTGGGTGTGGGGGAGTGGAGGAGAAAATAAAAACCCATGCACATCAATTACATTGTTTGTCATGTTTGGTCAGATCAGCTGATTGCTTGTTTGTAGGGAAAACCACTGTATTATATTTAGGGGTGGGAATTGATAAGTTTTTATCAATAACAATGCCATTGTCGATTCTGCCTATTGATCCAATTCCTTATCAATTCTCTTACCGATTCCTGAGTAGTTCAATAAGTACTTATATACACTATAATAGGGGGTTTTAGCCCATAAATTAAAAATAAATAAAAAACGCACCTTGAATTTTTACACATTTTATTAACAGTGGACTTCAGGAGTCAGTGCAAAGTTCTGACGCGTTGGTCTGGCAAGCGTGGGCCCGATCTATACTAGATAATATCGGAGTTTGTCTACAGCCCATTTTATTGCGAGACACTCTTTTTCTACCGTAGAATAATTATTTTCTCGGGGTAACAGTCTGCGGCTGATGAATGTAATTGGATGTTCCTCACCGTCTTGGAGTTGAGACAGGACGGCACCCACCCCGGTCTCCGAGGCGTCGGTCTGGACCACCATGGGGAGGGAGAAGTCAGGGGTCACCAGGACGGGGTCGGAGCAGAGGGCTGCTTTCAGGGCCGTGAACGCTTCTTCCGTTTCCGGGGTCCACTTTACCCGGTCCGGCTGCTGGTTTCTGGTGAGGTCGGTGAGGGGACCTGCGAGGGAGGAGAAGTGGGGGACGAAGCGGCGGTAATAACTGGCTAGGCCCAAAAACACTTTTACCTGTCGTTTTGTCTGGGGCCGGGGCCACTCACGGATCGCCTCGACCTTCCCTATCTGGGGCTTCACGCATCCTCTCCCGATGGTGAACCCCAGGTAGTTAGCATCCTGGAGGCCGAGACGACACTTCTGGGGGTTAGCGGTGAGCCCCGCGTCCCGCAGGGCCTGGAGTACCGCTTCCAGTTGGGCCAGGTGGGTCCCCCAGTCCTTCCCGTGTACCACTATGTCGTCCAGATACGCGGCGGCGTATTCCTGATGGGGCCGAAGTACCTGGTCCATCAGCCGCTGGAACATGGCCGGGGCCCCATGCAACCCGAACGGGAGCCGGCGGTACTGGAAGAGCCCGTTGGGGGTCGCGAAGGCGGTCTTCTCCCTGGCTCCGGGGGCGAGGGGCACCTGCCAGTACCCCTTGGTCAGGTCGAGGGTGGAGATGATGCTCGATAAGCTCGTCCACCCTCGGCATGGGGTAGGCGTCGAATTGGGAGATGCTGTTGAGCATGCGAAACTCATTACAGAACCTGATTGACCCATCAGGTTTGTGGACAAGCACAATAGGGAGAGAGGGCCATAGGCTTGCCATCCGGTCGCGGAGCCCCTCCACGTGCTCCACCAGGGTCCGGTGCGGGGACGGCTGCTGCTCCCAGGCCTCCTTGGCGAAATCCAGGAGACCCTGGGGTCTTCGCCCGTAAAGTAGTTCGAAAGGGGAAAATCCTGTGGACGCCTGGGGAACTTCACGGATTCCATTACTTTTTTAGCATACTTTTCAATGTCCGGTTGAATCGTTCTACCAGCCCGTCGGTTTGCGGGTGGTACACCGAGGTGCGTAATTGTTTGATGCGTAGCAACTTGCACATGTCCCTCATCAACCCCGACATAAAGGGCGTACCTTGGTCTGTGAGGATCTCTTCCGGGATGCCGACTCGACTGAAGAGCAGGACCAGTTCCCTGGCGATACCTTTCGTTGCCATAGTGCGGAGGGGGATGGCCTCTGGGTAGCGGGTGGCATAGTCGAGGATGACCAGGATGTATTGGTGTCCGCTGCTGCTCTTCGGCAGGGGTCCCACTAGGTCCACGGCGACCCTGCTGAAGGGAGTTGCTATAATGGGGAGGGGGATTAATGGAGCTCTTACGTGGGGTCGCGGGGCTACCATCTGGCAATCGGGACACTGCCGGCAGTGGTCCTCCACCGCTCTCTTGACCCCCAGCCAGTAGAACCTGGCGACCACCCGCTCCAGTGTCTTCTCCACCCCGAGGTGGGCGCCGAGTAGATGACTGTGGGCGAGCTGGAGGACCAAATGACAGAGGGGACCCGGCACAACAAGCTGCTCTATTTGTTCCCCGGCCTCCATTATGCCTTCCACGAGGGCCACCAGCTGCTCTGCCGTCTGGGGGTTAGCCTGGCAGGCCAACTTTTTGGCCTCATAGGGGAGGGCACGTAGAAACCGGTCCATTATAACCCTCTCCACCGGACCCGGGGTCGCTGGCTCGGAGGCCAGCCATCGGTTGGTGAGCCTCGTGAGCTCAAACATTTGCGCCCGCGGTGACTCGGTTGCGCTGAAGGTCCAGTCATGGACGAGTTGTGCCCTAGAGATCATTGTGTGCCCCAGTCTTTTCAGGACCTCCGTCTTTAGTACCTCATAGGGGGCCGCTCTCTCCTCACACAGGTCCTGGTAGGCATTCTGAGCCACTCCGGTGAGGAACGGGGCCACCAGGTAGGTCCACTGATCCCTGGGCCACTCCTCTCTGGTGGCCGTCCTCTCGAATGTTAAGAGGAAGGTTTCGACGTTGTCTTCGTCGGTTTGCTTCATTAGGAACCGGGCCGGGTTTATCTGTTTCTTCGGCTCAAGGTTCAGTAGTCTCTGGGTCAAGGCGCCCGTCTACTCCATTTGCATCCGCTGCATGTCTACCGGGCGCGCGCACAGCTCAGCGAGGTCCGGAGCTGCTGCCATCGTAGTGGGGAGTGTTTTTTTATTAATATTGGTCGGCGGGTGTCTGTGCCCGCATCCTCCACCATATGTGGCACCCTCAGGTGTGGGGAGGGCGGCGTCTTTGGGCGAGTGCGGGGTTCGGTGTCCGGGCTCGGGTAGTCCTACGTTCCAGGGTTCGGCAGGGGGAATGGCGGTCAGGCAGGCGTGGGTCGGTACACAGGGGGGTTCTCAGACGATCCCGGGGCCGGGCAGCCAGCAGGGTTCTCCGTTCTAAGGGGGTCATACACAGCGCTTTGTTTCCACTCTCTCTTATTCTCCACTTACCTCTCCAATGTTTCGCCGTAGCTACTCCGGCGTCTCTGGGCATCTCTTCCTCCTTTTATCTCCGCCCCTCTCGTTATGCCAACTCTCCCCAGCTGTGCCTTCGCCGCACAGGTGAGACCGCTTCCCTCATTGGAACTCCTTATCTGGTCCTCTGCGGAGGGAGAGCATACAAAGTGCCACGCTGCTCTCGCATGCCAGGGCGCGATGTAAACATTCCCTTTTCCCCATCCTTACCCGGCGGGCGCCACAAAACATTAACACGTTCAAAAAAAATTGACACATTTTAATCGCACTTATTATTGCACCACGGAACGTTTCTCACTGGATGAGTTTCAGGCGGACTGATTACACTTGGTTCACACCGGCGCGGAGCGCCGCGAATAGGCGCGGCCATCCCACGCCGTGAAGCGATCGTTTCGGTGTCTGCTCTATTTTTTGGCGCGTGCCGCGAGCGATCATGTCAATTCTGGCAGGAAATCGCACAAAGAAACACGAGACAATCCGGTTAATTTTCAAAATAAAATACCGCGATTGACAAATGCGATATTTGTGTATCTAAACTTGCACTGGGAAACAGGAAGAGAAAATACATTTAATAAATGTGAAGAGTAGATAAACAAATATGTGTATTTCAACTGTATATTACACTACTACTGTCTACTACCATATACACTCTCTCTGTCTGTGTGTGTGTGTCTCTCTCTATCGCTCTCTTTCTCTCTGAACGGATAAATATGTTGGACTGAACAATATGTTGTTTGGACTGAACAAAAATAAACAATATTTTGTTGCTTAAGCTTATGTATTCAGTCATTATTCAATGGTATACTATAAATCCATGTGAAAAAACCTCTCACTGTCCTCAGGTCAAATATTTATGGGTTAAAGACGTGACGCTTGCTTTTTCTGTCCGACGGAACTTTTTACCTAATAATAAACATTAAAATGAATAAAAATATAACATGTATGTCTAATACCTTCCTTAAACATGTGCCCACTCTTATTTCTTTAAACATGTTGGTTATTGGTCATTTTCTGCCATCTGAAGTGTGAAAACATCATGTGGGGCGACCGTCCGGCCTTGACTTCTGTTTGGACAACTGGTTTTAAATCACATTAAAACAATTTAAATATAATCCTTGCCCTATTTGGCATAATTTCAAACTTGTTTTCAATTTATTGACAAAGTTATGAAGCATTTGTACATACATTTCAATCATAAAACACAAACAGATCTTGTCCGAATATGTTCATTGTCTGAAATATCATCTGGGGCGACCATCAAGAAAATACAATTATGGGACTTTTATTTTGACAATCATCTCAAGGAGGATGTTGCATCAGCCAGCCACACTGTGAGGGTCCCAGAGAGACAACTTGCAGGTCAGTAGTCTCTCATCTTTACAAATAAATCCTCTTTTTAACTGCTGCATTGTAAACGTCACATTGGGATATCATGTGGGGCGACCATCCTAAAACTGTGAATAATGAGTTTTATACGCAAATCTATATTTTGAAGGTAAATTTGTTCGTGATATGTGGTGAGAAGTAGCTAGCTTGGATGCTATAGCTAACCGTTTGCCTGTTATATTTGATAAAACTTGAAAACATCATCTGGGGCGACCGAGCATCATGTGGGGCGACCACCGCAGACGGTTTAAATGATAGATAATACATATCCTGTATTTGTAGTTTCTGTATGCTTATGTTTTCATTCATGATATACATTTAGTTATTTGTTTTAACATAACTCTTTCTATATTTCAACATATGTTTTTCTAAATTTCAATCATTTCCATACTACTTTAGAGATGACCACTTCTTTTTGATTATTGTGTCTTTATCAGAGAAATGTGTGAATATTAAGCATTCATTCTATTTTTCAGTTCCTTTTCTAGCTCTATGTATGTTTAACTATATAACTTTTTTCTAGATGGCCCCACTAACGAGCAAACAAAAGACTGCTCGCTACAGGCAGCGGATCAATGCAGACCCTGCAGCAAGAGCTGACTATCTTACCAGGAAAAAAGAAAGGTAAAAATATATAGGCTAGGTAACATGCAGTATATCTTTCTCATGGCAGGCTCTATTTCAAAATATCATATCACATAAGTATGTATGTTATTTAGGCCACCAGAATCAGTGACACAGTATACATTATTGTTTCAGCTACCAGAGAAGAAAGCAACAGGGCAAGATTAGATACATGAAGTCAGATGAACTTTCAGAGAGAGAGAGGAAGAAACAGAAAGCCAAGTGGAAGGCTGCATCTAGAGGTTACAGGGAGAGGAAAAAGATGGAACAGGCAATGCTGGAACTGACACCACCATCCTTAGAGAACACTCCACCAGTTCTAGTTGGTATAGAGGTTGATGAGCAGCAGGAGAATCCAGGGCAAGTTGTGGTGAATCCCCTACCTCTAAACGAGGAATTTAACCCACCAGTGTCCTCTACACCAGAGAGAGAAAGAGAGAATACATCTGAGAAACGTTGTAAGAGACTGAAGGCTCAGAAGCGTAAACTACGTGAGGAGAACCAAAAACTGAAAAAACAACTAGCAGAGATGAGAAAAAAACAGGAAAGAGCCAGAAAGAGTGAGGTGAGGGCTAAAGAAAGGGTGCGGCTGAGTGAGAAGTTCAAGCCCAAAGGAAAGAAAAAAGTGGCAACACAGAGAGAGCAAGCAGTTGTTAGTTTTTTAACAAGAGATGAGAACAGTCGCCTTTTACCTGGGAAAAAAGACACCATCACTAAAAACGAAGTAAAATATCAACGACGCGTGCTTACAAATCCACTTAAAAAACTACATACACTGTACAACAGTGAGATGGAGAAGAGTCTCCGCCTATCTTACAGGCAGTTCACCCGAAAACGGCCCTTCTATGTAACAGAGCCAAAGATCCGAGATAGGGAGACATGTGCATGTATGGAACATGAAAATGTGCACCTGCTGGCCAACAAGCTCTACAGCAGAGGAGTGCTCAATACAAAAAGCATCTCTGAACTGCTGGGCATGATAGTTTGTGACACCAAAAAGAGAGCCTGCATGGATCACACTTGTGCCAAGTGCTGCTTTGAAGAAGTAGAGCACCTTGAGACCGAGAGCAGCACACAAGTCACCTGGGAGCAGTGGAAGAGGGTGACATCCACTAATGGACAAAAAACCTTTTCTAATGTGGCCAAACAGACCCAGACCGGAACCATAAAGGACTTGATGGAGCTTTTCCATCAGAAACTAGAAGTGTTGGCAGTCCACCAGTTCAACTGGCTGCACCAGGCAGAGCAGTTCCGCCTCCTCAAACAAAACATCACGGAGTGTGAAGCTGTTCTGCACATCGACTTTTCTGAAAACTATGCCTGCAAGCTAAGCACAGAGATCCAGTCCTTTCACTTTGGAGGCAGTAGACAACAGGCTACTATCCACACAGCAGTCCTGTACACTGTCCATGGGATCAAGTCTTATGCAACACTGTCTGACTGCCTTCGCCATGATGAACGGGCAGTGTGGGCACATCTAGAGCCTATCTTGAAAGAGCTTCGTGAAACCTTCCCACAAATCACTACCCTCCACATTCTGAGTGATGGGCCCGTTACACAGTACCGTAACAAAAATAACTTTTACTTGCTCAGTACTGTGCCTTTCCTCTCAGGATTCACAAATGTGACCTGGAATTATTCAGAAAGATCCCATGGAAAAGGGGCCCCAGATGGGATCGGTGGCGCAATAAAGAGAGAAGCGGATCTCTATGTTAACAGAGGAGGTGAGCTGCAGACACCAGAAGCTCTTTATGAGATGCTGACGAAAAGAGGCTCAAGTATCACTCTCTACTGGGTGACAAGTGAGAGCATTGAAAAATGTGACGAGTTGATTCCTGGCAACTTGGAGGCTGTGAAAGGCACCATGAAGATCCACCAAGTTGTGTCCTCACAGCCTGCAAAGATCACGCACAGGGAGGTGTCTTGCTTCGGTAAGCGCTTAGAGACAAGTCCATGCCCTTGTTACCAGCCCAATAACTGTAGACCTGAAAGCCACCATACGCCAAACTGAGAAACCTGAGCCACCTAGGGAACAAGAAAGTGTTCTAACTGAGAACCCCTCAAGCTCTCCACCTGAGCCACCTAGGGAACAAGAAAGTGTCCTAGATCTATGTGGCAGGTTTGTGATAGTAACCTACGATGAGCTTCCATATGTAGGCCAGGTCCTAAAGGTTGTGGAAGAGGAACTGCAGATCAGCTGTATGCGACAGTCTGATGAAAAGAACTTGTTCTTGTGGCCACAAACTCCGGATGTTACTTTCTACTTTAGGAAAGATGTTCACGCTGTCATTTCAGAGCCTGAGCCAGCAACCTCATGCTTCTCTAAGTTGACCTGCCAAGACTGGCAGGGCTCCAGACTGCGACCAAATGGTCGCATTTTGCGACTTAAATCTGTGACAGTGCGAGTACATTTTTAATCTACTCGCGCATGCGCGACCAGTAAATTTGCAGTTTTTTTTGTTTTTTTTTTTGCTGACAAACTTACAGCCCACTAGTTGGCGGTAATGCAAAAATGAGCTGGTTTGCCAACCGACATTAACTCCAAAAGAAGAAGAAAGGAGACGGCTGGCCAATGTGCGTGAGAGCGGGGGGACGAATGACCACTGTGATAGGCTAATATGTGAAAAGAGGCGGTTCTTTGGGGTTATCGCGCGAATCCACAGATTTCACATACCGGCATCAAAACAATGGACAATGGCGGCGAAGCGGACTATCAGCTCGTACTTTCTACCCAGTTGTGTTAAACATAATGGGCCCTAGTTTCGTAGACCAGGCGCAGTCAGCTTTCAGCGCACCTGCGCCGCGCCGACGGGGTGTGTCCGCCTGGACTTTGCAAGTTTCGTGCACCGCGCAGGCTCGCGCAGGCACACCTCCCGTCTCGCCCACCAGCGCAAGTGGGAAAGAGGGAGGAAAAGGAGGCGTGGGTGGGAGACGAGGAGGAGACGAGGCGTGGACTGGGATTAATACAGCCGATTCAGATCTTCACCAATCAAATGAGCTCCTCTCCTCTCCTTTAATGCGTTAGGGGAGGTTCAATGCAAGTTCCGTCTTTTTACAACCCGATGACAGAAGCAGCGCCGCTGCTCCCACCACGCTCATCACGCGCTGTGCGCGCGTATCATAATAATAACAATGCCGATATTATAAAAAACAGGAGAGAGAGAGGGAGATATTTTCGTCCGAGAGGCTGAGTTTCTGTTACGCGTGCCATCCGCCTTTGATCTGACGTCAGATGTGACGGGACAATCTATATAGATATAAATTCACGTGTTGATTCAATTAGTTGCATTAAATAGTGTTTGTTGTGATTATTTATTGCATTTAAATGTGCCTGGAACTGTGGAAACCTGCCTGTGAGGTTTCGGTGACGTGTACGCACTGCGCGCCGTCAGCCAAACTTCCACTCCGCCAGCTGTGATTCGCATTGAATGAATGGACTTTATTTACGCCTTGCGCCGAAAGTAGACCAGGTTGGAGCTGGCGAGCTTTCAGCGAAGTCTCGGCGAGGCTTTTTGCCACGAAACTTCCGCTACGCCAAGCTGAATCTGTGACGCCTCCCCCTGCTGCGCCGCCACACCCATCTTGGCGCAGGCGATCCACCAAACTGCCAAACTTAAAGCTGTGTACACACCGGAAGAACTGCCCGACTCGTGTCGGTAAATTCGGCGTCTGCTACTTAATATGGCCGACTCGAACAACGACATGGGCGGTTCACACCTACGGAATTACAGCCGACGCCATACGTTCCGCGCTTGCGCGAGATGTAATGTCTCCAAAACAACAGGCGGCGCTTATCTGTATTGTGGGCCAAAAAACATGAAAACCGGAAGTAGGCGGTCCTCTCTAGACCACCTTCTTCGATTCCACTGGTTATCTGGTATGTTTACCATCGTCACTTCCGGGCTTCACTGATTCGCTAGTCAAGCTGCTAGCCTCCACCAATCAGAATGGTAAAAGAATGACCGACTCGAATGGCGGATTACACATTTGAATCGGCTGAAATGAACGCCAACGTGGGCCGATTCGAGCGACCACACCAAGGAGACTCATGTCACGGACGCCGACTCTCTCAAAGACGCCGATTTTCGGTCCGGTGTGAGCCCGCCTTAAGGTGCGTGTCCACAGGCAGCGGTGTTTCCCCGCGTCCCATTCATTGTCTATGTGAAAAGCCGTGCAATGCATTCTGGTAGCGTCGCGGCGAATGTCGAGAGACGGCGCGCGAGTTGGCCGCTCCTCATTTGCCTAAAGTTGAAGTCGAATCTACTTTATGCTAATCAGAGGCGCCGGGCTCGACTCGCCGCCTTGGGAACGCTCGCGAACGCTCGCAAAAATGTGTTGTTTAAAGGAGAGCGCCTGTCAATCATTCTCTAGTGGCAGCCCACCAAGCGTGCAATGCTGGGAAGCGGCGCGTCCACACGCGTTTAAAATCGCCCCTGTGGACACGCACCTTTAAGGTGTGTGTCCACAGGCAGCGGTGTTTCCCCGCGTCCCATTCATTGTCTATGTGAAAAGCTGAGCAATGCATTCTGGTAGCGTCGCGGCGAATGTCGAGAGACGGCGCGCGAGTTGGCCGCTCCTCATTTGCCTAAAGTTGAAGTCGAATCTACTTTATGCTAATCAGAGGCGCCGGGCTCGACTCGCCGCCTCGGGAACGCTCGCGAACGCTCGCAAAAAGTTGTTGTTTAAAGGAGAGCGCCTGTCAATCATCCTCTCGTGGCAGCCTGCCAAGCGTGCAATACCGGGAAGCGGCGCGTCCACTCGCGTTTAAAATCGCCCCTGTGGACACGCACCTTGACGGTGCGCAAGGCTGCGCGGGTCGAAACTTGCATTGCGCCGGCTCCGCCACCCTCCGCCGCCCTGAGCTGCGCCACGAAACTAGGGCCCAATGTTCCGGAAGACACAAACGTCGAGAATGAGTCCAACTCAGAATGTGAGGAGACGGTCGTGGCGAAAAAAGCCTGTTTAACTGGTTAATGTTGTTAAAACTGTTGCACAATAAAATATGAATTTATAAGATTGTAGTTTCTGCATTTATTGTCAAAGTATTAATTAGTAATACAGTGAAAATTATAGGAAAACTTTGCAAGTCGATTTCGGTGTGCGCTCCTAAATTTTCTGCTTGCGCCCCTAAAATTTTAAGTTAGGGGCCACTGTGCTCCTAGTGAAAAATGTTAGTCTGGAGCCCTGACTGGGTAAAGTTCAGAAATGCCTGGGGTTAAAGAAATGCCTCCAGATTAAGCCTACAATGTGTCTGGAGTTAGGAAAATGCTAATGTTGTTATGTTCAAGTGTTTAATGAAATAGTAAGGAAAATGCTTATGTTATGACGTTTATGTGTCAAATGAAAATGAAATGAAAATAGTTATATGCTGATTCTTTAATAAAATGTTTTTAATTTGTCTCAACTCTGTAAATTATTGAATAGCATTAACTGCCTGCTGTTTCTACTCATTTGGGGCGACCACCTGTCATGTGGGGTAACCAACGATTGACAATTCTGTACTAAATTCAAAAGTTAATGTCTATCAGTTTTGGTTCAAATATTAATCATTGGTATAGCATGCATACGTGGATACTATCTGTACACATTTTAAATCAGTTTTATGAATTCTAGAGTAAAAAATGTATATGTAACAGCTTTATGAGGGAGACACTGCCATTATAGATAACATTTATTTAAAAATGGTTTACAAAAAATGAAAGGACACATGAGTCTATCTTTCTTAAACAGTTAATTTAATTACTGATTTATTAAAATATAAGTTATGTTAAGGAAATCTACTAATTTTGAGATAAATTACGGTCGCCCCAAATTACTTTTTTAAGGTCGTTGCCCTATTAATTTAAGTTTAAAAACACTAAAATATCTTTGTTTGAAGTTTTCACATACATGCATGTGTACACTACATTCCAAATGTTTGGAAAATGGCGAAATATATCTTTATTTTAAGTATTTTAAAAATAGGCCACTCAAAGGTCTTATTCGTCTTTGACCCATATGCGATTAAAATGCTATTAATTTCAATGAAATTAATTACAAAGCCTCTAATTAATTAGATTTATTTTATTTCAGCACGAGGATGGGTTGTACCACTGCCATAGTTTTGCCACCGTTCACAACCGTCACCGGCGTCTATTTGACATTTCAGCCACTCAGACCCTAATTGTTTGTCAATGTGCCAATTTCCCAAATTGCTTGCAGGATTGTGCATGCCTTGACATTGACTAGGCCTAATGGGCTAATTGAGGTTGCGGTAAAGCTTAGCCTTGATGAAATGCATGCACATTTTATTTTTATTTTCTTCATGAATTTCTTAAAACCATTTGTTACAGCCACTTTGCTGTTTTTTTACTTTTAATATAATTTATTTTTGGCTTTGAAGTATGGAAAGTTTTTGTATGACAAAATGATTTCGCAGTATCATCTTATTTGTTCTCGTATTTGACGTTTGTCATCGTCATGGGGGCTGACGAATGTTTGTGTTGGCCGATGGATGAGTGGAGCCTGGTAACATACTTTGTTTTGACCACTACTGAGGATATAAATTATTTGTTTGATATTTTCTTCGTTAAGATGGCATTTTTTACCTAATTTACAAGCGCATTGGATTACTTTTTTGCTCCTGGATCGAATAAATATTTGTTCTATATCGAGAGTGTGCGTTACAAACCATCCACATTTTTACGTTGTTCATCGCCACAAGAAACTTCGGTCGAAATGGACACCACACCATTGGTGAAACACAACACTGGCAAAGTGCAGTTCCATGCGCAACGGGGATTTCTGGATTACCGTACAGTGGTGGCGACTAGTGTCGGGAGCTGAAACTTCGCTACAGTAGAGCTAAGAAGGCTCTAAGAGTGCTCCAGACCACCCTTACCAACGTATGATGTACGAAAGAGATTTGTAGCAAAGAAAGTTTTGGGAAAACGCGAAATGTTAAGTAGGAACTCTAAGTAGGGGTTACGAATGACGTAGCGTTAAGAAGGCTTTAAGAAGGCTTCGGGAAACCGGGCCCTGGTTTCTGATGTCACTCAATTATTAACCAGAAGTATGACCTGGAAAAAAGAAAAAATATTTTTTGTTATATAGGTGGTCATATATCATGGTGTCATCTGAAAGACTTTAGAAGACCATTCTCATGTCATATCGACAATAAGTAAGGTTTTGAGGAGCGCCTAACTATTTCACTGCAATGTCCCAGGTTTGTAAAAAATCTCCGACTTATTTCTGGACTGTCCTCTGTCAAATAATGACAAATAATGTTTTGAATCCAGGTCTTTTTATTTGTTAAGAATAGTTAAATGTTATTTTCCACTTGTCTTCAACAATACCATTCCAGTATTTATTCTTGGCTTCCTGCCAAACCTCTAAATTTAGCTGCAATCTTGTCTATTCATGTGTGGATTCACATGTGGAACAGTAAGAAAAACAATCTGAAACATGTGCCTGATGGATGCAAACAAAGACAGCTATTATGTCCCAATTGCCAGGTGCTGCTCGTGGCATGCCGCAGTAATTCAGTGGATCCCCCAGCTGTGGACATAACCCACTCACTTGGTGGGCAGGAAGAGGAGCTCTTTTGGGACTGCGACAAGGACAAGGACTCTGCTCTCCAAACATGATGCATGGCGCAGAAGGGCAGATTGAGTTTGTTGCAAGGTTTCAGTCCGGGGAACAAAGGGCCGCAATGAAACAAGGGAGACGAGCAGCATGCGGCAACTTACTGTGTTAAGCTCGAACCCGAAGATGAGAGGAAAAGAGCAATTGCGTGTGTGGAGGGGAGGCACTCATTATGTGTCCACCAGCAAGCTCAAGGTTGTGCCATTAACAAAAAGAAAAAAAAACTTTGAAAAAGAAAACCATTGCAGATGATACATTGTTAAATATGAACTCATACATGCATAAAAAATATAAAGAATGCACAAGATTAGCTATTCACAGAGCATGAACGGGTGTTATACACACAATACTGAGGTTCAACAGAAACATTGTGATGAATGTCTCAATTAGGGTTGTCACGATACCAGAATTTCAGTAGTCGATACCAATACCTGTGAATTTCCACGATTCTCGATACTAATTCGATACCACAATTAAAAAAAAAAAAAAACAGGACCCATGTACTTTTAAATTCACTAATTTATTCAAAACTGCTTCAAACTGTCAAGTATTTAACACCACTGTGCTTTAAGATCTTTTTGCACAGAATTTAAATTGCAGTACCAGCTGCCAACAGACCTATAGCCATCCAGTATAAAAACAAACAATACTGTGCTTATAAGGCTTTTTGCATGTCGGCTTGTTTGAATCAAGAAATGCTCCGGATTCATCCGCCTCAAATGCAAAATATTTCCACACGCGACTCTTCGCACCTGTCTTGTCGACGAGCCGACGTGTTGTGCTTTTGCTCCCACCCGCTGAAGCCATTTTTTTCGAAGACGGCAAGTTTTCTTCTTCAGCGCCGCTTACTGCTCTGTGCTGCTCACACGCGTCTACTGCCCCCGTCAGTTCCGCCAAGAAACGACACGGCTCGCCGAGTGAAAAGTTGTATATTCGGTTCTGACGTTACCAGAAAAAAGCAAGTATCGAATTATTTTTTTCGTGTCGGCATCAAATTGGTACCGAAGTATCGGTTCTTGTGACAACCCTAGTCTCAATTATGGTCCAAATACAACCAGGCCAGTAGAACTGTTGTATTTTAGGATTAATGGAAATATGTAGTCATTATGTAATAATCAGCTTATGTTTCTGACTGTCGAGGCTAATTAATTAGGTCTTAAGACAACAATAATAAAAAAATGTATCATCCTCCTAAGACATAATGAAATTATAACATTTTTAAATATTACTGCCCCATTACTTGTTAATTCATTTATTATCATGCTTATAAAAAGGCAGAAGCCAAATGCAATATATAAACCGCTCATCTAGTCCTATATATATATATATATGATCTACCTTCAAGAAATACCCATTTTACTGAATAGGACATGAACACACAAAGGCTACCTGCTTTGTCACTATGGAGTGTCTGTAGTTGTAGATTACACGAGCTGCATGGTCAGTTGCTTGAGAATACCATTGACGTTTCTAACACAATAAGGGTTTACATTTACAGTTACTGAAAATATTTAACCTTTGCCTGAACCATTTTTTCCCCCCCATTTCTACAATGGTGACATTCAGCGAAGAAGAAATGACTTTTTTGACCTCATTCATATGGACTTATTCTGTCAAGCTCAACTTGTCAATGATGGCAACGGTTTGATGAAGAAACAACAAAGAAAAATATCCTGGCAGGAAGTCTAAAGGGGGAATATAATTGCTGCTGTACTGTGCTGAAAAGGCTATTCAAATGCCATTCTGCACACAGTGATTGGCTTTAACTCTCCTCCTCCCATTTGCCCTCTCTCAATGCTTTCCCTGTCATTCAAAGCACGAGGAGGCCTTTTCACAAGCTTGGAATAGTTTGCATGGCAGAATAACAAGCTAATTAGAGCTCCTCCAGTGATGGATGGATGTGAGAGGGTACGAGATGTGGGCACGAGGGCAGAGCAGCACCCCGATAGCGTCACAACCATCTGCCCCAGTTTGACGGCTTAATTGGAAGAGCGATGGGAGACATTTGGGAACCGGCCTAATGCCTGGGCTGACCCTTTGTGGCTGCATGCTGCCATTTTGCCCCTATTTGTAGACCATGTTTGGCACTCAGACCCCCCCCCCCCCCCCCCCCTCCTTTGTTTTCTTTCCCGGTTTGTGATTGGATTGTTGAGGTCAGTGGGGGTCAATAAGTTGCCCAAAGCGGCCATCTTAGTGTCAAATTCAGAATGAAGGATGAGGAGGGTTGAAAGTGGTTGCTGTTTAATTTACGACTTAAACCCAGTCTGGGTAATCTTAAGGGCTTGGTATGCTAATGTGAACTTAGTCAACTGAGCTTCTCCCTGCTCCCTTCTCCCGAGGATGTTTTTGTGTTCAAGTCCCAGTGAATGTGTTGGAGTGATTTGTGGCACCTTTAAACTTTTGAATATAAAACTACAACGATAATATTGTATAGGCTGTACAAAACAGGAAACCAATACAAAAGACAAAAACTACAAAATAAGAGGGGAAAGCAAACTACAAAAACCATGACAATTCCCCATATTACTGTGTTAAATCCCAGAATGTAAATCCAACACTGCATGTATAAAAAAATGTGACCAATGCTGATTCATGTGGCTGCTTCTTCTTTTATATTACTTCCAACTAATGCAAGTTCCACACTTTTTGCCGAAGTAACTTTTAATTTTTTTAACTTTCAGGATGGATCTAATTTTGCTTAGCCATACGTCTTCCCTGCCATCATTCCTCACTAAGACCTTAAAAGCTATTTGTCTGCCCCCTCCTCCTTTGCTCATTTAGAGTATACAGGCTCGCCCTGAGAGGTGAGATGCTGATGAGGCGAATATATTATTAAAAACGCATTAGACATCAGTGCGAGTGAGATCATTCGTCCTGCAGCGAGCCCTGCATCGGATATAGGGTTACAAGTGTCGGATTCATCAGTGTGGCAAAGGAACCAACTATGCCTGGGTGCACTGAGTTTGTACAGACACGTGCCTGACCCCTTGTTTTAAACTCATTGTCTATTAAATCCAAGCAGACACATTTCTCAGGCAGCTTTGATCGAATGGCATGCATTTGTGTTCACGCTGAACGCCGAGATACGAAGTGAACTCGTCGGATTTTTAACTCTCTTATTCTATTAGTATCTCTGGCTCTTTATTCGTGTGGACAGTTGTGCTGGTAATGCAAAGCTCAAGCTCAAATATCATTGGTTGTGGAAACATTCCTGAACCCCATGTGTATTCGCCCTCTCATTCCTCCGGTGAAGGAGAAAGGGAAAAAAAAAATCTTTGAAAAGAAGCAGATGTCAAACATCAGGTTTGCTTGAGATTGTATAACACATAACAAATTACCACGGATCACCATACTATCGTTTTCAAAAGCCGCCGGATCAATGCCGTAACGTTAGATGCTGCTAATTCTTGACATCATTTCCTGATTGCATCACTGCTCCCTGAAGCTTTATTGCACAAACAATTGGGTCACCACATGCTTGTGGCCCTGAATGATCCAGACACCCCCTCAGAGTGCCCTGTACGCAAATTATTCTCCTGTTGACCATTAGGAGAAGGGGGTGGGGGGGTGACCTAGCAGGCACAAGCTATTTCTGTCAGGTATTGTGAGCTTGATTCACAATGTCACATTTAAAGAGGAGAGGGAGACTGACACCGTCTGGTCCTCATTACTGCGTATTTGGCTTCAGGTTATAGGCGGACCCAGGCCTATTGTCACATTGGATCACATGGCCAGAATAAACACCTTTAATCAAAGTAGGGTGTCTGCTCAGCGCTGCTGGCAAACACAAAGTGGCAGTGCAGCTCGGCCCTTCCGGTAACCGTAGACCCGCTGTAGCATTCTGCTGTGCAACCAACACCACAAGAGCAGCGTCTCAAAGCCTCTGCGTAGTTCCCTTCGGTTTTCTTCCCTCGCCTGTGCGCCAAAGTGTTGTTTCCCTCATTAAGCTTGAGGTCAGTTTAAACAGATCAGACCACCCATGGAGATCAAATTACCTCCGCCATCCTCAACGCGCCCGTCCTCCGCCGGCGGACCGACTTGTGAATTCATCACCAGACATCTGCCTCGCGTCTCACATATAACTAAGCTGCCATGTCGAGGAGATGAAACGGGGGAGTGAAACATTTGGTCCTTTGTCACAAGGCTGTTATCATGGGAGGCTCCGTTAAAAAAATAAGAAGGAAAAAAAGATGGAAAAGGAGTTGATGCAGAGGATGAAAGACATTGTGGGGGATTGGAACAGATTAGCGCACGGAAGCAGTTATTTAGAGTGCACCGTGGTAGTTTTGGGGTGATAAGTGAACAGAGGGCTGCGGGGGTGTGGTGTGTCTGCGAGTGGATTGATGAGTCGGCAAATGGGGCCCGCTATAGCAGCGAGGGGAGACAGAACCCTGTCATTATCTGGAAATGAGTTACACATCCTCCCCTGCGAACGCGGCCGCTGTCACACAACCCCGACTCAGGGATAAGAGCTGTCCAGATGCTCCGCAGGAGGACATTTGCACAAGTGGACATAAATAGAATATATTTTGTGCAGGTGGTTGTGAGGGTGATTTACTGGATTTGTTCAGGAAAAACTTATTTCAGAAATAAAATCTGGCCTGAAGCTTGCACTAATGTTACCCATGCTCCTGAGGAGATATAATCATGCTACAGTAAGACTATGGTCATCATCTTAGTATCTAATTGCATTGTTAGCTTGATAGCAACTTGTCACTCACAAGATAGCCCCGCCCCCTAAGGCATCCCCTGCTTTCTGGTCTGTTGGACTCTAAATGGACCATAATGGACTAAATGAACATCATGCTGGATTGAAGAAGACTTGAAACTAGAGATTGAGGCCATTAACTCATGTTTACAATGTTTACTAAGACAAATGGAAAAATTCCAGTCTGGCTTTAAACCATGCCACAGTACGGAAACGGCCCTTTTAAGAGTTTTTAATGATCTTATTTTAACTGTTGATGCAGGTAACTCTGCTGTCCTTGTGCTCCTAGACCTGTCAGCTGCCTTCGACACTGTGGACCACAGGACCCTTCTGTTACGTTTAGAACAGTGCATAGGCATCACAGGTACTGCCCTCAAATGGTTCGAGTCTTATCTTTCTGATAGGAGTTTCGCAGTTCACCTGGGGGAGTTTTCCTCTACCGCTGCCCCTCTCACCTGTGGAGTCCCTCAAGGCTCTATTTTGGGCCCTATCCTGTTTTTACTGTATTTGTTGCCCCTGGGATCCATCTTAGCGAAACACAACATTTCTTTCCACTGTTTTGCTGACGATGTACAAATCTATATCCCTTTAAAATCCAAGAGTAAGGATACATTGCAGCCATTGCTTGATTGCTTATCTGATATAAAAACTTGGATGGACATACATTTTCTCAACCTTAATGAAAACAAAACTGAGATTATTATGTTTGGGCAAAATATTCAGGATTTTTCTGCTGGTTTTCTGGACCCACTTACTCCAAACTCCCGCACTCATGTCAAGAACCTTGGAGTAACACTAGATAGTGCTTTTAAATTTGACAGGCAGGTCAGCTCTGTTGTCAAAACAAGTTTCTTCCAGCTTCGACTCTTAGCCAAGATTAAGGCCTATCTTCCTCCCAAAGACCTAGAGAGAGTGATCCATGCCTTTATTTCTTCACGGCTGGATTACTGTAATTCTTTGTATGTTGGTGTCGACCAGTCGCTGCTCCGTCGCCTGCAGCTCGTGCAAAATGCTGCCGCTCGTCTTCTGACTGGAAAAAGAAAGCGCGACCACATTACACCAGTCTTGGCCTCACTACACTGGCTCCCTGTCCGCTTCAGGATTGATTTTAAACTTTTGCTATTTGTTTTTAAAGCTTTAAATGGACTGGCTCCACTATACTTATCCAAACTTTTACACAGTCACAATCCAGCCAGAGCACTGAGGTCGGCAGATCAACTGCTCCTGAAAGTCCCCAGGACCAGACTTAAAACCAGAGGGGACCGAGCCTTTGCGGCAGCTGCCCCGAGGCTCTGGAATAGCTTGCCTTGGCATATTAAATCAGCCCAGACCCTAGAGGTTTTTAAGTCCCTATTGAAGACCCACCTGTTCTCCATGGCTTTTAATTCAGGCTGAGCATGACACCCGTCTACTGTATTTTGTGTATATTTTTATTTATTTTTATTATTCTCATTGTATTGTATTGTATTTGTTTTACTGAACTGTACAGCACTTTGGTCAACCATTGGTCGTGAAAAATGTGCTCTATAAATAAAGTTTGATTTGATTTGATTTGAATAATCAGGTGAGAATCAGGCTCATTTTCTCATTGACGTCCATACAAACAAGACTAATTTTTGCATCCGGAGGAATTGCCTCCTGGTGGCCCATAGAGAGAATGCAAATGTAGGCACTTCAGGCTGGCTTCACTCAGGACCGAGGTCACCGCCTGGTAACATACAAACGATACATGGGCGATGGAGTGAGATGCCAAAGAGCACTCACAAAGCAGCATTGTTGTAAATACACAGAGAGAATGTCGAACAGTCTAATTTTTGCCAATTGTCTTGATTTTTCAATGCACTGCAAACATTTTGATAATATAGTCCTCACATATTGTCAAAAAGATAGCTTCAAGTAGGTCTCTGCCAAAGCTGACCTTACTTTAAATTTGCACTTTACTCCAAAAGCAAGCTTGAGACTTGACATAGTGACTGTTAATTAATGAAATGAGCTTGACTGAATGTAGTTGTGTCTATTGGAGCTCTGCCAAACACTCATGAATAATTAATAACATAACCAGGATGAGTGCAACATCTCCATAACCTAATGTGCCTGAAATGGCGTAAACTCTAAATTCAGATGAGAGAAATTAACCTTTTGTAAAAAAAATAAAATAAAGCTTGAGTAGTTTAATAATTTCCCTATCTCCTTGTTTCCTCTCTGCAGCTGCACCTCTTCTGATGCACAAATCCCTTACTCATGTGCTCATTCCTTCTCTATTTATTAAATTATTTCCTTTTCATTGTTGTTAAATATTGGGGACCATTATTAATATGTACTTATTTGCTAATTATTAGAAATAACCAGAAAGGAATTTGTGATAGGACCATGTAATACATTTTTTTAAAGCTAGATATACAAACAAACAAACCCATTTAGTATTATGGAAGACATTTTTATTTTCATTATATCAAGGCAGTGATTTGAATCTGCAATAGTTGCAAATCTTGTTCAGTAATCTGTTTGAATTGGACCAACTACGAGGATCCGATGGGACAGCTGGCTCAGAGGTAGAGAGTGAGGTAACTGCATTCAGTGTCTGTGTGTGTGTGTGTGTGTGTGTGTGTGTGTGTGTGAATAAGAATATAAATGCAGGTACATTTACCATTAACCCAGAGAAGTGTCCGTCAGTCCATCTGAAGTAAATTGTTGTAAGGTCTGAACTGAAATATTGTATTTTGTTTCCTTTAAGGAAAATGTGAAAGTTTAGGATTTTATTTTTGAAAGAAAAGAACAGAAGTGGCTCTAGTATGTGCTGCATTTGTCAAGGTTAAACGTTTTGGTGCAGACTGCCAAAACCAAAAATGTTTAATTATTGTAGTGACTCCTAAACCTCCACTACAATAACGTGTACGTTTTGAATATGTTGGTTCTGCCCAACATGATTGGTTGATGCCTTTATTGTGGGAAAGCTCAATTTGAACTAATTTCACATAAAAACAAATTATGTTTTTTGCTCTTCTGTGTAAAAATAATCATGACAAAAACACCAGCTTGGAATATTGACATGCAAATAAATCATACGCACACTATGACCTCCCCTAAACTGTAATGTGGTTTAATGTTGGAAGGGAGGTCATGTTGAAGTTTTCATTTAGCAAAGGGGATTAACCAGACATGTTCACTACCATGAACTAAACTGTTAATGTTTTTAAACTGCGTTCTTTTTTCACCAACTCTCCATCGTGACATTTATTTACTGTTAGTGATTTTACCTAATAAGCTTATAGCTGTGTTTTTAGTCTCACAACGCTCTGGCTTGTTAAAGTTAACCGTTTCAATTAAACGTGTTAACAACCCTTTGGAGAAAAAAAAGCACATTTAGTTTGGAATTTGCCAGCCTCTGTTTCAGCAAAGACGTGTACTTTTCTTTGACTTGTTGACTTCATTCTTTCATCACTGCGGTGAAGTGGAGTCTGTGCGTCAGTAATAGGAAACACCAGACTACTTTCATGATCAATAAAGCAGCACTCTGAAGTCATATTCCTGTAAGTCGGAAATTACACCTCAAATATTTACCTAATGTTCAATAATATGTTGCAATTTATCAAGGATCACATTTGTAAATGCAGAGTTGATTTTGTTACATGAGTTTTACATGCTGCCCAATAGCCAAGACACAAGTCACCCCCCTTGGACCACCATGGGGAAAAATGTATGTATGCTAGTCAATGGTGAGAAACTAAACTACTAACTAAAAATTTATTTTGTTTCTGTTTTAAATGTACCATGATTTACACATATGATCTTTGTCAGTTTAAAAGATAATTTTGCAGGTCAAATACTGTTAAGTAATGTGGAAATATGTCATTCTAAAGACTTTCCACCAGCAGTGAGGTAAGTGGCGTCTCTCTGTGTGTTGGGTACCAGGATGTTACGTTACTATAACAACAGGTCTCCTTGTGTGTTGGGTACCAGGATGTTACGTTACTATAACAACAGGTCTCTCTGTGTGTTGGGTACCAGGATGTAATGTTACTATAACAACAGGTCTCTCTGTGTGTTTGGTACCAGGATGTAACGTTACTATAACAACAGGTCTCTCTGTGTGTTGGGTACCAGGATGTAACGTTACTATAACAACAGGTCTCTCTGTGTGTTTGGTACCAGGATGTAACGTTACTATAACCACAGGTCTCTCTGTGTAAACTAGGGCCCAGAGTCTCCACCAGTGGCGCTGCCAGGATTCAATTTCAATGTACGCACAGAAACGGCAAAATACAACAACAAATGGAAAAATACTTTTTTAAGACAAAATCGAATGTTTTCAGTATCAGTGAAATCAGTAGCGTATATCATGGTGATAGGCCCCGTGCAAATATTTTTTTTGTGCCCTCCATCCCCGCCCTAAACACAAGCGCACGCTTGTGAGCACTCCACGCACGCACACACACGCTTGGACACACACGCACAGTACGGTATGATAACTCTGCCGGCCCGGGGAGAGAGACATGCATCGGCTCGGCCCACAGTGCTCAGCAACAGAGAGGTGAAGAGACTAGAGCCGAGCTATATTGTGTAGTGGAGAGGGGCCAACACACGCTATGCGCTATTACGCACACACGCGTGATCTTCCTCTCAAATGCGGCTGCGTCTCTCCAGGTCACTGTGTGAGAGAAAGAAAAGCTCTGACTTGCTTGGGCAGACGTTGTTTGGTGTCACCCGCTGAAATTTAAATATCTAGCCCACCTTCAAAAAAAGTATGCACAGTGCGTACAGGATTCCGGCTGGTGGTGCCACTGACTATAACAACAGGTCTCTCTGTATGTTTGGTACCAGGATATAACATTAGTTCTTTTAATGTTCTTGTTGTTGGTCAGCGCGCTTCAGTCAATTGTGTGTAAGTCAAGTCAGGGGAAAGTTCAAAGAGTCAGGGGTTCAAGAGTCAGATGTGTGTGTGGTGGTCCTACCACAGACACACTCAGTTAAGGTGAAGGAGGGCTGGATGTCCTCCTCGGGCTCAGGTGCTGGTTCTCTGCTCCTTTGGGCAAGGAAAATTTCACTGGCTCGCCATCTCCCTCAATCAGGAGAATCCAGATCCACATCAAAAGGTTTCTCAAGGGTCTCAAAAAACCTAGCCTGTATAAAGACAGGGCTATCACTTAACACAGAATCATCAAACTTCTCTTATGGCCATATTCAATACATACTATAAATCTCAACACACTACTGGAACACAATAGTGATTAAATGAATTGTCTTTTTAACTGTACAGTTCTTTTTTTTTTATCTCAACGTGAGTATTTTCACACATTCTTAATCATTTTAAATCAACATGAATTATTTTAGCTATTTAACCATGAATTATGATCATTTTAGCTTCTTTACCATGAATTATGATCATTTTAACTCAGTTTTCCACATGAAATATTGTTCATTTTAATCCTTTTTAACCATTTCACACATTTTCATTGAATTATGAACTGAAAATTAGCTAAATGCACCTTTAACACACATCACAATATCAATTCAGTGCTTCAGAGTTTCTGCCTCTGTGATAAATGAACATGTTTAGCAGTATTTAACAGACACACACCCTAAACAGTGCATCTCAGAGTGAATACACACACACAGGAAAATAAATAGCACACCTCATATTTTCATCAGATATCAGAGCAAAATATGCAGCTTTAACTCTTAAAACACACAGTAAACAGTAGCGGCAGGTCACGTTCATGAGTAAACAAGCTTTCTGCCCTCTCACAGACTGAATCACGATGTGGCTACCCCGGTTAGCATGTGCTAGCGCTAGTTAACTCGAGCGACTCACCAAGTCTCTGCCGAAAACAATAACCCACAGTTCCTCGACCACCTCTCTGCTTCAGGTAGGTACACTCTCACGGGTTATTCTGTGTTGATAAGTGAGTTAACAACCGCCGTTTTCGTGACTTCTTATTGACTTTCTCTTCCGTGTTTCTCATCTGCTCGTACCGCTGCTCTGACTCTGCACCGCGCTACTCTGTACTCTCACTCACGCACTGTAACTCTCGCGAGAAGAGGGTGGGACTACTTTCTCTTTCCTATCATGCATATAATACAACAAATAAGGACTGAGTGTGTGCAAAAATAATATTATTGACAGAATAATAAATTAAAGAGGGTGAAATAAATAAAAAATATATTTTAAGGGAAATAACAATATTAGGTTCTCTCCGGGTTCTCCGGCTTCCTCCCACAGTCCAAAGACATGCAGGATGGGGATAGGTTCATTGGTGACTCTAAATTGCCCGTAGGTGTGAATGTGAGCGTGAATGGTTGTTTGTCTCTACATGTCTCCCTGTGATAGACTGGCGTCCTGTCCAGGGTGTACCCTGCCTTCGCCCAATGACAGCTGGGATCGGCTCCAGCCCCCCCGTGACCCTAAATACAGGATAAGCGGTAGAAAATGGATGGATGGATAACAATATTATCTGTTTTCTACTGGGTTACAGTTGGTACCAGGATGTAACGTTACTCACACTCACAACAGGTCTAGCAAGACAAGCTAACGGCTGTGTTGGTGATGTAGTTCACTGAGTGGTCTCACACTAAACTAAATCATACAAAGACAAACCTACGACACACTGAGACTTTCTGGACGTACACAATTGTCTTTTAAATTGACAAACATGTGTACTCATGATATAATTCAAACAGGATCAAAACATTTTTGTACATATATCTTTTCTAAAATAAGGTTCCATGAGGGACACTAGAAGGGGCGGGACTTAGCTTCTCCGTTGTAATTTGGCCAACTCTTGAGGCTCAACGCATGTCGTGCCACAACAAACACCACTGTTTGCTTCATCAAGGCATAGATGCAGAGAGTTGTTTTAAACTGCTTGTTATGAATAGAAAGTTCGAGATTAAAATGAGATACCTCATTCTAAACCACTTTAAAAGCTGGGGGACGACTTCTCCTCAGCTTCGGAGCAGACCATTTTAGTGTTGGCTTTTTTGGATAGGTTTTGTTATAAGATATGCTTTCATTGTTTAGCTAATATGACTATAATTTTGGCCCTGGGATTCTGGCACTTGTCAGCTTGGCACCCGTTTGTCAAATGCAGCCACAAAAACCTCTCCTGGTCTTCTAGAAGGTGTCTCCAGGACCACGATGACTCAGAAGGTAAAAACAATATCTCTGTCGAGCCTGTAACAAGATGTCCTTGCTTTCAACCTGAAATAGGTCCCTCCGCTGAGGAAAATACGGCTGACTCGAACACATTTAACCTCTCGGTTAGTGACTCATCAGTTCATCCATCACATCCTCCGTCCGCACTGACACAGACATCAACCGGAACATTTTGTTATATCAGCAAAGTGTTTTTCTAATTGCCTCCCAAACCCTGTGGAGCAAATTAAAAAGTTTGCAGCGTTTTGCTTACTTGCTTTTCACTTTGTTCCACAGCAGCGTATTGCTCTGATCACTCCTCACCTGCAGCCCTTGATGTGGATTACCAAGTCTACTCTCACTTATATAATCAGTCAAATAGAACAAATAGTCCCTATTACAGTACCTTCTTTTAGACAGAGAAGTGTATTAATTGAGTTTATCTTAAAGGTGGTATTTTATATTTCACGGCCATTTGACCCAAGTAATAATAATGCTAAGGGCTAAGGACCAAAGAAGAACCCGGGTTCGACTCCCGGATGACACGCATTTCCCGCATGTCATCTCCCTCTCTCTCCCTGTTCCACACGGTCTGAAAAAAGGAATAAAAAGGCTTCAATTGGCACTCTAGCCACAAAATAATCTTTAAAAAAAAATTAAGCAACTTATATATTTAAATTGACTGGTTCATGGCACTATACTGCTGTATGATGTTGTATAGAGCCATTGTATTTTCACTCCCAACACATTACATACACAGCTTCATCAGTTGCCCGTGGCGTCTGACACCGTCGCACAGAGGCAGCTGTAAGCGTCTGTAAGAGACATGCTGCTCTCTACTAAAGCAACACGATTGGATGGTCAGAACAACTGTAGTAGTATGAAGAACAATTAAGTCCTTCTACAGCGGGTGGATTTGTAAGATGGATGGGTCAAACAAAGACTTTCACCAAGGAGACCACAGTTTGTGTCCAGTGTGAAACAAAGTCATCTTTGAATTATTTTTACATTTTTATACTTATTTTATACTTATCCATGAGAAGTGTAGTTATTTTATGTCCTTATTTTTATTTGAACCCAAACCATGATCTTTTCCTAAACTTAACCACATAGTTTTGTTGCCTAAACCTAAGTTAAGGTAAAAGCTCATTTTATTTTGAACACTATGCAGGGCTGCACTGTGGTGTAGTAGCACTGTCGCCTCACAGTGGCCCTCATTTATCAAACTTGCGTACACCGGAAAAATGGGTGTACACCAAATTCACCGCAAGGATCGGCATTTATGAATCTGAGCGTGAGCGTACGGTACGCACAAATCTCACGCCAGCTCTGACCAGGTGTACGCACATTTGGAACCAGCGTAAAGCATGCAGGAGTCAGGACAGAGGCTGTGTCGGATCATAAATAGATCATACTGATGCAGCGATGCAGTGTTGTTACTGTCATTAGTAAAATAAAACAAAACAAAATAAAATGAAACAAAACAAAACAAACAAACTTAAATAAAACAAAACGAAATAAAATAAAACAAAATTACGAAATTAAATAAAACAAAGAAAACGAAACAAGTATACAGTACCAGTATACATTTAAGAATGAATTAAAACAACATTTTGAGACAGCCCGATTGTCAGGCTGACATGAGCAATCCTGGGTGATTAAGGCAATGCGTGGCCTGACAGATATCCAGTGTGATTGGTCAGATGCACATTCAATCCCATATTTTACGGGCGAGAAACTTTGACCGTCATCACACATTGATGATGGCAGACCTCCTGCTGTTAGAGGAATACGCTCCTCTCCGTCGGGAACGGAAACCAACAGGAGGATCTTCTGCAGGAGAGCGATGAATGGCTGCTCAGCCGCTTTCGGCTGCCAAGGGATCTCCTCCTCCTCCTCCTCTGCCGGACACTGGAGCCCCAGTTGCAGAGGAGAGACAACATTATTCAGCGTTTTTAAAAACGGTCAGTAGAGAAACACAGCACAACATTTAATGATCATGGTTTTATTGTTTTTAGTGTGTCATTTATGTTTTTGAGTGTCATTTATTGCAACCAGGTTATTGTTTATATGTCCTAACAATTGACATATTTCGTTCTGCCTGTCTAGAACCTCTTGGGTGATGAACCGGGCGCTTGGTGGTGGAGCAGTGCGTGGAGCTGGTGGTGGAGCAGCGCATGGTGGTGGAGCTGGTGGTGGAGCAGCGCGTGGAGCTGGTGGTGGAGTTATTTTTATTCTACTTTGTTTTGCATGGCACCCAGTATAAGTGATACTAATAAAATACAACAAACGTTGCACTTTGCAGACTGTGTCGACTTTCTTACCGTCATCCAGCTCAGGCTCATCAGTGTCCCCACCGCCTCTTATTCCCATGATGGTCGGGGAGCCCATCAACGCTGCCACCCGTTCCTCCTGCTGCGACAGCGTCAGGTCTGGGTCAGACTGTCCTCCCCCAGTCTGGGTGCTGCTGCGCCTAAAGACTGCCTTTAGGCGCAGCAGCCCGTTTTTTGGTGGCGATTTTCATATCACTCCATTTTGTTTTAACCTACATGTAAAGGATTTGTATTTCAGCAGTAGTACATTTATATTTATTATTATATATTATATTATTTATTTTATATTTTACAAGAAATAAAATACAACCTCGGCTGGACTCCGTGCGTCAACACCAACGCTGTTCACCGCCGCTGTTATCTTGGCCCACACTGCGTTCTTCTGTGTGCCTTTAATCCCGCTTTTGAGGGAACCAAATAATATTATTTTGTTTCGCTCCACCTCCGTGGTGATAACCTCTATTTCTGCTTCAGAAAAGTTTCGTTTCTTTGCCGTCTTCCGAGTCTCCATGTCGCAAAGAGGGCGGGGGAGACCTCTGAAGCATGAATATATAGGGGCGTGTCATTTAAATTACGATTGTTTTCAGCCGCCGGATTTATCAATGCCACGCCGGTTCTACGCCGAAATCAGCAGCGTACACACTTTTAGTGAATCACACGTGACACTTGGCGTACACTGATATTTACACCAGAATCTACACCAGATCCTGCGCAAGTTTGATAAATGAGGGCCAGTGAGAGGGTCAATTCCTGGTTCGGTTGATTCCTGTCTCTCCATGTTGGCCCTGTGATAGACTGGTTACCTGCGTGTTACCAGGGTGTGTGTGTACCCTGCCTTGTTTGCACCCTGCCTTCGCCCATGTCAGCTGGGATCGGCTCCAGCCCACTGCCCCCTCACGACCCTGAGTACAGGATAAGCGGTAGATGATGGATAGACATCACCCATTGCAAAAATCCAAGATGGTTATGTTTAAAATGCAGAACTCAATTCTTTTCATATCCACAAAGCAACCAGTCAACGGAAGTTGACCATATTTGGACTGCAGAGGACCAACTGGTGGCTCTGATGAACACAAGTAGCTTAGTGGTGACCTTACTGCATCTGGCTCATCTACTGTAAGTCCTGGTGAGAAGCTGTTATCAAAGTTAGCTTCTTAACTCAAGGTCAACTTTACAACTAAGTATTAAAGTCATCTTAGCAGCTAACTGCATTGGAAGCAACGATAGTGAGGCCGTCATAGCTCCCTGTCAATTACAAGCTAGCCCCGCCCTAAAGCATCCCCTGCTTTCTGGTCTGTTTGACTCTAAATGGACCATAATTTACTAAATGAAAGACTTGAAACTAGAGATTGAGACCATAAACTCATGTTTACAATGTTTACTGAGATAATAAATCAGGAGAGAAGTAGGACCATTTTATTTGACAAGTTGGGAGTGAGAATGTGTTGACAGCGCATAACACTGTACGTCAAATAGTCTTTGTTGGTTTTTGATTTAGTTGAATTAATCGTAAAGGTTACGTGTGGTCTTGTCCTTTCCTTCAGCATGAACATGATACTGTTAAGCTCCACTTTTATAAATAACTCTGCAACTTCAGATTCAGATTTATTGTCCTAGAAGGATATTTATTTTCACAGCCAGTCCACGGAAACATACAGATATACAAAAAGCAACATATAAATATTCACATGGCAACATACAGTCAGAGGCAGGACACACAATCTTTGTTTACTCCAACTTTGTGATTAGAACATTGGATTTGAAATGTGATTATTATTCTGTATTAAGTCATCAACTGGAAATCATTGTTAAATCCATGTGAGTCTCGAATGATGAGTTGATTTTACTTTTATCTTTTTCCCACATTTTATTTTCAAAGCAAAATCTTCACACTATGAATCACTGGATGGAAATAAGTCAGAGGAGTATGCTCACTGTGAAACGGGAGAGGCATTGCTTGTTCCCTTTCCTTCCTTTCACTGCATGAGCATGGTCCTTTATTCCTTCAGAAAATAAAAAAATGTACGAAAGTTACTTTTTTTTCTACAGACCAGGCTCAGCTTCCATGTAGACATTTCTAGGCAGATTCACTCACTACTGAACCCAGCCAATCAAAAAAATAATTTCCCCTTGCACATCGTACCTTTTACACCTGGCAGTGAAATGTCATGCTCCTGTAAAAGGATCGCTGGTGGTTTTACTTGAGAACTCCGTGTCAGAGTCGGGGGGCTGATTTCATCCATGAATCCCTCTCGTGATGGAGGGAGGAGGTGAGAGGAGGCTGTTTGGACGGAGGAAGGAACCGGCTGTGAATGACAGGAAGGGGCTTTGCGTTGGAACCGAGATGCGGGGCTCTCTGCGCCGGCAGGACCGACCCTGGGAAAAGCTCCCTACACCCCACAGAGTCACACTCCGAAACAATACCACTGGGTGCTGCACAATGACGGCGCCCCTCCCAGAGAGGCTGGAACGGAGAGAGCAGCGAAGGCTCCGGTCCTGTTCACCCTCATGCTCCCTCTCCATCCATCAGCGTGTGTGTGTGTGACTGTATTCGTCATATTGCTCTCTGAGAAAATTCCTCTTCCTCTCATTTTTCTCTGACTGTAACTCAACAGCGCCCCCATGGGAGGAACATGAATACTCCAGCACATTATTCGTCCACACTGAACACATGAGCAGCACATAAATATACACAGAGAGAGAAAACCCCATTTTGATCTCAACTTGTGTGTGATGTGCACATTAATTGTTAATGAATGTAATAATGTTTACTTATCAAACCAGTGTCTGAAAGGCGTACATACCCCACTGCTTGTTCATGTCCACGGTGACTTACAATGCTGCGTGTATAGGAGGTGAACACAGCTTCAAGGTTGTTTTTTTTAGTCTAGATGTCATGCAAGTCCGTTGATGAACAAGTGAAAACCTCAAGATTGAATGGATGTATCCATACAAGAGCTCCGGTCCCACGAGGAGGGATTAAAGGTGCTGCAGGAGGCAGCGTCGCCATGAAGATGAAAATGAGCTGTGAGCTATTAACGCCGCCGCCACCGTCGTCTGTCACTGACACAGTCAACTAACCGCAAGTAAAGTAGATCAATGGAGAACCATTTGACAAACATGCTAATTCGTTCACAACCTGTGTGACTCTCCGGTCTGGACGGATTGATGTCTGGAGCACATAAGCAAATAAGAGTTCCAGTACCTCAATGTTAATGCAGGTCCAGTCAAGGACGTCATCACTTCAGTTACAGGAGAAGGTGGGATTTAGTTCTGGAGGGTCTGGGGCTGGACTACCTGGTTCCTAATCCAGATTTACACCTCCACAACTACAACACTCGTCTTTAACGAGCTCCATTCGAATTTGAATGTTTTTGTACATAACAGACTATAGAAAATGTACATTTACAAAACATTTCATGATGAAATCTGAAACTGAAGCTGGTTATTAATGAATAACATTAGGAATCAACAACAAGTCACATCAAACAGACCAGATGAAGCGAAAAAACGTGATTTCTCTGGAGGGACCTTTAATAACCATCGCTGGCAAAAATCAAGCACTTTGAAGGTGCAACGCTGGATTAGATTGCGGCGTCGTTTCCAGGCAGCCGTCTGCAACGTTCTCCCTCAACACTGGACCAGTTTCAAAACCCGTCTGTACCAGAGCCGACCGCAGAATGAGCTTGATATTCATATCCACGCTACATGATCATTCCCTGCTCTCTGACACCAATTTATAGAGATCACAAGTCAATCTAATTTGTTCAGGGACTAGTGGGCGACGGCTGCACACATTCAACAGGCCCATCGCACAGAGGCGTCCTCTCGAGGATACACGTGGAATCACGCATGAGCTTGCATGCACAAACGGACACGAGACCAGCATGCATCTGTGCTGCGTGAGCATCCACCTCACACAGCGCAGTGTGCACAGGGAAACTCTTATGACAGATGTAGATATAAAAATGCACATGAACACACATGTAGAGCACATATCCTCACCTACCCCCCCCCCCCCCCCCCCCCCCCCCCCCCACACACACACACACACACACACACACACACTCCCACTGGAAGATGAACACATTCACATCAACGCTACTCAACGACGACATTCTCACACTTCCCACATTTACACTCTCACACTACCCACACACACACTCTTACATGTACACACACTCTGAGAACAAGCAGGACTACACGATCCTCCCATAACCAGTTCGGTTAGCATTAGCGTCAAAGCACAGCGCTCTGCAGCCTTACTCAGCAGATGGAAAGGCTGCGTATTTTCCTCCCACAGCTCTCCATCACTGCTGAGTACTGTAAAGAGGGCTTTGTTGGCTTGTGTTTCCTCCTGCCTGGACAGTCTCAAGTGCGCCCCCCCCCTCCTAACCCCCACCGTCAGGTCTGAGCCTGTCCGCTCGGTGCTCCACGCCGTCCAGACACGGAGCAGAGGCTGTCGGCTCGCCCGCCTGCCTATCATTCCCCGCAGGGTGTAAATCAGCCGTGGCCGGCCTGGTTCTACCGTGCAGCTCGGTGACGACAGATTTATGCAGGGGGCAACCTCCTCATGAACCTGGCTGTGCTTCACGTCCAAGCACGGCTTTAAAGCTAAATTTAGAGACTGACATACTGTTTTTAGTTTTCCATAAAAGGATGAAAAGCGTATCTGATTTTTTTTTATTATTTTTTTTTTTAGAAAAACTGAGATAAATGAAAAACTTTCTTTCTTTCTCTTATTTGTTTTCACTTTTGTTGGGCGAAGAAACTTATTTCTGACTTGCTGATTAACACACTTGGAGATCGGCTGTTTAGCAACAGCCAGCTATTGTACTGTGTAATCATTTGGCATTCAGTCAGGTTACTTTAGTTAATTTAC
The DNA here is from genome assembly GCF_963514095.1 of Eutrigla gurnardus. Lineage (NCBI taxonomy): Eukaryota > Metazoa > Chordata > Actinopteri > Perciformes > Triglidae > Eutrigla > Eutrigla gurnardus. Next base: position 3,223,223 of record NC_139926.1, read on the forward strand.
TTTGATTTGGTATTAGAAATTTGCTGCATCATTACGGGGCAACATTGTGAAAGACTTTCATTATTTGTCACCACAGGAGGTCCTGCTGGGTTGTGGTTTGGCAGAGGTTTGTTCAATTACTTGAGTTCTGGATGAAATAAATCAAACAAATTCTTAAAGCTTTTTGCTGCTTGACAACAAGCTGAAACACAACATTTGCTTATTATCGCCTTACAAAGCTTTTACAGCAAATGTGTAAGCAAACAGTTGCTTTTTTTACACATCCAGCAACATTAGACTGAACAATCTTTTGTCTCTGTTTTGTTTTGTCCAGCTAATCACATTCAGATCCATATAAACAATGTGTTCATGATTAGTATTAACAAGAATTTACAGGCACAAAGTTCTTCCCAGACAAAAATGTACATGTTCTTCTTCTTTCAGAATGACGGAAAGTCCATGGTCCAGTCTCGCAAACTCTTCAGAATCACTGTAATTTATCGTTTCATATAAACTGAGCATTATGGCAAAAAAAGCAACGTTATTGGTCATTATTGAAGGCTCTATATTGCAGGAAATGACACTTTCTGGTGTTGATTAAACTGAAAATGTGCTGCCATACCTCCCCTCATCTGTCACTAATCTAGCAGCACCACATCTAACCGTAACGAGGCGGCCCTGGGCCACGGAGCTGCCTCCTAATTTGGTCATAATTCTTCTTGGATATGCCGACGATTTGGTGTCGGCGCTTACTGGCAGAAGATTGTGGTTCTGTTTGTCTCTCCACTTTGACATTTTTATCAGCAGTATTGTGCAGTCGCATGACAGAAACGTCGTGAACACGCCCACTCACTCGCTGTGACTTCTCAATGAGCGGCTCTGTGCTCACACGGCCTCGATCATTCGAGATCTGGCAGGTCACGATGTCTGTCTGCTGTTTGGTGCTGAGCAGGCAGTCTACGGGGGTTCATCGGAAGATTTTCACTGAAAACAGCTGCTTTCTGCATCTGAAAATGAAAGCGAGGAGATCACTGACAACAGAAAAATTGGCAGTAGAACCAAAATGATTAGCTGACCCCTTCACATTTGATTAATTGTTCATATGAAAGTATTGATTAATGCATTTAATGTTAAAATTCATAACCTACAGAAATCTATGGCTACGATTCTGCACTCACTGGTTTATTTAGCTTTCAAATTAGACCTGATATAAAGCAGTGTTTCAACGATATAGCATTATGCAGATTACTGGAGCATATTTATGAGAGATTAACTGGGGATTGTGAGGGGAATGATTTTATCATTGTGTCAGCTGATGTGCTATGGGATTGCACTCTATAAATCATCAATTGTTTCAACTAATGGATTCAATTTGCTCTTCACTCGATCCCATAATTTGCTATCCAAACATCATGCGCAACAATACTCCACCGTCTGCTCCCTCATCCATATCTCATTAATTAGATTCATACTGCCTATAGAAGAGGACAGTATGTGTGTGTGTGTGCGTGTGTGTCTGTGTGTGAATACCATTTTAGAAGTCGATTTCATCCTTTGTGCAAGGTAAAAGGGAGGGGAATACCCAGTGAATTCTTTTCAAATGAGGTAATCTGTAGATAATGGGGATTATAGGGAGTGTTAGAGACAGAATAATAAAACAATAACAAACTTTCCAGAGACGGCAAAGAAAAATAATTAGCCTAATCCCCAAGCTTTCTGACTGTGCTTCACTTGAGACCCGACAGCCACGGCTGCAGAGTACGCCCCGAGTCTCCACGAGTGTCTCGTCCGTGTTCCTCGCTGAGTGTGTTTACATGGAGAGAAGCACACGCAAATACTTGAGGTAAGAGGACACTTAGCTCTTTCCTTTACGTTCACTGGGTTGCATTAGTATGCAAGAACATGCTGTTTCTATTTGGGCCCGTCTGTCTTCCTGTCTGTCTGGCTCAGGCATCGCCACCAGACTCGTCAACCACAAACGGAGCACAGCTCTCCTAGCTGACTGAGATGAATGAGCTATAGATCTAGATGAGGAGTGAAAGCACTGGTATGTACGGTTCTGCTTACCTGCCTTGACCCTGAGTGCTTGCACAGCCTGCTCGCTAGATAAGGTAACTCCTGCAGCCTCCCACAAGCCCAGCTCCCTGTGTGTGCGATGTGTGAAGTAGTGGGGGGGGGAGTAGTGGGGGGGGGGGAGTGACATGTTAACTGGGAATGTGCTCTCTGCCATTACACCCTGGCCCACCACTCACAACTGTATTCTAACGCTGCAGTCCATTCATTGTAAGCACCAGTACATGCATGTGTCTCCTCTGCCATCCCACGGCCTGCTGTTTTAATCAGCCTGACAGCAATCTTGACCAAACCACAGGTGAAAGGTCGCAGGCCTTCTCCATATGGACCAATCAGAGCGGATTCCTGCTGAGACAACAGGCTGACGGCACAAAGGTGAAGCGAAATACAGCCCCACACCTTCTGGCCATGGGCAAAAGTGAGAATTAGTGCATCAAACTGCAAGTGCAACACACAAAATTAGATTTAGAAAAAAAAAAATTAAATTACTTTTACAAATCATCCCAGATGGCTCTTAATTAGGCATGTCGTTTGTTAAATCATCTCTTAAGATGAACTGGTGCCCCCTACAGAATGCAGCAGTTTCAAACGGAGTATTAACTTATTACACATGCTGCTTAAATTGATCCCAATCTCATTAATGAAATAATAAATTAAATAAAATGTCATCAATTTACAGGGTACTAAACAGTAGGTAGAAGGTTGCGTGCTCATTGCTGGTGAGCTAAATTGCCCCCTAACAACACGGATCAAGTCAACAACCTTGCTGTGCAATTATGTTGTCCAGAGGAGCATGCCTGCAGAGTTAATGTTATTCTGTAATGGATGATATTACACGGAAAAATGTGTTGAGCCACCGTCTGCGAAGGCTTTGCTCCTTGAAGTCAGGTGCTTTTACATGCTGAGCATGTTGATCTATGTGATCTAATGTTGAAAAATGTAAAAATGGGTAACATCAAAACGTTGGCTTCCCATTGGATCCTACTGAAGATGCATATATTTTAAATTGGCAATTTGCTTGGTAAGACTTTTTGAAAAAACGTTGAAATATTTAGACCTTTCAAGATAAATAACAGATATGGAAATTAACTGGGAAAATTCATTTGAGCTATATTGAAATAGTATTAGGACGTGTTTGTTTCATAGAAGCCTGTAATACTAGTGTTTTTCCACTTCAAGATGAATTGTCTACAAACAAGTCCCTATATTTCACAGAGATTTGTATGGTGATTGTCTAATATTAAAGTTACAATATGCAACAATTCCCTTACAATCATGTACAGACTGATGTAAAAAGAAATCCCTCTCAATCATCACTTATCATCTTCTAGAAGTGTGTGGTGATATAATGTATCTACAGCAAACCTAGAAGTTAATTCCCAGGTCACTTTTGCCCACCTCTTGGAGCCTCACAAATCTCACACAGCCAATGAGAGCAGGCAGACCACAACAGGATGAAGGGCTGTATTCATAAAACTATCCAGCACCTTCCCTCTGGGTTTTGAGGATGTGTGGATATGTATGTGTGCTTTAAAACGTAACTGCCATTAAAACAATCAAGAAATAGTCTAAAGTCTTCTGATTCATGACATTGTTGCACTAATGCCTGCCCCTCTCTTCATTCACTCTCTTGCCTGACTACTGATGTGCTCTCTCTTTCCCTCACTGGTTCGCTTGTTGAGATTTCATATAATACCTTTAAGTGTTATGAAATATTTTGACTCTTAATTAGACAACTATGCCTGGAAAGAAATGTGCATTTTTTTCTGCAGTAGATAGTTTAATTTAAAAGAGCCTCAGCAATTTCCTGAAGCAGCTGGCACTGTGGCTTTTAGCAAACGTTAATCAAACAGCAGGAAATAGTGCATTTGTTGGGGACTATTTTCAGCAGTGGATGAACACATTTGGTGGTCTTATGAATATTTACAGCAGCAGGGTGGTGCTTGGGGTTGACTCAAAATTACCTCCTGTGTGTGTGTGTGTGTGTGTGTGTGTGTGTGTGTGTGTGTGTGTGTGTGTGTGTGTGTGAGTGTGTGTGTGCACCATCTGAGAACACAGATGCAGACAGACAACGCAACACAAGGTGAAGGGTTTAAATAGGGGAATTGTATTTTTAAGTGGAAGGGATTATTGGGAGTGGTGAGGGGCGATCTGAAGAGGCTAGTGAGGGACTGAGGAAGGGGAATATAGGCAGAGTAGGTTGCTAGGTGAGTGGTGATGAGTGGCAGAATGGTGGAGAGTGCAAGCGAGGCTGAGTGTAGACTGGCAGGGTTCATGGTGTGAGCGATGATCCTCAGACACTGAGAGATGTCAGGAGCAAGGCAAGTAAACATGGAGAAAATATCAAAAATGTTGAAGAAAGGTTAAGCAGGAGAATTTTGGCCAGAGTGCTATCATTGAGGGCTGTCAACCATCTGGCAGCGAGTGGATGAAGAGCTGCGGTTGATGAGTTCGATGGAAGGCAGGTGTGCTGGCTAGACGAGGCAAAGGAGAAAACTTGGAAACACGTTGACAAAATTAAATTCCTTACACGTTATTTTTTGTCTTTCCTACAAATGTTCATCAACACAAGGGACCAGTTCGTCTGCACGAGCCCCTGAAGTGGTTTGACAACAAAGGCCTCATGTTCCGTCAGCATCGCCGTCGGCCCAAGTTAAAATCTGCCTGCAACCCCTTGAGATATCTAGCTAACAACAGTCTGGCTAGTGCTCTTTGCCTTTGTTGGTTTAGGTTAAGAACATCAGAGTAAGCCAATCAGAGGCAGAGTAGGGTGGGTTTGCTGTGGGGGTGGTCCAATGATGTCATTCTGCGTAACTAATAAGCCATGTGCTGTGTGTTTGTTGCATTTCCTGAGCAATGGGCCTTCATGACAATGGGCATTTGTTTTGGGGGATAATGGGCAGCTGGACAAGTGGCATTTTGGTCCATGGGATATGTTGCGAGTTCTGGAATAATGGGCTGTGAGAGATATGGCATGGCACATGCTGACATGCTGAACTTAGGGAACATAGGTTAACATAGATTAAGTTTAAAGAGTGCACTGGCTCCTTTCTTTTCTTTCCCTGCAATAAATGGTGCATTAAAGTAAACACAGCTCTCATCAACATGAGCCCCAGGCTGAAGAGATCATAAATATATATACCAAACACAATGACTTTCAAGAGCCTTTAGACTATGTGCTGACAGTCTTTCCTCTGTGAAACTCTGCTCAAAATTGGCACTGTGTACTTGTTTGCGCCAGACTGTTGCCTAATAAAACCACTGAAACCAATCTTAGCACAGAGCCTTTTTGTGCACATCCAGTCCACATTTGGGGAACAAGTCGCTATGCAATGTTGTTATGCCAGTTAACACTGCCAACTGTTGTTTTCTCACCACTGTATGACATACAATGTTTCATTAAGGCCTATGTCTTTCTATTCTGGCAACAAATATGACAACTAAGTGAAGACGTTACTGCTGGTCCCCGTTTCTTTATGTTCGGGGTTAATGATAGGATTTTGTTGAGTGTTTTGGAAGTTACCCTAATGAGTCTCCATAACTTGATATCGAGCCAGCATCTCCCTACATGTCACTCAAGGCTGCTTTTGCATTTTAATTTAAGCAGGGTAGCAGCCTTAGGCCCTGTTGGCAGTGAGATTTTCATCTGCAGCCGTGCTCCCTGGTATCCTCCAGCACTTTTGGCCTTTCATTTTAATCGAACAGGAAATCATTTTACATTCCAGGATCATTCTTCTACCAAGGTATAACGGTTTGCTCGTTTTATTTTCTTTTTTTCTTCTTCTTGAAGGGCGTATGACAGACAGCTTATCCTCTATAGTGCCCCTCAGCAGAATTACGCTAGGTGCTTGTGCCCTTTATCCCAGCTGCAATCTAATAATGGTGCATTAAAACTGAAGGTAAAGTTTACCTGCCTCTAGATTGTTTTTGCAGTCACAAAGAGTAAATGTTCGCTGAGTGTGAACATATTTTTGCCTCCACTTGCACCACCTTGAGCAAACCTTTATTTGTTCATTTTTTGCTTGCTTGTTTGTTTTTTTATTGAGCGACTGGTAGTGGACCTGACTTGCATCGCACAGTGACACAATATGATCTCAGTTTTTGAGCATTAAAGTTCATTCTTGACCTTTGGAAAAGAGATGTCACAAAATGATCAATACTCAGCACCTCTGTGACCTTTCATCTTACAATCTTTATTCGTAATCAGACCCACTATAAAGTTGAGATGCATTGCTTATAGCGGCATCTCTGGCGGTAGATGGAACTGCAGGGGAGCCTCTGGGACTCATCTCCCTCACCCTGTCTCTCATCTGCGTGATGCCTTCAAATGCTCCACACTGAAAGGAGGTCCGTGGTTTCCTCTCATTGGCGTCACTTTGCTTCTTGATGACTTTCCTTCTTCACTTCCATTAGTTTGTTGTTTCTTTTTCTTGGACTGGAAGTTGAATGGTCTTCTTTCTCTGGCTGTTGATCCTCCATTGTGAGTCAGCAGTAATGTAATGTACCTGGTCAAACACTTTAGACTAGAGGGAGCCTGACTCAGCAGGTAGAAGTTACCGATTTCCCATTCCAAGTAAACGCAGCATACTTCCATGAGTAGCTCCATCTGGGCTAACTGATGTAAAAAGCCTCACTAATAGAGCGTCTCCATTCAATTTAGCGTGGGAATGTCGCCACAGACACGGAGATCCTATTTCTGGGCAAAGCAGAAAGTACAAGCAGTTTGATTAGTGGGTCACATTGTTTTAACTCACTCTTTGATAAATAGGAACATAAAGACAATTAAATAGATGAAAATGTGAGAATGGAATTAATGGAAATGATGACAATGCAACCTCCAAAAAGTAGTGGAGCTTTGAGCCTATGTTATACATTTGAGTTACAACTGTGTGTGTTTTTAAGTGTGTAAATCTGTTTGTCATCCCCTCTGAGATCTGCTCTGATGTGTTGGAGCCGATCACACCACAAACAGTCAGACAACACACAAGACAGGAGCCCACATACTGTGATCTGTGCCAGTTTGTACCCTTGTTACTGGAGGAATACAGTAGCACAAGGTGGAGGATGAATAATATATTGTGTTCTGAATGTCTCTCCTCTCTCACTTCCAGTGCCCTGTATAACCTGAGCGCTGCGATTAAAATCTCCACACCTAACATTCAGTTTCAAGTTGTGTTGAAGGTTGGCTTTTATCCCCCACTGTGTCTTTTCAACAGCTTTGGGAGATTTTACTGTAAAAAATTATATGGCTTATTTAGCAGAGTGTGTGGTGGTGTTCATTGTTTTATCACGATTAAGAGAAAAGGTCACCTTTGGACACAATCAAACACTGGGCATGCATGATGGAGGTCTTTTTTCCCCAGGCACTTGAATTCTTCCTGTTGATAGGAATATGTCACAATTCTTCCCATGGGTCAAGAAGAAAGTAGAAGTGAAGATGGAGTCATGCTCTGATTCGGAGTGCTGGTGTTTACTTTCCATCTTGGGTTTGCAGGCTGGCATTGGCTCAGACCACTGCCTGAAATAACAAGGGAGGAACAATAGCACAGAAATCAAAAGCGTTCTACGGCCAGAGTGTACCATGTGTTTTGTATGGTACCTCTCTGAAATATCTAAACAACTATCAAATGGATTGTCATGACATTTTGTGCCAACACATATGGTCCCCAGATTATAAATAAAAATTACTTTGTTGATGCGTCCACTTTTTCAGGTCACTTGTTCAGGGAAATATGTCAACATCTACTGGATGGATTGGTGAAAAATGTTAAGCAGTCTTTCATGGTCCCCAGATGATAGACTCTACCTACCCTGGAAACTACCTGACTTTCTATTTCGCACTGTCATGACATCTTTGATCTTAATTGATATATTTAGAAATCTATTTCATGGATTGCTGTGAAATTTGGTACACCCATTCATGGTTGATCCTTCGACTTGTCGTATAACCATTATATGTCAACATTTAATTTTATACCTGGGAATCTAATGACATTCCCATCTGTCTCAGCTGTTGCTGCTGATTAGCAAATGTAAGCACGCTGACATCTTACATATGTCTACTATGTGTGTGTTACCATGTTCTGCCCAGTTTTGTTAGCTTTGGTCACACTCCTCAGACGAGACACAACAGGAGCCCTCACACTGTGAACATTGTACCTGCTAAATATCATCTTTCTAGCATTACCATTGTGAGCATGTGTGCATGCTAAAGTGAGCATTTACCTCAAATACAACCTCACAGATCGGTGAGCATGGCTACAGACTATTGATGAAAAATAATCACTAAATGACACATTCAACAAGAAACCTCAACTACTCTGAACACATCATGTTATCTCACCATGTATGAAGAAAAATGTGTTTCTGGACATTCTGAATCATGACTTAAAGGCAGGATGAAAAGCTTACATCTTTGAGACAGGCATGATGCTATATTCTTATATCAAACAGGGATAATGGCTCACACTTTCCTGACAATTTATCTTCAAAGGCATTCAAAAAGTAGAATAGGAATGACAGAAGAATGTCGAATCAAATGAAAGTCAGCATACATTTCTGTCTGCACACCTGGAGAAGTGGGAACGATTGTTAATTTGTTGGTTTCAACAGAGTTGCATACATTGAAACTCCACATGGGGTTGATATTCATACTGATGGGGGGGACAGGCGAGGGACTCAGGTGACCTGGTGACGGAAGCACATCATCACTGCAGGGAAGGTGGGAGTGCAGTCTCTGGAATGAGGGGAGTTGGGGATACTGTGATGATGCACAGGAGAATCATGACACTAATTACATGTTGAAGGCTGACTGGAGGTTGGAGAGCTGCACTCCCATCTAAGAGCAGACAGAGTGACACAACAAATCCACCATCTCACCCACCTCCATTTATCAAGGATTCTGCCTCAACCCAATGAAGTCTTGGCTTTGCCTCGGCTCTCTAAAGACTCTGGTCTAGAACATGTCTTGGTTTTTGTGGTCTTGATTATGTTAAGTAATAATGAGTTTGTAAATATGAACATGGTAATTGGTACGTAGCTCTCACAAGGTCTGCCAGGATTCTATCACCACTACAGTCAGTCTGCTAGTGGTCTCCCACACTGTCATGTAATTTCATTGTTTATGTCCATAAGCACTGAACGTATTTGTTTGGTGACTCCAAAGTTATAGACACTATACAGAATAGAGCTATAAGATATTTTTTGGGTGTCCATAAATTTGCACCAATTCCTGCAATAGAAGGCGATATGGGTTGGATTCCAGGATGTGTTCAACGAAAATGTGAAATGATTCGACTGTGGAATCGACTAATCAAAATGGCTGAGGATAGAATAAATAAAAAAGTATTTAAATGGAGTAAATTACATAATTCCCCTTGACCAAAAGAAATTCACTCTATTTTCGAGGAGGTGGATATGGTGTATATTTACAGGAATAACTTGTGCTGTAACGTTAATTTAATTAGAAATAAGCTTCTATTGAAATTAGAAGAGAAATGGTTTGAAAATGTTCTATTAAAACCCAAACTAAGGACATATATGCAGATTCAATCTAACTTTGGACCTGAATTATATGTTACATCACGTTTACAGAGAAGTCAAAGATCTTTAGTTGCACAGTTGAGATCTGGTATTCTTCCTCTGGCCATTGAGGTTGGTCGATATAAAAATGTTCCAGAGGAGAATAGAATATGTGAAATGTGTGAGTTAGATGAAGTAGAGAGTGAGTCTCATTTCCTTTTATACTGCACAAAGTATGATGATTTGAGAGAGGTGTTATTTTATGAAATCTATGGACAAAACCCTGAAATATTTTGGTGCTCTGATGAACAGAAGCTGGAGTGGTTGTTTAATTTCAATGTGTTTAAAACTGCTAACTTTATTTCTCAAGCTTGGAAAAGAAGACAGATACATTTGTTTAATTAATGTTTGATGCGTTGTTGTTGTGCTGATTCAGTTGTGTTCTGGATCTGACTTGGTGGTTTCTTTTTCTTTTGTTTTTTTTTGTTGGTGTCTTGTAAGCCCATGTGGGCTGGGCATACAAAAGTATGCATGACACAATAATAAAAGTCATTCATTCATTCATACTATAAATGGTGGGAGATATACAAAATATCACAGATCATCAAGCCTGGTGGAAAATATTCATGATGTTCCATGCCAATTTACAGGTGAAGCCTCCATGTTGTTGTTTCATAAATATAGGCACAATTTAACCCATTCTGCACAATTTGATTGGTTGATGCCTTCATTCAGGGATACTGAAAAATAAAAATGTCACAGCTTAATATTGACATTCTGTGTAAAACTATTCATCACAAAAAAAAAAAATTATTATCTATGTGATAGTTGTCATCTAAAAAACATTGCACAATGGAATAACATGAGACCGAAAATATCATGTTTTAATAAAAGATGTTTATAATATGGCATCTGTAATTACAGTCAATATGACCCCCAACTCTTGTGTTTCATCCTTCGCTTCAGAAAATGTCAAAAACACACAATCAGTAAAAATCATGGGCTGTGAAAGCTTTGTAGTTTTTATTTAAACAGAATCATTTGCATTAAAAACACCCAAACAGCCTGTCAGACATAGTGTTAACTGGCTTACATCTCGTGGTTGTAGGCGTTTCTGGCTCTGATTAAGAACAAACCTGGAGCTGTAGGTAAATGGGAGTTCACAGCATTTATCATCCTGTATGTATCCTGGTAATGGTTGGCACTGAATAGGCCCTCCAAAGGTTAATACCAGCATAATACCTTCCTTTAACACGTCTGATCTAACACAGCCGCCGTGGATTCCACTGTTCTTGCCTCGTCTTCTATTCCCCCCGACCTCCTCACTCATCCAAAACCCATTTCTATCCCCTCTCACCGTAGGATATACTCGCCCAGCTTACTCATACATCTTTCTCCTCAGTGCCAAATGTGACCCTAACGCGGTTGTCTTTCATCTGGAGAGCACTAGAAAGATGCTTTGCTGTAAATAATAGCACATTGTATGTTTGTAAGTAGCACATAGCAGATAGTTTTCTCAGATTTTATTGATGCTTAATAATACCATGAATCACTGCTGATGCCTAAATGCCAAAATAAAAGCCCGAGATTTTATTAAGTGCACTGCAGAGGGTGAGGGGAAATGAAGGGATACCATGATGATACTTAGGGGACTCATCACGCTAATTACATTTTGCATGCTGACCGGAGGTTAGAGAGCTGCATTACTAGATGACCACCAATTCTCCCAGCTTTTAGTTTAGCTTTTATGCATATCCAGCTCTTGCTGAATTATGTTCTCCTCTTATAACCTTATAGCCTTGGAAAAAGTGAGGATCGTCACAATTTTCTTAGTTTTAGTCATCAGTAATTAGAATCATGGGACCTGACACGACTGCTAAAATGCAGCCTATGCATAGAAATAAACTTGCTTGATCAAAACGCTTTCATAAGAACTCCAATATGGATTTAAACAAAGGAAATACATTATATTTGAGGAATTGTAATTTTTTTTATGATTTATAAATCATATAATTGAATTACCCAGGGAACAGCACAGATTAATAATCAATTAAAGAAATGGCTGAGAATTTGTATGTCATTTTTTTTAATGGTCAAAACATAAGTTGACCAATTGCCACTCAAATATGTAGAAAATTTAAAAAAGGCTTTTTTTGATAATATTGATAAAACTTTGAATCTACCACCATGCTAGCAGCTGTGTACACTATACTTTTCTTTTTTTTTTGCAATGAAAATGCAAATGTATTTTAGCATAATTCTTGTTTAGGGCGTTACAAAGTAACTATATCAACAGTTTGGGTTTCAATAAGCTTATATACTAGCAATAATGCTTAAGCTAATCACTAGCATGCTGGCTATGGTTCTAATTATGGTAAAGTAAGTGCATAAGAAATTATGAATTTGAATTTCTATTCAAGGCTGGGATATGTGCATGCTAGTGATTATCATTAGCCATGAGCAACTAGCATTAGCATTAGTCATTTGTGTAAGCGGTTCACAAGCTTATTGAACGGGTCAGGCTAGCTGCCTCCATATACATGACTAAAGCTGCATACATTTGCATCACCTGGTTCCAGATCAGCCCAATACCAAAAAATTAAATTGCAAATGCCAGGGTTCAATCAGTGAGCCAGTCAGTCACTTTATTTTATAACACAATATGTAGAATTCAAATACTTTGGACAAATTTGGATCTGATTCAATCAACGGCATACTAAATAATACGTATTGGTTTTCAACAAAAAAAAGTTGTTGGTGTTAGTTGCTCTTTCACATGGCAACATTTGCTAATTAGAAGTAGCTATCAGGGCTAGAGAGGAACTGATACGCTGTAACCCGCTTGTTTTTCATGAAATTTCCTTAAAGATTTGTAAATGCTCTATTGTATTGTGAAATAGTGAGCTAGCCTTGATATAGTATACATTTCTATGCAGTGAGCCATAATGGTCATTGCAGGTGGCTGCTCTGTGTGTTTACTAGGGGTGTAACGGTAAACAAAAATCTCGGTTCGGTACGTACCTCGGTTTTGAGGTCACGGTTCGGTTCATTTTCGGTACAGTAAGAAAACAAAATGCAAAATATAAATGTGCTAGTTGTTTATTACTTTTGTGCTTTTAACAGTAGGAACATGTGCTGGAGCTAGAATGCTGCTCAAAAATATAAATACAAGTATTTAAAATATTTATTTAAAAAATAAAAATAACAGACTGTTTCTTTAAAAAAAATATTTTCTCCATCTGATGTGCAAAATTGAACAGTTGCAACACTAAATAGTTTCAAGTTGTTGCTCAGATTAAATAACATGAATAAGGCTCAGACTAAAAATAAATAAAAATAACAGACTGTTTCTTTAAAAACAAATATTTTCTCCATCTGATGTGCAAAATTGAACAGGGCAGGGAGAGGCTGTTTAAATGCGGTGGGGAGCTCTGTTTGAACGTTACGCTCGTCTTTCTCCTCGTTGTAGCGATGTTCACGTGGGGGTGGTGCCGTTTCAAATGCGTCAACAGGTTTGACGTGTTGCCAGAAACATACCCGACCTCACATGAACAATGTCGGCAAACCGCTTTGCCGAAGTGTTCCCAAACGGGAGACCTTAATGTCGCGGGAGGGTCCTCCAACTCTGGCTTGTTGCCAACGCTAGCGGCATTAGCCATGACGTCCGCTACTACTGCTGTTTATTGTGTCGCGGTGTGCGCAACTGCGCATGTGCGGCTGCAGCATGCTCCACACAAGCGGTCCTCTACTTAATATGTCCGTATGGAAACTCGTTCAGTACGCCTCCGTTCCGAACCGAGCACCCCGTACCGAAACGGTTCAATACAAATACATGTACCGTTACACCCCTAGTGTTTACTCTATTGTTTAATGCAAGTTCTAGATTCCCTGAATCTCTAGAGCTGGCAGCGTGCAATGTTAACACTAACCAATATATTTCCCCTTATGGGAATTATACTGGAAGTGTCCTTTAACAGTTAATTTCATGAGTAGCATTTGAACTGCTTGAAACAATGGCAGAGGCAAAATAACACCTGATTCCAATGCACCAGATTGTTTTTAAACAAATGATATCATTAATCACAACTCCTGACATTTTATACACCTCACAGCACCATGCTACAATTTCTAGCATTGCAGGCTCAGGGGGAAATGAACCTAAGAGACTGGCAGCGTGCAGCAGGGATTGTGATAGTTATACAGTTAAATGATGTTTCAGCAGCCAAGGTTGTCATCGCACACAAACAGGTTTCATTTGACCCAGATATGCTGTTCCCAGCTTGACAGATAGGAACAGCATGTATGACTCGAGGGCATGTTTTGTGGATACGATGTGATACATTCAGCCAAGACACCCAGTTATATTGTCAAATCAAAGTCGGTCTGTGGCTGGCTTTATCCTTTTTATGATCATCAAGTATCCCTAACCATGCATCATTGGTTTTTTTATTGTTTAACACTGACTTCATTATATCCTAGATTCTCATTAAATATTTATTGGAGCATGCCGTAGTAGTTTGAAAAGGGTTATGAACAAATACATACACATCACTCCATAAATATAATTATATGAAATTGACTGCCAAGGCCGGAAAGTGTAATTAGCACTATAGAAATATGCACATTTTATTTCCTCACCTATGATTTTCTGGCTCAGTGGAGGTTATACAATAATGACACAAACCCTGCTGAATACTTATTATTATTATTGTCACATGTAAGTTGCTGGCTTCAGGTCTTCATTGACATTGAATGCCATTATGGCAAGGATAATGACAATAGGAAAATCAGAGTTAATGACTATGTTTCATTGCACATTATGTTTTACATAGTTTCCTAGTTTTAGTTTTACCTAGTTTCGTGGCGCAGCGCAGGGCGGCGCAGGGTGGCGGAGCCGGCGCAATGCAAGTTTCGACCCGCGCAGCCTTGCGCACGGTCAGTTTGGCAGTTTGGTGGATCGCCTGCGCCAAGATGGGTGTGGCGGCGCAGCAGGGGGAGGCGTCACAGATTCAGCTTGGCGTAGCGGAAGTTTCGTGGCAAAAAGCCTCGCCGAGACTGCGCTGAAAGCTCGCCAGCTCCAACCTGGTCTACTCTCGGCGCAAGGCGTAAATAAAGTCCATTCATTCAAGGCGAATCACAGCTGGCGGAGTGGAAGTTTGGCTGACGGCGCGCAGTGCGCACACGTCACCGAGACCTCACAGGCAGGTTTCCACAGTTCCAGGCACATTTAAATGCAATACATAATCACAACAAACACTATTTAATGCAACTAATTGAATCAACACGTGAATTTATATCTATATAGATTATCCCGTCACATCTGACGTCAGATCAAAGGCGGATGGCACGCGTAACGGAAACTCAGCCTCTCGGACCAAAACATCTCCCTCTCTCTCTCCTGTTTTTTATAATATCGGCATTGTTATTATTATGATACGCACGCACAGCGCGTGATGCGCGTGTTGGGAGCGGCGGCGCTGCTTCTGTCATCGGGTTGTCAAGTGACGGAACTTGCACTGAACCTCCCCTAACGCATTAAAGGTGAGGAGAGGAGCTCATTTGATTGGTGAAGATCTGAATCGGCTGTATTAATCCCAGTCCACGCCTCGTCTCCTCCTCGTCTCCCACTCACGCCTTCTTCTCCTCCCTCTTTCCCACTTGCGCGGGTGGGCGAGACGGGAGGTGTGCATGCGCGAGCCTGCACGAGCCTGCGCGGTGCACGAAACTTGCAAAGTCCAGGCGGACACACCCCGTCGGCGTGGCGCAGGTGCGCTGAGAGCTGACTGCGCCTGGTCTACGAAACTAGGGCCCATTGTCTGTAAAGCTGGGAAAAAACACAAGACCTATTTCCCTATACCTATGCACAGTTTTTACATTTTCTTACCATCAGGAGATAACATAAATGATTAGAAGCAGTTCCACTCACCATAAATTAGTTGAATAATACAGAGTGGTAATTACGTTTAAGAGGAAACCCAGGGTTGATTCACAGTAGGGACACTTTCTGAAGGGACCTCCCGCTGTCACTTCCCCGTGTGCGTGAATACACACAGACTTGCACACAGATATGGAAACAAACAATAGACTGACACTTACATGGTGTACACCATTACTGATTTATTCATCTAAATGTGCCCCTATTACAAACATAATCACAAACACAAACGTATCATCTGCATGCACTCCCCACTCTCTGGGGTCTGTACTCAATTATCTTCCACGCTGCCATCCGAGCAGGGAATTTCCCCTGAAAAATATTATAACAATCATGTCATATAGAGGTGACTCAGGCTAATGGTCAGGTGTTAAACTTGTGCATTTGGCTTTGTAGCTAATCAGAGACTGGAGGAGTGCAGGCAAAGCAGCAGCACAGGCAACATATTTTGTTCTTTTGTTGTTGGATTTTTGTTACTTCAATATGGCTTTGGAAATCAGCGGTAGTTCAGCTATTTTATTGTATTTATTGTTTTAGATTGAGCAAGTTCTTTTTTGGGTTAGTTTAGAGGGATGGCCAAATGCATCGGTTGACTGATAACCTCCCCATCTTTTGTTCAATTTTGCTGCAATTTCAAACATTTTGCATATTTGAATATTTGGTAATTGAAACAGTGCAATTTTGGTTACTGCTTCTGTCCACAGTCTCAGCATCCTTCATATATTTGAGCCTTTGTTTATTAAGAGAGGCTTTCTACAGAAAAAAAAATGCATTTCTGTCAGTGTCAAGCTACAAATACTGTATTGATCCCTTATGAATTGTACCATAAATAACACATGATATTTGTTCATTTAAATGGTTATTTTACACATCAAGAGTCACATTTTGTCATTGAACTGTTGAAGTATCAGACTGTGATGAATACATAATTATAAAGATGACAAAACCCAACAGTGTGGTAAATGTCTCTCTCTCTGTGTTCGGAAAGATAAGATGACATTAGTGATAGAACCTAGCTAAGTTAGCAAGCTAACTAGCAAGACAAGCTAACAGCTGTGTTAGTGAACTTCCTTATGGAGGTGAGTGATGGAGTTCACTGAGCGGTTTCACACTATGATACAAGGACAAACCTACGACACACTGAGGCTTTCTGGACTGGAAAAGTTATCTTTTAAATTGACAAACATCTATATGTAATTCATAGTACAATTCAAATGAAAAAGGGCCAATTGGGACCACAGGAAAATGTGTAACTTTGCATCTGTACGCTGAACAACACTGTGAAAGCAGCTATTTGACGCTAAATGGACTATATTTGACTAAATGAACATCAAGCTGGATTGAAGAAGACTTGAAACTAGAGATTGAGGCCATAAACTCATGAGATACTAAATCAATAAAGAATAAGGGTAATTGTCTCATAGCCTTTCATGCAATCAGACTCCGTTTTTGCAACCAGAGGAGTCGCCGGTCCGCCCTGGCTTCCCTTTTCACACCCAGTGTTTGCCCTTTGTTTTTTACATGCAACACTTCTGACAGACACGTTCTTCCTGTGTCCTACATTATAATCAGATTTGAACCTACTTAAACACATGCACCCTCACCTCACCTTACCGAGGACCAAACCGCAGCACAGGCCCGGACACAATCACCTCCCTCTCTGCTTTCTCATTTATCTGCAGGTATCGCTCAATCTATCACCACCTTCCATCCAACTATACCCCGTAGGCTGGACCCTCTCACGCTCCGTGTTAAACACACACGTGTTATACTCATCAGGCTATGTGTTATAAACCAGAGTAATCTCACATCTCTGGCTGCTCTTGCACCTTTTCAATTTCCTGGTAACATAATCCCTTCTGTTTCTCCATACCTCATCATAGCCTGGGAGAAAGGAGAAGGGGAGGAGGAGTGCAGGGAGAGAAGGGATAATAAATTGTGCCTTTTGATATAAGTTGGATTAGGGAAATGGCATACCCATGTGTATGCCGATGCGGCCGAGTAGTTTGTGAGGCTGTAATCCATCATAAAGGCAAGTCAGTGGTGGATTAGTGAGAAAATAAACATCACATAGTGTTTTTGCTCTAGTTTACTTCTTAAAATCGTACACCTTGTCATGTTTGCTATTTGGATGACTTACCTTTCTTTCTTCGTTTTGGAAAAAGTAATATAATCCCAAGAGCCTTTCATTGTCCTCCATGGAGTTATTGTATTCACATTTGGGTTGGCAAAGTTATTAGACAAAGGCAAACAAGTTGTACCATTGTGTAGCTGAATAATGTCTCATATTAATAAGAAAAGTTTGGCAGCCTTTGAAATTGATTTTGTGACACCTGAAGTTGCTCAACATCCTTGATTCATTTTTCATCCATGTTTACAAACTAATTTGGCCATACCATTTTGAAATGTTTATTCTGGTCGATTCTGTGCTCACGTCTATTTCCTGTCTGTTGTTTTGACTGAGGTTTCTCTTTCATTTTTTTCCCCCTGCTAAGGATTTCTTTTTGGGGGAAGTTTTTCCTTTCCTGAATTGAGGCTCTGAGGAGCAAAGGTGTTGTATGTGGAGCATTTGCAGATTGATGACAGATGAGGTAATCTGATGCCACAACCTGCTAAACTTCTCAGTCTGTAAATAACAGAAGAAATATGCAATGCACTGGTGTAACGGCAGAAACAAAAAATCTAAATGTCGTTTTACCAATTTCATTAAGACAACAAAATACCACACCACAATTTATAAGCTGCATCAGTTCACAAGCTTTATTCATTTCAGCAAATGTTATTTAATTATATTCCAACCACCATAATATCTCTTGATCTGCAACCCAGATTCATCCAACAGGAGGGACAGTACAAGGCAAACATCTGGCAGTGATTAACAACACAAAACAGAATTACTTCAACAGTTCACATGCTAGCCTACCAAACAGACCATGTACTGGTTTAGCAAGCTAACTGGATACTATTACTATACTATTTCTGATGCTAACGGGGGAAAGCAGACAGTTAGGCCTTGTGAACCTAGCAACATGATCGTCCTGACTTCCCATACCAAATATGAAACACCTTATTTTCTAAACTGACAACATGAGCGCTCCGTGAGATGAGTCAACGCCTGCAAATAACTCATCACTGGTGATTGCCGCACAAGCATTCTAGTTATTTGGGTCCGACTTGCTCTGACGTCATTCTCATAACTCCACGTGGATAATCATAACCTCACGAGATGGAGGCGGCCGCAGTTTTTAGAGCCAGGCGACGGCATGTTGCTCTCCCTCGACTGTAAGACCCAGGGCATGATGGGAAATGCCTAGCTGATCAATGAGCTGATTTGCTCTTAGACAGCAAACACCACGTATCATCCTAATATATTTACCACAAGATAGTCTGTTAGTCTCACATCGTGTGATGAAGGTTTAATCAGAATATAATCACAGATACACAAACATCTCCACATGTATTCACAAATAACAATAACATGACAGGTAGCCTACATATCACATCTTAACAAGATGTAACTTTTTCTGTCTTCCTGAAAATTCTTTTTAGGCTGCTGCAAACACCCCAACTTTTTTTGTCTCCAGCTCCTGCTGCTGCCACCTGATCTCGTCTCCTTTCCAGCTCCTGTTCAATGTTTCAGTACTTTTTGCACATCTTGCTGTTCTCTAACACAGAGCTGAACGGCAAAATTCAAAACAGCTGTTTGAACTTGAATCGACCAATCAATGTCCTGGTTCAATTAGAATTGGTATTTAAACAGTCCTTCATCATGCTGTTCACTTTTTGACATCATGACAACAAGACAACACCTTACAAGTGATCAACAGCACCTCACCGTGCAAGGCTTCAAACAGGATGTTGTCAGAGGGAAGTGGCCACTGAGCTTACAGAGTCACAGAGTGTCATCAGCAGGTTGCTATGGAGACACAGAGAGACTGGAAGAGTCCCAGAAAGCAGAGACGTGGACGTCCTTTGGTCACATGACAAGTTATTGAGACATTGACATGTTTTGTTGTGGTATACCCACCACTGCTGCTGGCTATTGTTTCAATTTTACCCGAAGGCCAAATATCCTTAACTTTTTGTGAGTAATGTATCTCAACTCAAAACCCACCTCTTCAAAAAAAAGAGCACCTGACTCCAACTGCCTCCCCTCACCTGAACAGTCAAACACCGAAATGTTGTACTTGTATTTCTCCGTCTTTCGACTCATGTCTCTGAGTATTTCATTTTTGTATTCTGTATTTGTCCAGCATCTAATGTCTAATGGTAAGTGTCTTTGAGTACCTAAAAAAGCGCTGTATAAGTCCTTTGAATTATTATCATTATCACCGACATGAACAGAAAGTTACAAAGCTGAGTAAAAGTCATCCTGCCTTAGGGGTTGCTCTGGCATTTACCTGTCGTTATCATTATCTAGTGGTGAGAAGGGAAAGTTACACCAGTGCAGCTTGTCTGTCTTGGCTGTACATATAATCATCATCTGAGCAAGAAAACTGTAAATCAAAAAACTTTATGGATGCGCAGGAAATAACACAGATTCAGTATTAGCTAATTGACCTTATAAATCTGCCACCACACATGCTGTCCAGATAGTAAAGCCCCTTGAGCAATATATTTGTGATTTGTGATACCGGGCTATAGAAATCAAATTTATTTGACATGACTTATGTTCAGATGTGCAAGTTCATGTCCACATGTGGATGCTTTTGTGTCTTCTTCCACAGGACTCACAGCAGGAATGGCCTGAGGTCCTTGCCCCTATTTATTCCCACTCAGGTATCAGCAGGTTCTCGTGCTGAAGCTCTATTGATTTGTCTGTTACAACGGTGACATAACCACACTAGCTTAGGAGCATGACTTGTATTAGTGTCTTTGCCTTTGAGGATTCAGGACACTGAATAGGGAGCAACTTCTGTGCAGTGCCTGTTCGGTCGATCACTTGGCCTCTGGCAAAGCCTACTTGCAATTTCTCATTAAGCGCTCGTCCAAATAACTTCAAACTGCTCAGCTCCCTTGGAACCTCAGCAATACACATCTCCCAACTGTGAAGTCCATCAGGTAAAGTGTTATCGTGAAACATGAAGGATAGACAAACATATGCAGACTCATTTTCGTAAGATGTTTTGGTACAAAAACATTACGATCTTAAATTTCTAAATTGTGCGTTATATTGGAAATGACGGCCCAGAAGAGCTGACTCCACAGCCTTTAAATTCAGAAAAGTTGCCTACATAAATCATTAAAGCAGAACATATAAAGTTTATTTTCATAGGCCTTTGATTGAAATTGAAGCTGGATATTTTTATGACATTCCTTTATGGTCTGTGTCTATTTTGGTAACCTTTGTCAGTGGAGATTTCACAATCCTGGTTTGCAGTTAGTCATAGCACACTTTTACAGTACAGTATATCACATATTATGATGGAAAGCAAGATGTTTCCAGTTGGAGACAATTACACAGAATGAAAGCTTTAAGCCATGGCTGCCAGTCTGGCTTAGATTATATTACAGTGCAGCATAGGATATATTGTAAATGATTTTTAAGGATGCCCCGTCTGCCCTAGAGAAGACTTTTGGAAAGGCGATCCCTGTCCCTCTCACTTATAGCACTCCCTGTATAACCACTTCAAAAACGCTTGTAAAGCAGCTAGCACGGACGGATCTGGCCTCTATTGAAAACACATTGGCTCATAATCTATTCCCTCTCATAATATGGAGGGATCCTGCATCGGTTTCAAGGTCAAACACCAATAAAATCAAAGAAGGCCATTTGTCAAGAGCCCTGACATCATCTGCAGTCCGTCCGCAACACAAGAATGCCGGTTGGAGCTCAGCTGTAATTTTTGTCATGCCAGATGTAAATCATAGATTGTTCCCATTACAGATCGGCTTCTGATGTTGCGGCTGCAGCTGCACGTCTGGATTATTCCTGATCTATCAACTTGAGGACGTGAACGGCTTACGAACGTGCATCACGGGACGCTGTCATTCCCTGAGGAGAACGTCCCTAGAAATAATGATTTGTTTAAAGGGGGTTAGTGGGTGAGGCAGGCATCTGCTGTCAATGAGCCTTTGCAAGCACTCGAAGCACACACACCGAATCCTCATTAACAAAGTGCTGCGTGAGAGTGGGTTGATTTCACGGCAGAGTTATTGTACTGAGGAGGAGTTTTTTTTGGCTGGCGGTCCCTTCAGGTGGCTTTCTCTGGCTTCCTGGGAGCCTTGAGCTGAATTCCCGGGCCTGCTGCCTGAAAGCCTTTGTGCACCCTATCAGGTGCAAAGCGGGAGCTCTCCTTTCTTCTTGGCGGGTTTGACGATGCCCAGCAACTGTCATCTGTCAGCAACATCTGTGGGAAGCAGCTTGTTTTCCAGTGACTGTGGAGTTTTTGGCCGTACCTGTCAGGCTGACTCATAGAAGCTCGTGACAGATGCTGTCGTATACTTTGAAACTCATTAACTGCATCCCACACTGTGTTGCGGTTGTCTTTCATTCGGAGTGACATTTAGAGGTTCTTGGTTAAACGTGGGTGAATTGGATCCAAGTGTGCGAGTTGGAAGGAATCATTCAACGAGGGAAAGAGTTTTGCGCATCGGATTATCACAACATGCTACGTCAATGACGTCAACTTGGACCCCGACTTGAATACACTACTTGACATCGACGACTTAAATTTCTTAAATAGCTTGCATGGTCAATATTTGCAGAAGTGCTGCTGCCGCAAGTTAATCCACACAAAGCAAACAGCAGTGCCAAGCAGAATAAAACTCCAGCTCAAATATTCGCCCTCACTGATTACAAAAAAAAAAAAAAAAAAAAATCCAAACCTCAATGAGTTGGAATAGTTTCATGTTTAACTTACGAATAAGTAGAGGCAGCTCATTCCAAATCCAACAGAAAGGGGATGATAGATATACATGATAAGTATGTAAGACTCCTGCACCAATAACTCCTGAGTCGTGGAACAACCCCTGCAGACCTGTGTAATCCCTTTGACGAATTGCTACAGTGCAAATCTTAACTACAGCCATCCCAGAGCCAACGGCCCCATTCCAGGACCAGTTGGCAGTGGCCATTAGGGGCGTTCACATACATTTAGATGATCCCTCTGTTTGCATTACCCAGGCACAGATAATCTGTGTATACAGTGGGAAATTAGGGCAGAGCAGCCTGAGGCGCTGCAGAAAGAGACCTCCACATGTTGACTTCAAAGGGGCTGTGGCTGAGTGGAAGCAGGTGTGTCTTGTCCGGAGTCAGGCGCAGGGTGGGCCAGGCAGGGTGGAGGAAGGAAGGCAGGATCCCCGCAGGCCAGGCTGTGTGTGGTGGAAAAGGGAGTCAGTGTGTGTGTGTGTGTGTGTGTCTACGCGGGGCGACAACAGGTCGTTTTAACAACTCATTCACTTTAAAGTCAGCTATGATGTGGTCATGTACAAATATGTTTTCATAGTGTGTCACTGTGGAAGTTGACCTGGGGAAGGTTCTCTGGAAACTGTCAAATTGGATGCAAAAGTGGAATCCCAAAGCATGTGTCTAAAATAAAATATGCTAATATAAAACTAATTTGCTTAGCCAATGTTTTGGAGAAAACATAATTGCTGCCTGAATTATGTCTGCTGGCAACGTTTTTTTTTTTTTTTTCCAGCCCAGGCATCCTTACTGGATATGTTAGAGGAGGTCTGTCTTCTCTTTCACTTGAATACATTAACAGTTCATAACTGTTAAAACTCTTATCCTATACTAGTCAGTATGAAATTGGGAAAAAAAGGAAACTTTTCCATGAATCAATAACTGTCCATCAGTTAACAGTCAAACTTTGACCAGGATGAGCGATATCATTCATACAGATGGATCAGAAAAAAACACCCAATATGGATCAAATCTAATATTTACAGATTTCCATGTCACAGTCACATGGGGAATTCAAGTCTGACCATTGCCTCAGTGATGGGCTCTAATAGCTGCATCATTACCTTGGATACTGTAACCTGGTATTAAAACACACTTTTATAGACTTGCTTTTATGTGATGTCGGCCGTTTTAACTTTTTATTTATTTTTATTTATATTGTATTGTGTTTTTACCTTTTGTTGTATTTGTGTTTCTGGCAATATTTATATTCTGCTGTCAAAAGCATTTTGTGAACTGTTGTTTTTAAACGTGCTATATAAATAAAGTTATAATTAAATATAACATTTAAAATAATGAATCAAATACTACAAATATATACAACTTTCAAATAAAGTATTATGATTGCCAAATTAAATTATATACTACAAGGTAATCTATGAAATATAGTAAAGCTTTAAAGCATTATAATGTACCATGCAAAAGGCATATGTTAAATATACCACAGAGTCTTCTCTGATTATTTGACTGGTTTTCCAACAGAAGACAGGCTGTCTTGAGTTCAGGATGATTTCATCAGTCCAGTCAGACTGTTAATGGCTGCATTTTGCTTGAAAGTGCCTCTTTGACGACGGTAAAGAGCATCTTTATTTTTGCATTTCTCTTTTAACATCCTACGGCACAACAAGCCATTTTTATTTCCGAAGATATGGTCCGTTTCAACTTGTTTCCGCTGTTTTTCTGCCACTTCAATTCCCAGGCAAGTGCAGTGATGTAAACGTGACGTCTACTCCACATTGTTCAATGGAGAACGACAGTGGACGGAAATAAATGACTATGACTGGAGAAGGGAACATCGCAGTGTGTAACTCCTCCGACACACTCAGTGACTCAGAGGAACTGGAATGCACTCCGATGTTCTGCACTGTGACTTGATAGTGCGATTGTCTTCTGCGTTGGAAAGCCACGTAGCTGCTTAGTGACGCCAACATCGTCACCATGGTCGCTTATGCAGAAAAGGTTGGTGATGTTGGAACAAAACCTACCTGATTGTTTGCAAATATCAGTCTCGAAGGTCTGCATTGAGAAACACATTGATTTGCCAGCAGTCTGAAGATAGCCTAAAGGTACGTTTACACCTAATGCGAAGCAAATTTTAGAGGCGAATGAGGCAACATGTTTGAACTTGAGCAAATAATTCATGCGAAGCTCTGACGTGAAAGCCTGTCAACGTTGAGATTCTCCTGCTGTCATTGTTGAATCAGAAATGCAGACAAAATTATTGTATCAATCTGTGTTCACTCAGAGCTCTACGATAGAACTGAGATCGAACATAACTATGTGTGGAAACCAGAAACTATCTATGGGCCAAACAACAAGATCCCTGCTGTATTTATGCTGAGACATGTTATTTTAAGTGTTTACGGAGCAGCTACAATGTTAGCATAGCCTAGCTAAGTTGTTTGCTTTTCATCTTGTAGACAGACCTAACAAAGCATGACTTCAGACATTTTACAAATTGTCGTCATTATGTTGTTATTTCAGCATCCCTTTTTTTTCTTTATTGCAGGTAAGGCCCCCCCCCCCCCCCCCACAGTATTATAAACAGGAAAATCAGGAAACATCACTGGAATCAGCACAGTCGTTTATGTAGGCAACATGCTGATGTATAACAAACCCACATAATCTGCCCTGCTCTATACAAGAGATACCAAGTTATGCATTAAGGAGGCAAGATATCTAATATTGTTATTTATAGCAGCTCTGGTTTGTGAGATAAGACATAGAAATATTCAAGGCTTTAGCTTTAAGAAAACTACAATTTTAAGATGCAGTACAAATCCAAATTACTTGTTAAGATGGATTTTCTTTGGCTGTGTGTGATTCATGCAGAGGTTTGTATGGCTGGACTAAAACACAGCACCTGTGTGTGTGTGCGTGCATGTGTGACTTCCTCTGATAGTGCAGGCCTGCGTCTGTTTGTGTGTTTTCCTTGAGGTTAAATGCTTTGTTTCCCCTCTAATGGCTCCCTGCTTTAGACCGGCGGAAGAAGGGGAGCGGGAGTTATTGTGTGAGCGATTTGTCACCGCCTGTCTGAGTTGCTCGGTCCTCGCTGACACCATACATACTTGGTAATAGTTCATCTGGAGAAAAGCTGTTCCTCATACTCCTTTCTTCCTGCACTTACCTCATGCGGGGCCCTTCCTCGGTCCCTCCTGGGACTGCTCTGACTCAGTGGGACCAGAAAATGTGTATCTATGCGACACTTGCTCTGCTGCACAACATTTTCAAGCATTGCATATGGAATCTTGTACATACATTCATTACTATCCTGAAAAAAACACTGTTTGACTGATTAGTTATATTTACCATTTTGGAGAAGGTTGACCAGAAGAAAGATGGTTTGTGTCAAAAATGAATAACTTTTTCACCCCTTCCTCATCACTATCCACAGGACTATGATGATGAAAGAGAGGACTCGGTAGAGGACTATGAGGACAATAGAGAGGACTATATAGAGTATGACATAGCTATGTCATACTCTAGAGGACTATGTGGAGGTCTATCTAAAAGACTACGGTATGTAGATGACTATATAGAGGACTATATAGAGGACTATGTAGAAGATGATAGAAGGGACTATGTGGAGGTCTATCTAAAGGACTATATAGAGGACTATGTAGAGGATGATAGAAGGGACTATGTGGAGGTCTATCTAAAGGACTATATAGAGGACTATATGATGCGTTCATCAGCAAAATGTAAAAACACTTTTTGATACATTTTTGCTGCGTTGTTAATTACGTAACTGAACTCGCAAATTAACCATTGAATTAAAATAAATAAATAAAATGAGGCCAGTACTGATAGATTCATGGCACAAAGAAACATGAAGAAGACAACAAAGCTCACATTTCATAATTTTTTTAAGGCAATGCAATTACAGCACAAAAAGATATGAACATATTTCAAAATGAGCATCAGTGATTCTGGTCTATTGTGACATTTCATTGCAGCTATGGCATTTCTCTCTTTTTAATGAATACTTAATACCACCATTATCCATATCAACAATCCACAAACGTTGCATATTTTCAGAATATTTGGATGATATAACACTAACCACTATTGTGACTGTTCTGATATATATTTGCAGCCACGTTTCAGTTAATCATTTCAAAGGCTTCTTTCAAAGACAGCTAATGGAAACTCACCAACACTTAGACGCCCCTCATGAACATTTAGCGCAGCTCAGGGCCGCCCCATCCCCTGAAAGCTATGGTCCCATGAGGTCCCTGTGCTGCTCTTCATCGGTAGCGGGGATGTCAACTAGACATTGTTTTCCTCTTCTCATATCGACATATACTCTTTGAAATCCCTTGCGGTGAAACGTAAATCTCACCTTTGTGTCTCTTGTGGAACTTTAAAACAGCCGTTACAACTGCGGTTCTCACCGACAGTCAAGTACCGGTGGATGTTCTCCGGCTTTGGGAGAACAGTAATGAGCTCATTACAGCTCAGCACACCACAATGAGGCGAGGGAGATGGCTGCCATATTCCACATTTTACTTGGGCCGGCAACACAAAGGTGAGATGTATACCTTTCTTACCACACAGGGACACTTAATCACCGTGGAGACACCTAACACCTGGCTGATTAACATTTAACATGGTGAAATAAGAATATAAAACACACCTTACATGCATATGGAAAAAGAAATCGATCCGTCGATCCGTCCGGCCACCGTCCATTCATCCATCCATCTACGGTATATCTATATGTTCGTCTATCCGTCTGCCCATCTATATTATATCTTTTAATCCATCTGTTTATCTGTCTGTCTCCAGCCATCCACCTATTTGTTCATCCATCTGTCTATCTTTCTGTCAGTCCGTCCATCCTATGAGCCACTCTGCCGATAGGGATTCAGGTATCAGTGAGTGGCAGCATGACATGAATGTTTTGTCCACTGTAGAAGAAGCAGAATCACTCGCTGCAACATTCATGTGCTCAAAAAACTCTGCTTTCAGTCAGCCCATTTTTCTTTTTTCAAATGTGAAACTTTTCCAGCTCAGCCCTCCAGCTTTCCAGCTCTTTGCAATTCTAAAAAAAATGTGTTTTATTTTTTCCTCCACAAATTGAAAATGTGCATAATAACACAACAAGGTATCACAGTTAATTAAGCACAAACCCTATGTTGAGAATGCTACATGTAGCTCATTTAAAAGTGATGTAGCCTGCGGCCCTTTAACCGACAGCGCTCCGACAGACCGGGCCACTCTCGTCCAAGCACATTGATTGATGAGCTTCACGTAAAGGCTGTTAGATCCCCAATGGTTCTCATGTGTGTGCAAACAGCTGCATTTTACATTTGCAAATATGCACCAAAGAGTACACATACATAATGCAGGAAGTACGCATTCACACAAAATTGTCTCCTCTGTCAACAGAGCTGTTGTCCACCTCAGGTTTCTGATTAGCAGCTGACCTTTTTTACCATGTGCATGCAGAGGATGTCCACAACTCAAGAAGTTTCTGTGGGAGAAGGTTACACTTGAGCTTCCAGCCTTTCCATGACAACAAACACACACTCTGCTACCACAGATGTTGCAAAGACAACCAGGACAGAAGGGTTTTTTCTATGCAGTTGTAGAGCAGGGGTTCCCAAACTTTTCAGCCCGCGACCCCCAAAATAACGCTGCCAGAGACTGGCGACCCCCAATATCTACATAAGAATGTGAGCGTACAGGATGCACATACTAATAGGCGTATTCAAACACGGGCATAACGACAACACAAAAAAACCAGGACAGCCTGACAACCATGATTTTATATAAACAATGTACTATCAGATCAAAACACCTCAGTCAATGTCATCTCCATTAAACTTATGAGTGAACATTGTTGCTGTCATGTACAAACTTAATTTTGAAAGAATTTTAAAGAATATCTCAGTCAAGGTAATGAAAATCATCTCATGACCCCCACTTTGGGAACCACTGGAAAAGAGCACGAAGCTTACAATGAATGAAAGAAAAGGCTGCGGTAATATTTAGAATGATGGCGTTTCCACAAACCTCTGAGCTCCAGTTGCGGTCAAAGCATTGACTCCTTTAATTACACGTACATTAAGCTGGAGTGCACTCTGGAGTCGTCCTCTGCCTCTAACCTCTGTTGACGTGGGCCATTATCACATGGCTGTGCAGACAGATTGGGCTTCTTTTAAAACAGCCCACAGTTCTCACCGCCTTCTGGCTCGTCTAATAATCACAGCTAGAACATCAAGAAACATGTTTTTTATGGTCTGACAAAAGCTATAATATATGTGCCTGTTGTGCTCGGTTCTTGCAGGGTTTTAACCCAGGGGCACTAAAGTATGGGGAAATATTTATATTCTCTTCAGCAGAGGGGCTGTAACTTACAGCGGGGAAGCTAATTTCACATGCTGAAGGTCCATTCTCAGCCGAGCCCGGTCTCCCTGCTGCCTCCCTGGCAGATTTCTCATTCCTTCTCCTCCTGTCTGCCTTGGTAGGAGTAGTGCTCTCACTCGTGGGGTTAGGGTATGCATACTTTAATCATATATTTCAGCTTGGCGTCCATGCGACAGGATTTAAATCACTGCAGACATTCCCCCCCCTTTTTTTCCTTCCTTCATTTGTTGTTTGTGTCTTTGGATGAGGATCATTCTGTTTGTGCATGTTTAAGTGTTGGGTCCACACCTCTGAATGGCCATCCGCACCCACTGTTTCATATTATTTGGATTGAAATAGCGCTGTTGGTGTGCTCATTGACATCCGTTCCACCAATTAGGAAAACAACTGAGCCAACAGCATAATAATGTGATTCAGTTGCCATTTTGTTTCACTTCTTATTTTGGTCTGACATCGTGCTCCTGTGATTTGTTTCTGGCTTTGAAGGGATGTTATTTTGTTTCGTCCTCCTAACGAAAGTATATGCGATGTCTTATATGATTATGTCTTGTCCTGGTTGTCTGTATTATTATTATTTATTCCTCATTGCACCATTTCTCCTGTCCTTGTTGTTGGTACCATTATTATTCATTAGTTATTCCCCACTCCACTACTGCTCTTGTGTCTTGTATGTATGTACAATATGTATGTAGGTTTGTCTGTGGTACTTTCTTTGTTTTGTACTTTGGGTTCTTGAAAAAGCGCTATATAAAATCAATGAATTATTATTATTATTATTACCGAGCCGTTTTTCACAGTGGAATCAAGTTCAAAGGTATAAGCCAATTCATGACCTATTTATTTAAGTTGAAAAACCACTCTGGCATTGCAGATGAAATCTTCATTTTTATGCTAATGCCTTATCATTCAGAAACCACCAACTGCATATCTCGCTTGACTGTGAACCTCTGTGAGCTGAATAGATCCCACCCACAAAGGTTTGATTGTTTGATTTATTCTCCGACCTGGAAACAGCTGTCAGTGAACACAACACAAGACTTACTTGAATTGAGAAATCTGCAATGAAGCTGGAGCCAGTTGGATTAAGGATGGGAATATTATCTTGATGAGTCCATAAAACAATAATTGACAACACAAACTGTGACGAGCACAGCTGAGAGCAGCACATCTGTAATGTGGTTGGACGTCAATTTGAAGAACTAACGTCTCGTAAATCTTTTTTTCAAATGACACGAAAACTGAACACCGTTGCTAATTTACATGCAATGAGCATTTCCTCTCAGCCGTTTTTCGGTCCACTATGAACATTGAATATTTCATTTTGTGTTGGTCCCTGGAGACAAAAGCAAGCACCAGAGTCCATTTAGAAAGCCTCTCATTATACTGCAGCAGGGTCCATCTTTTCTAGTTCTCCTTTGCCTCCCTACCCCTCCAGAGGGCATTATGAACTGGTCCAGGGAAGATGCTCTCCACCTCCCACTGGAGCTCCCACTGCAGGACAAAGGTGGCAGCAAACCTGAATCAAGGCCTGGTCCCTGGTGGGGGCCCTGCTGGAGCCTGATCTGAAGGAGTTTCTGGTGAATTACTTCATAGGAACTTACAGCATAGTGGCACCAATGACAAACAATAAATATATAGATAGGCATCATGATTGAATTGAAACTGTTGTGACTTTTTTTAGCTCTGTTTTTGGTCTCCACCTGCTCCTGAGGGAAATATCCATCCATCCATCGTCTACCGCTTATCCTGTATTCAGGGTCATGGGGGGGCTGGAGCCGATCCCAGCTATCATTGGGCGAAGGCAGGGTACATCCTGGACAGGATGCCAGTCCATCGCAGGGCCAACATGTAGAGACAGACAACCATTCACACTCACATTCACACCTACGGGCAATTTAGAGTCATCAATGAACCTATCCCCATCCTGCATGTCTTTGGACTGTGGGAGGAAGCCGGAGAACCCAGACAGAACCCACGGTTACTCGGGGAGAACATGCAAACTCAACACAGAAGGAACCCAGACCCGAGCCCGACCCAGGAATCGAACCCGGGACCCTCTCACTGTGAGGTGACAGTGCTACCCACTACACCAGCGTGCAGCCCCAGGGAAACATCCGTCCCCGCTAAATGCTCTACTATGTTCACTAGCAAGTCTGTCGAAAGACGCTGTAGTCATAGACTGTACATAAGAAGCGTACATTGCCATTTTGACTTCACCCATTGGTTTTGAAGCATCAAGTTCAGCATTTTGACCATCACCATCTTTTTTTTTGCAAGCAATGAAGGAAATGACCATATTTATATACTGTGGAAGAGAAACAAGTGGATCTGACAAACACAAGCAGCAGAGCGGAACCCTGAGCAGCAACTTTACTAGATCTTGATCCATCTGGATTCTGGTGTGAAGCTGTTAACAAAGTTAATCAAGGTAACTTTACAGCTAAGTGTTAAAGTTATCTGCTTTCTGGTCTGTTTGACTCTAAATGGACCATAATGTACTAAATGAACATCATGCTGGATTGAAGAAGACTTTGAACTAGAAAAAGACCATAAACACATGAAGGCTAATTTTCTCATAGACTTCCATGCAATCAGACTTCTTTTAGCGAACAGAGGAGTCGCCCCCTGATGGCCAGTAGACAGATTGCAAGTCACTTTAGTTTTGGCTTCACTTTTCAGAACCGGAGGATGTTGCTATAATGCTTATTGTTGAGTGGAGTCGTGTGATTATTCTGCTCCCAATGTGTATTCAGAAGACGTAAGTCCCTTTGGACATCATCTGCCAAGTCAAATAAAGATAACGCCTGATTCCAGACAGAAATCAGCTAACATGAACATGATGTTGGATGTTATAATGAAGTGAAAAGAAAAATCTGATTACCAGGCATTGGATCAACAGAACAAAATGCAGAAACACGTTTGCTGTGCCTAAAGAGCTTTCAGTCTGCTGTCTGTGAGCTGATCAACAGAGACAAAGGTAGGTCAGCGTGTCACTGGATGTCAGAGGAGAAACCACAATGCCTCCTGGGAAACTACACGGATATGTGATATGATGATCAGAGGGAGCTTGCAACCCCGGACGGGATTTATCACATCTATAAACCTGATATTATTCAGTCGCCCTGCATCACAGAATAAAATAGACTTTTAAATACCGCTGCTCTTTAAATGTCCTGATATTTACACAGCGCAGCCATTCATCACTCCAGAGATAAAAAGTACAAGAAAAAAAGAAGAGTTGCGTGTACGTAGCATTTGAACCCGGTCTGGGAGATGGATTTCTATCGCACCTGATGTAAAAGCCTGATCTTTATAAACTCCCCTGCTACACTGTGGCATTTACTCAGCGTCGACATTTGATCTTCATAATGTGTCCATGATGAGGTCACGGAAAGCTCCGGCAGACACGTGACAGCCTCAGACCGGAGGCAGAACACGCCTTGTGTTGTAGTTGTCGTTACACATTTGAGTCCTCCACTTAACATTAACGCCGCACAACATGACAGTCGAGGCCTTCTAACACAGCCGTACTCTACGTAAACACACGTCGGCTCATGTGTGAACATCCCCAGCGGTTGAATGCGCAGTGACCTCTGCAGGGTTTTCACATACAGTAAGTCAGGAGATGTTGTTTTCACCCGCGTGGAGGGAACAGAAGACTGTTATCTAACCTTTATTTTATCAGGCAACTCCACAGATAATGCACTTCTCTCATCCACTACGGAATAGTAAAGGTTTCTTCCTTGTCCTGCTGCGCTGTGGTTTCTGATATAATACTGGATTTCCACTTTCCTGCTAACTTGTTTGACTACCTGAATGAATAGAATTTTCAGTGTGTATGAGTTTGACAAATTATTTTTACACAAGAGGATTTATGTTTGTCACAGCAGTAGGTGCGATCTGTTGTGACGGCTCACTCTACTGCCTTATTGATCAATTCACTCTAAAAAACTGTTATTCAAAATGTATTGTCAAAGTAATTTGACCATAAATAGACCTAATTGCATAGACAGTACAACATTTGTGTTATTATTGTAACATTAAAAGCATATGGAGTTGTACTCATTGACAACCGCATTATGAGAACAGTCTGACAAGATGAATATGTATTCGGCGTAAACACTTGGATCGCGTACCAGATTATTTACAATGATGGGTATGGTCATTTGTCCCAATCAATTAGTCCAATCAGTGCTGATATAAATGTAGCCCACTGAAGAACTAAATTCCTAGTGCATGCTGTCTTGACCCAGAAAACGGTTTCCTCCCACTGCGGAGCCTGCCGGCTGGGCCTACATGTGCCAGGATGCATTGTGCTCACTTACGCTGCGTTCACACCAAGTTTGACTGCAGCATCAGATGTATTTATTTGTGGGATCATTTGTGTTTATTTGCGGGATCATTTGTGTTTATTTGCGTCACCCGGGCTGGACGCACCGGAGAGGAGGCGGGGCTTACCTCCATGTTGACACTGACAATGTTTCATCCATCATGGCTGAAATAAACCCTATCAGCAACTTTAGTCTGGTCAACATACATCTTTGATTCCCAGAGTAAGATGTGAGAATGTCGGCTCCATCTCTCTCTGGCTGCCCCGCTGCAGCTTGTCGATGACGGCTCTCACTCCGTCTTCAAAGGCAGACCATTAAATTAGAAAGTGATTGATAAAAAATGCCCCAAAGTTGCTCTTCTGGTCTTGGTTGTCTCTTCCAGTGTGTCTCCGGGATCCTGATGAAGGTGTCCGGCACATCTCCGTCCCAGTGAGGAGGAAATCTTTGATGCACAACGACACACACACACAGACACACACACACACACACACACACACACACGACTCGCTCTCTCTGGGTCAGCAACAACATCCAACAAACTTTTATTTCTTACAGCAGAATGATTTCTGTTTGCATCGGAGGGCAGTTTAAGCTTGGTGTTTGCTCTCAGCAGTTCAGATTCTGGAGGGTCCTCCCCAGACACATCCCCCCTGCAGCAGCTCCAGCTGCCTCTCTCTGGCCGATCATCCAATGCACTCATATTCTGGGATGCCATTTTGGCAGTTGGAAATGTAACACACGCAAAAAGAACAAGGAAGCAGCGCTGCAGCCGACAGCTACTGTAGTTCTTCCTCGTCTCCTACGACGTCACTTTGACGTCGCTGCATGCAGGAAGAACAACCGGTTTTGCAGCTGTGACAGAGAACAGCAGCAAGAACTGCAGGCAGCTTTCACACTCCATTCTCAACTCATAGATAGAGAAATAGGGCCCTAGTTTCGTAGACCAGGCGCAGTCAGCTTTCAGCGCACCTGCGCCGCGCCGACGGGGTGTGTCCGCCTGGACTTTGCAAGTTTCGTGCACCGCGCAGGCTCGCGCAGGCTCGCGCAGGCACACCTCCCGTCTTGCCCACCGGCGCAAGTGGGAAAGAGGGAGGAGAAGAAGGCGTGAGTGGGAGACGAGGAGGAGACGAGGCGTGGACTGGGATTAATACAGCCGATTCAGATCTTCACCAATCAAATGAGCTCCTCTCCTCTCCTTTAATGCGTTAGGGGAGGTTCAGTGCAAGTTCCGTCACTTGACAACCCGATGACAGAAGCAGCGCCGCCGCTCCCACCACGCTCATCACGCGCTGTGCGCGCGTATCATAATAATAACAATGCCCATATTATAAAAAACAGGAGAGAGAGAGGGAGATGTTTTGGTCCGGGAGGCTGAGTTTCTGTTACGCGTGCCATCCGCCTTTGATCTGACGTCAGATGTGACGGGACAATCTATATAGCAGTGGCGAGCGGTGACCGTTTACTGTGGTCATGCTGAAGTGTCAATACCATGCGCGCCCGTGGGGGGGCATTATATTTTTTAATAAAAAATATAATATGGTTAGTGGAAACAGCTTGTAGTGATCACGTTAGTCCAGAGTACATTTGATCACTATAAGCGGTTGATTACTAAAACCGAATTGTTATTACAGTATTTCACTTATTGTTTTATGGAGAACATCATCTAAATGCCAGTTGTATAGTTTTTCAATGAGAAAAATGTAACGAAGCTGTCACACCGCGGTGAGGGCCGTCCTGTCTTGGGTTTTCTGTCTTGTAGATTTTATGTTTTATTTTGAAAAGTAACTCTCCTCTCATTTCAGGTCACTTGCCCTTCCTCCTGTGTCACCAGTCTCCCCTAATCCCTGATTGTTCTCACCTGTGCTCCCTCTCCTGATGTGTATATAGTCTGTCTTCCCCTGTCTCGTTGCCAGAGTGTTTCGTCCCGTCGAGTACCTCAAGCCCCGTACCACAGCCTTGCCATAGATTCGTCGCCAAGTTTGTATCTCTGTAATCATTTTTTGTACCTCTGAAGAAGAGTGATTTTGTGTTGGATAAAGTTTTTGGTCAGTGTTTCTTTGTTTCAGTGTAGGGCTTTTCTCAGCCTTTTGATTTTCCTCCTTGTGGAGCGATCTTTTGTTTGTACCTTTTATATTGCATAATAGAGTAGTTTAAGTTTGTAGCCTGTTTACCTCGATCCTCCT
This sequence comes from Eutrigla gurnardus, assembly GCF_963514095.1. NCBI lineage: Eukaryota > Metazoa > Chordata > Actinopteri > Perciformes > Triglidae > Eutrigla > Eutrigla gurnardus. Next base: position 3,258,524 of record NC_139926.1, read on the forward strand.
TGTGAGCGCCTTTCTTTGTAATGTTCATAACGTATGTGTTTTTCTAAGTGTAGAGCAGATATAGAAGTTTTTCCTCCGTTGGAGTGTTTTCTGTTCAATTGCTTTCTTGTTGGGTTTTGATTTCTTAACCCTCGTCTTCTAGACGAGTCAAGAGTTTTGCAGCAGTATTGATTTGTCACTACTTCTGAAGAAGACAAAAGTTGATTCAGAAATAAAAGCCTGTCTAAACCGTCCCTATCTGCATCTGGGTCCTCTCCTTTTGTCCAAGCCTGACAGTACACTCTGGCCAGAAATGGACCCAGCAGAGGCGGAACGGCTGACGGAGATTCTGCGCACCCAGGAAGCACGTCTCGTTCGCCAGGAGGAATTTCAGACGGCCATGGCTGCGAATATGGGCCATCTCTCCTCCCAGCTTCAAGATCTGCTCGGACAGCTTGCTCGACCGGGTGCTGCAGTCCAGGCTCCGGCAACCCCCGCTCCCCCAGTGCTTGCTCTACCGGGTTATGTAAAGTATTTTTAATTGACTGTTCGATCCATTTTGAACTCATGCCCCATGCATTCCCCACAGACCGAGCGAAAGTGGCCTTCATGATTTCACACCTGACTGACCGAGCCAAGGCGTGGGCTTCCGCGGAATGGGGGCGGGGCTCAGCTATCTGTGACTCTCTCAAAGTTTTTCAGGAAGCACTAACCAAGACTTTTGACCTGGTTACCTCTAACAGGGAGAAGGCACAGGAGCTGAGCAGCCTGAAGCAGGGCAGTGAGTCGGTTTGTGATTATGCCATTCGTTTCCGCACGTTGGCGGCGGAGAGCGGGTGGAATGACGCCGCACTGTACAACGTTTTCCTGAAGGGGCTGGTAGCCCCCATACAAGACCTCCTCGTTCCTCTGGATTTGCCTGCCGACGTGGATTCCCTCATTGCGCTCGCCATAAGGACGGACAACAGACTCGTCCAGCTTAGACGGCAGCGGAGCGAGAGACCGGCAGCGGCAGGAAGATACCCGCGCCCTCCTGCGCTAAACTGGCCGGCTATTCCCCGTCCGCCGCCAGAACCACATCACCCCTCCGGCAACGAGCGAGAGGAAGAACCCATGCAGCTGGCGAGGGCCCGACTAACACCGGAGGAGCGACGAAAACGGCAGCTGGAGGGGAGGTGTTTCTACTGTGGAGAGATCGGCCATCTTGTCAGCGCCTGTCCAGCCAAGGGATCCCAGGGGGTGAGTCATGTCACGACACTAAGCTCGGTGCCACGCACCCTCACGAAGGTCACCGTGATACGGCGCACTCCCACTGAGTTGGAGGCATTCATTGACTCGGGAGCAGATGAGAGTTTAATGGACTGGGGCTTAGCCAAAGAATTGGGACTCATTTCAGAACTGCTAGCTAAACCTATCAGGGCTAGGTCGCTAAATGGAAAGGAGTTGTTTGCTATCACACACATCAGTGAACCCGTTCAAATGCACATTGACTGCCACAGTGAAAGCATTCGCTTTTATTTGATCAACTCGCCCTCCCATTCTCTGATCTTGGGACAGCCATGGCTGTTCCGACATAACCCGCACATTGACTGGAAAACAGGAAGGATCAGAAAATGGGGAATGGGATGTACCACTAACTGTGTTTTTTCTGCTGATCAGGGCAAGATGGTCACAGAGATTAACCTCTTTTCTGCCAACCCTGTCTCAGACCCAGAATACCCGGACCTGAACCTGGTTCCTCCTGCCTATCACCACCTTCGGGGGGTCTTCAGCAAGACTAAAGCCCTGTCACTCCCCCCTCATCGCCCCTACGATTGTGCTATAGACCTGATTCCCGGTTCTACTATTCCTAAGGGCCGCTTGTACTCTGTCTCGATGCCGGAGAGAGAAGCCATGAGGGAATACATTTCTGCCTCACTTAAAGCCGGCCTGATTCGTCCCTCCTCATCACCCGCAGGGGCTGGATTCTTTTTTGTGGGGAAGAAAGACGGGTCCCTAAGACCCTGCATTGATTACAGTCCTCTTAACGACATCACAATAAAGAACCGTTACCCCCTTCCTCTCATGTCCTCTGTTTTCGATCAGCTTCAACAAGCTAAGGTGTTCACGAAGCTAGACCTCCGAAATGCCTACCACCTGGTTCGGATAAGGGAGGGGGATGAGTGGAAGACCGGCTTTAACACTCCCAGTGGTCATTACGAATACAGGGTTATGCCATTTGGTCTCACTAATGCCCCAGCTGTGTTCCAAGCTATGATTAATGAGGTATTGAGAGGCTTCCTTGACCATTTTGTGTTTGTGTACATTGACGACATCTTGATTTACTCTCCCGACCTCGACACACACCATGACCACGTGACTCGAGTTCTTGAAAGACTGTTAAAGAACCAGCTGTATGTAAAGGCAGAGAAGAGTGTGTTTCATGCCGATACCGTCTCCTTCCTGGGCTTCATTGTAGCTCCTGGAAAGGTTCAGATGGACCCGGCTAAAGTCAGCGCTGTGGCCGATTGGCCCACACCTGACAGCCGCAGGAAAGTTCAGCAATTCTTGGGATTTGCTAACTTTTACAGGCGGTTTGTCAGAGGCTTCAGCGCAATAGCTGCTCCTCTCCATGCTCTTACCTCCACCCAGGTGCAGTTCCGCTGGTCCCCAGAAGCAGAGAGAGCCTTCCAGAACCTCAAGCACCGCTTCACTACAGCCCCGATCCTCACCATGCCGGACCCACAACGCCAGTTCGTGGTGGAGGTGGACGCCTCCAACGAGGGGGTAGGGGCCGTCCTGTCCCAGCGCTCAGAGAAGGATGGTAAAATGCATCCATGTGCCTTCCTGTCACGGCGACTGTCCAAGGCAGAGCGGAACTATGATGTTGGCAACCGGGAACTGTTGGCTGTCAAGCTCGCCTTGGAAGAGTGGAGGCATTGGCTGGAGGGGGCTGACCATCCATTCATAGTCTGGAACGACCACAAGAACTTAGAATATATACGAAAAGCTAAAAGACTTAACTCTCGCCAGGCCAGGTGGGCGCTTTTCTTTAACCGTTTTTCCTTCTCTCTTTCTTATAGGCCGGGGTCCCGTAACATCAAACCGGATGTCCTGTCACGATTGTTCGACCCCGAGCCTGATGCCAAGCAACCAGAAACCATCCTGCTACTGAACCGTGTGGTAGGAGCGGTGTCTTGGCCGATAGAATCTGAGGTAAAGCAAGCTAATGGTGGAGCCCCATCACCTAGTGGATGCCCTGATAATCGTTTGTTTGTTCCCCCTGAGTTGCGTCCACAGGTGATCCATTGGGCTCACACCTCGCTGCTTTCATGTCATCCGGGAGTGAAAAGGACGAAGTTCATCATTGCCCGGCGGTTCTGGTGGCCGTCCATGGAACCGGAGGTCCGGGAGTACGTGGAGGCATGTTCGGTCTGTGCACGGAACAAGACGTCTTCCAGGGCCCGCATGGGTCTCCTACAGCCGCTCCCGATCCCCTCCAGACCGTGGTCAGACATATCCATCGACTTCGTCACGGGGCTCCCGGTCTCTCAAGGTAACACCACTGTCCTCACAGTTGTCGACAGGTTCTCCAAGATGGCTCGATTCATCGCTTTGCCCAAGTTACCATCCGCCAAAGAGACGGCGGAGGTCATGATGACCCAGGTTTTTCGGGTCCACGGGTTCCCTAAGGACATCGTTTCGGACCGGGGGCCCCAGTTCGTGTCCCGGTTCTGGAGGGAGTTCTGCAGACTCATCGGGGCCAAAGCCAGCCTGACTTCGGGATATCACCCGGAAGCCAACGGCCAGACCGAACGCCTCAACCAACAGCTGGAAACCGGCCTCCGGTGCGTGGTCTTTCAGAACCCCTCTACATGGAGCTAACACCTGGTCTGGGTAGAGTATGCTCATAATTCATTGCCCACATCAGCCACTGGCCTCTCGCCATTTCACTGTGCTCTCGGTTACCAGCCCCCGCTCTTTCCAGATAACGAGCTGGAAGTGTCGGTCCCCTCCACCCATGCCATGGTCCGACGTTGCCGCCGCGTCTGGGCAGCCGCCCGTCAGGTACTGATTAGACAGGGGGACCGAGTGAAAAGGGCGGCAGACCGTAAACGACGGCCTGCTCCTGACTACCAACCTGGCCAAAGGGTGTGGCTGTCTGCTAAAGACCTGCACCTCAAGGTCCCCTCCAGGAAGCTGGCGCCGCGGTTCGTGGGTCCATTCCCAGTCACCAGACTCATTGGTCCAGCAGCTGTCCGGCTTCGTCTGCCCCGGTCCCTCCGCGTTCATCCCACTTTCCACGTCAGCCAGGTGAAACCGGCCAAGGAGAGCTCCATGGTCCCAGCCGCCGCTCCCCCACCGCCACCGGAGGTGATCGATGGAGGCCCGGTGTACAAAGTCAAACAGCTGTTGGCAGTACGCAACCGGGGCCGGGGCAGACAGTTCCTGGTAGACTGGGAGGGCTACGGACCGGAGGAAAGACAATGGGTTCCGTCACGTCATATCGTAGATTACAGCCTCATCGATGACTTTTACCAGGATCACCCTGAACAGTCTGGGCCGTCAGGAGTCGGCCCTAGAGGGGGGGGTACTGTCACACCGCGGTGAGGGCCGTCCTGTCTTGGGTTTTCTGTCTTGTGGATTTTATGTTTTATTTTGAAAAGTAACTCTCCTCTCATTTCAGGTCACTTGCCCTTCCTCCTGTGTCACCAGTCTGATGTCTCCCCTAATCCCTGATTGTTCTCACCTGTGCTCCCTCTCCTGATGTGTATATAGTCTGTCTTCCCCTGTCTCATTGCCAGAGTGTTTCGTCCTGTCGAGTACCTCAAGCCCCGTACCACAGCCTTGCCATAGATTCGTCGCCAAGTTTGTATCTCTGTAATCATTTTTTGTACCTCTGAAGAAGAGTGATTTTGTGTTGGATAAAGTTTTTGGTCAGTGTTTCTTTGTTTCAGTGTAGGGCTTTTCTCAGCCTTTTGATTTTCCTCCTTGTGGAGCGATCTTTTGTTTGTACCTTTTATATTGTATAATAGAGTAGTTTAAGTTTGTAGCCTGTTTACCTCGATCCTCCTTGTGAGCGCCTTTCTTTGTAATGTTCATAACGTATGTGTTTTTCTAAGTGTAGAGCAGATATAGAAGTTTTTCCTCCGTTGGAGTGTTTTCTGTTCAATTGCTTTCTTGTTGGGTTTTGATTTCTTAACCCTCGTCTTCTAGACGAGTCAAGAGTTTTGCAGCAGTATTGATTTGTCACTACTTCTGAAGAAGACAAAAGTTGATTCAGAAATAAAAGCCTGTCTAAACCGTCCCTATCTGCATCTGGGTCCTCTCCTTTTGTCCAAGCCTGACAGAAGCGGTCGTCAGCGCGATCCTCTCGTCAGCTCCAAACTCACCCGTCTGCATCTCAATCACAGACCACAGCTGGTTTTACGCACAGCATTTACAGTAACTCACTGACACGTCTCAGATCAGTAGGCGCTGCTGCCGGTGTGTTTTTAAAACGGACTAGGCTAGTAGCGCCGCAGATTTCTCATTCCCCACCTTGTTTGACTGAGAGTGTTTCGAGATGGTTTTCATGAATGAACAGGCAATATGTCGCTGTCAGACCGGATCGTTTGACGGGAGGGGGGTCGGCTAGCTAGCCATTTATGTTTCTCATACGCGCTAGCTTGAAAGTGACGGACGGAATTCTTTGCAGTCTTTGTGATATTTACTTCAGGAGTAGGCCGTCCACTTGAAATTATAGCTTTCTTTTCCTCAAAAGGTCTCCGCGAAAACGGCACTGAACGCAAAGCCTGAATATAATTAATATTTTCAGCCATTTTGACCAGGCTACACAATGAATGAACCACTGACAGTTTCCCGCTGAACAATTCAAACAAGTCATTTTTGCGCATGCGCGTTGGCAGATAAGCTGCTTCACTGACAGCTTTTTTGCCATTCAAAATGCTCATCTACAGTAAACAGCCTTTAGCAGTAACTGTACTAGTCGGTGTCACAGTGCGCATGCGCGAAACAAGCTGTCAGCTTTCCAGCTTTTTGCAAGCAAAACGGGACAGATTAGGCACGGATTTAAGACCAAAACAGTAAAACTAAGGTATTGTATAATTGAACACACTGCCAGATTAATATTTTCAATTATTTTTATTGAAGGGCTTGGGCATGCACTGCATTTATAGCTTATTATGACCGCTCGCCCATGCTATATAGATATAAATTCACGTGTTGATTCAATGAGTTGCATTAAATAGTGTTTGTTGTGATTATTTTTTGCATTTAAATGTGCCTGGAACTGTGGAAACCTGCCTGTGAGGTCTCGGTGACGTGTGCGCACTGCACGCCGTCAGCCAAACTTCCGATCCGCCAGCTGTGATTCGCATTGAATGAATGGACTTTATTTACGCCTTGCGCCGAAAGTAGACCAGGTAGGAGCTGGCGAGCTTTCAGCGCAGTCTCGGCGAGGCTTTTTGCCACGAAACTTCCGCTACGCCAAGCTGAATCTGTGACGCCTCCCCCTGCTGCGCCGCCACACCCATCTTGGCGCAGGCGATCCACCAAACTGCCAAACTGACGGTGCGCAAGGCTGTGCGGGTCGAAACTTGCATTGCGCCTTAGACTGTCCACAATAAAAGGCCACCCTGAAATGTGCATTTTTTTTGCTTTATTGGGGGTCTGGGGACTCAGAACCAGTCAGTATCTGGTGTGACCACCATTTGCCTCATGCAGTGCAACACATCTTCTTCGCATAGAGTTTATCAGATTGTCAATTGTGGCCTGTGGAATGTTGGTCCACTCCTCTTCAATGGCTGTGCGAAGTTGCTGGATATTAGTGGGAACTGGTACACGCTGTCGTATACGCCGGTCAAGCACATCCCAAACATGCTCAATGGGTGACATGTCCGGTGAGTATGCTGGCCATGCAAGAACTGGGACATTTTCAGCTTCCACGAATTGTGTACAGATCCTTGCAACATGGGGCCGTGCATTATCTTGCTGAAACATGAGGTGATGTTCATGGATGTATGGCACAACAATGGGCCTCAGGATCTCATCACGGTATCTCTGTGCATTCAAAATGCCATCAATAAAATGCACCTGTGTTCTTCGTCCATAACAGATGCCTGCCCATACCATAACCCCACCACCACCATGGGCCACTCGATCCACAACATTGACATCAGCAAAGCGCTCACCCACACGATGCCACACACGCTGTCTGCCATCTGCCCTGAACAATGTAAACCGAGATTCATCCGTGAAGAGAACACCTCTCCAACGTGCCAGACGCCATCGAATGTGAGCATTTGCCCACTCAAGTCTGTTACGGTGACGAGCTGGAGTCAGGTCAAGACCCCGATGAGGACGACGAGCATGCAGTTGAGCTTCCCTGAGACGGTTTCTGACAGTTTGTGCAGAAATTGTTTGGTTATGCAAACCAATTGTTTCAGCAGCTGTCTGAGTGGCTGGTCTCAGACGATCTTGGAGGTGAACCTGCTGGATGTGGAGGTCCTGGGCTGGTGTGGTTACACGTGGTCTGCGGTTGTGAGGCCGGTTGGATGTACTGCCATATTCTCTGAAACGCCTTTGGAGACGGCTTATGGTGGAGAAATGAACATTCAATGCACGAGCAACAGATCTGGTTGACATTCCTGCTGTCAGCATGCCAATTGCACACTCCCTCAATGCTTGTGGCATCTGTGGCATTTTGCTGTGAGACAAAACTGCACATTTCAGAGTGGCCTTTTATTGTGGGCAGTATAAGGTACACCTGTGCACTAATCATGATGTCAGATCAGCATCTTGATGTGGCACACCTGTGAGGTGGGATGGATTATCTCAGCAAAGCAGAAGTGCTCACTATCACACATTTAGACTGATTTGTGAACAATGTTTGAGAGAAATGGTAATATTGTGTATCTGGAATGAATTTTAGATCTTTAAGTCCATCTCATGAAAAATGGGAGCAAAAACAAAAGTGTTGCGTTTATATTTTTGTTGAGTGTAGTTAGAAATCAGCACATTTTCCTTTTAAGAGAAGCTGTGTTTTCTGGTGAGTTGTGGGAATGTGGACGGGAGGGTCAAACTCATTGTAGTTCAAAAGCCACATACAGCCCAATTTCCTCAAACGGCCAACGGCATTTATCTTCTCCGTTATCTGTTGTCTTTGCAAGGTCTTTTATTTTATTATATACGATGAGTCTGATAGCGGTGCCAAACATTTCATTAGAACACTGAAAGGGGCTCTGAACACGCCGAGCTTCCCATTCATCTCTGTCAAGAAAAAGGAACGGATACATTTTTGGAAAACCTGACAATCCACTTTCTCCTATTTACTGTTTGCCCCTGCATGATCGGTAGCCTTTGCATGACAATGTCACATAGCCTGTACATAATCACATATGATCTATAATATCGGATCCAGCAGGGCCTGCTACTCTGATTAGGACGGAACAAACCGCAGTTGACAAATAGGAATCATTTTGCATTTCATTGAACAAATGGAATAAATGACATTTCACAGTTGTCCAGTGGACTGGTTTGGACCTTTTGGTCGGCTGGTTCAGGCCCTTAGGCCGTTGGGCACCCCAGGACTAAACCAATACTGTATACTTTCAGGGTGATTATTGTGAATATAAGTGAATTTCCCCGATGTGGGATCAATAAAGTCTATCGTATTGTATCGTAGTACAGAGAAATGTGTTGGATAGCACTTGTTGATAGATCTTTAGTTGGTGTCTGGTACCTTTTACCACTCCTGAGAAAAAGGTGTGTAATTGTGCATTGTGGTCTTCATTCACCTGCTTGTTGTTCAGCATCTGATTTACTGGGACAGCAGCACATTACACAGTCAGCTCCTGTACTGCACCTGCCAGTGAAGCAGAGCTCATAAGTGAAGTTCACAGGTGAGATTTCTGTGAGATCACTAGGTTCAGCAGTTCAGGGCAGAGTAGGTGGAGGGTTGTTGCAGTTGATACACTTTATTGCCAAAAGTATTCGCTCACCTGCCTCGACTCGCATATGAATTTAAGTGACATCCAATTCTTAATCCATAGGGTTTAATATGACGTCGGTCCACCCTTTGCAGCTATAACAGCTTCAACTCTTCTGGAAGGCTTTCCACAAGGTTTAGGAGTGTGTTTATGGGACTTTTTGACCATTCTTCCAGAAGTGTATTTGTGAGGTCACACACTGATGTTGGAGGGAAGGCCTGGCTCTCAGTCTCCACTCTAATTCATCCCAAAGGTGTTCTAGCGGGTTGAGGTCAGGACTCTGTGCAGGTCAGTCAAGTTCATCCACACCAAACTCTCTCATCCATGTCTTTATGGACCTTGCTTTGTGCACTGGTGCACAGTCATGTTGGAACAGGAAGGGGCCATCCCCAAACTGTTCCCACAAAGTTGGGAGCAATTGTCCAACATCTCTTGGTATGCTGAAGCATTCAGAGTTCCTTTCACTGGAACTAAGGGGCTAAGCCCAGCTCCTGAAAAACACCCCCACACCATAATCCTCCTCCACCAAACTTTACACGTGTCACAATGCAGTCAGACATGTACCGTTGTCCTGGCAACCGCCAAATCCAGACTCATCCATCGGATTGCCAGTCCAGTGGCAATCCGATGGATGAGTCTGGATTCCATCGGATTGCCAGTCCAGTGGCGGCGTGCTTTACACCACTGCATACGACGCTTTGCATTGCACCGCTCCGTCATTTTACATGGTCTACCACTAGTACCACGCTGGAATTCACTGAGCTCCTGAGAGTGACCCATTCTTTCACACATGTTTGTAGAAACAGTCTGCATGCCGAGGTGCTGCTTTTATACACCTGTGGCCATGGAAGTGAGTGGAACACCTGATTTCAATGATTTGGATGGGTGGGTGTAGTGGGTAGCACTCTCGCCTCACAGCAAGAGGGTCCTGGGTTCGATTCCCGGGTCGGCCTGGGTTCCTTCTGTGTGGAGTTTGCATGTTCTCCCCGTATAAGCGTGGGTTCTCTCCGGGTTCTCCGGCTTCCTCCCACAGTCCAAAGACATGCAGGATGGGGATAGGTTGAATGATGACTCTAAATTGCCCGTAGGTGTGAATGTGAGTGTGAATGGTTGTCTGTCTCTACATGTCGGCCCTGCTATAGATTGGCGTCCTGTCCAGGGTGTAACCTGCCTTCGCCCAATGACAGCTGGGATCGGCTCCAGCCCCCCGTGACCCTAAATACAGGATAAGTGGTAGAAGATGGATGGATGGATGGATGGATGGATGGGTGAGTGAATACTTTTGGAGACATAGTATATATATATATATATATTAGGGCTGTCAAAAGATTGATTTTTTTAATCGCGATTAATCGCATTTTGTCCATAGTTAACTCGCGATTAATCGCAAATTAATCGCATTTTTTTTAGCACATTTTTTTTTCTTCTAAATGTACTTTAATGAATTTTAACAACATAAGGGCAAATATACTTGATTTATGAAAATGTTTATTTAACACTTCAAATATCCCCTTACCAAAACATGGGATCAAAACAGGGTTATAAGAATATATCACAAACAATTAAAGTGAACATGTCACAGGAGATAGTGTAACAGGAGATAAGTACAGTTAGGATATAAGTGCATTGGCTTGCAAGTGATATCTCAGACTGGACGTACTTCTATGGTAGCTCATTTCATACCCACAGTACGCGCAGATGACTTTGGTCTTATCGACTGAACCATCCGGCAGTCTTTTGAAGGTGAATTTGCCGTTCACAAATCGATTTTAAACGCGCCGCTTCCCAGTATTGCACGCTTGGTGGGCTGCCACTAGAGGATGATTGACAGGCGCTCTCCTTTAAACAACATATTTTTGCGAGCGTTCGCGAGCGTTCCCGAGGCGGCGAGTCGAGCCCGGCGCCTCTGATTAGCATAAAGTAGATTCGACTTATACTTGAGGAGCGGCCAACTCGTGCGCCGTCTCTCGACATTCGCCGCAACGCTACCAGAATACAATGAATGGGACGCGGGGAAACACCGCTGCCTGTGGACGCGCACCTTCCCTCTGGATCAAGACTACAGGTGCCACCGACGGCCATAAATCATACAATGCGCGTTTTTTTTTTTTTTTTTAATACCGAGCGTTAATCGCGCGTTAAAAAAATTAACGCCGTTAAGAGGATGTTGCGTTGTTAACTTTGACAGTTATATATATATATATATATATATATATATATATATATATATATATTGTATACAGTATATATAAATATATATATATATATATATACATACATACATACATACATACAGGCCGATATTTAGTGCAAATCCCCTTCCCCACAAATGTTCTGGGTCATTTAAATCTCACTTGAGCCATGTTTATGCATGGTATTACCTCGTAAAAACTGTCCCTCTCTGTTGAAACTGGAAGTCTGGAAGAAACGTTCATTTAAGTTTAATTTTGCTTGTTATTATTACTCAATATACTGAATTATTCCATGAGATTAAAACAAAAACATGAAGCCCATGAAGAATGGGCTGGTATTTCACTTAACTTGCTTGATCAGGAAAAACTCAAAAACCTTGAAAAATTACTAAGGCAGTACATGAAGTAATAGTAGTCGTAGTAGTATATTCCGCAGGGAGATATGGCTGTATGGATACAGAATTGAAGCCATAAAACTCACAATACTTTACTAAATCATGAGCCATAATCGCAGCAGACCTTGCCAGCTCCATTAACTTCCACTCAGGAGAACATAAATAACAGCAGACTGTGCGCATTTATGAGCAATAATTGTTCACATTTAAAAGGAAAAAAAAAAGACTTGAAAAACCACTCACAGCTTTTGACCTACATGGAATGTATTTCCCAGCTTCTGGGATGAGGGTTAATTATGATATACTAATAATCCTGCGAGAAAACTATTGTTCTCCAATAGTGAGCTCAAGTGGTGTATCATGATCAGACTCAGTGTAGCAGGGTAAACATGCTTTTACTTTCCAGGTTCTGCCGACAGGGCTGCAGCCAGGGGACCAAGATCGCAAAAAACACCCCCAACCCTTCCGAAAATAATATCTGAAATACTAAATCCCCTATCTACTGTTCACCAGAAAATATTCTCATTTAAACAGCATTTGGGGCAGCTGTGACTCAGGTCAAAAACGCCTAAACGCCCCCCAAAGGCTGTCATCGGTGTGTCAGTTTGCAGCATGTAGCCACTGCTTCAGTATTTGATGAGATGGGAGTCATTTATTGTACATACATAGTAATTGATTCATTAAACATACAATATTATTTCTGTATGTGTTTATGGATGTACACTACTGACAAAAAGTTAGGGATATTTGGCTCTCAGGTGAAATTTCAGGATGAACCTAAAATGCACATTAAAATTTACAGGTGAACCTTGACCTTCTCTAAACTTTGAATGCACATGTCCAATTGTTCAATGTTTCAGTACTGAACAGCAAAATTCACAACAGCTGTTTAGTTTAGTTTAGTTTAGTTTAGTTTATTTGACAATCCGTTGAAATACATGTTGGTAAAATCATGCATTATTGAGATATTGACATGTTTTGTTGTGGTATACCCTCCACTGCTGCTGGCTTTGTTTGCGATGAGAAAATCCCCATTGCATGCTTCTACTTAGGTATGTATATTTTTTTTAATTATTATTCATTTTATTTTTTTTATTTTTTTTATTACATAATACATTATTGATGAGTGCAGCATTGAAATGTATTAAATTCAACTTATAAAAATAACCATCCTGTCTCCATGTTGCTACCCTTCAAAGTGCCCACAACATGAGTGGATGTGCTGTCAGTGTCTTCTGAGGTGAACAACACAGGTGTTCTGACAGTCCATGGAGGTAATTAAGCCTCCATAAAACCCTTAGTGCCTGTTTGACACAACAGAGTCATAACTGCAGCCCACAGCTAACTCGGTGACGCCATGGCAACATTATACTTCCTCTTTACATCTCCCAAATTATGTGCGCTGGAGGGGGAACCCACAGTGTCACACTTAGGCACGTTACCACAACTCGCTTTATGCATTTCATTCAGCAGCACTAACCGCATCCAAAATAATACACATGCATGAAAATGCAGTAAAATTCTGTTGGTTTTTTTTCTTATTTGTAGACGTCTGATTGCCTGCCGGATTCGTCACAACGCTCACTTCTCCGATGACATGCACCCACAATTTCTGAAGCCAAGCGAAGAAACCACATTTGACAAAACATTACCCTGCTGAACACGTAATGGTGACGGTATGGTAATGCAAAAACAATGTCCAATATGTAGAGGATGAATCCAGATTTATCACCGTAACTCAAAGAATAGTTTGAATCTGTGTGGTTTTAATTAGCATGGAGCAGCTTTCTCCCTGTTATTGTGGCCCAAGGCGAACAGATTGACTTCTTCACAGCCAGTACCCATCATGTGGAGAGTGGCTGTTTAGAGCTCAGCTTTGCTGTTCTGCTTCCTGGACTGAAGGGTCTGTCATCCAGTCTGGTCTGTGACGGCTAAATGACCCGTCTCCCCTCCTGTCCTCTGCAGTTGTCTGTCTGTTTATATCTGGGTCAGCAGTATCTTAGAGGTCACGCAGCAGACATGTAGCAACTGATAGTGACAGCATAACAACTGTCACACGTTGTGTTAATATTTGTGTTAAAAATGTAATTATCGATGGTAATAGTTTCGCCCATGGGACCTTTTTCAGATAAAAACATGAAGGGCAGTCAATGGCGAGAGGCTGGTTTTTGAACCATTGGAATTTTACCATAAAACATCTGATGTTTGTCAATAAAAAAGATAAATTCTCAAGTCCATAAAGTCTCAGTTTGTCGTTAAATCATATATTTTAGCCGTAAGCTTGTCTTGCTAGCTAGCTAACTGATCACTAATGTAACGTTATCTTACCTGATGTGTTTTATCCAGTGACTCTCTTTATCAGCAGGAAAAGAAAGAAGAAGAGAAACCTGTGAGTAACGTTGCATCCTGGTACCCAACACACAGAGAGACCTGTTGTTATAGTAACGTTACATCCTGGTACCCAACACACAGACATTGTGTTAAAAGACAAAATGTGTTAAACCATCTCAAATGCGTATTTGTCAGTTGTTGACTACCGTACATTTTTTCTAAAAAAAAAACAATGTTAATCCATCATTTGGGGCGGGACAGATAATGAAGATGCACTTCTTTCAGCATTCTGGTGACTTTTAAAGAATAACCATGATGACATAATAAAACACTTCATTACACAATGAACATTATCGTCATTAATGTGCCTTACATTTAAGGTTCATCCTTTACCCAAAAAAGGTTGGCGGTTCAATCCCCGGCCCCTACTGTCTGTTCCCTAGGGGCTTTACAGCAGACCACTGCTCCTTAGTGCTTGGTATGAGTGAAATGCAGAGGTTACATTTCATATACCTGTGTTTGTATGATGATTATAATAAAGTTTAAAAATACAGAATAACGTGCCCCCTGGCATTAACTTGCATGGATCTCTGGTATGAAATAACAATATTGTCCTTGCTTGAGTATTTCTTAAGTCATCTCCATTGCTCTCTCTGTCCCTCACTGGAATCCGTTAAACACAATGGCACCGCTGCACTCTGAAACACTTTATTTGCAATGGCTTCAACCACGCCGTGACGGATTTCTGCGTCAACTACGGCCGCCTCATGCTGTGCTGTGTGCTGAGCCCAGCGGCGGAGTTCAAACCAGCAGTCCAGGAGACGACATTCAGTGTAACTGCATTGTCGTCTGGAACCAGCAGAGTCTAAACGTGCTGTAGGGTGAGACAGCGATGACAAAAAGGAAAAAAAGGTCTGAACATGTAAAATAAATTTGGAGAAAGACGGAAGAATTATGAAGAGAGGAGGAACTTGGAAAGGCCAACCAAAAAAAAACAGGAGTCTGTAGATGCCATACTCACTGTTCGGTTACTCCCCCTTACTTAAACTTAATGGACCAGAGAAAAAAAATTAACAAACTGTGTATAATATAATGAATTGATTATTAATTAATTATCCAACACACTTTCTTACATTATGTGTACTATATTCACAATCATCATCAATTAATGTGTGTTCATTTTCTTCCCCTCACTGCTGTGGCCTGGTGGGCGTGGCTACACTCCCGCTCTCCTAATGAGCGCCTGACGAGAGTCACCTGACAATCACCTCATCACCAACTGTATATAAACTCCACCTGCAGTTGATCCTCACTGGGTTGTTCCTTCCACATGTGCAACCCTGGTCTCCGGCTCCCTAATGTGTTAGTGACTTCTTCTGACCCGTTTGGAAACTTCACTTACCTTCTTGCCTGTTTAGGGGGGTTGGTGATGTGATGTAACCTACACAGACAAAGATGCAGAAGTCTCACATTCTCGTGCGGCTAACAGGCGGCCATTCAAAATGGCCGCCTGTTAGCCGCCCCTGTCACATGCATAGTGTCTTGACAAGTTTAACTTTCTCTAACATTGTACTAATGCAACAAAACTACTTATGTTTAGGCATCAGATGTTATTGATTAGGCTTAGAAAAAACAAAACAAAAACTGGTTTGGGTTAAATTAAGTTATTTTGTTGTGTAAAATAGCTATGTTCGTTTGAACTACAGGAAAACCTCAATGGAGACTTCTCCTCCTTTGTGAAGGTCCCGTGTTCGTTTGTCCCTCCAGAGCCACTGACCAACCATCGGTTTTTGATGAGTGAGTGACAATAGGGTGACATGTAGGGTTGGGCATCGTTTTAATTTTTACGATTCTGATTCCGATTCCGATTCCTTGTTTCGATTCCGGTTCCAAACGATTCTCGATTCCGATTCTTTTCAGAGGCAGGGTAAAAAAAGTTTAGGATATTTTAAATGAGCTAGCTAACCAACGGTCTTTCTGAATGGAATAGTCTGACCTGTCATGATGTCATCATGGCAGCCCTCCTCTTCCCTCTTGTGTCATTGTTTTGTTTCCCCATGTTTGTCATCCTGATTGTTTCTCCCCCTCTCTGTGTGTGTGTGTGAGCCGGTGGGCGTGGCGTTCTGCGGCTGCAGCTCCAGGTGGGATTCATCAGTCACTAATCACCTCCCAGCAGTATAAGATTGTCACTCATCGCCAGATCGTTTCATCAGCATGAGCGGTAGTTCATTGTTTCCTCAGGCCACCTCTAGTCACCTGTTACTCTCTGTGTTTTTCGACCGAGCTTTGTTTGACCAAACCTGTGCTTTTTGTCGCTGCAGTTCTTGCTCCCTGTTTCGCCTGCCTGCCAGTTTGCCGTTCAGTCTGCCTGCCTGCCTGCTCCTTCGTCTACCAGCTTTCCCTGTGCCGCTGTATCTCGCTCTGGGAAATTGTTTGTTCAGCACACGGACGCCATTACCACGTGGAGGGACGCCTCACCTGGCTTTTGGTCTTCACTGGGCACGCTCTGGAGAGCTCACCACTCGCACCATTGATGTCACCAGCCCTGTCCCCTTTATTTCCCCCATGCACATTGCACTAGTTGTTTATTCTGTCACACATTAAATCACGTTTAATTGACTTTCGTTGTTGTGTCTTGCGTTTGGGTCCAATCCTCCAGTGTTTGTTCATAACATGACCTTCTCCATCAATTTTAATTCTATGAAATTTTTACTTTTTATGAACTTAACTATGAATTTCTCACAGGGCTGTTTTCAAGTACAATATAAATATCAAATCTATGAATTTGAATATAAATATTATAAATTATGAATACATTTTCACAGGGGTACACTTTCCTCAAGAGAGCTTTATTTTTGAAAACCTCATGAAAACACATTTACAGTGTATGATGCTGCAGGTACTTTAACATGTTACCGTGCTCCCACTGATGGGCTAACCTGGTGCAGAATAGCAAATAAACAATAAGAAACAACTTGTAAAACCTTCCTTTTGTTGCACCGACATCTTCCCCTTTGCCGCTAAGGTGAACGGAGTAGGCTCAGCACATCACCGAGTCGTGGAGTCACCAGCCTGGCTAACGTTAGCAATCTCAGGTCGTAAATCGTCTATAAAAAAATACGTGGGCTAATTTGTTAGCTGCCTCAATGTTGGCGCAAGACATATTATTTATGGTTTAACTTTCCGGATTCGGACTGCGGTTCAGTCACTGCTGTGCCACACTGGGGGTCGGACCATGACCCGGACCCGGACCCAGAACCGGAGCCAGTGGAAGAAGCAGCGGAGGACGGTCAGCGCGTCAAAGACGGGGCACACATTTATTTCTACTCCATGAACTCGGAGGAGGTGCTTTTTCATGTCCGTCGTGCACCCTCCTATGCACAAAATAATGTTGTTGCAAGTGCATTTTACCGAGATTTCGTTGTTTTTAGAAAAGTGAAGCCACACTTTGGACCGCCGACGCACGCTATCCATGCTCGACTCGCTCGGTTATGCAAACACTTCCGGTGGACGCTTCTTCGTTGGTGTTCAGCGGCTTCTTCTTCTCCGTTCGGCGGACTGGCAACAAACCGCATAAACAAACTAGTGCGGGCATTTAGGATCCGAAAAAAATAATCGAAATTCAAACATCTTCGTAACGGTTCCGGAACCGGACGTTAGGAACCGGTTCCTATTTGGAACCGGATCTCGGTGCCCAACCCTAGTGACATGGCAGGCATAATGCACTACATTGATTACACGTGTGGAACAAGGTCGGCTGAAGCACAGAGACATTTAACCTTTCAAATATCAGCTGCAGCAGACACATACAGTACAAACTGAGAAATAAAAGGAAAAGTGAATAAACAACAAACTCCACACCTTCTGGAAACATGTATGCCTGCCCTTCAGCAAGGCACTAAATTACACTTTTCTCAGTGGTCATTGGTCCAAAACTTCTTTCACCCAAACTGGAAATGAAATACATGTCGTTTCTGACATAAGAGAATAATTAAATGGTAATAAGTGATAATCATTATTATAATCTCAGCAAAGAGATTGTGTGTGTGTGTGTGTGTGTGTGTGTGTGTGTGTGTGTGTGTGTGTGAGAGAGAGAGAATGTCTAATCTTGTTAACTGCTGCAGAACACGACATCTCATTTAGGGCTGCATGCTCAAAGACCTCAGGTTTGCAGTGACTCACGGTGCCTCAAAAACCTTTTATTGCCTGTTTTATACTGCCATCGATGGACTGCTGAGCACCACCATTTAGTAGTTGAATCATTAAAATACGATTATTCACACTAAAGAAATTCTGTGTGCTAAAGATGAGTGATATTAGCCTGGTGACAGAATTGACATTTTGTATTTATCTATATTCATGCTGGCTAATTACCGTTTACAACAAAGGTGTCTTCCCCCCAACCAGTAGCATGCACATTCCTAATCCCACCAACAAGTACATTTGGTCTGCACACACCGTTAAGTGTTGTTTAATTGCTTTGTGAGGATGTTTGACAAGGAGACATTTTCTAAGGAAATGTTGCAGGATATTTCTATTAATAATTACTCGTTTTATAGCCTTTAGTAAGTCTCACCTTCCACCTATTTGTGCCTCTTCCTCTGTTCCACAGAGCGTCTCATGCAGAGCAGTCTGATCTCCAGCATCTGTCCTGCACGTGTCTCGTTGTCTTCTGAGCATCTCCAGACGGGGTGGAGCAGAGTTTGTACTGGGGAGAGATGAAGGCTTGTTGGATTGCGTGAGAATGCTAATAGAGGGTATATTTTAACAGGAGGTGGAAGTCACACCAGGAGGTGCCAGGAGGTGGAAGTCACACATTCATTAAAACATGTTAATAACGTTTTTATTTTTATTTACGTCTTCAGTAATTGTTCCATGTACCTTTAATACGCTACTGATTAATTAATGCCCACTGAGCACACCGAGGGATCAAAATCAATAAAATCAATGACACTGCTGACTACAGATTCCCTTCGTCTAAAGTAGCCTGGCATTTACTGTGATCGTAAACACAGTCTATTGTAATGGCAACAATTTCTATGAGTTTACAGAGTGCACTATGTAAATGTCCAGCTTTTTGCCGTGAAATGACTCATGACATGAGCCACTGTGGTTCCCATCATTCATTTGGTGTAGAGAAGAAGAAAAAAAGATACTTTTATTATCTTACCAAACCACTAACCAAGAACAGAGGTATCGTGATGAGATCTGAACAATGAAAGGAATAAATAAAGATACAAACTGACCCTGATTTATTCTCTTTATCTGTGAGATACGAGGATAGGGAGGACATGTCTCCTTCATAAACCTTTCTTTGTCCCTGTCAATTTAACTGTAAAGGTGGATTTTCTTAGCCTACTAACATGTATCTGATCATTGTCCTCTGACTGTCCAAATATGCCTAAAATGAACTGGGTGAATGATGTGTGGACAAACCACATGTAAAGATAAAAGTGTCACACTAAATGGGCCACTTGTACACACAGAAAGTGACAGTGGTCATTGTATGAAGAATTTAAAAGGGAGCTAGAGAGAGAAGTTGGAAATGATTTTACAAAATCACTCCAATTCTGCTGCCCAACACGATGAGGGGCTTTCAGCTGCTGTGAGACGACTGACGAGCATGTTGCCTGAAACATAACAAGGCAACGCGTTCTCACTTCCAACTTACCAAGGCTTGGTCTTCAAACCACCCAACAAGCATCCATTTTGAACTTTTAGGGATATTATTTTAATATATGCTTGCATGTTGCATGCATTCAAGTTGTTGTTTTTTTCAAAATGAATATCCGTCTTTGGTTTAGTTAACACAAACTACCTATTTAGTGAGAAGAAAAATTGTGATTGACATCAATAACTTACTCACATGGCTTACAGGACTATTGACACAAATGAGTCACCTGACAATATACATGAAAGTCAACGTTGACTCTTCTGGGTGAAAGTTGTGAGCAACACATTAAGCGGACCATCGTCCTCTTTAAACTGCATGGGTAGCTCTGAGTCTAATAATGAACTGACATTGGAGTTAGTTGAAAGCCTGGTGTATCACAAACAAAGCAATAGCGGCTGATCACACCGAGATAATAACATTATTTTCCTATGGTTCGGCACGACTAATGCCGAACCACGTTTTTTCTAGCGTTTTTATGAGTTAAAATTTTCTCAACGTTTTAGTTGCACCACAGTGTCCCACTTAGCCATGGCAGCAGATCAAATCAAGCACCAGGCAGGCTTTACTACTCAACCAGATTTGATCACCTGGGTGCGCACGCATACATTCCACAGACTGATCAGCTGTTTTACCAGACACTCTCTGCCAAGAGGGATTTTTGAAATGGTCACACCTGTTGTGATGCATCTTGGTGTTATTGGGGCCAAATGGTGCCTTCCTGCATTGGTATTAGCACCACTGACCAAGAGTATTTGACAAGTTGGGGTGAGAACTGACTGAGGCCTTTAGATTTATAGAAAGGGGTATCACCTCTACTCTTTTCACCTGTCCATTGATTTGAGCCGGTTTCCTTGAGGTCATACGTTCTTGTAATCCACCCTTCCTCATGTTCTGTCCTGATGTTGTGAAGGCAACAAGATCCAAAATGGCTTAAGGGTCCTCGTCCTCACATTGGCACAAATAAAGACCCTACAACAAGACAGTTCCTCGTCTGATCTCACATGACCGGTGCGCCACCTTTCAACAAACCTCACACCAGTAATAAAGTTGCTCTTACCCTTCTACAGTGTGACAGTGGATGTTACTGTATTCTTGCACACCATCCTGAAGGCCAGGCTAGCACACTGGATGTTTGATAATGACAAGGGGAAAAGAAACAGCTAGGTGTGTGAGAGGATTTGTTTTTGGCTCCTGTCTAGCACCTCTGCTAATCCCAAAGGCTCTATGTTAGCAGAAACTGAAGGGGGAAGTGCAGTTAAGAGCCAAATGCTATTGCTAGGTGAGGATTAGAAAAAAAACAAAATAAAGAAATGACGGTAGTGTGGCACTTGGGTGTTGTCTACCTTACTTTTCTGCCAGATGATCTCTGTGGTGGATGCAATATGAATATAGACCTTATTTCAATGGCAACTATGACCATACCCGATGATCATGTTCTCAATTAAATGCAGGAGACAGACACATGCAGAATCCCATCTTTCAAAGAGATGGTACAGGGTAGCTATTTGAGTGGCAAATGGCCAAAATTAAGAATGTTTGTGCATATCATAGCTTGGTCCTATTATCCGTTCTGATTCTGATATTTCTAAATACATGTGCAGCAGACCAATCAAGATAATTGTCTGAGCAAAAAGGAGTTCTTCCAGTTTCTCTATTTTCAAAAATGTAATTCTATTTTAACTCATCCCCCCCCCCCCCCCCCCCCCCCACACACACATTCTGTTCAATTACTAATCACAAAGAGTGCAGGGACGGTGGTTGCCAAGGGAACCTCATTGTCATCCGAGTTGTTTGGTTTCCTCTCCAAAGGTCAATGACTTGTCTGATTGAATAACACTTTTCATGCAAATAAGCTGCTCGAGTGAGTTTCCCTCTCGTCCAGGTGGCACTGATGTTTTGCAGTAGATGTGGATTAAAGCACAGCCTGTCACATGAAAGTGACATGCATTGAAAATTGAAACTGTCGACGGCAACATTTTATACACACACCTGTGCTCCGTCAGGATTAAGTCACAACTTTCTCAAGCAGCACAGGAATCTTGCCTAAAATATTAACAATGGGCTCTTTTATGTGTGCTTGTTGTTTTCAGCAGCAGCAGGCAGTTAATTTGAGTTTTTGCTGCGCTCTATTTGTTATGCTGCAGCATATTAGTTAGCTTAACCTGGTTAGCCAGGGAAACTAATGCTAAAAGTGTGACAGATGTGTATATGTGATCACAGTTAATCATAGACTATACAGAATTAAAGCTTATGGTCAAAATGCTACAATGTCCTTTCATATGAGTCTGTTGTACATGTCCTTTATATGAGGATAATTTACCGCTCAGGGTAGCGCTCTGCCGCGCTCTGCCTTGCCCTGCCTTGCCCTGCCTTGCCCTGCCTTGCCTGCCTTGCCCTGTTGCTCCTCCGCTGTTGGACATACATTGGCCAAACTACAACTTCTATTGTTGCTCTGGATCTGCTGGAAGTGTAAATAGACAACTGTTTGCTAATATATTCACCATGTCAACTTAATGGAACTGTGTGTAGGATTTGGCGGCATCTAGCATTGTGGTTGCAGATTGCAACCACCAGGATATCCCTCCTCCCCTTTCCAGGACTGTGGACACAGGATGTGACGCCGTTCACCTCACTGAGAAGCTTTCCTTTCCATAATGTTCCAGCTCTTTGGCTTCCCCTATGCTGTTGTTCCTTTTATTTCTCCAGTAGCTCTGCCCAGGCTCCCTGCATTGTCCATAGGGTTGCACCTGACCCAGGCAGGAAGTGTAATAGGCTCCTGTGCAGCTGCAGGAGACACCATGGTGACTGCTGGTCTTGCTGTCTCAGGCTAGAATCCTAGTCTTGTTTGTATGCTATCTTTAATAAATCCCATGGATTTGATGGATTTAAATGTGTCTTCTGCGTTCGATTTGGGTCCGTGGTGGAGTGTTGTACTGCCCAAAGGGTTGACCTAGTGCGGGGCGTAACAAATGTACGCCAGCCCCCGTTTATCATAAACTGGCTCAGGGAATGTGACAACAAAAAGTTGTCGTTTACGTTCCACGTAAAACCAAACCGAATTAATGAAAATATGGTTAACTTATATGAACAGTGTGGAGTAGCCATGCATGGATGTGTGCAAGGTGGATGTCTACTATAGCAGGGGAGAGAGACAATGAGCAGGTAGACCAGCCCTTTTCTAGCCTGGAAGGCTCATGTGAGCTGCCTGCTGGCCAGCACAGCCTCCAAGACAATGGGAGGAGCGTCACAATAACAACGCTGCTTTAGGAGCAACACAATTCGGCTGAGACGGTGGATGTGGTTCACCTTACCACAGTTTGGTTTGTCCGTTCTGGGCTACTGTGTCTATTAGCAGAAACTGCTAATAGAGTCCCCAAAATGCTACACACTGGCGCTTTACAAGGTGTTGATACAACCCAGGCTCATGGCAGTTCATGAAATAGTCACAGAATGCAATCTATTAATGTCTCTCATAACTAAAGCAATACCAACGAAAAGTCAGTATCTTTTTTCATGGTGGACACACAAATGAAACATATCCATGTCTCTATGCTATGGACAGATTTAGTGATGGAGTATTAAATATTGAGAAAGACCACTAATGAGGCAAATAGCTCCTACAACACAGGACTTTAAATAATTAACTTCCATGTACACAAATCAGTAGATAAGAATTGTGTGACTATTTTAAGAACTACTGTGAAACTGTCTTGGATTATGTTAATGTTGTGGTTACAGCTTGTTTATGCTACTGGGGTTTAAATACTTTAAAATTCAATATCTTAATCTTAATTTCTGTTTATGCAAGACAACATGTAAAAAGGTACCTATATTTCTGTTTATTAATTTAAAAGCATCAGTCTTTATGTGGCCTTAACCTTGGTATGTATGAAGGAAAATGAAGCACAACTACCAGCCCTGTACTCATGTGGCCTAAAAGCCTTAATGCTCAAAATCCCAGAAGAAAAATCCAGATATTTAACTGAATCCTTGAAAGCAGGGGAGTGAATTGAAAAAAAAAACGGCCTCCAGGAAGCAGCATTAAGCAGCTCACGCTAAAATGTGTTTCATGCAATATGTTTTAAAAACAATGTGCCACTGACAGTATGTGCACGTTCAGGTAATTGTGTTTATCCATGTGTGAATAGTTATGTGTGCATGCTCTGGCTTGTGACTCTGTCGTCCAAACCTTTGCAGGTAGAGGATTTGAAACATCTGTGTGTGTGTGTGTGTGTGTGTGTGTGTGTGTGTACAGAGCATCTCGAGGGCCAAGTGGGATGTTTCTCCGACCAACTCCAGCCACAAACACCATGTCCCCTTTGATCTGTGATGCCAACACGCTGTTACCAAGAGTCGGGACAAAACGGTGAAAACACTGCTGACTGCAGGGCAGGGAAATAGCTTAATGGTTCACTGCTTCCTCCTGGAAACTATGTCTGGGGCTTTGTTCCAAGATGAGTTAGTCATCATCTATATTTGACATTATTAATGGGAATAATCTGTGCCAAAATACAGAATGACTTTAATGGGAGGTTGATTGGGATCAATAGGAATGATTTCCGGCTTTCTTGCCCAGGTGCTGAATATAAAGGGCACTATTCTTCTTTCTTTGGGAGGCAGAAATAATCTCAGTAGTTAAATTTGCATTAAGCTGTTTTTGGTTATAAGAGAATGGACAATCTAGAAAACAAACATTGACTAATTCAAGTTGTTAAAGCTGATGTGTTGTTGGGATGTTCATGTTTTCTGTCTCTCTGCTATGTAAAGTTACATTCATAGTATCGTGGCTTATGCGGTGCCTATGGGGATATGGTGACCATATTTGGATTGTGGAGGAGCGACGGGTGGATCTGACGAACACAGCAGTGGCACCCCAACCTTACCGGATCTGGATCCATCTGGATTCTGGGGTCACAAAGTTAACAAAGTTAGCTTCATAATTCACTGTCAACTTTTCAGCTTAGTGTAAAAGCCATCATAGTAGCTAACTGCATTGGTAGCGTGGTAGCGACCTGTCAACTACAGGGTAGCCCCGCCCTAAAGCATCCCATGCTTTGTGGTCTGTTTGACTCTAAATAGCATCATTTACCATAAACTAATTTACAATGTTTACTGAGACATGGTGATTTTCTCATAGACTTCGATACAATCAGACATCCTGTTGTTACCAGAGGTGTTTCCCCCTGATGGCCAGCAGAGAAAATGCAAGTTTAAGGCACCTCAGCTTGGCTGAGCGGAGGTCATGATGGTTTCGATTGGATCTCTTTTCACCCTGAGAGCATCACAATTTCAGGGAGGAAATGGAAAATACTAACAAAGATTTGATAAGAAAATACTGCAGCACAAATGTGCAATGCAGGTTTCACATTGTGAGTATCCATAGTGATTCACATGTGATTGTGACAGCAGCTCATTACGCTGGGACTGACCTCCAGGAGCATTCTCCGTGGGTGTGCTTCAGCAGAGGGATCATTAAGCTCAGACCACCAATGGTCATGTGGGGATCTTGAGTCCACATCATTTACACCAGCCAGTTTAAGGCAAGGCAAGGCAAGGCAACTTTATTTGTATAGCACATTTCATACACAAGGCAGACTCAAAGTGCTTCACATCATAAAACAAAGTGAGAAGAAAAAAAGAAAAGAAAAATAGAAGAATTAAAAGAAAATAATAAAAATTTAAAAAATGCATTACAGAAAGAAAATAGAATAAAAACATATTTGCAATAATTAAAAACAGTGCAGACATTAAAAGATTTAGCAGAAAGCTATGGTGAACATAAAAGTTTTCAGTCTAGTTTTAAAAGTGGTCAGAGTTGGGGCAAGTCTTACATCTTCAGGAAGTTTATTCCAGCCATTTGTTGCATAGTGACTAAATGATGCTCTCCCGTGATTGTTGTTTACTCTGGGAATCACTAACAGATTGGTCTCAGAAGATCTTAGTGGTCTAGAAGGCTTATGTAGTGGGAGCATATCGGTGATATACTTCGGTCCTAGACCATGTAGTGATTTATATGTGAGCAGGAGGATTTTGAAATCAATCCTCTGACATACAGGGAGCCAATGTAAGGATTTAAGAATTGGTGTAATGTGCTCACATTTTTTGGTCTTTGTAAGAACTCTAGCAGCAGCGTTCTGAACAAGCTGTAGCTGCCTGACAGTTTTTTTCGGAAGACCTGCAAGGAGACCATTACAGTAGTCTAGCCTACTAGTAATAAAGGCATGTACAAGTTTTTCTAAGTCTTGAGCTGACATGAGCCCTCTAAGTCTTGCTACATTTTTTAGGTGATAGTAGGCTGATTTTGTTACTGATTTAACGTGACTGTCGAAATGTAAGTCAGAATCCATAATAACCCCAAGATTTCTGGCTTTGTTTGAGGTTTAACCCCTCACTACCTGAGAAAAAACTGCTAATTAATATTTCTGTCAAATTAAAAGGCTTCTTCATTTCTGAAGAATGGCTCACAATGACAGTGCTGATGTTTGGCTTGTTAAACTTGAGGACAGATGCTTCAGTTTTTCTTTGAGAGGAAAAACATTAAGAACCTGAAGAGTTCACCTTGATTTAGCTCTTCTGGATGTTTTCTGTGAAATATTTCAAACTGTACAGAGCCTTTGTGTTCATCTGTCCTAGAATGAGTTTTATGGAGGGCCTTAGTAGTTGGCTGGCTGCAGCGCTTCAATGTCAAAATTGTCCAATAAAAAAAATCTTTAAAGAATGAGCTTTTAGTTAGTTTCAGATAACTGACAGGGTGCAGCTTTCAAAGCATCCGCTTCTATGTGTGTGCTGTCATGGAGAGTTTTGTGTCTTTGTATAGATGTTTCCCCACTGCAACCATTCTTGTGCTATTTGTACATTTGTTTTTAGAGGAAGATGATGTCATATTCATTCACCTTGCCTTTAATTGTGTGACATTATGAAAGCTAGGGGATGCATGACACACCGGAAATGATTTTACTTGTTAGTGAAATCCTCATGGTTGCACGTTGTGATAACACTATTTGACCTATTATCCTTCTTCTGCTATACCCATGTTGCTTTTATGTGTTCATAATAATGTGAGTGTTTTTGTAATGTTTGATGCATTGATTTATATAACAATTAAAGACTACAATAGTGAATGCATAAGCTGCAGGATGAGAAAGGATACAGCTCACCATTCTCTGGGAAACCACTCTCTATACAGAAGGCCCTGTTTTTTGGAAGCGGCTGTTATGATTAGCATTATTCTCATAGAAATCAGGAAAAGTGACTGTAGCACAATTTTAAGCCCCTTTTCTCAGAGCTGCAGCTCATGTGCTGAGAACAATGCAGCCATGTCAGGAGCACAGAGGGGGAACTTCACTAATGTTTACCTTAGCCGGCCATGCCAGCTTCCTGCTTTTATGCCACTGCCGTGTTTGTCAAGCATTGTTCAGACACAATGTCGCTATTCATCGTGCCCTCCGTCGTGGGCCTGAGCTTTCTGCCAGGTCCCTCAGAGTCCGATGCATAAGATGAAAGAGCCGAGAAATACAAACACGACATGACGCTGTGAGCACATATGTGTGTCTACTCGATATGTCTGACAAAAGAGCCAGTGTTCCTAAAGTCAGATGAGCTAACATCCTAAAGCAGCATGCTGCAGGAGACGGACACAACTGCATGACAAAGTTCATTCCTACTTCGCCACAATGCTGCAACAGGTTGTTCTGGGTCAGACGAGGAGTGCAGAGCTGAATGTGTCGCTCTTTGAATTATAAAAGTCAAGAGAATAACTGCTGCCTCTCATCAGACCAGTCAGTGAGAATATTATTTTATCCTCTCAATAGGCGGGAGGATGCACGGCGGCGTATTCAGTTAACTTCAAAGGTAATTGGAAATCCTGTAGCAAGCTTAAGAGATTTTGTGACCATAAAGAAAAATACTTCAAAGTTAGATTTGTTCTAAATGTGTTGCCGGTACGCAAAGCATGAGAACAACTCTCAAATCTAAATGCTTTCCATACTAGACATTGGTTGGATTAGCAGCTGTTACTTTCAACTGTAAAATCCACAACTCATTTCACTCCAGGCTTATAAATAACTCAGTAACCTGCCTGCTTGGCTCAAGGCTGAGGTGGATTTCATGAGTGATAAAGTACCAGGTTAGAGTTACAGTTAGAAGGACTTTCCCTCCTGTTATCCTTGGGGTCAATTTGACCCCATTCAATGTTTATCGTTCAAAATATTATAGCTAACTTTTAATTTTTTGCTTCATATTTTATGACTTTTCCTAATTTGATAAGTACAATTGATTAAGCATAAAATTTTCATGATGATATTTTTACAATGTGCTGGAGACATATTATACACGCATCGGTGTTCCTCTGGGGTCAATTTGACCCCAAGCTTTTTTAACTATGTAAAACTGGTCTGCCTGTGTGTGACCCTTGTTTGACCTAACAGTCCCACTCCTGCAGGTGCAGTATAGATACTTTTGAGTTGATACATTACATTACATGGAGTGTGTGTGTGTGTGTGTGTGTGTGTGTGTGTGTGTGTGTGTGTGTGTGTGTGTGTGTGTGTATGGCGTCAGAATCGTTTCATATTACTTGCGCAACTATCAACTGAACGCGTCACACCCGCGTGCTTTGACGCCTGTGCAGCACACAGCGCCTGACGTGTAATGTAGTTTCCTCATTGACTTATAATGGTCACGCGTTCACGCGCACGTTCACGCGTGATGGCTGCTGCACGCCTGTGATCACATTACGCGGAGTAACTACGCGTAACATTCATGCGTTTTTTAGCGAACGCACGCATTAACGCTCGCATGAAGATAATTGAACATTTTTGTCAGGCGCTCACATGTACGCGTAAACGACGTGCGCAGACTCTGTCACGCGTAACAAGAAGCTGCGTACATATGAAGCAGCGTGCGCACGTCTGTCTCTCACTGTTTGACAAATGTTGTTACGCGTTCACACGCACGTGCGGTCGCAGATTCTGATGCTGCGCGGCCGGAATTGATCTGCTGTGCGCACCTACTCCGCGTAACATGAGCGTGTAATGTAGTTGCCTCCCCTGGTTGACTGAAATGAACAGGCCAACTACATTACGCGTTCAAGTTACGCGGAGTAGGTGCGCACAGCAGATCAATTCCGGCCGCGCAGCATCAGAATCTGCGACCGCACGTGCGTGTGAACGCGTAACAACATTTGTCAAACAGTGATAGACAGACGTGCGCACGCTGCTTCATATGTACGCAGCTTCTTGTTACGCGTGACATACAACCTGCGCACGACAACGCACGCACGCACGCATAACAAATAACCATGCGTTCACACACACGCTGCTGCGCATCTTTCTAAGTGTTTTGACATCGATTTACCTTCATAGTGTGTGTGTGTGCATGCGTGCGTGTGTGTGTGTGTGTGTGTGTGTGTGCGTGTGTGTGACCTAACATTCCCACACCTGCAGGTGCAGAATTGATATATTTGAGTTGATACATCACATGTACGTGTGTGTGTGTGTGTGTATTTGTCTGTGTGTGTATGTGACCTAGCAGTCCCACACCTGCAAGTAAGCACTCACACCTGCCAAAGTAGAACTGATATTTCTCGTGCTGTGGAGGGTGGGTTTTCCCGCAAGGACATTGGTAGTTCATGCAAAAAAACATATAAAAGCTTGCTCCCTATCCAAATCATTCCTCAGTGTGCTCTCAATCTGCAAGATATCTGTCTCTCTTTATTTGAGAATGGCCTCTGGAAGAGGGTTTACTGTAAGTGAGGTTTTAGAGCAGCTCTTTGAAAGTGAGAATGACATGGAGGAGAATGTGTACAGTAGGGCAGACTAGAAGCTGACTGTGGGCATAAAGAGCTGTTACATGTTCTGACTGATGTTCTCATTATGATTTTCTGTTTCATAAAAAAGAAAAAAACAAGAAAAGAAAAAAACTCATAAAAAAAATAAAAAAAAACTCTTTAACTCTACCACTGCCGGTCCCAAGCCCGGATAAAAAAAAGAGGAGGGGGGAGTGAGAGGGGTGGGTGGGGTGGGGTTAATGAATCACTATGGTTCATTCTGTGAGAATCATCAATGTGCACCCCAAATTAGAAAAGATTTGGATGAAAGATTTTCAAGATAAATTATTTCTAATTCAAAACTTTGGCCTGATGGTGGCGCTAGAGGAGGGGTCCAGGTTTATTATCAGGTGGTTATTTATGTGTTCAACTAATAAACAATGTGCCTGACACAAAAACTTGGTCAACAATTTCCTGTAAAACATTTTCTAGGGGCAAATATCCCTGGGGTCAAATTGACCCCGAGGACGAAATGTGTGATTAATATTTGAGGATAACAGGAGGGTTAAGAAGTCTGAAACTTTACAGCAATCCTAGAAGTTGCTATTGTGATATGTAAATGGCGATTACTCTTTTTTATGTCTAAAACAATACCGATACACACAGTTGAGTCCAGTCAGTAATATGGTTGGACGGTTTGTCTTCAAACACATGTAATTGTCCTGATTCTGATATCAATAGTGTCGCTGTGAAAAACAGAAATTAAGCTATTGAGATGAGTTGACCAGTTTGGGCTATCTGCTGCTTGATTGGGTTACTTTTGATTAAATTAGGCAAGCAAAAACGGCTTTGGGAGAGTTGTGATAGTTTGGGCTATTTTTTTAACCATTTAGGAGGTTTTCACCCTAAAAAATAGAGATATAACACTGAATAGAAATCTGAGGGAAAAGACACTTTAAGGGAAAACAACTTATTTAGCATGCAGCTTGAAGCTAGCCACACAGGGCTGGAGCGGATCCCAGCTGTCATTGGGCGAAGGCAGGGTACATCCTGGACAGGACGCCAGTCTATCACAGGGCCGACATGTAGAGACAAACAACCATTCACACTTACATTCACACCTACGGGCAATTTAGAGTCACCAATCAACCTATCCCCTGACTTTTGTCTTACAAACTTAGAATGCTTATCCTATCAAAATCATTTTTCCCTGCCTGTTCCATACTGTCAGAAAAAAGGTATTTACATCAGACTTTGAACATTGATCTCACTTCCTCTCAGGGATTCTGTAACACAGAAGACTGAACACTGCTTCCAAAAACTGTAAATTCAGAGTGAGCATAACCTGCTAGTGCCATAAAACACCAACTCAAAGAGTCACACAGATTTCTAGCACTGTACTACGTGCATTCATCTGTGTACACACACCTTGTTAGCACTGTAACCTGCTCATCTCCCGCATGTATTGAGGAAGAATAAATAATCTAACCTGTGATTTAACATCCATCACCCTCATTAGTCTATCTGACAATCACTTGGGCCTGTTCATCACACTGTGAAGACAATAAGACAATTCATCTGGGTAACCTATGGAGCAGCTGGGGAATCTTTGTCCCCACTATACCAACATATTAAATACACTGAGATCTGGAGGACGAGAGGAATGGAAGAGGGAAGCAAAAAATAATTGAAGTGTGATCACGGCCCCTCTGGAGGTTGCAGTTTATTAATGTGTCACTTCCAATAAAGCTCTTGCAATTCAGATTTTGGTTGTCATGGAGATCTCAGTCACTCTCGAGACGGAGGCAAAGGTTAGATGATTCCCGCTGCAGAGACAGATTGGAACTGCGTTGCTGCCACTTGGAGGGAAAGATAGAGCTGCACCCGTCTAACGATGGGAATCTTTTTTTTCCTGTTCCCTCTCGGAACAACCCTGTCTCCTACAAAATAATGCTCCCGTTTAACTAAACTGCACTCTCATTTACGTCCGAGGGAAACATTTTCTCCCGGATTACAGTTTCAGTTTTAAGGTTGTTGTTGTTGTTCTTAAAGTTGAAACAAAACAACTAAAATGCAGAAGCAGAATTTGGTTAGGGTTAGTAAAACATCAGGATTTGGCTTAAAATATGTCACAGACAAAAAAACAAACAAACAAAAAAGTCAGTATTGGTTCCAAATAGGACAAAACAGCAGTCTCCTCGGTTAAGATGTTTTGATTCAGATTTAGAATTTGTCAAAATGAATACAGAAAGTGTCAGAAAATAAAATATTACACAACTAGAAAGCATAGAGATGAACGAATAACTTGTTTTTGACAAGTCTGAATGAGAGGGAATAAGTATACACTATTTAACCCCTTCTCCATAATTCATATCCTCTGTCAAACATATATTGTATTTGTTGTAGTGAATTCTTAATCATTAAATTGTTTTTTTCAAACTCAACCAAATGTTTTTTCATTTTTTTTAACTTTACTTAACAAGTATCTTACAAGAAATGTTTTTCTCATGTATTCCTATCAGATATGTATTATATTTTCTTGCATATTCAGTTAATCAAAAAATATAAACTTATATTTAGCATCCAAACTATAAATTCATTCAGACTTTAATAGAAATAAATAAACAAAGATCGGTGAAGGAACTGTGTTCGTGTGACTCATCCAACGACACCAGGATCCTCCCTACACAGCTCCATGGACTTCCATTAGACATGTATTTGTCATATGCTAAAAACAAACATGATCCGGAAATATCTGTCCCCCTCAATCAACAGTGCAGTTTTGTTGTAGGAGTCATTCTTGGAGAGCAGGCTGCTCAGAAACATGAGGAACATTATCCACACCTCGCAGGCATGTGATTATCTTGTAAGGTAACAGACTTTTGAAGTGAATGTATTTCATGTCTCTTTATTTGTCCAAACACGTGCATGTGTAAAATAAACTAAAAGATTTGCATTGGAGTGTTCCTGTTACCACGAGATAAACCAGAACGCTGAATTATGATTGCGGCTCATAATGTGCCGAGGTGGAGGCTTATTTTCATTCAAACATGTAATGCATAGTTTATCTCCCAACACCATGAATGACAAATCGTTTCTGAAGGTGGTTTCATGGCGGGTTGTTTCGCAGTCCTTCCATTCTCACTGATACAAGCTGTGATGGAGGCAGAAAGTCTATATTATACAAATCCAGGGTTTATCAACAGTGTGTGTGTGTGTGTGTGCTCATGAGAGGTTTCATTTTCACCGAGAACACTTGTGCTCGTGGCCTCACCATCAGCTCATCCTCAGTTGTGACTTATCAAAGGTGACATAATTCACTGAAGAGCCTTGTCCTCACAAAGCCAATTCAAACACTGTAAACCCTCAACGGAGGCATGTTAGTACAAAAAAAGGCTGCGCGAGATAATTCATTCATACTCACAGGATCTGAGTTTTTTTTTTGTTCAACATTCTCGCTATTTATGACTCAAGGTTACGTATACATGAAAGGCAGACTCAATTTCAGGCATCAAAGATTTTTCAAAATATTTTATTGCTTCCCATTTTACAGACCAGAACTTGCGACTGAAAATGTGTTTGTCAGTCTCTAATGCTATCTGACCTCGTTGACATTTTTAATAAAGGCTCAGAAATTCCACAAAAAAGCTGGTCGCTACTCAAATTGCTTTGGATGAATTCACGTTTAAACTCACTTGATCAACTCTAATTAGAAAGCAGGTTTCAAAACATACTGTGAAATGACCACAGTTATAAGGAATCATTCTGTGTCGACAGTCATAAGGTACTTGTACAAAACGGCATGGCAATCCACCCAATAGCTGTGAAGTTTATTATATTATATTTCACAACACATATGAGCCTCATGGTGGCGCTAGAGAAATATAGATGATCACCAATGTCAGTAGTCATCCTCTGGGGACCATGAATGTCTGTAAAAATTGTCATGGCAATCATTCAATATAGAAATATTTCCTGCTACACTAAAATAGTGGTCTGGCCCACCAAGTATATGAACAATAAAGCATATACATATCCACATAAATACTTAGCCTAGATTAGCATTGGGAAGAGCATGAGGAACTGCTTACAGGATCTAAGACCACTATCAGCCTGGATTCTGGATCATTAGCAGGCATGAATGTTGCTTCGGACTGAGGCAGGAAAGCAACAAGTTGCAACCGTCAAGTTGGGAGACAAGAAAAGCAAATATGCTTTGCTGCAAAAAAAAATGTCTCGGCTCTGTGGACCAGCTCTCCAAAGCTCTGAGCAGAGGATGGCTGATGAGTAGGATCAATTCTTTGTTGGTTTTGGTCTTTTCAGGGGATTTGTTGTTAATAGGCAAAATAAAGAACAGACTTATCCTCTGATGGAAGCGTGTGCAGATTAGAGCTCAGAGCAAATTGGCAGGCAAGTACTGTTCAACTGGTCACAACCTTGTTTTGCATCATTCTTTCATCACATTTCCCTTTTTCTCCTCTTTTAAAATGACCTGAAAAGCACCAGCGCCATATCTGATCCAACCACCCCTCCCTGGATGCCCAAAAACAGAAATGACAACATGTTCTATTCTTGGTGCCTTAGCAGGAATTACCCAGGGCCAATGTACGGCAAGCTGGCATGCATGGAAGTGTGTTATCGACGACGCTTTGGGGGTGAAGTCATTTCCTGCTTCTGCTTCCAGCCCAACCAGATAAGAGCACCCGCTCCGAACCCCATGGGAGTTTTTCTTACCAGGAAGTGGCAAAATGGCCAAACCCATTAGCTTTCACTCTGGACCGGGCCGGCCTGTCAGACGGTCCAAAATAAGCATCCATTACATTTCCCCGTCACAGATCGTTCTCGGCTTGTTCATTGTGGCTTTTCTCTCCCACAGTGCTTGCTGATGAGGAGCCCACTGGAAAAGCCATCAGTTACTTTTTGTTCCTCAGCCACCTGTGTGTGTGTGTGTGTGTGTGTGTGTGTGTGTGTGTGTGTGTGTGTGTGTGTGTGTGTGTGTGGTCATCAGGGCTGCGTATTCAGTGTGTGTAGAAAGGAAGTGTAAATCATTGGCTGCTACAGTACGATGACAGACAGGAATGCTTTTAGGCCAAAGTTTGTGACTGCTGTCTACACAGGACTACCAAACTAACAGACGTTGAAATGACAAACGCCTGTTTAACCTTTCTAGATCATAGTTCACCTATTTAGCAGTATATGGTGAAAATATTATCAAAAAATCAATGTCTTCGTATTTTTATATCAAAGTATAACATTTTCTTCCTGGAAAACAAAAAATGACTCATGCTTATGTCAGCTAGTCAATTCCAAACAATATCATAGAAATCAAACAATTAGATTAAATCAATTCCAACATTATGTCCGACCTGCAGTTTGTTCGCTACATTCCCATTTAACTAATCTGATACAATCGTTGCATTTGCAACATGTAAGAGTGGTTAAAAGTTGGAAACATTACCTACATCGTCATTTTGAGCATGTCGCCAAGCTTCCGTTAGCATGTAGCCCAAAGAGCTGCTAGCATGGCGATTTGCTCAGAGAGATGAGTGTAGCAGTTAACAGCGGTAACAACTCTGCATATAATCTTGTAAAAGCCAAATCAGCTCCACATAAACAAGCTCACTGGTTACATAACGTATACGTGCGTTGTATGTCACACAAAGCTTTTCTTTATCACTGATCATTAACATGCTTTTTGGTATTGGTATGCTGCACAGCTTCCTGGCTGTGCGGCTCAGGCGTCATGTGACTGGTGTGTGTATCAGACATTTGATGTCATACATATAAGGCTATAACGTTCATTTTTATTATCATTTTATGATTGTTTAAAGATTGTAATATTAAAGTCTATCAGACCCCACGGAGCCATCGCCTCTTCCTGGTTGACTTATTCTGTGGCAGTATTAAAACCCTTACACACTGGGGCCATGACAAAGAAACAACATGCTGATGTTAAATGCAGAGGACCAACTACCAGGCTCCTTTTGACCCCTGTCTGAGGTCAGTTATTCTAAAGCCTAAGCTACTATAAGCTATTCAATTGAGTTTCACTTCCGTGAAATGCTCATAGTGTATTTAAGTTTCCTGTGGCAAAAAGTTACCCAGGGCATATCTCTAGAGCTTTTATTGTGAAAGGAAGCAGCGGATCTAGTCTGCCTTTATCAAGGTTGAAATTTTACATTTTGAAAATGTCTGTGCCAGACAACGTGATTGGTTGAAAGCTCAGAAAATCAATCTCGTTCTGAAAATAATTGCATCGTTTTTTTGCCACATAATATTTGTTTTCGGCAAGAAAGTATTCATATCAAAATATATTGATTCATGAAATAAAGAGTAAAAAGCAATGCAGTGCATCGTGTGCTTATTCAAATGAAGGTTTGTGTGTACTCTATTGAACACAATTTTCGAACAAAATATTGAAGCTTTTGCTTTGGTGTCAGGTTTTTTGGTTAGTTTGTAGAGTTTAGCACAAATAAAAAAAAGCCTATAGTTTAAAAGATAATGTCTAAATTCTCAGAAAACGAAATGTGAAATGCATTCAGTAATGTTTCTGCAGTCCCGAAGATGATTTTTCTCATTTTCTTTTTTTTTTTTGCCTCTTTCTGCTTTTGGTGCAGTAAGTCAGAAAACATCACAACATGATACATTGACTTAATTAAAGTACAAATGCCCTTTGAAGTTACGTCTGCTGCATTCATTTATTTCCACTAATTTGATCCCATTCATTTCTTCTCTTACCAGCCTTCAGACACAAGAAACTGCATGTGCAGACCCAGATAGAAGAAACCGCACATTAATCCCACTCTTCAATTGAAGCTAAAATGAAAAGTACTTTATGTGGCACAGTAATCCCCCGTGTTTAGCTAAGGAGATCTACATATCGTGTAATACGCAGCACAGCCATTTATAGCTTCATCCAATGACCAGAGGGAGAAGCTTTACTTGCATGCGTCTGAGTTTATCGATGATCAAGGCTACGTTTTAGGAGCGGTGACAGCCACATCACTCATCCTACATACATGTGTCTCATGAATATGTATACTCAGCTAGGCTTGTTAACATTCCCATCTAATCCTCACCAGACAGGTGAAGTGCACATGTGCTTTACAACCAAGCCAGCCGCCCCGTGGAATAATTGAACGGGGTCACCGGAGTGGGATGGGCGGGAGAGTGACACCCCCAGTCGCCATGTTGTTTCTCCCTCAATTTGCTGAGATGAGAAAGATACAGTTCCTGAAGGGTTGGCTTTAATAATTCTCTGTCTGCTCAATGCATATAAGCACTCAGCAGGCAAACAAGCTGTTTATGACCACCTTGTTTGCCAAGAGATTTATTCCGTATCAATTTATACGGAAACATTTATCACAGCATTTGTCAAGGGCAGCTTGAAATTGGAGGCTTGTTGCGATGTCAATACTTTAACCATCATATTAGCGTGTGAAAGGCATTATTGTAAATCCCTTTATGAGGCAGAGTTAAATTCACATCTATCAACGTGAAGATTTCTGTGCAGGATGTTTTTTTTCTAGTACCTCGTATGACTCATGGTAGATGACGCACTGGGATGAAATGGGTTCTTTCATCTCACATGCAAATTGAATGATGATTTTTTTTTATTTTATTTGTAGCATGTATGAGATATGGAGCTGTGTGACTGATCACGTTTGTACAGTGCTTGTCTTGATTGCGTCCAATTATAAATGAAGTGTGCCAAATGGGTCTCATGCATCCTGTAGTGAATCCATTTTTCTAATGTAGCTGTGCAACTATGATAAGATTAGGATCTTGAAATGTTAAAAATGTTTTTTCATGTGATTGTAAATATAAAGTCTACAAACTGTCATGTTCTAATGTCATGTCAGTTATCAATGAAAACAAATACGTCATCACCACATGAGAAAGATTCATCTATGACTACTAAATACAAATGAGTGGCAGGGGCAGTTCTGGGGCAGCATGGTAATGTGACACATGTGCCTGATTTTGGGGCCTTACCCGACAGGAAAATGAAGCCAAAACTGAAGTGTTAAAAACTTGCAATCTCTCTGCTGGCCATCAGGGGGTGAGTCATCTGGTCAAGTCAATGAGAAAACGACTTCTCTCTTGATTTATTATCTCAGTTAACATTGTAAACATGAGTTTATGGTCTCAATCTCTAGTTTCAAGTCTTCTTCAATCCAGCATGATGTTCATTTAGTACATTATGGTCCATTTAGAGTCCAACATACCAGGTTTTGCGATAGGGCGGGGCTACCTTGTGACTGATGGGTTGCTATCATGATGTCGTCCGGTCTGGGAGTTGTGTGTGTTTTTTAGTTCATGAAAGTTAATTGTAAAGTTTGGTCGCCTAAAACCTTGTGTTGCACTTACTGTAGCTCCACCCTCCCGTGTCACTTCTGGTTGCAAAAAGACAAGATGGCGACGGCCAACATCCATGGTGGTGATGCTGAACTCAAGGCCTCAAAGCTACAAAGCAATGCGTGACGGAATAGCGAATATATCCGCTATATAAAGTCTATGGTCCTTACATACCTCTAGATGTATTCAGTATCCTCCAGTAGCGCTAGGCAAGTATGTGAACAATTCATGGTGAAAAAGCAAATAATATATCTCTGTAAGTAAAAATACACTGAAACGTGACATGTTTGTTGCAGCCTGGTACAGAAACATATTATATTGTGTATTGCCTTTGCTCCTGACATAACACAAATGAGTTATGAGTCAATGGAAGGATGAGGTGTGTGGTGCACAAAAGTGAATCAAGAACATTTGTTGTGTTTACATTTGTTTCAATTTCGTCATTTTGGCGCTTCAGATTTTCTGCTGACGAGTCTCCATAGATGGCATTCTTTTCTCAGCTGAGCTTTGGTGGTTTTTGTGCTGATATGTGAGAAATCCTGTTGCTGACGGTACGTTGAAGGACACCCTAATCACCTTCAGTCTGCTAACCTCAGACCTAACCTCGAACCCTTAGCTCAGCTCTGCATGCTGCTGCTGTCGACATAAAATACATTGATGTCTCCTGACCCGGACTATCGTGAATCCAGCGTTCATCAAAACCACACTGCACTGCTGCAAGCCTTCAAATGAGCTTTTTATAGCAACGATCTGCTTAATTACCCAGGTCTGGAGGCTTTGGCGGTTCTCAACCTTCTGTCACACCACATGTACTTAATAGTTGTATCCTCTAACAGTTTGCCTTACTGTCTCATCCCTCTGGACTTAAACCAATTTCTGTGCTTATTCCTGTGTGTGTGACTTTTGTGACGGTCCAGGCAGTGAAGGAGAGTTATTCACACTCATCCTCAAGTGTGTGACCTCTCTGTGTTTGTTCCACACAGCGAGCCGTGGTGCTTTGCAGGCAGATCATCATCAATCATGGATGAAAAATGGTCTTTTCTCCCTGTCCCTCCCAGGCTCTTGACCTTTCAAAGGTTTTTTTTTTCCCAGGGATTTCTTCCTACTGTGATATCTTAATAAAAGATAAAGAGCCTTCTTAGTGCCAAGAAAGAAATACCCTCTGGAGAGTGCACATATTATATCTCTTGGTTTCCAGGGGTGTAACGGCACCCCAAGGAGATTCTCCCAGGAGCATCGTATGACCGCTCTCAGCAGCACCACCATGTGTTCTGTACTCACAAAGACACCAACCTGCACTTCAACCTCAGCAAATAAGAAATTAATTTGACTCACATGGAACAATCGAATCAATAATCCCATTAATAGGATGATACGGATGATGAATCCCCAGCAGACAGTAGCCTATACAGTATTTCCCATTATATCAACATTGCTCATTCTGTGCATCAAATCTGTTTGTTGAAATGGAATTGGAAGTCTTTGAAATATTGCATATCTCTTACAAAATATATGTAACATGAACATTGTTTTTCATGCACCGCTTATGTACAAATGTTATGTTCTGTCAAAACTAGATATAATAGACATTTAGGTGTTTATTTTATTACTTTGACTATTTACATCTGAAGATTTCTCCTAAATTCAACAACAGTTGTCATTATCTCATGACTCATTTGCATATTAAAGCATAACATTTAAGAAATCTTATAATACAAAAAAGAATTGTCTTAATGTCAGTGATCTAATGGGGAACTTTTAATTTAACAATCCATATCTTCAAAGGCTGTTTTCTATAAATTAGTTTGTTCTCAGACTGAGCCAGAAATCTCCACTTCCGCAGCTCTTACATTAACCGACCTTTACACTCATTCCTATCATTATTGTGAAGGTTTATACAGAGGGAGTTTGTTCATATATCATCCATAGCCTCATTTAAATAAGATGCTATTGGGTTTTTATGTTGGCTGTTGACAGTATTTTCTCATGTATGGGTTGAAAAAGAGAGATATCTTATATGTCAACAAAATGAAACAAGGATTATGATCCGGTTCTGTCATAGGCCATAGATATGTTGGTTTAAATGTGTTTCCTGTTTTAGTTTGAAAGTCCTCTCCTCTTGTGTCTTGTCGTTTTTTACTTCCTGCCTTTGTGATTATCCTGATGTGTTCCACCTGTGTCTCGTCATCCTGCTCTCCTTGTGTATTTAGTTTTTCCCTCTTTCACTTATCAGGTCGGCTGTGCTTGTTGCTCCTGTTCTTTGTCAGGTTTCCTGCCTGAGTTCCTGCTGCCATTCTCGTTTTTTCCTGTATGTGTTAGCCTGCTCCCTCAGTTTTGTTTTCTTGTCAGTTTTTTGCTCGCCTTTTGTTATATTCATCATTCATCTCTCTAACTCTTAGGGCATTTAGCAGAAGCTTTTGTCCAAAGCAACTTACAATAACTACATTTGTCGAAAGAAAGAAACGACTACATATCATTGCTGATAAAGTAAGAGCTAAAAAATAGAAACAAGTGTTAGGTCCTCATCTGAGTAAAGTAGTAGCTGTTCAACAAGGATACCACTGTACAAGTACAACAGTGCTATGATCAAAGTGCTATAGGTGAGAACATAGAAGTGTGTTTTTTTTTGTTTTTGTTTTTTGTGTGGAAGTGGGTCATGCTATGCAGAGTCGAGGTGACGTCTGAACAGGTGAGTCTTGAGGAGCCTTTTTCGGAAGATGGCAAATGACTCTGCTGTCCTGACATTGGTCGGGAGTTCGTTCCACCACTGAGGACCAGAACAGAGAAGAGTCTGGACTTTGCTGAGTGACATTTGTTTGATTTCAGCGATGGTGGTACCAGCCGGCCAGCTGAAGTAGAGGAGCGAAGTGCTCGCTTCAGGGCGTGTGGTTTGACCAGTGTTTGAATGTAGATGGGTGCTGTTCCATTGATGGCCCTGAAGGCCAGTGCCATCGTCTTGAATTGGATGCGTGCTGCAACAGGGAGCCAGTGGAGGTCACGGAGGAGGGGGGTCACATGGGAGAATTTGGGTAGATTGAAGATAAGGCGTGCTGCAGCGTTGTGGATACGCTGCAATGGTTTAGTCGACGAGGCCAGGGGGGGCCAGCCAGGAGAAAGTTGCAGTAGTCAAGGTGGGAGATGACCAGTGCTTGGACCAGGAGTTGCGTTGTGTCCTTTTGTGAGGAAAGTCCGGATCCTGCGGATATTGTAGAGGGCAAATCTGCAGGATCGGGCCACAGCAGTGATGTTGGGGGTGCAGGTTAAGCTTGTCTGCCAGACATTCTGAGATCAACCATGTGTTTCAGGGTGATTTATATCGGTTACAGTTTTGACCCTCCCCACCTGGGAGTCTCCTGACTAGGCTGAGTCCTGTGTGTTAGGCTAAACTGCTATAATAAACCCGTTAATAATGGGGCAAATTGACGATGTGAAAATGAGTCTGAATCATCTGAATGACAAACTCACAGAGAATTATTAACCAACTGAGCAGTTTCTTTTAGATCTACAAAGCTTATCAGCATCTTTCAGTCCATTGGTTTTGAGTTTGGCTCAAAAAGGAGAAATAATATTGGACTTAAATTCAGTAGGTAACAAAGGTTGTGACCTTTTTCCTGTGGAGAAATAGTGCCAGTGAAGCTAGCTGGACTTCCCATCTCCTGCATACCACATCCAGACAGTAGCAGCCCCCTCGAGAAACCTCTCGGTGTGCATGGAGGACCTGCTGGCCCATACCTCGCCTCCCTCCCATCCCATCGTAATCCTGGTTTGGCAGAGTGCTAAAGGCTAAACAGGGAGTCGATCTTGTTGCTGAATGTTTAGAGCGTGGGGATTAATATGTACTTATCCCGCTCCTGTCTTCTTTATTAGCACGGTGGGATTGAAAGAGGTAGACGTAAGAGACAATATAAAAACACTGTGATGGACACACACAAATTGAAACAGAATGAAGCAGAGAAATCTGTAATAAAATGGGCTTCTGCTGCAACAGGCACATTTCACTTATACATCAACTGAAGGTCAAATGCTCAGTAAGTTGTTATTGCAAAGAGAGATAAATCTCTCAAAGTCTAATCTAAAAAACACAGTATACAAGACAAGTTTCACACAGAGAAGCTCAAAAACGAACAAAAGATGTAAAAGGACAGCAGGAGAGAATACAAAGACCTTCAAACCTTCAGATTTAAATCTCCATGGTCATTTCAGTAGGATAAGATGGATACAGGAGATAATGCTACTTTAATATGCCCCGCTGTGGCACAGACTGTCATATCAGAGTTATACTACCACTACATGGTGTTTTGATACTCAGCCATCATTCCCACAAGTGTGTTGGCATGCAAACATCCAGAGAGTAGAGATTCACATGAAACAGAAGGGTCAGCGTGACTGCCCACCCATAAATCCATGTAATGAAATAGGCCAGTGGAGTGGAGCCTCAGCACATCCCTCCCTGATTGGTCAGCCAGCCAAAAAAAGGGGGCAGGCGGCTGATTCTAATCTCTTCCCAACCTGGCATTCACTGTCCACGACTATTAGATCAGTTACTAAATCCTTTCAAATATATTGCCATCTCTGAAGTGCAGCAGCCAGGAACAGAAGTTACCACCTGCAGTCAGTCATCATTAAAGCTCTGGGTGAAAATACCCTGTTTGTGTCAGTATTACTAAAGGGGGAGGAGTCAGCACTCCGTGAGCTAGGATTAGGGCTGCTGAGGGACGGTGGGAAATATCAACAGGAATGCTACACTGGAGAGATTTCCCAAGAGTTTAAAAGTGTCCAACTTTAACCCCAGATTGTAACATTGTGCATGCTTCTCTTTCTGGGAACACGGTTAGTTGTTAGCTCCGTTATTTAGCCAATCAGGATCCCCCATCCCCTGACCAACACGTAGTTGCTGTTCACAATATGGATCGGCGAGGAGAAAGAATTGTGGACTTGAAGCAAACCGTACGTATGGTTAGCTTTAGAGGGGTCAGAGTTCACTTGGAGTGTTCACACTTGCACAAAAAATGAGTTTTTTTGTTGGGCTAAAAGGGACCAAGTGTGAAAATATTTGAAAAAATACTTAGTTTACTCTCAGGGAGTATTTTCCAAATATTTCATTTCCACCTGCTCACATCCTTCACTACTTGTGGGTGTTTGTGTGTCTAAGTAAAGAATGTACTTTATTTCAACAGACAGAACTTTCATTGCACTCTGGTTTTCATCCTTTTTACTGCTTCGTCTGATGTTTTGTCTCTTTTGTACGCTGCTCCAGAGAGAAACAATATCACACTGACTGACATTGCTCTTAGCTCTTGACTCTGTTTAATTGAATGTGCTCTATTGTTATAAGTGTTCTTCTTGCCTTGCAAAGTCCCGCCCCTCAAACGTAGACTGGCCAATCATAGCATAGCAACAGCGTAAATCTGAGTCATTGCGCTGGATCACCAAACTGATCCGAATGATTTGAGACACTTGAGCCAGTACCACGCAGAGTATAGAAACCCTAAAACGTTTTCGTTTGGGGAAAATAAGGACAACACAATAATTATTATTAATTATTTGAACTCTAACTATATTCATATCGGCTCCAGCCCCCCCGCGACCCTGAATACAGGATAAGTGGTAGACAATGGATGGATGGATGAATGGATTTATGCTGTTAAAGTCTAATCCACTCCTTAAATATCAGTGGTTT
Organism: Eutrigla gurnardus; assembly: GCF_963514095.1. Taxonomy (NCBI): domain Eukaryota; kingdom Metazoa; phylum Chordata; class Actinopteri; order Perciformes; family Triglidae; genus Eutrigla; species Eutrigla gurnardus. The sequence goes on from NC_139926.1 coordinate 3,301,865, forward strand.
AAGTTTCGAGGAAGCAGATTCACCTCAATCTGTCAGGCTACGTGACTATGGTCTGTTGTTATGGTGGAACTTTCACTGAGTGATCCATGCAGCGAGTCGATGAAGGTCCTGGAGAGACTGGTCTTAGCCCAGCTAAGGCCACAGGTGAGGACGTTTCTGGATCCTTTGCAATTTGGTTATCAGCCCCATTTAGGAGTGGATGATGCTGTCATCTACCTGCTGCAACGAGCCCATATGCATCTGGATGGTGGGGGAGGCACTGTGAGGATCACATTCTTTGATTTCTCCAGTGATTTCAACACCATTCAGCCTCTGCTAATGGGTGAGAAGCTGCGGGTGGTGGGTGTTGATGACTCTGTGATCTCCTGGATTACTGACTACTTGACAGGCAGGCCACAATTTGTCCGTCTGGGCAGTGTCCTGTCTGATGTGGTGGTCAGTGATACAGGAGCTCCACAGGGAACTGTGCTTTCGCCCTTCCTCTTCACCTTGTACACCACTGACTTTCAGTACAACTCTGAGTCATGTCACCTGCAGAAGTTCTCTGACGACTCAGCTGTTGTCGGGTGTATAAGGGGGGGAGATGAGGGTGAGTACAGGACACTGGTAGACAACTTTGTGGAGTGGTCCAAACAGAATCACCTGCGGCTGAATGTCAACAAGACCAGAGAGATGGTGATCGACTTCGGGAGGAAGAAGAGGATGCCTTCACAGCCACTACGGATCAGGGGGGAGGTGGTGGAGGAGGTGGTGGACTATCAATACTTGGGAGTGGTGATTGACAACAGACTGGACTGGAAATCGAACACAGAGGCTGTGTACAAGAAGGGGATGAGCAGACTTTATTTCCTGAGGAAGCTGAGATCCTTCAACGTGTGCAGCAAGATGTTGGAGATGTTCTACCAGTCTGTTGTTTCCAGCTCCATTTTCTTTGCTGCTGTGTGTTGGGGCAGCAGCATCAGAGCCAGCGACATCAACAGACTTGATAAAATCATCAAGAAGGCTGGCTCTGTACTTGGTCTCAGGCTGGAGTCTTTTGAGTCCATGGTGGAGAGGAGAACGCTGAATAAACTGTTATCCATCATAGACAATGATCAGCACCCTCTCCCACAGGCTGCTCCAGCTCCGCTGTCGAAGGGACAGATACAGGAAATCTTTCCTGCCACATGCCATCACACTCTACAATAACAGCTAAAACTCTGTTCATAATAATACAGTCCTCAAGCCCCTTAGCCTATTATGTTTATCTGTTCACTGCACCTGATTTTTTTCATTTTTCACTTTGCACTTTAATTCTACTATTATTCATACATTTTATATTTTTTTATATTGCTCTTGTTATATGTTGTTTCTTTACTTATTGTGTTCTTTATCTTTTTATTCTTACTGTTGTTACTGTGTGTAATGCTGCTGCTACACTTAAATTTCCCAGCTTGGGATCAATAAAGTCAGTCAGTCAGTCAGTCAGTCTGCCTGCCTGTCTGTCTGTCTAGGCACAGCCAGCACAGATCAGGCAGGACTGATGGGTCAGGGATGAGGTCAACTTTCTCTGTAAATAAAGCACACTGGGAAATGTATTTTTACCAGACTTAGCGAAGGGTCTTTCTCGCTGTTGTCCTTAACTTACTGTTGTAATCACTTTGTTTGACTTTTGTAATGCGTTAGAAGGATTTAAAACCTTGAGCAAACACAGACTGAGAGTTGCAATGTTTCTCAGTCATAACCTGCAGAATGTTAATCATTCCTGCACCTGTGCCAAGCTATTACAGTGGCAAGAGCCACAAATGCAATTATGATAATGGAGGGCAGATCGCACAGGATAATTGCATATTTTTTGGATGAACATGAGTTGACATCAGGAATGGAGTCCCGGTTACATCTGCCTTCATCACCCGTTGCCAGTGTGGATGTTTTCAGCTGAAAGGCGACAACGTTGATGAGAAAACCATGACAATCCGGCATTCGCCAATGAAAGAGGACCCGTCTGACTTCGTCTGACTTAATGGTGGAAGTGCTTGTCTATGTTTGTCTGTGTCTGTCTCTGTAACGTCGAGTCAACAACTGTGAGTGATATATATATACCACAACAACAACAACAAATCAGCATTAACACAGTGGCAGTCAACAGTGGCTTTGGTGTGGCTGGCAAAGGGCCAGCTCTAGTTCACTCGTGTCCCCGGTTTGTTTCATTTGATTCAGCATTCAAGGAAAAAGCCATTAGTCAATCGAGGGGAGGCAGGACGCCATCGGGGTGAGTTATGTCCTGCATCATTTTCCACGGAAGCAGGACAGATTAGTTTGCTACGGACTGACACATTAGAATATATGGTGAGTGTCCTTGTTTGACTCAGCGAAGTGGGGACGTTGTCTGGAGCAGATAAGTATGAATTAGATGTCATTTCCAAATCATGTTAGCTCTGCTTTTATGAGGCTTTGAATGGCTTGGCATAGCGACATGATTCAATTGTTGCCAGTAAAAAAAAACAAGAATTTTCTTCAATATTTTTGAGTTTGATATTGTAACAAGCCCTGGCGTGAGGCCTGTAGTCAGATTATACTTTTCCTCATGAAGAACAGTGGCTGAATAGGACAGGCAACACACACACACACACACACAAAGGACAGCAGCATCACAAACACTCAGAAAATAAACAGAAAATGATTTATATTTACATTTTACCAAAATGAACAGCTATACTTACCTGTAAACAACGGGGGGATAATGAGATGACAACAGATACTGAGTTTCACACACACACACACACACACACACACACACACACACACACACACACACACACACACACACACATTTGAACTGTTTTCTGTACTAAACATGAATCCTTATAAACCCATGTACAGCTCAAATAATCCCAAGACAAAGCAGCAAAATTAAATTAAAAAAATAGCATATTCTTCAAAATACCATTTTGTCCGCTGACATCTTACATTAGTCCGAATGCGTGTAAACAGGTAGGCTGGTTAACAGGACACTAAAGTGGAGCCCCTTATGAAAAATGGCACAGATCATAAGAATTAGAAATGAACCAACAAATGTAAGTAAACACTAGAAAAGTGCAATAAAATATTATAACCATCCAATTACATCATGACAGATCCTTAAAATTGGATGACGCGACTGTTAAATGTAGTTAACATCCACGTACATAGCAGCTACGCTCGCTCACACGGCCTCAGCGCTGGCATTCTGACAACATCACACAGCATTTACATTTACATGGTAGCCGTGCGATGCTTCCAACCTGCATATGTTCCCCTCACACTATGTTTCACAGCTTCTTACTTGTAAAGAACATGGCGATAAGGAGACAAGCAACAGCTTTCTTTCCCAGCCTGTCCAAACCTGTCTCCTACAAAATTAATTAAAGTTCCCATCCAACTAAACGGCACTCTCAATTACGTTTCTAGGGAAACCTATTTTGTGTGTGTGGGCCAAACGGTCACAGTTTGGTTGTTTTGTGCGGTCGTCCACATGTTTCAAACGACTTGGTTCGGACGGGACACAAACAGCACTCCGTGGTGGGAGTCCTACCTCCTCCCTATGTGGACTTCTGCTGACTTGTTTGAAACTAATTTGTGATACGTCAACAGCAAACATAATCCGAAACGTAATTCAAAATGCAATTCCGTTAATTTCCCATCATTTTTAGGAGATCAGGCTGGACAGATGAGCATAGGGGCTTCCTGTACGCCTCCTCTGTCTCGTTAGGGAGTTGAGAGGCCCTTGTGGCGAGAGTGGGATTCAACTCAATATGAATTTACATTAAAAAATACATACAATACATCACATATGTAAAGACTATATATAATAACAATGCATGATGTGCTGCTTGAAAGTGTTGCATAAGAATATACTTGCAATTGTATTACGCCAGCATTAGTTGGCAATCTTCATTTCTTCCAAAAACATGACATGAAGTCATCTTTCCAGCAAGGATGGAGATACAGAAGAAAGGTAATTATGAGGGCAAATAAACAAAATAAAGCAAATTTATGCAAGGCTATAAATGCCATGGCAACAGCACACTAGGTGATTGTTTTCTTCTTGGAAAGAAGGCTGAGATCTGTACTCTGCTGCATTCACGACTCAGATGAATCTGAATAACACTTCAGCATGCTTGAAAAAGCTCACAAAAACAACACTCTGCCATCTGAGACGGCTAACATTGAACCTGAAAGCATCAACCGGCGCTCTCTTTTCTGTTGTTGTTGTAGAGAAAAATCTCAGGTCCCCCGTTGACTTTATTGCCACTGTATCACATTCAGTGCCACACTTCGGAGAGGGGAGGGGGTTGGCTTTTTGTTCTTTGAGTTGCTGCAGCTTTGTGTTGCAGGTGAGGAATATGGGCGCCGACTTTCTGAGACAATTCCAACCTGCGTCTGAATAAAGGCCAGGCTTCTCTCTGCTGGGTCCCGTCCTAGCTCTTTACTTGAAATATTGAGATGCTCTTTGCTAGAATGCAAGAGGAAAAACTCTCAGGTTTTTTTTTTTTTTTTTATGGGAGCAAGTTCATGACTACAAAGTTGAATTATTCCCTGCTGGGATTCTCTCTGCCAAATGCAATGTTTTATCACGTTGAAATAAATGGGGGACTAACTGGGGAGACGGGACAAAGGGAACACCTGCATGTGTGATTATACATGAACACATTTGAGTTATGGCAGTGGACTCTCAATGGCCTACTGTACTGTGAAGCATCTTAAAGCAACATGTGTGATACTCCACTTCTAAAGGACAAAGACTGTTAGCCTTTCTCACTCATCTGGCAATATCAGTTCTTTCCTGAGGTGTGATAGAATAATAAAAAACAAAAATATGGCTGCTCTGACCATCCTGCTACGTTGATTTTAATGGGAATGTCCTCCTTTTTTATTGTATGTACTCTTAACAGTACTTGTTTTTGCTCTAATTTTTCATGAGCTGAAATCAAAGACCTCAGAATTTTTCTACGTACACAAAGGGCCTATTTCTCTCAAATTATGACCCTGTTTACATGTAGGAAAAACACACATTTTAATGCAGATTGGCCTTTCATTTACATGAAAACTGAGGTTGCATCACGAAAAAAACAGAATTTCGGAAAACTCCAGCCAAAGTGGAGCCTTGTGAAAACGGCGTTTTTGTGTTTGCATGTGTACTGGGTGAAATGGAGTTTTAGGTTCTCAAACGTCACAGAATGTGACAGAAAATACTAATGACATGTGTGCGCCCTTTTGAAAGTAACAGGAAGTCACTCGTGTCAACCAAAACATGTAAACCAAAACTTTCTGGTGTGGACAACGTTATTATTGTGTTATTATTATTATTATTATTATTATTATTATTATAGTGTTATATTATTGAAAGGGGGGGAGGGGGACTGATCTATTGTTTCTGTAAATACCCGGCTATGTGTAAATGTGGCCTTAGTAGGCATTTATTGTTTGCTGAAATAATCCATCCACCTGACAGGTGTAGCATATCAAGATGCTGATTAGCCAGCATGATTATTGCGCACGATAAAAGGCCACTCTAAATTGTGCAGTTTTACCACACAGCACAATGCCACAGATATGGCAAGTTTTTAGGGAGTGTGCAATTGGCATGCTGACTGCAGGAATGTCCACCAGAGCTGTTGCTCATTTCTCTTCCATGAGCCCTCTCCAAAGTCGTTTCAGACAATTTGGCAGTACATCCAACCATCATCTGAACCGCAGACAAGGTGTAACCATGCCAGCCCATTACCTCCACATCCGGCATCTTCACCTGCAAGATCGTCTTCTATGAAACATTTCATTCCAAGGTGAAATGGCACCTAGCAGCAGTATTGCTAAGAGAGAGTGCACCGTGGTCCCTGTGGAAGTTAAGTTTGATATACAATATCTAAAAATGTCTTTAAATGTCTGCAATTGTAGGAAGAGAGGCATTGGGGCATCTTTGTCACCTTTACACCCTTGATGAGCTTGAGGTTCATTTGATGGTTAATGCAGGTGGAAATTGATTTCCATTGGACTGGCTCTTCCGCCATACAGGTTTTCTTTAATCAGACTGCAGGTATGGTATTATTTATTACTTTCAGAGGCATTAAAAAAGTCATTAAATGTGTACTTAAAAATGAGAGGGAGAGAGAAATCAACAAGCAGGTTCAACAAGAGCATAGAAGATCCTCTCATGCAAGTAACAATAACATAAAAAACAATTCTGTTTGCCAACATTAGATAAGTGTTCCCTGTATTGTACCCTTTTAGGCTACTGGTTTTACACATTAAATAGCCTACATGAGTTGACATAAGTAATGTTAATGCCAGTGGCACAGAAGGGGCAAGTCATTTAGAAGGCACACAGAGCAGCAGACATCCACAGAACTGGTGTACACAGGTAAAAATTAGTGACACAGACAGGAGTGGCATGCTGATCAGTGTCATAGCACTCTGAATCAGTGTGTCATCAAACCAAGTATGTCAGGCTATCAGCATGATTTCAATCTGTTTCCATCCTTCCATTGACTATTGCCATTTACTTCTTTAACCGTTGCTTTGCCGTCCTATTTTTGAAGAAAAGGCTGAAAACGGCATACCCAAAGTAAAATGGTTACTGTTTTTGAACCCCTATGACTACAGGCACAAAGCTGAGCATTCCTGAAAGATAACCCTTTGAATTTTCTTCTGCAAGTGTCAGATTTACTCTAAGTGTTACTGACACTGAGTTACTGCAGCTGGAAATTGTAATTCTACTTTTTTTTGTTTATTTCACCAGTTCTACAACTACTACTAATAAAAACAAATTTTTTTTAATGTTTTTTGTACATAACAGCCTTCTGTAATGAGACGCTGCATAACTATCATATCTGCAGGTCACAGTCTGACCTTTCTGAGCTGCTGCAGTCTCAGCCTCAAGCCCCCTCCCCTCATGTAACATACCGCTGGAATCGTAAGCTCATTGGCTATAAGACCTGTCAGTCAAAAATGTACTCCTATTGGCTCTCTGCCTGGGGATTCTCGTGGTTGGTCAGCCGAGAGGCATTGACGCACTGGCTCTCTTGATGGGGGCTTGTTTTGTCGCCAAGAAGCTAGGGAATCCGGAAATCGAAGTGTTGTTGTTAGCCCGTGATCGAATAGCGATATCTAGCTATAAACAATATTTTGTTCAGAAACTCACAACGTCAACACATGGCGTGTTATGGATGACTACCGGAGTTAGCGTGCTCGTGGGACTAAACGAAGTGGCTACTTTTGTTCGTTGGACTCTTACCGTTCTCTGGATATAAGGATTAGCATGCTTCCTGTTGATTTTGGACATCCAGACAGCTCGAAAGGTAGGGAACGCTGGTCTTGTTTCTGTGCACTCCTTGCACACATGCTGTGTTTGCTTTTGATGTGTTTTCCGTGAGCCGGCGAAAGCGGCTTACTTTGTTCGATTTGTGAGACTCGTAGCTTTCAAATGATGTGTAATATGACGCAGACGCATTTAAAATAATATGCGATTAAACGGACGAAGCGAAAACTAGTGCAAAACGGCCCGCATGCGGGCCGCTGCTGTAAGGAGAGGTTAAATCTGATCTCTGTCTGGCTGCAAACTCACCATTGTTAAATGAACCCATCAACAACAATCAATATCTCAGTGTTTATGTTAATTCACACCCATCAGATGCAATTGAAGACTTTGAGATCCTCCTATTAGACCGACGATCTTCTCCCATCAACATTTGTCAGCTCTTAATAGATGGGAGAGAAATTATAAACTGCAACACTTACTGAACTAGCAACAGTAGCTTTTTGCTATGGTTACATGTAAGTTATCATGTTAGTATTTTATAGCAGGATGTCTGCCATATGCAAAATCAACGGGAAATATGTGGTCTCAGGGCCAAAAATAGCCTGTTTAGGCCCAATTATTATGAATGAAATGAGGAAAACGCACTCATTTATTGGACAATATTTGGATTTTGGAAGCCAAAACCAATATTGATATTTGACAGGGATGATTATTTTTAAATGCACACATAAGACATTTATAATTTCCTTTTGCTTAAGTTTTTTGTTTCAAAGTTCTTGTGACCAAGATCCGTGCAGAGCAGGACATTTTACCGTTTAGAAATGCTTATGCTCTATTCACACCAAATCAGTTGAATCAAACTATAAATTATTTCATCTATTTGAAGGTGGAAAGTGTGTCTATGCTGGGGATCGCAGGAGATGCTGACAAAAACCTGTTTGATCTATTGACCACTAAGTAGCTTCACTGGAGCAGTTCAAGGCCTCTGTGCTGGTTCTGGGTACAGCACAGCTCTCATATTCCCCGGACTGATTTATCCTCACCTCAAGCATCTGGACACAAGTCCTTGGCCATGAACACACCTGTACAATTTCAGTTGAGTTAAGATATTGCTTTAGTAAAGCATATTTCTCATCATGTGAATCAAATTACTTCACACCAAGAAGCAGGCAGTATATAGGGGATCTTAGACCATCAGGGACCCAGGGGCACTTGGAGTGCTTTGCTCTGTGAGATTTCTCTTCTTTATGTAGCCCATATATTTTTCAATAATTAGATTTTGAGTGTGAAGTGAAGTCAGCGTTGGAGTGAAGGGAGATGCAAATTCCACAGCTTCACCATATAGGCTTGATTACATCTTCAGCGTACCCCTTCCACAGATTTTATTTCATAACAGACCAGACCATGTGCACTTGGGGGCCAACCCAAGCCACGCAAAAAAATATATTTTTCAGATGACCAAATCATACACCTATTAGCCATAATATGACCACCTGCCTAATATTGTGTAGGTCCTCCATTTGCTGCCAAACAGCCCTGGGGCCTCATTTATAAAGCTTGCATACGCACAAAACGGGGCTGGAAACGTGTGTACGCCACTTTCCACGCAGAGGTTGTGATCTATAAAAACCAAACTTGACGGGAAAGTGTGCGTACCCGTAAGCAAACTCTGAGGCATGTGTACCGGTACGCACATTCTGGAGATTCTGGAGACTGGAGGGGAATCAGCGATACAGATGTCAGATTGTAGGAAGTTAACGTGAGAAGAACTATTATAGTTTTGATGACTCGCACACATTTAATTTCACTCCATTTCATACGTTAGATCCGCGTTATCATGATGAACTCAACTTCATAAACACCTTCTTTTAAAATCCAACCTGTATCTTAAATCAAAATAATTTCGAAATATTGAATCAGCGCTGTCACCGCAGGAGGAGGAGGAGGAGACGGCCCGACTGCATGTAATACAGGATACAACAAATACCCTCCATTAGATCACTGCAGAACACAGCGGGAATAACTAAACATTCTCCTTATGTGCATATGTCATCAACACACATACATACAGCCATTAAGCCATCGTATACTTGTTACACTTTATCCTTGTTTTTAAACCACCAGAGCGCAGAGGAAACGCGCTATAATGAGTGCCACGCTCGTGCACGCTCAGTCGTGGAGCGTGGAGAGCGCAACTTTACCTAACTTCAGGAGGCAGACTCCACCACCCGGCAATGGTGGTAGAGTCCCCAGCATGATGAGGCCCTCGGCCCCCTGCCCGACTGGAGGGGTATCAACAGGGTGCAAGAATCCGTGAGGATGTCATGTGGCGTTTGTAAGATAAGGAAGACAACAATGTTAATTTTGAACGTATTGTTTTATTAATATGGCAATTTCTTGCAACACAGTGCGCGTTTGCTGTAGCTCATCTGCAACGTTGTTGATGGCGGTGATTGTGTCTCGCTGAAGTTGCAGGACGGCATCAGTGAGCACCCGACCGCTTGATGTGCCATGTGCCCGGGGTGCGCTGCTGCTTTGCGCCGGACCCGGACGCTGTGCCGAGGGCCCGTCACCGTCACCCTCCTCACGTCACCCTCCTCACATCACCCTCCTCTGAGCCCAACGCTGCAGACTCTGGAAGGACAGAAACGATTTAACGTTTTGTTTTATATAATAAAAGTTTAAAATCTGTTTACCCTTATCCCTCTGGTCTCAGTCGCGTCTGTGTCTCCCTCCTTTTCGGACACAATCCCCGTCAAAGTCACACTCAAACTTCCTCAAATACTCAAGCGATACATTGAATACATGTTGGTAAAGGAGCAGAAAGATGTAATTTACCTTCAGATCAGACCACTTTTTCGTAAGTTCTGCCACCGTCCGCTCGGTCCAGCTGACGCCGACTGCAGCAGCAATGTGTTGCCACTCGCACCGCGTCTTTTTATTCGTGATCCCACTGCTGTGGCCACTATATTAAATTATTTTCCGGGCCTCCACCTCCCCAACAAGTGTCTCTTCTCTGTTTCTGAAAAGTTACGTTTCTTCGCTTTCCTGGCCTGTCGCCGCGATTCACTACACGGAAACGATTGCATGCCGGCTCATTATTAGTAAAATGAGGGCGTGTACAGGGCAGGATTCAGGTACGCACACTTGTAGGTGATCCTGTGATTTATAAAGGAAACATTGCGTACAGCTTGCGTGCGTACAGTTTTATAAATCTGATTTTTTTTTGGCGCACGCAAACTTTGGCTATTTGGCGTACGTACACTTTTAGTAAGAATCCTACGCACAGTTTTATAAATGAGGCCCCAGGACTCCACTAGACCTCTGAAGGTGTGTTGTGGTATCTGGCACCAAAACGTTAGCAGCAGATCCTTTATGTCCTGTAAGTTGCGAGGTGAGGCCTTACTCCATGGATCGGACTTGTTTGTCCAGCACATCCCACAGATGCTCGATTGGATTGAGATCTGGGGAATTGGAGGTCAAGTGAACAATGCTTATGTTAGTGGCACGTGTCAAAGTAACCTCCACGTGAATGGCAGGACCCAAGGTTTCACAGATTTCCCAAAGCATCACACTGCCTCTGCCGGCTTGCCTTCTTCCCATAGTGCATCCTGGTGCCATGTGTTCCCCAGAAAATAGACACACACCCAACCACGTGATTCTTCCATTGCTCCGTGGTTCAGTTCTGATGCTGACGTGCCCATTGTTGGTGCTTCTGACAGTGGACAGGGGTCACCATGGGCACCCTGACTGGTCTGCAGCCCCATACGAAACAAACTATGATGATCTGTTTCTTTCTATCAGAACCAGCATGATCTTTTTCAGCAATTTGTGCTCCAGTAGCTCATCTGTTGGATCGGGCAACAGACACCCCACGTGCATCAATAAACCTTGGCCTCCCATGACCCTCTCGCCGGTTCAGCAGTTTTTCTTCGTTGGAACACTTTTGATAGCTGCTGATCACTGGAGACCAGGAACATCCGACAAGAGCTGCAATTTCAGAGATGCTGACCCATTCATCTAGCCATCACAGCCATGTGATGGTGGACTCTTATCCTGATCTGTGCTGACTCGCCTATGTAAATGTTTTGATTTGTTAGTAAAGAGACGAAAATAACTGACACAGCCTATCTCCCAAGTAATCCAATAATGGGCAAAAAGGTGGATCGTCAGTGGAGCTGAGGTGGGCCCACTTGATGCAGCAGAGCTGAGGATAGAAGATGTACCCACCAGTCACTCAAAACAGCCTTTAAGCCCACAAGCCCCACAAGTCTTTAATTAATGCCCAACTTTAAGCATCCATATAATTTAAACAGGTGAGTTGTAAGAAAAACTCACCTCCTGCAGAGGATTATTATCTGTAGAGAACAAACATGTGTTGTACCAATGTAGTTAACTACTAATATGACTGTGTCACGATCGGGCTAGGAAGCAGGAGGTGAGGACCCAAGTGCAGTAAAAAAGGGTTTTATTCAAATCATTAACTAAATACAAACCAAAAACTAAGACTAAAACAAAGTATCAAACAAAGGAAACCACAAGGGCAAAAACGGTCATCAACGAAACACTTACAAAACAGGAACCAAAACACAAAAGGACACGGGAGGCAGAAACGAATAAATCCAGGGACGAGACGTGGGGCAGCAGACAGAGTGGCAGACACAGACAGCGACAGCGACAGCGACAATGATCCAACATGAGACAGGGGAAACACACAGACTATATACACACAGGGAGGCAGGGAGCTGACGAGGGACAGGTGAAACACATCAGGGCAGGCATGGTAATCAACACGAGAGGGAGGGGGAGTCAAGACAGCGGAAACAACAAGGACCAGGAAGTACAAGACAGGGAATCACACCAAGGGCAAAATTACAAAATAAACCAGGGAATCAAAATCAAGACAACACAGATCAAAACAAACACAGATCATGACAGACTGAATGAATGACTGGATCGGATCCACCCATCGCTCCTCCACAGTCCAAATACGGTCACTTTCTTCACTTTCTTCACTTTCTTGTGTCAAATTCCAACTTGGCGACGGCCAAAAATCTAAGACTGCGATGGCCAAATACTGAACTCAGGGCTCCAAAATGTTGTCAACAAACCATCATGATGACCACTGTGACGTTGTCATAACTACGTCCACTTATATATAGTCTATAGGCGTAAGAGAAGAACAGGAGAGTGCCAGCAACAATGTGTGTGTGCACAATTGTACAATTATCTTTGTGAGGACCAATTTGAGTGAGTGTGACATTTTTGGATGATAAGGACATTTTAACCAGTCCTGACTTTGGACAGCCCTTCAAAGGCCTGTTTGAAGGTTTGGAATTGTTTTTAAGTTTAGGTTAGAATTAGGTTTTGGTCATGGTAAGCAAAAATGGGCCGATCATTTAAATGTGGCTAGGGGCTTGAAAATACAGTATGTCAACAACTGTCCCCACAAATATAGAAGTACAAGATTGTTTGTGTTCCCGTGTGTGCATGTGCAAAAGAGAGAGGGCAATATACATTAAAAAGCAACAAAAAAAAGCTGTTGCTGCTTCATTTTCCATTTAATATCAGACAATTTAAGTCAAGTTGTATTCTAATGGTTACTTTTCGTTTCCCAATGAGCTACACTGCTCTCCATAATGAATTGGAACTATTCTGTATATGGCTAGTATACTATGTCTGATTTATTACAGAAAGGGAGAAAGAAACCTGCACTGGGCTGTAACTTAATGTCTGAGGCCTGCATGGACATCTCAGCCAGCACTGCTTCTGGTGTTGGCTGGCAGTTTGCAGTGCGGTGCTGTCAGCGTAGAAGTGGAGGTATAAGTGATATGAGGATCTTTATCACTCTTAGGAACCATGACAAGCTAACATTTATTAAGCTGGCCTAGAGGCACTTCACTTTGGCTATAATGTCTTGTCAATGAGAGTTAATGCCACCCCAGATGATCTTGTTAAAAAGCTTTTAATCAGCAGAGCAATTACTGTTGTAAAAAATGACACATTTCTCCAGCCTAACCAAGTTTTCAATCTCTACTGATCAAAAATGGATTTTAAGTTAGAATATTATTGGCTATCCAGATTGTGTAATTGAAGATCCCCTCAACTGCTTCACAGTTACAGATGAACTGAAAAACCTGTATTCAGGTCGGAAGAATAATGATTCAGTTTTGCACATTGAATTCCCTCTTCCAGTCTGCTTTTGTAATCCTCCCTCTGCTGAGCAGACACTTGTCATCGGCCTGACTCCGAGTCCCCTCTCTGACAAACACACCAGGCTGCTTTGTCACAGTGTCATTCAACAGGCTTGAGAGAGACAGGTCGCTCCTGTGCTTCCATGCACTCTTTCTGTTTGACGCGTCTTTAGTGTGAAACCACTCAATATTCTGGGTTTGGAGCAGCTGCTTTCCCAGATCACTGGAGTCTGAATATATTAAGTGGAGGTCAGTGTTCAGGCATGGTTGAAATGCAAATATTTCTCGCCCCTGAAACAAATCATTTCAGTACCTTCTGAACCCAAAAGAGAATATATAAATGTATATATTTCTAACCAGTGAACAGGTATCCTCCTAGAGCAATGAGCACAGATCCACAAGTCATGTTCCACATGATCCGTATATTTAATCACTTTTAAACATGTAACTAGTAACCCAGATACATTTCCAAAGCAGGGACAATGAAAATAAACGAGGAACATTATAACACATAGATATATACCTTTGATCACATTGTTTTATGATTTCACCTTTCACATTATTACAGCATTTTAATTTGCGGGTCTCCAGAACTATCTTTGCAAATCATTCAGTTTGACAGTTGCCTTCATAGTCTGTGTCACAGACTGCAGACCTATACATACATGGACCAGTCAGGGGTCTAATTAGAGACACTTACAGGTTGCATTGTGGTTAACGCAGGTTTCAGTATTCATGAGGCTTCATCCATATGGTGGACTAAAATATATAACCTGTGCACATACAGCTTTTCCTCTAAATGTGGGTCCTCTACTCACAACCTTATCTCTCGTAGTGTGACTGTTCACAACAGCTCTATCCCATCACCGTTATCACATAAACAAGTCAGTCTCATTGACCTCATGGACCAACATTGAACACCAATCACATCAGGACAAACGTTTGTTGTCATGGTCACTTGCAACAAACCTTCTTGGACTGAAGGACAGAAGACTTATTTTTGTGGGAAACTTTTCCACCTGGTAAACCAGACTTCACTGTCTTCTGTCAGGACTTCTAATCCCTGGAGCCACTTCACTTGCCTTCATGCTAATGTGGACCAGGAGTTCCCCAAAGTATCAGAATACTGCAAGACTTTCAAATCAGTGAGAAGAGCAGATCCAGTCTTTCTGACAATGATAAATAATTGAGAAACAGTGGCATTAGCATTACATCAGCTAGGTCGCAATGTTGTCCTGAAAAAAAAAATGCTAATGAAAATAATGTGCTAGAATTGAGTGTTTGTTTGCATGTGTGTTAATCTTTGTACGTGTTGTGAGGTGGCAGTTTAAAGTGGTTCTCACTCCTCAACTGTGCATTATTCAGCACTTACTGCCTTCATCAGAGCTTTTAAATTGCTCTTCTAAATACCTATTAGGCAATAGTGGTCTACAGGGAGAAATTATAAACTGGAAGTGATGTGCTTAACACTTCTGGCAACATCAGTAAATAATTTGTTTGCAGTAATTGTCAAAACAGCACTTAGCAGCATAAGCACAGTTGTTGTGTGGCCAGAGCTACTGTGGATGGCTAGCCATGACATTTTGCAGACATTCAACTTCATCTCTTTGGTTGAGGTCAACATTATATTTCATCCAATACTTTAGTTAATGACCTGCAGAGTTACATTCCTATTCTTTGTGTTTGGTGTTAAAAATGTTAGCATGGCATGCTGGTATGCTAAACCAAAACCATGCTAAACATTATACATGCAGAGTTAGTTTTGTCATTGTGTCCATGCTAATCTTAGCATTTAGCTAGCATATCAAGTTTTGTTTATTAGTATGTCTCACAGCAGTTTGTGAAATAGTCATGAAATTGAAATGCACTGCTTGTGTACATGAACATGAATTTTCCTTTTTTCCATGTCTCAGCTCTGTATTCAAACTCATGTATTTCAAGAGGAAGTCTGTTCCATGCCTGCACCACATTTTTATTTTTCCTGTTCGTCGAGACGACATGCTATGAAACAAGTTTGCTTTAGGCAACAAAACCAATTAGTTATTGTTTTGTGGAAAATGTCATGATTGGGTATTAAATAACTATGTACAGTTAAAAGTTAACATAATGAACGGTCACTTTGGGACAAGCAGCGTCCAACATGGTCTCAGCCATTGCAGTCTTTCTCAATATTTTATTTTATTTTGCAGAGTTGTGTGGATGCCTTCAATTTGTGTGTCCATCATGAAAAACCAATTGACTTTCCACTGATCACACAAACTCAACACACAAAAACAATACACACATTTTGTGAGCATTTCACAAACCACTGCTCATTCCAAGCAAACATGGCATTCATGTCAGCCTCAAATTTCTCATGCAACTTAAAGCCACCATCTTTGTACATTGTTTTTTTCCAATGCGAAAAGCCAGATTCAGAGGTGAAAACCAATCTCCTCATCTCACCTTGCATGGTTTCTGGAAAAAGTTTGAAATTAGGTTTAGTGGGACCCACAGCTCTTGACTGTGAGATTTCTGAAAGTGATCTTGTACAGTAAGTCACAGATGTGACCTATAGGGACAGAAATTAATGCAAAAATTAGCAACTGAATGAAGTAACATATTTTATATAAAAATGAAATATTTAGACATACCATGAGGCCCAGGTAGGGCAACAAGAGATGTTACATCATCAATATCCCCATGTGACTCTCTGTATGGCCTTCAAGCAACACAAGGATTTTAACAGTTGTATCAATTTGTGTGTATGTCAAATCAGTCATACTTAGCCTTTTCACACTTATATTGATAACAATTGGACTTAAATGACGGTAAAAGCCACCGTAGAGCAAAACTGAAACATCCCTATTCTAACTTTGTAAAAGAGACTAACACAAACAAATCCTGATGTACAGGTAAAGGTTTCAATTCAATTTTATTTATAGTGTCATATCACAACAGAAGTCATGCAAAACATACTCAGGGCTAATTACAGTTATTTTTTCTTGCAGAATAATAATAAAAAGTTCCTGTATTTTTCACCTGTCTTTTCTGCTGCGTTAAAAAGGGAAAGTTAAACAACCTCTTAGGCAGTCTGAGACGATGATACATTGGTGGTGACAAGTGAGGCTGAAAAGAAACACACACACACACTCACACACCCACAAACTGTGGTAATCAGCCACAACTGATGACTGCCGCCCCTGCCCCTCCCAGGTTCCTGACATCATGAAAATGAATGTCCTGGCATCCATTTATTTGGCAAAGACTGGGACTGAGAGGTGAAATCAGAGCACATGACTTTTTGATTCTGATTTTATTTCAATATTTATATATGCATTTCTTCATGGCTCTTCAGTATCCCTGTGGGTGCTGTCACTGATACTGAGGGTGGCTGAGAGACAAGGGTCTGGCTGTTTGTGTGGAAGATGGAAGGAGTAATCTCTCAAGATGTCAGCGAGGTAAATTCATTTTTCTCTGAGCCATCAAAAGTTTGTCATTTGGCAATCACACCGTGTCAGGCTTTCCTGACCTCCTGAGGATTGCTATATTTTGTTACGCCCAACAAATATTCACAGGGAATGCAAGCGCTCAGGAATAGTAATGGAGTGCCATAAGATGATAGGATTGCACTTACTAAATGCAACAGTCTCTCCAAAACGTCTCCTACATATGTTTATAAATGTAAACGTGTCTGTTCATAACTGTAAATGTAAAATATAATGTAATGTACAAGCTCAGGTTTTTTTGGTGGTTAAACGTATTTGCTTTCTTTTTCCCAAACCCAAATCAATCCCATGTCTTTGTGTTGAAGTATTGAGTCAGGATGTGGTGAAGGACTGGAAGCAGTTGAACGTGCAAAAATACAACAATGTTAAGATTGAAAAATATATTGCCTGTCTTTTTAAAAACAAAAAATTATGGTTTTAGGGAACTATTTTTTGGTGGACATCAGCCATGTAAGGGGACTGTATACAGCATCCCATAGTCTTGACATTTCCTATCAAGACCAAAACAAAAACAAAGCACTCATCAATGGATCAGGCAATCGATTAAAGTTGTCAAATTGTCCATTTTAAAATTTCTGTGGGTGCAGATAGCTCAGTGGTAGAATTGGCGCCCCATGTTCCCGAGGCTAATCCTCACTGCAGTGGCCCCAGTTCCAATCCAACCGGCAGC
This sequence comes from Eutrigla gurnardus, assembly GCF_963514095.1. Classification (NCBI taxonomy): domain Eukaryota; kingdom Metazoa; phylum Chordata; class Actinopteri; order Perciformes; family Triglidae; genus Eutrigla; species Eutrigla gurnardus. The sequence continues at coordinate 3,319,493 of NC_139926.1, forward strand.
CCTCACGCTGTCCTATCAGAATACATGAAAATAGGCCAACCCCCCTAATTAATTCTGTTTGCATAGCAGTTTGAAAACATAAACTATAAAGGTATGAAAGAAGTGTTGTATGTGGTCACCCATTGGTTTTGAAGCCTCAAGTTCAGCATTTTGCCTGCTAGCTATCATTTCATAGTGATACGTGTTGTTAATAAACTACAAATGACTTGCATTACAAAGCAATTTTTCAGATTTATTAGTGAGTTATAGTCAAAATATTTGTCTCTTTCTCTTAGATGGGTAAGATTGTGTCAATGAATGTCGAGATGACTGCACAGGTAAATATTTTCTCTATTTCCAGCCACCATTCCCTGTACAAATGTATGTTATGGTTGTTAAATCGTTGTAACATCCAACAAAAAAACATAATCCTTTATCCTTAATATTAATATCCTTGGATTACATCCGGCATTTGTTTATTATCTTTGGATTACATCTGGCATTTGTCATGTACCGGTTATGTCACTCTGTCCATAAAACAGATTTCAAACTAAATTAATCTTTTGTGTTTTCTTCACCTTTGGTTTGCCATATATCACAAATTTAAAGCTGTAGTCTACGATTTGAAAGATTTTTCAATAGAGCCTCACTCTCCTGCTCCTGCTCACGTCTCGTGCCGACTCACTTCCGCGTTTGAAACTACGAGCGGACGAGATGCTTATTGCCCTGAGCAGTTCAGGTATGGAGCAGGGCTCTCACGTGAGTTCAGAGTGAGATTTCGGCTGAAGCTGCAGCATCAGCGGTTTGGGATCGGGGACGTTCTGCAGTCAGGGTGAGAGAGAAATCCGACCGGCACCCGCTGCATTTACACAGATAATGTTTCATCATTCGTGGCCGTAATAAACACTACTACTGCTTTGTACATGTTGTGGAAGTTAAACTAAACGGCGACCTGTTTGAGTTCATCCTTTACCCGGAGGGAATGTTCCCATTCATTGTCTATGTAAGAAGCCGTGCAATGCCTTTGCGTCACGGTGTGTTTCCAGAGACGGCACCGCCGCCCGCAAGCTCGCAAAACTCTTTAAAACTGAGCGTTGTCGATCTAAAATAAAGACAGATTCAGCAACTGCATAGCTTATTTCTCGCCTAAAATGTTTTCAGAAACACATTTCGGTGAACTATTTTCATAAAATAAGAGGGAGGTGGGAGGCTGCGAGGGGAGAATGATACGAGCTCGGAGGGGGGGGATGCTTTCAAACCTTGCAAATCGTAGACTACAGCTTTAAGGCTTCTTTTACATAATCTTATCCTTCTACAATGAAATCATGAGTATCCATAGACTTGTGATCCCTTTACTTTGCTTCTAGCAGCTCCAGTGTCATGATCTACATCATGGCAGCCCCTCTTCTTCTGTTTGTTGTCTGTTTCCCCGTGTCTGTCTGATCCTCCTGTTTCTCCCTCCCTGTCTGTGTTCCTTGTGCATGGGCGTGGTTTCTCTCTCCAGCAGGTAGAGCCAGGTGTGTCTCATCTCATTAATCAACCTCTCCATAAAACCTCGGACTCCCAGTCACTCTTTGCCAGTTCATACTCTCTGCCTGAGCGGTAGCTACCCAGTTTGATCCTGGCTCCTAGAAAATTGTTCTTTTGTGATTCGGCTAGTGTAGCTGTTCTGACCGGTTGTTTTCCTCTGCCGCAGTTGATCCTGCCTGCCTGTCTGCCTGTCTGTTCATCTGCGTGCTTACTTCCCCGCCTTATCGCCTTCTTCTGCCGCTGCCGGTCACGGTGACCCACCATCCATTTTGGGAGCCTCCGACCGGCGCAACGCAGACCGCGGGGACGCGCAGCTCCGCCATTATGAGTGGGATCATCACAGACGTTTCACCCGTCACCGCCAGCACTCCTCACGGGACCCCGGGACTCTCCAGCACCCCTCTATACCTCCTGCACCGTGGTATTTTCTCTGTCACCAATAAGAAGTACTTTTGGAACTGACTCCCTGAATCGAGTCGTGCATTTGGGTTCACTCTCTGTTGTTAACATAACATCCAGCAGGTTAACAATTTAGGTTCAGGTTTAAATGTCTTTCTAAAATGGATTGCCATGAAACATAGACATTCATGTAATGATGTCTTCCATTGACTGTAATTCTTTGTTGTCTGTGATATTAGAATAATATAATAATCCTCATATTTCCCAATAAAGATGCTGTTACAATTTAACACTGACATTAATAATAAATGAATATTTACTTACTTATTTTCTACTTTCCAGAACATTAATAACATCATGTTTCACAGAAACATTTGTCGGGAATTAAATTTTAAATTCAAGTTTGTTTTTGACCAAATGATTGCAAAACTGACATTCCCATCAGCCATTACCAAATTTAGCATGCTAATATGCTGAACTAAGATGATGAACATGGTAGACATTGCACCTGTTACACATCAACATATTAATATTGTCATTTTGAGCATGTTAACATGCTAATGTTAACAAATACTACTATTAACATTGTCATTTTGAGCAGGTGGGATCGGCTCCAGCCCCCCCGTGACCCTGAATACAGGATAAGCGGTAGAAAATGGATGGATGGATGGATTTTGAGCAGGTTAGCATGCTAATGTTAACATTTAGGTGACCCATTGGTTTTGAAAGCTTACATCCTCACAGAGCTGCTAGCATGTCTATAGCTCGTCAAACCAGCATACGATTGTATAATGATGTGCACTGCCACAGGTGATGACAATTGATCGTCTATACTTAGTTCATTATTGTAGCTGGCTCAGACCATGTCTTATTTCATGACTTGGTTATAAACAACTCAAAACTGGGGCTGATGACATTGCAGAAACCAAAGACTAAACTACATTTTGAAGCTTACAACCGTAAAAGTCTGCGTCCCTGATGGACTGTTCCTGACGGACTGTCCCTTCAGACCTGCCTCCAAAGCCATTCCCCCAAAATGATCACAATGAACGAAAACATGGCTAAGGTTGGCGCTCACTCATTGACGTCAAGAGAATTTCAACAAGAAAAAAAAAAGCTTTCTTAAATACATTTCCATACCTTAGCTTTAAACTAGCACAGGAATGTTGAGTACATTACAAGAATGGTTCCATACACAAACATCCCTTATCTCCTACATTTTGAGGAATAATACATCTGCCAGTCAGGTAGCGTCTGCCTCTCTTTGATGCCGTCACCCTGTGACAACCCGTGTCTGCTGTGCCGTTCCAATCTGCTCCAACAAATGAATAACTTTCACTTCATTTGACCTCTGTTGTATTTTACTGAGGTTCTGAGCGGTGTACAAAGTGGTGCATGTTTGTGCCGAAGTGAGAGTGGGAGCACACAAAACGCAGATTCTCACTCTCTTGCACACAGACACACAACACTGTTGGGATCACTGTATCCTGCTAATTGGTAAAAGTGTATGTTGAACACTGAGATTTGCTCAGCTATTTTATCTCCCTCCACCCACTCTAATCCAAGGAAAACATATATTGGAATTATGAATCAAGCCCAAGTAAATTCGAGTCACGTAAGAAAAATAAAAGCTGTCATAAAAGACAAAAAAAAACAAGCATGCAGATGGGGAACATAATCAAAAAGCAGATTCACACACTGTGCTTTCACACTGGAACAAAATAACAAATACAAGAGGGATACAAATCAGATGAAAGACTTGGTGGCATATAGCAACCAAGGGGGCCTTCTCTCAATTTGGCAGAATAGCACAAACACACATATGAGACGAACCATATTGAATTGAGCAAAGTAAAGGTCAGGGTCTGCAGCATGCAGGCAGGAGAAAGCCCACCTTTAACCAGCTTTCCAGCTTGTTATGCATCAATTTTTATCCGGCAAACATTCCTCCGTGGCAGTTGACCTTATCTTGGCACCCTGAAATATGGCCGTCAGAGTGCTTGATCAAAAGCAAATTCATTTTATGAGCTGTGGTGTAATATGTTGAGTTAATACACAACTAAATGTCAGGCGCAATGCTGGTCGGAGATTTTCCTTCTCTGGTGTCCCAAACAATGTGTTCCACCTGACGGGGCTGAATCCATATCGCTAAATTTAATAACTCTCACTTGTCTCAAACCACTTGTTAGGTTGATTTGTTGCTTGTAAAATGTCATTCATTTCCTCAACTAATTTATAGAACCTTCCTAAATTCTATATGGGTCACATTGAGATGTGAACATGCAGTACACGGCTAATTTAAATGTCACACGCAAACAAACACCTGCCGACATTGTGGTGTAACTGTGGAGCACAGCCTTTGGCATTTGACAAAATGAGGTTACAGCATTCTTGATTAAATCTTGTATGTGTGGCTTGTCGATGGTTGGACTTAAAATGACATGAAACTGTATTTCCCAATGGCATGAGTGTTTGTTGCCCTGTTAGCCGGAGGGCAATTGTGAGCATTTTGCTAAAGTTACATCACATAAAGGTTTTTCAGTATGGGCCACTACAACTCATTTCAACGCATTTCCTTAACGTGATTTATAGACTCATTATTTGCTCATTAGATTTTGGGGAAACAGTAACATGACAGTGGACCTGTACAGTAGCAATAACCGGTGAAGCCAAGGCTCCACAGTAAAGATTTACAGGTTGCTTTGGCTACCATTTTGACAAATTGGCAACCAATTCAAGCCTGCGGATGCTATTAGTAGCAGCGCATTCTAACATATACAAAATATGGACAGAAGACAAGAAAATCTGTAACTCAGGGTGAGAGGGCATTCAGCTGTCTCAGCACTATGAAGACAGACCGGAGGTGATCTCTGAACGTAGAGATGATAGAGAAGCTGATGTTGTCACTTGAGGGACCTACAATTTAAGATATCAGTGGACCCGTTGTGCACATTTCAGTGCACAAGTAATCACAGATTTGCCTCAGAGGACTTTAAAATATGTACAGCATACGAAATACTCCGTCTCAGGACCCTCCATCGGATAAGGAATCACTACTTAAAAACAGGGAAAAAAGGAAGAAAACATCTGAGGAGGGATCCGTCCTCAGTGTCTCTGCCTGAGGGCAATAGAGTGTGTAAAAACCTAAATAATGAGTCAATCCATGACAGAAATCATACATGTAATCAGAGCAGTAGCAGTAGTAACAGTAATGGTAGAAATAATATAAAAAGGTATATTAATATAATAATGTTAACAATAATAATGATATTAAAAATAATAATGATAATAATAATAATGAAGAAGAATAAGAAGAAATAGTAGTGTCCTAAATAATAGAACAAAGTAAAAATAGCAGCAGTGGGTGTCGAGCAGGGTGACGTCATCAGGAACAACCACGGTCCAGCTGCATCTGGGAGGCAAGAAAACACAAAGACCCCTGGGAAGAAGTCAAGATAGTAATAAGCATTAATGGGACATGAATGATCCAGATGGAGAGGGAGACATGCAGAGAGGAGCTAGGCCCATCAAAGCTTAAATAAAGGCTGCTATAAGCATCATGAAAGGTCCAGAAAACCCACATTTGAAGGGAGAGAAGGGACAAACAAGCAACCAGTAACCTACTGGGATCATAATGGAACTAGGAAAGTCCTGACAACAGCTGCACTACTCAGGATGGATATGTTAACCCATAACACTGTTGGTTACTGCAACTAAACTTTTTTTCTTTTGTGACATTCATATTACGAAGCTAATAGCTGCATAGTTATATTTTATTGCTAAAAATAGGTGACTGTAACGGAAAAAAGTTTCAGCAACCAAAAGCTGCCCAGTTGGCATGTGGCAACCACTTTGAGCCCTGGCAACAGTGAATCATTGTTTTACTAAGAGGGAGAGATTGCTTCATTCTAAAATATATATTTTGGTATCAGCTTCATAAATCAAATATCCATTTGCCTCTAATATAAAGTCTGGAAATCATAAGAAGACAATGAAGATATACAAGACCAGAGATGAATCTCTCGCATTCCTCAGAATCGGACTGGAAAGAGCACACACATACAATCTCTTCCGGTGTTGTAGTTGGATCCAACATTCGGCCCGACCAGGAAAATAAAGTGGACTCTTGGCATTTTTTCATTCCAAACAGAACAGGGCAAGTATGTGTAACGTATGCCTGGAAAACAATGTAGCGAGGGCGGGGAGGGGCCCGGGAGGGTAGGGATGGATTCCAGATGAGAGACGAGTTGCCTTTTATCATCTTCTGTTGTCAGCGAATTTGCTGTGTCTTTGATGGGGGGCTTCGCTGTCCACTCGACTTGGGATCTAAGTTGAGACAGATGTGTCCAGATGTGTTTTGTTCAGGGTAGGTAGCTCTTCATTCACAGGCAGTAGTTTATTGTTAGGCTCTCTGAGGCTTTGAGGTGTCTGATTTATACTGTATGTCATACGTCATACAAATGTTAATACAAACCAAACAGATATAGGGCTTATCTGCGGAAGCACACTATTAACAAAACGTTGCTATCTTTTTTCAGAAATCAATGATATTCATCAACCTTTGCCTTTGTCCGTTGGTTTTGAAAATATGACCCAATGATAAGTATTAAAAGGAGCAAGTGACTAAACTTGGATACTCTTTTGGATCCTCAAACTGTTGGGAAAACCTCCTATCTCCCACCTGCCTCCTTGTTGAACTGAAGGAAAACAATGACAGGGCAATTGTGTCTAACTTTGTCGAAGGAAGTGTTTCATTATAAACCAAAAATATTGTAACACACCCCAACAGCAGTCTGCCCAGGGCCCTCAGGCCCCACTCTGACTGCCGGCCCAGTACAGGGAGCAACACATTCTCACAATGCTTCAAATACCACATCGTGATCAGTGCTCTTACGCTCCCCTCTAGCTTCAGTCCTGGAGGGGTCAGATACAGCTTGTCAATGTAGATTTGTTACATGTATAGTGTCTATTCATCGTCAGGGATGTTAGGTTTCTGCAACAAAACCACTTAGTTGGATTCGGGGAAAATGTGTGATGTTAGCTTGATTAATGACTCATGTGACAAAATGTCAACAAGTACTTTGAGTTTCACACGGGACACTAACAGCGGTGTTTGTTTGACCCATCCACCATGTGTGGACTACCCCGCACTTGTTGCTGCATCAGTTCCTCGGAGAGTGTAATAAGGACACAGGTGTGTTTATGTTGGAGTTAGTTGCAGGTCTGATGCCCAAGGATTCACTTTTCAGAACAGGAGGTTGCTGCCTGAATGAAACATCTGACCATATAAGACACAATACCAACTTTGACGATGCAATGTGCAATTATTTTGACAACACAGAGCTTTCTTTTAATTTCCTGAACATCCACCCAACAGCAACAAAGTCTCATTTCAAGTTATAGTACAACCCATTAATTATTCAGACACATTCTTTTGTGTGCATTTAATTATACAATAACTAAAGGTCAACTTCATGAGGATGCATGTGCTCGCTGGCATTTAGCACAATCAAATGGTTATTTTATCTTCTTTATTAAAGCAGATAATTGAATAATGACTTTTTTGTCCAGGCTCTGGATGAGATGACCTCCGTCACCTCAACCACTGGTAACGGAGAATGATCGCCACTGGTTACACGCTCCCATCCACATTGAATTAGCTCGTGTGTTTTTCCGGTGAGGAGCCAAGAGGGCTCCGTGTTAATTACTGCTGTAGAGCAAGGAGAAGAGGAAGTGGTTCTGTGTGAGATATCTTTATTCATAGAAGCTTAGCTGTGACTGGCATGGCCTCGAGACATCCCAACCTCTCTTCGGGAAGCCGGCCAGATGTCATTGATATTCACAAATGAATAGAATTTGCATCTTGATGTTCCAAAAAAAAAATCCAGATCGCACCAGTAGGGAGGAGACTTGGTGGGCGTTCTGACTTGTGTCGAATAAACAAAATTAGTCTGTGGATAGAGGTTGTGTGCTGCATGTGTCGGTTTTTGATTTCCTTCCATCCACTTCCATCAACAGGGATGCTTGGGTGGGGCGCAATCGTAGCTACATTAAGCATGTCTGTGTCCCACGCCATGCTTTGATGGTCACATTTGCTTTCTCTTAGCTCTGTTTGTTTTTGTTGTCTCTCTTAGTCGTGCAGAAAATCCACAGTGTACGCAGCTGTGGCCTGTGGTTGTACGGATGACAAATAATGATCCACCAAACCGTACACCGAGGTTTCGCAAGAGCCATCGTCTTGATGGAAATGATGAGAGGCAAATGAACACACAGGATGTCTTATGAACTAAACTGCCAGCCAATTGGGGGCAATCATCCAAATTAACGAGCAATGGATTGACAAGCGGCTCCATGCGGACGCTGTAATGTCATCTTAACCAGTGGTCTGGGGAAAAAAAGAGATCACCTTCATAGACGAGCAGGAAGAATATGGATATGTTCTATGATTATGAAAGAGGTTTGGCAGGAGGATGTTTCTGTATACTTCTTTATGAGATAGTTATTCACATGGGCCGCTCCCCATGAGAAAGAGCCACAGTCTTGTGTGTGTGTGTGTGTGTGTGTGTGTGTGTGTGTGTGTGTGTGTGTGAGATTTGGCTATAATGTTGAGAGCCAGGCCAAGGCAGGATATCAGGTGGCCTGTTAATTACTCCTCTGGTGGGGAAGCTAGGACATGGACGGAAACAGCAGATGGATCCTTTGACTTCACGTATCAAGGTCTAGCGATCCGGAGCACCTTGAGAGCCCTTCTGGCTAACAATAGTAAACCCGTCCCAGTATGACAGCAAGTGGTACTACAGGGATGAAGGGAGCGTGAAGATGAAAACGTGGCCTTGAGTCTACACCTTCACGCAGAGGTGCCCCTTTGACCTGAATACCAACTTCTCAAAACACACACATCTCCTCTGTGTGACGCCCACCTCCCTGGGCTCCAAAAACCCAAAGCAGCTGGCCGTCCATCTGGGGCTCATCAGTTGCCCCGGAGAGCAAAAGCAGGACCTGTCGTGGCAGACCGAGCATCCGTTCTGCATTATCGCATCAGCCGCCGACCCCCTTCCCCTAATTTTTCCACTGCTGCCCAGCCATGCCAGCACCCGTGATCCCAAAGCCACAGCAAAGAGCCTGTTACGCTTCATCGTTTAAACGAATGACTGCCGCCGTGACTGTTCTTATTCAAGTCACCCGATAAACTCTCAGATGCTAAGCATGTGAGAATGTGATCAGCAACAAATGCGGTTGTCGTCATGAGGCAGGAATCATAGACAAAACATGGGGCCCAGTGTCTCTATGAGCTCTTAATGATAGTGCTAATGCAGTAACTTCCCCTGCTGGAGACGCAGTGAAAAAGGGAGACAGGACACTTGAGAGAACAGTCGAGCCTCATCTCGGTGCTCACTTTTTAACCAGATTCTCAGAAAATATGGCACACATACACACTATAATTCTAGAACGCATCATCTATTCTGTAGTTTTGAATCCGCTCCAAAATGTACCAGGTCCTTAGTTTCATCAAACCAAACTGAAAATATATTCTTGATGAATGTAATAACACACTACCTGGTAGGTGGCAGAGATGCATTCTGGTGCCTGTTTCTTCATTCAGAAACATTTTTGTGCCTCTCATTTTTGCTTTCCAAAAATATTTGAGGTGAGAAAAAAGCAATACAGTAACATAAGCTTGATTCATATTTGATCAGCGCTACCTAGGTCGACAGTTTGATCGGACGTCACAAACATTGATTGTCAGCTGTGTTAGAGACTCCTCGGCTCTGATTGGTTGACGTTGGAATCTATTGCTGCGTTTCTACACTTGGCTCGGGATTCAGCGTGATTGTTTGAGAAGAAACTGACAAAAATAATTGACACAAAGCTGGGAACACCGTATATATGTGTCTGGTTTTGTCCATGGTACATCAGACTGTCGATCAACTCCTGTACGTCTCCCTTCATCCGCATCAACCTCTCAAGCTAATCAACAAGAGAAAATAAACTGCTACAGTACAGATCTGTTATTTCCCAGTGGAAAGGACAAAAAAAGACAGAATACACGAAATAAACCCCAACCGGGATTGGATGAATGTCTATAATTTTGAAAAACAAAAAAACGAATACAATACTTAAATTGCATCTTTAAGCTCCAAGTGAACTGATTAAACAAGAAGGTGTACTGTTGTACCCTGGCAGGCAGCATCATGGAGTCACTGAACATGTCATTTCATTGAGTAAACAACGTTTAATCAAAACACAAGAGTCTGAAAATTGTATGGAGGTTTTCAAGCCGGGCTTGGCGGGGTTCACCTCGTTGCAGACCAGGAATGTATTTTCCCTCCGTATTTTCTTGGTTCTACATGACTTCCTTTGATATACACCCCATCTGGATGTCAAGGGGAATACTCAAACACAAACTCCTACACTTGCCTAGAGTTAGAAACCACATGTTCCAACACTACTGTTCCTTGAGGAAAAGTAAGCTGTGCTAATTGCTATTGATGGAGAGGTTAAAGACCAGGGGAACTGACCATTTCTAGATACTTTAATTCCTGGATGTCAAAAAGCACAAAACTCTTAAAAAATGTTCCTGAAGATGAAGACAAGTGAGAAGAAACGCCAAGAGGAAGTTTAATTTTCATGGTCATAAATCACCCAGGTTCAAGAGGATAGGAATAATAGTCTACAAGTGCCTCATTCAGAAATTTTTGTTTGAGCCACGTGGGGCTTCTTGGATGTGATCGGGCCTGGGTGTGCAGAGTGACGCCACAGATGTGGAATAGACAGGAATCGCACTATAGACCACCAATACTTTCTCCCACTAGCTCTGATTAGTGCCGTCTCCAAGGAAACCAGATGTGTGAGTGTAAAGTGGGAGTGTTGAGAGAAATCAGGGAGGAAAGAGACCCCATGTTATGAAGTGTGTGATTGTGTGTCTGCGTTTCTTTGATGGAGACATATCCGTGTGAGTATTTTTAATTTCGAGCAAGCAAGCGCTTCCTCAGTGTGTGTGCACTCCGCCACATTTGTTACAGTCCTTACCCAGCGGGCTGAGCGTTGGTGTTATGCGTGCTTTCCAGGAACGCCAGCCACGGCGGGGACATCAGAAACGGCTCGTCTGTTGTGGGAGATAAGGTCCGGGTGAAGTCACAGGCTGGCAACCAGACAAGACAAAACATTCGAGGGGACTGGGCCATGCCGAGGTAGACCCCGGACTTTAATTTCTTTCATGTTTATCTGGCATGCACGCACACACACACACACACACACACACATGAACTGACTGAATAACCAGCGTGGGTTGGCCCCTGACCTAGAGCTATCACCCCAGACCCAGCTATGCTGTCTGTAAATGTTATAGGGGATGTGGCCTGGAGGATCAGAGGTATCAGTTAATAAACAGGGGATTTATTTTTTACTTTTCCAACAGAGCGGTTGTGAGTGATGCAGTGGCTTCAACGGCCGGAGAAATAATTCTACTGCAGGATGGTCATAAATTCTGTAATATGAAAGTGTCATTGAGAAAGACGCGGAACTTTACCTGCCAGGACAAAATATCTCAATACTTCCAAAATATATCCCCTCTACACACCCGTTTATGTACTATTGGTGTGTGCTATTTGCTTTTTCGGCACTGTAGTGCATCTGAGCACACAGCCAGCAGCCAGGCCCATAAAGAAATCCCTAACACCTTTGAGATGACCTGGAATGTGGACTGTGAGCCAGTTCTTATCTGCCCTGAATGGGAGCAAATCCCTGCAGCCGGGTTCCAACATCTGGTGGAAAAGCTTTGCAGAAGAGTTGAGGTTATTGTAGCAGATAAAATGGAGATGTAGCAGATGGAGATGAATACCAATGGTTCTGAAATCACATTTGAGTCCATTGTTGGGATGTCCACATGTTTTGACCATGTTTTGTACATGTTGAAGAATATTATCAGCTTATACAATACACTTTTTTTTTTCAAATTAGAAATCAGTTTTTTTAACATATTGTGCCCTAGTTTCGTAGACCAGGCGTAGTCAGCGCGCAGCGCACCTGCGTCACGCCGACGGGGTGTGTCCGCCTGGACTTTGCAAGTTTTGTGCACCGCGCAGGCTCGCGCAGGCACACCTCCCGTCTCGCCCACCGGCGCAAGTGGGAAAGAGGGAGGAGAAGAAGGCGTGAGTGGGAGACGAGGAGGAGACGAGGCGTGGACTGGGATTAATACAGCCGATTCAGATCTTCACCAATCAAATGATCTCCTCTCCTCACCTTTAATGCGTTAGGGGAGGTTCAGTGCAAGATCCGTCACTTGACAACCCGATGACAGAAGCAGCGCCGCCGCTCCCACCACGCGCATCACGCGCTGTGCGCGCGTATCATAATAATAACAATGCCGATATTATAAAAAACAGGAGAGAGAGAGGTCCGAGAGGCTGAGTTTCCGTTACGCGTGCCATCCGCCTTTGATCTGACGTCAGATGTGACGGGACAATCTATATAGATATAAATTCACGTGTTGATTCAATTAGTTGCATTAAATAGTGTTTGTTGTGATTGTTTATTGCATTTAAATGTGCCTGGAACTGTGGAAACCTGCCTGTGAGGTCTAGGTGACGTGTGCGCACTGCCGCCGGTCAGCCAAACTTCCACTCCGCCAGCTGTAATTCGCCTTGAATGAATGGACTTTATTTGCACCTTGCGCCTTACGCCGAGAGTAGACTAGGTTGGAGCTGGCGGGCTTTCAGCGCAGTCTCGGCGAGGCTTTTTGCCACAAAACTTCCGCTACGCCAAGCTGAATCTGTGACGCCTCCCCCTGCTGCGCCACCACACCCATCTTGGCGCAGGCGATCCAGCAAACTGACAAACTGACCGTGTGCAAGGCTGCGCGGGTCGAAACTTGCATTACGCCGGCTCCGCCACCCTCCGCCGCCCTGCGCTGCGCCACGAAACTAGGGCCCATTTTGTTTAACTATAAATGAAAGTATCTGTATGTGTGTGTGTTTGCGTAGCACACAAACTGGTCATCAGATCTACTTTACACTTGCCAACTGCTATTATGTTTAGTTTAATTTGTTCATTATTATCGAGTGAAGATTAATTATTTTTGGAAGGAGGCAGTTTTTTAGATTTGTTTAGGCTTCATCAATTAGTGAGTGAAACATCTGACAGTTTCAGATGTATTTCATTCAGCAGGTACATATTTAATGGGGTTTTTTTCTTCAGAATTACAAAAGAGATTTAAAACATATTGTTTATGTAGGTGAACGTACGCTTCCTGCTGGTAGCTAGATGCTATCTAGGTTAGTAAGCAGTAATCTCTGATTGGTCTGTTTTAAAAAAAAATCTTGCATCAGAGGTGTCCATTTATAATGTCCAGTTACTAGAATTGAATGGACACACACAATCTAATCTGTATTTAATAGGAATCCATCTTCTTTATGGTATAAAGTAGTCAGTCGTTACACCACTTGGTCAACACTGAAGTATCTCAACAAATATTGGCTAGATTGCCAATTTCAAATTTCAAGTTGTCCAGTACTTTGGTTTCTGACGAAATATTCGAAAAACTCCTTTGCTTACTTGTTGTACTTGTATGTCTTACTGATAATTAATATGCTAAACTAAGTATACACATTACACCTGCTTAACGTAAGTGAGAATTGTCATTATAGCCTAAGTATGTTCGAATGCTGACATTAGCATTTAGCTCATAACACAGCCTCATAGTCCCACTGGCTTGGTAGTACAAGTATGTGCTGCATTTAAAACTTCACTTTAATGTACAAATAAAATGATTGTTTAGTACACTTGGAAAAAAAGGATACAAAATAGAGTTTTGAAGCCACAGCATCTGATAAACACAAACCTCGAACCTCGAGGTCAACAGCAACATGTTGCGTTTGAGTGCTGTCCCCTTTGTGAAATCACCGAAAAGAGCAGCTGTAGTATTGAAGTAAACTCGCCAGCTTCTCTCGCTCCTCTCCGTCATTTCGCCTCAGATGCAAAGTGCGTCTCTTGCTATAGCTCAGCAACACAAATAAACCCACTGGCTCCCAGATCAGATTCATCTTTCACACAAGAGTGCTTGTTTTGTACTTCCTCCAGCTCCGGCCACGCACAATTTGAGGCCTACACCGCTGTGGGTGAAATAACTCAGACAAGGCAGTGTAATAACAGCCTTCTCCTCTCTTTCACTTTTCCTGCCTCACTCTATCTCTCTCCCTCTTCTCTCTGTGTTGTTTGAAGGGACTGCTCAGGCTGGCACAGCTGTTTATTTGTTCACTCTGAATGAAATGGCCTGCACGGATTTGCAGGAGGGACACGATTCACGAAACCAACCGATATTTAACATTTACACACAGCCAAGCGAGACCTGGGCATTGTGGAAGATTAACAAACCTAAGTCGTCAGAGAAACAGAGTGTGTTGGAAGAGAAGAACGTGTCGGATGGATGAATGAAGATTACGATGAAGATGGCCGTTGTTGCTGTTTTCCTGAAAGGGCTATGATAGCACCCAGCACAGCAACTTGCTAATGCAATTTGCAGCTATAGACAACAATTTGTTGGAAAGCAAACAAATTCAGTGGAAAACTTTTGGCACTTGCCATTTCCAAGAACTGTCTCCCTAACATTTTGGTGAAGAATATACAACACATTCTCTCTCCAATGCATCAAATACCACAGCTTGGTCAGAGATCCAAAGCGTCAAACTATGACCCTACGTTCCATTCTCATGTCACTTTATCACATGTCAATATATACTTGTAACATATAATATGAAACCACTTCAGTATATAAATCAAGAGTGTGGTTGACGTTAAAGTGGCAGTTTGTAACATTTCATCTATTTAATTGTCTTTTAAGTTCCTATCTATCAAAGAGTGAGTTAAAACAATGGTGGTTGATCATGCGACCCACTAATCAAAGTCCTTGTACTTACTGCTTTGCCCATAAATAGGATCTCCGTGTCTGTGGCTACATTACCGCACAAAATTCTAAATGAGTTTGATCTTTTTCCGTCAGTCAGCAGCGGTTGGTCTGCAGGTGGAGCTACTCATGGAAGTATGCTGCGTTTACTTGGAATGGGAAATCAGTAACTTCCAACTGCTGAGTCAGGCTACCTCTAGTCTAAAGTGTTTGACCAGGTACATTTCATTACTGCTGACTCAGAATGGAGGATCAACAGGCAGAGAAAGAAGACCATTCAACTTCCAGTCCAAGAAGAAGAAACAACAAACTAATGGAAGTGAAGAAGGAAAGTCATCAAGAAGCAAAGTGACCGCCAACGAGGCAAAACCACGGACCTCCTTTCAGTGTGGAACATTTGAAGGCATCACGCAGTTGAGAGACAGTCACACTGTTGGTGAGGGAGATGAGTCCCAGAGGCTCACATGCAGTTCCATCTACCGCCAAAGAGGCCGCTAGAAGCAATGCATCTCAAATCTTACGGACTGCCACTTTCACATGTGACACTAACAGCAGTCCTTAAAGTGAGTTTGTTTAAGCTATCCACTCTACTATTTCTCTCTATATATATTACATTTGTTGCTCTACCCATAGTGCAGCAGAGGGGTGCGTCACATTCAAACGTTCAGACGCTAAGTGAGCACCTGTGTTGGTGCATTATTTGATGCGTTGGCAGGGAGAAACACGTTATCCAGTGCAATTCACACCTGGCACTATTAATTGTTGAAATTAATCATTTGTATTTTTCCACTCATTAACAGCTATTACAACATAATGTGTGAGTGATTCTGAGTTTATTGTGGCATTACCATTCATTGGAAAATAGTACTGGCACACATGACCGGCTTTCAGAGACAGACCGCCAACATTAGAGGAGGAACGACATCCCACTTACATGAGGTATTGCTTGAGTTGTATATGTGGGATATTAAAAAATAATTTTGGTGTGCAGCGCTGACTCTGTATAATCACTTAATCATCCATCATATTGTGAGTGAAGAGTTCACAGAGGAGAAATTGTCCCAGAATAAATAGGGGGAAGGGGGGAGGGAAAGAAAGAATGGGGTTTGGAAGCAGACGGATGCGGTCTGGAGAGAGAGAACCTCACCAAACTCTCAATGTATCCCCCTCTCCCTCTCCTCCATATCTCCTCCCATCTCTTTTTGTTCCTCCCTCTCTCTTCTCCCACTCTCTCTCCATTCACCTGCCTCTGGTTCAGGCGTTGATTTATGGCTGCATGCAGTGGGCTTCCTTTTCTGAAATTGGCTGGATATGTATGTCTTACCGGGCAAGAATAAGAGCACAACCTCAACTGCCTGAACATCCCAAACACAGCATGTGATCTGTTTTTGTGATGATATCCAGGATGAGTGTTCAGACTGCTGCAAGGAACTGTAACATCAGTATGTAGTTAGCTATCTTGGAAATCACTCATTAATGCATTTTTCATCTTCTCTTATCTTATTGTAGATGGTGCACCACTGTTCAAAGCCACTTCAGTATGTTTGTAAGTTGAGATGATGAAGACGTCCAACCGTGTCTGTTGATGAACCAACTGCCAAATCGGCTACCTCCTCCCCATTGGAAAATGCCTACATGCCAAGTGGTCTTGGAAATGTTCCACGTGAGAAATGAGAAAAATCAAGAGGTGGTTCGGCCGCCCCTGCCTCGATCCAGTTTGGCGAATGCTGAATATCCCTCCCTAGCTGTCTAGTCAGACCTGGCATACTGGAAAAAACCCTGTATTCCATCGTCTGGGGTTTCCCCTCGGGAGAGTGACATCACACATATCAGTGTATAGCCTGATTGGATGAGGTGAAATGTGCCAGTCTCAGTGGTAGGTAAGTAAGGGAAGAGTCCCATACCTTCAAACATTGGCAGATGAAAATTTGGCCTCATCAGCAGTTACATTGTACGCTGCATCCATTTCATCCTGAAGGCTATGGAGAGAGGTTGGTATTCATAAATCCTTTGGTGGAGCGTCTTTTGAAGAGTCAGATGACAGAAACCTGTCATGCGTAACCTGGGTCAGCACCAAGGATTGACCTCTGGTGCTAACCCGGGGGCTCCTGTTTGAGCTGATAACCCAAGTCCAAGCCCTGACATCAGGGCATTATTTCGAATGGCTTTCCAATGGTTTTCTTGCTTCTTTCTGCATGCAGCCCTACCTTTCCATCAGAAAAGACAGACACATAGTCATTGCAAGGATATCTCTTGTTCTTGACCTTGAAGTCTTAAACTCCATTTGGTTGCGAATAGTTTCTCTTAGAGGGTTCTCTGTCATTATAATGAGACACCAACCCAGTGTGCGCTTTGTCCCGGTGTGTTGTACTCATGGCACACAGCAGCTGTTTATTCATTACAAGGCGTGGCATTGTCTGCAGGGGGGTTCTCCGAAAGAACATTATCCTCATCCATGGTTCCTCAGAGGGATGGTAGTGGGAGACATCTGCACAGCAACATCCTGGCATTCTCTGTGCTCCTTTCTGAGATGAAACCTAGTCTTCCCGACTCATTCAGTGCTGAATGCTGATCGGTGGCAGATGGAGCATTGCCCGATGTGGCACTTTTTAGGCAAGTGCTAAAGTGTGCATCTCTAATCTGATTATGGGTTGCATAGGGACCCGTATGGCACATATTTGATTGTACCACTCTTCTTCAGGGGAAGTGCAATGTTTATTTTGTAAGTTGTTGTTAAATTTTTTTACCTCATATTTTTAATGTCATTTAGTGCTGTACTCAGGTTTTGAAATGTATTTGAATTTACTATTTTACTTGACAAGCATACTTATATTATTATATTATATATTACAGATGGCATATTAGGGTCATTGTAGGAAAAATAATAACGGAGCTGAGGGAGGGGCAATATTCCGGAAAAAAAGTCGCAAATTTACGAGATTATAAAATTGGCAAATTTACGACTTTATAAAGTGGCAAAATTATGAGATACTTTCGTTCCATGAAACCATTTAAATTTGTTATTATTATAAATAAGCACATGCTTCTTAACCTTTTTCTGTCTCAAATCAATTTGATTTACATGTTGATGCTCATGATTATAATGAAGTAAAATATTCTGGCCATTATTAAAGGCTAATAAAGAAAGGCTAGCAGCAGCAATGCGTGGAAGAAGCTATCTTTGTAGCATTTCAGCGATGCAGCTGCCACATCCTGCTCACGCAGGCAGAAGGTAACACTGCACGTCCTGAATCATTTTGTGGGCCGAGTCAGGGGAGTTGAATGGTTTCCATTGGCTGTATATGCAGGCAGGACATGGGGCACATTCAGCAGAAGAAATTATAAATTGCTTTATGCATACTGTATATACACACATGCACACACTTTATCAAGTAAACCAGCTCCATAGGCTATAAAACTGTCAGCTGGAAGGCCTTTTTCTTCTCAGATTTTACTCCTGGATCAGTGTTCCAGCCCAGTCGGTGAGATTGCAGCCATACGAACTCTGAGCACAGTGTCCAACAATGGAACAGCCCGGGTTGGCTAGTAGTTGACTACGTATGCACTTAATCTGATTACAAGACCTAAATTACTATAAGAAGCCCATATTACATTTTAAAATATGTGTAATCAGATTATAGTTGCATTGTTGAGCGTTACTTTTTGATTCCATGTTTCAAATATGTGTATCCGTCAGCATGTTTTTGTATGGGTAATTTGACCAATTCAAAATGCTGAATATGTTTGACTATGTCAAAGATAGTTACTACTCTCAGGTTGCCAGTTTTGCTGTGAATACAGAATGCACGTTTTTTTCTCTTTACATCAACAGTATCTTGGACAAGGGCCTAGTAAAGAGATTTTGCATTTGGCAATTCAGAATAATAAGCTCACAATAACATTTTAAATTGGAATCATCAGGGTTTTTTCCCTCCTCCATCACTTCCTTTTTTATTCCTCAACACCATGCAGTCTGCAATAACATTGATCACAGCATTCTCAGTGTGACTGATTAGGGCTCCACATGGAGTCAAATGAAAAGCAGCCTCCCAAATAACACACAGAGACAGATAACACAGAAGAGTGACAGTGGCACATTAGGACGGTCCTCTGGCATTAACATTTTCCCAGCATGACTGACTCAAGGAGGGGCACAGGTTGCCACCGTGGTGGCGGCAGTCCTGGCTGGCATGCGGAGGCCAAGTGGGATCACCCACACCTCTCGCAGTCACTGTGGATCAGTCTCCATGAGCTGATCAAAGGCATTTGACTCCTGCCACGCGGGGTGCTGATTGCCTCCATGCACTCGCTGACACCACTTGGCTTGGCTGAAGACACCGTAATTAAAACAGAGAGTGTTGAGAGAGAAATAAAGCTGCCTTCTTCCTTCACCAGTCTGTCTTTGGTCCCTCTTTCTTTTTTATCTCTTTGAGTGACCTTGAATTGACTTTCACGCCACTTGAACTGCTGTTCAAGGCAACCTGTTCCCACTTCCAACACGTCCAATAGCACATCTTGGTCAGTGGCCCTCGGCGTCTGATACGCCATAGATATTCGTACTGAAGTGTTCGGTATAGGACGTTCGGCACGGTACGTGACATTCTCTCAGCTTGCTTACCCAAACAGCTTGCCTCAACTTCTCACACACGCAAAACTGAAATACTTGAGCACAAGTTTTGCCTGGAAAGTTTTGGCAGTGCACCAGTTGTTGTCAACTGTAGTGTGCTAGTTGGTTTAGCTTGGTTAACCACATTAATCAAGCTCCATAAACACAGATTTGATGACACTGTTAAACTGAAGTCAAGTTCAATTGTGGATGAACTTCAAACATGGACTTTAGAATGGCATCACCCACATATGTTGATTAGAAGAAGGAAACTAAAAGGACCTGGGCAGCGAGTCCTTCTCCTCACAGCGTTCGGGCTGCCAAAGAAACTAATGCTAAAGTGTTGATGTGTATATGTACTTTTGTGCAACCACATTTGACCGTAGACAATACAGAGTTATATGTTGTGGTGAATGGGTTTGAGTCCCGCTACAATGTGCAGTCACATGAGCATTTTAATCAGTCAGTTGTGCATCCCACCATGTTTCATAGAACATAGCTAAAGCCCAGTTCAGGAATTATCAACGAGTCTTATGATGGAGGATTACAGAATCATAAATACTTTATTGATCCCAGAGGGAAACTGGCTAA
Organism: Eutrigla gurnardus; assembly: GCF_963514095.1. NCBI lineage: Eukaryota > Metazoa > Chordata > Actinopteri > Perciformes > Triglidae > Eutrigla > Eutrigla gurnardus. The sequence goes on from NC_139926.1 coordinate 3,339,499, forward strand.
GAGATATTTCTGTGAATTAGTTTTTATTTTTTTATTTTCTATTGACAGTAATCCACATTTGAGTTCCTTAACCATTAAAGTAAGAATGTTGGCCAATGAGAAGCCGTTTAATGTTTGTAATTTTCACATGACTTGTTAATCGTTAGTCACATGAGTTGTCAACCAAGATAATTTCTTCATATTAGAGAGGCCTTACCTTATCAACCTATCCCTACGCCCAAACCATCACATTCAGACCTGGTCAAGTCTTCACATTGAAAGGGTTTGCATCCACAAATTAAAAACGATCAATCTGCTATAGGCTCTCTTAAATGGCTGTCCTATTTTTGAAGAAAAGGCTGAAAACGACATACCCAAAGTAAAATGGTTACTGTTTCTGAACCCCTATGACTACAGGCACAAATCTGAGCATTCCTGAAAGATAACCCTTTGAATTTTCTTCTGCAAGTGTCAGATTTACTCTAAGTGTTACTGACACTGAGTTACTGCAGCTCAAACATAGTGGAAATTGCAATTTTTTGCCTCGCCTAAATTATTTTTCTTTTTGAATGAAACAAGTTAGCTGTGGCTCTTATATTTAGGCCTAAAAAGATGAATGAAGCCACAGCCACAAGCCTGACCAACAACTGGTAGAAAGTAGATAAAAAGACACCCAAAAATGAGCTTTGCAAGTGCAGTGTTTTAGGGCAATGTCAGACGGAGCTGCATCTGGAACAAAGTGTTCCAAATGAGATTATGGGTATTTTTAGGTATATAATTCTACTTTTTTTTTGTTTATTTCACCAGTTCTACAACTACTACTAATAAAACCAACATTTTTTTAATGTTTTTTTTACATAACAGCCTTCTGTAATGAGACTCTGCATAACTATCATATCTGCAGGTCACACCTTTCTGAGCTGCTGCTCTCTCACCCTCAAGCCCCCTCCCCCCATGTAACATACCGCTGGAATCGTAAGCTCATTGGCTATAAGACCTGTCAGTCAAAAATGTACTCCTCTGCCTATTGGCTCTCTGCCTGGGGATTCTCGTGGTTGGTCAGCCGAGAGCCAGTGAAGCACAGATTGTTCAGCCAATTCGGATCGCAGAATCGTGGAAGGGGGCTTGTTTTGTCGCCAAGAAGCCGCTGTACACGGAAATACGAAGCTTTGTTGTTCGCCCGTCATCGAAGAGTGATAACTAGCTATAAACAATATTTTGTTCAGAAACTCACAACGTCAACACATGGCGTGTTATGGATGAGTGCTACCGGAGTTAGCGTGCTCGTGGGACTAAAGGAAGTGGCTACTTTTGTTCGTTGGACTCTTACCTTTCTCTGGATATAAGGATTAGCATGCTACATGTTGTTTTTGGACTTCCAGACAGCTCGAAAGGTAGGGAACGCTTGGCTTGTTGTTGTTATTTTTCTGTGCACTCCTTGCACACATGCTGTTTGCTTTTGATGTGTTTTCTGTGAGCCTAAAACGGCTTACTTTGTTCGATTCGCGAGACTCGTAGCTTTCAAATGATATGTAATATGACGCAGACGCATTTAAAATAATATGCGATTAAACGGAATGAATGCGAAACTAGTGCAAAACGGCCCAGCGGTGGGCCTGACTAAAGATCAGCTCTAATTATACTTAAAAGTATAATTAGAGCTATCTACCTGCTCTCGAAGGTTGTTTCTTTGTCTTTCCTCCTTCCTTTTTTCCTCCTCTGCTCTCCGTATCACTTTGTGGTCCTGCTTTTATTATTTACTAATTTATTGCCACTAACATCAGAAGTCCATTTCAGGAAAAATATTAATTGAATTCTAAAATGCTGCTCTGCTACATAACAAACCTTTTGACTGTCTCCATCTTGGATTTTTGCAACCAGTGAAGGAAGTGACCATATTTTTACTATAGAAGAGCATTGGTGGATCTGAGGAACACAAGCAGCCGAGCTGCACTCCGACACGCAATCTTACTGGATCTGGATCCATCTGGGTTCTGGCAAAGAGAATAGATACCAAGAGGCAAAACTGGCCATCACATGGTGCTGCCTCAGCAATGCCGCCATTTTGGACTGCAAATATTGGCCAGTTTGAACAGACCCTCACTCTGGACACAGAGAATAAAAGAAAACAATGTGCAGTGATCAACTGCAAAAAATAGCTATGCAGGAGTGAACAGCTGGCCTTTCACTGCTTCTCTGACAGGCAGTCATTCACGAAAGTGTAGAAGTAATTAGTCTTTATTCTTAATGTCCTCGTCACCTCTTTTTGGAAGAGTGCAGTCTCTCTCATTTTGTGTTTCGGTGTACCTAACCCCATCTACGTGCCACACTCCTCCTGCTTGATCACTCTCACCTGATCATCATCTCCTAATCAGTGGACCAGCATATTAACCATAAGCACCTGTGCCCCCCCCCCCCCCCCTCTTTGGTTTTGAGCTGTATGTGGGGCTGGTGTGTGTTATTTGAGTCTGTGGGAAGCTTTCTTAGAATTTTTGATTCTTGATTAAGGTGCTGATCACTTGCTTTGTATTACGCTAGCATCATCACCTTAGAGAAGCATCGTAGGGGTTCTCTGACGTTTTATTTGTGTCTAGCCATTTTCTCCGGTTTTTGTTTAGCTCGGGAGCTTAGCATTGTATTTTGATTTGCTAGCCTAGTTAAGTTTTATTTTCTATCTAGGGTTGTTTTGTTTTTTTTGTTTTCATCTTGGAGACCCTGACGACTTAGTTGCTTAGTGTTTCATTGTAACTAAATACTATCTCTTCCCCTTGTTGGGTTCCAACAGTTCTTGGGTCACTTATATTTTGTTACTTACCTTGTTCCCCTAGACACTACATTCAGGGTGTAAAACTATCCATACATATTTCAATCCATCATGTCTTGATCACCCAAAATAATCAGATCTTACAGCCAAGAAGTAGAACAGAAAACTTCTTAAATGAAGTAATCAGTGACGTGAATGTAGGTGGAGAGATAAATGTCTGTGAATGAATGTTTTGCAAATCTCTGCATTCTTCAATACATTTAACCATATTGATTGCAGGAGTAGTTTAAAAAGCAAGTGTTCCTTTTCCTACTGTTCTGTCCACTTTCAGAGTAATGTCGGAACTGAAAATCAGACAAAATAGATGGGCATAATTCATGTTAGGCATGACTGGCTAGAATTGCATGTCCATCTTTGAAATCATCATTCAATCATTTAACAAGGGGCATGTTTGTGCTGGATAAAACCAATTAAATATACACACCTTTTATTCACTCAAACACTTCCAAAATGGATGCTAGAGTACTTGGAGTGTTGTAGTTTGATGGGTAAGAGCCACTGACCAAGTGTCGGGAGTGACAACACGTTGTTCAAGAACATCTGCAAACGTTCCCTTTAACCCTTTTTCACTGGCTAAACCATCTTCACAACGTCAATAGTACCTCTGTACAACTTGGCATTAGGTTTTCTGATGAACAGTGGAATGGATCCACATCACTAAGCATGGCTCATGGTCTGGCTGAGAGCAGAAAGAAGAAATTGAGGCAGCTAGGCAACATTCATATTCCCTGGAGAGCTGGAGTTTATCAAATTTCTATTTAAAATTCCAATAAGCAGTTCTAGGGTGGGGGGCTGATCTCAGTCGTTGCTCTGTTTCAGGTAACCAGACTCTTTGTTGGTCGCTAAGCAGGAGGGATCAATATCATATCAGCGCCCAGTAGAACACCTGACAGTTCAATTTTGCTGCAAGCCTGAAATCAATACCTTTGGAATAGTTTTGGACTTTTCCCAAAGGCTACACACTGGAGTTAATCTAAAGTGTCATTAGCCCAGGTCACAGCGTGCATGGTCATTACACTGTGTAACAATAAATGTTCATAAAAGACGACATGCTCTGTCCTCTTGTGCTTGACTGCAGCCTCTAATTGAAGTAAATTCATTCACGAGGGAGAGCGGGCGCCTGATCGACTGGCTGCGCTGCTCCTCTTTGTAATTCCCATCCAAGAGAATATGGAGAAAAGCTGGCATGTCAGGGCTATCTAAAGGGTACAAAGCACAGGAAATTGAACAAGGTTTTATCAAGCAGAAAATGTGTTTAAGTGTTTAGTTTGCGTTGTGTTGTTTATCCTTGAAACATAGTAGTGCTTAAGCTCTTTTTTTTTGTCCTTCAGACAACACCACCTAAAAAAAGTGTTTTTTAACTTGTGGAAGAATCATGAACATCCATCTTGATCACTGCTTATTTGCTAATCATTCCACAACAAGGTGATATAAAGATACCCTGAGCCAAACGTTGATGATCAATTCCTAATGAAGCAAGAGGTAAATTGTAGCAGTAATACGGAAAAATGCAATCAGTCAGGAGGGAGAAATAATTAAAGCCATTTTTATATGGGTGGCATGGCCAAATCTGTTATACAAGTCTTTAGCCAGACACATAAATCACAATGGGTTCCTCTTTAATGCCACAGATTGTAGCTGGAAACGTAAGAAAGGAAAAAGGAAAAAAAAAGAGCCGTGCTCCTATTTTTCGAAGCTTAGCTGGAATGGCCTGTCAAAATATACCACGGAAACCCAGTGGAAAAATGACACAAGCGGCCCTGACTTTGAGTGGCACGGTGGTTTTGGCAGTAACCCACTCCAAACTGGAATCTATTTTCCCCTCCCTGGATGGGTCAGGGGGGTTGGGGGAGCGACGGCCAGGGTCAGGACAGGAAATGGCCAAGCAGAAGAGTAATGGGCAATATGTTCTGGATATGCTAGGTTTTGCTGCCTGATTCCCAAGGTCATAACAAGATATGACCTTAGCTTGTTGGCTTGCTACTGTGCCTGGAACAAATGTTTAGACTTGGGATCTTTATGATAGGATTAGTGGAAGTTTTACATGCCTGTCACTTCAGATCCTCTCCACCTTGTATATTATGTTTAGAGTATGTATACACAGTAACTGTACAAATATGACATCAGTTAGTGAGACTGAAAGAATCTCATAATTATTTTCCCTTCAGAACAGTATGCATGTCCGCTGACAGGAATTACTTTGTGGCAGGCAGAACATATTTAAGTCATGGTTCTTCAGGGATATCTGAAACTGGCTATTTTCGAGACAGACATTTAAGACTTGGCTGACAAGTGGCATCATTTCTGGGATTCTGAACCCAATGTAGATATGCACACTTCTTAGGCTTGAAGCAGTGAACCGGAATCCTCAATTTTCCTCCTAAAACTAACAACTAAAACGATCACTTCGAGAGTATTGCAATGGGAAGAAACCAGTTCCAGGAGTTTAAGATTGGGATTGAAGCAGGAAGATAACTTTAAGCTTGCCTATTCATTTAAAAGCAATTTAAAGGATGTGTTGTACCAGCAATTCATGAATCTATTATTCGGATTGTCTTCTTAGTTTTTATTACCACTTTACTACTTTAGTTCTACCACCAGTAAAATAAATCAATGATGTGATCAGCAACTGCTAAAACAAGCTGTAATACAACTGTTATGTTAGCATTTTAGAAGGCCCAACGATATCTTTAACATGACTGTAAATCTTTCGTAGGTGAGACATTATTCTTGATTATTTTTATTTTTTCATAAATATGTATATTTGTTGGCATGTATAGACATATGTAGCAATTCAGTTTCAGAATTAAGAGTACTACTGTAGTGCCTGTTCGTGGCCAAGGCCTCTTTGGAACGGGCAATTGCTCGACTCCAAGTTGTTAGGGAGTGTACCCATTTGGAGCACATGCCCATTTGGAATGGGTCCCCATTGACATTGGTCCAATCCCCATTATCGGTGGGTGGACCTGCTTGGTGATTGGTGGCTGATAGCTTGGAAGTGCTGCTTGTAGCATTGTTAAGAAATGCTCATCGACTCCATTAGAATAGCATTTAAATGCACTGTCAAATAGTGTTAAGTATTAGTAAACAATGATTCTGTAGAGAATCATGCTGAACCAACACATCACTTCCCCTAACACACAGAAACTCTTGTAAATACAATACTGTATCTTGTAAGTAAGAAAGTGAACCTGAGTCCTCATTGAGGTTCATTAATAACATAAAGCAAATACATCCTATAAAAACCCTTTTTTAAGTTAAAAACTTAATTCAGCAGAATCTCTGCTAATCCCGTAAAAGTTAATTCCCCACCTAGCTAAAACTGAATAGAGGTAGGACAGAACACCCGTCTGTACAGCAGTAGAGCCCCACCGCAGAGCTTTACAGGAAGGCTCCGCCATAATGACTGTCGGTGTAGAAATATGAGTCAGAGGGAAGGGATGAACGCTGTATAAACAAACGTCTAGAACGAAACCTTGGAAATAACAAGCAGCTGAGGACAGTTAACACGAGAAGTGGAATCTGTGCTGTGTATATATATATATATATATATATATATATATATATATATATATATATATATATATAACACACACACATAAATTAAGAGGATGTTTAGTCTGAGTAAGTCTTATAATACACACAGGTAGAACATCTGTTTTCTAGTTTTCTAGAGACTAAATTGAATGATATTTAAATTAAAATCAGGATAAATGTCATTGTTGTTGTTGTTTGTACACGTTTATATATAAAAATATTTATTTTATTTTTATTTTATTGGTTTATTTGATAGGGACCATGCATATTTATGAACAAAGCATAAAAAATACCATGTAAATGTGCCAGAATTAGTAAAAAAAAACTACTTTTCATCTGCAGTCCCAGGTGACATAGGACAAACATATAGACAGCCAGCAGTCATACATACAAGATAGGAATTAAACACATAATGGTGACTGCAGTAAGCTCACAGAATAGACACACAAAGACAAAACAGAAATACATAATGACAAGGACAACATTCAACCACCTCTATTCAGTTTAACAGTTGTGTTTGATGACATGTGTGGCAGTTAAAAGTGGGTGCATGTCTGGTTGTCTAAAAGCCACTGTTTTAAGTGGGTTTTAAAAGTGTTGAATGTAGCACACTCTCTTATTAGGCGGGGCAGGCTATTCCAAAGTTTACCTCCTATTACTGACAGTACATTTTGTCCAGAAGTGGTACGTCTGTAAGGTATCACACAGTCGCCTTTTACAGAGGCCCGGGTACCTCAGCTGAAAGCCTTTGGAAGAAGTCATGCAGTGGAGGGGGGGGCAAGATTATGTAACACTTTGTATACCAAACAAGCATACTTGAAATGTTTAAAATTCTCAAAACTTAAAAATTTGTGTCTGTCTAAGATATCACATTAATAAGAACACATTGCTTTCTGCTGGACAGATATGATTGCATCCAGTAGAGAGCTCGCACAGAGAAGTTAAAATATGTCACTTTAGATAGAAGAATTTTACGACTTACAGTATCAAAAGCTTGTTTTAGGTCTATTATTATTATTATTATTATATTGTCAAAGTATTAACGTAATTGTATCATGCGTTGTTGTTGTTATAACTTATAGTCTACACATAGTGAACAACAACGAAATGAGCATGATGAAATTACAAGTGATTTTTTAAAGTTATTTTTAATTTGATACTTTTTAAATTGTGAGTGTAGTCTTAATAAGTGGAAGTCTTCTAACCTAGCCACATAAATGTTATACTGAGGAAGGCCTCACAAAAGTCCATAGACCATAAATGATAGACCCCAGCCCTCTGTCTTCTGTAATATGGAGCAACAAAATATAGTTCTATTATTTCGAGAGTCTGAATAGATATTCAAGCATTAAAAAAACACTGACGTTGTATTCGATTATGGATAGTTACACATTGTTGTGAGGCCTGTGTATTGGTTAACAATCCTGTCTTTCTATTAAATGGCTCAATCTGTTAGCTTGCTACAATAGTTCACAAGGACAAAATGTTGTCCACATATCAACCCCACTCACACAAATAGTGTTTACATGCTAGGGTTTCGTCAAAAGCTCATTCTCACCCCATCTCTCACATTAGACGGGTATTGACAAGTCTTGTTGTGTACTCAGTAAAGCAACATTAAAACATATTTTCTTGTTCTTTGATAATAATAGGGGGTTGTTTGTGTTGTTGTTTTTTGTTCACCCACATTTGGCACCTTGACACCCTTGCCTTGAGTGAGATCCTTCTATTACATGAACAGTGGGAAACACTTAATGCCAGTAAATCAGCCCATGAATCAGCTCTCTCCAAGTCTGTCTCCACAGCATACAGGAATGTTCAAATTGGCAATTATTTTGCAGTTATGCAGTAAAATAAAAACATAAGCAGGATGTACAGTTTTTGCTCTTGCAAAAAAATCTCTTTTACATGCATTTACCCTGAACGGCTACTGCATTAAAACTGCTGAAATTCCACAATTACATGCTGTATCGTAGGATCAAATTCACACTTTGTAAAACAAGCAGCTCCCTGTGCATTAGCTTGACGGCAATTTTTTTTCCCCTCTGGGATGGAGAAAAGGAAAGATCGGGACTTCCACATTGGATACATGTGCACTGCATGTCACAGCTGCTTTAGCCCAGCAGCGTTTCATGCTTAGCTCCCTGTGTCCTGTCACTTCACTCAACATCCAGCGAGCCATAGGGTCAGGCTGGGACTGTCCTCCTCTTTAATGAACCAGCAGATAATGGCCTATGGGGGCCCTGGAGAGACATGACACAAATTGCCATGTCCTCTGACTGGGATTAGTGGTAATTACTGTTCGCCTTGGCAGATCATGGAGATAGCCGAACAACACATAGAGGCCACCCTGTGTCACACGCTAGCTTAATAGCAACACTCATCAGGGCACAATCGACAGCAGACAAATCGCAGCTGACTTAAGACATTGTGTACCGCGTCAACATGTAGGCAACCAGTGTGTTGTACTCAAACTCAAAACATCTCAACACAGCTGCTCTGAGGCCTGTACTACGAAATGAGTTCGACATACCCAGGGTATCTTTCTGTTATCCAGCTTAAGTAACCCTAACAAAGGAAATCAGAGATAAGTGGTCACACGACGCTGGTAAGTCTGTAAGTCAACCCAGGGTTTCCCTGTCGTTTCCCTGTCGAGCTATGAGCGCGTGCACATGAAAGAGTTTGCGGCATTTGACCAATCACAAACATGGATCAGTCAACGGGCAGCGGAGTGGAAAATTTCATGTACGAGGAGCGAACCATAATCTTACAGAAATACGAAGATGTTAAACATAATGGAGGCAAAAAGCAACAGTTTCATCTGCCAAATGCAGGAAGGACAGCTGGCCAAAACTCGCCGACTGTGTGAATGCGTAGGTCGTATTAATAGTCGTATAATATGACTGCCCCGTCATAAGAGCACTACTAGATCTGATTGATTAAGTTGACATGTTAATGAGCATTTCCGGTTCGAATCCGCCCTGTGGTTCTCTTTTAAATCATGTCGTCCCTCTCTCTCGTCCCTTTAACTCTTACGCTGTCCTCCCGCAATAAAAAGCTGAAAAAATAACTGTAAACAAATTAACGTGTTGCTGAGATGTATTCTTATGGCGTGGTGTTTGACAATATTAGTATAATTCTTTCAGCTGTAATCCCGGCAGTGTAAAACGGACTTGGGAGCAAATAAAATAAATATAAAAACATAATATAAAGGGTTTTGCCGGTCTATGAACAGTTCTCCTTAGAGACCCTCTCATGATCCACCAAGCTACTCCTTTTTTTTATCCGCGCACCAAGAGGGCTGATTCGTCGGTAGGCGGTGTTTTTCTCCACGTTGATCTCTTATCAGGTTAGCTCTGCAGCGTAAGTTACCATGGTGATCTACCCTGGTAAGAAGTGAATCAGTGTCGTAGGACGGAAAACCCAGGGTTAACACTTAAGTTACCTCACTAAGCCTAAATCCTGCTTCCTAGTACAGGCCTCTGGAAGCAGTCATCTCAATGTAAAACCTATAGAAATAAAATGGTAATAGACTGGACATTAAATTTCATTAACGTAGCAGGATGGGTGGTCATTTTTATGTGTACCATTGCAACTGTTCCATACAACTAGGATGACAAACAGAGGTGACTGTGTGATACACCACAGATCCACTGTTTGGCAGATCAGTCCTCTCTATTAGAGCATCAAACTTTTGGAGCTCAATACCCAGTCATATAAGAGAGTGCTGCAGCTTTACTCATTTTAAATTCAAGATGAAATCATGGCTAAAACCAAATCAATCATTTACCCACCACACAAATACAAACACTTCATGTGTCTCAATGTTGTGATGTCTTGTAGTTGTTGCTGATGATGTTGTTGCTGTTGTACAGTGAATATGTACTTTCTTGTAATTGTGTTTTTATACAAGTTTTAATTTTCTCAACAGAGATGGTATTCTCTTGTTTCCTGCCATGGGACTACATATGTAAATTAGCTCATAGCTAACTCTGGTACAGCTAAGAAGCTGTGCACTGTCCATGTTAAATAAACAAATTAATAAATAAACTAAACTGCCTTCCGCCAAGTCGCGGAGACACAGCTGTGGGTGGAGTAGTAACATTGCAAAGCAGAGGGATATATGAGAAAAAATTAAGAACGTAATGCTTCATCCACACTCTTTTGTCACAGCGTAGGAAATCAACATTGCCATCGCCAGATTAATTGTCATTTTCTGTTAGAAATGTAGCATTAAAGCAGTGGAATTAGCAAGCCAACTAGCAACCTATCAGACAGCTGGCTAGTTAGTTAGCTTGATAATTCTGCCATTGGAGTCCAGGTTATAATTGGCTGATTTTTGTTTTAGAAAAAAAACCACGCCTCTACGTGCACGTAGAGCCTGTTGTTTGTTTTGCAAACTTCCGTGTTTACCCAGCTGATGCCGTACGCGAGAGTATGAAAAAGTTTCGCTGAGTTTTTATAAATGCTTGTATTATCAAATCAAATCAAATCAGACTTTATTTATATGGCACTTTTCATACATATAGTAGCACAAAGTGCCTCACAAAAAATAAAAGCGAACAAAACAAAAACAAAACAAGATGTGAGCAACAAAGAACACCACGAAACCAAAACCTCCCACCCCCACAAATATATAGACAGAGATACACAGAGACATACACACCCACACACATAAACATACACACACAAATACACACCCACACACATAAACATACACACACAAATACACACCCACACACAAACACTAACTGTTGCTGAGGAGACATGGCTGGGCATCGAGATCTGAGGTGAGGAAGAAGCTACCTTTGGGGGCCGTACACACCGAGAGGAATCATGGTCCATGCCTGCAGGGGGCGCCGCCACAGGGACCACCCCAGCCCAGGCAGACAGGAGGCTCCACACCACGGTGTAGAGCTCTCCAACCACCCGGGCCATGGCCGTCCACAGGACAGCACCCCCAACGTTGGACCAGAAACAACTCCCGGTGTGGTAGGCCCCCAGGAGGAAACACTGGAAAATCGAGGGGCTAAAACAGTAAAATAAGGTAAAAGGTAGAAGCTAAAATCTGAGGGAATAAAACAATAAAACAACAAAAACAGTAAAATTCATAAAGATGTATAAAATAAAGTAAAATAGACCCAATAAATAAAACAATAAAAATAAATAAAATATATAAAACAGTAAAGCAGGATAAGCTAAAATAGATAATATAAAATAGAATAATAATAAAAAATGTAAGAAGCATAAAAGGAATTAAACAAGTCAGTTAAAAGCTTGATTAAAAAGGTGGGTCTTGAGCCTCTTTTTAAAAACATCAACATTCTCTGCGGCCCTGAGGTTCTCCGGCAGGCTGTTCCACAATCGGGGGCCATGGTAACTGAATGCCGCCTCCCCGTGTGTTTTGGTTCTGACTAGTGGTATGGTTAAAAGGCCAGCACCGGAGGACCTCAGGGTCCGCGAGGGTTGATAGGGTAAAATTTGTGCAGACAAATAAGAAGGCCCGAGACCATTAAGACATTTAAAAACTAGTAAAAGAACCTTAAAATCGATCCTGAAGCGCACAGGGAGCCAATGCAGCGATTTTAAAACTGGTGTAATGTGCTCCCGCCCTCTGGTCCTCGTCAGCACGCGTGCGGCTGAGTTCTGTATTAGTTGTAAATTGTACATGTTCTTTTTGGGAAAACCAGAGAGCAGGGCATTACAATAATCTAAACGACATGAGATAAAAGCATGCATCAGCACCTCCGTACTGGCCTGAGAGAGAAACGGGCGGACTCTGGCTATATTCTTAAGATGGTAAAAACCTATCTTTGTTATGTTTTTGATGTGTGGAATAAAAGTGAGCTCAGAGTCAAAAATCACACCCAGATTCTTTATAGATTTTGAGGGTTTAAAATCCTGTAACTTTGTTAAAAGTTTCTCTCTCTGGCCTTCAGGACCAATGACTAAAACCTCTGTTTTTTCCTGGTTGAGCTGTAGGAAGTTTGCTGCCATCCATGACTTGATGTCTACAATACAGTTAAAAAGGGCATCAATTGGCCCTGTGTCATCAGGAGACACAGCCATGTACAGTTGCGTATCGTCAGCATAGCTATGAAAGCTGATGCCGTGTCTCCTGATGACGTCCCCAAGGGGAAGCATGTAAAGGTTAAAAAGAGTTGGACCTAAAATTGACCCTTGGGGAACCCCACACTTTATCTTATGGGTTTCTGAGGAACATGTATCCATACTTACAAAGAAACTTCGATCAGTAAGGTAGGACGTGAACCAGTTAAAAACAGTACCAGAGAGGCCGACCAGGTTCCTCAGTCTATTTAATAAAATGTGATGGTCTACTGTATCGAAGGCGGCGGTTAGATCCAGTAGTACCAGGACTGTGAGTTTATGATTATCTAAATTACACCTGATGTCTTTTTAAATCTTTAAAAGTGCTGTCTCTGTACTGTGGTTCCTCCTAAAACCAGACTGATGAGTCTCTAAAATATGGTTTGAGTTTAAGAAATCATTTACTTGATTAAAAACAAGTTTTTCCAAAATTTTACTTAAAAATGGTAAGTTGGATACAGGCCGGTAGTTATTTAAGACATTGGGGTCTAAATCACTCTTCTTCAGAAGGGGCTTCACCACCGCCGTTTTAAAGGAGGTGGGGAAGACACCCGTCTGAAGAGAGCAATTCACCAAATACAACAGCTGTTCCTCAAAGAATCCATAGAGTGTTTTAAAAAACGGTGTGGGAATTGGATCTAAAAGGCAGGTTGTGGGCTTTACCTGGGAGAAAACTCGACCAAGTGTCCTCGCATCAACCAGGGCAAAACTCTCCAGTGTTTCCTCCGGTAAAAGCAATGATCCAGGTGTTAAAAGCTGTTGGGATAAAAGACTGGATCTGATGTCATTGATTTTTCTTCTGAAGTGGTCTGCAAAGTCCTCGCAAAGGACGTTATCTGGTGTCTTAGAGGATTTTTTAAAATTTGTGTTTGTTAAAAGATCGATTGTGGAGAATAAAAATTTGGGGTTATTTTTATGATCAGTGATCAATTTTTGGAAGTGGGAGATTCTTGCTTGTTTGACTGCGTTATTGTAAATTTTGAGGTGTTGACGTAAAATTTCATAGTGAACAGTTAACTTGCATTTCCTCCATCTCCTTTCAGCACTCCTGCATTCCCTTTTGAGTTTTTTAATGTCCTCGGTTCTCCATGGTGGTGTAGGTCTTGTTTTAATTGTTTTAATAAAAGGTGGAGCCACTGAGTCCAGTGTTGACTTTATCTTATTGTTAAAATTGTCAGTGATAAAATCGCAGGGTGCTGGTAAAATTTCGGCAGGAGTGCTTTGTAATATCTGAATAAAATTTGCAGCCACTTCAGAAGTTAGGTAGCGTTTCTTCACTGTTCTCACCGGGGCCTCCCGCTGATTAAAACTGGTGATTGTAAAAAACACACAAAAGTGGTCAGATACAGCCAGGTCCACAACAGAGGGCGCACCAATGGACAGGCCATAAGATATAACCAGGTCCAAGGTGCGCCCTCTGCTGTGGGTCGACTGCGTCACATGTTGCTTAAAATTAAGGCAGTGTAAAAGGTTTAAAAAGTCTCTAGACAGTGAGTCTGAGGAGATGTCCACGTGTAAATTAAAATCACCGGTTATTAAAATTCTGTTAAAAGTGGTATGAATAATTGATAAAAGTTCTGAAAATTCCCTGATGAATGAAGTGGAGTACTGGGGTGGTCGGTAGACTGTTATACAGAGAATAGGTGGGCTGCTAAAAACGAAGGCATGGTACTCAAATGAAGAGTAACTGTTAAAAACTACTTCGTTAGTGTTCATATTGTTCTTTGTAATTGAAGCAGTGCCGCCCCCTCTTCTGCACCCCCTAGTTGAAAATAAAAAGTTAAAATTCGGTGGGGAAGCCTTAGTGAGAACAACAGGTGCATCAGTGCCAAGCCATGTCTCCGTAAGGAAAATGCTGTCCAGGTTATTGTCTAAAATTATATAATTTATGATAAAAGACTTGTTTAAAAGAGAGCGCACATTCAGCACAGCCAATTTAACGTCTGTGCTGAACGTGCGCTCATCGCGTTTTCCAATCGGAATGTTAAAAACACAGTTTGATCTAAAAACAGTCCTGGGTTTCAATTGTCTATGTGAGATGATGGTTGGGATGGTATGAATACTGTCCTGTGCCACTGGGGTCACTGAGGGAGGGGCGTGTATGAGCGGCGAAGAAGACTTGTCGGGGACCGGGGGGGCGTGGCAGGTCAACAGTCACGCACGTGTGTCAGATTGGACAGCATAGAGGATATTGTCTGTTAAAATGTTGCTACCTAGCCAGCTCGGATGAACCCCGTCAGCTCTAAAAAGGGAGGAACGATTCCAGAACAGATTAAAATTGTCGATAAAACCTAAGTTGTGGGCAGTGCAGGAGGACTGGAGCCATGTGTTGAGGCTGAGGATTCGGCTAAAACGTTCTACTCCGCGGGCCAGAGTTGGAATCGGACCGGAAATGAAAACGGACTTTCCACAGTTTGTTAAAAACCTAAAAAGATCTTTAAAATCAGTTTTGGTCAGCTCGGACTGCTTTCTACCTGCATCATTTGATCCAACGTGCACTATGACACGTTGGATGGAGGGCCCGAGAGAGTTCAGCAGTGCTGGGAGTTTGTCCAGTATGCCGGGGACGGTGGCTCCGGGAAAACAATGCGTTGCGGCATTGAAGAAGCGGATGTTTTTAATTATTGAGTCTCCAATTATTAATGTGGTGGGTGAAAAAAGGGGGCGGGGGGGTGACGGTTTCTGGCTCACCTGGCAGCCAGCGGCATCGGAGGTTGGAGTGTGATTCCCCGCCGGGTCCGGGCGAGGAAACCGACCGGAGCGGCGGAGCACACCCTCCTTCAGGATCTTGCGCCGGGCGGAGGAGGTCCGGTTCGAAGGCCTCTGAGGTGGCTCCCCTGTGAATTCCCCAGCCACCCGGGCCTCATCGTCGCAGCTCCACACCGGCGAGGCAACGGGGTCCGCAGGTAGTACAGGTGTGCCCCGGTCCAAGAGAGGAGGAGGCGCGGAGAGAACCGCTGGGTCGGCAGGCGTTGCTGCTGGGACTCGGACCAGGAGAGGAGGCGCGGGGCCATCAGCTGGGAGGACCGGGTCGTCATCGGCCAGAGGAGTGTAGCGGTTGGAGAGGTTAACGGGGGGCGGAGAGACAGACCCGGCCGAGCCTCTCTTACGTCCCCGGACTGCTATCTCAGCCCAGGTTAGCCCATGATTTGGGGTTGAGCAGGAGGGCCGGCAACCGGTGGATGGATCCCACACTACTGTGTCCTGCAGGGTTGTGGTGGATTGTTTTTTGGAATGGTCGGCAGCTAAAAAACTAGTCAGTACAGGAAGACGGGAGGAGAAGCTAGTCAGCAGTGAGTCCTTTTTCTGTAGTTCGTCTGAGAGCCGACGGATGTCCTCCTCAAGGTCAACACATGTTATAAATGCTTGTATTATCAGGTCAACAAGTGTTGACAAGTGTTGACCTGATAATACAAGCATTTATAAACATTTAGCAAAACTTTTTTATACTCTCGCGTGAAACTTGCGTCACGGCATCGGCTGGGTAAACACGGAAGTAGCGTCTACGCTGCAGTAGCGTTAGTTAGCGTTAGTAGCCGAGGATAGAAGCTATCAGGCAAGTGTTCTTTTAAATAAACTCCTGGTGTACTTACAAACTTTCAAATGCCTCGTTTTGTGAGTACATACCCTATGTGTACTACTGCAGAAGTTTGGTAACATTCCATGCATTATTAGTGGGGTAATTTACGAGATATACCCTCTGTACCATAGCGCTAGTACTAAGCCATTCGGCTGATAGCGGCTATCTTGACCAATGCTGACCATCGCTAAAAATGCTTCCGAGGGGGTATTTGGCTGGATGTCATGGTGGAAATGACCTAGGGTGCATTTCACTCCAAACCATCACTTTAAAAACCGAAACGAGGAGGTCCAAAACAACCAAGGAGAAGAAAACACCGGTGGAAAAGAAGGAAAAAAAGAGATTGTGACGGTGCCCATGATAAAACCAGACATCAGACCCGCGTTTCAATGGTGGCGTGATCTAAGGGATTTCAAAGGACACAAAGTCGAGGGGAAGGAGCTCGGTGGTCGTGGGGGAGGAGCGTGAGAGTTGTAAACATTCAAAATCTGACAGAGTGCCCTCGATCCGCCGACTGGGACTTTAAACATTTCAGAAAACTCTCGTTCACAAAAAATCTAAAGTTACTATGGTTGCTGACCTAAAGTTTGAGTTACCTCTCTTTCTGGAACGAAAAACTCAGAGTATCCCTCTTCTCAGGGTTAACAAACTCGGTGTGTTTCAGAGAACCTGCTTTCTGGAACACACCCCAGGTGTGATTGGTGCATCTGTACGGGGCCTTGCAACTCTTTTTTTTTTCTTACTCAACATACTGTTCGTTTACAATAAAGATCTCACTATCCAGTTTCAGGTCTCAGGTCCCAGACAAACCCATATAATAGAACAGACCAAGGCCATAACTGATCCGGCTCTTAGGTTTCAGAGTCCACCTCATTTGCTTGAGTTCAACAGTATAAAAGACTGTCTCATCGTGCTGCCGTACTAAAATACCTACATTACTATCAGAAAACGTTATTTTCTTTGGCTTTCAGTGAAAGTGATGAATTTAAGCTCTTGTAAATATTGATGTGTGGTGTGAATGTGCTGATTCAGGTGTAATTGCTGTTCTAACGGCATACACACGGGCACTACTCATGTACCACTTTTGTTGTAATGTTGTATTTCTGTATAAAGTACTAAAATGCAATGCAAATAACATGCATTCCTGTGAACCTGTACACTATGACTTGAACTGAATGGCTACAGTTTGTGTGTTGTTACGTGGTTGATGAACCCCCCATGCCAAGGGCCTCACCCCTCCCACCACAGCTCTGAATAAGCTTAAACTAATGGCAGTAACTAAACGTGCCCACGTGCGTTTACTTTGTTACGTCATTCTGTTGTTGAATGTATCATATGTTTAATCAATGTATTAATGCATGTCGATCCTGCCTTGGTGTTTCTGTATTACAAATAACTTAGCATTTGGCCTGGACAAAGGACCTGGGGTTTTGTCTGCATTGGAAGTGGTTTCATAAGAGACCTTCAGACTAAAAAAAGACAGTAACACAATTTGCAACATCACCCATGCAGCTACAACATAGCTCCAAGTGAAAACTACCCATTTTCTCACGTATCATAGTATTATTATTACATGACCGCTTTTCCTTTCAGGGTCGTGAGGGGGCCTGAGCCTGGCAAACTACTTGTTAGCTTTTCCGGTTGTCCTTTCACAGCAGCTCTTTCTCCAAGATTAATTTGTGTTGCTCGGTAAATGAAACAAAATTCCTTTTGCCAACATTATTTGTCTGCTTGTGTCACAGGTCATAGTGAGTAATGGGTTTGCAGATGTGTCACCATCAAAATTGCCATTTATTTATCTCATGAGGTGAAACTCGAAACTCTCATGAATGTCAAACTCTCAACACCATCAGACTGCTTCTCGCCCATTAGGTAGGGACAACTTACAGTGTTATCATTATTATTGATACAGAAATTGTGTTAGTTACAGTACACTTTGGTGAGCAAGTCTGGCTTGTTGTTAATGAAGTTAGGTTCCACAATTCAAGGTAAAAATTTACAGCTAAATAGTAAAATAATATTAGTAGCTAATTGCGTGGTGGCAACGCCATGGTATCAATCTGACAGTCACAAGGTAGCCCTGCCCTAAAGCATCCCATTATGGTCTGTTTTACTCTAAATGGACATCATGCTGGATTGAAGAAGACTTGAAACTAGAGATTGACACAATAAACCAGAGGGGTGCCCCCTGATGGCCAGCAGAGAAAATGCAATTTTAAGAATCTTTAGTTTTGGCTTCACGTTCTATTTCATCCTTACTGACCTGGTCATCCAGGATTCATTGAACAGTAGTTACATTCATACATTCCACCAGGAGACTGCTGTTCATGTTCTGTTGAAACCAAGTAGTTTTGTTGTCTAAACATAACAGTTTTGTTTTGTTGAGTCAGATGTTTCCAACCGTTGAAAATTGCGAGCGCTTGATCCAGAAATAAATGTTTCCCTGGAAGCATAATTGAGAATGCAGTTTAGTTGAATGGGAATGTAAATTAGTATGAGACAGGGTTGCGCTGTCATACAGGATCACCCCTGTCAGTGGTTGCAGTCATAATGTCCCATAAAAGAATGGAAACCCAGTCTGGCCCGGGATGAGCCCGAGGCAGTGTTTTAGGTTTTAGTACAACGTTGTCACAATTACAAAAACGATGAGAAAGCCATGAAAATAAGACCTGCATTGTACTTAAGCAAAATGATCCTTAAAGCTTGTGAAATAAACACTCAATAACCTTAACCTTCGTATGCTTACAGTGTGAAGATGTATAAAAAACATGTAATCTTTAATGGCTACTGCTTGGGGTATCAAACACATCCCTGTTGAGTAATGTCAAGTTCGTGCCCTGCAACCTGAATAAGCACCGTCATAAAAGCCAAATGAATATTGTGCCTCACAACCTTCATGTCATCTTTAATCTCCCTCTGTCATTTTCTCTGACCCCACTCCCTCCTCAGAAAGCGATGTGGCCCGTGTTGCTGCTGTCAGGCAGCAGCACGTTGCTCGCCTCACCTCTACAGCAGAGGGACGGACTCTGATTAATGGCTACGGCTTTGCTCTCATGGGTTTTTAATTAAAGCATCCCAGATAGATACATAGACATGCTCGCATACACACAAATGTAAATTCTACACACAGACACACACACAGCCTGTGGCACCGCACAAGGGCAGGGAGAATAGGATTTAATTGAGAGTGTATTTTAAGGGAGGAAATTCAAATGGAGTGCTCCTTTATGGTATGACCCCATTGTTCTTGTCTCCGTCATCTCCTCCCACTGTGTGAGAATACAGTTGCTTTGTTAATTACAGCAGCATACATCTGGATGGAGATTACAAAGGGGGGTGCAAGTTGAGCAGGTGTTGAGCCAGTCAATTAGAGGTTAAAGATTTCACTTTCTAGATTTCAATATATATGTGTGTGTGTGTGTGTGTGTGTGTGTATATACACACACACACAGACACACACACAACTCCTGGGTTGTCAATGGAGTCTAGTGACTTGATATAGACTTTTAGGTTTCTCACATTTTACTGTATATTATATTACTGTATTAGTTTGCTCTGTTTTATTAACTCCATCCGCTGTAGCCAATACACTGACTTCTGGAGAAAAACTGCACACAATCCCACTTAAAAATATCCAAAGATCCCTATAAGGATGGATGTAATTACCTGTATGATAATGACTCAAAAGGTAAATTCAGCACCACAACAAAAATGCAGTTTTTTCCACTGGTAAACAAGTAAACATAAAGGAAATAGAGTTTGCATTTAACAGTCAATCAGGAATATACACTACAATGTGATAAGATGTAGCTTATTCATTAAATGGCATAAAGGACATACATCGGCCTGTCTCATATAAAGGCCTGGTTCTCTCTGTAGTTGGGGTGAATATTATCCTCCTGCCAATTCTTCATTATTCATCATATATGCATCTCTTTGAGCCCAGAGGTGCACGCTTCTTGTCACATTTCCTGTCCCCCATTTGTTGAAGTTTCGTCCCAATACCTGCCAATCATCTAGATGAGCTCTATGTCGACCCAGAGTCTGTAAATTATTTTAATGAGGAAAAAGTTGCATGACGTGGCCTATGTTGTTCACGTGAAATGGAAAACAAGATATTGTGTCAGTTACGGAGACATAGAGGGACGATGAACTGGACAAATGCAGATGGATGACAAGCTGCCTCTTTCCGATTAGAATAGATAACAGGAAGTGAAGTCTCAGGATCAACGTCCGGAGGAAGGAAGTCAGATCTTACTCATCCCCTTCTGCTTTCTGTGTCTCCTTTCTCAAACTCCCTTCCAATCAGGAAAACAGCAGCAGCAACCTCAGAGCTAGCAACTTATACTTTTATGCCCGATGTTGATCCATTTCCTGACACAGCCGTCATCAGTCAGAGTTGCTTTGGTACATCTGGTAACTCTGGCAGTGGCATGCACCATTGTCATTGACTTGACCGAAGTACCGATTCCACTTCACACGAGTTTTGGTGATATTGGTTTAGACATTTTTTGCAAGAGCTACAAACAGCTAGCAAATGGTCAGTGTTTTGAATTAGTCCAGTCAGTTCCTCCAGAGTTTAAGTATAGACGGGCTTCATCGTTGGGTCACTGACCATCAAATTATGTTTTTCTTTTGTTTTAATAAACGTCTCATCACACAGTCGACGTACGTTTTTTTAAGATTTTATGCAGTTTTCTTTTGCGGGGAATCAGCCATGTTAATGACGGGGCTCGACGTTCCATCCAAACAAGTTTCCTCCTGACTAGGGTTGGGCATCGAGATCCGGTTCCAAATAGGAACCGGTTCCTAACCTCCAGTTCCGGAACCGTAAAGTTACTTATCCAAATCCAATTCTTCTTGCGTCTCAGCGGGGTGACGTATGTTAGCCGACACCTTCACGGACGGTCGCGTGTAGTCGGCTATACCGGCAGAAACGTAAACAATGGAGGGGGAGAGATACGCATTTTCCAGCTGGAAATACAAGCATTATTTAGACTTCATCTCAGCAAAAGATGGCAACATAAAGGTTCGTTGAACACTCTGTGTTAACAACAAAGTGTTGTCTACTTTCAAGAACTTGAAAAAACATTTAGAGTCACAGCATGGCACAACCACATTAAAAGAGCAGGTCCCGCCCGGTGACGGTGAAAAGGCGCAGCGTGTGTATAAACAAGACGAGTTCTCGATTTCACGGAGCTCCTGCTAACTCAGTCTGTGCTGAAATGCGAGCGGAGTCTCTATTGACAGTGTTTAGTGGAGAAATGTCTCGCTGCTTGCTGGCCCCGCCCCCTCCCTTCGTCATCACGCCGCTCATACTTTAGGACTGTGCTCATTTGTTTCATAAAACCAATCCTTGCTGCTCTAATGCCGGTTCAATATTCATAAAATGTTCATTCATGATGTTACTGCCATTACAATATGCAAACAATTATTTAAGTTAAGTGAAGTCAAGTGTACTACTTTTCAAAGTAACTGTGGCAACACTGGACCTGTTGACCTGCACCTCAAAAAATCGGAATCGAGAATCGTTTAGAACAGGAATCGAAACAGAGGATCGGAATCGGGATCGGAATCGGTAAAATCCAAACGATGCCCAACCCTACTCCTGACACTATTTTGCTGCTGCACCACAGCGGCTTCCGAAAGCTTAGCACTGCCCAAGACCATTGTAATTGGTTGAAAGAAATACAAAAGAGCAAGAGCCTTTTTTTCCCCGATCCTGGAGATGCGATATACTGTCGCCATACCCTTCTACTGTGGAGAAGGGGCTGGCAAAGCCAGACTACTTGCAGACGGACAGGAAGCCCAACGGAGTCTCTCTGATCTTATTTCATCCAAACCTGTAACTGAGAAACAGAAGAGAGGGAGACACACACAGAAAGATACTGGTGTCACCCATGACGGGGCCCATTCTCTCACAGTGATTCAGATTAAAGGCTTTATTGGAGCTGCTCGGTGGAGGTTAAATTATGTTTGTTTTAATTGGCATCCTGTGGGATGCTTTATAATTCTAAACAGTGTAATGAGGTTTATGTAGTGCCAAGGGGACAAGTAGCCAAGTTTTTCATCTCTCACAACTGCAACAGATTTTCTGGATATGATTTATGGAAGATGCCATCCTTTGATAATAGCCATGTCACGAAGAGGAGGAAGTCAGGTTTATTTATTGTTTAATCAGGGTTAAATACAAAAATCAGCACATATCTATTCCCTCCACACGGCTCTAAACATGGTGCCTAAACAGGCACATGGCTATTGTGTAAACAAAGCACAGAGAAGCTTTGATTACAACAAACACAGAGGGAGTTTTCTGCTCAGGTAGACATTACTCCACTATTGAACTTGCTGATGTAGGCTGTTGTCGAAGCCTCATCAAAACTCTCTTGACATATCTGAGTTTGGAGATATTGCTCAGAATAACTTTCTTACTCCCCCATTTGACTTGTATGATTGTGTTTTGTCACATTTTCACTGCAATATCAGAAAAAAAGCTGAATAAAATCCTACTTCCTAGTAGCTTTTTAAGATTGATTGATATTGATTTAAGGCATTTCATACAAATTAAGACCTTTTTGGATGAATTAATTAAATGCCTTTCTTGCTTTCTTTTTGAGCCAAGATGCCATCTCCAGTGTTTTCTCATTAAGTAGCTTGAGTCATAATATATTAAGCATAGCTTAGTCTGGAGGCAGAGGAACACGGCTCACTTAGGTCTGTCCAAAGTTAAGAAAGAGAACCAACCAATCAAACCTCACAAATAAAGAATTAAAAACACTGTATCTTGTAAAGATGTGTAGCTAATATTCACATTTACTGTAAACAGCGGACAATCATACTGATGACAACGATACCACCAACAATTTCAATTATTTTAATCACTGTAAATATAATTGGTTTTAGAGGTCACTGTGAACACAACATACTTACTTTCTGCATACTTATGTACAACATACTAAATTTCTGCATAATTATGTACAACATACTAAATTTCTGCATACTTATGTACAACATACTAATGTACTGCACACTAACATTCTGCATAGTAACTAACTACACACTGCCTACTTAATGAAAAATTGAGTTTACCTATATCTTGTTAAACATATATAGAAATAACTGAAAAAAAAAAGTTATGTGCTGGAATTTGTTTTTCACAAACCAGATACACTGTGTAGGAAGTATCATTTTGGAAGCATTTTAGGTATATTCTTTTTACTTTATACTGAGCCTGTTGAACTAAATTCCATTGCACGTAAGATGATAGATTGTGTAAATTTGTGGTATAGAGTTCACCATCGCCGCAGATCTGTTGGGAACGTTGATCATTTGGAGCAAACAAACGATAAAGATAAAGGAACACAAAGGTGAGTATAGATCAAATTGTTGTCTCTGGTTTTGGGCCGATAGATTGGATCAAGGTTAATTTACCGCCAACTCTGTCCGTCTCTGTCCCCACACTTGAGTGGTAGAGATGTCGGGTTAAGCCGGCAGCTCACAAGCTTTAGTGCAGGCACCGAGAGGGCCACCAGACGACTGAGCAGGATCTCTTGAAAGAGAATGTGGCAGGATAGTCTTTTCCTTCCCATCCCTTCCCCCTCCTCCTTGCTCCATCCACATCAGGTGTGGGCTGGCGCACTGATTGATGGGCATACTTTTCTTATACTGGTCTGGTCACACCTGCGGCCTCTCTCTTCCTTTCCAGTTCTGCTCGTCCTCCGTGGTGGCTGTGGCCTGGTGTGGCAGAGCCGGTGCAGGCGCTGGAGCCTTTGTGGTGTGTCTGCGAGTGTGGTGGAGCCCTGTTTGGTGTGGCGGATCATCGTGGCGCACGTTTCCTCTTGTAAAACAGGTATGTGCACCGCTGTCCTTCCTCCCACTTAGCGTGCCACAGGGCGCATTGGTGACACGGTTCTCCCTTTTGTTACTGTAGCGCGGCAGGCTGCTGTTGCTGTGGGTCCGAGTTGTCCCGCTGGAGGCCGTCCGTGTGTGGTTGTGGCTCCTCGTGGTAAGTCGGCGTTGTCCGCCCTCCTTTTCCTTCTACCCGCTGCTCATCCCTCCCGGCTAATTGTTAATATTCTGTGCCACAGTTGGGATCAGGCGGAAGCCGTGCAGTAATTCTGCTACCTGGTCCGCTGTGACGCTGCGCCGGTGAGGTCCATATATGTCCATTTATCACCACGGCTCCCTGGACAACGCTGCTGTTTTGTTTGGCTGTTTAGTTTTGGCTCATTTAAACTATGTTCTGTGGCTCTTCGGCTCTCCAGAGCCATGATGGAGCTGTGATTAAGACAGGCTCTTTACAGAGCTGGTGTCAGGGCTTGTTACAGCCTCAGGACTTTTGTTTGATTTATTAATTATTTGTGTTAATGTGAAAAGGATTTATTTTGTTAATTTTGTTCAACGAATATTGATTTACTGTTTCTTTGTTCTTGTTTGTGGATACTTGATTGCTGCATTTAGCTGTGAGGCTTGTTATACTGTATATATTTCCCTCTTTTTCTTTGTGGACAGGTGCTGTGGGCCAAAGCGGCGACCCAATCCCTGGTGGTGGTGTTTTCTTCATGAACCCCCTTTGAGTGTGTGTGTATGCGGTGTCACGGGTGTTTTGGTTAGTAATCCCTCCCTTGATTTGATTTAGGTCTACCGTGATGAGCCCCAGCCCTGTTCACCCCCCACTCCTCTTGGCCCCAGCTTGAGTATTTGAATATGCAGCCTATGTTGATTTGACGCATTTCATTTATTATTTGTAAAATAAAAACTATTTTTATACTTTTCTAAAAACGTCTCTGCCCAGTGGTGTTCGAACCCGTAGCAGCCTGTAATAGTAAAGGTACCTGACTATTCCTCTTTAAACACTTAAAGTGATGGTTCGGAGTGAAATGGACCCTAGGTCATTTCCACCAAGACATCCAGCTAAACACCCCCTCAGAAGCATTTTTAGCGATGGTCAGCAGTGGTCAAGATAGGGCGATCAGCCGAACGGCTTCGTAATAGCGCGATGGTACTTACAGTATATGTCGTAAATTTCCCCACTAATAATGCATGGACGCGAGTTTCACGCGAGAGTATGAAAAGATTTCGCTTAATTTTTTTTTAGAAATGCTTATATTATCAGGTCGACAAGCATTTATAAAAAATCGGCGAAACTTTTTCATACGCTGGCGTGAAACTCGTGTCACGGAAACAGCTGGGTATACGCCGACTGCCATTAAACACCAACGAAGAAGAAGCTGTGTAAACACGAGTGCCGTCTACGCAAACAGCGTAGCTTTAGCAGTAGAAGCTATCAGGCAAGTGTTCTTTTTAAATAAACTCCTGATGTACTTACAAACTTTAAAATGCCTCGTTTTGTGATTACAGACCCTATGTGTACTACTGCAGAAGTTTGGTAACATTCCATGCATTATTAGAAGGGAAATTTACGACATATACTGTAAGTACCATCGCGCTATTACGAAGCCGTTCGGCTGATCGCCCTATCTTGACCACTGCTGACCATCGCTAAAAATGCTTCCGAGGGGGTGTTTAGCTGGATGTCTTGGTGGAAATTACCTAGGGTCCATTTCACTCCGAACCATCACTTTAACTATCTCCTGGGGCGAAACTCCCCAGGTGGCGTTGTTGGTACAACTCACCCACAGCCTTCATCTCGCCACAATAAGAAGAGGTGTGGCCACGAGCCCACAGACTAATGAATTGCCTACGCCTGGTAGGTCAGCCTCCCTTAGGCACATTAAGAGGGCACTCTTCCATGAGAGCAAGCCAATAGTGGGAATGTGATTTCCTCAGCGTGGATAAGAAATGGAGGAAAGCAATGGGGAATCACAAACAACTTCCCGGGACTGTGGCGACAGTCCCGTTGCTGCCATGGGTGCCAAAAATGTGCCTTGGAGAGACACTGATCTCAGCGAAAGCGGCTACCAACCACTTGGCTAAAACCCATCAATCACAGCAAACTCCTTATAGTTGCAGCAAATGCGCTGGCAGTTATGGCACAGTGAGTAGTGTAATATGCCACAGATTCTAAATGTGGCCCCCCTTGAGTGGGCAGGCAAGAGTCCTTACATGCTTGTGGACATTATACTAAAACGTTTTCTACTCCAAGACGCCTCAGCAACCATAAAAGAAAAGAAAGTCATACTGGAATATATCTTGGTCAACAAGATAATTTGGATGGAATACGGGGCAAGAATAAGAAGGTGAAGTGGGACCCTGATGATGTATCTTACCTCAACCTTAAGTTGTTCAAGGAGAGTGCAGCCTCTACCGGCCTGTAGAGGCTTCGAAACATTTGACAGGTGGCACGAAAGTACAGATTAGGGAGAAATGCAAACAGATTAGGGAGAAATGCAAACAATTTAGGTGGAGCATAAAAAGTGCCAATGTTGGGGCTCCCACATCTGTGATTAAGATCCGTCCAAATATTGACCTGAAAGTCCTGCTCCCTCCAGTGCCGGTGTCCGAAGCAAGCTGGGATGAGCTCCTGGTTGATGAACGAACAGTGCGGAATCTCACCTAAGACAGAGTGCTGCCAGCTTGTTTACATCTTTGTCAAGAAATGGATACTCAGACAAGTGTCTCAACTTTGGCTTTCGCGGATGACCTGGTTTTGCTAAGTGGATCGTGGGATGGTATGGTTCACAACGTGGCAATTCTGGAGGAATTTTGTGGGATGACCGGGATGACGGTGAATCCATTGGAATGCCATGACTTTATGATAGGGCTCAGTAACTCTTAATGGCATGTCACCCAGTGTCCAGACTGGAACCTGGAAGGTGACCAAGTCAGAAAGATATTATGGGGATTATGAAACCTCTCATGAAAGAAACATTACAGGACTTGACTGAGAGGACTTCTAAATCTGAACTCAAACCCTCTCAAAAACTCAAACTACTCAGGACCTACACCCTTCCCAGAGTGATATATGTAGCGGACCATGGAAGAGTGGGCAGCAGCTCGTATGATCCGCACTCATGTCAAGAGGTGGTTACATCTTGTCCCGTCTACTACTGATGGCCTACTGTATGCCAGTCGAAAGAGTTGATATGCCTGCATAACTCGGATGATGCTTACACAAAGGCTATCACCAGAGTGACTGAAGGAACTACTTATACTTTGGGAGATTGCTACAGAGAGCAAATATTTAGAAGTTTAAGATTATTCTAAAACAAAACTCTTTCACCAGCTTCTAAAACATCCAATTTTTTTGTTACAGTCTCTTCAACCACTAACCTGGGGGAGTCATCACATTAGTAACAGCAGCAGCAGCTGGTTTGTTTTGATAAGATGGAAGAAGGATGCCGTCATTGCAGGAGAGACTACCTGTTGAGGAAGTGGATGGAACTGGCTGAAACCTGATGTGGGGATGAAGAATGGTGGATCTGAAAACAAAGTACCCCTGTGTCATTAGCAAGTGTCAGGCTGGGCGCTCAGTAAAATAAGAAAGGTGATTGGATTGTGTGGCAGCACAGCTTCTACCAATTTCCTGAGTTAATGGAAAATTTCTCCTTCCTGCCTTGTGTTGTTTCCCAGTACTGCGGCAGACGCCGACCATCATCGTTGATGGTACAGGGGTCTTTGTGGCCCCAGGGGCAGCGGTAAAACACCAAGCCCACCCCGACCTCATGCTACCTCACTGGTGTCCCTATATTTCTCAGCAAACATGGTGTTCTTTCAGAGGTGTGGCATCAGAGGAGATGGAGCAAAATTGGCGTGGACACTTTGTGGAAAGCTCCAAGACTAGGCCAGGGCTGCTGGCCAAGCGGTCTGATTGTAAGCGTGACTGGACAAACATGGCCGTCCTCCTCCTGAGGCAGAGCCAACACCATCAGCCATCACCACATCCACTACGATACCAGAGATCAACACAGCGTGGAGAAATAAACACAGGCATGAGTTATCGACAAGCCTAGTCGAGCATGAATTATGGTGCAATCCCAGAGAGGTTTTTCAGACTTTCATCCGCTTTCTGTGCCTCTCTTTCTTTTGACATCTGTTGGGATGTCTCTCTATCTCTGTTGTGATACAGCATGTGCTGAAGCACAATGGCATGATCAAACAAACTGTGCAGTTCTTAATGACTGCAGATAAAGGCACAGATGAGACAGATGGGGTTTGGCAGTGCAGTGATGTCTCTCTTGAACAAACAGATTATCCTAGTAATGATGTTTCATTACTGATTTTTTTTTTCCTGATGAACAAATATTTCTGTTCGTATTTAACTTTCAGAATGCATACTTGGTCTTTATTTATTTATTTTTGTTTTTTGCAGCTTTTCCTTTCCCAGCATCTCCCACTGTGACCTTTTTAAGGTCTTTTATAGTGGAGGTAGGAGAAGGCACGCCTGCAGCCTCATATTATCGGATGAGGCAACTGACAAATGTGGCAGTGTTCACGCGTGAGCATCTATTAATCTCCCAAACGATGCAAGGCCTAATGGGAAGAGGACTTAAGAGAGGGCACAGCCGCTTTCTGCTCTTCCTCCAGGACACGGGCAGAGAGTAATGTCCCATTGCAATCAGATTACTCCTTTCTCCCCCTGACTATTTCCTGACACCAGCCACGACACTCCCCCTCCGATTTATTTCACTGGCCACTGTTAATTCCCACTTGGGGTTATCAATCTTTTTTTTCTCCTTTAGTTTAACAGAATTGAATCTCTTTACGAATCATTTTTCTTCCCCTAAACTCAGATTACACTGAAAAATTGTCCATGAAAGATTAACATACACAAGTTCACACACTGCAAACCCATAGCATTACAAGGTCATCTAACATGGGTGAACAGATATTTTGTAATAAATGGCAAGCTGCATAAGCAAAATAAATCCTAAAGTCGATAAAGTTTAATGAATTGGGTGCATGCCTTTTCAAAGCACCCGGTAGTGTTTTTATCAATTCTTAAGCTAAACATGGAGCGATTCACTGTGTTTTAGCTCCTGTCCTGTCCTTCTGTACTGCCCTTTAACACCGTTGACAGGGTGCTTTATTTAAATACTTAATGAGATACTTACCTCTAATGGTTATTTGGAGCAGTTTTTAGTTTGTGTGCAGTCCATAGACTGTATAGTGTGGCAAAGTCCCGCCCCTTTCGCGAGACTCCCATGGTACCTCTGAGATTGTAAACAATGTATGGGTCTCAATGCAGCTAAAATAATTATTTGCTGGTCCCAGTCGTTATATGTGCCAAATTCGAAATATGTTGCTTGTGGATTTAAATTATAATGTTTAACATCAAGAGTTTGACCGTTTATTGTGCAATTGTTCAGTTTAAGGCTGTAGAGAAAGACTGTGTATGTGACGTCACGTCATCACCTTTCTCACAGCGATTCAGTGTAGATCAAACGAAGATGCCAGTGTGTTTTGTTACTGAATGTTCCAGCAGGTACGGCTGTTCATGTTGTCGGTTCCTGCACGATGAGAAGACGAGGAATAGCTGGCTCAAACTGACGGATATCATTCACGCCGAGAGCAGCAAGGAGCTGTAGTTCACAAAGCGGCCTCACACAAAACCTACCATTATCAAACTTATTCGCCATAAATCGTAGTTTTGTTTGCATGAAAAATTTAAAAACTTTAAAAACCAAAAATATATGAGAAATTCATGGCAAAATTCAAACGGGACCAGAGAATAATTTCGATCTTGCCATAGGAATACATGCATCAGAAATTCATATTGAGGTCCCATG
Source organism: Eutrigla gurnardus (assembly GCF_963514095.1). Taxonomy (NCBI): domain Eukaryota; kingdom Metazoa; phylum Chordata; class Actinopteri; order Perciformes; family Triglidae; genus Eutrigla; species Eutrigla gurnardus. The sequence goes on from NC_139926.1 coordinate 3,369,215, forward strand.
TACTGGAAATAGAAAGGTGGGACTTCGCCACTCTATGTGTATGTTAGTGTCATCTTAATAAATAATAATAATAATAATAATAATAATAATAATTATAATAATAATATATAATAATAATAATTACAGGACACTTGATGAGCAAATCTGGCTTCTGGTAAGAAACTGTTAATACAGGTAGGTTCCATTATTCAAGTTAAACTTACTTTAAACACTTTAAAGAATACACTGCATTATGGTCTATTTGACTCTAAAATGTACTAAATGAACATCATGCTGGATTGAAGAAGACTTGAAACTAGAGATTGAGACCATAAACTCATGATTACAGTGTTTAATGAGATAATAAATTCAGTTAGAAGTAAGGTCATTTTCTCATAGACTTCCATGCAATTAGACTTATTTTTGCAACCAGTCGCCCCCCAATGGCCAGTGGAGAGAATGCAAGTTTAAGGCATGCTTTGGCATCATGTTTCAGAACTGGAGGTTAAGACTTTGTGAAACACATCTGTTTTCAGCACGTTTACTCAATGTCTGATTAGCAACTTCAGATGCAAACTTTGGAGTTAGAGTTGAGAGACGACGTGTGCGACCGGGAGTAACGGCCATCATTTAAACTGTATTTCATCTCGCCGTTCTTCACAACAACCAGCTTTCCACCTTCGAGTGTGACTGTTGCGAATTTTACCAACTACTTCAGGCTACTACTTCAAGCCCTACTCTAATACCCCTTTTCCACCGAGGCATTTTGAGGGCCGGTTCGGAGCCGGTGCCCAATCGCGAACCAGTTCTTCCTGTTTCCACAGACAAAGAGCCGGCTCTCGGCCTGGAAAACTGGTTCCCGAGCGGCCCCAACTCCTTGCTGGGCTGGAACTGGGCCCGGCTTACGTTAGAGGCTGGGGGCGGGGTTAACGCTCGAGGCAACGGGGGAAAATACGCCGCTGCGGAGTTTTACTAACGTTACTGTTCCCGGTAAGTTTCACTTTTAAAATGTTTAACCTCGTTGCAAACCAACGACACATTTCTGTTTAGTTTACCAAGCTAGTGATTACGTTCGTAACAGCAGCAACTAGTGGCTTTGCTTCCTCGGGTAATGTAGGCTGACCGGCTAGCTAGCCAGCTAGCGTGATATTGCTAATAACAACGTTAGCATGCCACTTTCTGACTGCCGTTGGCTCACTAAACGTTACCAACTACCAACGTGACTTAACATCTGACATCGGCGATATTGAACGGAGGTCCAACCTGCAGATGACTAAACATCAAACACTCTGATCTATTGATCACACACTGTTCTACACTAAAATACAAAAATGTTGTGATTTTAGTGTTTTGTGTATTTTATTGTTATTGTATTATTTACCAAAATAAACACTTTTTCTGAAGAGACATGTCTGCTATGCTTGAAATTAGCGCTGCAGGGAAACCTCAGACGTATACAGTGACGTAATGACGTGGTTCTCTGGGCTCTCTAGCCGGTGGAAACGCAAACAGGTTCTCGGACGGTTCGCAAGTTGAACCAACTGCGAACCAGCACGGCACCGGCCCGGCTCTTGAACTATGGTTCGCGTTGGTGGAAAAGGGGTACAAGTGAGCTGTCAACCTTGGACTGCAATGTCCCTGCATTTCATTCCTAAATTATATTTTAAAATATTTCTACTGTCAGCTATAATAAAGGCATAATGAACCCCACCACAACTTCCCATTTTGCTATACTAACGCTTTATATACTATACGCTATATTGTAGCTGCCCCACCCAACAATCAAGATAATGTAATGTAGGCATGGGATCAAGATGGTGGAGGGTAGGGCAGGTTGCCTTTTGAAAATCTGGCCAGGGACTACAGATGAAAACTAGCCTCTTTGGCTAACTCTGGCTCATTTACAGTTTGGCTGTTGATCAGTGTGCAATGTACCTGAAATAAACCAATAAAATAAAAATAAAATGAATAGGGCAGTAATGTAAATGTTTTTACCATAGATAGTCTATGGTTTATACACCTATAACAAAGTTTGGTCTGGTCTCTACAAATATGAGTGTCATATCTCCCCAGCTAAGTGTTTCCCTCTTATTTTGTCAGTTTCTGTCTTGTGCTTCTGTGTTTTATTTTGTCACTCACCCTGTTGTCTCTGTTCCAGGTCCGTCACTTCCTGCCCCTGTGTCCTTACCTCCTGTGTGATTACCTGTCCCTGCCCTGATGTGTTTCACCTGTGTCTCGTTGTCACTCCTCCCCTGTGTGCTTAAATAGTTTGTTCCCCTCACCTTCGGTGCCAGTTCGTTTAGCCTCGTCTATCGTTCCAGCGTTATTCCTTGTGTCATAGTGTTTCTCCCCGGTTACTGGATTTTTGCCCGATCTCTTCGACCCTGCCTCTGCCTGACCCCCTCTGGATTTGTCTGCCTGTCTTGGACTGCTATTCTGTGTACCGAACCCGTTTTTTGGATTAAAGTCTTTTGTCTTCTCTAAGCCTGTGTCCTGCATTTTGGGTCCACCCTCTGCTCGGTCGTGATAGAACGAACTGGCCAGTATGGACCCAGCGGACGCTGGCTCTGTGCTGCAGGCGCACGCACAGAAGATTCAGAGTCAAGATGACCACATCAGCGCTCTGAGACATGAGGTTCGGGGAGTCTCTGACAGACAGGAAAGCTTCATGTCGTCTATGAGTGCCCAGATTACCTTTTTGGTGGATAAATTGCAGCAGACACAGTCACCATCTTTGTCTCCCGCCACCAGCGCCGCGGCGTCTCCGGCTGGTTACACCGCCCCTTTGTCTCTCCCCGTGCCGCTTCACCTCTCCAAGCCAGCCATGTTCTCCGGGGATTCCGGGGATTGCTCCGCCTTCCTCACGCAGTGTGAACTCCACTTTGAGCTCCAGGCGGCGGCTTTTCCCTCCGACCGATCCAAGGTGGCGTATATCATCTCCCACCTGACGGGTAGAGCCGAGGCGTGGGCTACAGCTGAATGGAGCCGAGGTACCGCAATCTGCAATTCTTTGGCTCAGTTCACCAAGACTTTTACCCAGATCTTCCAGCTGACTGCCCCCGGCCGGGAGGCAGCGCGGGCCCTGGTGCGATTGCGGCAGGGAGGACGCCGCGTTTCTGATTACGCCATCGAGTTCCGGACCCTGGCAGCGGAGAGCGGCTGGAATCAGGAAGCCGTGTTCGACACATTCATCGAGGGCCTTTCTGACTCCCTCAAGGATCAACTCACCCCACTCGACTTGCCTGCAGACTTTGACTCTCTCATCGCCCTAACTATTAAGATAGACAAGCGTCTATATGAGAGGGAACGGGATCGCCGCAGGTCAACATATTCTCCGCCCCGCCAGCAGAGGCGCCAGTTCTCCCGAGGGAGATCCCCGTCTTCTTCATGGCGTCGCCCTTCTCCTCCCAGGACTACTTCCTCTTCTCCGGCGGAGGAGCCCATGCAGGTGGGACGTACCCGCCTCTCTCCGGAGGAACGACAGCGCCGTATGGTGGAGGGGAGGTGCATTTACTGTGGGCAGAACGGACATTATATCGCCACCTGCCCTCTAAGAGACTCGGCACCTTCCAGCAAGGTAAGGGTGCTCACTAGCAGTACCTTATCCATCTCTAATCCTGCTAAACTGCAAGTCTCAGTCACCCTTACCTCTCCTTCACAAACTGTAGTAACCCCAGTGTTTATTGACTCAGGCTCAGATGCTAATTTCATGGACTTTTCCCTTGCTAGTTCTCTCGGGCTAAAGACTTATCGGCTTCAGAGACCCATAGAGGCCTTCGCTCTGGACGGCAGACTTATCTGTAAGGTCACTCATCACACTCAATCTCTCCTTCTCTCCTTTCCAGACTCCCACACGGAGAGAATTAGTTTTCATGTTTTCAAGGCTCCTCAGCACTCATTAGTCTTAGGTCACCCCTGGCTCTCCTCACATAACCCACACATAGACTGGAACACTAGTCAAGTAATATCCTGGGGTAAAGACTGTATGGGAAATTGTTTTCCCACCACCAAGGCTCTGACCCCCTCAGTTGACGCTGATTATCCCGACCTCTCCAAGGTTCCCTCCTGTTACCACCAGCTTAGGGAGGTGTTCAATAAAGCCCGAGCCCTTTCCCTTCCTCCACATCGCTCGTATGATTGTGCTATTGAGCTCCTTCCAGGAGCTGCTCCGCCTAAGGGGAGGCTTTACTCCCTGTCTGGACCAGAGACCTTGGCCATGAGGAAGTACATTGAGGAATCCCTCGCCACTGGAATCATCCGTCCCTCCTCCTCACCTGCCGGAGCAGGGTTCTTCTTTGTGGACAAAAAGGATAAATCTCTACGGCCCTGCATTGATTACAGAGGACTTAATGACATCACCATTAAGAACAGGTACCCCCTCCCTTTGATCTCTTCTGCTTTTGAACTGTTACAAGGAGCCAAATGGTTCACCAAATTAGATCTCCGCAATGCCTATCATTTGGTCAGAATCAGGGAGGGGGATGAGTGGAAAACTGCTTTTAACACACCCAGCGGCCATTATGAGTATCTGGTGATGCCCTTTGGCCTAACTAATGCACCAGCAGTTTTCCAGGCACTGGTTAATGACGTCCTAAGGGACTTTTTGAATGACTTTGTGTTTGTCTACTTGGATGATATCCTGATCTTCTCTCCTGACGAGCAGTCTCATATCCAGCATGTCAGCAAGGTCCTACAGCGGCTCCTCCAGCACCAGCTCTATGTCAAGGCCGAGAAGTGTGAATTTCATGTTGACTCTGTGTCCTTCCTCGGCTTCAAGATTACCCAAGGAAGGGTGGCGATGGATCAGGAGAAGGTGAGGGCAGTGGCTGAATGGCCGATTCCCACCTCCAGGAAGGAGGTGCAGCGATTTCTGGGCTTCGCCAATTTCTATAGGAAGTTCATAAGAAATTTTAGCTCTATTGCTGCACCTTTACATGCTCTAACCTCTCCTAAGACTCTTTTCCAGTGGACTAGCCGTACCAACTCCGCCTACACTTCCCTCAAGAAAAGTTTCTCGTCTGCTCCCATACTCACCGTGCCAGATCCGGAACGCCAGTTTATTGTGGAGGTGGATGCATCGGACGTGGGCATTGGGGCAGTCCTTTCCCAGAGGTCTGCAGCAGACGGCCGTCTGCACCCCTGTGCTTATCTCTCTAAAAAACTTTCCCCTGCAGAGAGAAATTACGACGTGGGAAACAGAGAACTGCTGGCGGTGAAGGTGGCACTGGAGGAGTGGCGGCACTGGCTGGAGGGAGCACAGAGCCCCTTTCTCGTATGGACTGATCACAAGAACCTGGAGTACCTGAAGAAGGCCAAGAGACTGAATGCTCGTCAAGCAAGGTGGGCTCTTTTCCTGACCCGCTTTAATTTCACCCTGTCTTACCGTCCTGGCTCCAAGAACACCAAACCTGATGCTCTGTCTCGTCTGTTTTCAGCCGAGAGTAATGATCATTCTGACTCAACGATTCTCCCTCCGTCCTGTGTGGTGGGGGCTGTTTCCTGGGGAATAGAGGACCAGGTCTTAAGAGCTAATGTTAATAATCCCCCACCAGTCGGCTGTCCGCCGAATCGTTTATTTGTCCCTGATCAGCTTCGTTCACAGGTCATTCACTGGGCCCACGCTTCCCGACTCTCCTGCCACCCAGGAGTCAAACGAACCCTCTTTGTGACAAGGCAAAGATTTTGGTGGCCCGCCATGGAAAGGGACATCACGGACTACGTCACTGCCTGCCCTGTGTGCGCTCGGTGCAAAACCTCCCGTCGCCCCACTTCAGGCCTTCTTCGCCCTCTCCCGGTGCCACGACGGCCCTGGTCGGACATCTCTGTAGACTTTGTCACTGGACTCCCACCTTCGGAAGGTAACACAACCATTCTCACTGTTGTAGACCGTTTCTCGAAGATGGTTCATTTTATTCCCCTGCCTAAGCTGCCCTCAGCCAAGGAGACGGCGGAGGTAATGCTGCAACATGTGTTTCGTCTCCATGGTCTGCCCAAGGATATTGTCTCCGACCGAGGTCCCCAGTTTGTGGCCCAGTTCTGGCAGACTTTTTGTTCGCTCCTGGGAGCCACGGCCAGCCTGTCCTCAGGTTATCACCCTCAATCCAACGGTCAGACGGAACGCTTAAACCAAGTCCTGGAGACCAGCCTTCGTTGCCTCGCCACCCAGAACCCCAGCTCCTGGAGTAAACAACTAATCTGGGCTGAATATGCCCACAACTCTCTCCCCAGCTCCTCCTCTGGTTTTTCACCCTTCCACTGTGTCTACGGCTACCAGCCCCCTCTCTTCCCTGCCGTGGAAAAGGAGGTCAACGTCCCATCAGCTCTTGCCCTGATCCGCCGCTGCCGCCGTACATGGGCCATCGCCAGACGCTCTCTACTGCGCCACTCGGACCAGTATAAGGTGGCGGCAGACAGGCGACGCTCCAAGGGACCCAGTTATCAGGAGGGACAAAAAGTGTGGCTTTCTACAAAGAACCTGCCCCTCCGTGTGGAAGCCAGGAAGCTTGCCCCCAGGTTTGTGGGTCCATTTACGATTTCCAAAGTTATTAATCCTGTTGCTGTAAGACTCCCCAGGACCATGAGGGTGCATCCGACGTTCCACATCAGCCAGGTGAAACCCTCCAGAGAAAGCGCTCTGGTCCCTGCCTCCAGACCCCCACCTCCCCCCCGGTTTGTGGACGGGGGCCCTGTCTTCACGGTCCGCAAGCTTCTGGCTGTTCGCCGACGGGGACGTGGTTTCCAGTACATGGTTGACTGGGAGGGCTACGGTCCGGAGGAACGCTCCTGGGTGCCTGCTAGACACATCATGGACCCAGACCTTATCCGAGACTTCCACCGTGAACATCCTGGGGAGCCGAGGCCGCCAGGTGTCGGCCGTTGAGGGGGGGGTACTGTCATATCTCCCCAGCTAAGTGTTTCCCTCTTATTTTGTCAGTTTCTGTCTTGTGCTTCTGTGTTTTATTTTGTCACTCACCCTGTTGTCTCTGTTCCAGGTCCGTCACTTCCTGCCCCTGTGTCCTTACCTCCTGTGTGATTACCTGTCCCTGCCCTGATGTGTTTCACCTGTGTCTCGTTGTCACTCCTCCCCTGTGTGCTTAAATAGTTTGTTCCCCTCACCTTCGGTGCCAGTTCGTTTAGCCTCGTCTATCGTTCCAGCGTTATTCCTTGTGTCATAGTGTTTCTCCCCGGTTACTGGATTTTTGCCCGATCTCTTCGACCCTGCCTCTGCCTGACCCCCTCTGGATTTGTCTGCCTGTCTTGGACTGCTATTCTGTGTACCGAACCCGTTTTTTGGATTAAAGTCTTTTGTCTTCTCTAAGCCTGTGTCCTGCATTTTGGGTCCACCCTCTGCTCGGTCGTGATAATGAGGTACTATCATAGAGCTCTGAGTGACCATAGACGGCTAAAATATTTAATGCCTCCATTTCTAATTCAATAACATCAGGAGGAGAAGCTGGTAGGTGTTCACAACAGTGTGACATGAATTTCTCACTTTACATGAAATACTTACATTTTTTTGCATGAATTATGCGAAATATGCAAGTTCTACATATTCTCTATGGGTACACTGTGGCAGCACCAGGTCCTGCAGACCAATCTTGAATGTTCAAAAATCATGTTACATCACCTCTTCTTCTCTTTCCTTCTGTCATATCTCATCAAAACAAAAACATGAAAGCAAGAGTCCAAAAATGATAAGCAGGAAAAAATAATGACCAGAGATTCCTGATCTACCATAGCAACTACAACCTCCAGTAATACAACAACATATATACTACCACTCATTGTGAGGTCCGAGGGCTTCTATATGTGTTGCTATATCAGCTACAGTGGGAGCACCTGTGAGCTCATCAACCAGTAGACGAGGAGAGAAAGCTCAACTGACACCTTGGGAGAGGGAAGAGAGAGAGGGTGGGTGTTACTACCCATCCATAATATGGCTTACAGAGGGAAATGCAATAATGGTGCTTCAGCAATTTAGACCAGCAAAAAGCCTCCAAGTCAGCGACTCCTGACTCCCAGGTCTGATGAGGACTTCAATATCAGTTCTCTGGCCGCCTGCACCTGCACTCCTCTCCCTGTCTCATTAAAGCAGAGCTGATGCAACCACGCAGAAACAAAATCTTCCCATTCGATCGTCTGAGGCTCACAACAGGAAGCTGAAGATGAACAAATCTGCACTTGATTGATGAACAATGCCAGAGCCCTTCTAAGTAATGCTTGCTCTCTTCTCATATCCAGGTAAAAGTGTAATGTACACTGGACTTTTAAAACTTCCGTAGCAGGAGTTTAACCTCACAGAGGCCAATTTCGTAAATGTCAGGATGGACATGCACTGCAGCAAAGGGGAGGACGGCTGAAGGCTGATATTGCAGGGGGAATGTGACTGTGACATTTCCTGACACGAGGAGACAGAGTGAAGAAATTTCTTAGCCCTCCACCTTGGCCTGGATATCCTCAAGGCCTGATCATGTTGGCGTGATGAGAGCATGTCTCTTAAATTGAAGGCAGAGTTAACCTTGACCTCATGACTCGCAGCTTATTCTTCTCATATAGAAAACTATGTTTTTTCTGGGGGGTTTTTCTCTCAAAAGGTCAGTCTAGTAACACGTAGGGCCTTATTTTCTTGAGACTCGGTGGTAGCATAATCCTGGTGAACCTTTTATAAGACACAGTGAAATCCCCAAATACCATTATAGAGCACAATAGACATGCATTTAAAAGATAATCATATAAGTGACCTGATGTGATTACTGGCACGCCATCAAGTTAGCCCCTTACAAGCATTGCTAAAGCCTGTTATTTATTTTTTTAAGGGTACGGCAAAGTGAAAGAAACAACACTCAGTATACATTATAGGTGTTTTGTGAGCCACAAGAATTGTGTTTGTACTTCCCAGAGGAGGTAGTCTGGGCTTTTTAGAAGCATTTTTTAACATCCATCACTTGCACCTTTCACAGAATAGATACGTTGCATTTTCTGAAGTGACATCTAGTCAATTTTTGTGAACCACAATCTGCCCAGACAACTATGTGCCACTATATGTGTTTTGAATATATTAACCATATTTACATTGATTAATCAAGGCTTCCAGTGTTTCTTTGAGCTTACATGTTTCACTACAGGCAGATTCCTCTCACTCACTACGGTGGGTGGAGAAATGAAATTGATGCATTGATATATGTATGTTGATTTGTTCCTATGGAGCTGACATGAAAAAGACTTTGGTTCAGTAAATGTCTGCTGTCAATCAGCCTGGTGAAGGCAGGAGACGGCTGAAGACGGAGTCAGTGTGGATTGGATAACTGCTAACACAGCGCGCATGTCTTGCTATCATTAGTGAGTCCAGAGCCATGCTAAGTGCTCTATGATGCTATCTTTGCTGCTTTGAGCTAAATGCTGATATCTGCATGCTAGCATGCTCAACATGACAATGCTAATATGCTTAGGCTAAGCGGCTATAATGTTTTCCGTTTACGCAATCTTAGTTTAGCTTCTGAGACAAATTTCATGACGGTACTAGATAAAAAGTCAGATCACCAGATTTAATATACTTCCTCCTTAGGGATGTAGGAATTCTGTTAGAATGACTAACAACAAGTTGCCTACCAATTGCACCGCAAGCAAAAATATTCCACTGCTTTAATGTTGCACTTACAGAAAAGTAGCTGAACAAAGTTGTCACTCATCTGACAAAAGCAATGTTGTTGTGATAAGAGTATGTGTTATGCTTTGTAATATTACTACCTCTCCTAGTCTTTAGTGTAAGACCTCACCTTAGGGAGCCACTTGCCCCAGGTCGGTTTAATTTATATGGAAATGGCTGGCAACAACTGTAGCAATATTAATGGTATCGCTCTGACCATCCTGCTATGTTGATTTGAATAAGAATGCCGGTTCTAGTCCTATTTATTTATATGGGCCTACCTTTAGTTGTTTTACCCTTGCAACAGTAACCAAAACATATCTAACAGAGTTAAATTCACTGAGATCATCAAATGTATTTCAATGTATTGTTCCCACGTATTATGTTTAATCTCAGAGGCACATTGCTTATTCTCCGTTAAGATTATTAAATGTGTTATTATTTGTGACCTAAGGCAGCTAATCAGAGATCAACAGCAGAAGAGTTTGGGAGTGAAACATTCACAGCCTGTAAATATTTTTGATAAGTGTGTTCCATTCAAAAAGAGAGATTTCAGCTGGTTGTGAATGTTTTTTTGAGGAAGCTGAGGAAATGATTGCTCACTCAATACAATGAATCCAAAGTTAATCCGATGCATGAATATGAATTGGAACTGACTTGAGAAATAGATTAGCTTGAGGTCAACTGTGCATACTCTTTTCACATTAAAACTTCAAATAGATTTTGAATTCTTTCCAGGCACTCGGGCCACCAGCGACCCTAGGCATCCTGGAGACCAGGAACGCGCAATGTAGCGTACAACCTGGTTTCTCTGTGACTGCTCCTCTATTCATTTGCCAATTCTCTCCATCAGGCAGGTGCAGGCTGTCCTGTCCCTGCACGGTACACTGCTGCCTCCTCAAACTGTTGACTACATGCTGAGACACTTCCTCTACCAAGTACACAGACGGAACACACAAGTGGATGTCATTAACCCTGTACGATCATTTGTTTGAGTTTATTTTCCTTAATTAGTAATAATACATCCGTTGCACAGAAGCAGCATAATATTTCATTTAGAAAGATTAGAAATAGTCCAGATGTTGTCTGGATTGTTTTGTTTATGAGGGCAGATGAACCGCCCTGCGTTTTGTAGCGTGAGGGATGTGGGAAAGTTAGTCGCTGACAGAAGACACAGGTTGTTTTCTGGTCAAATTGCATTTGCTACAAAGACGTCAACAGTGAGAGATGAGGTGCAGCGACCTCAGGATGATTAGAAAACATCATTATACCCCAGCTGTGGGACACTAACTATTTATGACTGCTGGTGATTCATTCCGTCACCATGGTGCGTAACCTTCGCCTGTATTATCTTCTCTGCAGCCAGAGAACAAGGTGTCATCCGCATGGAAAAATCTGTTTTGCCAATTCGCCGTCCTCCGGCCCTCAACTTCAGCTTTGATCAAGCAGCGGGGCTGCTGATGGGAGCAAAGTGCTGCAACCGGAGCCTCGGCTCCGTGCAGACGCTGGAATATCTGTCAGACAGCGGAATGATTTGTTATGCAAACCATTATTCATATCTGACAACATGCGGAGTGGCTACTTTGGTATTAATGGCCCCTCATACTGGAAGGCCCCTTATTGATGTTGACAGCCACACCTTCTGGATAGCACGCTCATCTCACGGGCCTGTGACATGACAAATAAACAGAAGAGTGATGGGAATTTAACCTGTGTGTGTATGTGTGTGTGTGTGTGCCCGTGCATGTGTGTATGTATAATGTGTACCATTGCACATAGTACACATGTGCTTGCACAGAAACCATAGTGTACTTATGTTCTCAGAAATATTATTGCCCTGTAATTTAGACCACATCTCCAGTTGAGGTCTTTGGTTGTCAATGTATAGAATTAATTTCAGCTGTACTTGTAAGCACAACATTGAGTCAAAGGGCCCTAGTTTCGTACACCAGGCGCAGTCGGGGCTCAGCGCACTTGCGCCACGCCGACGGGGTGTGTCTGCCTGGACTTTGCAAGTTTTGTGCACGGCGCAGTCTAGCGCAGGCACTCCTCCCGTCACTCCTGCCCCCGCAAGTGGGGAAGAGGGAGGAGAGAAGGCGTGAGTGGGAGACGAGGAGGAGACAAGGCGTGGAGTGGGATTAACACAGCCGATTCAGATTTTCACCAATCAAATGAGCTCCTCTCCTCACCTTTAATGCGCCGAGGCAAGGTGCAGTGCAAGTTTCGTCACTTGACAACCCGATGACAGCAGCAGCAGCAGCGCCAGACGGCCAAACTTTTCCCAGGAAGAAACTGATGTTTTGGTCCGAGAGGTCCAAGTTTCAGCTGTGTTAATTCAGTCAGGCTGAGTTTCCGTTACGCGTGCCATCCGCCTTTGATCTGACGTCAGATGTGACGGGACAATCTATATAGATATAAATTCACGTGTTGATTCAATTAGTTGCATTAAATAGTGTTTGGTGTGATTATTTATTGCATTTAAATGTGCCTGGAACTGTGGAAACCTGCCTGTGAGGTCTTGGTGACGTGTGCGCACTGTGCACTGTCAGCCAAATTTCCACTCCGCCAGCTGTAATTCGCCTTGCGCCGAGAATAGACCAGGGTGGAGCTGGCGGGCTTTCGGCGCAGTCTTGGTGCAGCTTTTTGGCACGAAACTTCCACTGCGCCAAGCTCCCCCTGCTGTAATAAATACCCAACATGCATATTCCAAACTGTTGATATATCTATTTGTTTCCCTTCTTCTCTCACCAAATCCCATGATAACAATGTGTGTTGTGTCTATCAAACCATGATACATATTCGTCCCCTGTCCCCTTAGAGCTCCATTGATGTCCTACAACTATTAAAAACACATAAATGAGACCAAATAAACTGGAATTTAATGTAGCTGCTCTTCTTCTGTGTCCTGCTGCCACAGTCTAATACTCAGGTGGATCCAAGTGGACCCGCCATCAGCTCTGATCCAGAGTTGCATTAAAATAAATATTAGTTTTAAGGTGAGTATGTTTCAAGTGTAAAGTCTAACATGTAGTTCAACTTCAACTGCTCATTAATCGATGTTCTCTTTTTCGGGCCGAATTATCCTCAGATCAATTTTTTAGACTTTGTCTCATTTTTCCTCTTTTTTTTGGCAAAAATGATTTATGTATATTAGGTTTTCCATGATTTTCAAATCAGGTCCAACATTTGAACATTTGAATACCTCTCCATCCTCATCCACACCTTTCTCCAAATGCATGCACATCAGGATGTGTGCACGTTCCCGTGGATAATGATAATTTTCCATGTTTGTGATGCTGTCATCTTTAGGAAACAAACAGTCATCTTTAGGAAACAAACAAGAATCAGACTATAGCAAAATTGTGAGGTTAGCATGATAGTTTCACAAACAAGCCATATCCTATTGTTTGAAAGAGCCCTGCGGCTGCATACTTTGTGATTTTAGTTTCTGAACGGGGAGATATGGCCTCCTTCTTCCCTTTAATCTTTTCCCTCTCCCTCCAGGCGAGTGTGTAGGGCAGGATTGTTAAAGAAAAATTATACTTTCCCTTTCCCTCTCTGCCCAACCAAGGTCAGTCAAAGCAGTCTGCAGAGCTTTAAACAAATTAATCCCTTACCTCTGGGCTTTGTGTACCGTCTATCTGAGCTGTAATGTGATAAGGGGACAGGGTGGAGAACAGGGAACCAGCAGGTGCTCAGTGCAGCCAACACGCTCATTTCATCACCTGACACTGTTCCTTTTCCTATTACACCCACATCTCGACAGCCTCCAAGGTGGCTACGCTACAGTAACAGGAAATGGGAAAATGGCGTATTCTTCCCGGGTTATCAAAAAAGGCTCCAAAATAAGCAGATCCTCCTGTAAATCCCTGCAGCCGAGGTGCACCAGTGCTGCATTAGGACTGATACGCCTACGGCAGCCTGGATCTCCCTCGAGGCATGTGGATATGAAGGAGAAAGCATCCCTACGTCAGAGTGGAAATCCTTCACATGCATGCAGACACAGGGCAGCTGTAGTTTCGAGGCGAGTATAGATTATGGCGGTTTTCATATCTGGAGATGTGGGCATAAATGAGGCAGGATGGGGTGGTTTGTTATATGCGGTTGGGTAATGTGGTGATTCGTAGCAGACAGCGATCTGGCTCTGCATTGTGACAGAGTGGGGGAACGGAGCAAAGGAATATGAAAGCTCAGCAGAAGGAATTCAGAGTGAATAGGGTGATGTATGGCCGTCTCAATGCCCTTATGACATTTCCATCAAGCTATAAAGGCTTAATGGAGGATGCATTGTCATACATGGAATGGAAGGAGAGAGGAGAGGCGAGGAAAGCCTCTCGAAAAATCATAAGACGGAAGAAAAAGGGGGTCAGGGAGGGAAGGCATTTAACAAGAGCCGTCGTATCGTCTGGAGAAGTGGAATAGCATGTCATCTGTAAAAGGCAACTCTGAGAGGATGATATCACACCTCACCTCTGCTCACCTCCCTCCCTTCTTTATCTTCTAACACCATCCCAGAATTAACAGGCGCATCTGTGCAGAGACAGATCACTCTTCGCCGAGCGGTGACGAAGTCTAGTGCATTTCACGCATTCCTGCCATCGCCGCTCGTCAGCTGTAGGGAAAACAGCGAGCGGCGCAGGCTGCGTGGATGTCAGCGAGCCGCTGATGGATGGCAGACAGCTTGAGGGAGCGTCACTCTTGCTCACTCATGTCTGCTGAGTCTGCTATAATCCCTTAGAGGTTCATCATTTTTCTTTCTTTTTTTTTTGTTGTTGCAGAGATCACTGTGCAGCATATGGGAACGAGGGGCTGAGCTCGTATTGGCAATTTGCAGATTGAGCAGCTGAGAAATTGTGTTGTTTTGCGTGTGAAAATAAAAGCGTGGCGAGATGTGAAATGACATTCACTTCTCCGCATGGCAGATGGAACGACTCATCTTCAGGAGTTTGAAGTGACAAAATCAAACCTAATGAGGAAGCTCGATCTGCATGGACAAATTAACTAAAAAGAATGTCACAATGAGAGCAGATCAAGGAATAGATTTGGCTTCATCTTGTGTTCGGTTGCTTGTGATTGGTTCTCGTCATTCAGCTAACAATGTGTTGGGTGAACAATGGCCCTTGTGAAGACAAGTCAAGTTGACTGAAGTGGGAATTCCTAGGCCTGGAAGATAGCTCTGGGCTTTTGCCCTTTTCAATCCATTAGCCATCGCTTGTGGGTGGAGATTGAGGAAGAAGCTGGAGGAGGAGCCGACTCAGGAGACTTGGAGGCTGCTTGTCCCATGTAAGGGGAATGAGAAGAAGGGTGAAACCGGGAAAACAAACTAAAATATATATAAAATAATATGTTTTGACACTGTCGCCTTGCAGCAAGCGGGGGTTTGAGTCCAGATGGTTTCCTTCTGTGTGAGTTTGCATGATCTCCCCGTGTTAGCGTGGGTTCTCTCCGGGTTCTCCAGGTTCACTGACTTCCTCCCACAGTCCAAAGACATGCAGGATGGGGATAGGTTAATCAATGGGCGCGTTTCGGATCGCATGCATTTGCGCCGATGCATGAACGAGACTTGAGAGGATCCGCCGGAACTCGTCATAAACACGCCAAGTTCCCACCACGTCAAGTCGGACACAGGTGCACTTCACAGACTTTTTTTTAATTTAAACTTTATTAATAATTGTATACATAACAAAAACTATCACGCCAGGGGAAACTTCACGGACTTTGCACAAAGAATATGGCCTGCCCAGTGGCGCTGGCTTTCTTCGTCGCTGACGAACTCGACCCGAGGCATTTGAAGTCCCGTTGTTGACGGAGGCTGAGGAATTTTCTTACGTGGGAAATACCACGTGATAATTCTAACCAACTAGGGCAACGTTGAGGGGAGTGTCTTATGTCCGCACTTATTTCAGACCATCTGCAGAGAAAAGCATGCGAAGGGAGGTACCTGGAGATACCGTGAGTTTTTAAAGTCATGCGACATGTCGCAAAGGGAAGTTATCACCAGCATTTGTGACGTTTTTTTCCCAGAATGCCTTGTTTTGCGAGGCATGCGCATGCTTGATTCGAAACAAGCCTAATGACTTTAAATTTGCCTGTTAGTGTGGTGGTTCCAGTCTGGAAAGAGAAACCTCGTATTTGCCTGGACGGTGTGTGGTCAATGGCTTTTTACGACACACTTTTAAGATACACTTATCTTCTCAACCTCAACAATTATTTTGTTAAACACTGCACAAGATAAAATCCACCTCTCTCTCGAATCAAACTGTCTCTTTAACCTGCAGCCTGTCAGTCAATCAGCAGGACAACATTGTTGTTGATGACCCGGACAAATCACGTGATTTCCTTCCTGTGTTGTTGTGTAATTAGCAGCACCGCTGCGTTAGCACTGCTTCACTTTATACTGTGATATTTTCCATTTAATAGTCCATTGCAATTTACGAATTCTGGTTTAAAAGTAAGGTGTAAGATATACTAATAAATGTCACAGTGTTGTTGGGTGACTAAATATCATGTTGTTCATGTTGGTCCACTACGGTCCAGCCAAAAAGAGATGCATATTTATTTATTCTGAAACAATTATATACATATTGTATTTCACTTTAATTGCTGTTAATATTATGTTCTGTCTTCATACTCCGTCTTCTGTTTGGATTTTAAATGCTAAATAATATGAATGTAAAATTCTGATATAATTGAAAAAAAAAGTTTTTGTAAAATTTTGTATTTTTGTATTTTATGTATGAGGATTTCTGGATAATATTTATGGAGATTTTGTCTCTAATTGATCATGTGACAAGATTGACAAGCGTAGTACATCTGCAAGCTGAGCGAGCAGTCATGCCTTTCAAACACAAAAGCAGCAGTAAGCCCGTCATAATAGCGTGCGCTGGGGCCCGCCCAATTTAATGCATATTGGTCGAACGCCCTCGTCTCTGCATGGAGACGTGTGTTGACACATCACACCCCGTTGTTTCCAGGTAGTGATGAGGAGCACAGTGAAACTCTGAGGAATGGAGATGTTGTCTGCGTTGGAGGTGACATATTGAACTTAAAGAGGTGTGGGATATTCAGGGTCTCAGAGTCATAAAACTACACTGAAGAAGCCATCATTGTCCTCCACAATGACTGTTATGCATAAATCTCTAGCCTCCGGGGTTTGGAAGAGATGTCACCTGGAAAAATGCAACGTCAAAACAGTGTCATTTCGGCAGTTCCTGCCAAACTTTCCATCTACCAACACTAGGGAGCACATGTAAAAGATAAAGTAAACAAGACTGACAAGTTAGTCGCCAGTTTTTCTTTCTTTTTGCATTTTACGTAGCCATAGAAATGAATATTAGACAAAGAAATGTTTCTCCTCTCACTACGAAGTTTCCTAAAAAAATGCACTTTTAACTTGCAAAGATCCTAAAGGGGTGACAACTTAAAGCTACTAAGAGGAACATTAATTTTTATTTTGGCAGTAGTGTTTCCAAGCAACAAAAAGCTCTCATTTAACAGGGTCCGACAGCTATTCTGCCTCCAACAGTGTGGTTTTTAGGAATCACTGGTGGTGTCCCGGTGAAGCCACGTGTAGTTTTTTTTTTGTAGTTTGTAGCTGTGTTGTGTTACTCAGTTTAACCCAAATGATGACATTTTCCAAAACCTATCCAAGTAGTTTTTCAAGAAAGCAGTTATATTTTAATTCATATCAATAACCTACTGTGACCGTAGTGGAGTGTCATAGTTGGACGCCTACGGCCTCCCAGTCCTTTAGATACACTATATTGCCAAAAGTCAATCTCAGTCAAAACTCACCCATCCAAATAATTGAAATCAGGTGTTCCAATCACTTCATGGCCACAGGTGTATAAAAGCAAGCACCTAGGCATGCAGACACCAACTTTCTGAAGTCAATCACTACAGACCTCTAAACTTCATGTGGCCTTCAGATTAGCTCAAGAACAGTGTAGAGAGCTTCATGGAATGGGTTTTCATGGCAGAGCAGCTGCATCCAAGCCATATATCAGCAAGTGCAATGCAAAGTGTCGGATGCAGTGGTGTAAAGCACGCCGCCACTGGACTCTAGAGCAGTGGAGACGCGTTCTCTGGAGTGACCAATCACGCTTCTCCATCTGGAAATCTGATGGACGAGTCTGGGTTTGGCAGTTGCCATGAGAACGGTACTCTGACTGCATTGTGCCACGTGTAAAGTTTGGTGGAGGAGGATTATGGTGTGGGCTTGTTTTTCAGGAGCTGGGCTTGGCCCCTTAGTTCCAGTGAAAGGAACTCTGAATGCTTCAGCATACCAAGAGATGTTGGACAAGTCCATGCTCCCAACTTTGTGGACCAGTTTGGGGATGGCCCCTTCCTGTTCCAACATGACTGTGCACCAGTGCACAAAGCAAGGTCCATAAAGACATGGATGAGAGAGTTTGGTGTGGATGAACTTGACTGGCCTGCACAGAGTCCTGACCTCAACCCGATGTGGAAAGCCTTCCAGAAGAGTTGAAGCTGTTATAGCAGCAAAGGGTGGACCGACGTCATATTAAACCTTATGGATTAAGAATGTGATGCTACTTAAACAAGTAAGGCAGGTGAGTGATTACTTTTGGCAATATAGCGTATATGACAAGTACAATGGAGCATGTAGCAGCTATAGTTGGTGAGGAGTGTAAGACCACCTCAGCACTAGAAGGAGAGCGGTTATTGGACTTAACCTTCAAATGAATGATAAAGAATGATGTCCCGTGTCTGGATGAAAGAGCAGCTGTTTGCTAACACATCAGCTACTATGAGCTAATGTTTCCCAGTTGACCCATGTGGCATAAAAGTTATTATTGCTACTTTTCAATGTTTAGCCTACACAAGATCCCTCCTAGCCCTTACACATTAGTTTCATTACACTAAAGTAAATAAAAGACAAGCAGGAAGCCTAAACCACCCTCCGACTTCTATACCTTAAGAGATCACTTCCTGAACTTGAAAATGTGTTGAATTTAATTAGTGCTATAAAACTGCAGTTAGTGAAACTACTCTTATTGGAAGAGGTTTAAACTACAGGAACAATACACTGCAGTTAGCACATTACCAAAATGTATTATGGAAAACTATTAATTTGTGTATATAAAGAGTCCTGTAAAATGTAAACAAACCAAACAGTGTTCCACATTATAAAAGAAAAAAGCCTCAATGAATGCTGCTGTATTTGCATGCTTAATTTCTAATTATCAGTGCATCAGCAATGATGAAGTAGAGATATACAGTATGTACCAGGCTAATTCTGCAGATGTGACCTCCATCCATCTTGTCTAATTGTTTAATGCATTGCTTTTTGCTGTAACACGGTAATGTAAGGCATTACAAAAAAAAGGGTTAATATTATCCTCGGTACAAATGTCAATAACGTGTGTTACAATGCATTTTTAACCCGAAATGTTTGGTTTTTATACAAATTCGCCAAAAACACCACAAGATCAGTGGAGGAGAAAAATCTCTGGAAATGTTTGAACCTACTTCCTGTTAGCTTCTACTGATTCAAGAGATGATGACTGCGGCAGCAGCAGACCCAACGTTGGACAAAACATTTGCAAGATGGACATTACTTTCAGTTCTCACACAGCAAGGGGAGCGCTGCCTGCACTGCTCTTCACACTTTTTCAGGTGGACATCACCGAATAATGGCGCTCGACAACTGGGTGGTGGGGAGACTGTACCTGGACCGGGAGACTGGACCCGGACCAGGAGACTGGACCCGGACTGGGAGAAGCACCGTGGCTCTTTGGAGTCGAAATCATGTATAAGTTGTTCCTCCTCGCCTTTCTAGCCCTGTTTTCGGGAGCTACATTTAGAATGCCAAATCCATATTTCTTGTTAGTTTGGTGAGAGGAAGTTAAAAGTAATGGAGCGAAGTCTGCGAGCTAGTTCAGGCGGACAACTCAAGCTGCTCCGTCATACTCATGTGACATACCTCATACTCCAATAATATTCTTCCTTCACATCCTCCCTATTCGGCGGTCTATTTAAGCTACGACACTTCCCAAACCCCCCCCCCCCCCCCCCCTTTCGGCTGTCAGTGCCACCGCTGCCACGTCAATATTGCTGTCTGCTTGCTGCTAACCCTCCACCTCCCCAGCATCCACCTGCAGGCTCTGGGGGGTTAAGATAGTTAGTCATCATCACTTCCCTTCATCTCTATGTAATCACATATGGGGAGTGATGATGCCGGAGCCTAGACGCCAAACTCAAACTATGTTCTGTTGCTACAATAAACATTCTAAACGTGAGTTGTCCGACTGAAATGCAATAGTATGCCTTACATTTCAAATACAGTAATTTTTAATGTTACAAATTCTTTTGAAATGACAGTAACAAGTAATACATAATGCATTATGTTTTGAAGTAACTTGCCCAACACTCATGTATCCTCGAACTTCCTCATCACCACTCGTCTTCCCTGGTTTCGTCAGGAACTCATCTGGATGCCGCAGGTTAAGTGCCGATGGGTGAAGCAGGGCCGCTGCGTGTTTCAACACAAATAGCATATGGACCTGCTGAATACACACAAAGAAGGCATAATTACTCTGGCGTGAACTTCCTGCACATCTGTTGATGCGCTGAGCAGAGGTAGATTGATGAAGCACCGATGCTGCCTTCTGATTAGATCCCTGCAGGAAACAAGCGTCTCTGAGATTCTCACTGGCGTGTGGTTACAGGCTTCATTATTTAGTTGAATCAGCAGGCCTTCACATCGGAGACAGCAGATATAGGACGTGGTATCTTTCTTAACTTGAGAGCGGAACCTCCTGCGTCAATAAAACAATCAGATAAAAAACGCTGTGAACAGTCATTCGGCGGAGACCAAAGTTAGGGACGGCACCGATAGAGAAACCACAAAAGCTTCTGGAGCATGTTTGAAAGGAATGGATGATTATAGTTATGGGAGAACAGCAGTTGGTAAAATTGGTCTGGTTTAAAAGCCAAGAAATTGCCATTTCAAGTTCTCTTTTCTTTTCTCCTCCTCTGTAAATTTAGAAGCATCATCACGTCTTGCGACAATAAGTCCATGTTGGGGATGTAGCAGGAGCAGATTTGGTTATCAACAGTTAATTATTAATGTCAATATGATTATCGATATTAATAATTATATTTTATATATCATCATGATATAATCATGAATAAACGGGGCATCACCCTGGGTTCAGGGAAAAGATAAAACTGTATTCAGTCTCAATCTCAGTCTCAGTCTAAAGGTTTTATACTCACATGCCAATCATCGTGATCATTGGCATAGAAGTACAAAACCAATCACAACAATTAAAAAGGCGTGAAATTCGAGCACTAGCCTTCACAACCTGCTGTTACCCAGTGACATATACACAACAAGCACAAGAGACCGCTAGTTATAATATAATAAGATTTATTAAAATCAGTAATAATGATCACAATCAATAACACTGCAATTAACAAAGCCTTATTACCTAACTACCTAACACACAAAGCTAAGCTAAACAAAGGAAGAGACACACGTGGAGTGTGTGTGTGTGCGTGTGTGTGTGTCTGTGCGTGTGCGTGTGCGTGTGTGCGTGTGTGTAGAGGGAGAGAGCGAGAGAGAGAGAGATATGGCCGGGCGCGGCCACCAGATGGAGCTATCCCTCACAGCGTTCAGGGGCGGAGCCACTGACGTCCGATAGGATCGCGAGAGAGAGAGAGAGAGAGCGAGCGAGAGATGGCCGGGTACAGCCACCAGATGGAGCTATTCCTCACAGCGTTAAGGGGCGGAGCCACTGATGTCCGATAGGATCGCGAGAGAGAGAGAGCAAGCGAGAGATGGCCGGGTACAGTCACCGGATGGAGCTATGTCCTTAGCGTCCGCCGGAAACAGCTGGAGTAGGACACGTGTGGGGCGGCGTATGTGTGCGTGTTAGCGGGTGTTACGCCCCTTGGTGGTGACTCGATAGAAGGGCGCAACATAAGGCAACAGACATATGGTGAGGGTGCAATGACACAAAACCGAGAAGCAATCAAGTGGCAAACGGTACTATTTATTGACTCAAAAAGACAAGCAGCACAGGGGGCAAGGAGGACTTAGTGTGGCACCAAAGTAAACAAAGGAAACAATAACCCCCCCCCCCCCCCATAAGCACTTGAGATTCTGTGCGAGATGGACAATGATTTTAACACCTGTTCGAATATACCTGAAAGGAAGTTAGTACCTTGATCGGTTTGTACTATCTTAGGCAGTCCAAACATAGAGAAAAACTTGATCAGGGCTTTTACTACAGACTGAGCTGTTATCTTCCTAAGAGGAATAGCCTCAGGGTACCGTGTAGCTACACACATAATCGTCAACAGGAACTGGTTACCAGACTTTGTTTTCGGCAGGGGACCAACACAATCTACCAGCACATGCTCAAACGGCTCCCCCATAGCTGGAATCGGGTGAAGTGGGGCAGGTTTCATAACCTGGTTAGGCTTCCCTGTAACTTGGCACACATGACAGGTGTGACAAAACCTGGCTACATCTCTTTTTAACCCGGGCCAGAAGAAGTGCTTTAAAACTCGGTCATAGGTTTTTGTGATCCCTAAATGTCCAGACCAGGGATGATCATGAGCTAGAGATAAAACAGACTGTCGATATGAGGTAGGCACGACAACCTGAACCACATAACTCCACTCATTCTCGAAATCCACCCGAGATTTCCACCTGCGCATCAGGACATCATTATCCACAAAATATGACACTTCCTTGTTTCTAACCATCTCTGGAGCAAGAGCAAAGGGAAAACATCGGGCTAGACTAGCATCTTCCTTCTGAGCCATGATAAGATTATTACGAGACATAGGCAACTTAGATGTTGTCTCAGAGGTAAGCTTATCCTGCTGAAGCGTTACTGCGTCACTCGTCTCATCAGTAGGCTGATTGGAGAAAAGGAAAGTGGGAAAGCAGGTGTATCACACAACTCCGTCACAAACATAGTCTCTGACAGATCAACTACCTCCCCCAAACTACGTGCTTGAGCATGGGTGACTGCACAAACTGAAAACACTTCAGGAAACTTCTGAGCCAATACATCAGGCTGCAAAACCTCAGGGTGTCTAAAACTGGCATAACTCTGCCACCAGCAATGCCATTCCCCAACAGAAAAGTGACACCTCTCACTGGTAATGATGGGCGCACGCCCACTTTGAACACTCCCTGTGCTAAACCGCAGTTTAAGTGTATCTGATGGAGAGGCACAGAGGCAAAACCCATCTCAATGCCTTGCACCAACACACTAGAGCCAAGTGATGACTCATCAGAGAAAGGTAACACGTCTGACAATATAAAAGACTGTGCTGCCCCCGTATCTCTCAGTATGCGCACTGGACACTGGTCCAACTCACTGCCACTGAGAGAAACCCGACCATGCAACATGAATGGTTCATAACTGGAGTCTAGTTTGTCACTTACATTGTCCGGAACCATTGACGTTGGAGCTATCAATCTCTGGACCAAACCAACCTCTTTTGTTAATTAGTTGGCTGTGACTGCTTGCGTTTTAACAAAAAACAGTAATTCTTAATGTGCCCCATCTTATGACAATAGCAACACTCCCGTTCCTCATTGTAGCGTGGAGCTACCGGGCGGGGCGGACTAGCCTGCGTTTTAGGTGGAGTCGACTACAAGTCGACTATCATTTCGAGGAGTACCAAACGTTTGCTTATGAGTTAACACAAACTCGTCAGCGAGCACCGCAGCCTGTGCCAACGTCGCAACTTTTTGCTCATTGAGATACGTTACCAAGCGGTCAGACAGGCTATTTTTGAACTCTTCGAGTAACATCAACTCAGACAGAGAATTAAAATCCAACACGTTACTCGCTTTACACCAACGTCTCCTTCTCACGGGCGAACTCCACAAAAGTTTTGCCTGACAACTTTTTGTGAGCTCTAAACTTCTGTCTATAAGCCTCTGGCACTAGCTCGTAGGCTCGAAGCACAGCTGTCTTGATAGCCTCATAAGACAAGCTGTCTTCTAGAGAGAGAGAGGATAAAACATCCTGAGCTTTCCCAGTCAACTTACATTGGAGCAATATAGCCCAGACCTCTGAAGGCCAGTCCAAAGAGGTAGCAACTCACTCAAAAGCGCTAAAATAAGAGTCTACCTCAGCCTCACGAAACTGAGGTACTAGAGCTACATTCCTGCTCACCTCAAAACCTCTCATAGGCATGGGAGAAGGTTGAGCAGGACTCACAGCTTTAGCAGCAGCCTCTAGTTCTAGTTGCTTTATTTTAACCTCATTCGCCATCCGGCGGTTGGAGATCTCAGCCTCCATTTCCAGCTCCATTCTCCGAACAGCCAGCCGATGACTGTATTCAGCATCTCTCTCCTTCGCCTGTGCCTCGAACTGCAACCGTGCTAGACGTACCCTAAGGCGGACATCCTCACTACTTCTACCAGGGGAGAGTGGAGTAAATTTGGGCACTGTACGAGGAGTCTTAAACTCTATCTCGGAGGCCCTAACCATAACTGACTCACCCCCTACAACCTCTTCAACCTCATCTTGGTCTTTCCCTTGGTAAGAATGAGGGGAAGGGGGAGAAACAACAGATTCACCGTTACCCGTTATGAGCACATTCTTGTCCACCAACATACGCACCACAGCTTCTTTCAACTCAGCGTTTACCATGCTTTTGGGAAAGCTCACACCAAAATGTGCCGCAATGGCAATCAGATCATCTTTCCTATAATGGTCAAGACGCTCAACCGAAGGATCACCAAGAAACTCCTCAATAGCAAAAACAGCCATATTTACTGAGGTAAAGAAACGACACAACCAACCTAACTAAATTAACACAACTAGCAGCCTATTTGACGTGCACACTGCACACCAACACTCATATGTCTGTTGCTTAAATGGATTATTATCCCGGACGAGCCCCCATTTATGTTACGCCCCTTGGTGGTGACTCGATAGAAGGGCGCAACATAAGGCAACAGACGTATGGTGAGGGTGCAATGACACAAAACCGAGAAGCAATCAAGTGGCAAACGGTACTATTTATTGACTCAAAAAGACAAGCAGCACAGGGGGCAAGGAGGACTTAGTGTGGCACCAAAGTAGGAAACAAACAAAGGAAACAATAACCAACCCCCCCCCCCCCCCCCCGACAGGTGCTAAGCACCATAAATACAGTGGGTGGTGCACACTCTAACCTAGGTTTTGTAACAGCAGGTAAACCTACGTGATGCAAGATGTATACTCCAGAGTATCTACCTGTCCTCGCTTGCTCCCCAAAAACAGCCGCCCCTGAACTCAACACAAAGGGGACTATATATAAGGTGAGGGGAAGCTTGATTGCTGACTCGAAACAGGTGGGGTGAATGATGATGAGCCCAGGAGTAGATCTATGAAAAGTGACAGGAGGGAGACAAAAACACCACAGAACAGAACCAAACAAGACATGTCTGCAAAAGATACATCAT
Organism: Eutrigla gurnardus; assembly: GCF_963514095.1. Classification (NCBI taxonomy): domain Eukaryota; kingdom Metazoa; phylum Chordata; class Actinopteri; order Perciformes; family Triglidae; genus Eutrigla; species Eutrigla gurnardus. The sequence goes on from NC_139926.1 coordinate 3,394,285, forward strand.
ACTTAACCCCAGACGTAACAGCGGGACACAAACAAAGAGAGGGGGAGAATGCGTGTTACTATCACACGGGAGCTCATGAATGAACTGGCGTTTATTCAGCGAGACCGCGGTCTTTTAACTGATAGTAGACGCTTACTGAGCTTGCGAATATGGCTGAGGTTAGTCAGCGCTCGTTCAGCGCCGGATAAAATTAGTTGAAGAAAACAGTTAGTATTTCTCCCTTCTGCAGGCAACAATAAAAATTGCGGGGCTCTGCGATTTAGTCAGCTGATTTCAGAAAAAAAAGGGCCGTAGAAGTTATCCGTTCTGCTGGCAGCTGGGACGAAGAAAGTGTTTTCTTCCTTCCGCAGGTAAACAGGAGAGTCACGCGGTCGCGGCGGTCTCCTCAGGATCCAAAATGATAAACAAAAAGAAAAATAAAGCGAGTAGAGAAAAAGAGAGGTAAAACAGTCTGTTGCTCGCCAGCGAGTTTGGGGGGAAGACTGCGGCCTAGGACAAAGGAAAATGCTGCAGACGTAACGTTCACCTCCCGTTGTAACGTGTGTTATGGTGGAGAGAGGAAGTTCTTCAGGCGGCGCCGGATTATATAGCTCACGGCTGCTCCCGGGGACCCCCTGGGGTACCTGTGGTTGTCAGCCAATAGGGGACCAGTTGTGTGACATTGCACTTCGCACCCAGGTGAGAAGTGAAACTAAAATGGTGGTTGTAGTTTTTTATCTCCTTTGTTCCTTTGTCCTGACCGCATGTGGAGGCTTTTGTAGGCCGCATTGTGTAGTCCTAATGGTGAGGTCCCAACATCCATGTATATGCCAATGTTTCCCTCTTTGTTAAAAGCTAGCAAGTATTTCAAAACAATCACATGGAAAACACATGGAATAAAGCTTTCTGTCGACAGCTGCACTTAATTGTAATTACAGTTTTTGCTTTTAATCAGTTATCAATCGTCTGTTATTCCGATAGTTTTCTGTCCCTAAACGTCTTGGAGATTTTAGTTGAAACTATGGCCAGGAAACTCAGATGTAAGAGAAACAGATGTATTGCATGTTATAGGAGATGTTTTCACGGTGGACAAGGGTTCCTTGAGGCTTAATGGACGTAAATGTCAGTATTCTGTTTTGCAACTACTAAAACTAAAGAAGTGCTAACGAAAGAAAATCAGAAAAGCTGAAATAACTTCTGACAGGTCATTTCAGTTTATTACAACTTGCATCTCAAGCAAGGAGGTTCATTCGTGACCTAGTCCACTCACTTTGGGTGCTTTCAGCTTTATCTCATGGTTTTCATCACCAAGTAGAACTGGTTTAGGTGTTATCATGTGACCTAAATATAGAATGTTGGTCATATTTGATACCAAAGACCATCTTTGAACCAAAATAGGGGTGATGCCAATCAAAATCCCAGGTTAGCTTAGCCACCCACAATGTACTACCATTGATGCGCCAGTTTTTAAAAATAAATAAATAATTAGCCATCTTGGTAAAAATCAACTCAGTCGCTAGAAATGTATCGCAAAACAACTGTTTTCCTATCTAATTCCTATACAGTGCTCTCTTTCTTTCCGCATTTTCTAGAGGTTTTTAGACCTTTTGCATAAAAGTAATAAAATATTCTTATATTCTTAACTTTTCATCACTCCTCCTCAATGTCACTCTTGGCATAGGCAGCCACTAAAATCAAGCAGGAGGCAGGCTGTATTCCTAAACCTCTTCCTTCTTGTTTTGATGCTGGTACATGTGGTAGGAACAGACAATGGCAAATACAAAGAAAAGTTTGATATTAGTGGTGTTTATTAATGATGAACTATACGTTTTCAGTATGTTGTGAAATAAAAAGTTAATTAATTGTTTCTATATGCTATCACACAATAATGCACCAAGGGATTGCACATAATCTCTACTTTCTCATCATCAGATTAAAAGAATCCTTTGACATATAATCCCTCAATCCTCCATGCCAGGCACACAATGTTCCTCTGTATATTAGTGATATTAGTAAGTAAGGTGATGTCACATTGGTGCTCGACACATAATGTGCACTGTGGTAGAACCGCAGTCTGTTTCTCAATCTAAGACTCAGACTCATTAAACCATATATATATATTTTAAACTACCATTGTACCTGCTGCCACTTCAGAGTCCATTTAGAGATTCTGCCTGCTTCTGCAGAATGGTTTTGCTATTTTTTTCCCCATTATTTTTCTTTCTTTCTATGAAGTAGCTGTTAGCTGCAGTTGCTATTGGAAACGGTGTACATTGAGGGTACGTCTGCTGAAGGAAGAAGGATGATTAATGTGATTTGAGTGAGCTTGAGGCCTCATGAAGGCCTGGATCGCTAGTAGGATTTCAAGTATTTAATAGGATTCAAGACAAGGGACAATCAAATAAACTCACAGATGGATGGATGGATTCATGGAGAATAAAAAGAAAAAAACTCCTGCTCAACCCTCGCGCTCATTGTGTATGACAAAACCACACCGAAAAGTGTGCAAAACTTGCTGATACGAAGAAAATGTGACATTTAGAAAGAATAACTCCTGCCCCCTGCTTCATTACAGAGTCACACGTTTTCATGCACGGCCAGCTGTATGTGATATGAATCCATGATGAAGTGTACAGATGTCTTGCAATCTTGGATGTCTTGCAATCTTGGAAGATTTCCCGCAAGGTTGTTCATACCAAGGCTTCTCAGTGCAAACTGATTCTCCAAAATTTTTGCTCATGAAATCATGTTGCTTCTTGTCATTGTCCTACAACAGCTACACTGTTCCTGTGATGTGTGTCACTCTAAATCCCGCTCCAAAAGAATGAAAATGAAAGCTTCACAACAAATTGTTCAGGTACAGTGTATCTGTAACTGAGCAGCAAATATCTTTATTTTATGCATACATCCTTCCATTGTCCTCCACTTCTCCGGGGTGGTTGTGGTGGCATCAGGCTTAGGAGGTCATTCCAGACGCCACTCTCCCCAGCAACGCTTTCCAGCTCCTCCTGGGGACCCGAGGCATTCCCAGGCTAGATGAGATATATAATCCCTCCAGCGTCTTCTACGTCTACCCTGGGGCTGCTTCCCAGTTGGACGTGCCCGGAACAACTCTAAAGCGAGGCGTCCAGGAGGATCCTGATCAGATACTGAACCACCTCAGCTGGCCCCTTTTGATCTCAAGGAGCAGCGTCTCTTGTCTAAGTTCCCTCTGGATGTCTGAGCTCCTCAGCCTCTCTGTAAGGCTGAGCCCAGCCACCCTACGGAGGAAGCTCATTTCGGCGGCTTGTATCCACAATCTCATTCTTTGGGTCACTACCCAAAGCTCATGACTCATGAGGTGAGAGTCATAATGTAGATAGACTGGTAAATCGAGGGCTTTGCCTTCTGATCCAGCGTTCTTCTTCACCGCAAAGGTCTGGTTCAATGTACCGAACCACCTTTCAGTCTCACGATGCATTTTACCCTCACTAGTGACCAAGACCCTGAAACACCCTCCCAACCCGGAGGGTGCAGCCCCCTGTTTTTTGGCACAGCACCATGGCCTCAGACTTGGAGTCATGAGACTTATCCATAGAAAAAGGAGAAAATGCATCCCTAAAGCCTCTTTCCCACGAGACAAAAAGCCTGTCAACACCCACTAACACCTGGCTTTCTCTTTAGTGGGAAAGGTTACAGCATTTAATTCCTGGGACAAATGATTGCAGTAGTCACAGGTATTTATCGGCTCCAGCTCTGATCAGCAGTGATGGCAACACAACACTCAGGTGGAGTAGTGCGCCCCTTTCTGGCAGTTTCTTTGTCAACTCATTCACATATTATGTCCGTCTCTGTTCAAGTGGCGCTGAAACAACAACGTTGCCATTGATTCCAGCTTGATAGAGGCAGCTTTATTGTAAAATACTTGACACTGAAACAGTAAACTGTACCGATTAAAATCTCCACACATTTTGATTCGAAGCTTGCTGTTTCTATTAGCAACGACTGGTGATTTTGTCTATTGTTGTTCCACCGTTATGTTGCTTTGATTTCTTTTGCCCTTTCAGATGTGAGTCTGCTTAAACCATTGGACAGTGTCCTGTTCTCCATGTGCAAAACAAACCCTTCATACAAACTAGAAAGTTGCATTCAGTGGAGTGCAGATCTCCAGCAGGTTTGTCTTCAATGACCACTGCTGTAACTTAACTAATAAGTAGTGATGCATGCAGAACATTGGCTCAAAGTCATTGTTTAGGTGTTTTGAGAAAGTGTGAGGCCATTGAGCATGAACTGGTCCCACAAAATATTATGCAATTTGTACAGAGAATTTTCATTTTACAATTGTGATGGGACAGGGCTAGGTGAGCTCACAAATTTCTGGAGGATTCATGTGTGGACATCCGACTTTTGTAACATATTGCACCAAGATTAACTTCCAATGTTGTCACAAAAACCCTTCAGCAGGTGGATGTGAAAACAATCTTCTATTGTCAAACCCTGCGATGTTAAGCTCAAACATCCAAGTGAAGTAATGAGAAGGGAAACAGATGAGATATGAGGTGTGAATTAGTGACATTTAGAGGTTTTATGCTAAACTAGGATAACCCATTCTGCTGTACTTAGTGCACAGACATTAGATTGGTATTGATCTCATCCCCTGCTGCAAGAAGAGCACATTTCTGTATTAAGCATTTAAAAAAAAAAAAATTAATGAAATGAATTCTAACATATTCTAATGGGCAGTGTTAGCAGTGCTGGGAGTTACTATTTCACATGACAATGTGGATTGTTTATGATAAACTGCAAATACAAGCTGGCAATGTCTGTTTTTTTCTGCATTGTGTTTGTAGAAGTGAATATAAATGAGGTGCGTCCCATTTCATGTGTTCCTCTCAGTAGTCACCTCTGTGGGTTTGTTGGTGTCACTGGAGCATGAACATGTGGGGGATTACAACCAAATCGAACAGACTAAAGTGACCATGAGCAGTGAACCCAGGAAAGAGAATAGAACTCAGGTGTTTAGTAAGGTGGTGAGTTTGGAGCATCTGTACATCAAAGGACGGACACTCGGTCCCAGCCAGGGGGGACAGAGGGACAGCAGTGTCCTGGCGTCTGCTCCCACCAGGTGGGGAGGACATGGAGCATCTGGTCCGGGGAGTGAGGGGTATTCTCCCTGGTCTGGGTCTAGTCATTGATATGGGAAGTCTTTGTGTTCAGCACTGGTGTGATCAAACAGCTCTCTGCTCTCTGTTGGTCAGTTCAGATTCATTAGAAAGTTTGGAAGTCGACAACCGCCCTTGAATTACAGTTTTTGCATTGTTGCTCTGACAGTGTTTGTTATCATATTAAATACATTAGTTATTATAGGATTACATAGCTTGATGACTAATGAATAATATTCTCTTAATATTTTAAGAGACAAACCGAAATTCAGATATTTATAAGTGTTGAGTAAATTTAAAAAGTTTTGCTCAGTAGGCAAAAAGGCTGGGTGAAATGGAATGGCATTTTAAAGGATTTTGTGGATAAGTATGTAATATGGGCTGTTTATTTTTATTTAAATTGATATATAACAGGGAAATGTCACTCAAGTCATATCAGGCATCCAACTTTTTAATGTGTCAAATTATGTGACAGAGCTGCGTCATACAGAACGAACACACAAATAAATAATGCTTATGGATAGAGCACTGTTTTGGTTTTTGACAAAAAGAAAGGAAAGAAAGAAAGTATTGAAATAAAAATATGTCAATGGAATTTCAATAACTTGTTAATGTATATGGTGTTGTAGGTGTGAATACTTTGCGGTGAGTTCATTCACCATCTTCATGGTTTGAATTCATACATTGGTTATTTAAAGCTGCAGTGGTCTTATATTTTGATATTAACAATGGATTATATAATGTGTAATGTGAATAAATATTTTAAATTGACAAATAATCTATTTTCTAAACTCTAATTGACTGATATCAAAGAATTACTCACCCACTCTGCACACCAAGAGAACAACAGAAACACAAAAATCATCTTCAGTGTATCACAAAAAAAGTTTAGTTGTTGGATTAATGCAAAATTTTACAGTAAAATAACTCACACAACTTTAACAATGTGCCATTGTCTCTCAGAAACGTGTTCTTAGAGTAGGAGGATGTCCCATGAGCTATTAGTAGTCTCATAACCACAGCACCATATGCTGATATTTCATCTCCAGTGAGCTGGCTTTTAGCTCTATAAAGTGTGTTATGACTCCAACTCTTCCTGCAATAACTGCAGGGCGCTGCTATGAATTTATAAAGCTCTGTGGAGGAACATTTTTACCTTTGTCCTCCAAATCTGTTAACGACTCGACAAGAACAGCAATTAGATCCACAACCGGTGGCTGAAGCTGACCCTGCCGTTCATAGTGTTGTTTAGAGTATCAAACCTTCACAGGAATCATTCGCATATTCACATAATCTGCCAATTTCAAGTATTTTCTACTCGATATTCGCTTAAAACAAGCTAATTTGATCATCATCCAGAACATTCTCTGAACTCACCACCAAAAGTATTCCTAATGCAAATTGCCTCTGCCATGCCTCTCACCATTGTTCACAAGCGTCATAACTCACTGTGTGTGTTTCCATGGGAACCGATGATTATTTCTGTAATTTTAGTGATTTGGCAGCAGCAACTATCTTAAATTGCTGTTTCCCACGATTCCACCATCCAAACCCTGTGAAATGTGTGTGTGTGAAATGTGTGTCTGAGTGTGTGTGTGTGAGACTGTGCCAGAGAAAGCATGCATGCGCTTGCCCTTGTGCACATGGAAAAAAACAAAAACAGAGATTGATGGTGAGCAGTTGTGATAAATATGTTTTTGAGGCATTAGCTTATTTGGCCTTCCATCCAATTCATGATCCATTAGCACCACATTAAGTCAAGTACGTGCAGCATGACCCATTGATGAGAACAGCTCCATCACTCACGCAGACAGTATTGAATGATGTTGAGTATCGGCTGCTGTACTGAATGAACGCAGAGAGGAGGTTGTGTCTGGTCGACACGTTTCCGTGTCCGTATCTGACACGAGGCACACACACTTGATGAGCACTTACAATTGAGTCTACATGGAGTCAATAGAGCTGCGAGGTGTTGTGTTCTCTCAGATTAAAGCATTTGCTCTGGGGTGACGGACAGACCTATTCGAAGCCCTCCTCAAACACGCCACTGACGGGGCCGCTGTCCGCTGGGTTTGTTCAGTCTCTGCATGGACCTCGGCAGCCTTGAGACTGCACACATCTTGATGGGGCTCTCTGGGGACATTCAAACAACAACAATGGCAGGGGAATAAATCTCCCTATATAGACCTCCACTTTGATAGTGAGACCCTGACAAGGCTTAAATGTTGCTTTAGGGACTTTGCTGACATTGGCCACCTTAGTCAAACACAGGCGGTGTTTTCACAGCACCAGTGTGTGTGTGTGTGTGTGTGACTGGCGGACTTTGGACCAAACATTTTCTCCATCAAAATGGCATTCTCCCAAAAAGAAGTTGGAAGTGAGACTAAACAATGCTCGCCTGCCAGATGGAGGACCTTTTTTTCCATTTTCAACAGGACACGGTTTTCCTTCTACATTAATCTGTTAGCCTCTTTGGTTCATTAGTAATGTATATCTTGCGTGAGGGTGTATATCAAAGTGCATGGGACAAGACTTTTTGTGTTCCTGCCAGAGCCATGACAGAATGTGGAGCAATGGTCACCAAAAGATGGCTAAAGAAGAGGAGAGTGGGGAAACAAATAAACAGATGGGCCGTTCCGCCTCTGCTGCCAGGTGTTTGATCACTTTATGTTAAAAGAGGTTCCCAACTTTGTTAAACCACAGCAGTACATTCAAATAAATGTGCATCTTTTGTTCTGTTTAAATGTATGTATATTAGCTTACATTTTCTGTTTTCAAGGACAAAAACCTACAAAACCTCACATTGTACTTTTGATCTTGATGGCTGTAATTTCTTAAAATTCCTCTGGAATTTAATCAGATTGGGTTCACAGCAATGTTATCTTAAAATACCATAACCCAGTCCTTGCTCCAGAAATATCCACCATGATCAGTGTAGCCATGTTTTGTGATCAGCTAGTTTGTTTGTTTGAATTTGCTTTCACCTTTTTTGTATTTGTTCTTTTCACTCACTGCTGCTTATATTTTCAGTTGAGTAGGAGTGTCATGCTATATTCAATAACTTTCTGTTATGCATTATTTGAATATGGACATAACTATTTTCTAATTGATATTTGACTGCTGTTTGAAAATCATGTTACTGACAGCAGTTGCCTATAACAGACTCACAGAACGGGAAATTCATCACCTTTTCTCGGAATGTCGAATCAGTGCTCATGGTGTAATACGCAAAATAAACATTGCTAAAGTAAATATGTACACCTTAATAGGAAAAAAATATATCCAGGTGCTCCCAGCACTCGCATAGGATATATACTACTGTCACTCAAAAAGGGCAGCAACTATCACAAGTTAAACAAGAAAACTTTTTTTTTAACAAAAATAAAAAACAAAATAAAAACTTCAGATAAGTCCCTTAACACTCAAATAAAAACAAATGTAAATGTACAATAACCCAACAACACTTTGGGACTTGAACACGGGTCTCCTGGTTGAAAGACTTGTTTGTTTCTGAATATCAAAAAATTGTAGTGAAAGCTTAGCCAAGTTGGATTTATATAGCATATATGTTATATTTTCATTTAATGAATACATTTAATGTTGCCTACATTAAATAATGTTTAATATATGTTTTTAAAATTCTAAAATGTTGATTATGTAAGCAGTTGATGTTCTTTGTGCCTCTGTCTGGGGCCCCAAGTGACAAAGAGGCCCATGGTATGTGCCTGGAACACCTGTGCCTAGATCTGTCTCTGTTCAGAACTTCTTATTCATCTTTTTAAAAAGTATCCATTTCAATGATCAGCCTTCATCTTCTATGTGTCAACCTATGATGAAATTATCTCACTAATAGAATATAAAGCACACAAACTAAATAAGGCTTCCTTCCCACCTACTGCGAAGCAGCAAACCACTTCTCCTTGTTACTCTCTGCCTCTCATCCAGAAGCGACTCGTTGCCTATACACTATTGTTCCTTCTCTACCCTTACGCCTAATTAGATGCCTTTGATAAAGTATGAACAGAGAGAGGGACCCAGTTGGTGTGGATCCTCTAATGCACCCTCCAGTGGCTCTCACATTGATCCCTTTCTCTGTGAAGCTGCCATTTAGACTGCACAGGGGCTCAGCATGGGCTATCATAAAAGACAATGGAGCACAAGTGGAAAACAAACTCAAAAAGAAATGGGTTGTTTTATTGTATTATAGGCCGCCAAGGCCGCCCAACACCTGACCGTTCTACAGCTGGCATGCTAATGCAATGCTAATTGTAACCCAAACAGATCAGTGACATTTGTTGAGCAGTTAAACAGGAGCCTTCCTGGGGGGTGTTTATACTGCACACAAGATTTATATGCTTACGATACATTTAACCTGCTACAGTGACATCTACAATTGTCCAAGACAGGGCTTGGGGGGTACATGAGTTACGAGTTTAAATTCCCCCAGTAATTTGCAGCCTGTGAGGTAGTGACGGTGTTGTATTTGTTTTTCATCAGTGAGTGTTTGGCTTGGCACCATGTTTCTACAGGCAGACCAGGGTAGGAGAGGCAAGCAGGCAGGGGGGAGATTGTGGATTTTGTTGTATGAGCCAACACTGGCCTCAGCAGACAGTGCTTGGGCTGGGCCTCTCTGGGGGGGAAAGGTGCCAAGTGCTTGTCCATTACAACAGGTTCTGTACTCTCTCAAGACATTCAAACCCAACCACTCACAGTTAGGTGACTCCTGCTTGAGTGCAGTCAGGATGCAGTAGTTTTGTTGACATTTTTGGAAATTTCCTCAAAGCATTTTTGCACAACAAGAGCTTGCAAAGGAGGAATTGTTGGACAGCTAAGACATAAAAAACAACTCTTTATTCTCATTTACGTCTCGTATTTAAAGGACACTTTTCCTTTAGAAATCTACATATATTTTAGTGGGAAAAAGATTAGAAGACTGATATCAATATGCCTGTGCACCCAGAAACCCTGTCTCCTAAAAAAATGCATTCCTATTCAACTAAATTGCATTCTCTATATGTTTGAGGGAAACATATTTTCTTGATTACAGTTTGAAGACAGTTTGAAATACGTGTTTAACATTATAAATTGAAGCCATAGACTGTATATAAGAAGTAGATGTCACTGGGTGCACTATGGGGTTGAAGCCTCAAGTTTGACATTTTGGCCGTCACCATCTTGGGATTTTTGCAACCAGTGAAGGAAGTGCCCATATTTGGACTGTGGATAGCGACGGGTGGATCTGCTGAACCCAAGCAGCAACCTTACTGGATCTGGATCCATCTGGCTTCTGGTGTGAAGCAACTAACACAGTTAGCTTCATAATTCAAAGTCAACTTTAAAGCTGAGTGTTAAAGTCATTTTAGCAGCTAACTGCAATGGTAGCATTGTAGCAACCATGCATGTAGGACCATGATTTGGCCAAAAGTCAAAATGCAAAACAAAACAAAAATGCAACAGAAGTACTTGTTCAGGCAATACCTAGTTGGCTCACACAAGCAGCAGTTTCCTGGGTGAAAGCCCTGTATTCCAACTCACACAGGCTGTGTTCTCCACTGAACCTGCATGTGCCCACTGTAAATTTGCCTACATTTCAGGATGGTCCTACTGGAATACATACGGAACACCCAGTGGAGAAGGCAGTACATCCCAATGCCCTTTTCTCTTCAGCCAACAGCAATTTGCTGTTCACAGACTGCATACCTCCAAGGATGGAGTCTACGTTTCTAGAACATCGTCAGTGCCCCTCATGTGAGCATGTCCGCAGCGTTGGGATAACTTCCGACACTTTGCTGTGAAGCTTTACTGTGAGGAAAGTGAGCAAGAACTCAAGATCGATGCAGGTGAAGTTCCTGCTCCAGCAGCTGAGACACAAGCTCCGTTTGCAAATGATGAGGTCTTTTCACCTACGCCCAGGACAACAGTTTCCAATGGATGTTGATGGATGAGCAGAGGTGGAAGGGTCAAACTAACATGGGAATTTTATCCAGGAGATTGCTGCTTATATCCAGTGTTCAATTTAAAGAAAATGTTGACATTTTATCAACTGTTAATCAAGTGTTTGTTTGTCACTTCCTAGTAACATGAGTCATTAGTCAAATTAATGTCATGCTCTTTTCTAAAATCTAACTAAAGGGTTTTGTTGCCTAAACATAACTTCCTGTGAAGACAGGAGTTTATTTTAAAGGACACAATGAGTGGAAACTGACAAGTCGTCCTTGCCACGTCCCAAACGTATGCATAGTGGTCACCTAGCATGTCATGGAGCTGTGGGCCACTGACCGAGTGTTCAAGTTGCAAGGGACAATATGTTGGAAATGTATGTAAATATCATTGGTAAAGTGAAAATTGGGTTAGATAATTGATGAGGCTTTTCATGGACATCATAGACATTCTCAGGTTATCAAATGCACACAGATGGGCGGATGTGATCATCCTTGTAATTAGTACCAACAAATCATCAGCAGTAAGCTCTAATGAACTCCTTACACATGAAAGCTTGATGAGCTGTGTTTATGATAATGCAGACCATCCAAAACACACACACACTCACGCACACAGTCGAGTCCAAACCAAGTCTACAAGAGGAGAGAAAATGGGCTGCCTATTTTCAGAGTGGTACAGTCCTACCTGACATCTCAACAACGGGCATCCTGATCAAGTTCAGATTTTATACACATGACGCTGATATGAGATCCGTAAAAAAAAATTGAAAGTTCTGCAAAATGTATGAACTAATAAGCAAACTGTCAGAGTAATATGCAAAAGAATGTGTATCGTAATCCAAATTCTTTAATTCAGGATGCTTTAGGTAATCAGACAAGGTGCTGCAAAACAACTTCTAAAAAATGCTTTTTAGATCACCAAATAAAACATTTTAACCAAAGTTTTTGAGAAACTGGTTTCCTCAAAGTTCAGTTGTTCTTAATAAAGTATTTGTCACCATTAAAACTCCTCATGTTTAAGTAGCCAGTCATCTTTTACAAACAGCTGATGCTGTTGATTGCTCTGCTGCTTGTGGTCCTCAGATCCACCTGTCGCTCCTCCACAGTCCAAATATGGTCACTTCCTTCACTGGTTGTAAACATTCCAAGATGGCGACGGCCACAATTCCTAAGTCGAGGTTTAAACACTGCAGTCCAATGGGTGATGTCACCATGGCTATGTCCACTTATTATAAAGTCTATGGGCCCTAGTTTCGTGGCGCAGCGCAGGGCGGCGGAGGGTGGCAGAGCCGGCGTAATGCAAGTTTCGACCCGCGCAGCCTTGCGCACAGTCAGTTTGGCAGTTTGGTGGATCGCCTGCGCCAAGATGGGTGTGGCGGCGCAGCAGGGGGAGGCGTCACAGATTCAGCTTGGCGTAGCGGAAGTTTCGTGGCAAAAAGCCTCGCCGAGACTTCGCCGAAAGCCCGCCAGCTCCAACCTGGTCTACTCTCGGTGCAAGGCGAAAGGCGCAAATAAAGTCCATTCGGCGAATGTGAAGGCGAATCATAGCTGGCGGAGTGGAAGTTTGGCTGACGGTGCGCAGTGCGCACACGTCACCGAGACCTCACAGGCAGGTTTCCACAGTTCCAGGCACATTTAAATGCAATAAATAATCACAACAAACACTATTTAATGCAACAAATTGAATCAACACGTGAATTTATATCTATATAGATTCTCCCGTCACATCTGACGTCAGATCAAAGGCGGACGGCACGCGTAACGGAAACTCAGCCTCTCGGACCAAAACATCTCCCTCTCTCTCTCCTGTTTTTTATAATATCGGCATTGTTATTATTATGATACGTACGCACAGCGCGTGATGTGCGTGGTGGGAGTGGCGGCGCTGCTTCTGTCATCGGGTTGTCAAGTGACGGAACTTGCACTAAACCTCCCCTAACGCATTAAAGGTGAGGAGCTCATTTGATTGGTGAAGATCTGAATCGGCTGTATTAATCCCAGTCCACGCCTCGTCTCCTCCTCGTCTCCCACTCACGCCTTCTTCTCCTCCCTCTTTCCCACTTGCGCGGGTGGGCGAGACGGGAGGTGTGCCTGCGCGAGCCTGCGCGGTGCACGAAACTTGCAAAATCCAGGCGGACACACCCCGTCGGCGTGGCGCAGGTGCGCTGAGTGCTGACTGGTCTACGAAACTAGGGCCCCATGAGTGTAACTAAGGAACATCTCAACAATACAGACCTTCGTCTCTTGTGCGATCGGTTGAAGGTCACTTTTTTTTTTATTTTTATTTTTTTATAAAATAACGCCTTGGTATCATGTAGAAGTAAAGTATTATAATTATTGTTACATATTACTTTTAATGCATTTTTTGTCATTAGTCAGTTGTCCATCTCATGGAACCTATAAGTTTCCATTGATCAAATGCAACATTCCACTCTGACACCAATGTGAAATCACTGCAAGGTTTTTTTTAACATTCAGTGTACCCCTACTATAAAATCCTCCTCACATTGTGTTGTCCGTCAGCCTGGAAAGGCAACTTGGATCCCAGCTGTCGTCTTTGCAGCTGATAGGACAGCTGCCTCTGAAGACAGGTGCTGTAACAGAGGATGAGAGCAACGCATGGATTCTGCTTAGTCAGCACTGATGTTCTGGGGTGTTTTTTCTGCCTTCTAGTGTTGTTAATTGAATGAATGCAGCTGTCAGGAAGGTCACTGTGGTTGCTTCATTTACAACTATCAACATATTCACATGCACAAACAGCGAGTATGATGTTTACGTGGACATGCGGACACCTCTTTATGAGGCTTCTCCCCCTTATGATCATATTCAGGATATGATGATAACGTGAGCACAGAGAAATCGGGTTATTCATATTTGCTGTAAATTAACAATACTTACCATTTACTGCATTCTATATGCAAACAAATCAAACACTGCAATGTACATCCACTCATTTTTGCTCCACTATTTTGCTCCTCCGCCATCTCTCTCTCTAAACCACAAATACAGGAAGTAGTGAGCCATTTGTGGAAGGAGCTACGCTCTCTTGTAACACCATCCTCTACTTTAAGTAAGACACTTCCGCTGCTGCATTTCTGTTGTGTCACTTGGGTGGATCAGCGCTTTCGAAGGTAGTCAGTGGCATTCACTAACCAGGATAAGGTCAGGGAAGAAACGGGAAGATTGGCCCACCATGGAGGAAGCTGAACCAGGGGACTCGTGCCTATGTGTCCTAATTGAGGATGTCCAGGATAGTCCAGGTGAGATGGTCAACTCATCTGTGGGCCAGTCAAAGCAATCAGCCCACCACCTTCAACACAAAGCGCTGGGAAGTCCACCACTGAATGTCGCAGCTCTTCTTAAAGACACTGATGTACGTCTCCATCGTCTTATCTTCTCACACACATTTGGAGACCACCATTAAACTACCATCATATTCAGGGCAGCTGTGACTCAGTGGGTCAGAGCAGGTCGTCCTTTAACCACAAGGTTAGCGCTCTGATCCTACTGTCCAGATGTCCTTCAAGTGTCCTTCAACGACACACCGAAACCCAAATTGTTCTCTGGACAGAAGCTCACATATCCTAATGCTTAGTATGGGTTAAATGCAGAGGTCAAATTGAATGCATATATATATGACTAGACAGTTTATTCCTCCTACTTCCTCCCTGTTGTATTTCAGGTCCTGTGACTCCCTCTATTGTGAATATATCAGAAACAGCTTTATTATTTGGGTCAAGCTGTAAGATGCAGGTTAAGCGATAAGCATGCAAATTAATTGATGTCTGTTCTGCTTTGTAATGCATACAGTGCATAATATTTTTTGCTCAGAGGATGTAGCCAATAATGCGCATACAGTGCAATGGATGATGTAGTTGTGAAGTGGATGATGGGTGCAAAGACATGCTTTTAACAATTACATGGGAAAAAAATCAAAGAAATAGAGACAAAAAAAGCCTGTAAAAGAAGCAAAACAGACATTTTCAAAGCAAGAGGACTAACATGGTTCCCTCTGGTCCTGGACCTTGGGGGGCAGCTGAACCCAGGCCAGCTCATCCAGCACTGCAGTCCACCACTGAGCCTCCAGCAGAGGACAGAGCTTGTTAGCCAGATGTGCCCTGTGGTCCCTGGGGCCAGGGTTTGGGTATTGAGCAACATGTACAGTAGTTTGTGTGTATGCATATATGGATAGGGAAAAAAATTAAAAATGAAGACTGGAGAAAAAAATGAACAGATTGACAAAAAACGCACAGTCTGGAACACACATTAAATATCCACATGTACACACACCCCCCCCCCCCCCCCCCCCCCCCCCCCACACACACAGCCTCCAGAGTAGGTTTATTAGACACACCACAGATGGACTATCTGAATTCTGTCCAACTGAAATCACTGTCAGTGGCACTCAAACCTAAAAGCAGAATGAATCAGTCGGTGGCAGATTGCAGAGAGGCACACACAGTACTTGCATGGGATGTCTAATTTGCTAGTGATGCTAATAGCCTCACCTAATTTGTTTGAGCGTTACAAAGTAATAATTAACATTTCACAGCCTGTTGACAGTGGAGGCAGCCAAAGATAGAAAGTGACATTGGCTAATATCATGGCGCAATGACAAAATGCAATGTCTGTTTCAGGGTGTAATAAAAAACGATTTGATGGGGAAGTGTGTCCCTGGCTAGAATGTTGTGGTTTGTTCTGTGGGATAAAACCACAGGATTACTGGGAACTGGGATTTTTGAGTCATCTGCAGGGATGTCATCTAACTCAGCTAAAAGTGACTGATTATGTGATATATGCATATTCATAATTGCGTTCCAGTTCAACTCAAAGGTGTGGCACGGGGTTGAGGTTGAGGTCAAAGTCATTTATTGGTGGACTAGCTTTGTTCATTGGAGCATATTGAAACAAGAAACCACCCAAGTCACGACACCAGTCAAACATTAACGTACTTTTGGCTATTTTGTTCACCATCTGGTTCCAGGGAAGCAATGCAAGCATAATTTTTTGCTAAGTTGATATGATTTGTCCAGGCTCTTCTTCTACATTGTTCATACCCATAAAAAGTAAAGCACTAATTAGGGAGGCAGTGTGAGTTGTAGTTTTTTTTGTCAAACATCTTCTGCTCAGGCATACTTTCACCTAGAAACTCCATTTAAACTTTTAACTTTTACAGACACACACCCCCGGCGGCGGCCCACTGCCTCCCTCTCAAAATTTCCTGCGGGGGAATTTTCTAGTTTGTATATATTCCACAAGAGCAATTCAAGTAATGGATGTAATTGTAAGAGGTATATGGGTGTAGGAATCGGACGAGACAGAATTTTATCACAGTAGTGAATTTCCACTTTTGGGATATTCGTAAAAATATCGACAATGACTTGAAAAAGCTGTTTAGCCTGATATCATAGCAGGGAAGGGAAAAGGAGAGGCTGAAAAGATTAAAAATACAATTTTAAAAATGTGGACTGACTTTTCATAAGATATCATACATTTCAATGGGACTATATTAATTTATCAAAAGTCACTGCATTTTAAATAACACTGTATAGCAAATATATTACAATAACAAATAAAGGGATTCTGTACACAGAAAAACGCTGGGGGCTTATATTTTGAAAGTGTTGAGTTAAAAATAATGATTTGCTTTTCAATGTCCATGACATGTATGATCTACAGACTAGTATGGTATGATGTCTGTCAATTCATTTTTAAAAGATAATTTTCTTTATTCTTTCTGTGAACTTGGGTGACACCTTGAATCTCCAGATTTGTTGCAGCCAATGTGCAGCTGCTGCTCATGTTGGCTGTGTGGCTATATGGGTGCCTTAATAAAAGGCAAGAGGACCTTAGACCTTTACACAGTGCCAGCATGAGGCCTTCATGCCATGCAGCCACCCACCCCTTGGCCCACGGACTAGTGGTTTTGTCTTTTAGAATCAATTTAAGAGGGGAATGGAAACTCATTTCCCCTCAAAGGTCACCTGGAACACTTTCTTATCCCTGCACTCAATCTTGCACATCTCAGTGGGTTCACAAACAGCATCTACAACTGTAATCCCAGATCCCTTCTCCTGTGAAATAATATTGTGGAAGAGGACTCTCTGCTCCTTTTCTGGTGTACACTTGTATTATAGATTCAAAATAGAACATGTTCACATGCTTTTATTTATTTTCCACTCAGGCTGTGCTGCATCAGCTCATCTCGGCCTCAATCCGAAACGCTCTGTTTGACCGCCTGCCCCTCCCTCCCAAAAAGCCCAGTCTGCTCAGATTGGTCAGCTGTCCCACTCTTTTGTGATTGGTCAACCACACAGTGTATTGGTCTGAAATGTCCCACCCCCTTACCATGACCAGATAACAGGCTTTGTTCTGTTGAGGAATAGTGACAAAATTAATTTGAACCACTTGTTCAGCCCCTCTTCCTCTAGAAGTCCATACAAAGGACATTTAACATTTTCACAGCAGAAAACTTCATGCTCGCCTTCAATCTTAATAGATTTATTTGAGAGTGTGCCAAAGACAGGTATTATGCAAATGTATGAATTGGTGAAATCATCACTTTACAAAAGAAAATAAATTAACAGAAAAGAAAATTTAAAATGAGGCGTCAGTTCAGCAGCAGTTTCTGTGGGGGAGAGGAAGTCCCTTTGGACTTTAGGTTTTGTCACTCTGGAGAACATGGACACAGAATTCTAAACACAATAAAAAAAGGGAAGAAACAGGAAAAGCATTAAGGGGTTCATCCTTTACAACAGAAACTATGACATGACCGGACATATGGTTTATTACACAGAACCACCAGACAAGTGGTCATTTGGAAAAGGGCAGGCACTTTCAGAAATACTGCAGGTGTGGGGATGATCTATCAATTAAACTTTTGAAAGTGAAAACATCTCTTTCATGGAGAAAAACCTTCAATGTTGTTTTTCAGTCTTCTTTGAAGAAATATACTCCAGTTTTGATATAACCGATGCTACTGCAGCATGACGCTAACCTCTTTAGGAGCCGCCATTGTTGCTTTTTGTCTCTCTGTACATTATGCATAACTTGAAGCCAGACACGACGGATGTGTATAATATGTATACATAGTTTATAGCCTGACTCAAAAATGCTTTTACTGTTGCATTCCCCACATTATTTATACTCTTAATCCCTCATAAATTCAAAATCGACATTTATCTAAGAACCATTGTCAACGTCTAATAAATCAATAACGTAAACGTGAATATTATAACAGTAAATAAAGTAAATAATACTGTTCAGTCACAATCAGTATCACCAATCATCAAAGTATTTTAACAGGTGGTGTTAGCTCTCAGAATCAGGGCACGTTTACGGGACTCTGGAGAGGCAAGTTCTCTGATTCGGCTGCATGAAATTGGCTTATTATTTATGAACATCTCTAAATTTACAAGGCTCTCTTTAGCCTCAAACTGACCTTCCCATAGGCTGCAAGTGGCAGACAGAATTGAACCATGGGCTCAGGTTTTATCATCAAGCAATCTGAAAGATCTGTCAAGGCTACCTGCATCATTCTCTGTGCTCTCAATCTTAGTTTTAACCAACATGAACAAATAATAACAAAGACTCTATGTTGAGATGGACTTGTTGGCGAATCAAACCAATTACACCTTAATGGACATTCTCCATGGTTGCACCTCTCTACACTTTCACAATTAGTCATCATCCCCATAGCAACATGTTGTGGTAACAACTTTAAGTTAAAGTATGGTGTCTTCCAGATACCCAACCTCACACATAAATGGATACTTATGCACACATACAGTATATACTTTGTACTATTTTAAAATGTCTAGTATTGTATGTAATCTTTCGTATTTTGGGGTGGGGGCGTATTAACATTCTTCAAATTTGTCTTACTTATATTTTTGTTTTTGTGTCATCATTTCATCATCTTTTAAAATACATTTAATTGTTATTTTCTTGCTCTGCTGCTAAATGCTAAATACATTTGAAATGTAATGTTCTATGAATTAAAGTTTACCATGTATAAATATTTATCATAAAATAGTTATAATATTATGTAATTTTGTTTTTGAAAAGGTATCCAAACACAACAAATGCAATATGTCAATTGGGAGAGATTGTAGCGTTTGGAATGTAAACAGTCACTGTGACAGTTTACAATTCTAGCTATGGGATTAAAACACTCAGGGCCCTAGTTTCGTAGACCAGGCGCAGTCAGCTTTCAGCGCACCTGCGCCGCGCCGACGGGGTGTGTCCGCCTGGACTTTGCAAGTTTCGTGCACCGCGCAGGCTCGCGCAGGCACACCTCCCGTCACTCCCACCGGCGCAAGTGGGAAAGAGGGAGGAGAAGAAGGTGTGAGTGGGAGACGAGGAGGAGACGAGGCGTGGACTGGGATTAATACAGCCGATTCAGATCTTCACCAATCAAATGAGCTCCTCTCCTCTCCTTTAATGCGTTAGGGGAGGTTCAGTGCAAGTTCCGTCATTTGACAACCCGATGACAGAAGCAGCGCCGCCGCTCCCACCACGCGCATCACGCGCTGTGCGCGTGTATCATAATAATAACAATGCCCATATTATAAAAAACAGGAGAGAGAGAGGGAGATGTTTTGGTCCGAGAGGCTGAGTTTCCGTTACGCGTGCCATCCGCCTTTGATCTGACGTCAGATGTGACGGGACAATCTATATAGATATAAATTCACATGTTGATTCAATTGGTTGCATTAAATAGTGTTTGTTGTGATTATTTATTGCATTTAAATGTGCCTTGAACTGTGGAAACCTGCCTGTGAGGTCTCGGTGACGTGTGCGCACTGCGCGCCGTCAGCCAAACTTCCACTCCGCCAGCTGTGATTCGCATTGAATGAATGGACTTTATTTACGCCTTGCGCCGAAAGTAGACCAGGTTGGAGCTGGCGAGCTTTCAGCGCAGTCTCGGCGAGGCTTTTTGCCACGAAACTTCCGCTACGCCAAGCTGAATCTGTGACGCCTCCCCCTGCTGCGCCGCCACACCCATCTTGGCGCAGGCGATCCACCAAACTGCCAAACTGACGGTGCGCAAGGCTGCGCGGGTCGAAACTTGCACTGCGCCGGCTGCGCCACCCTCCGCCGCCCTGCGCTGGTCTACGAAACTAGGGCCCTAAGACTTTTCCTGTTGAGTTTCTCATCAATTATGTCATGTCAGTCTTGTTTGATGAGCACACAGGGTGCTACTGTACTGGCCTGTTAGCTTGTCTTTCTTCCATGGCTCTGTGGAAGCATAGAAGCATGAAAAAACTCCAAACAGACCAACAATGAGGAGGAATACCTCTTAAGTGCCTTTTCATTCAAACTCTGCAACTCTTTCATCTCTTGCTCTTCCTCATCTCTTCCTCTCTTCATCTCACTGTGGGGGAGATGAAAGGAGACACTGGCACTTGGCACTGACTGTGAACTTCACTAGACATGAAGATAATAATTGTGTGTGTGTGTGTGTGTGTGTGTGTGTGTACGCCGCTTTATTGATTTTTACACACTGTTCAAATAACTATTGTTACCACTTAAAACTAGAAATGAGGAAAATACATTTTGTGCAGGGAAATGATTTCTACCAGGTTCTCAAGGACACACAGTTGACATGTTTTAAGTATCTTTTTTAAATATTTGACAGACTTTGCTTTCCATTTGTTACATAGCTGACCTTCCAAAGGTTGCCTTTTTATTTAAGGCCTCTTAAGGTGTGAGACCTTGAGTATTGGACAAAGTTATCCTGTCTTTCAAAAATTGGATTTATATTAAAACTTTTCTCCTGTTTGTCATCCATGAGGAAACCTGAATTTATATACCAAGACTGGATAATATTATGACTGAAAGTATTCATTCCGACTTTCTACATTTTTTTTATTTGTTTTTGTATATCCACTCATAGCATAGTGAAATTTCTCTTATGTGTTTTATTTGATTATTCTTAGGGGAATCTACAGCAGCTTATGGAGGTGTTGGAATGAATAAGTCAATTAAAAACGTGGTTTGAAACCAACAAATTATCGTACATTTAAATAACTTTGAAAATCGTAAAATAAAGGCACAAGTAAGTGCAAGTCATGATAGAAGATGAATTTCTGGATGTGACATTAGACCAGGGAATCTGCTGTGACTCTCATAAAATACAGTATGTGCACACCAAGTTGGCAAGGAGCATTGCAGTTCTGGGAAAAAGTCGACACATTCTGATGATAAAGCATTGTACAAGCACTCTGTGTTGTTCCCTGGTATAACTATATTTGAATTACTGTGTGGATGTATGGCACAACAACCATTATGCATACTATAAAAACAACAAAAAACTATTTTGGATGTCGAAAAAGTCACACACATTGAAATTCAGGGATCAAGAAAAAATTTACTTCTCAGACAGAGGGGGTGGCCGTTATGAATGAAGAGGAACCTTTAATTTGAAATAACCTTGTGTGCGCACTAATATTAAAACAAAATATGTGCACATCAATTTGTGATTTTGTGGAATGGGAAGGACAGGAAGAACTCAACCTATTTATATCAGACAGTTTAAAAAGATTTACAAAAAGAGGTAAAGAAATGAGGAAAGGTATTGTTAAGTACAGATAAGCATGTTGCTTCCACCTGCTCTATGTCTAACACTTCAGTCTGTTGTATGTTCAATGTTATGTATTGGTTTGTTTTATTTTGAAGTTCTAAATTAAGTATAATCAGTAGCAAGTTTAACTAATTTCTGTTTAGGCATAAACGTTGGAAAGCAGTTAGTAGCTGTGTCCAAAAGAATGCCTACATCCACCTCCAAATATCACAAATTGAAGGTGCTATATGAGATTGTGAGCATTTCTATTGCCCCTAAATGTCTGTCAATATAGCAACGGCCAGCAGCTCGTTGCTAAAAGTGCATACAAAAACAAATGTGTTGACAGAAATTACAGTGTTTACCTGAACTTAACATATAGAAGAAGTGGACATAGTCATCGTGACTTCAACCATTGCTTGTGGACTACGGTCCATCATCTGGGTTTTTGGCCGTCACCATCTTGCTAGCAATTTAGATGGTACACTCATGTTTACGTTGTTTACTTTGGTATAGAATCAGACATTCCTTTTTTTTTGCAACCAGAGGAGTCGCCCCCTGATGGCCAGGAGAGAGAATACAAGTTCAAGCCACTTCAGATTTGGCTTTACTTTACAGACCCAGAGCGTGGGTGCTACACTTCTGTGTCCACACATCAGTTGCACAGGCAGTGTGGAGCAGCGCCATGAGCTAGCTAGTGGTTCATGCTCACATGCACAAAAAGAATGCGTGGCCGGCCCTTCTCCATCAACAAAGCACAGAGAAGCACAAAACACACAGAGGGAGAGTTCGTTCTCTGCTCAGGTAGACATGACTCCTCTATATCTTTATATGGTAAATAGTTGTTTGCTGCTATATGAACACTCTGAATATAGACTTAAGCGCCTAAGAAAGATTCCTCTGTCACACACTCAATGGCTTCTGAGTTTTCGTCATGAGGAGTCCACAAGTGAGTCAGGGTGCTGGGGGTAGGGAGTGGCTTAGGGACAATTAGTCCCGCCCACTTTACTCCCCTCAAATTATTTAGCATGGCGCCTGGTGTGATCTTATTGCATGATGGTCTTTAGTTGTTTGTTTGTTTTCAATTTGTGTTTTCCCATATAATAGGGCAGCTTTGATATGGAGGTAAAGCAGGTCAACTGCTAACCACAGGTTGACAGTTCGATACCCAGCTCCTCCTGGGTCAGTGCGGTGTCAAGTGTTGTTGATAAAAGCTACCATTTTCCTTGCAATGTGCACTTATCTCACAGTAGTTTTAGAAGTAAAGCATTGACTTACAATATGTTGAGGAAATAATCAGCATGTCAGATATTCAGATGGTTTCCTGTAATATCTTATATCATGTATTTTGTATTTGTGTGGATCTGTTGTGGCAGGAAGGTTTTGACAGGTTTTAGATTGTTTCACTACATCTCGTTTGAACAAAATACAAAATATGAATGCATGTTCATTGTGATGATAAAAGTGGGCCGTTTTATAGTCTAATTATAGACACTATGTTTTTGTTGGCTTTTAAAATTTTCCCACGGCTTTGCTGATAAATGTGTCACATTGGAATGTAATTTTCAACCTAAATATGATTCTGATTTTCTCCCTCAGGAAATGCAGAATTGATAAATGTTGACTTCTGGGACATTGCTGTTTTGATTCATTTTCACAGGCAGAGTAACAGACAACAGCAGTTACTGGCTTCTTAATTACAGTTAATTTAGTCTCAACATAATAGTATTTCCATATGAAAAGGATAATGTTAGTAAATTATTTGACAAGAAGTCTTTTTCTTTAGATTCCTGGCCCTCAGGCTCAGTGTTTTTCCACACCAAAAAGTGTAGACAATTCTTCATATTTGTGTGGGTCTTTGCCAATCTAAATCATGTTGCTGATTATTTTCCAGGGATTAGAGGGATTTTTCCGGTAGAATGTAATAACCCCCGTATATTTTAACCTCCTTTTAATCAGCGGGGAAAAGGAACAATCAGTTACATCATTGAGATGGAGAGTGCAGCTTTCCCCCCAAGCCATAGTGTACTGCTTATTTATCCAGCATCTAAGGCTAGCCTGGTTTATTTTGTCTGACTGAGTGAAATTCCAGTATCTGCCCAAATTTCGACGGGGCGGCGGGCCTCGTCTGGCTCCTTTCTGTCCCAGCAGATGTGGAGGAGTGAATGGGAGGTGGTGCTGGTGGTGTGAGTGTGAAGCAAGGGGGGTGGGGGGGTAACCACCCTGCTGTGGTCTTCATAGTGGAAATGTTTCAGACTCGCAGTAATTGGATCATTTAAATGTCTGGGGATAGACACAACCCCAAAAACAGGCAAAGGGTTTAGTGAGAGACAAAACTGGCAATGAATAGGACTGTTTGTAATATTAATAAGAAACCTTTCTTTAAATACTATTGGTGATTGTTTTTCATTTGTCTGTCTTCATGTGTTTCCTTAAGTTCATAAGCTTAAGAAATCAGGCTGAAATGAGTAAACCTATTCAAAGGGGAACATGTAAGGTGTGTGGTTTGCTCAGTCATTTACCTGCACACATAGAATACATCCAGGGGCCAGAGAGGTCAGAGGGCCCCAGGGCGTCAGCCTTTGTTTGAGGTGACTGTTTGAAGTGACATCTCTTGTTGAAAAATGAATACATGGCAAAGACATGCAAAGGAATGACTCCAGAAGAGACGCTACTACAGGAATAGAACAGAAGTAGAATGGACATTGAACTGAAAGAGAGAAAATAGTGATTGTTGTTCGGTGTAATGACAACACACGTCAGTGGGGCCACAAAGCATTGTCAGACACATTTCTGGAGTTGGACGTCTGGCTAGTTAACTAGATAGCGAGTTATCAAGGTAGTTTCTCTGAAACCTGCTGTTTGGCTCTTTCTCTGCGTATCCATGCATTATCAACTGCTTATCCTGTTCAGGGTTGGCTGTAGTCGATCCCAGCTGAGATTGGGCGAAGGCAGGGAACAGGACAGGTCGCTGGAATATAACAGGGATTAAACAAAGAGCACACTTGGCCCCTTAGTTCCAGTGAAAGGAACTCTGAATGCGTCAGTGTACCAAGTGATGTTGGACAATTCCATGCTCCCAACTTTGTGGAACAGTTTGGGGACGGCCCCTTCCTGTTCCAACATGACTGTGCACCAGTGCACAAAGCAAGGTCCATAAAGACATGGATGAGAGAGTTTGGTGTGGATGAACTTGACTGGCCTGCACAGAGTCCTGACCTCAACCAGATAGAACACCTTTGGGATGAATTAGAGTGGAGACTGAGAACTTGTAACTAATTGTCTTAAAAAATAGCAAGACGAATAAGAGTAAAAAGTACAATATTTACCTCTGAAATGTAATTGAGTAGAAGTATGAAAGCAATGTCTTGAATACATTTTGTCATACATGCAACTAAATAGACCCCTGATAATAAAAAAAATATAAAATAGCAGTTTTTTGTCATATTGAGTAATGTTGCCTCAGTAGTCCTGTCAAAATTTGGTTCCTTGCTGTTGTTATTGCTGGGGAATTTAAAATGTCCCTTTTCTTTTTAAGTTTAATTATCGCCTGTTTTTCTTCCCAGTGTGGTGAAATAATAGTCTTTTTAATGTCATCCCTTTTTATTTTCTCTCCGGATATTTACTTTCAATTGTAACCAAACATATCCTCCATTATGTCTGAGATCATTAACCTTTGAGGAAAGTGTTTGACCTTTTCTGAAACGAAAATTTAATTAAAAAAAAAATGTAACTTCTAGATCAGCTTCACAAAAGCAACAAAAGCCCTGTTACTGTTGTGTAAATGAAAAACTAGTGTCACTGTAACATGTTCACATTCTGTGATCTATGACCTGTATGACCTGAATGGGCCTGAATGGCCCGTATTCATGGGTATATGGGTATGGGTATATGGGCATTTACATGTTCACTTGTATGTCACACATGTAAAAATCTTGATATCTGGTTTCAGAAACATGGATAAGATCTTATGACATATAACAAAATAAAACATTTATATAATTTAAATATGTATTTTAAGGTTTGATGAATTACAATTTATTATCATCCATTAAAATGAATCAACATTTTAGTCAGCATTTTGCTGCATTGATGGTGCTCCCTCTATTAATGCTATTCAGAGTTAACAGGCTCAGTTGACAATGTTGGTAGTGGTGGTAGCACTAAGAAAGGTCTGTAGCTGCTTAGGTGCACTGTGACCTGTTGCTAGCTATATTGATGACCTCAATATAGCATTATATACATTACTCTCCTCATCACAGTTAGCAATGTATGGAATGCTGTGAGTTTTGGTGGTGAATTTCCTTTATCGGGATGATCTTAAATATCGTTACAAGCGCCTGATTAAAAAAAATGAGAAATGCATTCTTTAAAATGTGTTTATGCAGAGACCATGTGATTTATGATCATTTTATTAAAGATTATTTGATTGTTTTTCACTAAAAAGGAGGTTCACTAAAACAGATTTATCTGTGATACAATAAAATGTAAAGTGATCCCAGTCCCAGTTCAAGTGCCATTTCTAGAGTTT
Source organism: Eutrigla gurnardus (assembly GCF_963514095.1). Classification (NCBI taxonomy): domain Eukaryota; kingdom Metazoa; phylum Chordata; class Actinopteri; order Perciformes; family Triglidae; genus Eutrigla; species Eutrigla gurnardus. The sequence goes on from NC_139926.1 coordinate 3,420,442, forward strand.
AAAGCATATTTTGATGATTATCGGGATTATTGCGATTATTATTAAATTATTTTCATAATAATCACCAAGATAACCCAGACACATCATTTTTATATCATCCCATGTCTAACTACAACTTATGGAATTATGGACTGATATAATGACAGTTCATGCTTAGCGAGTCCTTTGTGTGTAGCATTTTGACGAAAGTCAAATTTAATAATAATGAATTAAAATAAAGTTGTAACAAACCCAGAACAAAACACTGCCTAGACAGTGTGAGATTTTTAATCGAAGGTTTTTATAATGCAAACAATTCTGTTTCAGTAAAAAAAAATAGTCAAACTTTTCAGCCCACATTTTTTGCTGTATGTTTGTGAAGTTGTCTGACGCCTGAATCTACCACAGTAAAACACACAAGATCTATGCAGTATTATACATTATAAGAGGTTTTTGCACAGTCTGCTTGAGGTCACAGCTACAACACAGCCTGTGATTGGTCAACAGACTCAATCCAAGCATTTTAAGTGTGCATGGGTCATGAAAAGGAAGTCCGTTCTGCTCTATGATATGTGACACTTTATTTACCATAATTTCTCAACTTCATTAATCTGATCCGTATATGATAAACCAACTTGTCCAACTCAGCCAAATTTAAAACCTTTTTTTCTTTCTTTTCAAATTTCCAATGTTTCTACTCTGGTTTTTCAGAAGCAAAAATTGAAAACTCACATCAGAATAGGCAGATGGGTATGCACTTATTGAGTGAAGCATTGACTCAGCATGTACTGAAATGACTTATTTTGGGAATCTGTGACAGCATCAAAGGTTATGCTAACTAGCTGCCACTTTCTGAGTGGAACGCAGATGTTGAATGTTGAAAAGGGACAGATAGCATCGTAATGGTTGATGAAGGGCTCAGGCTGGTTGGACATCCTGATTGGTATCAAAGCCACGGTGTCCATACACACACACACACACACACACACACACACACCCACAGCAGGCGGGCATTCAGACTTGGATGAACAGTGCAAATATATTGGCACAATAACAACCAACACCTATTATCACCGTTTCAAATCAAAGCACTTCACTAAATAGACAAACAACAAATGATAAAAAATCACTGCTTTCGCTGCGCATTGTCAAATTGAATTTTCTTTTAGATGTGTCAAACAATAATCAGCTGGTTGTTCCTTGGGTCTGTCAAAATTGGGTCCCAAATTGATTTCTCTATCCTTCCCATGCCAAATATGGGCTGGTAAGTCTTTGATCTGTATCAGCGAAGTGTTAAATCTGTTTGATCTCTTCGATTAGCCCCCAACGTGGTGTCTAGACACAAGGCCAGCGGGGTGAGGAGCTCCCATTCTCTTTGTTTCTGTCTGCTGTGCAAGTCCTCGCTCTACTAACCCCTGAGGGATGCACTGCATACTTCAAAACAGACCACAACACACAACCAGACATCCAGTGTGTTTAATTGGACTGGTAATTATTCGGATGTGATAGCATCACTTTGCATATACTTTAGATATCAATGGTAAATATTGCACTTTTTAATCGTCTTACTGTTATTTAACACAATTTGTTACAAGTTACTTTGAGATTTTATATTAAAAAAACAAGTTTGGATTTGATATGTTTTTGTGATGAAATATATATTTTGAAAGATTAGTTTCTCTAAACTTGTCAGGTGTTTTATTTAAATAACTCTCCGGCTCAAAAATGGAAAATGATGCACCAGCAGTAAACCATTAGTAACACTAAACTGAGCAGCAGGATTAACGCAAGAAAGAGGCACATTTGAGACCACATTGATATTGTGCCAATCACGAATGTTCAAATGTTCACCATGCATGATAATCATTGGCAGTTAATTCCTACTGGTTTTAATGTCATTGGTGTCTCATTGGGACTGTCCTCACCGCCACTTAAAATTGCACTTCCGATGTTTATGTCAGAAGTGACCTGACTTTGGTACCAGAGACGGCAGGCATCACTGTCCATGATTACTGTGATCTTTCCTGAACCTTAAAATCACAGTGAAATAGCAGGTAGAGTTTCTCCAGCTTGTTATGGGATGTATTTGGAGTGGAATTAAATATGTTTTTGTTTTGCTGCTTCCTTTGCACATAACTTGTCCTGATGCTGAGAAGTTTGTAGAACTGGAAACTGTCTTCCATAATGTTTGTGTTTAAACAATGTGCATTGTGTTTCTGTGTTGAACAGTGTTGGGAACGTTACTTTAAAAAAGTAATTAGTTATAGTTACTCACTACTTGTTCCAAAAAGTAACTGAGTTATTAACTGAATTACTTTATAATAAAAGTAACTAGTTACCAGGGAAAGTAACTATTTGCGTTACTGTAAAAAAAAAGTTGCTTTATGTCAAAGAATTTGGATTTTTCTGAGCAGTTTTCTCAAGTCAGTTGAAATGAGTACAACAGACATCTCCACCTTGAAAATGCCAACTTTTCATCGGATTGCTCCGGACTCGCCATCTCTGCTGCTTCTTCGAATTAGGGATGGCCAAAACTAAAAATATTTTTGACCGACCACCGAGCCTCATTAACCGGTTGAAACCGGTTAACTGATCAGATTAAAATGCGCTATTAAAATGCCCCCCACCCCTTGATTTAGATTCGCGCTTGCTGCTTATCTCTCTCCCGTTCTGTCTCCGACTCACTCACACACACTCTGCCCCGGCGCCGCCCTTCCACTCACGTCACTTTTTTAAATCCCCTACAGCGCGAAACATCGAGTCCCGCGGCTCATTTAGGAAAATGACAGCTCCAAGACGCTGCTTGTTTAGTTTGAGGAGATGGTAGTGCTGATAATAATAAAGCAAGATGATTATTATCATGACCTTATCTGTTACCATTGAAAATCCTGAAATGTAGTAATGTCCGAATCCAAGCCCATCCAAGATAAAACGGGCACCTTCGGAATGCGTAAAAGACGCGCCGGTGTGAAATGTTTTTATTTGGGCTATTAAGTATAATTTATGAAAAATTCAGTGTTAGGGATAAGTTGTTCATTTCACACAAAAAAGATCTTGTAATGAGATGGCAAACTGTAGTCTTGTAGTCTACTCCTATAGTCGCGTAGCGTGTAGTCTTGTGTATAATTCTTTGAAACGGCGTTATTCCAAACACTGGTGTTGAATAAGCATACAAAAGCAGACATGTATCTTTAGAAAGTTTATTTTCCACAAAAAATAACAATAGAAACGATACAAAATACGTGTGTGGAGTGTAGTGTGTGCAATATGCAATATGTTTTGGTCGTCTGTGGGATTGGCCCTCCATTACTGCCACCACGCTATTACCATTGGTAAACTAAATGGATAATACAATGTATAGTTTGACAAGGCGACACATTTTAAAAGTGAAACTTACCAGGAACAGTACCATTAGCACTAGCAACGTTTCATCCACCATGTCCTCGAGGACTTCTGTGACAGAGTTGAATGCCCCGGTTGTCTGGCACACCGGTCGGTCGCCGAGGACAGAGTCCTAAATGTCAAATTGTGGATTTCTCCATGGCCGTCCACGACCGCTTTGCCCAAGGTCCTTGTTTGGGGTGCTGTAATCTTTCTTTAGCTTCTTTACTTTATTGTTGATCCGCTCAACCATTCTGCTGTTGGCAAATAAAAACAACATTATATCAGCCCCAAGCTGCACCGGGCATTTGCCTGGTATGCCACACAGTCCAGCCCTGATCAATTTAAGCAATAATTTCCTATTTGAGATCTCCTGCTCGCGGAGCCACATTCTCACTCCAAATGTGTCAAATACCTTTGCTTGGTGAGTGCTCCTCCACTTCATCTATGGCACTCTAGCTACTGCTCCACCAGCAGTTTTGTGTGTCAGAGTGTGTTAGAAATGAGACTGTGCCAGCAGAGACTACATGTATCCATTTCATCGGCCACCTACTCAAGTGCAAATAAACGGCTGAATATGAAATGCATCCTCATCAATGACATCATATGCCTTTTTCACTAATGGAAAGATAGCTAGTTTTCAATGCAAGTAAGTAGAGGATGGCAGTTCTGTAGTTGAGCATAGCCCCCTTGGCTAACCAGAGATGGAGAAATATAGAAATCCAAGCTGAAACATCTAATTACGCCCCAGTGACGTCAGATGATGGCGCATCATGCCGGAAAAACAATATTTTACAGCTGTGAACACAGCTTTCTCTGTCAGAAAGCCATCATTTACTAAATGAACATCACGCTGGATTGAAGAAGACTTGAAACTAGAGATTGAGACCATAAACTCATGTTTACAATGTTTACTGAGATAATACACCAAGTGAGAAGTAGGATCATTTTCTCACTTCCATGCAATCAGACTTCTTTTTTTGCAACTAGAAGCGTTGCCCCCTGATGGCCAGTAGAGAGAATGCTCTAGATACTTCAGCCTGATTTAGAGCAGGTGTGTCAAACTGATCCAGTAAAGGGCCGCTGTGGCTGCAGGTTTTCATTCCAACCAAGCAAGAACACACCTGATCCAACCAATCAAGGTGTGAAGGCCAATCAGGTAGGTGAATAAGTTGAGTCAGGTGTGTTCTTGCTTGGTTGGAATGAAAAGCTGCAGCCACAGCGGCCCTTTACTGGATCAGTTTGACACACCTGATTTAGAGCCAAATAGACCATAAAGCAGGGCTTTGGGGCGGGGCTACTTTGTGATTGACAAGTTGCTACCAGTGTGGTAGTTGCAGTACAGTTTTCAGTTCATCGCAGTGAATTGTAACATTTTGGTCACCTAGAAAGGTTGTATGTATTGTTTTCAGCTTGAAGTGTCCAACAACATTTAAATGCAGCTTCAACCAAGGTGCTTTTCTTTCTTGCATCAAACTAAACTATTCCATTATTGAAGGCAGTAACAAACAACTCTACAGTATGTTGTTGTTGTTGGAGGCTGGAGGATATAAAACCCTCATTTGGACTGGCTGGCATGAAACAAACATGTTGAGTGTGACCGTTCCCAGTGATGGTCCACCATCTGAAAGCGGGTTAGCATGTCACAGTTGGAGGCCTTTTGCTGTATTCTGTGAAAAACACCAAGTCTTTCAGTGCAGGCTAAAAGTACACTCAGGGGGAAAAAAAAAAGTGTCAAACAGGAGAGGAGTCCCGACTGAATACTTTATGACTCACAGAAAGAGCAGCAGCAGGTTTCCACAGCCATAGTAACAACTGTGAAAAATTCAATTCCTCCTGCCTTTCCCATTCAGAGTAAGGAGGATTAAGGCACACCCGGCATCCCCGCTGGTCCTGTTCGGCTCCCTCACATGCCCCAACATACAGGAGCCATTCAGAGGGTGGCCATTCTTAATGCCTGACTTATGCCCATGCTGCCATTTTAGTGACATCTGCACAGCATCCAGCAATCCTTTTTAAACGGCCTTTCCATTCTTCTCCGCCGTTGTTTTTCTTTTTTTCCTCCGTCTCTGTTATTAAATCTAATCGGGATGACATGTCTCACCTTTTTCATCCCTCCTTTGTGCCCCATTTTCTTCTCTGGCGTCGGCCGCGGGGAGCAAAACGAGGTCGACCTGTGTGTTTACACTGGTGTGGTGCCTCCTCCCTACTGTGGTATTGATGTGGCATTATGGGGCCTGGGACTGAAGAGGCACAGAGAGGTAGACAGAAGAGTGAGAGGCTAAAAAAGATTTATTTTAGTTAGTGGTGTTTTTCAGAGCCTATAAGAGCCCAGGGTCGAGGGGACCGCAGTTTGTCCCCCTCTGAGCTTTTTTTCCCCCTGCCCAGCACCTAATAGGAAGGGACTGGATATGAGTAAAAAGAGATTAAAGGTTGGTGTGTGTGTGTGTGTGTGTGTGTGTGTGTGTGTGTGTGTGTGTGTGTGTGCGTGTGTGAGTGTTGGATTTTGCAGACAACAGCATCCCTACTGGTCATTCCCAGAGCTGAGTGCTGCAGATGATCAAAGATGGATTTTCTGCTTGAGTTTCCACAGAGCTGTCAGTCCCATGATGCAAATACTATTGGGTTAAAGTGATGTGTCCCAGTTCCAGTTAGTCTGTCCTGGTGTTTATTCGCAGCCTGATTGACAAGTTCCAGACTAGACAGGACCCATGAGGCCACTGACAGACTTTGATAATATTCCATCCCAGAGAGATTTGTTGGAGGAGTTAGTAACATTTGATTTGGCGTATTGATTTTTTGCTACTTTTGGGCATTTTCTGTTTTTCTATGCATCTGTGGTGTACGTACAAATTTTGCTTTTTCTTTCATTTGTATTCATTAGAATTCAGAATAAACAACAACATTAAATAGAAAGTGTTTCAGCAGAGCCAAAAGAAAAAACAAATTGAAGGTCACTCAGTGGAGCGTGTGGAAATGGCAGAGTGGGCATCACTTTGCACACATACGGAAATATTCTATTCATGGCCTCGTTGGGTTCAAAGTACTAACAAAATGAAATCATCCCATTTCAGTGTGTTTTGAACCGTTTAAAAGGATGCATGAGTGATGTTTCATGGTATTAAGTATTAATGCAGAGTCGGCTGTGATGCCTCCATCTGCCGTCCCACTGGCCGGACTGGAAGATCTCAAATAAAAGAAACAGATGGAAAAATAGACAACATTGGCAGGAGAAAGCATTCTGCCCATCGTGAGCAGCACGTGTGTTAGAAATGGAAGAGACACATGTAATCTCAGAGCGTGTTGTGCTATATAAATTCCTCTTATAGCTGCCCAGGGTGCTCGGTTCCTACCCAGTAAATAACTCGTGGAAATACAAGCTGGCTAAAAATACAGTCATAGAAATGTCCTAAAAGAGTTGTTCCATTTGTCCGATTGCACTGATTTATTATTAATATCAGGGACCAAATGTAACGAGAGAAAGCAGTAGAAGATGCATTGGGGACATAGTTGGACTGTTAATATCGCATGAAGAAACTTGGATTTCTTTTACTGCTGAAAAGATGTTTGCACATAGATCTCGTTCTTGAACATTTACCCAATAAATTCAAGTAAACATGTTTTTAAAGATTGCTGCCAGATCTGTATCATGTATATCGTTGCAAATTGCTTATTAAGTGAACTACTTTAGCTAAATGCAGCCAAACGTTTAACAACATTTTAACAGTGAATTTCTTTTGAATGAATTTAGAGACAAACGTTCTCGAACCAGTTATTTCCTTTTCTGTGACCTCAGCTCCTAATGTCACATCCTCCACCGCTCAACCTGCAGGTCATTCAGCCTGCAGGTCACTCAGTCTGCAGGTCACTCAGCCTGCAGGTCACTCAGTCTGCAGGTCACTCAGCCTGCAAGTCACTCAGTCTGTAGGTCACTCAGCGTGGAGGTCACTCAGTCTGTAGGTCACTCAGTCTGTAGGTCACTCAGCCTGCGGGTCACTCAGTCTGCAGGTCACTCAGCGTGGAGGTCACTCAGTCTGTAGGTCACTCAGCCTGCAGGTCACTCAGTCTACAGGTCACTCAGTCTGTAGGTCACTCAGCGTGGAGGTCACTCAGTCTGTAGGTCACTCAGTCTGTAGGTCACTCAGCCTGCGGGTCACTCAACCACATGATGCCGACCCGTTGAATGCTTATGTAGATCTACACATGTGCTGTCTATCATGTTTCGTGTGCCGTGCCCAGAGTCCACAGCTCCCTCCAACCACAAGTACTGAATTGCTGTGAAATTTGTCTGTGACAGATAGCAAGAGACGAGTCATCTATCAAACTGACGCAGTAACATTATACAAGAATTTGAATTCTTGCTGAAATGTCAACTTGATCCTGTGAGTCCAGATGAAAGTGAACAAAGTGTGTCATTCTGTAGCTGCCACAGCAATAAGAACAGGGACCCTGAATTGTTTTTTTATGAAACATACACATTAAATATTCCAAAAATCAAGTTAGCCGGGGTAGAGGATGTTAGCATGGGAGCTCAAAGTTACAGTTGGACATTAGCTTCACATATGCGGTACACATGGGCTCCTACTGTGCTTTTTATTCCATGTCATTATATTCTAGTTTTTAAGCTGTGACTGTAATTATGAAATTACATTTATGTAATTAAAGTGGTTAAATAATTAAAAGCAGAACACAGAGCTGGAGATCATGCTTTTGATTGTGTTTGATCAGTTTAATTCTAACAATTACATATATAATATTTGTAATTAGAAATCATTCTAAAATTATCATGATTTAATCAAATGTTCAAAATACATTAGTATTATGGAAATTAAACGCTTTTACATTGGAATCAACTGATTAACCAGTGATTATGTTATCATTTATTTTAATTTTGACATTAATTTAAAATAACATGTGTGTGTTTGTGTCATTTGTATTTGTTATTCATTATTATGATGCACATGAATAATATCTGCATTAACTTCATTGTGTCCCTGCTTTATTGACCCAAGTCGGCTCAATATGTTAAATCAGAGGTCACTGTTATTTATTTATGCAAATTATTCAAAAGTGTATTTGTCAGGCACACAAGTAAAATATGTAGAGGATTGTGCTGTAGTGTTGAGCTAAAAGACTAATGAAAAAAGAAACATATCAAGATTAATAATAAATCAATATTCAAAAAGAAACACCAGCAACAAAAAAAGTAAAATATATATCATGTCACAAGAGCAATCGTTGATTGGAGACAAGGCTACAGATAAGCAGAGGTCAGACGACAGTTCACCCTCTTGTACACAACATTCCTGTTAAATGTGAGACATTTTGAAATGGCACCCTTGTATGATGTTAAAGAAATCCAGCAAGAATCCACGGACTCAAGGATGGCAGAGTTTTTCTGGAACACTTTGACCACTAATCAAAAAGCAGGATTGGTGTAGCGGAGTGACCAGTTGTGGAAGCTTTAGGAAGCTTTATCCCACTCCACCGCTGTAATTTCTTCGTCTTGATCCCTGCCGTCAGCCACAACTGGGCCTGGAGGCTTTGTTCAAGAGGTCAGGGTGTCGGGATTATCTGAGAAAAAAAGGAGGGGAGAAAAACTGCTTGTACTCCCCCTCCCCTTTCCTCCCCTCTCACCAATGGCCTCCATCTATAAACTTGTGCCAGCTGTTGCCTCGTGCTAAACCCTGCTTAAGAGAAACCGACCTAAAAGGCCCAATCAGGAGTGCCGTGAGGCTCCACCGTGGGGTTAGTGCGCCACCACCGACTCTGGCAGGGGCCGACAGTGCAGCGGCCCAATTCAGACTAACTCCACTGTAGTACACAATGGAGGTTTGATTCTGACTCTGGATCAAACCACACTGACACACAGAAGTTAGTCTAAACTCTGACATTATTTATACCATTAAAACTAATTCCACAAACTTGCATTGAAAATTGTAAAAAAAAAAAAAAAAAAAAGGATTCTGTATGTTATCTTCTAAAATCAGGGATTTTAAATAAAGTATAATTTCACCAGAAGCAGTTCTATACTCTGTATTCACAACCCAATCTGGCACAGAAATGTATGTCGGAGCCTTTTTTTCTTTCGCCTCAGCTATGGCTCGGAGAGAAACAGGGAAGCAGCGAGGAGAGAATGGAGACGATGGAGGGACAAAAAGGAAAGGAAACGCTGCGTCCATTTGCGAATGCAGACACAGTGTTTGGGAGACTGGACGGCTGCGGGGGGCGAAAGCTTGGTGGGACCGACGATCAAAAAAGCATGTGACAGTTTGGGGGTGAGGGAAAGGCCCGTGGGACAGACTCATCCCGAGTTCAGGCAAGGGTTAGTGTGGCAAGAGGAGGGAGCTGCTGCTGTCATCATGACTGATCCGCCTCCTCCACATCATCAGCATCATCAGCATCACCGACATCGCCAGTCCTGCCACAGAAATCTGCATCAGCATCCCTCAACTCTTCATGAACCCTGACGAGTCTGTTAGTTTAGACACGAGGTCAGGAGGTCTTTGGGATAAGTTGTTTGTGTTTTAATCCACAAAAATACGGGGTGAATCAGAGGACACGCTGACCTGAAATAACTTCCGAGGTGTTCACTGGATCGCTTCACTGGGATTTCCTCAAATACTTCGGCCTGTAAGAGAGTTTATATGTAAATACAGTCATCTAGATATATAAAACAATTAACTTTATATCATATTGTAAGAAAGTAAGAATTTGTTTAATACACCTTTATAAATAATAATTGTTTTCTATAATATATTATACAATAAACAAATACTTTATATAGATCACATCCAATATGAATACACACAGATATAATAATGAGTATAATAATAATTATTATAATCACTATTATAATCATTATTGTTATTATTATTATAAAATAAATATTAAATAAAATTACTGACCTTTCCTTACTGACTTAGTTGATACTAAAATGTGTTGGAAAAATTGTTTATACACTGAATAAGTAATAAAAAAAAAAGCATTTTCAACATGCATTTAAAAAAGCATTTGACAAATGAATTTAATAAAAAATATTAAAAAACAATGAAAAATGTTTTATATTTATATATTTAAACAATGAAAAAATAATTTAAAAATGACTAACATTTGACAAAAGTATTTAATAAAAAATATGAATGTAGTAAGAAAGCATAGAAGTCATAGAAATCCAAATGTTATGTGTCTTCAACACGACTAATTATTTAGAATTGGATACATAATATAATATTCCCCTTAATTGCCCCTGGGGACAAATTACATTTTTTAATTAAATACAATTGAAAATGAACCATTTACAATAAAAGCAAAGACATATATGTATTTATTGATTTATTACCACTTTACTTACAATTTGGAGACAGGGTGTGCTATACTTCTCTGCCTTAATAAACACTTTTTTTGTTGTTAAATGGTTTTCAATAATTCAATAATAAATTTAACCCAACCGTCACCCTAAAATATAACAAATTCAGATGAAATAGTAATATGAGATGACGACTAATAACTAATTAACTCATCATTCAGGAGTGACACCAAACAGAGCGCTGAACGCATTAGCTTCAGTCAGACAGGGGACCAAAAATATTTTGTTTATTCATTTATATACATTTTTTGATCATTTTGATTTGACTATTATTTACTTCTTTTATTATAATCTATTATATCATTATTTTATAACAAGATTGAAGGAAGGAGAATGAAGCAATGTTAAAACTTAAAATTCATCCAGACTAGAATTCATGCCTCAATGCCTCAAACAGCATAATTACACACATATTTTCATAAAGAAAAACGTAAACAACACGTGAGTCCCCTGTCTTCTGGGCCTTTTATCCCTGGCAGTGAGACACATCACATATTATAAGATAATTAAAAAGCCTGTGGAGCGATTACGTTATTCTGACTCGTCGGGGGCAGCCATGGCAGCCCAGACCTGGCTTCAGTAATCTCCCAAATATGGAGCGCTGGCCTTGTCCAATCACATGGCCTGATCTGCTCAGCTCCCACAGATACAAGCTGGTTCATCTAGGGTTCATCTAGAGTTCATCATGGCGGCCATGGCGGCACCAAAGTTCGTTTTGCTTGTGAACTCGTTGCCGAGATAACCTGTTGAGATGAAGGTTGTCGTGAGGCTCTCAGCACTTTCCCCGTCAACATCACGGATTTCTTGCAATTTTACACTCGTTTCATAGCAGTTTATTCCACGACGACTCAGCCTCTCCAAATAAGGCAATGCGTGTGCCGATACAGGACATTCCTCCAATCCTGAGCTCCTAAAAATGCTTTTCCACACCTGAACCACCACGAACACAAACCCAGTTATTGAAGTCCCTAATAGAGTAATCTGTGCTTGGCCTGGTTTTTGGTGCATGTGCTGACTGCCATCAGCATTCAATACGGCAGGCCCAGCTATCAGAACACCCAGTCCTAAATTAAACATTACAGATTCCCCACAAGGGACTATTTTCTTTCCGCATCCCCCCCGGGATGGAGGGACATGTGGAGCGGGAGCCGGACAGAGGACGTGTGTCTGAGCGTCTCGTGTGAAAACCGTCCCTATTCCCCCGCTAGTTCTTCATCTCCCCTGAGAGCATTACAGTCGTAATACCTCGGAGGCCACAGCTCCGCCTCTGAAACAGACTGCCAACCTTTCACCCGTTAATGCTGTGGAGCAAGGACTGCCGAGCAATAACCAAACCAGGCAACGACGCGTTGTCACCGGATCATTATGGGCTGCTTTGCTCTCACTTAAAGCTGTCTGACTGCATCTAAAATATATTTCTTCAATGCCTGATCGTCCTCAACTCTTTCTAACCCTAACCCTAATAGTAGCAATGACACACTGTAAAAAAGTCATTCTTATTTTCAAGAAGTAGTAGTGGGACAAACAGGGCAGCAGTGGTGGAAGTAATATTCAGATACTTTATTAAATTAAGTAATAATAGTATCATTTCACAAAAAAATATAATTTAATTAAATGTAACTTAAAATCCTAACAAATTCATATCTACACAACTTTGTATTATTATAGCTAGCTTCAGTTGCTTTACCAATGAGACGTATTTTATGAACTGATTGTCAAATGACTGTTTGAGTGTTATCAATTGAAAGCAAAGTTTGAAAAAAGAACTATATATACACCAAGGAATATAATTATATCATTTTATTATATCATTAAGACCAAGAGAAAAAGTAGTTGTATTACATGTTTTCTGAAATAATATATTTTTTTTAATTAAATATGTGATGTTTTTAATGTATTTTTGTTGACATATTAGAGTCAAAGGTTTCTACAGAGGGAATTTTGGATAGCTCTCTCTTCTCTCTACTCCATGAATCATAAAAAAACTGTTAACAACTATTTACAAAAATATATTTTCTCTATGTTTTCAGGGAAAAAAATATTCAATTTTGATTTAATTGAGAATATAGACGGGAATGAAAGTGCAAAGTTTGGTGAATGGAAGTGCAGCTGAAGTGAAGATTTTTGGCTAATTAAGAGAAAAACTGCCTTTAAATTTGCTACATTTTGGAGACATTTTGTGAACAGGGTGAAAATAGTTTGAGAATTAAAAGTTCTCTGGGATGTTTCACATTCTATAATGCAAACTTTTGAATTCAGGAGACATCTGCGGACGTGAATAGAGTAAAGTAATAAAATAAACACTTCAATATGTAGTCTGAAAGAAGACATGCTATGGATGCAAAATTGACCAGTGAATGAAAAACAATGTTTCTGCCTGTAGCGTCTCGCCTTAATCCTCTACCTTGCCCATCTTAAAACCAAACTGAACTAATACAAATACAGAGAAGATATAAGAATGGATTTGAGAATTGACCAACAAAATACTGAGAATATTCCCAATGGCAACTGTTACAGACTATTCCTGAACTCAGAATTCTATAATATGATAATGTCTCAAATTACCTTGCTGCTTACACCTAACATATAAAACATGCGTGTGAATAATGTCCAGACAGCATTATGACTATGAAGCTACTAAAGGGTCAAATTGTAATAATGATCAAAACAACAAAATGCAACTGGCTGAGCGCTAATATAAACAAGCCAGGAGAATGATGACTCCAATTGTCTCTGGCAGTCCCAGTTTATGATATGGAGATAATTTAGTTTTGATTAGGCCACAAAGTTATTCAATATAGCATAATGTGCTTCAGTGGCTAAACTCAATACAGCTCAATCAAGCGTCTGTGTGATATTTCAGTAATGATCTGGGCCAGTGGGACTGATTGGGCATCCATTGTGATGGCTTGTAAGCGCCCTCATCATATCTGTATCACAGAGCCTGGTCGCCGAGCTCACCACCACAGCACCAAGCTGTTATGTAGGTTAGTGATTTAATCCAAGAGGAAATAAATAAATAAAGTGTTTAGAGCGAGGTGAGTGCTCGGTCAGCTGGCGTGCTCAGCCCACACACTGCCACAGTTGTGTCACATCCAGGAGGCAGCCATTAGTCCTCTGCTGAGCTAATGTGGAGCGAGTGTGCCGTCTACCGTACGAACCGGGGACCGATGGAAAACCGCTAGCTGAACCCGCGCTACCTCCCACATCCAATAATGCTATCAGTCAGACTAATTGACCCCGTCATTATTAATCCTCGACATGGGGTGTCTTCACTTGCGTGGGCGACAGGAAATGAGTAAAGTTTTATTACATATTTTCTTTGATAAAACTGACGTTTTAGGCTGAAAAACGCACAAGCTTGAATGTTGGTCATGTGTTTAAGAACAACAACTGATCCCATTATGTGCTGTCAGAACAGATGACTAAAGATGATAATGCAAGCACTTTATTCTTAGATTCATTCACAAAATTAATTTAATATGTTAAACTTGAACTACAATGTTGGTTGGTTTTGCATTTGATTAAAGAGTTTTTAATTAACTATTTAAACATTGAAACAGTTCAACTCTTCATATGAATACATTTATTTGATTTAAATTCAAAATTTAGTATTGAATTTGTTTCTACAATTAAACATTTATTTTTAATTATTAAACATTAACATGCAGTTCAACTCGAGAAAGAGAAATCTAATTTAGCAGCATGCAAATTACAAAGCAAAATACTTTAATAGAGTGTAATTACATGTGACTCACATTTTCTTTCTTTTGTTTTTTTTTTACACAATAAAGTTCAATTTAGATTTCACAATAAGACTTGATTTTTAAAGTATTTAAATATGAATATGTATAATGTATAAAAAGGTTTAAAACATTTTTTCCTACATTGAATTGTAATTTGAATTTTAAATAATTCTAAAGTATCAAAACAACTCTTTTTATGGGGAAATAGGATTTCATATTTGAATTTAAATAACATTATGGTTGAATTACATAATATTAAATTATATATATAATTATATTATATTCAATTTATATATATAAAATTGTATTTATCTCTTTCTTTGATGCATTATTACGGGCTTAAAATGTCTTTATTTTATTTGTATTAAATTAATTGATATATATCAATTCATTGAATATATATATATATATATATATATATATATATATATATATATATATATATATATATATTTATCTCTTTCTTTGATGTTTTATGACTGGCCTAAAATGTCTCTGCTGTGGAATATAACAGTTATTATATTCACCTACATTGAATTGGAATCCGATTACTGGTCGAGGACTTTACTGAACATTTTATAAGTTGACTTTGTGTCATGAGGATTTCTTCACATGTGAGGATTTACTGGGTGAAAGGCTGTTGGCCTTCTTTCCACACCACATTCCACACAATTTCAGAGCGGGACTCCTAACACTGTAATGCTGACTGGGGGGGGTTAGGAAATGCAAATGAAAGGAGTCCAAGGTGTTCACCTGTAGAATCATTCTTCTCCTCTGAACAAGGTTAAGAGCCCGAAGCTGTCATTGCTATAAAGTGTGAACTTTCCTCCATACGAGGCCGGGACATGGAAAAGCACCGGGGGGCACCGTGTCAGAGAAAATACTACTCCAGCGATTGAAGTGTGGACTTAAAGCTGTGATGGAAAAGGGCAAAGCAGCTCTGGCAATCGCCGGCTGAAATGCTATATATGCGTTGCCACAGTGAAAGTGCATTAGCCTTTTTTCGCACACAGCCCGTTCAACCCTGTCCAAAGCCCCACCGCTGTATGTTATGAAAATACATCAAGAGGTGAGTTTGGATTTATGTGCATGTGTGATTTCCAATGTCCCCTCCATTCCTCAGTAGTTGTGTCGAACACGACGTCTGTCTTACTCTCCGTCTCTCGGCGACCTCTCGGTGACCAGCCACTCGGTGACCAAGCACTCTCGCCCACTCAACCACCGAAGGACAAGACACCGAGAATGCTCCTCTCAGACAGGCAACGCCGAAATATGTTGTTCATTTCAAAATATTTTACTTTCGCCCTGAAGATAATTAATGTTTCATGCAAGGTGACATTCAAGTGGAAAGCATGAAAATGAATTACATTTACAAGGTAAAAAAAAAAGACAATGCTATGCAATGCTAGGACATGTATTTCTTTTTAAGCTTCTTGTAATTATTTATGAGGTTCTACTTGGCATTTCAATCCCATGATCCCTTGAGTAAGAGAGGAAATGTACGCAACTAAAATTAATTATGATAATAGTAATAATAATATAACATGCTTTGTAATACTATAAAAGCCATGCTGTTATATTGCATTGACTGTTTACATGCAGGAAGAAATCACAGACGTGTGTTGTTTAGGTATTAGTCGCTTTTGAGTAAATAATATTCTTCAAATGTAATGAATAAAAACATGTTACATATGTTTTAAGTAACGTAATAAGGGAAGTATCATGAGAATAAATGTATCTACATTTGGTCATTTTGGACCCCAGTTAAATTATGAAACTTAAACTCAATGAATTAAAAAAAAAAAAAAGTTTTCAATGCTTTCATTTATTCAAACTTCAAATTGTAACATTGATCCTAAAAATATGTCAATATATAATCTTTTAAAAATGCACTCTTGTTTTATTTCTTGAAGCTACTTTATTTGAGTTTATTTGACCTAAAACTAGTTAAAAATGTGAGTGATGTTCTTCGCCGGAAAATTAGACTCTTCCTGAAATTTCCATGTTTTCATGACGGTTTTCCATGTTACTTAGTGAAAGTAATCCATGTATACATAATGAATAATTTAAAAATCACAGATTTTAAAAGATATTATATGAATGACATTTCATTTTAAATCAATTCCTAAATATGATTTGATATGAATATTTGCACAAGGATTCAGTTCATTTTGGCCTTTGAGTGAAATGATATCTGATTTAGCTCACATTAATTTAAAGTTAAAAACAGTTTGACTTAAAACGGGAAGCTAACTTTGGATGCAACTTGAAAGTTAAATATGTATTATTATATTATTATTCATTATTATGCATTATATTTAATTGCGCAAAATGTGGAACATTTTCTTATGAATCTTCTCCCCTAAATATCGACCTGACTGTGTGAAACAGCGTATTTGAAATGCTGTGTGTCAACAGCCTGTTTGCTGCTCTGTGTTTATGTGACCTTAACACTGAGCACAAGAACAAAGCTGAACCCAGAAATCACAGCTTCACCTGGTTCTGTAAAAATATGGGAGGTGGTGTGACTCTGCTGAGAAAGAGAGAGAGAAGAGACAGAGGCAACCCCATAATAATAACAATAATAATCTAATAATAATAATGATAATGGCCTATAGCTGAAGGGCCACAGCACTCTCTGGCACACGGTGGCCTACATACACCCTGAGTGAACTTGTTAAATGAAGAGCTGCCTTTCAGATCCTCCTGTCCTCTGTGTTTCATATGTAAGTCGAATAATATATATAATACACGTTGTACTATGAGAAAGCCTGCAGATGGAGGGCCAGCGGAGTTTGTATTTTCCGGGACTGAAATGCGATAGTGTGCAATCACATAGGTATGGCTGTAATTTTTGCTCCTGCCTGATTATAATTGCCAGCTTGGCCCTTCACGATGCTCAGCCTGCACACGGATCCTGTTCTGCTGCAGAACAGAAATGCCAGCGCCTCCAAAACTTTTGACCCGCATCTTTTGTCAACCTCTCATCCCCCGATTGATGATGGCGGCTAATGGTGAGTCATGATGACATTCAAAGGGCCGCGTGTGCTCGAGGACTGTCCTCCAGGTGGACGTTTTGATCACTTTAATGATCTCTGTAAATACAACAGACAAATAGTTTCTGATGAGTGTGTATGGTGTGTATGTGCATGACATCGAATAGAGTCTAGTTAAATTGAGCTAGTCGTTTTGGTTTCATCTGATCAAGGAGCAAAAATACAATTTAAAAATACAAATTTACAAGAAAAAGTCCTGCATTTAATATCGGAATACTTAAACTATAATATAAACATAAATTAAATCATTACGTAAAATGTACATATTATACGTCCTGCATTATTAGCCTTTTTAGCGTCTGCCTGATTCCACGTAAATTAATAAATGCTTCTCATTGATGTTCATCTTGGACAAAATGCCAAATGAACACATGTAAAGGTGAAATTAATTATTACTTGTAGCAGGAGTTACTGCATTAGTAATAGTTTCCACAGTGGCTTTTATTTACCTATAGGCTTATTCACAGAACAGAGCACAGTGAACATTGCTGAGGGTGCAAGTAGGCCAAATCCCTGTTGTTACGGTGTCCATGTGACGTCTGTCCTCCCTGCACAGATGCTTCATAATCCACCTCAAAGTAATACCAGATCAAAATCAAAAGTATTGAAGCCTTCTAAGCATGCAGGCCAATAATGAAAAGGGAAATATGAAGTTAACACAAGTGATTTAATTGATAATTAAACCATGCCACACACAATCATACAGCACACAGCAGGCACACAATGGGACATAATGGTCATGAATATCTACATTATCAGCCCGTCTCTGAAAATCACCTTCTCGTACAACCAAACTGGATCGTGACGGTTTGAGGGAACGTGTTTTCTCCTGGATTGTGTGCATTGTGACTGATTTTGCAGTGTTCACCAAAGCCAAAAATAATTTGTGCATCCGCCCTGTGGCTCAGATCTACTCTAAAATGTAATGTCTCCTTCCTTTAACCATGTACGCCCTCCCTGCAGGTTCTATGAAAACTGGGCCAGTAGTGTAACCGTTATCCTACAAACAAGCAAAACACAACCTGGTGTAATGGAATGATTCCATCAGCTCCTTTACATTGATGAAAGGCTGTAGTATTACCAGCCAGATAACCCAGCAGTGATTAATTTGAGAGGACAGCAGAGAGAATACCAACTGAAGAAGGACGGGTTCCCAAGTTTCAGCGGAGGAAATAGGTCAACCGCTCTTAATGTGTGTGAACTTTTGACCTGCATGAAGTGGAGCTACTGATTCAACAAAAGGCTGACAGAACGTATCCTGCCGTAATTTAATTTGAGGTCTCTGCCTTGTGGATAATATTATGCTGCTTTACTTCTCTACTCATGACTCCTTTTTTTTAAATAACTTCATCAAAAACAATAAAGCAAATTGAGCTGCTGAGTGAGGAGATGGTAAAAGATGAATGTATCATAATTCACTTTCTCTGCTGCAGGAGCAGTAGTTAGAAGTACAACAGAGATCTAATTAGATGTCTTTCATTTATTACATTGTGCAGAAATCTCTCCATCGTCGGTGCTGTGTGCTTTGTCGCAACAGAAAGAGGCTTTTCCCCCCCCTTTTTTTCAGGAATGGTTTGCGTCACATCTTTACGCCGCCTCTGACCTCATTTCTGTCCACGGCAAACCTCCATTTAATGAGGGCAAGCGGCTGCTCCGCGTACACACCAAACAAGATGGCGGCGTACAGTACCTTCCATGTCGCTCATCTCTCGCGTCCCTTCTTTCTTTCAGGCAAAGACTGAACCACCTCCATGAGGTGCCTGTCGGAACTGCGGCGCCATTTTTTTAACTTTGTTACTCCAGGTTGTGAGAGGAAGTGTTTCCCCACCACTATTCTGCCCCAGAGGAGGAAAAGAATAAACCGAATCCTGCTGTCATGAAATCATTTCACTTCAACTGTGCGTCCTCTCTCCTGTGTTTGCTACGCTGTGTCTTTTTTGAGTGCTATTTCAAGCCCTCGCTCTCTCTCTGTGCGGCGGGGCTCATAATATCAGATTGCACAGCCGGTCTTGGCCAAATGTGAATTTTATACTCTAGTGACCACAGGCTTTACACTTTCATTAGCTCACATTCTCCTCAACAGTGCAAATGCCATGTCGCTGGTGAAAGGGGGGGGGGGGGGCTCGCTGAGTGAGCCTGATGGGGTGGAGGATTGGAGGGCGGCATGTGGAGGGAAAAAAATCCCAAAAGCAGAGTTGGCCTGGAGGCGTGGGCCACATTCAGCCACTCTGTAGCAAAACATGAAACAAAACTGTGCCTCACCAAGCACATATTGCTGACATCCAAACTTAGAGAGGGAAACAACATCCAGGCTTTTTTTTTTCAGTATTTTCATGGAATAAAAATATTGCAATAATCACACTTTTGACAAATTATTTCTCCAGTATATGTTGAAGCTGAACATTTTATTTTCTGTGTTAATGAGCTGCCTCATTAAGAATTCCTGAACGTCATTTTCATTCAGCCTGGGATGAGATGGAACACAAAACCAGCTGTTAAGAAAAATAAAATATGACCCATGCACATCAGCTAGTACCAAACCATTTCAATCAATTATTTCATGGCTGTGTCTGAAATAAGTCACCATGTCAAAGTGCTGTCTAGATGTATAGTGAGCATAGTTATAACCTAGTGGACCCAAAGTATCACAATTTATCTTAAAAAGTGACTAACAGACCATGATATATACCATCATGCATTGCTTTTGACAGAAAATCTAAATCCATTTACAATAATATATGTAATGTGAGCAATGCATCACAACACAAACGATCATAAGTGCTTTGAATTTATTTATTAATTTGGTCAAATAAGTGTATTGCCTCCACATTGACAACAGCAGTGTACGCCACTCTTCTTACCTTTCACAATAAAAGCCCTATGTACACGGTGTCACTGCTTCCAAAGGGAACTTAAATTACAACTAATTCGCTTAGAATATGTGTTTATTTCAAAAGGTGTGATTTTTCCACTTCATAGGACTCTACATGGAACTCCTTGGATAGTGTGTGAATGTATACATCAATCAATCAGAGCTGGAAAAGGTCATGAGCTAATCTTTTCAACCAACAAATCAAATTCCCTCAGACGTTATGTCCCGCCTGTCTGTCCTGATTCACTGGGAAATACGTCACCAAAGGGATGATAGATGCTCGGGAAAAAAGACTTTAAGAGTTTTGCCAATTTCATTAATCTTTAAAGCTGTTTTGCTTCCCTCACTTTTTTTGACTTTGGTGTTTTCAGAAAGAGAAAATTAATCAACAAGAGAAGCGCACATATGTAGCTCGGCAAACAGAGCAGGGGGGTGTGGAGAGGAATAAAAATGGTTTGTGTCAGCGCTTCCCCTGAGAGATGAAAGCAAATGCTGGCTGTGTCTAAGCTATTAGGGGCTAAGGAGTGGTGTTTGGCCTCCCCCCACCTCCAGACATGGACAGATAGAGAACGCTGCCTTGCTCAAAGATGCCCTTCTCACTTGAGAGAATTAACTTTCACTCGGGCTCTGTGAAAGCGCAATGCCACGTATTTGTGTGACATTTGCCCCTTTGTGTTTCCAATTATCTGCTCGCTGGACTGTGGCGGCAAGCGCTGATCTAAGCAGACGGTGACATCTCGCCGTGCTTCGCCGGGCAGGTGGGCGACAGCATAGAGTCGTCATCGTCTTGTCAACCAGCCAATCGACCTCGAGAGGAGCACAACACGCGGGAGGCGGGTTGGCCGACAGGGGGGAGGCGGAAACAAGCCACTTCTTTTTCCGAGGTTTGTTTCTTTGACTGTTTTTATTTTTTTTTGCTCTGTGTGCTAAAGAGGAGCGGGTTCATGTGGAGGGCAGTGATTACAGCTTTGAATGGAGTTAAAATGGAAACATCTTCAGGGCACACTCTGACCTGTCAGCCTCATTTTACTCGAGTGGATCGGATGAGTGCGGCCATGCCATGCCTTCCCTCCCTTCCCTGTATGCTAGCCCTGCTATGCTAGCCCTGCTAGGTTTGGCATACAGAGATAACCCCCCCCCCCCCCCCCCCCCCCCACACACACACACACACACACACACATTGTCCATTGTCAGCAGTGCCGAAAGCAGAATCGCTCTTTAAACTAATGGCCCGTTATGTGAAACAGACCTGATTACTGCCTGACAGAAGGAATTAAGGCCGTCCAGGGCCAAACCGGAGCGCCAGCATCCACGACCTGGCACATCCACTTAGGGTGAATTTTATTTATACTGCATCCAGTAAACATGCGTTTGATATATTCAAGAGCAGGAAAAAAAGGAAAGAGAAAGATGGAGCACTTTCAGTACTTGACTTTGGTATGTGTGCTATGTCATATGCATATTGATTTGACTTTATCCAAGGGATTGCTCGTCATTTATCAAATTAGATATGTAATAAAATCCAGGCCATGAAACATTGAAATTGGATTGATGGTTCCATTAAGTTTGGAAGAGGACATTTTGGTCTTTGCTTGGAACAAATTCCCTGAATACCTGAGGGGAGCAGAATCAGCTCATTCAAATCAGGGCTGAAATCATGATTGTTTACTGCAGCGTTCCTGTCAATTTAAAAGATAGATTTGAATCCCCAGCTATTTTATCTGCTCATTTTATTGCTTTTAAATCACATGTTTACTGTTTTTATTAAATTTGAATGGATTTGCTATTAATGCGTTTGTCTGCCTCTGTAAAGCAGTTTGAGTTGCCTTGTGTATGAATGGTGCTATCAAAATAAACTTGCTTTTGCTTTAAGAATACGTGAAGAAAGAGATTTTTTGACAGCTTTCACGTTGTGAAATCGTCAAAATGGTCTTCAGCTGTCAGATACAGTATGTGTATGAGGTGTTACATACAGCAAAGACAAATCCCCAGATGAGCAGGTCGTAAATCACCCTGAAGGTGGAGAGGTTTATTTCACAATAATGACCCTGTACAGTATCCCTGAAATTATTTTATTGCTTCTGTTAAAAATAATAAGTCCCCTCACTATGTATGGGGATCAGAACTCCATCCACAGCAATTATCATTAAGCAGACCTGTAATTCAGTCAAAGGTATATATATATATATATCAGAGTGTGGTTCACCAAAGAGCTTGACACAGTAAAAAAGGAAAAATGTAGGAATTGACAAATGACACAAAAACAAAAATACGTTGACAGATCTAAAACACACAGAAAGCCAAATAAAATAAGTGTGTTTTAGTCTGGATCTGAAACATTCAATGGTGGGGGCTGATAAACATGTAGAGGGAAGCAATTCCACAACTTTGCCCGACCATGGAAGAAACACTGTCACGTTTACGTCTTGAGCGACTATCTGGAATGGAAAGCAGCAACTTATCAGATTACTTTAGTGTTGTAGGAGGACGGTGGGGATGTAAAAGGTCACTGAGATATGCTGGAGCTGGATGGTTCCAAGCTTTAAAAACAAAAAGTCAAAGCTGATATTCATTGTTAACTACTGCTTTAAACCTTAAAATCACAGCACAATTTTTTAGATTTGTTTAGTAGATGTGCTGAATGTGTTGCAGTAATCCACGTGAGAAGAAAATATAGTATGTATTATTTAATCAAATTCAAGATTGGGGTCAAATAAGATGCCAAGATTCTTGGCGTGGGGGTTGACATAAACGGACAGCGATCCGAGGTTGCCAGCTACGTTTTAAGCAACATCTGGAGATACAGATATCTAAATTTCTGTGTTACTGTCGTTTTGCAAGCGAAAAGGTCAAATCCATAAATAGAAATGACGATGAAGTAAATGCAAGAGAAAAGAGCAGATTATGTACTTACATTATAGTGTAAAGCCTTCATTCATTTGGTCCATTAGGTCCAACAATATACAAAACAATGAGCTTATGAAACAAACTGTTATGTTTTACATTAACAGAGCAAAATGTGAACATAGAGAAGATAGAGGTCCAGTAACATATTCTCTATAAGACTAATGCTTCTTTACATGGAATACATTTCCATCATTAGAACTTACTACTAGTACTACTACTATGTAGTTTCACTTCATAGTACAAGTCCAAAGTAATTATTTTATGTGTGTACGTTTAGATTAAAATTATTATTTGCAAATCAGACCATGAAATATTATGTATTGTTAATTTGAGTACTGTAAAATAAATTCCAAAAAAATAAATATAAATGAATGTCTCCTGCATGTCTCTTTCCTTTATTCAAAACCAGTTTGATGGTGTTCACAGAACAGCAGCATAAAGTCGCCTCTTCACATGAGCAGGCTGGTGTGGTGTGGAATAGCGGCACATTAAAGAGTTGAGTTGTGGGTCACATGCTGTCGGTCCCCATCCATCAGCTCACTTCCACCCCGATAACGGAGCTTTACAAAAAAAAGGCCAAGGGGGACGAAGGTGGGACGAGGTTGGGAAGGAGGGCAGTCATGTGACGAGGCACATCCAACCAGCAAAGGCTGACCTCAGGGATCAGCAGGTGTTGAAGTGGAAGTAATGTGACTTTGTGGTGACCTGCAGGCACAAACACAATATGTTACATTCCCTCACATACACATGAGAGAACAGGTACTGTACAGTAAAAGCATGCATTGATTAAACAGTATGCACATGGACACACATAATCTCACAAAAAAAATCTGCCCTGTATAAAATGAATGAGTTTGGATGTTGAACAGAAAGCAGCAGGGGATAATATGGGAACACACGCATAATATGTGTGTGTGTGTGTTTGTTGGGGGGGAGGGGGGGGGGGGGGGGGGGGGGGGGCTTAGGGTTACAACACGCAGTTAAAATGCTATTTGACCTCACTCAGTAATGATGACATGTTCAATCGAAACTCAAAATCCAAACATATGCAGATAATTTCAGTAGCTCTTCACTTTACAAGACCAGGCCATGAAGAAATTAAAATAAATAAATCCAAAAGGTCCTGCTGAATGGGACTTTTGATATAAAGGGTGCGACATCAAATTAATCATGAATGAGGCTTGATGGGAATTTGGGAAAAGCTCTTTGCCCTGCTGCCAGTGCAGAAACAACATAAAGCATGACTAAAAGTTGAAATGTGAGAAGAATGTCAGTTATATATAATCATTCAAAGCATGGTAGATAATGAACCAATATGAACTTCAAAATGAAATAATGAAATTTTTTTTTTTTTTACTTTTGATTTCAAGTAGCAGCTTTTGTTACTGTCCTTGTAGCTTCAGACTTGCTTACTGTTAATGCTGGCTTTAAGTGTTGTTAGTGGAGAAACTCAAACTTCTCTTACTGATGTACTCACTTTACAGTGAGATACATCAAATATTAGATATAAAATACTTTGTAAGAAGACAAATAATACTTTAGTCTAATCATTCCCAAAGACTGGGTTAGAACCTACTGGTGGGTGAGATTTTATCAGGGTCAAATGCATATGCAGAACTTCCAAACATTCCGTTGTCCGAACGCCTACCTAACACTTGCCACTGTTCCGACACCTGACACTGTCCTGATGTCCGCCTGATACTTGCGACTGTCCCAAAGCCTGCCTGACATCGTCCCGATGCCTACCTGACATTTTCCACTGTCCCAACACCTACCTGAAACTTGCCACGCCTGCTGGACACTTGCCACTGTCCTGCCTGCCACTTGCTACTGTCCCCACACCTGTCTGATGCTTGTCACTGTCCCAGCACCTGCCTGACACTGTCCTGACATCTATGCCTGCCACTGAACTGATGCCTACCTGACACTTGCCACTGTTCCAGCGCCTACCTGTCACTTGCAATTGTGTCGATGCCTGCCTGAAACTGTACTGACGCCTGACCAAAGCTTGTCACTATCCTGACAACTGCCTGATGTTTCCCACTATCCTGATGCCTGCTTGATGCTGGTCACTGTCCTGACATCTGTCCTGGTGTCTGGCTGATGCTGATGCCTGATACCTACCTGACATTTGCCACTGTCCCAACGCCTACCTGAGACTTCCCACTGTCCTGATGCTTGCCCAACATTTGCTCTGAAATTTGCCACTGCCCCCACGCCTGTTTGTCACTGTCCTGACATCTGCCTGACACTGTCTTGGGGTCCACCCGACGCTTGCCACTGTCTCAAAGCCTGCCTGACGGTCCAGAGGCCTGCCTTACCCTGCCACTGTCCCAAAGCCTTTCACACACTGTTCTGACACCTGCTCGATGCATGCCACTGTCCTTACGCCTGTCTGACACTGTCCTGAAGTCTGCCTGAAGCTTAATACTGTCCCGACTCCTGCCTGACGCTTCTCACTGTACCGACACCTGCCTGACACTGTCCCAACATCTGTCTGCTTGGCATTGTCCTGATGCCTGAGGCTTTCCATTGTCCCAAAGCCTGCCTGTTGCTTGCCACTGTGGCACCACTTGCTCACCACTTCTGTCAGTAGATGTACCAAGCTCCAAAGCTGAGATGACATGCAGTTGTTATGCAGTGAACTGCACCAACTGCAGAAAATATGCATGAAAATTGGCACTGCGAGGGGATCATGTTGCTTTGCTAAGAACACCAGAAGATTATGGATCCAGGCTATACAAAGGGGTCCTGGTAGTCCTACAGTGATCGAGATTCTTTGAGTTTCTGAGCATATAATATAGCTTGTAAATGAGTTAGTTAGCACTGTGTGTAATTTATTTCAATGATAGATTGGAGACAGCAACTACACTGTGACCTACTGAAACAAACCGGTATTATTTAGTTTAGTTATCATTGGTACAATTTCCCACAGCGCTAACAAACTCATTAAATAGCTAGCTGTTAGATCTTAGCAAACAGAAGCATACCCCGTATAATTTGGTTTTATTTTTAAAACATTTAACATGTATTTCAACAATACATGCAAAATAATATGGTCATTTATCAAACATATTTATCAATTAATTTAATAACATTAATCAACATCCTGTGCTATTTGACTTGATTTTATATATATAGGCTATATACACTCACCGGCCACTTTATTAGGTACATCTTGCTAATAACGGGTTGGACCCCCTTTTGCCTTTAGAACTGCCTTAATCTTTCGTAGCATAGATTCAACAAGGTACTGGAAACATTCCTCAGAGAGTTTGGTCCATGTTGACATGATAGCATCACACAGTTGCTGCAGATTTGTCGGCTGCACATCCATGATGCGAATCTCCCGTTCCACCACATCCCAAAGGTGGTCTATTGGATTGAGATCTGGTGACTGTGGAGGCCATTTGAGTACAGCAAACTCATTGTCATGTTCAAGAAACCAGTCCGAGATGATTCGCGCTTTATGACATGGAGCGTTATCCTGCTGGAAGTAGCCATCAGAAGATGGGTACACTGTGGTCATAAAGGCATGGACATGGTCAGCAACAATACTCAGGTAGGCTGTGGCGTTGACACGATGCTCAATTGGTACTAATGGGCCCAAAGTGTGCCAAGAAAATATCCCCCACACCATTACACCACCACCACCACCACCAGCCTGAACCGTTGATACAAGGCAGGATGGATCCATGCTTTCATGTTGTTGATGCCAAATTCTGACCCTACCATCCGAATGTCGGAGCAGAAATCGAGACTCATCAGACCAGGCAACGTTTTTCCAATCTTCTATTGTCCAATTTTGGTGAGCCTGTGCAAATTGTAGTCTCAGTTTCCTGTTCTTAGCTGACAGGAGTGGCACCCGGTGTGGTCTTCTGCTGCTGTAGCCCATCCGCCTCAAGGTTCGACGTGTTGTGCGTTCAGAGATGCTCTTCTGCATACCTCAGTTGTAACGAGTGGTTATTTGAGTTACTGTTGCCTTTCTATCAGCTCGAACCAGTCTGGCCATTCTCCTCTGACCTCTGGCATCAACAAGGCATTTGCGCCCACAGAACTGCCGCTCACTGGATATTTTCTCTTTTTCCGACCATTCTCTGTAAACCCTAGAGATGGTTGTGTGTGAAAATCCCAGTAGATCCGCAGTTTCTGAAATACTCAGACCAGCCCGTCTGGCACCAACAACCATGCCACGTTTAAAGTCACTTAAATCACCTTTCTTCCCCATTCTGATGCTCAGTTTGAACTGCAGCAGATCGTCTTGCATGTCTGCATGCCTACATGCATTGAGTTGCTGCCATGTGATTGGCTGATTAGAAATTTGCGTTAACGAGCAGTTGGACAGGTGTACCTAATAAAGTGGCTGGTGAGCGTATATATATACATATATAATGTTGAAGTGAATATTATGTAATTCAACCACAATTTTATTTAAATTCAAATATAAAATTCTATTTCTCCATAAAAAGTGTTGTTTTGATACTTTTCAAATTTAGTATTATTTATAATTAAAATTACATTTCAATGTGGGAAAAACTGTTTTGAAACTTTTTATACATTACACATATTCATATTTAAATGCTTTGAAATGAAGTCTTATTGTGAAATCTAAATTGAACTTTATTGTGTAAAAAAACAACAACCAAAAAAAGCAAATGTGAGTCACATGTAATTACATGTTTTGCTTGTTGTGATGTGGAAATGGCAGCAAAAATGGTCAGGAATGTTCTTTTACGAACAAATTGCTGATTACACATCTGTAAGCTTCATATCATGATCAATAACTGTGTAAATGTAGTTTGTAAATATTTAGTTTGACGAGTGATTTAAGCTGCATTACACATTTTGAAGAATGATTATTTCTCATCACTGTCAGCTCTTCAAGTTTACTATTCAGAAATGTTAAAGCAGTATTACAATGGGGCCATTGTAACTTGGAATGTAATTTTATATTTTCAGATTTCAAAAAAACATTTTTATGAGTCATTACTTCAGTTAAACATTGCATTAATGTAAATCAGCAATATAACTGCTTTTCCCCTAACAATTTAATAACACTAAACCTGAAACTTTTTCATTACAATTGCCTTGGATATTGTAATTTCCTGTCATTCTCTGCCTGTGGGCTTGCACTATGTAATAAATGGAACTGGTGAATCAAAAAATTAAGTTTTCTGAGCCAAGGTACATAGTTTTGTGGTGGGCCTGAAGTCATCTGATATGGGTAGGTATTATCCTACTAACTGTGCAAGAGAGGTTTTGTTAGTACACACACACACACACACACACACACTGAGAGCACAAAAAGGATGGCTTGAACTTTAACTACACTTCTATATAAATACCATTCATTTATTTTATGTGTATATATATTCCATTAATTTTAATGAGCGTTACCTCACACACAAACCAGATTTTAATAATGACACATCTGATTAACAAACACATGCAATAAACAGCCTGAATATGATCCACCTCATTAAGCAACATATTGATTTTATCAGCAACAGTAATACAATTTTCAAAGTAATAGCGTAAATTACATAGCAGGACAAAACATCTGTGATGCCATCTTTGCTTAATGTTAAAACAATTGTAATGGAGTCAACAAAACAGTCTCACTTCAAGGTCCATTTAACACCTGTCCTGGAGCTTTGGTCTCACTGCATGATTGTTTTCTCAGCCAAGGTTTAAAATATTATTTTGAATTACAACTTTTAATCAACATGGACGAGAGGTCATTAAAGCGCTTTCAAAACCAAGGCACTTTGAACAAAACAGAAAACAATTCTTTGACAACTGAGCAAACTCGATCTACTGATGAAGGTAATGTGACATGGTCGAAAGCTCCTGGGGTCCGTTTCACAAAGCAGGTTTAGTGAAAACCTTGAGTTAGTTAACCCTGAGATGAGGGAAACTCTGGTTTTTCGGTTTCACAAAGCCAGTTCAGCATAAATCTGAGTCAGTTACCCGGGTAACATACTCCGTGAACCTAACCTGCTCGCTAGCAGGTTTGCTTCAACAAACCGTGAGTTTCTCCCTACATGTCTCCGCCTTTTTCCGGAATCTGAACCAACTCTGAAAAAAATGTGCCGTCCTTTCATCGTCAACCTAATCGATATGGAAATAAAAGTGATTCTAGCAGCTTTGCGTTGGGAGACAATTTTGATTAGCTTTCCTTCCAATCACATTAGATATTATCTAAACAATATTCTCCGACATTTTCAACATTTCATATCGCGGACATAATCCGCAACCAGATTCTTTGCGGAGGTAGTGTTTTTGCGAACGGGAGATTTATGAAATGTTTAAGTACATTTCTGTGTTGAAATATCTGCTTATATTTACTGTTTAATATGTGAAACATGATTGAAATCATATGCCTTAGTCAACGTATTTGCGCAATATTCTTATGCTTAATTTTCAACTGACGGCACTTTCTTTCTGTGCCTGGGGGGATTACACCCAATGAAAATTATAATTTACTTGATGCGCTACTTTGTGACCTTCGGGAGTTGAACCCCTGTCGCCTGCACTGAGGGCGGCATTGCTAACCATTACACCACAGTGTTGCTGTGCAAGGCTGAAAATAAAGACTTTCATTCAGTTATACACATTAGATCGGGCAGTAATTGTCTGCCACGCCAACTATCGCTACTTTGCTGCAGTTACGTTGCTCCGCTTTCTCAGGATGAGCTCGTTTTCTACATAAACACTCAGTAATATCTAATGACGCTCTCCCCGTTGCCATGGTGAATCGTAGTATCGGAGCTCCATTGATGATGGCTTTATAGAGTCGGCAGGCACGCGCGTAACTCAGAGTTTACATACTCAGAGTTGACTGAACTAATTCAAACCCGCTGTTCTGAAACTGAAAACTCAGAGTTGCCCATCTCAGAGTTGGTCAACTCAGAGTTCAGGGTTAGGTTCAGAGTTTTTTGAACCTGCTTCGTGAAACGGGCCCCTGAGCAGCTACAAATTCTGCATCATAAAGGTTCAATTTAGCGGGCAACAAAGGTCTAATGAAAGCCACAGAGATGAGATACTGTGATTCATTATGGGATTTGTAGGCTCCAGTCTTTTTGGAGCTTAACCATAGACTGTCTATAAAATGTGGATATGGTCATTGTTATGTCTCCCATTAGTTTGTAAACTCTGGTTTTGAAGCCTCAAGCCTGGCATTTTGGCTGTCATCTTCTTGGATTCTGGTCATTGCCATCTTTGATTTTGAAGTAACCATATTTGGACTGTGGAGGAGCGAAGGGTTCTTATGAACACAAGCGGCAGAGCAGTTGCGATTTTGACCACACTTAATTAATCAATCTGGGGTATTTTTGCAGGCCCCACTATGTTATGGAAGTGACACTCTCAATTGATGAAGTGCCTCTTTAAAAACACTGGGTTAAGTTGCCAGTCTGGATGGTGGGGTATCACAGTTAAGAATCGGAGGTCGCCAAAAAGTTCCAATCACACACTAATCACGCCTCTAGTCCCTCTGTTGGAAGCAGCCTCTGGATTTCCAGCCACAAACATCACAGTTTCCAGGCTCAGTTGGCGAGAGCTGTCCAGGAAAGTGCCCCATGTTAAGAGTAGCTCTCTGTTTATGGTTTATGGACAGTTTAACTGTTCACCCACCGCCCTGAAACAGTGATATTTCAGGCGCCTGAGTGACACACTTTGTCATTATTTCAAACTTTTCATTAACTTAAATATGCTTCATTTACTGGTGTTTTTCACTCAAATAATATCCTTATACACTCTAAGCCATACAGGCTACACTTAAATATGTAATGAGATTAAGTGGGGGGCACTGTATAAACAGGACTAGGTTATTAGGCCTGACCTCCCACCTTTAACAAAAACCCTGTGGCTCCCTCTTTCATTAATTCTTGTCTATTAAGATGATTAAATCTGAGATGAGAAATCTGTTGAATTCTTGAAATTGTGTAGTTGTTACAAATGAGGCTGAACACAACTCGTTCTTTTTCAGTTTGGTGACTGTAGTGCTCCTGTTGTGGTTTGAAGTTTGTGTGAACCGTGTTTGACAGCCGGCCTGACAGAGAGGCTGAGTGATTCTGAATGGTTGGGTGAGATTTACTGAACACAGATTCAGGAAGATTAGTTGAAGGAATACTTCACCCCAAAATGGAAATGACTACCTTCAAATACACAGTATATTACCTGTTCCACGTTGACCTTCTCCCCAAAAATAAAACAGGAAAAGTTAAATATTGCTGTTAAAAACTCATAACGACATCAAACAACTATCACCTTGTTCTTCATGTCCTTAATCTCTCACACTGCCACAGTTTTCTCTCTGAGATCAACTGTAGCGTTAAACACAAATGTATTATCTATGCATGGGACACCTCAGCCAGCATTTTATGAATGTTAAACCCATCTTCTGAGGACTGGAAGCAAAGAAGCAGAGAGTCTAATCTGTCATGCCATAGTACTGCCTCAGTGACAATGAGTAACAGATTGGCTGTCAAGTGACATTCTGTGCAATTTAAAGCATGCAACAAATAAGTAGTCGAACTTTTATCTCATGGGCCTGCAGGCTTTATCTAACTGCTGTCATAAAAACATCTGCAAATGTACTGCTTGGAGGCTTTTAAAGAAGACACAGCTAAAGGCAGATTTTAGCCAATTTAATTGCATTTATACTGTATTGCTTTTACTGCAGAAAAAGATGTCAGGACTAAATGGCTCTTATGATTTTTTACTAACATAAACAGAATACTTACGAGATCAATGTGCAAAAACTTAATAAGTATACAAATTCCAAATAGAAATTTCTAGCTGTCTGGCAAGAAAGGTTTCACATTTCGCATTACGCATCCTTGCCATACTGTCAAAGATGTCGAGGAAATTGGTAACCTAATAGAGCACCGAAGTCCCTCCCCTTTCAGAGGACCACCATGGGACATTATTTTGGAAACAAATATTGTGGGGAGACAACAGCGAGAGACAAATCATTTTTTGTTCCACAATTGTTGAGCTAGCTAGCGACCCAAGCTAATGGTCATGTGAGACGAGAAATGCAGTTCATTGACATTGGCAACAAATTGCTGTTTGTGTCTGGTGGTTGTGAAAATTGGTGAAAACTTACAATATGTTGTGTTTTCGGCTTATTCCACTGCTCCCAGCTGGCCAAAGTATACATTAATGCAGCTTTAAGTGCTGAAACATAACTTAATAGTGACACAACCACAACTGGGAAATCAGATAAATATCAACGGATCATTTTAGATAAAAGGTTCACGTCTCTGCACAATATATGTAGCCTACTTCTGTCTGTAAAACAACAGGGGAAAAAATGTCCCCATTGAGGATGTACCCCTACAATATTTAAGTCTGCCTCTGCCCCTGATTAAAGGTTTTTCAACATGTGCTGATGAAAAATGTTCACTCTTAATTTCTATATTTTCATGCTTTTAGGAATAATACCAATATAAATAAATAAATAAAAACAATTTCAACAAAGTTGGCACAAAACAGCAGTAACACTAGCATCCTGTAGAGCCATTGGTGTGGAATGAATGGCCATGCATAATGGGAGGTTGCTCTTCTACTGTAATGCAGAAAATGCCCTTCACTCTTTGCCACTTTAAAAAAAAACATGGTTGAACAGATCCAGCTACATGCTAAATGAGGAAATTAAACTCAACTTGGGAATGGTTTAGTAATCAGTGCACCAAATATTATTTGTGACTTCCACATGCTCCTCTTCTTTCAGCAGTATTAAATAATTCAGTTAATAATGTAACATAATACATCAGAAAACACTGTATATGTGCTAAATACAGTATTGAGTGAAGTCAGATAGCAGGACATGGTCTATGGGTGTCAATCATTCCAGAGGATATTCTTATTTATCCTTATATCTAATGCTTTCACATTCACGCACAAACCTCTTCTGTGACTACAACAGCACGTACAATAACATGACTCAGTGACATTAATCACTGAGTCATGTTCACAACAAAGTCAGCCATTGTGTGCTGGGACAAATGTTACAGATCACTTTGGAAAGATATCGAATCCCAAGTGATCAAGAGTTGAAGTTCGACCTGTGATGATCTCAGATCAGATGAATGGTGGTATGTGTCCAGAGGGTTGACACCTTAAGGTGGTTCTCTGGGGCTACAGTGTAATAGTCAGGAAATTAGGTCCTCCTGTGGAACAATTGGTTTGCGCGTTTGGCTCTAAACAGAAAGGTTGGTGGTTTAATTCCACACAGGGCTGATTTCTGTTTGATTAACCAGGTAAATGAATGAATAGTCTAACTTTGCAGGAGGCCCAAAAACCTGATCCAAAATTTCAAGAACTGAAATTGTCTTCTCCAGGTCATCATGAGGCCTCAGATATTGGTCACGCCCCCTCAAAAGAGCAGCACTTCTGTCTCTGATCAAAAGATCAAAAGTCAACTAATGATAATGCATGCAATATAACATGCAAAATACAAAATATTTTATAGATAAGTTGCTAAGGTGAAAGCTGAAGCTAAATTGAGCCGACACATTTCACACGCAGGAAATATGGCACAAGGATAATTATATTTACGCAAGAGATCCTAAATACATCCATAAAACCACCAAAAAGAAAGTATTTTGTTTGCCACTGGTGGGACTTGAACCGGTGACCTTCTGAGCCTCTCCTCCTCTCCTCAAAACTGGTCAGCAAAAGGTTTTTTAATGTTTTTAAATTCATTCTAATGAATAAAAACAACTGAATAGGTGGGAAATTGAAAAGAAGCCTAAATTTCTCTCTTTCCCTTCCCTTTCCCCTTTTTCTCCTTTTTTCCTCTCTTTTTTTCTCCCTTTTCTTCTTCCCCCCTTCTTCCCCCCTTCTTCCCCTTTTTCCTCCTTCTCCCCCCCCCTTAAAATACTATTGTTCCCCAGCTTTGGTGCAATTGGTTAGCGCGTTCGGCTGTTAACCGAAAGGATGGTGGTTCAAGCCCACCCAGGGACGAATTCTCTTTGATTAATCAGGTAAACTAATTAACAAGTCCAACCTTGCAGAATGATAGGAGCGAAAGCATGCTTGTCCAATTGCATTTGGAAGGCACTACGTGTCTACGCAAGGCAACTGCAACCCATGTAGAGGAAGGCTTATGCTAAAATATTCAGTCAAATCAGCATCATTGGTTCTTCCTCACCTAGGCCCAAAAAGGTAATCCAAAATTTCAACAACTGAAATTGTCTTCGCCAGGTCATCATGAGGCCTCAGATATTGGCCACGCCCCCTCATCAGAGCAACACTTCTGTCTCTGTGGCGCAATTGGTTAGCGCGTTCGGCTGTTAACCGAAAGGATGGTGGTTCAAGCCCACCCAGGGACGAGTTCTGTTTGATTAATCAGGTAAATTAATTAACAAGTCAAACCTTGCAGGATGATAGGAGCGAAAGCATGCTTGTCCAATTGCATTTGGAAGGTAGGCTACTATGTGTCTACGCAAGGCAACTGCAACCCATGTAGAGGAAGCTTTCTGCTAAAATATTCACAGTTAAATCAGCACTGTGATACATCATTGATTCTTCCTCACTTAGGCCCAAAAAGGTAATCCAAAATTGCAAGAACTGAACTGAAATTGTCTTCTCCAGGTCATCATGAGGTCTCAGATATTGGCCACGCCCCCTCTAAAAAGCAGTACTTCTGTCTCTGTGGCGCAATTGGTTAGCGCGTTCGGCTGTTAACCGAAAGGATGGTGGTTCAAGCCCACCCAGGGATGAGTTCTGTTTGATTAATCAGGTAAATTAATTAACAAGTCCAACCTTGCAGGATGATAGGAGCGAAAGCATGCTTGTCCAATTGCATTTGGAAGGTAGGCTACTATGTGTCTACGCAAGGCAACTGCAACCCATGTAGAGGAAGCTTTATGCTAAAATATTCACAGTTAAATCAGCACTGTGATACATCATTGGTTCTTCCTCACTCAGGCCCAAAAAGGTAATCCAAAATTGCAAGAACTGAACTGAAATTGTCTTCTCCAGGTCATCATGAGGTCTCAGATATTGGCCACGCCCCCTCTAAAAAGCAGGACTTCTGTCTCTGTGGCGCAATTGGTTAGCGCGTTCGGCTGTTAACCGAAAGGATGGTGGTTCAAGCCCACCCAGGGACGAATTCTCTTTGATTAATCAGGTAAACTAATTAACAAGTGCAACCTTGCAGAATGATAGGAGCGAAAGCATGCTTGTCCAATTGCATTTGGAAGGCACTACGTGTCTACGCA
Source organism: Eutrigla gurnardus (assembly GCF_963514095.1). Classification (NCBI taxonomy): domain Eukaryota; kingdom Metazoa; phylum Chordata; class Actinopteri; order Perciformes; family Triglidae; genus Eutrigla; species Eutrigla gurnardus. The sequence continues at coordinate 3,455,985 of NC_139926.1, forward strand.
AGGCAACTGCAACCCATGTAGAGGAAGGCTTATGCTAAAATATTCAGTCAAATCAGCACTGTGATACATCATTGGTTCTTCCTCACCTAGGCCCAAGAACCTAATCCAACATTTCAAGAACTGAAATTGTCTTCTCCAGGTCATCATGAGGTCTCAGATATTGGCCACGCCCCTTCAAAAAAGCAGCACTTCTGTCTCTGTGGCGCAATTGGTTAGCGCGTTCGGCTGTTAACCGAAAGGATGGTGGTTCAAGCCCACCCAGGGACGAGTTCTGTTTGATTAATCAGGTAAATTAATTAACAAGTCCAACCTTGCAGGATGATAGGAGCGAAAGCATGCTTGTCCAATTGCATTTGGAAGGTACTATGTATCTACGCAAGGCAACTGCAACCCATGTAGAGGAAGCTTTATGCTAAAATATTCACAGTTAAATCAGCACTGTGGTACATCATTTGTTCTTCCTCACTTAGGCCCAAAAAGCTAATCCAACATTTCAAGAACTGAAATTGTCTTCTCCAGGTCATCATGAGGCCTCAGATATTGGCAACGCCCCCTCAACAGAGCAACACTTCTGTCTCTGTGGCGCAATTGGTTAGCGCGTTCGGCTGTTAACCGAAAGGATGGTGATTCAAGCCCACCCAGGGACGAGTTCTGTTCGATTAATCAGGTAAATTAATTAACAAGTCCAACCTTGCAGGATGATAGGAGCGAAAGCATGCTTGTCCAATTGCATTTGGAAGGTAGGCTACTATGTCTCTGCGCAAGGCAACTGCAACCCATGTAGAGGAAGCTTTATGCTAAAATATTCACAGTTAAATCAGCACTGTGATACATCATTGGTTCTTCCTCACTTAGGCCCAAAAAGGTAATCCAAAATTGCAAGAACTGAACTGAAATTGTCTTCTCCAGGTCATCATGAGGCCTCAGATATTGGCCACGCCCCCTCAACAGAGCAGCACTTCTGTCTCTGTGGCACAATTGGTTAGCGCGTTCGGCTGTTAACCAAAAGGATGGTGGTTCAAGCCCACACAGGATGAGTTCTGTTTGATTAGCCAGGTAAATTAATTAACAAGTCCAACCTTGCAGAAAGATAGGAGCGAAAGCATGCCTGTCCAATTGCATTTGGAAGGCACTATGTGTCTACGCAAGGCAACTGCAATGCATGTAGAGGAAGCCTTATGCTAAAATATTCACAGTCAAATCAGCACTGTGATACATTATTGGTTGTTCCTCACTGAGTCCCAAGAACCTAATCCAACATTTCAAGAACTGAAATTGTCTTCTCCAGGTCATCATGAGGTCTCAGATATTCGCCACACCCCTTCAAAAAAGCAGCACTTCTGTCTCTGTGGCGCAATTGGTTAGCGCGTTCGGCTGTTAACCGAAAGGATGGTGGTTCAAGCCCACCCAGGGACGAGTTCTGTTTGATTAATCAGGTAAATTAATTAACAAGTCCAACCTTGCAGGATGATAGGAGCGAAAGCATGCTTGTCCAATTGCATTTGGAAGGTACTATGTATCTACGCAAGGCAACTGCAACCCATGTAGAGGAAGCTTTATGCTAAAATATTCACAGTTAAATCAGCACTGTGGTACATCATTTGTTCTTCCTCACTTAGGCCCAAAAAGGTAATCCAACATTTCAAGAACTGAAATTGTCTTCTCCAGGTCATCATGAGGCCTCAGATATTGGCCACGCACCCTCTAAAAAGCAGTACTTCTGTCTCTGTGGCGCAATTGGTTAGCGCGTTCGGCTGTTAACCGAAAGGATGGTGGTTCAAGCCCACCCAGGGACGAATTCTCTTTGATTAATCAGGTAAACTAATTAACAAGTGCAACCTTGCAGAATGATAGGAGCGAAAGCATGCTTGTCCAATTGCATTTGGAAGGCACTACGTGTCTACGCAAGGCAACTGCAACCCATGTAGAGGAAGGCTTATGCTAAAATATTCAGTCAAATCAGCACTGTGATACATCATTGGTTCTTCCTCACCTAGGCCCAAGAACCTAATCCAACATTTCAAGAACTGAAATTGTCTTCTCCAGGTCATCATGAGGTCTCAGATATTGGCCACGCCCCTTCAAAAAAGCAGCACTTCTGTCTCTGTGGCGCAATTGGTTAGCGCGTTCGGCTGTTAACCGAAAGGATGGTGGTTCAAGCCCACCCAGGGACGAGTTCTGTTTGATTAATCAGGTAAATTAATTAACAAGTCCAACCTTGCAGGATGATAGGAGCGAAAGCATGCTTGTCCAATTGCATTTGGAAGGTAGGCTACTATGTGTCTACGCAAGGCAACTGCAACCCATGTAGAGGAAGCTTTATGCTAAAATATTCACAGTTAAATCAGCACTGTGATACATCATTGGTTCTTCCTCACTCAGGCCCAAAAAGGTAATCCAAAATTGCAAGAACTGAACTGAAATTGTCTTCTCCAGGTCATCATGAGGTCTCAGATATTGGCCACGCCCCCTCTAAAAAGCAGTACTTCTGTCTCTGTGGCGCAATTGGTTAGCGCGTTCGGCTGTTAACCGAAAGGATGGTGGTTCAAGCCCACCCAGGGACGAGCTCTGTTTGATTAATCAGGTAAATTAATTAACAAGTCCAACCTTGCAGGATGATAGGAGCGAAAGCATGCTTGTCCAATTGCATTTGGAAGGTAGGCTACTATGTGTCTACGCAAGGCAACTGCAACCCATGTAGAGGAAGCTTTATGCTAAAATATTCACAGTTAAATCAGCACTGTGATACATCATTGGTTCTTCCTCACTCAGGCCCAAAAAGGTAATCCAAAATTGCAAGAACTGAACTGAAATTGTCTTCTCCAGGTCATCATGAGGTCTCAGATATTGGCCACGCCCCCTCTAAAAAGCAGTACTTCTGTCTCTGTGGCGCAATTGGTTAGCGCGTTCGGCTGTTAACCGAAAGGATGGTGGTTCAAGCCCACCCAGGGACGATTTCTCTTTGATTAATCAGGTAAACTAATTAACAAGTCCAACCTTGCAGAATGATAGGAGCGAAAGCATGCTTGTCCAATTGCATTTGGAAGGCACTACGTGTCTACGCAAGGCAACTGCAACCCATGTAGAGGAAGGCTTATGCTAAAATATTCAGTCAAATCAGCACTGTGATACATCATTGGTTCTTCCTCACCTAGGCCCAAGAACCTAATCCAACATTTCAAGAACTGAAATTGTCTTCTCCAGGTCATCATGAGGTCTCAGATATTGGCCACGCCCCTTCAAAAAAGCAGCACTTCTGTCTCTGTGGCGCAATTGGTTAGCGCGTTCGGCTGTTAACCGAAAGGATGGTGGTTCAAGCCCACCCAGGGACGAGTTCTGTTTGATTAATCAGGTAAATTAATTAACAAGTCCAACCTTGCAGGATGATAGGAGCGAAAGCATGCTTGTCCAATTGCATTTGGAAGGTAGGCTACTATGTCTCTGCGCAAGGCAGCTGCAACCCATGTAGAGGAAGCTTTATGCTAAAATATTCACAGTTAAATCAGCACTGTGATACATCATTGGTTCTTCCTCACTTAGGCCCAAAAAGGTAATCCAAAATTGCAACAACTGAACTGAAATTGTCTTCTCAGGTCATCATGAGGTCTCAGATATTGGCCACGCCCCCTCTAAAAAGCAGTACTTCTGTCTCTGTGGAGCAATTGGTTAGCGCGTTCGGCTGTTAACCGAAAGGATGGTGGTTCAAGCCCACCCAGGGACGAATTGTCTTTGATTAATCAGGTAAACTAATTAACAAGTGCAACCTTGCAGAATGATAGGAGCGAAAGCATGCTTGTCCAATTGCATTTGGAAGGTAGGCTACTATGTGTCTACGCAAGGCAACTGCAACCCATGTAGAGGAAGCTTTATGCTAAAATATTCACAGTTAAATCAGCACTGTGATACATCATTGGTTCTTCCTCACTCAGGCCCAAAAAGGTAATCCAAAATTGCAAGAACTGAACTGAAATTGTCTTCTCCAGGTCATCATGAGGTCTCAGATATTGGCCACGCCCCCTCTAAAAAGCAGAACTTCTGTCTCTGTGGCGCAATTGGTTAGCGCGTTCGGCTGTTAACCAAAAGGATGGTGGTTCAAGCCCACCCAGGGACGAATTCTCTTTGATTAATCAGGTAAACTAATTAACAAGTCCAACCTTGCAGAATGATAGGAGCGAAAGCATGCTTGTCTAATTGCATTTGGAAGGCACTACGTGTCTACGCAAGGCAACTGCAACCCATGTAGAGGAAGGCTTATGCTAAAATATTCAGTCAAATCAGCACTGTGATACATCATTGGTTCTTCCTCACCTAGGCCCAAGAACCTAATCCAACATTTCAAGAACTGAAATTGTCTTCTCCAGGTCATCATGAGGTCTCAGATATTGGCCACGCCCCTTCAAAAAAGCAGACTTCTGTCTCTGTGGCGCAATTGGTTAGCGCGTTCGGCTGTTAACCGAAAGGATGGTGGTTCAAGCCCACCCAGGGACGAGTTCTGTTTGATTAATCAGGTAAATTAATTAACAAGTCCAACCTTGCAGGATGATAGGAGCGAAAGCATGCTTGTCCAATTGCATTTGGAAGGTACTATGTATCTACGCAAGGCAACTGCAACCCATGTAGAGGAAGCTTTATGCTAAAATATTCACAGTTAAATCAGCACTGTGGTACATCATTTGTTCTTCCTCACTTAGGCCCAAAAAGCTAATCCAACATCTCAAGAACTGAAATTGTCTTCTCCAGGTCATCATGAGGCCTCAGATATTGGCCACGCCCCCTCAACAGAGCAGCACTTCTGTCTCTGTGGCACAATTGGTTAGCGCGTTCGGCTGTTAACCAAAAGGATGGTGGTTCAAGCCCACACAGGATGAGTTCTGTTTGATTAGCCAGGTAAATTAATTAACAAGTCCAACCTTGCAGGATGATAGGAGCGAAAGCATGCTTGTCCAATTGCATTTGGAAGGTAGGCTACTATGTGTCTACGCAAGGCAACTGCAACCCATGTAGAGGAAGCTTTATGCTAAAATATTCACAGTTAAATCAGCACTGTGATACATCATTGGTTCTTCCTCACTCAGGCCCAAAAAGGTAATCCAAAATTGCAAGAACTGAACTGAAATTGTCTTCTCCAGGTCATCATGAGGTCTCAGATATTGGCCACGCCCCCTCTAAAAAGCAGTACTTCTGTCTCTGTGGCGCAATTGGTTAGCGCGTTCGGCTGTTAACCGAAAGGATGGTGGTTCAAGCCCACCCAGGGACGAGTTCTGTTTGATTAATCAGGTAAATTAATTAACAAGTCCAACCTTGCAGGATGATAGGAGCGAAAGCATGCTTGCCCAATTGCATTTGGAAGGTAGGCTACTATGTGTCTACGCAAGGCAACTGCAACCCATGTAGAGGAAGCTTTATGCTAAAATATTCACAGTTAAATCAGCACTGTGATACATCATTGGTTCTTCCTCACTCAGGCCCAAAAAGGTAATCCAAAATTGCAAGAACTGAACTGAAATTGTCTTCTCCAGGTCATCATGAGGTCTCAGATATTGGCCACGCCCCCTCTAAAAAGCAGTACTTCTCTCTCTGTGGCGCAATTGGTTAGCGCGTTCGGCTGTTAACCGAAAGGATGGTGGTTCAAGCCCACCCAGGGACGATTTCTCTTTGATTAATCAGGGAAACTAATTAACAAGTCCAACCTTGCAGAATGATAGGAGCGAAAGCATGCTTGTCCAATTGCATTTGGAAGGCACTACGTGTCTACGCAAGGCAACTGCAACCCATGTAGAGGAAGGCTTATGCTAAAATATTCAGTCAAATCAGCACTGTGATACATCATTGGTTCTTCCTCACCTAGGCCCAAGAACCTAATCCAACATTTCAAGAACTGAAATTGTCTTCTCCAGGTCATCATGAGGTCTCAGATATTGGCCACGCCCCTTCAAAAAAGCAGACTTCTGTCTCTGTGGCGCAATTGGTTAGCGCGTTCGGCTGTTAACCGAAAGGATGGTGGTTCAAGCCCACCCAGGGACGAGTTCTGTTTGATTAATCAGGTAAATTAATTAACAAGTCCAACCTTGCAGGATGATAGGAGCGAAAGCATGCTTGTCCAATTGCATTTGGAAGGTACTATGTATCTACGCAAGGCAACTGCAACCCATGTAGAGGAAGCTTTATGCTAAAATATTCACAGTTAAATCAGCACTGTGGTACATCATTTGTTCTTCCTCACTTAGGCCCAAAAAGCTAATCCAACATCTCAAGAACTGAAATTGTCTTCTCCAGGTCATCATGAGGCCTCAGATATTGGCCACGCCCCCTCAACAGAGCAGCACTTCTGTCTCTGTGGCACAATTGGTTAGCGCGTTCGGCTGTTAACCAAAAGGATGGTGGTTCAAGCCCACACAGGATGAGTTCTGTTTGATTAGCCAGGTAAATTAATTAACAAGTCCAACCTTGCAGGATGATAGGAGCGAAAGCATGCTTGTCCAATTGCATTTGGAAGGTAGGCTACTATGTGTCTACGCAAGGCAACTGCAACCCATGTAGAGGAAGCTTTATGCTAAAATATTCACAGTTAAATCAGCACTGTGATACATCATTGGTTCTTCCTCACTCAGGCCCAAAAAGGTAATCCAAAATTGCAAGAACTGAACTGAAATTGTCTTCTCCAGGTCATCATGAGGTCTCAGATATTGGCCACGCCCCCTCTAAAAAGCAGTACTTCTGTCTCTGTGGCGCAATTGGTTAGCGCGTTCGGCTGTTAACCGAAAGGATGGTGGTTCAAGCCCACCCAGGGACGAGTTCTGTTTGATTAATCAGGTAAATTAATTAACAAGTCCAACCTTGCAGGATGATAGGAGCGAAAGCATGCTTGTCCAATTGCATTTGGAAGGTAGGCTACTATGTGTCTACGCAAGGCAACTGCAACCCATGTAGAGGAAGCTTTATGCTAAAATATTCACAGTTAAATCAGCACTGTGATACATCATTGGTTCTTCCTCACTCAGGCCCAAAAAGGTAATCCAAAATTGCAAGAACTGAACTGAAATTGTCTTCTCCAGGTCATCATGAGGTCTCAGATATTGGCCACGCCCCCTCTAAAAAGCAGTACTTCTGTCTCTGTGGCGCAATTGGTTAGCGCGTTCGGCTGTTAACCGAAAGGATGGTGGTTCAAGCCCACCCAGGGACGATTTCTCTTTGATTAATCAGGTAAACTAATTAACAAGTCCAACCTTGCAGAATGATAGGAGCGAAAGCATGCTTGTCCAATTGCATTTGGAAGGCACTACGTGTCTACGCAAGGCAACTGCAACCCATGTAGAGGAAGGATTATGCTAAAATATTCAGTCAAATCAGCACTGTGATACATCATTGGTTCTTCCTCACCTAGGCCCAAGAACCTAATCCAACATTTCAAGAACTGAAATTGTCTTCTCCAGGTCATCATGAGGTCTCAGATATTGGCCACGCCCCTTCAAAAAAGCAGCACTTCTGTCTCTGTGGCGCAATTGGTTAGCGCGTTCGGCTGTTAACCGAAAGGATGGTGGTTCAAGCCCACCCAGGGACGAGTTCTGTTTGATTAATCAGGTAAATTAATTAACAAGTCCAACCTTGCAGGATGATAGGAGCGAAAGCATGCTTGTCCAATTGCATTTGGAAGGTAGTATGTATCTACGCAAGGCAACTGCAACCCATGTAGAGGAAGCTTTATGCTAAAATATTCACAGTTAAATCAGCACTGTGGTACATCATTTGTTCTTCCTCACTTAGGCCCAAAAAGCTAATCCAACATCTCAAGAACTGAAATTGTCTTCTCCAGGTCATCATGAGGCCTCAGATATTGGCCACGCCCCCTCAACAGAGCAGCACTTCTGTCTCTGTGGCACAATTGGTTAGCGCGTTCGGCTGTTAACCAAAAGGATGGTGGTTCAAGCCCACACAGGATGAGTTCTGTTTGATTAGCCAGGTAAATTAATTAACAAGTCCAACCTTGCAGGATGATAGGAGCGAAAGCATGCTTGTCCAATTGCATTTGGAAGGTAGGCTACTATGTGTCTACGCAAGGCAACTGCAACCCATGTAGAGGAAGCTTTATGCTAAAATATTCACAGTTAAATCAGCACTGTGATACATCATTGGTTCTTCCTCACTCAGGCCCAAAAAGGTAATCCAAAATTGCAAGAACTGAACTGAAATTGTCTTCTCCAGGTCATCATGAGGTCTCAGATATTGGCCACGCCCCCTCTAAAAAGCAGTACTTCTGTCTCTGTGGCGCAATTGGTTAGCGCGTTCGGCTGTTAACCGAAAGGATGGTGGTTCAAGCCCACCCAGGGACGAGTTCTGTTTGATTAATCAGGTAAATTAATTAACAAGTCCAACCTTGCAGGATGATAGGAGCGAAAGCATGCTTGTCCAATTGCATTTGGAAGGTAGGCTACTATGTGTCTACGCAAGGCAACTGCAACCCATGTAGAGGAAGCTTTATGCTAAAATATTCACAGTTAAATCAGCACTGTGATACATCATTGGTTCTTCCTCACTCAGGCCCAAAAAGGTAATCCAAAATTGCAAGAACTGAACTGAAATTGTCTTCTCCAGGTCATCATGAGGTCTCAGATATTGGCCACGCCCCCTCTAAAAAGCAGTACTTCTGTCTCTGTGGCGCAATTGGTTAGCGCGTTCGGCTGTTAACCGAAAGGATGGTGGTTCAAGCCCACCCAGGGACGATTTCTCTTTGATTAATCAGGTAAACTAATTAACAAGTCCAACCTTGCAGAATGATAGGAGCGAAAGCATGCTTGTCCAATTGCATTTGGAAGGCACTACGTGTCTACGCAAGGCAACTGCAACCCATGTAGAGGAAGGATTATGCTAAAATATTCAGTCAAATCAGCACTGTGATACATCATTGGTTCTTCCTCACCTAGGCCCAAGAACCTAATCCAACATTTCAAGAACTGAAATTGTCTTCTCCAGGTCATCATGAGGTCTCAGATATTGGCCACGCCCCTTCAAAAAAGCAGCACTTCTGTCTCTGTGGCGCTACCTCACTCTCGAAAGTCTGCTTTCCCATTTCCATTTCTTGTCCATATGTTGACCAATGAAATCTTCCCCTTCCATTTCTTGTCCATATGTTGACCAATGAAATCTTCCCCCTTCCATTTCTTCTCCATATGTTGACCAATGAAATCCTCCCCTTCCATTTCTTCTCCATATGTTGACCAATGAAATCCTCCCCTTCCATTTCTTCTCCATATGTTGACCGACCAATCACATCGTCCCGTTCCGTCCGTTCCGTCCGTTCCGTAGAAGCAATACTTTGGAGAACTACACGACAAGGTAACTATTTGATTTACATTTCGAGACAATTGGTTAGCGCGTTCGGCTGTTAACCGAAAGGATGGTGGTTCAAGCCCACCCAGGGACGAGTTCTGTTTGATTAATCAGGTAAATTAATTAACAAGTCCAACCTTGCAGGATGATAGGAGCGAAAGCATGCTTGTCCAATTGCATTTGGAAGGTAGGCTACTATGTCTCTGCGCAAGGCAGCTGCAACCCATGTAGAGGAAGCTTTATGCTAAAATATTCACAGTTAAATCAGCACTGTGATACATCATTGGTTCTTCCTCACTCAGGCCCAAAAAGGTAATCCAAAATTGCAAGAACTGAACTGAAATTGTCTTCTCCAGGTCATCATGAGGTCTCAGATATTGGCCACGCCCCCTCTAAAAAGCAGTACTTCTGTCTCTGTGGCGCAATTGGTTAGCGCGTTCGGCTGTTAACCGAAAGGATGGTGGTTCAAGCCCACCCAGGGACGATTTCTCTTTGATTAATCAGGTAAACTAATTAACAAGTCCAACCTTGCAGAATGATAGGAGCGAAAGCATGCTTGTCCAATTGCATTTGGAAGGCACTACGTGTCTACGCAAGGCAACTGCAACCCATGTAGAGGAAGGATTATGCTAAAATATTCAGTCAAATCAGCACTGTGATACATCATTGGTTCTTCCTCACCTAGGCCCAAGAACCTAATCCAACATTTCAAGAACTGAAATTGTCTTCTCCAGGTCATCACGAGGTCTCAGATATTGGCCACGCCCCTTCAAAAAAGCAGCACTTCTGTCTCTGTGGCGCAATTGGTTAGCGCGTTCGGCTGTTAACCGAAAGGATGGTGATTCAAGCCCACCCAGGGACGAGTTCTGTTTGATTAATGATACATCATTGGTTCTTCCTCACTTAGGCCCAAAAAGGTAATCCAAAATTGCAAGAACTGAACTGAAATTGTCTTCTCCAGGTCATCATGAGGTCTCAGATATTGGCCACGCCCCTTCAAAAAAGCAGCACTTCTGTCTCTGTGGCGCAATTGGTTAGCGCGTTCGGCTGTTAACCGAAAGGATGGTGGTTCAAGCCCACCCAGGGACGAGTTCTGTTTGATTAATCAGGTAAATTAATTAACAAGTCCAACCTTGCAGGATGATAGGAGCGAAAGCATGCTTGTCCAATTGCATTTGGAAGGTAGGCTACTATGTCTGCGCAAGGCAGCTGCAACCCATGTAGAGGAAGCTTTATGCTAAAATATTCACAGTTAAATCAGCACTGTGATACATCATTGGTTCTTCCTCACTCAGGCCCAAAAAGGTAATCCAAAATTGCAAGAACTGAACTGAAATTGTCTTCTCCAGGTCATCATGAGGTCTCAGATATTGGCCACGCCCCCTCTAAAAAGCAGTACTTCTGTCTCTGTGGCGCAATTGGTTAGCGCGTTCGGCTGTTAACCGAAAGGATGGTGGTTCAAGCCCACCCAGGGACGATTTCTCTTTGATTAATCAGGTAAACTAATTAACAAGTCCAACCTTGCAGAATGATAGGAGCGAAAGCATGCTTGTCCAATTGCATTTGGAAGGCACTACGTGTCTACGCAAGGCAACTGCAACCCATGTAGAGGAAGGATTATGCTAAAATATTCAGTCAAATCAGCACTGTGATACATCATTGGTTCTTCCTCACCTAGGCCCAAGAACCTAATCCAACATTTCAAGAACTGAAATTGTCTTCTCCAGGTCATCATGAGGTCTCAGATATTGGCCACGCCCCTTCAAAAAAGCAGCACTTCTGTCTCTGTGGCGCAATTGGTTAGCGCGTTCGGCTGTTAACCGAAAGGATGGTGGTTCAAGCCCACCCAGGGACGAGTTCTGTTTGATTAATGATACATCATTGGTTCTTCCTCACCTAGGCCCAAAAAGGTAATCCAAAATTTCAACAACTGAAATTGTCTTCGCCAGGTCATCATGAGGCCTCAGATATTGGCAACGCCCCCTCAACAGAGCGACACTTCTGTCTCTGTGGCGCAATTGGTTAGCGCGTTCGGCTGTTAACCGAAAGGATGGTGGTTCAAGCCCACCCAGGGACGAGTTCTGTTTGATTAATCAGGTAAATTAATTAACAAGTCCAACCTTGCAGGATGATAGGAGCGAAAGCATGCTTGTCCAATTGCATTTGGAAGGTAGGCTACTATGTCTCTGCGCAAGGCAACTGCAACCCATGTAGAGGAAGCTTTATGCTAAAATATTCACAGTTAAATCAGCACTGTGATACATCATTGGTTCTTCCTCACTTAGGCCCAAAAAGGTAATCCAAAATTGCAAGAACTGAACTGAAATTGTCTTCTCCAGGTCATCATGAGGCCTCAGATATTGGCCACGCCCCCTCAACAGCGCAGCACTTCTGTCTCTGTGGCACAATTGGTTAGCGCGTTCGGCTGTTAACTAAAAGGATGGTGGTTCAAGCCCACACAGGATGAGTTCTGTTTGATTAGCCAGGTAAATTAATTAACAAGTCCAACCTTGCAGAAAGATAGGAGCGAAAGCATGCCTGTCCAATTGCATTTGGAAGGCACTATGTGTCTACGCAAGGCAACTGCAACCCATGTAGAGGAAGGCTTATGCTAAAATATTCAGTCAAATCAGCACTGTGATACATCATTGGTTCTTCCTCACCTAGGCCCAAGAACCTAATCCAACATTTCAAGAACTGAAATTGTCTTCTCCAGGTCATCATGAGGTCTCAGATATTGGCCACGCCCCTTCAAAAAAGCAGCACTTCTGTCTCTGTGGCGCAATTGGTTAGCACGTTCGGCTGTTAACCGAAAGGATGGTGGTTCAAGCCCACCCAGGGACGAGTTCTGTTTGATTAATGATACATCATTGGTTCTTCCTCACCTAGGCCCAAAAAGGTAATCCAAAATTTCAACAACTGAAATTGTCTTCGCCAGGTCATCATGAGGCCTCAGATATTGGCAACGCCCCCTCAACAGAGCGACACTTCTGTCTCTGTGGCGCAATTGGTTAGCGCGTTCGGCTGTTAACCGAAAGGATGGTGGTTCAAGCCCACCCAGGGACGAGTTCTGTTTGATTAATCAGGTAAATTAATTAACAAGTCCAACCTTGCAGGATGATAGGAGCGAAAGCATGCTTGTCCAATTGCATTTGGAAGGTAGGCTACTATGTCTCTGCGCAAGGCAACTGCAACCCATGTAGAGGAAGCTTTATGCTAAAATATTCACAGTTAAATCAGCACTGTGATACATCATTGGTTCTTCCTCACTTAGGCCCAAAAAGGTAATCCAAAATTGCAAGAACTGAACTGAAATTGTCTTCTCCAGGTCATCATGAGGCCTCAGATATTGGCCACGCCCCCTCAACAGCGCAGCACTTCTGTCTCTGTGGCACAATTGGTTAGCGCGTTCGGCTGTTAACTAAAAGGATGGTGGTTCAAGCCCACACAGGATGAGTTCTGTTTGATTAGCCAGGTAAATTAATTAACAAGTCCAACCTTGCAGAAAGATAGGAGCGAAAGCATGCCTGTCCAATTGCATTTGGAAGGCACTATGTGTCTACGCAAGGCAACTGCAACCCATGTAGAGGAAGGCTTATGCTAAAATATTCAGTCAAATCAGCACTGTGATACATCATTGGTTCTTCCTCACCTAGGCCCAAGAACCTAATCCAACATTTCAAGAACTGAAATTGTCTTCTCCAGGTCATCATGAGGTCTCAGATATTGGCCACGCCCCTTCAAAAAAGCAGCACTTCTGTCTCTGTGGCGCAATTGGTTAGCACGTTCGGCTGTTAACCGAAAGGATGGTGGTTCAAGCCCACCCAGGGACGAGTTCTGTTTGATTAATCAGGTAAATTAATTAACAACTCCAACCTTGCAGGATGATAGGAGCGAAAGCATGCTTGTCCAATTGCATTTGGAAGGTAGGCTACTATGTGTCTACGCAATGCAACTGCAACCCATGTAGAGGAAGCTTTATGCTAAAATATTCACAGTTAAATCAGCACTGTGATACATCATTGGTTCTTCCTCACTCAGGCCCAAAAAGGTAATCCAAAATTGCAAGAACTGAACTGAAATTGTCTTCTCCAGGTCATCATGAGGTCTCAGATATTGTCCACGCCCCCTCTAAAAAGCAGTACTTCTGTCTCTGTGGCGCTACTTGGTTCAGGAGAGTCGGTCTACGGTCCAATCTCAGCATCCAATCACGAGACTCCCTCTCCAATGTCAAGATTGGACGGAGGCCAATCAGAGTCGTCGCTGTCCAATGTCAGATTGGATGGAGACCAATCACGCTTCGACATCAGATTGGACGGAGGCCAATCACGAGATTCCCTCTCCAATGTCAAGATTGGACGGAGGCCAATCAGAGTCGTCGCTGTCCAATCTGAGGGGGCAATCACGTCGCTTCTTTCTGGTTACGTTGGCCCGCCCGCTTACGTCTCCGTCTCGAAGCGAACGAAAACTTGGAAAACTTGCATCTGATTTACAGTAAATACATTCATTTTTTTCTGATCGAATGGTCATCAATGTTATATTTCCATATTCTAATTCTATGATTTCGTTGGCGAGTCATGGAGTTTTCCAGCAACTTCAGTCATCGTAGCTAGCTACTGTAATAGCGTTACTGTGCTGCGTTAGCGGTCGGTGTGTACTGTAATAGCGCTACAATGAATGGAGACACTCGTGTATGACTATATATTTATATCGTTATAATATTCAGTCATCGTAGCTAGCTACTGTAATAGCGTTACTGTGCTGCGTTAGCGGTCGGTGTGTACTGTAATAGCGCTACAATGAATGGAGACACTCGTGTATGACTATATATTTATATCGTTATAATATTCAGTCATCGTAGCTAGCTACTGTAATAGCGTTACTGTGCTGCGTTAGCGGTCGGTGTGTACTGTAATAGCGTTACAATGAATGGAGACACTCGTGTATGACTATATATTTATATCGTTATAATATTCCGAATATTCTGATTAAAGTAAGGCATCATTTAGCTCAACATTTAAGTTGCTGATGACCTGTTTTAACATAAACTAACGTTATTCAACTGTGATTCATAGTTGTAACTACTGTTATTATTTCCTTGTTGTCTTCAGATGAGTTCTAACCCAAAGAGCCACAAGGCAATGGGAGAGGGGGAGTGGATGGTGAGACTTAAGAAATTTGCCAGCTCTGGGGTTTGGCCTGCTGGAGGAGGCAACAGACCAGCCCCGAGGCAGCGCAAATGGCATGACCTCTACCAGAAGGTAAAGTAGAGCAAAATATCCACCTATTACTTATGACCATGCATATCACTAGATGAGAAATAGTCATTCTGATGGTACAGATTGTATTAATCTGACCATGGACTGTACACTGAGTGTCTCACTCCAGGCTGAATAAAATACTGATTGTTTCAGATTGAGAAATGCCCCATGCAGGCCCGTGGACAGACCAACCTCTTTGGAGGGTCCATAGCCTGTAGTTGTGGATTTCACACTGTTAAGGTGAGCATTAGAAAAATCACAATCCCGCATATCTGTTTACATTGCTGTTATGCTGTTGCTGTTACAGCACATGTCATAATGCTGTTGTTTTAGCAGCCTGCCACTCCTCTTCCTCCTGCTGATGTCCAGCCTGTGGCCTCAGTGTCAGCCCCTGGTGATAATGTAGCCCAGCGATCTTTCCTGCGCCCCCCTCCAAGTTTAGCATTGGTGAATATTGTTGCAGTAATTAATGTCTTGTATGAATTGTTTGTATGCATCGCACCATAATATTAACTCGTCGTTATTGTTTCTCCTTCCAGTTCACTAAATCCCGATTTGGTGGAGCACAGTCGGCCTCAACAAAGCCAAATTTAGTATCTAGAAGGACTCCCAGTCCTTCTCCTTCTCCTCCATCCCCTCTGAAAGCCCCCGGCCCCGCTCCATCCTCTTTGACGACCACCTCTACGGCCTCCATGAGGACCCCTAGCCCCGCTCCATCCACCCCCTCTTCAGCCTCTGTCAGGACCCCCAGCCCTGCTGTGTACACCAGCCAGGCACTGGCCTCTGTGAGTTTAGCCTTTATTCATTGGTTTGCCTCTGTTGTAGTTTATTTTGTGTGTCCTTTATTTATGCAACAATGGCATTCTTATGTGTTTATAACAGGAGGAGTCTGGAGGAGCTCAGGCAGCCGCTTCTGGAGCTGCAGCTTCATTCTGGTTGCCGGGTGAAATGAGCAAGACCATCCCTGTGCAGGACCAGAGATGGATTGCCAACACAATCTTTCAGACCGGCAAACTACGGCCAGATTTGAAGCTGTGGTACGAGCCCCCTGTCCCTGCCCTCATCTACCACCAGACACCGACACCCGACCGCTTCTTTACCCATCGGCTGATGGTATGGATGCCCTATCACCTGTGGAAGGTGAGGGTGTCCTGCCCAACTTGTGGAAAGCAGCTGACAGGCTACGGTGTCCACAAGAGGGCTCGGAAGGTCCTGGACATCGACAGGTACTACCTGATGGTGACAGAGACACTCAGATGCACTGTGTGTTCTCTGAACTATCTGTCAACCAGTCAGACTGTCCGTGACCAGCTTGACTTGCCACACCAGAAGCTGTTCCGGCTGATCCTGACCCGCAAGTGAGTAAAGCAGATTTTGAAACCTCATACACCACTGAAATTACCCTTCAATAAACATGTAACTAACAAGTGCAACAATAAAAACAAATGAATTTAAATTTTAAAGACAAAATCAAACTTATTTGAATAAATTCTAAATCGTCAAACAAGATCATCAAGGCTATCCCTAATTAGTTTTAAACTACTATGTTAAAATGTTGTTGAAAGCCGAGAGTCATGTTGTCATTAAGGTCTGAGTGTATACATACTGGCCAAGTATATTTATGAGTAATATGTGGAATTATCTTTTTATATTGTTAAATGTGCATGCCCAGGGAAAATATGGCAATTAACATTGTGCTTTATCTGGTCCAATACATTTATTGTACACTGTCACTTTTTTAAATAAACCAATTAATGAAATGAAATATACATTTCAGGTATGCTTGTGACATTCGTGTCATTCGGCTGCTTCGGGACCGGACCCTGGGCAACAGTCCAGCACGACTGGTGAAGCAGCTGAAAGAGAACCATGGGGAGGAATGGCTGAGCCGGTTGGCACACTATCTTGGGGAGTGTGCTGACTTTGTGGATCAACCAAGCCTCTTCCCAGTGGTCTGCCAGGAGCCTCCGGAGCCCATCGACATCCCCTCCAGTCGCTGGCTGCTTACTGTGTACAACAGGGACATCCTCTCCCGCCTGGACCACATTAAGGCCTGCATCACCTCCACATTTGGTTCCATCTTAAAGATGGACTCAACCAAAAAGGTAACAAATACTTGTGTAATAGATTTCCATGCATCTAATATATACTCATACACATCAACATTGTTATCAGTGATAACATTACATTAGCAGCTATTATAAATGTGTGCTGTGTAATAAATCTATATACACTCCCTGCCTTTAGACAATTTAAAAGAATGTGTAATCTTAAGTATTCCTGTTGTCTAATTCCAGATCACAAAGAAGCTGGCCGGCCACGGCAAGGGGACAGCTCTCTGGGTGACCTCGCTTGGCAACGAGGTTGGCCAGATCCTGACCAGTGTCCTGTCTGTGCAGGAGGGTGCTGGACTGGATGCCATGGTGTCTGGGATCATGCAGCGGTACCGCCAGGCAGCTGTTCCACCCCCTGTGCTGCTATATGTGGACTGTGGCTGCTGTGTGAGTGAGGGGGTGACCAAGCTGCAGACCAGGTTTTCAGAGTGGCGAGACCTCCTCATAAGACTTGACATCTGGCACTTCATGAGGAGGCTGGCTGTCGGCTGCACCACAGATGCTCATCCCCTCTACCCCACCTTCATGGGCAGTCTGTCTGCATGTATTTTCGAGTGGGATGCTGGGGACCTCGCTCTGTTGCGGCAGGCAAAGCGATGTGAGCTCAGGCAGGAGGGTGTGCCTGATATCACTGATCGCCTGGTGGACACGCGGATCAGCAAGACAGAGCTGAGCCAATACTGCCGCAGAACAACACGGGGCGAGGAAACCACCATCACCCTCATCGATCGACTGCTGCAAACCCTGGGTGGCGCAAATGGCAGAGACCTCATGGGGGTGCCGCTGCTGGACCAGGTCCGAATTGAGCACATCTGGCGTGTGCAGAAACGCCACGTCAGGTGCATCCAGGACGTGCCAGGTGTGCAGCTGTACACCGAGGTTGGCACCACAACAAAGGGAGGGATCATTTTGAAAAGGTACCGCTGTGCCAGAGGGTCCACATCCCTAGAATCCTTTCACTGCCACCTGAACAGGTTCATTCCAGGTTGGTTCTCTTCTATGTTTGATATTTTAAATAATGAATGCTTTTTTTAATTGATTCATTATTCAGATTGAAAAGCAAAACCTTTTTTCATTGGCATAAATATTTTGATGATTCCCAGGAACCAGTGCAAACACACTGAACTTCCAGCTGTACCTCCTGGAAGGCCTGAACAGGTGGAACCAGGATCGGGGGACTGCGGCGGTGACCACCAGGTCATCGTCTCTCCTCACGTACGCCGGGGATGTGGCTCATTGTGTCAACACCAACAGCTTGAAGGTGTTTGGCCGTGCATTTGTGCCAACCTTCAGGCCACCTGCCAAATACACTGGTATGTCTAATTATAATCTGGCTACATAATAGTTTTAGTTGCAAAATGTACACTCATAAAATAATGCAGATACAACTCTGATTTTAAAATGAAATGGTATTTATATAATACATAGTACAACTTGTAATGCATGTGCACATGTTTCTGTTCTTTTTCATAGGAGAGCTGCTTGGTGTTGACTACCTGCTTAGTCAGACTGGACAGCCTCTGAAGTTTCAGCCTGACTCTGAGGAGACAGAAGCCATGCTGGAAGATGTGGATGAGGGCGAAGAAGAAGATGAGGGCTTTGAGGAGGATCAGACACATGACCTTTTTGTGTCAAGTCTCCTTGATGGTCCAAGTTTCTCCTCCTGTCCCTCCTCGGTACCTCCTGCTTCCTCCCTGGCTGCTGCCACCTCACAGCCCGTTATGTCCTCCCTGGTTGCTGCCTCCTCACAGCCCGTTATGTCCTCCCTGGTTGCTGCCTCCTCACAGCCCGTTATGTCCTCCCTGGTTGCTGCCTCCTCACAGCCCGTTATGTCCTCCCTGGCTGCTGCCTCCTCACAGCCCGTTATGTCCTCCCTGGTTGCTGCCTCCTCGCAGCCCGTTATGTCCTCCCTGGTTGCTGCCTCCTCACAGCCCGTTATGTCCTCCCTGGTTGCTGCCTCCTCACAGCCCGTTACATCCTCCCTGGCTGCTGCCACCTCACAGCCCGTTACATCCTCCCTGGCTGCTGCCTCCTCACAGCCCATTACGTCCTCCCTGGCTGCTGCCTCCTCACAGCCCGTTAAGTCCTCTCAGGTTGCTGCCACCTCACAGCCTGCTGCCCCTACCCATGTTGCTGCCACCACGCAGCCTGCCACCTCCTCTATGGTTGCTTCCACCTCGCGGCCGGCTACCTCCTCCCTGGTTGCTGCCTCCCCCGAGGATTCAGCGTCGCCTGACGAGTCCGGGGTATGTAAATACATAATAAAGTGTAAAGAAATAAAATCACTGTATCCCACTTTACTGTCCTCAGTTTATGTTACTCATTTAATTTTGTTTTTCTTGTTTCGTATTGCAGGCTGTGGATGACTCTGGTGTGCCAGGCTTGGATAGGGTCGATAGCTTGGCAGAGTGTCTGGTTGAGCTGAGGCTCCAACATTCTCTTGTCCTCTCAAACCAGCAGGTCAGGAGCTTTTATTGTTTTGCTACATTTCCTCTATGTCTTGTCATGCATGTTCACACTTGCATGTTTTTGTCTTCTAATGTGCTGTTTTGTTCCCTCTGCTTAGGTGAGCAATATTGTTACTCTTTGGCAGAACCTGCTGGACTACGACAAGCAGAGGGTGGTGTTCGCTGCCAGGCATCAGAGCAGGCTGGACACAGGGAGGTTCCGTTCTCCTAAAAAGAGACAGGAGTTCACTCCAGGGGTGGAGAGTGTGAAGAGGCATGCTCTGACCACCCCTGCCCCAATTGCCCAGTGGCCAGATTGCTGCCGCCTGCTTGAGTTGATCTTCATCAGGCTCTGTGCCATCCACCGTAGTCCCAGGAAGAAAGGGGGTGACACAGTCTCTAGATGGGATCTCATCCTGCAGGACTACAGGAAAATTAGGCAGCGCATCCTGGCCAGTGGGACAGTTATGACCACTACCAACCTGCAGCTGGTGGATGTGAGCCACACCACCCTGGTACAGTGGCATAATAAAAGGGTGAAGAGGCAGGACACTGCAGTGATCATGCAGGGGCTGGATTTGCCTAGCCGCTTGTCTGTAGCAGCTAGCCCTCTCCTCCCCGCTAATGTGCGCCCTCCGTCTGCACCCCCTCTGCCAGGCCCAGCTCACCAGTACCACCTGCCTGGCAGCACTGTTGGCCTGGCACGGCTGAAGAGGAAATTTCCGCCTTCAGGTGCAACACAGGTGGCTGTAAACGTGCGTCCACAGCGTCAGCTGTTCCCTGCTCCAGTCCCGGGCCCTCAACTGACAATGCTGGGTCCCATGATGTCACATGGCCCTGTCCTTTTCACTGTTCCACAGGCCCTGGGTGTCACCCTCTCCTCTGCCCCTCCTGCCCCTGCTCCTGCTCCTGCTCCTGTCCGAAAACTGACTCGCAAAGTGCAGCACAACACGTGCAAGAAATGCGGGCAGTTCCGGATTGCAGAGACCGGACACAGCCAGTACAAAGGCATAGTTTACTGCCCCTCTGTAGAGGCTCTTCCAAAGGAGCAGTGGTTGGAGAACATTAAACAAAATCCTAAATGATTATGACTTTTTGGTATGTTTTTGTTTCACCAGTTCAGAAGCCAAAGACCAAGTCATAGATTTGCAATTTTAATATTAATATTGTCTCAGTTCTATTCATTCTTATGGTGAATTTTTAATTACACACTAGGTGGAGCTCGGTGCAAAACATGGTGAGCTTCAATGCAATGCTCTAATAATTAATAATCTAGTTTTTAGTTTAGTTCTAGTTTTTTAATACTAATGTATTAACATTTAAATATATTACACAAGTCTTATAAGTAACGTCTTCAATAAACTCAAGTTTACAAGGGCAACACAAAGACTTTTAATGTGCATATTATACAACTTAATTCTGCCAAGGCCGGGACTCGAACCGGCGCTCCTGTGCATGGCTTTCTCCTCATTAAAAACAAAAAGAATTTTTTTTTTAATTAATTCAAAAACACTAACGAAAAATACAGCATTTTAAATGCAGCAGGAGTGAGAATGGGGGCTAAATCATTTTGTTTTCATCTCATTTTTTCCCTTTTTCTCTCTTTTTTCCTCTCTTTTCTTCTCCCCCCCTTCTCCCCCCTTCTTCCTTTTCTCCCCCCCCCGTAACAGACTATTGTTCCCCAGCTTTGGCGCAATTGGTTAGCGCGTTCGGCTGTTAACCGAAAGGATGGTGGTTCAAGCCCACCCAGGGACGAGTTCTGTTTGATTAATCAGGTAAATTAATTAACAAGTCCAACCTTGCAGGATGATAGGAGCGAAAGCATGCTTGTCCAATTGCATTTGGAATGTAGGCTACTATGTGTCTACGCAAGGCAACTGCAACCCATGTAGAGGAAGCTTTATGCTAAAATATTCACAGTTAAATCAGCACTGTGATACATCATTGGTTCTTCCTCACTTAGGCCCAAAAAGGTAATCCAAAATTGCAAGAACTGAACTGAAATTGTCTTCTCCAGGTCATCATGAGGTCTCAGATATTGGCCACGCCCCCTCAACAGAGCAACACTTCTGTCTCTGTGGCGCAATTGGTTAGCGCGTTCGGCTGTTAACCGAAAGGATGGTGGTTCAAGCCCACCCAGGGACGAGTTCTGTTTGATTAATCAGGTAAATTAATTAACAAGTCCAACCTTGCAGGATGATAGGAGCAAAAGCATGCTTGTCCAATTGCATTTGGAATGTAGGCTACTATGTGTCTACGCAAGGCAACTGCAACCCATGTAGAGGAAGCTTTATGCTAAAATATTCACAGTTAAATCAGCACTGTGATACATCATTGGTTCTTCCTCACTTAGGCCCAAAAAGGTAATCCAAAATTGCAAGAACTGAACTGAAATTGTCTTCTCCAGGTCATCATGAGGTCACAGATATTGGCCACGCCCCCTCTAAAAAGCAGTACTTCTGTCTCTGTGGCGCAATTGGTTAGCGCGTTCGGCTGTTAACCGAAAGGATGGTGGTTCAAGCCCACCCAGGGACGAATTCTCTTTGATTAATCAGGTAAACTAATTAACAAGTCCAACCTTGCAGAATGATAGGAGCGAAAGCATGCTTGTCCAATTGCATTTGGAAGGTACTATGTATCTACGCAAGGCAACTGCAACCCATGCAGAGGAAGCTTTATGCTAAAATATTCACAGTTAAATCAGCACTGTGGTACATCAGTTGTTCTTCCTCACTTAGGCCCAAAAAGTTAATCCAACATTTCAAGAACTGAAATTGTCTTCTCCAGGTCATCATGAGGTCTCAGATATTGGCCACGCCCCCTCTAAAAAGCAGTACTTCTGTCTCTGTGGCGCAATTGGTTAGCGCGTTCGGCTGTTAACCGAAAGGATGGTGGTTCAAGCCCACCCAGGGACGAGTTCTCTTTGATTAATCAGGTAAACTAATTAACAAGTCCAACCTTGCAGAATGATAGGAGCGAAAGCATGCTTGTCCAATTGCATTTGGAAGGCACTACGTGTCTACGCAAGGCAACTGCAACCCATGTAGAGGAAGGCTTATGCTAAAATATTCAGTCAAATCAGCACTGTGATATATCATTGGTTCTTCCTCACCTAGGCCCAAAAACGTAATCCAAAATTTCAACAACTGAAATTGTCTTCGCCAGGTCATCATGAGGCCTCATATATTGGCCACGCCCCCTCAACAGAGCAACACTTCTGTCTCTGTGGCGCAATTGGTTAGCGCGTTCGGCTGTTAACCGAAAGGATGGTGGTTCAAGCCCACCCAGGGACGAGTTCTGTTTGATTAATCAGGTAAATTAATTAACAAGTCCAACCTTGCAGGATGATAGGAGCGAAAGCATGCTTGTCCAATTGCATTTGGAAGGTAGGCTACTATGTCTCTGCGCAAGGCAACTGCAACCCATGTAGAGGAAGCTTTATGCTAAAATATTCACAGTTAAATCAGCACTGTGATACATCATTGGTTCTTCCTCACTTATGCCCAAAAAGGTAATCCAAAATTGCAAGAACTGAACTGAAATTGTCTTCTCCAGGTCATCATGAGGCCTCAGATATTGGCCACGCCCCCTCAACAGAGTAGCACTTCTGTCTCTGTGGCACAATTGGTTAGCGCGTTCAGCTGTTAACCAAAAGGATGGTGGTTCAAGCCCACACAGGATGAGTTCTGTTTGATTAGCCAGGTAAATTAATTAACAAGTCCAACCTTGCAGGATGATAGGAGCGAAAGCATGCTTGTCCAATTGCATTTGGAAGGTACTATGTATCTACGCAAGGCAACTGCAACCCATGTAGAGGAAGCTTTATGCTAAAATATTCACAGTTAAATCAGCACTGTGGTACATCATTTGTTCTTCCTCACTTAGGCCCAAAAAGCTAATCCAACATTTCAAGAACTGAAATTGTCTTCTCCAGGTCATCATGAGGTCTCAGATATTGGCCACGCCCCCTCTAAAAAGCAGTACTTCTGTCTCTGTGGCGCTACCTCACTCTCGAAAGTCTGCTTTCCCATTTCCATTTCTTGTCCATATGTTGACCAATGAAATCTTCCCCTTCCATTTCTTGTCCATATGTTGACCAATGAAATCTTCCCCCTTCCATTTCTTCTCCATATGTTGACCAATGAAATCCTCCCCTTCCATTTCTTCTCCATATGTTGACCAATGAAATCCTCCCCTTCCATTTCTTCTCCATATGTTGACCGACCAATCACATCGTCCCGTTCCGTCCGTTCCGTCCGTTCCGTAGAAGCAATACTTTGGAGAACTACACGACAGGGTAACTATTTGATTTACATTTCGAGACATGATTTACATTTACAGATGAAATGATATTGTTGAAATGAGTGAGACTGTAAATCGGCCGGCGTAATTCATTCAAAAGTCCGAGTTAAAATGCGATATAGGGGTCAAACTATTTGATTTACATTTCGAGACATGATTTACATTTACAAATGGCCGGCGTTATTCATTCTTAAAGTCCGACGGCCTGTTTAATCGGA
Source organism: Eutrigla gurnardus (assembly GCF_963514095.1). Taxonomy (NCBI): domain Eukaryota; kingdom Metazoa; phylum Chordata; class Actinopteri; order Perciformes; family Triglidae; genus Eutrigla; species Eutrigla gurnardus. The sequence continues at coordinate 3,479,654 of NC_139926.1, forward strand.
TATGATTGATTGACTAGCGATTATTTGTTTCGTATGTATGATTTGGAATAGTTAATTGTCATCTACAAACGACTATTACATTATTATAAGGTAATCAATTCAGAACAAATGATTTGGGAATATGATGATAGTAACTTATGATTTCATTGATTGAATGTCAAATGTGTGTCTCAAATAAAAGTGTGTATCTATGAAAGATATTGATATAGCATATGTCTATGACAATGTGTGGTAACTTAGCCATTCTTCCCCTTGTCTTCAGATGTCTACTACAAAGAAGCATCGAGCCATGGGGTCTGAGGAGTGGGTGGCGCGCCTGAAGGCATTTGCCTGTTCTGGCACTTGGCCCTCCGGTGCAGGGAACAGGCCATCTCCCAAACAGGGCAAGTGGCACAACCTCTACCAGAAGGTAACCTTTGCCCCAACAGTCAACCAAAACTCCAAAGTGAACCGATTGTGTCCGTAAGTAAATCATGCATTTTAATTCATTACAGATTGAGAAGTGTCCCATGATGCTGCGTGGGCAGACCTCAATCTTGAGGGTAGCGCAGACATGTTCCTGTGGCTTTCACCCTCGGCAGGTAATATTGAGAGCCTGGTGAAATAAATGCATTTTGTAGGATATACAATACTTACTATGTGGACAAAATCCCATAATGAATAATATGGATTAGTATTAATGCTTCTTTCATGGGTTGATCTTTCTCAGTCTGTGAGTAGTCCTGCAGCATCCAGGCCAGCTACCTCAGCCTCCACTTCAGCTGCCTCAGCCTCCACTTCAGCTGCCTCAGCCTCCACCTCAGCGGCGCCTGTACAGAGCCCTGGGAGGCCTGCATTGACGCTGTCAATGGTGAATATTTCCATCACATTAATTACCATGTCATTCACCTGGTTTACCATGATCAACTCATCTTTGATCTGTGTGTTTACATATCTTTCATGTCATATCATTGTGTGGTATTGGTGTGTATTATGTTCTTTTTAACACCGTTTCATTAAGACTATTGTTGTTTGATTCTCAGTTTGATAAAGCGCGGTTCGGCGGGACTTTGTCTGCGGCAGCCAGGCCTAATGTCAACGTGACCAGGAAGCATGTCGAGGTAATACATGTACCTTTAGCTGTGCCTGATGCCTAAGAATACAGCCATTAAGCCATACACTATCCTTGTTTTGTAAACTGACTTCATCAGGTACGCTTCCCCCTCTCTCACAGCGTCCCCCCAGCCCTGCCACTACCCCAGCTGGGAGAAGCACTCCCTCCGCTACCCCACCTCCAGCGACGCCCCCTTCCAGTCCGAGATACATTAGGCCCGTCTCCCCTTTCTCTCTGCCCCCATCCAGCCCTGTAATGTCCTCTGTGAGGACCGGCTCGTCCCCTCTGGTTAGTGCAACTGTAATAACCTCCATGCTGGTCTTACATACTGTAGCGTGTAGCGGATAGATGTTTTATTGTCGGTTTCGTTTTCTTTATGTAGGTTGCATCAGATAGGAGTCTTGCTCCCCCTGGTCCTGTCCCTGCTCCGCCTGGTCCCGTCCCTGCCCCTCCTTGTACTTCTTCATTTCTGGGTCCGGCTCCACAACAGTTCTGGCTACCAGCAGAAATGAAGAAGACCATTCCCCAGCAAGACCAGCGCTGGATTGCATCCACGCTGTGGAGGAACCAGCGGCTGCGCCCAGACCTACAGCTCTGGTATGAGCCACCGGTGCCAGGCCTGATCTACAATCAGGTCCCGTCACCAGATCGTTTTTTTACGCACCGGCTCCTGGTGTGGATGCCCTACCACCTTTGGAAGGTGAGGCTGTCCTGCCCAAAGTGTGGGAAGCAGCTCACCGGGGCCGGCATGCACAAGAGGGCACGGCAGGTCCTGGACGTGGACAGGTACTACCTGATGGTGACGGAGACCCTCAGGTGCAACGCCATCGGTTGCGTCACCAATTACCTGTCCACGAGCCAGACCGTCCTGGACCAGCTGAGCCTGCCTCTCCGTGGGGAGTTCCGCCTCATCCTGACACGCAAGTGAGTTCTAATCAACACATGAAAGCAAATACCCTTTTTTATGTAGCGCAATTCATTCTGCCAGTAATGTAGCAAATAGCAATATTCGCTTTTTACACTCTCCTGCAAAATATTCTATAGAATATCTATATTAGATATACTATATATATATATATATATATATATATATATATAATAAAAAACAACATTTCCATTTTGACGATAAAAAACTCAAATAATTTGATACAAACATACCCCTTGTCCACAAAGGTATGCGTGTGACATCCGCGTCATCAGGATGCTACGGGAGAGGACCCTCGGCAACAGCTCTACCCGCCTAGCCAAACAGCTGCGGGAGAACCACGGCGAGGAGTGGCTGCAGCGTGTGGCCCGCTACCTGGAGGTGTGTGCCGACTTTGTGGACCAGCCAAGTCTCTTCCCTGTGGTCTGTCAGGAGCCCCCCGAGCCTGTGGCTGTCCCGACCAACAGGTGGCTCCTAACCGTGTACGGGAAGGACTTGATGAGCCGTATGGACCACATCAAGGCCAGCATCACCTCTACCTTTGGCGCCATTTTAAAAATGGATTCCACAAAGAAGGTAAAAAGGACATTTACATCAATTTTTGTTGTTATGATTATTAATGAAATGTGTTTTCTTAGAACACCACATCCCAGCATGTGAGCCATTTAACTTACAGTTACAAATGTGTTCATGTTTATTTGATGTGCATTTTTGTGTTTGTAAATGGCTATTCCTAATGTATTTTCGTGTATATATTTTGCTTCTATTTATTCATACTCGAATGCTTTTTTTTATTTTGAAAGCACTCTGAATTTGTTTATTCTGAATAATTCCAGGTGACCAAAAAGCTGGCTGGAGCAGCCAAGGGGACCGCGCTGTGGATGTCCTCCATCAGCAATGAGGTGGGGCAGGTCCTGATCAGCGTGCTGACGGCCCAGGAGGGGCCTGGTTTGGACCGGATGGTGTCGGACCTCATCCGGCGCTACAGCCAGGCGGGCGTAGCTCCCCCTCTGCTCCTCTATGTGGACTGTGGCTGCTGCAGGGAGACGGACGGGGAGACCAAGCTGAAGGCCAGGTTCAGCGGGTGGCCGGACCTCGTCGTCCGGCTGGACATTTGGCACTTTCTTCGGCGGCTCGCGGCTGGATGCACGACCGACGCCCACTCCCTGTACCCCGTCTTCATGGCCAGCCTCTCCGCCTGCCTGTTTGAGTGGGACCCTGCAGATGTGGCCCTTTTGCGCCAGGCCAAGAGGGAGCAGCTTCGGAAGGAGGGTGTGCCCGTCATCTCCGATTCTGTGGTGGACAGCAGAATCACCAAGGCTCAGTTGGCGCAGTACTGCAGGCGGAGGACCCGCGGAGAGGAGGCCACCATCCGCCTCGTTGAGAGCCTGCTGCAGGAGCTGATGGGGGACAGAGGCAGGGACCTGCTTGGTGTTCCACTCCTGGACCGGGTGAGGATGGAGCACATCTGGCGGGTTCAGAAGAGGCACGTCAAGTGCATCCAGGACCTGCCAGGTGTGTCTCTCTACACAGAGACCGGCACCACCACCACCAAGGAGGGCGTCCTCCTGACAAGGTACAGGTGTGCGCGAGGTTCAACGTCCCTGGAGTCCTTTCACTGCCATCTGAACCGGTTTATTCCAGGTGAGTTTTAATTGCATCACCATTATTTAATTACAATGAAGACCATTTACCTTTATTGTTTATATAGATGTTTGCACAATAAAAATAAACCTCTCAATCATGAGTGCATTCTTATCTACTTTCAGGGACCCAGGCCAATGACCTCAACTTCCAGCTGTACCTGCTGGATGGGCTCACCAGGTGGAACCAGGACCGGGCTGCTGCTGCTGTGACTGAGAGTAGATCAGCCCTCCTCAGCTACTCGGGGGACCTGGTGCAGTGTGTCAACACACACGGCTCCAAGGTGTTTGGACGGAAGTATGTCCCCTCCTTCCGCCCCCCCGCCAAGTACACTGGTAAGTTACACTGAATAGGGATTACTTGCAATACTCAACATATGTTGTTTTATTTTGTGTTCTTGTGTTTCACACTTGGACATGAAATGACCACAAGGCATGTGTACGTTGGAAATAAAATGTCTTTAATTCGGCAAGACAGATTAGATCACGTATTTGCATGTTTGCAAATTCTAATATTGCAGTATATATAATATATATACTGTTGCAGGTGATCATGTCATCAAATAATAAATATGTTAACATATTTCATATAAGTCATAACAAGAAAGTACTATGATAAAATAATGACATGAATGTGGGGTGCACATTTTCTATCTATAATCAGACCCAAGATATGGGTTCCACACATCGTCGATATACTTGTTATACTAATTCCATTATTGTTTTCATTCCCAGGAGAGTTGATAGGTGTCGACTACCTCTACAGGCAGACGGGGAACAGCATGCAGGACATGGATCCTGAGTCTGAGGGCACAGAGCAGCTGCTGGAGGACTTGGCCCTGGGCGACGAGGCAGAGGATGAGGGCTTCCAGGAGGACGTCATTGACCCCACAGTGACGAGTCTGGAGGTCATGTCTGCCTTCATCGCCACTGCACCACCTGCCCAATTCTCCTCCAGTGGTTCCTGGTCGTCCTCTCTTCCGCCGCCGCCACCACCACCACCTGCTCAGCCCTCCACCAGTGGTTCCTGGTCCTCTCTTCCACCTCCTTCTCCGCCGCCACCACCACCACCACCACCACCTGCCCAGTCATCTGCTGTCACCGCTCCGGGTGCTGCCCCACAGGTTCCTGTAGAGCAGTCGGTAAGTACATTTTAGAAATAGCAAAACATAACAACATTTATATTTATTTCCTATTTGTCCAGAATCAATGTTATATCGGTGTTCTTTTTCAGGCAGTGGATGTAAACAACATCCCGGGCCTGGACAGGGTGGACCGCCTGGCGGAGTATCTGGTGGGGCTGAGGAACCAGACCAGCCTGGCCCTGAGTAACCAGGACGTCAGCAGCATCGTGGGCATGTGGGAGGACCTGCTGCCCTACGACCAGCAGAAGGTGGTCTTTTCTGCACGGCACCAGGACAGGCTGCTCACTGGGCGATTCAGGTCGCCCAAAAAAAAGGCTGAGTTCACGCCTGGTGTGGAGAGTGTCAGGAGGTGCACCATAGCATCCACTGCATCTCCTGCACAGTGGCCAGACTGCTGCCGTGTCCTAGAGTCCATCTTCGTCAGGCTCTGCAACATCCACAAGTGTCCGTCCAAAAAGGGGAAGACGGACAAGCGCCTGACGAGATGGACTCTGATCCTGCAGGACTACCGCAGGATAAGGCAGCTGATCCTGGCCAATGGGGCCGTGATGACCAGCACCTCCCTGCAGCTGGTGGAGGTCAACCAGACCACCCTCATACAGTGGCACAACAAGAGGGTGGCCAGGCAGGATGTATCATTGTTGTGCCAGGGGGTTGACCTACCTGCCCCCATCCCTGTGGCCACCGAGGCCTTACCAGCGGCTATTGTCCGCCCCGCTATTGCTCCTCAACAGCCTGGTGTTGAGCACAAGTACCATCTTCCAGAGAGCACAGCGGGGCGGGCAAAAACCAAGAAGAGGAAGGCCGCCGCTACAGCCACCGCTACAGCCACCGCTACAGCCACCGCTACAGCCACCGCTACAGCCACCGCAGTACCAGCTGTAAGGCCCCGGATGGCCACAGAGAGGCAGCTGTATCCCCGTCCTCCTCAGTTTGGAGCCCCTGCCCCTGTCTGCAGCAGCACCCCTGCCCTCAGCCGTGCCCCTGCTCCGGTTGGCTTTGCCCACCCAGGCCTCACCCAAGCCCCTGCCTTCTTCATGACCCAAGCCCCTGCCTTCTTTGGCACTCCTGCCCTCCCCCAAGCTCAATCCCACCCCAGTGCACCCCCCTTTGTGTTTGCTGTCCCCTCAGCAGTGCCTCCACATGCCCCCCCCCGAAAAAAAAAGACATATAACAGGACTGGGGAAGCAAACAAATGCCGAAAGTGTGGGGAGCCCCGGACTGCATTTACTGGACACAGCCAGTTCAGGGGGACCATTTACTGCCCCTCAATTGAGCAGGTGACAAAGGAGCAGTGGTTGGAGGGAATGCGGAAGAATAAATAAACATATATTTCTTTTTAAGAAAGTCTTTTTCTGTCTTTTTTTCTGCAACTATAACTATTTCTATACAACTTTAGTGGTTTAACAAACAACTATAGGTTAGTTTGGATTTATTTCGGACATGTAAATGCATAATATCAAAGATCAAAAGTCAACTAATGATAATGCATGCAATATAACATGCAAAATACAAAATATTTTATAGATAAGTTGCTAAGGTGAAAGCTGAAGCTAAATTGAGCCGACACATTTCACACGCAGGAAATATGGCACAAGGATAATTATATTTACGCAAGAGATCCTAAATACATCCATAAAACCACCAAAAAGAAAGTATTTTGTTTGCCACTGGTGGGACTTGAACCGGTGACCTTCTGAGCCTCTCCTCCTCTCCTCAAAACTGGTCAGCAAAAGGTTTTTTAATGTTTTTAAATTCATTCTAATGAATAAAAACAACTGAATAGGTGGGAAATTGAAAAGAAGCCTAAATTTCTCTCTTTCCCTTCCCTTTCCCCTTTTTCTCCTTTTTTCCTCTCTTTTTTTCTCCCTTTTCTTCTTCCCCCCTTCTTCCCCCCTTCTTCCCCTTTTTCCTCCTTCTTCCCCCCCCTTAAAAGACTATTGTTCCCCAGCTTTGGCGCAATTGGTTAGCGCGTTCGGCTGTTAACCGAAAGGATGGTGGTTCAAGCCCACCCAGGGACGAGTTCTGTTTGATTAATCAGGTAAATTAATTAACAAGTCCAACCTTGCAGGATGATAGGAGCGAAAGCATGCTTGTCCAATTGCATTTGGAATGTAGGCTACTATGTGTCTACGCAAGGCAACTGCAACCCATGTAGAGGAAGCTTTATGCTAAAATATTCACAGTTAAATCAGCACTGTGATACATCATTGGTTCTTCCTCACTTAGGCCCAAAAAGGTAATCCAAAATTGCAAGAACTGAACTGAAATTGTCTTCTCCAGGTCATCATGAGGTCTCAGATATTGGCCACGCCCCCTCAACAGAGCAACACTTCTGTCTCTGTGGCGCAATTGGTTAGCGCGTTCGGCTGTTAACCGAAAGGATGGTGGTTCAAGCCCACCCAGGGACGAGTTCTCTTTGATTAATCAGGTAAACTAATTAACAAGTCCAACCTTGCAGAATGATAGGAGCGAAAGCATGCTTGTCCAATTGCATTTGGAAGGCACTACGTGTCTACGCAAGGCAACTGCAACCCATGTAGAGGAAGGCTTATGCTAAAATATTCAGTCAAATCAGCACTGTGATATATCATTGGTTCTTCCTCACCTAGGCCCAAAAACGTAATCCAAAATTTCAACAACTGAAATTGTCTTCGCCAGGTCATCATGAGGCCTCATATATTGGCCACGCCCCCTCAACAGAGCAACACTTCTGTCTCTGTGGCGCAATTGGTTAGCGCGTTCGGCTGTTAACCGAAAGGATGGTGGTTCAAGCCCACCCAGGGACGAGTTCTGTTTGATTAATCAGGTAAATTAATTAACAAGTCCAAACTTGCAGGATGATAGGAGCGAAAGCATGCTTGTCCAATTGCATTTGGAAGGTAGGCTACTATGTCTCTGCGCAAGGCAACTGCAACCCATGTAGAGGAAGCTTTATGCTAAAATATTCACAGTTAAATCAGCACTGTGATACATCATTGGTTCTTCCTCACTTATGCCCAAAAAGGTAATCCAAAATTGCAAGAACTGAACTGAAATTGTCTTCTCCAGGTCATCATGAGGCCTCAGATATTGGCCACGCCCCCTCAACAGAGTAGCACTTCTGTCTCTGTGGCACAATTGGTTAGCGCGTTCAGCTGTTAACCAAAAGGATGGTGGTTCAAGCCCACACAGGATGAGTTCTGTTTGATTAGCCAGGTAAATTAATTAACAAGTCCAACCTTGCAGGATGATAGGAGCGAAAGCATGCTTGTCCAATTGCATTTGGAAGGTACTATGTATCTACGCAAGGCAACTGCAACCCATGTAGAGGAAGCTTTATGCTAAAATATTCACAGTTAAATCAGCACTGTGGTACATCATTTGTTCTTCCTCACTTAGGCCCAAAAAGCTAATCCAACATTTCAAGAACTGAAATTGTCTTCTCCAGGTCATCATGAGGTCTCAGATATTGGCCACGCCCCCTCTAAAAAGCAGTACTTCTGTCTCTGTGGCGCAATTGGTTAGCGCGTTCGGCTGTTAACCGAAAGGATGGTGGTTCAAGCCCACCCAGGGACGAATTCTCTTTGATTAATCAGGTAAACTAATTAACAAGTCCAACCTTGCAGAATGATAGGAGCGAAAGCATGCTTGTCCAATTGCATTTGGAAGGCACTACGTGTCTACGCAAGGCAACTGCAACCCATGTAGAGGAAGGCTTATGCTAAAATATTCAGTCAAATCAGCACTGTGATACATCATTGGTTCTTCCTCACCTAGGCCCAAAAAGGTAATCCAAAATTTCAACAACTGAAATTGTCTTCGCCAGGACATCATGAGGCCTCAGATATTGGCCACGCCCCCTCAACAGAGCAACACTTCTGTCTCTGTGGCGCAATTGGTTAGCGCGTTCGGCTGTTAACCGAAAGGATGGTGGTTCAAGCCCACCCAGGGACGAGTTCTGTTTGATTAATCAGGTAAATTAATTAACAAGTCCAACCTTGCAGGATGATAGGAGCGAAAGCATGCTTGTCCAATTGCATTTGGAATGTAGGCTACTATGTGTCTACGCAAGGCAACTGCAACCCATGTAGAGGAAGCTTTATGCTAAAATATTCACAGTTAAATCAGCACTGTGATACATCATTGGTTCTTCCTCACTTAGGCCCAAAAAGGTAATCCAAAATTGCAAGAACTGAACTGAAATTGTCTTCTCCAGGTCATCATGAGGTCTCAGATATTGGCCACGCCCCCTCAACAGAGCAACACTTCTGTCTCTGTGGCGCAATTGGTTAGCGCGTTCGGCTGTTAACCGAAAGGATGGTGGTTCAAGCCCACCCAGGGACGAGTTCTCTTTGATTAATCAGGTAAACTAATTAACAAGTCCAACCTTGCAGAATGATAGGAGCGAAAGCATGCTTGTCCAATTGCATTTGGAAGGCACTACGTGTCTACGCAAGGCAACTGCAACCCATGTAGAGGAAGGCTTATGCTAAAATATTCAGTCAAATCAGCACTGTGATATATCATTGGTTCTTCCTCACCTAGGCCCAAAAACGTAATCCAAAATTTCAACAACTGAAATTGTCTTCGCCAGGTCATCATGAGGCCTCATATATTGGCCACGCCCCCTCAAAAGAGCAACACTTCTGTCTCTGTGGCGCAATTGGTTAGCGCGTTCGGCTGTTAACCGAAAGGATGGTGGTTCAAGCCCACCCAGGGACGAGTTCTGTTTGATTAATCAGGTAAATTAATTAACAAGTCCAACCTTGCAGGATGATAGGAGCGAAAGCATGCTTGTCCAATTGCATTTGGAAGGTAGGCTACTATGTCTCTGCGCAAGGCAACTGCAACCCATGTAGAGGAAGCTTTATGCTAAAATATTCACAGTTAAATCAGCACTGTGATACATCATTGGTTCTTCCTCACTTATGCCCAAAAAGGTAATCCAAAATTGCAAGAACTGAACTGAAATTGTCTTCTCCAGGTCATCATGAGGCCTCAGATATTGGCCACGCCCCCTCAACAGAGTAGCACTTCTGTCTCTGTGGCACAATTGGTTAGCGCGTTCAGCTGTTAACCAAAAGGATGGTGGTTCAAGCCCACACAGGATGAGTTCTGTTTGATTAGCCAGGTAAATTAATTAACAAGTCCAACCTTGCAGGATGATAGGAGCGAAAGCATGCTTGTCCAATTGCATTTGGAAGGTACTATGTATCTACGCAAGGCAACTGCAACCCATGTAGAGGAAGCTTTATGCTAAAATATTCACAGTTAAATCAGCACTGTGGTACATCATTTGTTCTTCCTCACTTAGGCCCAAAAAGCTAATCCAACATTTCAAGAACTGAAATTGTCTTCTCCAGGTCATCATGAGGTCTCAGATATTGGCCACGCCCCCTCTAAAAAGCAGTACTTCTGTCTCTGTGGCGCAATTGGTTAGCGCGTTCGGCTGTTAACCGAAAGGATGGTGGTTCAAGCCCACCCAGGGACGAATTCTCTTTGATTAATCAGGTAAACTAATTAACAAGTCCAACCTTGCAGAATGATAGGAGCGAAAGCATGCTTGTCCAATTGCATTTGGAAGGCACTACGTGTCTACGCAAGGCAACTGCAACCCATGTAGAGGAAGGCTTATGCTAAAATATTCAGTCAAATCAGCACTGTGATACATCATTGGTTCTTCCTCACCTAGGCCCAAAAAGGTAATCCAAAATTTCAACAACTGAAATTGTCTTCGCCAGGACATCATGAGGCCTCAGATATTGGCCACGCCCCCTCAACAGAGCAACACTTCTGTCTCTGTGGCGCAATTGGTTAGCGCGTTCGGCTGTTAACCGAAAGGATGGTGGTTCAAGCCCACCCAGGGACGAGTTCTGTTTGATTAATCAGGTAAATTAATTAACAAGTCCAACCTTGCAGGATGATAGGAGCGAAAGCATGCTTGTCCAATTGCATTTGGAATGTAGGCTACTATGTGTCTACGCAAGGCAACTGCAACCCATGTAGAGGAAGCTTTATGCTAAAATATTCACAGTTAAATCAGCACTGTGATACATCATTGGTTCTTCCTCACTTAGGCCCAAAAAGGTAATCCAAAATTGCAAGAACTGAACTGAAATTGTCTTCTCCAGGTCATCATGAGGTCTCAGATATTGGCCACGCCCCCTCAACAGAGCAACACTTCTGTCTCTGTGGCGCAATTGGTTAGCGCGTTCGGCTGTTAACCGAAAGGATGGTGGTTCAAGCCCACCCAGGGACGAGTTCTGTTTGATTAATCAGGTAAATGAATTAACAAGTCCAACCTTGCAGGATGATAGGAGCGAAAGCATGCTTGTCCAATTGCATTTGGAATGTAGGCTACTATGTGTCTACGCAAGGCAACTGCAACCCATCTAGAGGAAGCTTTATGCTAAAATATTCACAGTTAAATCAGCACTGTGATACATCATTGGTTCTTCCTCACTTATGCCCAAAAAGGTAATCCAAAATTGCAAGAACTGAACTGAAATTGTCTTCTCCAGGTCATCATGAGGCCTCAGATATTGGCCACGCCCCCTCAACAGAGTAGCACTTCTGTCTCTGTGGCACAATTGGTTAGCGCGTTCAGCTGTTAACCAAAAGGATGGTGGTTCAAGCCCACACAGGATGAGTTCTGTTTGATTAGCCAGGTAAATTAATTAACAAGTCCAACCTTGCAGGATGATAGGAGCGAAAGCATGCTTGTCCAATTGCATTTGGAAGGTACTATGTATCTACGCAAGGCAACTGCAACCCATGTAGAGGAAGCTTTATGCTAAAATATTCACAGTTAAATCAGCACTGTGGTACATCATTTGTTCTTCCTCACTTAGGCCCAAAAAGCTAATCCAACATTTCAAGAACTGAAATTGTCTTCTCCAGGTCATCATGAGGTCTCAGATATTGGCCACGCCCCCTCTAAAAAGCAGTACTTCTGTCTCTGTGGCGCAATTGGTTAGCGCGTTCGGCTGTTAACCGAAAGGATGGTGGTTCAAGCCCACCCAGGGACGAATTCTCTTTGATTAATCAGGTAAACTAATTAACAAGTCCAACCTTGCAGAATGATAGGAGCGAAAGCATGCTTGTCCAATTGCATTTGGAAGGCACTACGTGTCTACGCAAGGCAACTGCAACCCATGTAGAGGAAGGCTTATGCTAAAATATTCAGTCAAATCAGCACTGTGATACATCATTGGTTCTTCCTCACCTAGGCCCAAAAAGGTAATCCAAAATTTCAACAACTGAAATTGTCTTCGCCAGGACATCATGAGGCCTCAGATATTGGCCACGCCCCCTCAACAGAGCAACACTTCTGTCTCTGTGGCGCAATTGGTTAGCGCGTTCGGCTGTTAACCGAAAGGATGGTGGTTCAAGCCCACCCAGGGACGAGTTCTGTTTGATTAATCAGGTAAATTAATTAACAAGTCCAACCTTGCAGGATGATAGGAGCGAAAGCATGCTTGTCCAATTGCATTTGGAATGTAGGCTACTATGTGTCTACGCAAGGCAACTGCAACCCATGTAGAGGAAGCTTTATGCTAAAATATTCACAGTTAAATCAGCACTGTGATACATCATTGGTTCTTCCTCACTTAGGCCCAAAAAGGTAATCCAAAATTGCAAGAACTGAACTGAAATTGTCTTCTCCAGGTCATCATGAGGTCTCAGATATTGGCCACGCCCCCTCAACAGAGCAACACTTCTGTCTCTGTGGCGCAATTGGTTAGCGCGTTCGGCTGTTAACCGAAAGGATGGTGGTTCAAGCCCACCCAGGGACGAGTTCTCTTTGATTAATCAGGTAAACTAATTAACAAGTCCAACCTTGCAGAATGATAGGAGCGAAAGCATGCTTGTCCAATTGCATTTGGAAGGCACTACGTGTCTACGCAAGGCAACTGCAACCCATGTAGAGGAAGGCTTATGCTAAAATATTCAGTCAAATCAGCACTGTGATATATCATTGGTTCTTCCTCACCTAGGCCCAAAAACGTAATCCAAAATTTCAACAACTGAAATTGTCTTCGCCAGGTCATCATGAGGCCTCATATATTGGCCACGCCCCCTCAACAGAGCAACACTTCTGTCTCTGTGGCGCAATTGGTTAGCGCGTTCGGCTGTTAACCGAAAGGATGGTGGTTCAAGCCCACCCAGGGACGAGTTCTGTTTGATTAATCAGGTAAATTAATTAACAAGTCCAAACTTGCAGGATGATAGGAGCGAAAGCATGCTTGTCCAATTGCATTTGGAAGGTAGGCTACTATGTCTCTGCGCAAGGCAACTGCAACCCATGTAGAGGAAGCTTTATGCTAAAATATTCACAGTTAAATCAGCACTGTGATACATCATTGGTTCTTCCTCACTTATGCCCAAAAAGGTAATCCAAAATTGCAAGAACTGAACTGAAATTGTCTTCTCCAGGTCATCATGAGGCCTCAGATATTGGCCACGCCCCCTCAACAGAGTAGCACTTCTGTCTCTGTGGCACAATTGGTTAGCGCGTTCAGCTGTTAACCAAAAGGATGGTGGTTCAAGCCCACACAGGATGAGTTCTGTTTGATTAGCCAGGTAAATTAATTAACAAGTCCAACCTTGCAGGATGATAGGAGCGAAAGCATGCTTGTCCAATTGCATTTGGAAGGTACTATGTATCTACGCAAGGCAACTGCAACCCATGTAGAGGAAGCTTTATGCTAAAATATACACAGTTAAATCAGCACTGTGGTACATCATTTGTTCTTCCTCACTTAGGCCCAAAAAGCTAATCCAACATTTCAAGAACTGAAATTGTCTTCTCCAGGTCATCATGAGGTCTCAGATATTGGCCACGCCCCCTCTAAAAAGCAGTACTTCTGTCTCTGTGGCGCAATTGGTTAGCGCGTTCGGCTGTTAACCGAAAGGATGGTGGTTCAAGCCCACCCAGGGACGAATTCTCTTTGATTAATCAGGTAAACTAATTAACAAGTCCAACCTTGCAGAATGATAGGAGCGAAAGCATGCTTGTCCAATTGCATTTGGAAGGCACTACGTGTCTACGCAAGGCAACTGCAACCCATGTAGAGGAAGGCTTATGCTAAAATATTCAGTCAAATCAGCACTGTGATACATCATTGGTTCTTCCTCACCTAGGCCCAAAAAGGTAATCCAAAATTTCAACAACTGAAATTGTCTTCGCCAGGACATCATGAGGCCTCAGATATTGGCCACGCCCCCTCAACAGAGCAACACTTCTGTCTCTGTGGCGCAATTGGTTAGCGCGTTCGGCTGTTAACCGAAAGGATGGTGGTTCAAGCCCACCCAGGGACGAGTTCTGTTTGATTAATCAGGTAAATTAATTAACAAGTCCAACCTTGCAGGATGATAGGAGCGAAAGCATGCTTGTCCAATTGCATTTGGAATGTAGGCTACTATGTGTCTACGCAAGGCAACTGCAACCCATGTAGAGGAAGCTTTATGCTAAAATATTCACAGTTAAATCAGCACTGTGATACATCATTGGTTCTTCCTCACTTAGGCCCAAAAAGGTAATCCAAAATTGCAAGAACTGAACTGAAATTGTCTTCTCCAGGTCATCATGAGGTCTCAGATATTGGCCACGCCCCCTCAACAGAGCAACACTTCTGTCTCTGTGGCGCAATTGGTTAGCGCGTTCGGCTGTTAACCGAAAGGATGGTGGTTCAAGCCCACCCAGGGACGAGTTCTCTTTGATTAATCAGGTAAACTAATTAACAAGTCCAACCTTGCAGAATGATAGGAGCGAAAGCATGCTTGTCCAATTGCATTTGGAAGGCACTACGTGTCTACGCAAGGCAACTGCAACCCATGTAGAGGAAGGCTTATGCTAAAATATTCAGTCAAATCAGCACTGTGATATATCATTGGTTCTTCCTCACCTAGGCCCAAAAACGTAATCCAAAATTTCAACAACTGAAATTGTCTTCGCCAGGTCATCATGAGGCCTCATATATTGGCCACGCCCCCTCAACAGAGCAACACTTCTGTCTCTGTGGCGCAATTGGTTAGCGCGTTCGGCTGTTAACCGAAAGGATGGTGGTTCAAGCCCACCCAGGGACGAGTTCTGTTTGATTAATCAGGTAAATTAATTAACAAGTCCAACCTTGCAGGATGATAGGAGCGAAAGCATGCTTGTCCAATTGCATTTGGAAGGTAGGCTACTATGTCTCTGCGCAAGGCAACTGCAACCCATGTAGAGGAAGCTTTATGCTAAAATATTCACAGTTAAATCAGCACTGTGATACATCATTGGTTCTTCCTCACTTATGCCCAAAAAGGTAATCCAAAATTGCAAGAACTGAACTGAAATTGTCTTCTCCAGGTCATCATGAGGCCTCAGATATTGGCCACGCCCCCTCAACAGAGTAGCACTTCTGTCTCTGTGGCACAATTGGTTAGCGCGTTCAGCTGTTAACCAAAAGGATGGTGGTTCAAGCCCACACAGGATGAGTTCTGTTTGATTAGCCAGGTAAATTAATTAACAAGTCCAACCTTGCAGGATGATAGGAGCGAAAGCATGCTTGTCCAATTGCATTTGGAAGGTACTATGTATCTACGCAAGGCAACTGCAACCCATGTAGAGGAAGCTTTATGCTAAAATATTCACAGTTAAATCAGCACTGTGGTACATCATTTGTTCTTCCTCACTTAGGCCCAAAAAGCTAATCCAACATTTCAAGAACTGAAATTGTCTTCTCCAGGTCATCATGAGGTCTCAGATATTGGCCACGCCCCCTCTAAAAAGCAGTACTTCTGTCTCTGTGGCGCAATTGGTTAGCGCGTTCGGCTTTTAACCGAAAGGATGGTGGTTCAAGCCCACCCAGGGACGAATTCTCTTTGATTAATCAGGTAAACTAATTAACAAGTCCAACCTTGCAGAATGATAGGAGCGAAAGCATGCTTGTCCAATTGCATTTGGAAGGCACTACGTGTCTACGCAAGGCAACTGCAACCCATGTAGAGGAAGGCTTATGCTAAAATATTCAGTCAAATCAGCACTGTGATACATCATTGGTTCTTCCTCACCTAGGCCCAAAAAGGTAATCCAAAATTTCAACAACTGAAATTGTCTTCGCCAGGACATCATGAGGCCTCAGATATTGGCCACGCCCCCTCAACAGAGCAACACTTCTGTCTCTGTGGCGCAATTGGTTAGCGCGTTCGGCTGTTAACCGAAAGGATGGTGGTTCAAGCCCACCCAGGGACGAGTTCTGTTTGATTAATCAGGTAAATTAATTAACAAGTCCAACCTTGCAGGATGATAGGAGCGAAAGCATGCTTGTCCAATTGCATTTGGAATGTAGGCTACTATGTGTCTACGCAAGGCAACTGCAACCCATGTAGAGGAAGCTTTATGCTAAAATATTCACAGTTAAATCAGCACTGTGATACATCATTGGTTCTTCCTCACTTAGGCCCAAAAAGGTAATCCAAAATTGCAAGAACTGAACTGAAATTGTCTTCTCCAGGTCATCATGAGGTCTCAGATATTGGCCACGCCCCCTCAACAGAGCAACACTTCTGTCTCTGTGGCGCAATTGGTTAGCGCGTTCGGCTGTTAACCGAAAGGATGGTGGTTCAAGCCCACCCAGGGACGAGTTCTGTTTGATTAATCAGGTAAATGAATTAACAAGTCCAACCTTGCAGGATGATAGGAGCGAAAGCATGCTTGTCCAATTGCATTTGGAATGTAGGCTACTATGTGTCTACGCAAGGCAACTGCAACCCATCTAGAGGAAGCTTTATGCTAAAATATTCACAGTTAAATCAGCACTGTGATACATCATTGGTTCTTCCTCACTTATGCCCAAAAAGGTAATCCAAAATTGCAAGAACTGAACTGAAATTGTCTTCTCCAGGTCATCATGAGGCCTCAGATATTGGCCACGCCCCCTCAACAGAGTAGCACTTCTGTCTCTGTGGCACAATTGGTTAGCGCGTTCAGCTGTTAACCAAAAGGATGGTGGTTCAAGCCCACACAGGATGAGTTCTGTTTGATTAGCCAGGTAAATTAATTAACAAGTCCAACCTTGCAGGATGATAGGAGCGAAAGCATGCTTGTCCAATTGCATTTGGAAGGTACTATGTATCTACGCAAGGCAACTGCAACCCATGTAGAGGAAGCTTTATGCTAAAATATTCACAGTTAAATCAGCACTGTGGTACATCATTTGTTCTTCCTCACTTAGGCCCAAAAAGCTAATCCAACATTTCAAGAACTGAAATTGTCTTCTCCAGGTCATCATGAGGTCTCAGATATTGGCCACGCCCCCTCTAAAAAGCAGTACTTCTGTCTCTGTGGCGCAATTGGTTAGCGCGTTCGGCTGTTAACCGAAAGGATGGTGGTTCAAGCCCACCCAGGGACGAATTCTCTTTGATTAATCAGGTAAACTAATTAACAAGTCCAACCTTGCAGAATGATAGGAGCGAAAGCATGCTTGTCCAATTGCATTTGGAAGGCACTACGTGTCTACGCAAGGCAACTGCAACCCATGTAGAGGAAGGCTTATGCTAAAATATTCAGTCAAATCAGCACTGTGATACATCATTGGTTCTTCCTCACCTAGGCCCAAAAAGGTAATCCAAAATTTCAACAACTGAAATTGTCTTCGCCAGGACATCATGAGGCCTCAGATATTGGCCACGCCCCCTCAACAGAGCAACACTTCTGTCTCTGTGGCGCAATTGGTTAGCGCGTTCGGCTGTTAACCGAAAGGATGGTGGTTCAAGCCCACCCAGGGACGAGTTCTGTTTGATTAATCAGGTAAATTAATTAACAAGTCCAACCTTGCAGGATGATAGGAGCGAAAGCATGCTTGTCCAATTGCATTTGGAATGTAGGCTACTATGTGTCTACGCAAGGCAACTGCAACCCATGTAGAGGAAGCTTTATGCTAAAATATTCACAGTTAAATCAGCACTGTGATACATCATTGGTTCTTCCTCACTTAGGCCCAAAAAGGTAATCCAAAATTGCAAGAACTGAACTGAAATTGTCTTCTCCAGGTCATCATGAGGTCTCAGATATTGGCCACGCCCCCTCAACAGAGCAACACTTCTGTCTCTGTGGCGCAATTGGTTAGCGCGTTCGGCTGTTAACCGAAAGGATGGTGGTTCAAGCCCACCCAGGGACGAGTTCTCTTTGATTAATCAGGTAAACTAATTAACAAGTCCAACCTTGCAGAATGATAGGAGCGAAAGCATGCTTGTCCAATTGCATTTGGAAGGCACTACGTGTCTACGCAAGGCAACTGCAACCCATGTAGAGGAAGGCTTATGCTAAAATATTCAGTCAAATCAGCACTGTGATACATCATTGGTTCTTCCTCACCTAGGCCCAAAAAGGTAATCCAAAATTTCAACAACTGAAATTGTCTTCGCCAGGACATCATGAGGCCTCAGATATTGGCCACGCCCCCTCAACAGAGCAACACTTCTGTCTCTGTGGCGCAATTGGTTAGCGCGTTCGGCTGTTAACCGAAAGGATGGTGGTTCAAGCCCACCCAGGGACGAGTTCTGTTTGATTAATCAGGTAAATTAATTAACAAGTCCAACCTTGCAGGATGATAGGAGCGAAAGCATGCTTGTCCAATTGCATTTGGAATGTAGGCTACTATGTGTCTACGCAAGGCAACTGCAACCCATGTAGAGGAAGCTTTATGCTAAAATATTCACAGTTAAATCAGCACTGTGATACATCATTGGTTCTTCCTCACTTAGGCCCAAAAAGGTAATCCAAAATTGCAAGAACTGAACTGAAATTGTCTTCTCCAGGTCATCATGAGGTCTCAGATATTGGCCACGCCCCCTCAACAGAGCAACACTTCTGTCTCTGTGGCGCAATTGGTTAGCGCGTTCGGCTGTTAACCGAAAGGATGGTGGTTCAAGCCCACCCAGGGACGAGTTCTCTTTGATTAATCAGGTAAACTAATTAACAAGTCCAACCTTGCAGAATGATAGGAGCGAAAGCATGCTTGTCCAATTGCATTTGGAAGGCACTACGTGTCTACGCAAGGCAACTGCAACCCATGTAGAGGAAGGCTTATGCTAAAATATTCAGTCAAATCAGCACTGTGATATATCATTGGTTCTTCCTCACCTAGGCCCAAAAACGTAATCCAAAATTTCAACAACTGAAATTGTCTTCGCCAGGTCATCATGAGGCCTCATATATTGGCCACGCCCCCTCAACAGAGCAACACTTCTGTCTCTGTGGCGCAATTGGTTAGCGCGTTCGGCTGTTAACCGAAAGGATGGTGGTTCAAGCCCACCCAGGGACGAGTTCTGTTTGATTAATCAGGTAAATTAATTAACAAGTCCAAACTTGCAGGATGATAGGAGCGAAAGCATGCTTGTCCAATTGCATTTGGAAGGTAGGCTACTATGTCTCTGCGCAAGGCAACTGCAACCCATGTAGAGGAAGCTTTATGCTAAAATATTCACAGTTAAATCAGCACTGTGATACATCATTGGTTCTTCCTCACTTATGCCCAAAAAGGTAATCCAAAATTGCAAGAACTGAACTGAAATTGTCTTCTCCAGGTCATCATGAGGCCTCAGATATTGGCCACGCCCCCTCAACAGAGTAGCACTTCTGTCTCTGTGGCACAATTGGTTAGCGCGTTCAGCTGTTAACCAAAAGGATGGTGGTTCAAGCCCACACAGGATGAGTTCTGTTTGATTAGCCAGGTAAATTAATTAACAAGTCCAACCTTGCAGGATGATAGGAGCGAAAGCATGCTTGTCCAATTGCATTTGGAAGGTACTATGTATCTACGCAAGGCAACTGCAACCCATGTAGAGGAAGCTTTATGCTAAAATATTCACAGTTAAATCAGCACTGTGGTACATCATTTGTTCTTCCTCACTTAGGCCCAAAAAGCTAATCCAACATTTCAAGAACTGAAATTGTCTTCTCCAGGTCATCATGAGGTCTCAGATATTGGCCACGCCCCCTCTAAAAAGCAGTACTTCTGTCTCTGTGGCGCAATTGGTTAGCGCGTTCGGCTGTTAACCGAAAGGATGGTGGTTCAAGCCCACCCAGGGACGAATTCTCTTTGATTAATCAGGTAAACTAATTAACAAGTCCAACCTTGCAGAATGATAGGAGCGAAAGCATGCTTGTCCAATTGCATTTGGAAGGCACTACGTGTCTACGCAAGGCAACTGCAACCCATGTAGAGGAAGGCTTATGCTAAAATATTCAGTCAAATCAGCACTGTGATACATCATTGGTTCTTCCTCACCTAGGCCCAAAAAGGTAATCCAAAATTTCAACAACTGAAATTGTCTTCGCCAGGACATCATGAGGCCTCAGATATTGGCCACGCCCCCTCACCAGAGCAACACTTCTGTCTCTGTGGCGCAATTGGTTAGCGCGTTCGGCTGTTAACCGAAAGGATGGTGGTTCAAGCCCACCCAGGGACGAGTTCTGTTTGATTAATCAGGTAAATTAATTAACAAGTCCAACCTTGCAGGATGATAGGAGCGAAAGCATGCTTGTCCAATTGCATTTGGAATGTAGGCTACTATGTGTCTACGCAAGGCAACTGCAACCCATGTAGAGGAAGCTTTATGCTAAAATATTCACAGTTAAATCAGCACTGTGATACATCATTGGTTCTTCCTCACTTAGGCCCAAAAAGGTAATCCAAAATTGCAAGAACTGAACTGAAATTGTCTTCTCCAGGTCATCATGAGGTCTCAGATATTGGCCACGCCCCCTCAACAGAGCAACACTTCTGTCTCTGTGGCGCAATTGGTTAGCGCGTTCGGCTGTTAACCGAAAGGATGGTGGTTCAAGCCCACCCAGGGACGAGTTCTCTTTGATTAATCAGGTAAACTAATTAACAAGTCCAACCTTGCAGAATGATAGGAGCGAAAGCATGCTTGTCCAATTGCATTTGGAAGGCACTACGTGTCTACGCAAGGCAACTGCAACCCATGTAGAGGAAGGCTTATGCTAAAATATTCAGTCAAATCAGCACTGTGATATATCATTGGTTCTTCCTCACCTAGGCCCAAAAACGTAATCCAAAATTTCAACAACTGAAATTGTCTTCGCCAGGTCATCATGAGGCCTCATATATTGGCCACGCCCCCTCAACAGAGCAACACTTCTGTCTCTGTGGCGCAATTGGTTAGCGCGTTCGGCTGTTAACCGAAAGGATGGTGGTTCAAGCCCACCCAGGGACGAGTTCTGTTTGATTAATCAGGTAAATTAATTAACAAGTCCAACCTTGCAGGATGATAGGAGCGAAAGCATGCTTGTCCAATTGCATTTGGAAGGTAGGCTACTATGTCTCTGCGCAAGGCAACTGCAACCCATGTAGAGGAAGCTTTATGCTAAAATATTCACAGTTAAATCAGCACTGTGATACATCATTGGTTCTTCCTCACTTATGCCCAAAAAGGTAATCCAAAATTGCAAGAACTGAACTGAAATTGTCTTCTCCAGGTCATCATGAGGCCTCAGATATTGGCCACGCCCCCTCAACAGAGTAGCACTTCTGTCTCTGTGGCACAATTGGTTAGTGCGTTCAGCTGTTAACCAAAAGGATGGTGGTTCAAGCCCACACAGGATGAGTTCTGTTTGATTAGCCAGGTAAATTAATTAACAAGTCCAACCTTGCAGGATGATAGGAGCGAAAGCATGCTTGTCCAATTGCATTTGGAAGGTACTATGTATCTACGCAAGGCAACTGCAACCCATGTAGAGGAAGCTTTATGCTAAAATATTCACAGTTAAATCAGCACTGTGGTACATCATTTGTTCTTCCTCACTTAGGCCCAAAAAGCTAATCCAACATTTCAAGAACTGAAATTGTCTTCTCCAGGTCATCATGAGGTCTCAGATATTGGCCACGCCCCCTCTAAAAAGCAGTACTTCTGTCTCTGTGGCGCAATTGGTTAGCGCGTTCGGCTGTTAACCGAAAGGATGGTGGTTCAAGCCCACCCAGGGACGAATTCTCTTTGATTAATCAGGTAAACTAATTAACAAGTCCAACCTTGCAGAATGATAGGAGCGAAAGCATGCTTGTCCAATTGCATTTGGAAGGCACTACGTGTCTACGCAAGGCAACTGCAACCCATGTAGAGGAAGGCTTATGCTAAAATATTCAGTCAAATCAGCACTGTGATACATCATTGGTTCTTCCTCACCTAGGCCCAAAAAGGTAATCCAAAATTTCAACAACTGAAATTGTCTTCGCCAGGACATCATGAGGCCTCAGATATTGGCCACGCCCCCTCAACAGAGCAACACTTCTGTCTCTGTGGCGCAATTGGTTAGCGCGTTCGGCTGTTAACCGAAAGGATGGTGGTTCAAGCCCACCCAGGGACGAGTTCTGTTTGATTAATCAGGTAAATTAATTAACAAGTCCAACCTTGCAGGATGATAGGAGCGAAAGCATGCTTGTCCAATTGCATTTGGAATGTAGGCTACTATGTGTCTACGCAAGGCAACTGCAACCCATGTAGAGGAAGCTTTATGCTAAAATATTCACAGTTAAATCAGCACTGTGATACATCATTGGTTCTTCCTCACTTAGGCCCAAAAAGGTAATCCAAAATTGCAAGAACTGAACTGAAATTGTCTTCTCCAGGTCATCATGAGGTCTCAGATATTGGCCACGCCCCCTCAACAGAGCAACACTTCTGTCTCTGTGGCGCAATTGGTTAGCGCGTTCGGCTGTTAACCGAAAGGATGGTGGTTCAAGCCCACCCAGGGACGAGTTCTCTTTGATTAATCAGGTAAACTAATTAACAAGTCCAACCTTGCAGAATGATAGGAGCGAAAGCATGCTTGTCCAATTGCATTTGGAAGGCACTACGTGTCTACGCAAGGCAACTGCAACCCATGTAGAGGAAGGCTTATGCTAAAATATTCAGTCAAATCAGCACTGTGATATATCATTGGTTCTTCCTCACCTAGGCCCAAAAACGTAATCCAAAATTTCAACAACTGAAATTGTCTTCGCCAGGTCATCATGAGGCCTCATATATTGGCCACGCCCCCTCAACAGAGCAACACTTCTGTCTCTGTGGCGCAATTGGTTAGCGCGTTCGGCTGTTAACCGAAAGGATGGTGGTTCAAGCCCACCCAGGGACGAGTTCTGTTTGATTAATCAGGTAAATTAATTAACAAGTCCAACCTTGCAGGATGATAGGAGCGAAAGCATGCTTGTCCAATTGCATTTGGAAGGTAGGCTACTATGTCTCTGCGCAAGGCAACTGCAACCCATGTAGAGGAAGCTTTATGCTAAAATATTCACAGTTAAATCAGCACTGTGATACATCATTGGTTCTTCCTCACTTATGCCCAAAAAGGTAATCCAAAATTGCAAGAACTGAACTGAAATTGTCTTCTCCAGGTCATCATGAGGCCTCAGATATTGGCCACGCCCCCTCAACAGAGTAGCACTTCTGTCTCTGTGGCACAATTGGTTAGCGCGTTCAGCTGTTAACCAAAAGGATGGTGGTTCAAGCCCACACAGGATGAGTTCTGTTTGATTAGCCAGGTAAATTAATTAACAAGTCCAACCTTGCAGGATGATAGGAGCGAAAGCATGCTTGTCCAATTGCATTTGGAAGGTACTATGTATCTACGCAAGGCAACTGCAACCCATGTAGAGGAAGCTTTATGCTAAAATATTCACAGTTAAATCAGCACTGTGGTACATCATTTGTTCTTCCTCACTTAGGCCCAAAAAGCTAATCCAACATTTCAAGAACTGAAATTGTCTTCTCCAGGTCATCATGAGGTCTCAGATATTGGCCACGCCCCCTCTAAAAAGCAGTACTTCTGTCTCTGTGGCGCAATTGGTTAGCGCGTTCGGCTGTTAACCGAAAGGATGGTGGTTCAAGCCCACCCAGGGACGAATTCTCTTTGATTAATCAGGTAAACTAATTAACAAGTCCAACCTTGCAGAATGATAGGAGCGAAAGCATGCTTGTCCAATTGCATTTGGAAGGCACTACGTGTCTACGCAAGGCAACTGCAACCCATGTAGAGGAAGGCTTATGCTAAAATATTCAGTCAAATCAGCACTGTGATACATCATTGGTTCTTCCTCACCTAGGCCCAAAAAGGTAATCCAAAATTTCAACAACTGAAATTGTCTTCGCCAGGACATCATGAGGCCTCAGATATTGGCCACGCCCCCTCAACAGAGCAACACTTCTGTCTCTGTGGCGCAATTGGTTAGCGCGTTCGGCTGTTAACCGAAAGGATGGTGGTTCAAGCCCACCCAGGGACGAGTTCTGTTTGATTAATCAGGTAAATTAATTAACAAGTCCAACCTTGCAGGATGATAGGAGCGAAAGCATGCTTGTCCAATTGCATTTGGAATGTAGGCTACTATGTGTCTACGCAAGGCAACTGCAACCCATGTAGAGGAAGCTTTATGCTAAAATATTCACAGTTAAATCAGCACTGTGATACATCATTGGTTCTTCCTCACTTAGGCCCAAAAAGGTAATCCAAAATTGCAAGAACTGAACTGAAATTGTCTTCTCCAGGTCATCATGAGGTCTCAGATATTGGCCACGCCCCCTCAACAGAGCAACACTTCTGTCTCTGTGGCACAATTGGTTAGCGCGTTCAGCTGTTAACCAAAAGGATGGTGGTTCAAGCCCACACAGGATGAGTTCTGTTTGATTAGCCAGGTAAATTAATTAACAAGTCCAACCTTGCAGGATGATAGGAGCGAAAGCATGCTTGTCCAATTGCATTTGGAAGGTACTATGTATCTACGCAAGGCAACTGCAACCCATGTAGAGGAAGGCTTATGCTAAAATATTCAGTCAAATCAGCACTGTGATACATCATTGGTTCTTCCTCACCTAGGCCCAAAAAGGTAATCCAAAATTTCAACAACTGAAATTGTCTTCGCCAGGACATCATGAGGCCTCAGATATTGGCCACGCCCCCTCAACAGAGCAACACTTCTGTCTCTGTGGCGCAATTGGTTAGCGCGTTCGGCTGTTAACCGAAAGGATGGTGGTTCAAGCCCACCCAGGGACGAGTTCTGTTTGATTAATCAGGTAAATTAATTAACAAGTCCAACCTTGCAGGATGATAGGAGCGAAAGCATGCTTGTCCAATTGCATTTGGAATGTAGGCTACTATGTGTCTACGCAAGGCAACTGCAACCCATGTAGAGGAAGCTTTATGCTAAAATATTCACAGTTAAATCAGCACTGTGATACATCATTGGTTCTTCCTCACTTAGGCCCAAAAAGGTAATCCAAAATTGCAAGAACTGAACTGAAATTGTCTTCTCCAGGTCATCATGAGGTCTCAGATATTGGCCACGCCCCCTCTTAAAAGCAGTACTTCTGTCTCTGTGGCGCAATTGGTTAGCGCGTTCGGCTGTTAACCGAAAGGATGGTGGTTCAAGCCCACCCAGGGACGAATTCTCTTTGATTAATCAGGTAAACTAATTAACAAGTCCAACCTTGCAGAATGATAGGAGCGAAAGCATGCTTGTCCAATTGCATTTGGAAGGTACTATGTATCTACGCAAGGCAACTGCAACCCATGCAGAGGAAGCTTTATGCTAAAATATTCACAGTTAAATCAGCACTGTGGTACATCATTTGTTCTTCCTCACTTAGGCCCAAAAAGTTAATCCAACATTTCAAGAACTGAAATTGTCTTCTCCAGGTCATCATGAGGTCTCAGATATTGGCCACGCCCCCTCTAAAAAGCAGTACTTCTGTCTCTGTGGCGCAATTGGTTAGCGCGTTCGGCTGTTAACCGAAAGGATGGTGGTTCAAGCCCACCCAGGGACGAATTCTCTTTGATTAATCAGGTAAACTAATTAACAAGTCCAACCTTGCAGAATGATAGGAGCGAAAGCATGCTTGTCCAATTGCATTTGGAAGGCACTACGTGTCTACGCAAGGCAACTGCAACCCATGTAGAGGAAGGCTTATGCTAAAATATTCAGTCAAATCAGCACTGTGATACATCATTGGTTCTTCCTCACCTAGGCCCAAAAAGGTAATCCAAAATTTCAACAACTGAAATTGTCTTCGCCAGGTCATCATGAGGCCTCAGATATTGGCCACGCCCCCTCAACAGAGCAACACTTCTGTCTCTGTGGCGCAATTGGTAGCGCGTTCGGCTGTTAACCGAAAGGATGGTGGTTCAAGCCCACCCAGGGACGAGTTCTGTTTGATTAATCAGGTAAATTAATTAACAAGTCCAACCTTGCAGGATGATAGGAGCGAAAGCATGCTTGTCCAATTGCATTTGGAAGGTAGGCTACTGTGTGTCTACGCAAGGCAACTGCAACCCATGTAGAGGAAGCTTTATGCTAAAATATTCACAGTTAAATCAGCACTGTGATACATCATTGGTTCTTCCTCACTTAGGCCCAAAAAGGTAATCCAAAATTGCAAGAACTGAACTGAAATTGTCTTCTCCAGGTCATCATGAGGTCTCAGATATTGGCCACGCCCCCTCTAAAAAGCAGTACTTCTGTCTCTGTGGCGCAATTGGTTAGCGCGTTCGGCTGTTAACCGAAAGGATGGTGGTTCAAGCCCACCCGGGGACGAATTCTCTTTGATTAATCAGGTAAACTAATTAACAAGTCCAACCTTGCAGAATGATAGGAGCGAAAGCATGCTTGTCCAATTGCATTTGGAAGGCACTACGTGTCTACGCAAGGCAACTGCAACCCATGTAGGGAAGGCTTATGCTAAAATATTCAGTCAAATCAGCACTGTGATACATCATTGGTTCTTCCTCACCTAGGCCCAAAAAGGTAATCAAAAATTTCAACAACTGAAATTGTCTTCGCCAGGTCATCATGAGGCCTCAGATATTAGCAATGCCCCCTCAACAGAGCGACACTTCTGTCTCTGTGGCGCAATTGGTTAGCGCGTTCGGCTGTTAACTGAAAGGATGGTGGTTCAAGCCCACCCAGGGACGAGTTCTGTTTGATTAATCAGGTAAATTAATTAACAAGTCCAACCTTGCAGGATGATAGGAGCGAAAGCATGCTAGTCCAATTGCATTTGGAAGGTAGGCTACTATGTCTCTGCGCAAGGCAACTGCAACCCATGTAGAGGAAGGCTTATGCTAAAATATTCAGTCAAATTAGCACTGTGATACATCATTGGTTCTTCCTCACCTAGGCCCAAAAAGGTAATCCAAAATTTCAACAACTGAAATTGTCTTCGCCAGGTCATCATGAGGCCTCAGATATTGGCCACGCCCCCTCAACAGAGCAACACTTCTGTCTCTGTGGCGCAATTGGTTAGCGCGTTCGGCTGTTAACCGAAAGGATGGTGGTTCAAGCCCACCCAGGGACGAGTTCTGTTTGATTAATCAGGTAAATTAATTAACAAGTCCAACCTTGCAGGATGATAGGAGCGAAAGCATGCTTGTCCAATTGCATTTGGAAGGTAGGCTACTATGTGTCTACGCAAGGCAACTGCAACCCATGTAGAGGAAGCTTTATGCTAAAATATTCACAGTTAAATCAGCACTGTGATACATCATTGGTTCTTCCTCACTTAGGCCCAAAAAGGTAATCCAAAATTGCAAGAACTGAACTGAAATTGTCTTCTCCAGGTCATCATGAGGTCTCAGATATTGGCCACGCCCCCTCTAAAAAGCAGTACTTCTGTCTCTGTGGTGCAATTGGTTAGCGCGTTCGGCTGTTAACCGAAAGGATGGTGGTTCAAGCCCACCCAGGGACGAATTCTCTTTGATTAATCAGGTAAACTAATTAACAAGTCCAACCTTGCAGAATGATAGGAGCGAAAGCATGCTTGTCCAATTGCATTTGGAAGGTACTATGTATCTACGCAAGGCAACTGCAACCCATGTAGAGGAAGCTTTATGCTAAAATATTCACAGTTAAATCAGCACTGTGGTACATCATTTGTTCTTCCTCACTTAGGCCCAAAAAGTTAATCCAACATTTCAAGAACTGAAATTGTCTTCTCCAGGTCATCATGAGGTCTCAGATATTGGCCACGCCCCCTCTAAAAAGCAGTACTTCTGTCTCTGTGGCGCAATTGGTTAGCGCGTTCGGCTGTTAACCGAAAGGATGGTGGTTCAAGCCCACCCAGGGACGAATTCTCTTTGATTAATCAGGTAAACTAATTAACAAGTCCAACCTTGCAGAATGATAGGAGCGAAAGCATGCTTGTCCAATTGCATTTGGAAGGCACTACGTGTCTACGCAAGGCAACTGCAACCCATGTAGAGGAAGGCTTATGCTAAAATATTCAGTCAAATCAGCACTGTGATACATCATTGGTTCTTCCTCACCTAGGCCCAAAAAGGTAATCCAAAATTTCAACAACTGAAATTGTCTTCGCCAGGTCATCATGAGGCCTCAGATATTGGCCACGCCCCCTCAACAGAGCAACACTTCTGTCTCTGTGGCGCAATTGGTTAGCGCGTTCGGCTGTTAACCGAAAGGATGGTGGTAATCAAAAATTTCAACAACTGAAATTGTCTTCGCCAGGTCATCATGAGGCCTCAGATATTAGCAATGCCCCCTCAACAGAGCGACACTTCTGTCTCTGTGGCGCAATTGGTTAGCGCGTTCGGCTGTTAACCGAAAGGATGGTGGTTCAAGCCCACCCAGGGACGAGTTCTGTTTGATTAATCAGGTAAATTAATTAACAAGTCCAACCTTGCAGGATGATAGGAGCGAAAGCATGCTTGTCCAATTGCATTTGGAAGGTACTATGTATCTACGCAAGGCAACTGCAACCCATGTAGAGGAAGCTTTATGCTAAAATATTCACAGTTAAATCAGCACTGTGATACATCATTGGTTCTTCCTCACTTAGGCCCAAAAAGGTAATCCAAAATTGCAAGAACTGAACTGAAATTGTCTTCTCCAGGTCATCATGAGGTCTCAGATATTGGCCACGCCCCCTCTAAAAAGCAGTACTTCTGTCTCTGTGGCGCAATTGGTTAGCGCGTTCGGCTGTTAACCGAAAGGATGGTGGTTCAAGCCCACCCAGGGACGAGTTCTGTTTGATTAATCAGGTAAATTAATTAACAAGTCCAACCTTGCAGGATGATAGGAGCGAAAGCATGCTTGTCCAATTGCATTTGGAAGGTAGGCTACTATGTCTCTGCGCAAGGCAACTGCAACCCATGTAGAGGAAGCTTTATGCTAAAATATTCACAGTTAAATCAGCACTGTGATACATCATTGGTTCTTCCTCACTTAGGCCCAAAAAGGTAATCCAAAATTGCAAGAACTGAACTGAAATTGTCTTCTCCAGGTCATCATGAGGCCTCAGATATTGGCCACGCCCCCTCAACAGAGCAGCACTTCTGTCTCTGTGGCACAATTGGTTAGCGCGTTCGGCTGTTAACTAAAAGGATGGTGGTTCAAGCCCACACAGGATGAGTTCTGTTTGATTAGCCAGGTAAATTAATTAACAAGTCCAACCTTGCAGAAAGATAGGAGCGAAAGCATGCCTGTCCAATTGCATTTGGAAGGCACTATGTGTCTACGCAAGGCAACTGCAATGCATGTAGAGGAAGCCTTATGCTAAAATATTCACAGTCAAATCAGCACTGTGATACATTATTGGTTGTTCCTCACTGAGTCCCAAGAACCAAATCCAACATTTCAAGAACTGAAATTGTCTTCTCCAGGTCATCATGAGGTCTCAGATATTGGCCACGCCCCTTCAAAAAAGCAGCACTTCTGTCTCTGTGGCGCAATTGGTTAGCGCGTTCGGCTGTTAACCGAAAAGATGGTGGTTCAATCCCACCCAGGGACGAGTTCTGTTTGATTAATCAGGTAAATTAATTAACAAGTCCAACCTTGCAGGATGATAGGAGCGAAAGCATGCTTGTCCAATTGCATTTGGAAGGTACTATGTATCTACGCAAGGCAACTGCAACCCATGTAGAGGAAGCTTTATGCTAAAATATTCACAGTTAAATCAGCACTGTGATACATCATTGGTTCTTCCTCACTTAGGCCCAAAAAGGTAATCCAAAATTGCAAGAACTGAACTGAAATTGTCTTCTCCAGGTCATCATGAGGTCTCAGATATTGGCCACGCCCCCTCTAAAAAGCAGTACTTCTGTCTCTGTGGCGCAATTGGTTAGCGCGTTCGGCTGTTAACCGAAAGGATGGTGGTTCAAGCCCACCCAGGGACGATTTCTGTTTGATTAATCAGGTAAATTAATTAACAAGTCCAACCTTGCAGGATGATAGGAGCGAAAGCATGCTTGTCCAATTGCATTTGGAAGGTAGGCTACTATGTCTCTGCGCAAGGCAACTGCAACCCATGTAGAGGAAGCTTTATGCTAAAATATTCACAGTTAAATCAGCACTGTGATACATCATTGGTTCTTCCTCACTTAGGCCCAAAAAGGTAATCCAAAATTGCAAGAACTGAACTGAAATTGTCTTCTCCAGGTCATCATGAGGCCTCAGATATTGGCCACGCCCCCTCAACAGAGCAGCACTTCTGTCTCTGTGGCACAATTGGTTAGCGCGTTCGGCTGTTAACTAAAAGGATGGTGGTTCAAGCCCACACAGGATGAGTTCTGTTTGATTAGCCAGGTAAATTAATTAACAAGTCCAACCTTGCAGAAAGATAGGAGCGAAAGCATGCCTGTCCAATTGCATTTGGAAGGCACTATGTGTCTACGCAAGGCAACTGCAATGCATGTAGAGGAAGCCTTATGCTAAAATATTCACAGTCAAATCAGCACTGTGATACATTATTGGTTGTTCCTCACTGAGTCCCAAGAACCAAATCCAACATTTCAAGAACTGAAATTGTCTTCTCCAGGTCATCATGAGGTCTCAGATATTGGCCACGCCCCTTCAAAAAAGCAGCACTTCTGTCTCTGTGGCGCAATTGGTTAGCGCGTTCGGCTGTTAACCGAAAAGATGGTGGTTCAAGCCCACCCAGGGACGAGTTCTGTTTGATTAATCAGGTAAATTAATTAACAAGTCCAACCTTGCAGGATGATAGGAGCGAAAGCATGCTTGTCCAATTGCATTTGGAAGGTACTATGTATCTACGCAAGGCAACTGCAACCCATGTAGAGGAAGCTTTATGCTAAAATATTCACAGTTAAATCAGCACTGTGGTACATCATTTGTTCTTCCTCACTTAGGCCCAAAAAGCTAATCCAACATTTCAAGAACTGAAATTGTCTTCTCCAGGTCATCATGAGGTCTCAGATATTGGCCACGCCCCCTCTAAAAAGCAGTACTTCTGTCTCTGTGGCGCAATTGGTTAGCGCGTTCGGCTGTTAACCGAAAGGATGGTGGTTCAAGCCCACCCAGGGACGAATTCTCTTTGATTAATCAGGTAAACTAATTAACAAGTCCAACCTTACAGAATGATAGGAGCGAAAGCATGCTTGTCCAATTGCATTTGGAAGGCACTACGTGTCTACGTAAGGCAACTGCAACCCATGTAGAGGAAGGCTTATGCTAAAATATTCAGTCAAATCAGCACTGTGATACATCATTGGTTCTTCCTCACCTAGGCCCAAAAAGGTAATCCAAAATTTCAACAACTGAAATTGTCTTCGCCAGGTCATCATGAGGCCTCAGATATTGGCAACGCCCCCTCAACAGAGCGACACTTCTGTCTCTGTGGCGCTACTTGGTTCAGGAGAGTCGGTCTACGGTCCAATCTCAGCATCCAATCACGAGACTCCCTCTCCAATGTCAAGATTGGACGGAGGCCAATCAGAGTCGTCGCTGTCCAATGTCAGATTGGATGGAGACCAATCACGCTTCGACATCAGATTGGACGGAGGCCAATCACGAGACTCCCTCTCCAATGTCAAGATTGGACGGAGGCCAATCAGAGTCGTCGCTGTCCAATCTGAGGGGGCAATCACGTCGCTTCTTTCTGGTTACGTTGGCCCGCCCGCTTACGTCTCCGTCTCGAAGCGAACGAAAACTTGGAAAACTTGCATCTGATTTACAGTAAATACATTCATTTTTTTCTGATCGAATGGTCATCAATGTTATATTTCCATATTCTAATTCTATGATTTCGTTGGCGAGTCATGAAGTTTTCCAGCAACTTCAGTCATCGTAGCTAGCTACTGTAATAGCGTTACTGTGCTGCGTTAGCGGTCGTGTGTACTGTAATAGCGCTACAATGAATGGAGACACTCGTGTATGACTATATATTTATATCGTTATAATATTCAGTCATCGTAGCTAGCTACTGTAATAGCGTTACTATGCTGCGTTAGCGGTCGGTGTGTACTGTAATAGCGTTACAATGAATGGAGACACTCGTGTATGACTATATATTTATATCGTTATAATATTCCGAATATTCTGATTAAAGTAAGGCATCATTTAGCTCAACATTTAAGTTGCTGATGACCTGTTTTAACATAAACTAACGTTATTCAACTGTGATTCATAGTTGTAACTACTGTTATTATTTCCTTGTTGTCTTCAGATGAGTTCTAACCCAAAGAGCCACAAGGCAATGGGAGAGGGGGAGTGGATGGTGAGACTTAAGAAATTTGCCAGCTCTGGGGTTTGGCCTGCTGGAGGAGGCAACAGACCAGCCCCGAGGCAGCGCAAATGGCATGACCTCTACCAGAAGGTAAAGTAGAGCAAAATATCCACCTATTACTTATGACCATGCATATCACTAGATGAGAAATAGTCATTCTGATGGTACAGATTGTATTAATCTGACCATGGACTGTACACTGAATGTCTCACTCCAGGCTGAATAAAATACTGATTGTTTCAGATTGAGAAATGCCCCATGCAGGCCCGTGGACAGACCAACATCTTTGGAGGGTCCATAGCCTGTAGTTGTGGATTTCACACTGTTAAGGTGAGCATTAGAAAAATCACAATCCCGCATATCTGTTTACATTGCTGTTATGCTGTTGCTGTTACAGCACATGTCATAATGCTGTTGTTTTAGCAGCCTGCCACTCCTCTTCCTCCTGCTGATGTCCAGCCTGTGGCCTCAGTGTCAGCCCCTGGTGATAATGTAGCCCAGCGGTCTTTCCTGCGCCCCCCTCCAAGTTTAGCATTGGTGAATATTGTTGCAGTAATTAATGTCTTGTATGAATTGTTTGTATGCATCGCACCATAATATTAACTCGTCGTTATTGTTTCTCCTTCCAGTTCACTAAATCCCGATTTGGTGGAGCACAGTCGGCCTCAACAAAGCCAAATTTAGTATCTAGAAGGACTCCCAGTCCTTCTCCTTCTCCTCCATCCCCTCTGAAAGCCCCCGGCCCCGCTCCATCCTCTTTGACGACCACCTCTACGGCCTCCATGAGGACCCCTAGCCCCGCTCCATCCACCCCCTCTTCAGCCTCTGTCAGGACCCCCAGCCCTGCTGTGTACACCAGCCAGGCACTGGCCTCTGTGAGTTTAGCCTTTATTCATTGGTTTGCCTCTGTTGTAGTTTATTTTGTGTGTCCTTTATTTATGCAACAATGGCATTCTTATGTGTTTATAACAGGAGGAGTCTGGAGGAGCTCAGGCAGCCGCTTCTGGAGCTGCAGCTTCATTCTGGTTGCCGGGTGAAATGAGCAAGACCATCCCTGTGCAGGACCAGAGATGGATTGCCAACACAATCTTTCAGACCGGCAAACTACGGCCAGATTTGAAGCTGTGGTACGAGCCCCCTGTCCCTGCCCTCATCTACCACCAGACACCGACACCCGACCGCTTCTTTACCCATCGGCTGATGGTATGGATGCCCTATCACCTGTGGAAGGTGAGGGTGTCCTGCCCAACTTGTGGAAAGCAGCTGACAGGCTACGGTGTCCACAAGAGGGCTCGGAAGGTCCTGGACATCGACAGGTACTACCTGATGGTGACAGAGACACTCAGATGCACTGTGTGTTCTCTGAACTATCTGTCAACCAGTCAGACTGTCCGTGACCAGCTTGACTTGCCACACCAGAAGCTGTTCCGGCTGATCCTGACCCGCAAGTGAGTAAAGCAGATTTTGAAACCTCATACACCACTGAAATTACCCTTCAATAAACATGTAACTAACAAGTGCAACAATAAAAACAAATGAATTTAAATTTTAAAGACAAAATCAAACTTATTTGAATAAATTCTAAATCGTCAAACAAGATCATCAAGGCTATCCCTAATTAGTTTTAAACTACTATGTTAAAATGTTGTTGAAAGCCGAGAGTCATGTTGTCATTAAGGTCTGAGTGTATACTGGCCAAGTATATTTATGAGTAATATGTGGAATTATCTTTTTATATTGTTAAATGTGCATGCTCAGGGAAAATATGGCAATTAACATTGTGCTTTATCTGGTCCAATACATTTATTGTACACTGTCACTTTTTTAAATAAACCAATTAATGAAATGAAATATACATTTCAGGTATGCTTGTGACATTCGTGTCATTCGGCTGCTTCGGGACCGGACCCTGGGCAACAGTCCAGCACGACTGGTGAAGCAGCTGAAAGAGAACCATGGGGAGGAATGGCTGAGCCGGTTGGCACACTATCTTGGGGAGTGTGCTGACTTTGTGGATCAACCAAGCCTCTTCCCAGTGGTCTGCCAGGAGCCTCCGGAGCCCATCGACATCCCCTCCAGTCGCTGGCTGCTTACTGTGTACAACAGGGACATCCTCTCCCGCCTGGACCACATTAAGGCCTGCATCACCTCCACATTTGGTTCCATCTTAAAGATGGACTCAACCAAAAAGGTAACAAATACTTGTGTAATAGATTTCCATGCATCTAATATATACTCATACACATCAACATTGTTATCAGTGATAACATTACATTAGCAGCTATTATAAATGTGTGCTGTGTAATAAATCTATATACACTCCCTGCCTTTAGACAATTTAAAAGAATGTGTAATCTTAAGTATTCCTGTTGTCTAATTCCAGATCACAAAGAAGCTGGCCGGCCACGGCAAGGGGACAGCTCTCTGGGTGACCTCGCTTGGCAACGAGGTTAGCCAGATCCTGACCAGTGTCCTGTCCGTGCAGGAGGGTGCTGGACTGGATGCCATGGTGTCTGGGATCATGCAGCGGTACCGCCAGGCAGCTGTTCCACCCCCTGTGCTGCTATATGTGGACTGTGGCTGCTGTGTGAGTGAGGGGGTGACCAAGCTGCAGACCAGGTTTTCAGAGTGGCGAGACCTCCTCATAAGACTTGACATCTGGCACTTCATGAGGAGGCTGGCTGTCGGCTGCACCACAGATGCTCATCCCCTCTACCCCACCTTCATGGGCAGTCTGTCTGCATGTATTTTCGAGTGGGATGCTGGGGACCTCGCTCTGTTGCGGCAGGCAAAGCGATGTGAGCTCAGGCAGGAGGGTGTGCCTGATATCACTGATCGCCTGGTGGACACGCGGATCAGCAAGACAGAGCTGAGCCAATACTGCCGCAGAACAACACGGGGCGAGGAAACCACCATCACCCTCATCGATCGACTGCTGCAAACCCTGGGTGGCGCAAATGGCAGAGACCTCATGGGGGTGCCGCTGCTGGACCAGGTCCGAATTGAGCACATCTGGCGTGTGCAGAAACGCCACGTCAGGTGCATCCAGGACGTGCCAGGTGTGCAGCTGTACACCGAGGTTGGCACCACAACAAAGGGAGGGATCATTTTGAAAAGGTACCGCTGTGCCAGAGGGTCCACATCCCTAGAATCCTTTCACTGCCACCTGAACAGGTTCATTCCAGGTTGGTTCTCTTCTATGTTTGATATTTTAAATAATGAATGTTTTTTTTAATTGATTCATTATTCAGATTGAAAAGCAAAACCTTTTTTCATTGGCATAAATATTTTGATGATTCCCAGGAACCAGTGCAAACACACTGAACTTCCAGCTGTACCTCCTGGAAGGCCTGAACAGGTGGAACCAGGATCGGGGGACTGCGGCGGTGACCACCAGGTCATCGTCTCTCCGCACGTACGCCGGGGATGTGGCTCATTGTGTCAACACCAACAGCTTGAAGGTGTTTGGCCGTGCATTTGTGCCAACCTTCAGGCCACCTGCCAAATACACTGGTATGTCTAATTATAATCTGGCTACATAATAGTTTTAGTTTCTGGGTTTTAAGCGTCTTTAAGTAGAACAAGGCTTTATTTGCAAAATGTACACTCATAAAATAATGCAGATACAACTCTGATTTTAAAATGAAATGGTATTTATATAATACATAGTACAACTTGTAATGCATGTGCACATGTTTCTGTTCTTTTTCATAGGAGAGCTGCTTGGTGTTGACTACCTGCTTAGTCAGACTGGACAGCCTCTGAAGTTTCAGCCTGACTCTGAGGAGACAGAAGCCATGCTGGAAGATGTGGATGAGGGCGAAGAAGAAGATGAGGGCTTTGAGGAGGATC
Source organism: Eutrigla gurnardus (assembly GCF_963514095.1). NCBI lineage: Eukaryota > Metazoa > Chordata > Actinopteri > Perciformes > Triglidae > Eutrigla > Eutrigla gurnardus. Next base: position 3,515,825 of record NC_139926.1, read on the forward strand.
AGACACATGACCTTGTTGTGTCAAGTCTCCTTGATGGTCCAAGTTTCTCCTCCTGTCCCTCCTCGGTACCTCCTGCTTCCTCCCTGGCTGCTGCCACCTCACAGCCCGTTATGTCCTCCCTGGTTGCTGCCTCCTCACAGCCCGTTATGTCCTCCCTGGCTGCTGCCTCCTCACAGCCCGTTATGTCCTCCCTGGTTGCTGCCTCCTCACAGCCCGTTACATCCTCCCTGGCTGCTGCCTCCTCACAGCCCGTTACATCCTCATCCTGCAACCCATGTAGAGGAAGCTTTATGCTAAAATATTCACAGTTAAATCAGCACTGTGATACATCATTGGTTCTTCCTCACTTAGGCCCAAAAAGGTAATCCAAAATTGCAAGAACTGAACTGAAATTGTCTTCTCCAGGTCATCATGAGGTCTCAGATATTGGCCACGCCCCCTCTAAAAAGCAGTACTTCTGTCTCTGTGGCGCTACCTCACTCTCGAAAGTCTGCTTTCCCATTTCCATTTCTTGTCCATATGTTGACCAATGAAATCTTCCCCTTCCATTTCTTGTCCATATGTTGACCAATGAAATCCTCCCCTTCCATTTCTTCTCCATATGTTGACCGACCAATCACATCGTCCCGTTCTGTCCGTCCGTTCCGTCCGTTCCGTAGAAGCAATACTTTGGAGAACTACACGACAAGGTAACTATTTGATTTACATTTCGAGACATGATTTACATTTACAGATGAAATGATATTGTTGAAATGAGTGAGATTGTAAATCGGCCGTGAAATGAGTGAGATTGTAAATCGGCCGGCGTAATTCATTCAAAAGTCCGAGTTAAAATGCGATATAGGGGTCAAACTATTTGATTTACATTTTGAGACATGATTTACATTTACAAATGGCCGGCGTAATTCATTCTTAAAGTCCGACGGCCTGTTTAATCGGATATGATTGATTGACTAGCGATTATTTGTTTCCCCCCTTCTTCCCCCCTTCTTCCCCTTTTTCCTCCTTCTTCCCCCCCCTTAAAAGACTATTGTTCCCCAGCTTGGCACAATTGGTTAGCGTGTTCGGCTGTTAACCGAAAGGATGGTGGTTCAAGCCCACCCAGGGACGAGTTCTGTTTGATTAGCCAGATAAATTAATTAACAAGTCCAACCTTGCAGAATGATAGGAGCGAAAGCATGCTTGTCCAATTGCATTTGGAAGGTACTATGTATCTACGCAAGGCAACTGCAACCCACGTAGAGGAAGCTTTATGCTAAAATATTCACAGTTAAATCAGCACTGTGATACATCATTTGTTCTTCCTCACTTAGCCCAAAAAGCTAATCCAACATTTCAAGAATTGAAATTGTCTTCTCCAGGTCATCATGACGTCTCAGATATTGGCCAAAATGATAACAGGAGCCAAAATGATAACAGGAGCAAAAGCATGCTTGCCAATTGCATTACATCATCGGTTGTTCCTCACTAACCCCTCATATAACAAATTAAAGGAACTAACACACTTTTGTATTCTCCCCACTCACACTCGGCTGTGAGAATACAGAAATCGTTAGAGTAATCCGCTACAGATGGCTCATGTCATCAGGCAAATCCTCGGATGAAATGATCAAGCAGTTACTTGGATACATTACTTCAGTTTTTAGTTCAGCTTTTTCATTTTTATACGTGTATTTTTGTTCCAAACCAACTTCTAAATGTTAAGTTTATTTTTATTATTTTTTATTTTCCATTCTATTTCTACAGACCAAACTTTTCTTAATACATTTTTTTTTTTATCTAGTCTAATCTATGACAGGACCAATATCTCTATTTATTTGGAAAGTAAAACTACATTTCTATATTCTTCACATTGAGTTGACATTCTAAGGAAATCGACTGAGTTAAGGGAGCAATATAAACATCTTTCAACATGCCAAGTACAACATCTGCATTATTGTGTTCAGTAAGGAGCTCCGGAGCAGCAGATAGCAATTTGCTCAAGGCTTTCATGATGGCAGTCTTCTATATCTGCTCCTGGTCTTTTGGTCTCTATTTACAGAAACAGCTGAGTGAGGTCAAGTAAACAAACAAACCAACAATATTCCTGACGTCCTTGTGTTGTGCTACTTTGCTTCCAGCAAGATGAAATGCATTTTTACTTCTGGTCAGCCAATGGCAACATCTACAGTAGGCTATACTTCATTTTTCTTTCTCTCTCATTGTGGCTTGTCAACTTACTGCAAAAAGGGAAAAAATACCATTATTTTTAAAGGCTGTCTGGTTTTTGACCAGAGGCTGGCCCTGAGGCCACTTATCTCACATCTAGACTTTAGTCAGTCACAAACATTCTCTCCAGTTGAACTTGGCTACTATTGAGTAGTTTTTTTCTTCTTCCACAAATAAACAACTCATGTATATTTCTCTGCCTCAGACTGTGTTAGTTCCATTCTTTATCTATATTTACTAAGAAAATAGCATTGCAAAATATGCACAACCGCAAGACATGGCGCAGCTGGTTGATATAGCTCACTCATACACTACTTCCTACTAACTGTCCAGGGAGTTTTACAGGACTATGTAGTGGATTATGTAGAGGACTAGTAGTGTGATACTCATATTAAATCTAATATTTTCATAGATTTGTCTGAATCTCTCTGCTGTCGTTCATGTCATTTTTACTTCACCAAAATGCCTGATGCAATAATGCTCCATTAGTAACAAAGGTTGTACACTTCTTTTCCAGAAGAATTGCGGGATACTTTGAGCGCACTGTATAGGGTCTAATCATAACAATTACTATGCAGACAGACTGCACTATTACACAAGAAAATCCCTGTGATTTGGGACACAGCCACGGTGGTGATAAAGATGTTCACACTGCGATCAATGCAGACAAACGCACTGTGGAATGTCTTAACAATGAAGGAAAAGTGTTATTGCTGCCTGCAGTGATTTTACTGTTCATGGATGGTCAAGTTTAAATTAAAGTTTGATGAACGCAAACAACAAAATCCTTCCTCTATTCATTCAAGTAATTTTGCATTCATCGATAAATTGCCTAATTTATTTGTCTTTTAACAATCAGGTTGTACATCTAATGCTCCTTTATTTCCACTACTACACCCTTCCTTCCTGTGCTGTGAGAATCTTTCTGTTAAATTGTCCATCTCAAAGAGCATAGCCTCCATAAATCCAGATGAATACATAACCATCCTCTGTGAAGACATCTCCTCTTACTATTTGAGCGATCATCCCTTGAAAACGGAGCACCTTGCAGACACACAAACTGCTGTGTGCTTGATGAATAGGATGAAAAGGAGAAAAGATTCTCCATGCTTACATTAAATCTTCGAGGCAATTTTATGTTGTGAAACCGACTAGCAAGATTTTGTGACATTACAACTTGTGTGGAAGCCAACCTGAGATGTGCGCAAACATAGAGAATGGACGTTTCAGTGAAGTAGGAGACATCATTGTCCAGCAGTGAAACTTTTGTAATGAACAATATTTGCATATCAATAGGACCTTGATTTTCTAATGATGGAGTAGATTAATTTAAACTAGACTAAAGGTAATTTAATGTATCAGACATAAATTTATGATGTAATGAATATACAAAATGACATATATACTGATATATGTCATTGTGTCTAAGTGACTAATGACAACAATGTATTTTTGTAATGTGTCCAGTAATGAGTTAGAAGGCTGCAGACAATACTCACAAAATGGGCTGCAAACCTTGGGCTTCATCATCAATTTACTTTCACTAAAGTGCTGGTTTTTGACATGTTGAAAATCAGTTAGATAAAAATAGGCTACGCTTACTGTACACCAACACAACAAACTCTGACCAACACTCTCCAACTGTCATTCACATTTCTTCCGTTGTCCAGTAACATGCCACAAGCCACATGACACTGGATTAAGCGAAAGACACGCTCTATATAGGCGACAACCTCTGTCCTGAAAAGTGAAGCTACGGCTGAAGAGCCTTAATCTTGCATTCTCTGTGCTGGCCATCAGGGGGTGACTTCTCCAGTTGCAAAATTAAGTCTGATTGCATTGAATTTGATGAGAAAATGACCCTACTTCTCACTTGATTTATTATCTCAGTAAACATTGTAAATATAAGTTTATGGTCTCAATCTCTAGTTGGAAGTCTCCTTCAATATAGCATGATGTCTATTTCGTAAAGTATGGTCCATTTAGAGTCAAATAGACCATAAAGCAGGGTATGCTTTAAGGGTTAGGGCTACCTTTTGATTGACAGGTTGCTACTATGCTAACAATGCAATAAGCTATCAAGATGATTTTAACACTTAGCTCTAGAGTTGCCCTTGATTTATGAAGCTAACTTTGTGAACAGCTTCACACCAGAATCCAGATGGATCCAGATCCAGTAAGGTTGCTGCTCTGCCACTTGTGAGCCCAGAGCAGCAGAGCAGCTTGAACCCTTGCTTATCGGACACCCAGCAACCTCACCGGGCCCAGTCTTTGGGCCCATGCCGGTAAGTCTTGCCTCCTATCTACCTCCCTTGTCAAAACTGCACAAGCGATCTAGCCAGCTGCTAGCCAACCTAGCATAGGCTAGGCTACTACAGACACCTTTGCTGCAGGAGCTGTGCTCTTTTTCTCTTTTCACAGCCACTATCTGCTCCAGCCATGGCACCATGCACCTCACCACCCACCGCCAACCCATGCGATGATTGCCGGATAGCAGAAAAAAAAAAGATTCCCACCTCACCGCCTTTGCTGACACCGCAGCAAAGGCGGTCCAAAATCATCTCCTCAATGAACTCAGCCATCGCCGACACCATCCTCTGGGACTCTTCTTCACCACCCTGTCACCGGCCCTCCTCATGCTCAACCCCCAGCTTACAGGCCCCCTGGTCAGTGGTGGTGGGTAAAGATAGGAATGGGCATCCCTGAGCGGTTGCACCTACGTCCCTCCACCTCACTAACCCCTTTGCCATTCTACCACTTAATGTCCCTGTTCACCCTGCCGATGTCCCCAAGGCCAATGTTGTTCCAGAGCCTGATGCTTCTCCTTCCCCTCAGTTGGAACCGGACTCCGTCCCAGCTGCGACAGCAGTGGCAGCAGTGGAAGTTTCTCCACCAGACGCGTCGACCCCTCCGACGGCGGCAGCTGCGGTGACGGAGTACAGTCAGCTGGGGAAATCCTCATCATTCCGCCGCAGGTTGCTGAAGGAGGCTGTAAATAGGCGCTCTGGTGGTCTTCCTCGTCCTCAGCTACCGGAAAAGCTGCCTCCAAAATTGGAGCACAGCCCCACTTTTCAAGCTCCAGTAGCCGCTGTGGATGTCGCATCCCCACGGCCATCTATGGGTGGCTTGGACATCCAGGAAATGGAGGAGTTCCCCCCTCTGACCGGCTCCTCCTGTCCCCCACCTGCCCAGTCACTTATCCTGTCTCTGGGTTCCCAGTTGTCTGATGGAGACTGTCCTCCATCAGCCACAGCTTCATCTCATCTACCTGCCGTAAGACGCACTTCATTGGCCCTAGCTTCATCTCCAGCGGAGTCAACGTGCAAGAGCACAGTTACAGCTGCTGTGACCCGACAGTCTCCACAGTCATCCACGCTGCCTCCTCTCATTCCCCCCCGGCAGCGGGGAGTCAATCTGAGCCAGGAGAAACCAGCCTCTCCTGGTGGTCTCTCTCGGCCTCCCCCGTTGTTCCCTCCCACGACCCTCATCATGATTGATTCAATCACAAGAAACATCAGATTCTTTATGCTCTCACACACTGTATGCCTGGTGCCACGATCGCAGATGTTCATAAAAGGCTATATAAGTTGCTGCCCACTTTATCATCCTCCATCACTAGAGTTATCATTCATGTGGGCTCAAACGACACAGTCCGTCGTGAGTCAGAAGTGATGAAAACCAACTTTTCGTCGCTCATGAGCCTTTCGGAAGGATGTGGAAAGTCTGCGTTTATTTCAGGTCCCATTCCAACAATAGGCCGTGGCAATAAACACTTCAGCAGACTTCTTAGCCTCAACAACTGGCTTCAGTATACTTGCAGTGAGCAAAGTGTGAGTTTTATTGACAATTTTAATGTGTTCTGGCACAAATAATTTTTTTTTAAACCGATGGCATTCATCCAAATCACATGGGCTCACGTGTATTCGCTGCCAATATACTGTATGCTGTCCATGCTAATCCCCATCGCCCTCGAAATGAGTGACTGAATGACCATGTTTTTTTTTTAGAAGAGCTAGGTGAATTGTTGTCATCCGTTTGTTTAGATTTTGACTGTATCATTATATCAGGGGATTTCAATATGCATGTAGATTATACAGAAAACAACTATGGCAACGAACTGCTCACACTAATTGACACTTTCAACTTAACACAACATGTTCAAGGGCCAACACACTCCCATGGCCATACACTTAATCTTGTCATTACTAAAGGTCTAAGCATTACTATAGGTGTCAAGGATTTGGCCCTGTCTGATCACTTCTGCGTCTTCTTTGATGTATGAATGTCCCCACAAACCCACAACAGTTGTATGATGGTAGGAAAGAGAATCATAAATGATCACACTGGTGCTCTCTTTGAACATGCCCTTTCAAAAGCCACGAGTCAACCATCAGACGCAGTTGATGATTTAATGGATACCTTTAACTCAAAAATGGCTACAATTATGGATGAGATTGCGCCTTTAAACTTAAAAAAAGTCACTGAAAAGAGGAAAGCACCATGGAAACAAAATCCAACAGTTAAATTCCTAAAGAGAGAGTGTAGGAAGACTGAAAAAAAAATGGCGCAAATCCAACTTCTCATCCATTATCAAATACACAAAGAGATGCTGCGCAAATATAACTCTGAGACATGCAAAGCAAGACAATCTTTTTGCTTCCTTCTTTAAAACTAAAATTGATCAAATCAGACTGAACGTATCTCAAACGCAAATCACTCAACACCTTGAACTACCAGCCACAAACAGAGATACACTTAACATGATGGATGAATTTAGCTTGATTGACACTGAAGCTCTTGTAAAAAACAGTACAAAGCCTAAACTCATCTACTTGTAAATTGGATATTCTGCCTACTAGCTTTTTCAAATCTGTTGCTCACCTCCTACAGACAAATTTGCTTCAAATTATAAATACATCACTACAAACTGGCACATTTCCTACGTCCCTAAAAACAGCTGTAGTGAAACTCTACTGAAAAAGAAATACCTCCATATTAAACAACTATAGACCCATATCAAATTTACCTTTCATAGGCAAAATTATTGAGAAGATGGTGTTTAATCAACTTACCACATTTTTGACTCTTAACAACTGCCTTGATAATTTTCAGTCAGGTTTTCGTGACAATCACAGCCCGGAAACAGCTCTTGCTAAAGTTATAAATGACATACAGTATGCTTAAATACAGATACAGGTAGGGCATCAGTCCTAGTGTTGCTGGAACTTAGTGCAGCCTTTGACACAGTCGACCACAACATATTACTACACCGACTAGAACATTGGGTTGGTTTCTCAGGCATTGTTATCAAATGGCTCAAATCATATTTACAAGACAGGAGCTTTTTAGTTGCAGTGGGAAACTTCTATCATAGCTATGCGGATGACACCCAAGTTAACTTAGCCCTGAGACCTAACGACTATGGGCCCCTTGAAACGCTCTGTCATTGTACTGAACAAATTAACCTCTGGATGTCTCAGAATTTTCCCCAGCTAAACAAAGACAAAACCGAAGTAATCATTTTTGGCAATAAGAAGGAAAGGGGGAGTATTGCCAACCTCCTGGACACAAAAGGCCTTAAAGCAAAGGATACTGTTAGATTTATTGGTGTACTCATAGACAGTGATCTTAATTTTAACAGCCACATGAAAACAATCACTAAATCAGCGTTCTACCACTTAAAAAATATTGCAAAACTAAGGGGGTTTCTGTCAAAAGATGACTTGGAGAAACTCATCCATGCCTTTATCTCCAGTAGGGTCGATTACTGCAATGGGCTATTCACAGGCCTTTCTAAAAAGACCATTAAACAGCTTCAAATGATACAAAATGCAGCAGCTAGAGTCCTTACAAAAACAAAAAGAACTGAACACATAACCCCCATACTGAAATCCTTACACTGGCTCCCTGTATGCTACAGGATTGACTTTAAAGTGCTACTGCTTGTCTACAAATCACTCAATGGGATGGGGCCTAAGTATCTATCTGAAATGTTTCAGGCGTATATACCAGTCAGATCTACCAGATCACAGCAGAAACACCTATTAGTAAAACCCACCGTCCAAACTAAACAGGGTGAAGCAGCTCTCAGCTTCTATGCAGTTCAACTCTGGAACCAACTGCCAGAAGACATCAAAAATGCTCCAACAATTCCTAGTTTCAAATCTAGACTAAAGACCAAGCATTTTATCCATTTCCTCTTATCTTACACAGGCAGGATGCCTACTTTGTTTTATCATTTTATCCTTTTTACTTTTATTTATTTGTTGTTGTGTTTTACACTTTTTTACTGAATCATGTACTGCCCTTTTGTTTTGTTTGTTTGTTTGCTTGCAGAATTGGTTGATGTATGTATGTGAGTATGATTGATGTATGTCTGTGTCTGAGTAGCGGCTTTCTTTTACTTATTATCATGTACTGTCCTTTTGCTTTTGTTTGTGTAAAGCACATTGTATTGCCACTGTGTATGAAATGTGCTATATAAATTGTTGCTCATTGTTTACAGTCTGATAAGCAACTTGAGATGCATGACTGGAGTTGGAGTTGTGAGACGACATATACAACTAGATTGTTTCACATGTTTACAAAGTCATTTTTAACCAATACAAAATCAAAATCATTGTCAGAGGATATTCAGTGGGTTCCCCGATTGCATTTCGTCCAGTGCATTCTCTTTTGCTCTCGACCAGAGCACAGAGACTGTTTACCCGCATTCAACCAAAGTTTGCTCAGATGTAACTTGGTTAATTTACCTATAGGGTCCTTTCCATAATGTTGTCAAACAATTATGGTAAAAACACGCAGTTTCGTGCTTTTAGTGTGTTGCCTAGAGCAATGACAATGCAGACTTGCTCTACTCAACACATTTTAAAACCTGTTCCCAATTATCACTTTAACACAACAACATGAAAACAGGGTCCAGGTTGAAAAATACTGAAGTCACCCTTCAAGGTAGCTTTTACTAACATCACTTTTACTAAAAAAAAAACGTATTAATATTACAACTACCTTCATAAAGAACATCCTTGTTGAAGGTCATTGAGAAAATGTAGAAATCACAAAACAATCTGTGTCTTTATCTCTCTGCCAAGTGCTTCTCGTATCACCAGCTAACAACCAAGGTGACTCCTAACAGATAAAACCATTGTTCACACAGAATTGTCTCTCTCAAACAATCAGGTAATATGTTTGATGTTTCCTTCTCAAATGTCACTTTTACTCAACTGGACTGCAGAAAAAAAACTACTGAACTTTTCTACTGGCAGATTCATTAACTTCCAGTATAAACAGAAGAAATGATTGCACACTGAGGAGGAAACACTTTAAAAGTAGTAAAATAAGAAAGCCATTGAAAATCCTCTTGGTAAGATTTCTTGATATAAGATGTAAAATGAAGGCTTTTCAAATGGTGTTTTGTGTCATATTTATAGATATTTGAGGTGCATTGTCTATAAACAAAGCCCAATATCTCACTTAAATATAACATATTCAGAAGAAGTGTTACAATATATTTTGAATTATAATTAGACAAATATACAGTGCAGAACCCGATAACCATATTGATGTACAACCATGTTCCATCGTTGTGCTGGGATCGCCTCATATAGAAGAGATGCAGGGGCAATTAATGGTCAACTTTACAGCACACTTTATTGAGTGGATGTGCATTCATACACACACATGCACACATCCATCCACCTCAGTAATGCATGCAATTTCCCATAAAAGCTTGTGCACATATGAGCTGGCAAGTAATTGACAGAGCTATTTAGCAGGAACAGGTGCACCATAATATTTGCAGATGAGCCTCCTGGGCTAAGCAGGGCTTCACCTCCCATGACTCCACTCTCTCCTTTCGCTCGCTTTCCCAATTCACTTGAACAATTTTCATTGGCATTCATCTAATTTAAAAGGACGCACTGTGAAAACATTTGAATGGTGTTTACTTTGCTTTGTGAGAAGATAACGCTATCAGGCTTATGTCAGCTTGGACATACAGGTTTAGAAAAGATAACCTGTGAAATCCAGAAATGATTTTTTTAAATTTTTTTTATCATCATCACATACAGGTGCATACATGAAATTTGACCTGTGTATTGAATCCATCCTAAGCATTTCGGAGCAGTGAGCTTGGGTTCAGTGTCAGTGTCTCGCTCAAGGCTCCTTGTCTCAGACATTTGGAGGAATTCGGAGTATAGACGTTTCCTTCTTTTTGTCGAAAATGGCCAGATGAGGTGGTTCAGGAAGCCTCCTGGACGCCTCCCTTTAGAGGTCTTCAGGGCAAATCAACTTGTAAAAGGCCCCCGGGGCAGACCCAGAAAACTCCGGAGAGATTATATTTATCTTGTCTGGCCTGGGAATGCCTCAGGGTCCCCCGGGTAGAGCTGGAAAATGCTGCTGGGGAGAGGGACAAACAATAATTATACTACTACTAACAATAATATCATGATGATGGATGGATGGATGGATGGATGGATGGATGGATGACAGATGGTTGGATGACCATTATTAAAAAGATTACTTTCAGATTGCATCATGCATTTAGAAGATTTGCAGCCTACATTCTGAGGTTGAATGCATCAATCTGGTTCATTTTGAAGGCAAAACTAAGACTCATTCTATGAAGAACTTTGTGCTCTTGTAAACATTATAATAATAAACACATTGGTTGTATAGATATGAATGATGATGATGACACAGCAAAAAAAGTCACACCCACAAAGCAAAATTATCTTTTGAAAGATCAATAACTATGCAGGGATGTCAATAAATAAATAAATAGAAAAATTGGTTGCATCATTTGTTTTATCTCTGAAAAAAGTATATTTTCATAGATCCTGAGAAATATAATATTTCTGTACTCACTCTGTTACTTCTCTTTAAAGAGGATATAATCTAACAATATTCAATATGTGTCTATAGAAAATGTATTGCTACTGAGACATACTGAGTTAAAAAAATACGTGAGGAAAGCAGACTTGCAGAATGTTAAAAGTTCACCTTTAAACACAGCTCAAATTGAGTTTGGTCACAAGGGTTTTCTTTTACATTTCCTATCTCAGTTGTCTCCGATCATCTCCTTGTGACACACACATTTGACACACATGATGATATGCTGCAAATAGAAAATGCCACTGTGAAAGCAGCCAGCATAAACAGGGGTGAAACATCCATCATGTTTGCTTGTCACTGCTCCCAGAGCTGTGGCACCGACATGTAGCAAGCTCAATGAGTTCATGCCTACCCTGTTACTATGGCAACCCATGAAAGCTGATAATTAAGCTGTCTAAACAGAAGATAATTCTGTGATGGTGAGGAATCTGGTCTCTGGTAAATTACAAACTACAGATCAGCTTAGTTTAGATTTAGATTTCCCTCCCACAGGTCTCATATATATATATATAAAAAAAAATAGCAGTATAATACTTAATATGGTTAGAATCTTCTCATTTCCTGTCCTTAAGAACATTTCCCCCATATATGGTAGCACCAATATGCATGTTCCCACTTTCGCCCAAGGACCCCATTCAAGCACCTTATTGCAGCACCCTGTGTTTCATTACCAGTGACAGATTTATAACCGGCGGCTGGAACTTCTACCAGATTTTAAGATAGCCTTAATTTGCTGTCTAATAAAAAGTTACCCCATCAGCTCAGTTTCCTATGTAAAGCCTCTCTTCAAAAGACTCGCCTGCTGGCCAACAGAAGTTCTGAACCTTTATGGCACTTTGAATTACAGAAGTGGCTCCTTGAAGACATCTATCACGTTTTCCCCGGCTCTTGGAAGTGCTGCTTTGAGGCGTTCATGGTCTGTGTTCCTAAATCTGCTTGCCGGGTAGATTACAATTAGAGGTGCTTGCATGGTGACTGCAGCTATTTCAGTATGGCTTTTACTGTTTTCACTGAAGTCAGATTTATTTATTATGAGCCTAAGTATAGCACATAAGGGTTCCCAGAAAAATGCATCTAATGAACTTAATTATCAGGTCAACAAGTGTTGACCTGATAATACAAGCATTTATAAAAATTCAGCGAAACGTATCGCTTCTGAGGCTTCTGAGGGGGTATGCTTCTGAGGGGATATTTGGCTGGATGTAAAATAAATACGTATACGTAAATACGTATACTTGGCCACATGTCTGTGTCCTGGCTTTGAATCCTGGACTGCAAAGAATCCTTTGGGCTGGGCTGACACGTAGAGACAGACAACCATTGACGCTCACATTCACACCTATTTAGAGTCATCGATGAACCTATCCCCATCCTGCATGTCTTTTGGACTGTAGGAGGAAGCCGGAGAACCCGGAGAGAACATGCAAACTCCACTCAGAAGGAACCTAAACCCAAACCGGGAATTTTTTTTTTTTTTTTAGGTGAAATTAGTTAAAACTGTTGAATAATAAATAAATGCAAGAATCTAACATTCTACAAACCGATCTCACCGCCAAGGCCACGTAGCTTGGTCAGTGCTCCTTGGTGTCTCATACCAAAACTTGTTTAGCTTTTGAGCATTTGTATATGATCCAGCCACCTGCTGCATTATGGGTAGAACAACAGATATTATAAAAAGAGAGATAGTCCACATAGGGAGGGAGGGGAGGTTGACGGGTCAAACAAACAGGACTTAAGTTCAGGTTCTGCCGTGTGAAGCTAAAACTAAAGTTGACATTTTGTCACGTCAGTCGTTCTAACGTATATCTTTAGTGTCAATGGTCAAGTGACTTGTTTGTCACTCACTAGTCACGTGAGTGAAATTAATGTCAACCACACTAACCTACTGTGAAGACGGAAGTTTATTTTGAAAAGAAACTGCGTGCACAATGGGCATATTGAAACGCCACCACGGACGCATGCAAAGGTGCCGTGCAGAGTTTGAAGCTTTGGTGCACTGACCAAGCTTTGTTGGATTATATCTGCTGCTGCTCATAAGAAAACATGAGGAAAAGTTTGAAGGTATCTCAATGACATGGAAGGGGATGTATCACCACCCCCTTCCTTTTACTCTGTCTCCCTGGACAACACCATGACTGAACTGTCTTCCCCAGTTTCAGACAGAACAAAGCACGTAGTGTTTATTTGTTCTCCACCACTACCCAGGGTGACATCAGGCTGGACAGTTGCATGCTAGACAGGGTCACAGGATTGAGGTGGCATCTGGAGAAGAGGCTGTGAACAGTCTATTAACACAGAGGCCAGAAACACTTGCACAGAACCCACAGATGAAAGCCAAGCCTGTAATGACAAACAAATTAGGCCGGGCTGCACAGAGATGGAACCTGCAGATGTGTTAACTGTCCGTTTCCACACATAAAAGCCGCTGTGGCGTCCAGATTGAATTACATTCTCATTTGCACGGCAGCGCCAGGGCTCCCTTTTCATTGGGGCAGGCCATGGCCGTCAGACAAAAGATCCACTTTATGAGCTCTGTGCGGTACACAGAGACCAGATGCTAGGCAAGGAGAGTTTTACACACCTCAATGACTCCTTAAGCCTTCTATCAGTGAGCAAACGGCTCAGATTTCCACCATTCTGCTCTAGCTTGTACTGCAGCCCATTATAATAAAGCCTATGGTGTGAAAACAGGTGCTTGAATCATCCACACAACTGTCCAGCCAGGTGGATAGTTAGTCTAATGCTCAATGCTTGAAGGAAAGGCATAGTATACTCTCTCTGCTTTGTGACTTCCTGACCCTGACTCTGGGGCTCAGATACAAGCCCATTGGCTTAACTATAAAGATGCCATAACCAGTAACATATATTAACATTGTATCAAATGACTAAATGTAATGCAAAAGGAGTTGACTTGGACTGACAACCCCACAGAATATTATCACCACCACTCATCTTTACAAAGCATCATTGCAGGTGTCAACATTTTTTCAGCTGCAGCCTTGGGCAGCTGTGTTTTAATTACCTGCTCAGCACTAAAACACTCACAAATGTTTCCAGCCATCATGAAATGGAGCATTAGGAGCTAAAGGAGTTCATGGAGAGCAGGAAAGAAGTCGAAAGGAGAGCATCGCAACGTTCAAAGATAAAGTGCATGGACACAGAGTGTTGGACCGCGTTGCGTTCAACCAGCACATTAACACTCCAACGCATCAAATAGTCTGACGCAGTACGTTCCCCAATAGCTCAATTTTTGCCATTTGTGCCAGTTACGGCGTGTTAGTATACACTCTTTACATGTGTCTTTTCAAAATAAAGGTATGTTTTTGCAGCAAGTTCGGTATAGAAACAAAACCACTTTGTTAAGTTAAGGAAAAGAGCATGGTTGATGTTGACTTGAATGACTAACGACAAACAAGTAATGAGATTATAAACAATAACAATTCACCGACCACTGAATCTCAATGTTGACTTTTAGTTTTGCACAGGATATAAACAGCAGACAAAAGTCCGGGGGCCCGTTTCAGAAAGCAGGTTTAGTGAAAACCTTGAGTTAGTTAACCCTGTGATGAGGGAAACTTTTTCGGTTTCACAAAGCCAGTTCAGCATAAATCTGAGTCAGTTACCAGGGCAACATACTCGGTGAACCTAACCTGCTCGCTGGCAGGTTTTCTTCAACAAACCCTGCGTTTCGCCTACATGTCTCTGCCTTTTTCTGGAATCTGAACCAACTCTGAAAAAATGTGCCATCCTTTCCACGTCAACCTAATCGATATGAAAATAAAAGTGATTCTAGCAGCTTTGCGTCAGGAGAGAATTTTGATTACCGTGTTTCCTACCAATCACATATCTAAACAATATTCTCCAACATTTTCAACATTTCATATCGCGGACATAATCCGCGACCAGATTCTTTGCGGAGCTCTTCAGATTTCTTGCGAACGGGAGATTTATGAAATGTTTAGGCATATTTCTGTGTTGAAATAGAAGCATATATTAACTGTTTAATATCTGAAATATGATTAAAACCATATGTCTTAGTCTATTTGCGCAATATTCTTATGCTTAGTTTTCAGGTGCAGCCACTTTCTTATTGTGCCTGTGGGATTACACCTATATGAAAATAATAATTTTTACATGCCACTACTTCCTGAACCACAGGAGTTGAACCCCTGTCACCTGTCCCGTAGGCAGCGTTGCTAACCATTACACAACATGGTCACTCTATGAACTTGAAAATAAAGCCTTTTCACCTTTAGATCAATTGAATGTTTCATTCAGTTATATTCATTAGATCGGGCAGTAATTGTCTGCCACGGGACCTGTCTCTACTTTGCTGCAGTTACTTTGCTCCGCTTTCTCAGGATGAGCTCGTTTTCTACATAAAGATGAAGTAATATCTAATAACGTTCTCCCGGTTGCCATGGTGAATCGTCGTATCGGAGCTCCATTGATGATGGCTTTGTAGAGTCGGCAGGCATGCGTTTAACTCAGAGTTTACATCCTCAGAGTTGATCGAACTAACTCAGAACTGCTGTTCTGGAACCGAAAACTCAGAGTTCAGGGTTAGATTCAGGCCCCGTACACACGAAGCAAAACAAACTTTTTTTCTCCGTTTTTCCTTGGCGTCGTTTCAAGAAAATCCGCGTCCAGACGAATCCACTGAAAACGACTCAGCGCGCTGTAGTACATATTCCAGGCCTATATGTGGTGCTGTTTCTGCTACAAAAAAGCAGAAGAAGAGACGGAGTGTGACCGGATGTTTGTGGTGAGAGCTACGGCTAAATATCCACCCGACCACGCGATCAATAAACACCCATAAGATGACAATTTGTCCCGTATAAATAAAACCAACAATAAGCACCAACAGCCGTCACCCTAAGGACCTTGACGAGGCGTTGTCACACGTTGGGATGGATTAATTAGACAAATAAATGCCTACATTCATGGGAAGTTAGCTAGCGGTTGTTTGTTAGCATCGTAATAAAGTAGCATATCTGCTACTTTTTTCCCGGAATATCGCCCCCCTCTCTCGGCTCCGTTTTTTTTTCATACAGTGGCCATGATACGCTGTCGTACAGATGAGCAGTATATCTGCTACGAGCACGGAGTTCTTGTTGTTGTTACGAGACGTCGCGGGGGAAGAAGTCAGGCTCGAGGGTCAAGAAGCGGGGCGATGATGTCAGCGTATTCGTTTTCGTCGTCCACACGAAAACGATAACGAAACGGAGGGGTGCCGTTTTTTTCTTTTCCACCCTGAGAGCTGGTTTCAAAAAAGTGGATTCGTATGGACGGCAGGGCGAAACGCACAAGACTTCTGCGTTTACGCACTGAAAACGTTTTCGTGTGGACAGGCCCTCAGAGTTTGTTGAACCCGCTTTCTGAAACGGGCCCATGTAAAGACAGACAATCATTCAGGCTCACATTCACACCTACGGGCAATTAAGAGCCATCAATTAACCTAACCCTATCCTGCATGTCTTTGGACTGTGGGAGGAAGCCGGAGAACCCGGAGAGAACCCACGCTCACACGGGGAGAACATGCAAACGGCATCCCTCTCCCTCCTTACCTGCTTTCATCCAAGAGAAAATGAAGGTTCTTTGTGATGTCTTAATGATAAGTTATTTAGCATTAAATAAAGGGACATCAAATCTGGTGAAAATAGGCCCAAAACAGTTACTACTTTGGATACAAACACAATATTTATAAATGTTATTAGTTTTTCATGGGATTTTTTACACTTAAGAACATCCATGGCCTTATTCTGTAACAAATAATTGGAGATCAACACCTATCTAAACCAAGACTTATAGGCACATCGAGTTGTTTCATTACCACATTTGTGCAGAGTTAAAATGCTTTTCCACTACTTCTTCTTTCACACATTTGTATGACAAAAAAGCCTTCTAATGCCTAATTAAGAAAATCAAACTCCAGACAAAACTTCAAACCACTTTAGAACAATAGGACTTGTTCCTCTTCGTTACAGTCTAGAGACAATGTGGTCGCTCACAGAAAAGAATAGCAGCAACTCTTCACATGGGCAGACAGTGAGTCATGACGGTAAAAGTGAAGAAAAAAAGCTACTTTGGATATGAAAGTTAGAGGTCACATAGCCCAAGTTTCTGCTGGTACCTCTGCACCTTATGAGGAGAAAAAAAAGTGACGCATCATGCTGTGGCCCGCTGAAACCTGGAGCTGACGACAGGAAACGTCTGGAAAAATTAATGAGGTCAGCTATTTTGATCGGTTAACAATATTATTTCACAGCGTGTGGGCCAGGCTGTTGTCTGCCAGAGGAGAGAAAGACATGACATTTGCCTAATTAACTTGTGCTGCTGGTGACGAATCGGACCCTTACCATCACTGTAAGGACCTGCTGAAGGTACTGGCTGCTTGAGCTGGCGCTAAAGTCATCATTAGAGGAAAAGACGTTGGCTTCTTTCTTCCCCTAGCTGTCATATTTCGATTCTGTTCTTTGTTCTATAGTCGTGGATTCTGTGGCAGAACATCTGGCAAGGTTCAGGTTGAGGGCACATGAAGATCTGGGTGCTGTTTTTTCCCCCATGGAGGTGTGCAGACAGTGCTGTCTCATTTCTGTAACTGTGGCAAAGAGATGATGAGATCTTAAGGCAAAGCTGGTGGCTGGCTCTGGGTAAAGAAAAGAGATTATAATGTCGAGGGCATGCTCTCAGCACTGAAGAGAATGACAATTAAAGTAAAAACATACTTTATGCATACTAAATCTATTTTTCTAAAAATCTAGTTTGAACAAATTCTAACTTGCTAACATTCTAACATACTTAACGGCAATATATTCAACTTCATTCAAATCCTGATGGAGGAGCACTTCAACATTGGCTTCACTCTTCGGAACCAGAGGTTGCCACCAGACCTGGGGCCTCATTTATAAAGCTTGCGTACGCACAAAACGGGGCTGGAAACGTGTGTACGCCACTTTCCACGCAAATGTTGTGATCTATAAAAACCAAAGTTGACGGGAAAGTGTGCTACCTGTAAGCAAACTCTGAGGCATGCGTACCGGAGACTGGAGGGGAATCAGTGACACAGATGGAGCTGTGCTGAACTGAAGTCAGATTGTAGGAAGTAAACGTGAGAAGAACTATTATAGTTTTAATGACTCGCACACATTTAATCTCACTCCATATCATACGTTAGATCCCGTTATCATGATGAACTCCAGCGGTGTTTTTGACGCTTTTACTGAGTGATATTTTTTCATAAACACCTTCTTTTAAAATCCAACTCGTATCTTAAATCAAAATAATTTCGCGATATTGAATCAGCGCTGTCACCGCAGGAGGAGACGGCCGACTGCATGTAATACAGGATACAATAAATACCCTCCATTAGATCACTGCAGAACACAGCGGGAATAACTAAATATTCTCCTTATTTACTGTGCATGTTGTTAACACACATACATACAGCCATTAAGCCATCGTATAATTGTTACATTTATTCTCATTTTTAAACCACCAGAGCGCAGAGGAAATGCGCTATAATGAGTACCACGCTCGTGCGCTCAGTTGTGGAGCGTGGCGAGTGCTGGATGCCTCAGGAGGCAGACTACCGCCTGGCAAAGGTTTGCAAAATCGTCAGTGTGTGTGGAGTTTTGCACAACGTGGCCCTGAGGAACGGCATCCCTCCCTCCCCCCCAGCATGATGACCACAGCCCCCTGCCCGACTGAGGAGGGTGACGGTTGTGTCATGTATTGGTGAAAATCAACAGCCTCGTTTAAAGCACACAATGTAATAGATCGTGTGAGAAACACGACTGTTGGCATACACACAGTGAATTTAATATGAAAATACTTTCTCACGTTTAAACTGTAGTTTGAATATTGAATAACACCTGCAGCTCCTCATACATACATCTACTTCATGTGTAATTCCTGTGATTATCCACCACATTGGATTAAATACTCCACCAATCCTGCTCTTCACCAATGTTGGATGCTTTCATAGCCCCATGACACTGCATCCTCTGTCCTTCATTGATTGACTCATTGAAAGATCATCCGCCTCCTCGTCTGCACAATATGTGCCTCTGCCTGGCCCTTGCTTATCTGACAGGTCCCGGCATCATAATGCTGATTGGAGTGGCAGACCTGCACTGCTCAGTACCGGAGATGCACTGCTCAGTACCGGAGATGGCCCCTAAATGGCCATAAATGACAAGCCCACTGACAATCCTTGGATCAAACCCTAATTACACCTGGCTAAGCAGAGTCAAAACCTAGTATTTATGAGGAAAGCCCTTCAGCCCCCGCAGCCTGTTAGTTCCATACTATTTCTGGAAGCTTCTCCCCTATTTCTCCTTCATTGTGTTTCCTGTCCCCAGGGTCTGACAAGCATCATGGGGAAAAACTGAACCAAACAAAACCTTACTATCGAAATTCAATAAACAGGTTTATGGGGGCAGAACAAGCACAAAGCCCTGCAGAGATTGTGACAGCTGAGGGAACATATATTGAACCTGAAGTATTTTGTTCAGGCTTCCATTCGAGTTGAGCTACTGATGACCACAATCCAAATCCTCTCCTCTCCCAGTTATCAAGTAAAGATGTCAAATGAAATTGATGGAACCTAATCTGTCATGGGCTTCTGCTACCTCAGCTGTTACAGTGATGCATAATCTGGCTTGTAATTCCCTGCCTCCTTTCCTGAGTCGAGGGCCACGTCTTGTTTTTCTCTGGCCTCTCTACACTTCTCTCAGGTGCTGTTGGCCTTTTTCTCTGTTCAATAACTCTCTTTGCTCGTTTCTTTTGCTACCTCACACCTCCTTACCACCCCACTGGCCTCTGCTCATTCTCCTTCTCTCCTCTCTGCCAATCCCTGTGGGGAGATCGTAGCCTGGCAGGGCCTGGCTGCTTTATTGAACAGCGTCTCCTCATCTTTCTTTTTATCGAGCGGCCCAGCTGTCAGCGAGCCTGCCAGCCTGTTCCTATTGCACCCCATTCGTCTTCATGTTTGGGCAGCAGCTTATTCTCTGCTATTCTCTGACGGACAACCCGCCTTGTGTCGTTACAAACCCGCACATAAATATTGTGCATATCCAGATGCTTGCACACACATTCTGTACCATGTGTCATATTGTGCAGAGTATGCAATGTGGGGGAGATGAGGTACTGGCAATGCACATGCATCATAGTTGTATTTAAGTTGGATTGAGAAAGTATTAACCACATATGTTCCAAGTTCAGCTTGGAAATCCTCACCCATGTTCTGGTGTGCAGGACTGCATAGTTGTACAGTTAGAGGCATATTGTTGTGGATGTGTCACACAACTCCACAAAATTAAGTCATAAAATGATTGTATTATTTAAAAACAGGACTGGGGCAGGTCTCAGCTGTGCCCCCCATGCTCTCCTCAGGAAAGGATGGGAAGATGATGCCAGACCCATGTTTTAGAAGTTGTCTTGGTTGTGTCAACATGCCATCCACACATCACTGGGTGCTCAACTCAAATGTTTGACCCCAAAGTCCAGTTTGTTGGGCTCGTGTGACTGCTTCGTACCATGCTCAAACACGGTACACTTCCTTGGCCCTGGCATGGTTGGAAGAGGTGTGCTTTGGCATGGTACAGTTGCTCATGCACTACCACAAGCAAGGGTACACAATGTGGACATGATGTATACATTTTCACTCAGTGTCCAGCTCAAGTCGGCCCTGTCAAGCTGATTTTTGATGATGGTGCAAGACACGGATGGATTTTGGGCCAGGCTTGGGCATGCAGACTCGTGGTGTGAGTGGTACTAGGGTGATGCACGCTCCTTTTAAAAATGTGGCTTTGTACTCTGTCCAAGCTCATCCCACTCCTGCTCCCAACTCGTTTGCTTCACTGTCAGTAAAGTTGCAGTCATGTTCTCTGTCTTGTTCTCTATTGTGATGACTTTGAGACGGCACTTCTGGGAAACTATGTAAAGCCATGGGTGTGTCATATTACGTTGTAATGACGTATGTACAAGAGGTAACCATGTTCAGGCCTGGTTGGGCCTGGAGCAATGTGAATGCAGGCCAGTAGGGGGACAGGGGAGTGGGGACAATTGTGCTTCGGAGCAACTGGGCCTAGTGTGAGACCACCCTAAGCATAAAGACTCAACAGTTAATGCATAAACAGCATGATTGGATGACAAACATGTAACCGCGTCCATAAGCGGTTACATACATTTCCAGTCCACACTGCTGCAACCTCCCACAGAGAGGCTTGTGTTGAATCCCATGAAAAGATATGAATGACACTGTTAAAGCAGAGTAAATCGTCCGAAGAGAAAAATCAATTTAGAAAATTGCTTGAATTCTTGCAAGCCTGTTTCATTGTCATTAGGAGATCACACAGAAGGGAGGACACAAGATGAATGTCTCCTTGTTCTTAGGGGGAAAGTGCATAGCTTATACAAGGGCCTCAGAGGGCTAATTCATTTTCTCTCTGTTCCACCAACCTCTACTGGCCCTATTTCTCTGCATCGTACAGGCCTTTTGAGCAACACAATGAATAATCGATCAGAAACTATCAGGAGAAATCCACTCAAACTCTCATGTTGATTTTCACAATGTTGAGGAATTCAGTCTGTTCTTTGCTCTGAGGTGGGATGCACAGAATAACAGACATTTTCTCACAAGAGTATGAACACCATAATGTTTTATGTTCCTCTTACCATCTCAAAGTAGCAATTAGGTAGTATTCTGTACTGCATCACTAACTTGTTCTTAAATGTGCCTGCTCTTCAACCGTTTTATAACTTTATATTACTTGTTTTTAACCGTTTTATAACTTCACAGCACATCTTTTTAACTTATCTACTTAAGAATAACCTGCTTGTTTTAATGCACTCACTTGTAGCCTCCCTGTGTTTAATAGTACTTGTTTAAATGTATTGATTTTTAACTGTATATGTAAAGTGTCTTTGAGATCCCTTGAAAAGCGCTATACAAATAAAATGTATTATTATTATTATTATTATTATTATTATTATTCATTGACGGCACCTAAATGCAACGACATGACAGTGAGGAAGTGAACAGATGTTGCCATTATCTTCAGCCAGGATGTGCACAATCCATGAATTCCACTCCCAGTCACTGTTTTTGCCTTCCTTTGTTTCCTCCAGGCTTTTGTTTCCCAACAACGGCTCAAATTAGATCACTGTCCAGTGTTTTCCTCAGATGATTAGGACATAAGCTACTGCAGGCATGATCACTGAGGCATGAGTGGAACAAGATAGCAGAGAGAGTGACTAGTTGTCAGGCACAAGTCCTCCAATAGCCATCTGTTCCGGCATGTATAATCACTCTGTGTGAGAGCCTACAACATATCCCAGGGGCACCACGCATTCAGCCACCAAGGAAACACAAACTGGGTAACTGCTTATTTAGGCCCTGTTATGCAGGACTACACTAACGGCCATCTAAATGGTCTCACTGATGAATTTATTGAAGGAAAGACAAATAGTAGACAGTAGAAGTTCTCGACACTGCCGATCTCGAGCACTCATTTGGCTCCCGCATTCTGGGGGATCGGCTTTGAACAGAGATCTGAACGAAGGGGGCAGGAATTTTTCAGTACATACCAGGCCAATAAATCATACCATTATTTATGGTCCAGGCAGCTTAAGACCTTAAAAGTGAGTAATATTTATAAACTGAGGTTTATGTAACAAATTACAAAAATGTAACAAAAACCCAAGCATTTCTGAAGCGCAAGTGCAGCAGAGCTTTTTGCTGTGTTCAGAAGTAAAAACTATACGTAGTCGAAGCACTTCCATGTGACTTGCAATGTTTCTCTGGGTGATAGCTTCATTATAGTCTAGCTTCATTTAATGTCAAGTAACTGGTAGGTTACTTCACTACACCTCCCTAGTAGCTTGACCAACACGGTTAGTTTTTGTTGGATCATTACACATATTTACATGATTTAGTTAATTCCACTTTCCTGTAAGGTTTCGGTTCATAAAGGTTATGCTTCATCAAAATGTAAAATTTAGGATTTACCGATAGAAGGGTTGACAAAGTTCTAGTCTTTATATCAGTGTTAGTACATTAAACCTTTTTCACACCATGACCCTGCTATCTTAATTGCATTAAAGCAACACTTAAGAACTTTTCCTCTAAGGTCCCCCTACAGGTTGGAAGGGAATTGTCCATTACTGCCGTAAATAATTTAGCCTACTGCAGCCTACCGTCACATGCACGTTATTTGTTTGTATGCAGAACGGGCTCTGGAAATGATGAACGATGTCCGGTGACAAGGTAGAGTAGCTAATGCCTTAGCTAAGATTAGCTAACATAATAGTTACATATATATTAGCACAATAGCTAACGCCTTAGCTAACATGAGCCAATAAAATAATCGACAATGTATTGTAAACAGATGCACACTGTTGAAAAAAAAAAAAGATTACCGGTATTATTTAAGTCCAGCAGCAACAAAGCCAAGTCACCATCCGTCTTGCATGTTGTAGCCTCCTTCAGCTCTCGCCAACGAGTGTGAGCCGGTCCGATATTCACTCTCATACGAGCTCTTTCTTTGTCATGCTCCCATTTTCTTTTCTTCACCTCATCGGACATTATACTCCTCCTTTTCTTTGCAAAAACTAATTTAAAAACCAATTTAAAAACTACCTAGCTGCAAGGTATCTTCCACGCACCTGCCGGGTGTTCTCCCACTGATCTCCACGCAGAGCCTCCACCTACCGGCTTTTGTAACGCTTGCCGTAAAGCAGGTCAAATTCGTAGTCTCATTGGAACTACAAAACCGCTACCCGACGAGGCAAAGTTACATAGTGTGTTTACAGCCAATAGAGGGCTGCAGAGCGAATGCGGAAGTGCCGTTCACCCGGTTTTGAGGTGATGAACCACTGAAACTATTTTGGAAACATTATTTAAGGCACTAAATACTCTTTAGTGTTGCTTTAACTAGAGGTAAGTGATGATCTGGACAATATGCCAGTCGATGTGTTAAGATAAAGTCAGGTCTCTGGGGTTGACATGTGGTTGTTGCTAGCAGTGTCCTCCATGAGTGGTGAGGGTGAACAAACCTCCTGATGCAACGTAATACAGTGTGATTACAGAGGAGAACATGGTTAGGGGGTGTTTGAGTTCATACACGTTAATAAGAGCACACACTGACTGCACACTTTTGCTGTGGGCTGTCATGAATATTGATCTGTGTGTGCGCCAGTGTGTGTGTGTGTGTTTTGTGTTGTGTTGTGTGGGGGAGTGGAGCATCTATAAATTACCTCTGTGTACATGTTTCTTTCTTTCATGTAGTATCTTCTGTGACTGTTTCTGAAACGGTAATTTTTTAGTTTTTTAGTAGTGATCATTTAAAATTCAACTTAAGCAATTACTTGAGGTTATTTTCCGCAGTTGCTTGTTTTCAAGTGGAATTTTTTTTTTTTGGTACCTATCTGGCTTTCTGTGTTTGTTAAACACTGAAAGAAAGGTGACTAGGTACAGTGGCAAGAAAAAGTATGTGAACCTTTTGGAATTTCATTGTTTTCTGGAAAAAAAAAAGCGTCATAAAAGGTGATCTGATCTTCCATCTAAGTCGAGGGTATTGACAAATATAATGGGTCTAAAATAAACACATTCAACATTCAAAATGGTAGTGGAAAAAGTAAGAGAAGCCTTAGAATTAATAACTGATTGACTGCCCCTTGGCAGACGTAACCTCAATCAGGTGCTTCCTGTAGCTGTGGATCAGACCTGCACATCGTTGAGGAGGAATTTTAGCCCATTCTTCCTGGCGGAACTGCTTTAGTTCTGTCACATTCTTTGGACGTCTCATGTGTATGGCCCTCTTCAAGTCAATCCTAGCATCCCTATTGAGTTGAGGT
This sequence comes from Eutrigla gurnardus, assembly GCF_963514095.1. Taxonomy (NCBI): domain Eukaryota; kingdom Metazoa; phylum Chordata; class Actinopteri; order Perciformes; family Triglidae; genus Eutrigla; species Eutrigla gurnardus. The sequence continues at coordinate 3,540,785 of NC_139926.1, forward strand.
CTGAGCTCTGATTTGGCCACTCTAAAAGGTGGATTTTGTTTTTCTGAAGCCATTCTGTTATGGACTCGCTCCGGTGTTTTTGGTCATTGTCCTGTTGCATCACCCACCTTCTACAGTTTCAACTGATGTACAGACATTCTCACATTATCCTGAAGCATTGTCAGATATACTTGGTAATTCATCTTCCCCTCAATGACTTCAAGCTGGCCAGGCCCTAATGCAGCAAAGCAGGCCCAAATCATGATGTTTCCTCCACCATACTTTACGGTAGGGATGATGTTTTCAGTGGAGTTTCAATGTGCTCTTTTGCAAACGTCTGGCACAATGTTTATTTTCGTAAGCAGTGGCTTCCTTTGTGATGTCCTGCCGTAGATACCCTGCTTGTTCAATGTTTTACGTATCGTAGACTCATGAACAGAGATGTTAGCCAGTTCCAATGATGCCTTCAAATCTTTGGCTGTCATTCAGGGTTGTTCTTTACCTTATTGATGGGTCGTCATTGTGCTCTTGGTGTAATTTTGACTGGGTGCCCACTTCTTGGTAGAGTAGCAACAGACCCAAAGTGTCTCCATTTGTAGATTGTTTGCCTAACTGCAGACTGGTGAATTTCTAAATTGACTATAGATCCTCTGAAAGCTCTTTTTGTCGAGGCATGGCTCACATGTGTGTGTGCTTCTGGTTCAGAGCAAACTCCAAAAGTTTGAGGGTTTTTTATCAGTCAAAGTAGCTGTAGTCCACACCTCCAACAATCATCTTAACGAGACTCCAGGTGTGCTAAAACCTGACTCCAATTAGCTTTTTTGAGGTCATTAACTCAAGGGTTATTTTCCACAAGCACAATGAGTGTTTTTTGGTTGTTCTCATACACATGAAAGTAAAAAAAAATGTCATATTATTATTTCAGACACATTATATTTGTCAATACCCTTGACTTGAAGATCAGATCACATTTTATGACAAATCTTCAGAAAACCATGAAATTCAAAAATTCTTGCCACTGTATGTAGGTATTCATTTAAAGAGAATATATTTAGAGAAACAAAGACGAGTAATGAGGCAGCCTGTTAATTATTCTTTTGGTTTTATTGTCTTGAAGGTCAACAATTTCCTTTCATTTCACAGTTTTGAATAGCATTGTTTCCATGCCAACTTGCTTGTACTGGTCATGTGCAACAGTTCTATCTTGATAAAACAAAAGAGACAGTTTATTGATGTAGTGTATTAATATAGAATGTGACACGTCCTTATTTACATTTACATTTACATTTAGGGCATTTACTAACTTACAATAAGTACATTTGTCGAAAGAAAGAAGCCACAACATATCATTGCAGATAAATTAAGAGCAAAAAAATAGAAACAAGTGTTAGGTCCTCATCTGAGTAAAGTAGAAGCTGTTCACGTGGATACTTTAAGTTCAACAGCGCTATGATCAAAGTGCTACAGATAAGAACATAGAAATATATATATTTTTTTGGGGGGGGGGGTCATGCTATGCGGTGGCGGTGAAGTCTGAACAGGTGAGTCTTTTGCAGAAGATGGCAGTGACTCTACTGTCGTGACATTGGTCAGGAGTTCGTTGCACCACTGAGGCGCCAGAACAGACAACAGCTTTGCTGAGCGACATTTGTTTGATTTCAGCTATGTTGGTACCAGCCAGCCAGCTGAATTAGAGGAGTGAAGTGCTTGCGTCGGGGCATGTGGTTTGACCAGTGTTTGGAGGTAGATGGGTGCCGTCCCATTGATGGCCTTGAAGGCCAGTACCACCATCTTAAATTGGATGCAGGCTGCAACAAGGAGCCAATGGAGGGGGGTCACATGGGAGAATTCGGGTAGAGTGAAGATAAGGTGTACTGCAGTGTTCTGGATATGCTGCAGTGGTTTAGTCGCCGAGGCTGGGAGTCCAGCCAGGAGAGATTTGCAGAAGTCAAGGCAGGAGATGACCAGTGCTTGGACCAGGAGTTGCGTTGTGTCCTGTGAGGAAAGACCGGATCCTGCGGACGTTGTAGAGGGCCATTCTGCAGGATTGGCCCACAGCAGTAATGTTGGGGGTGCAGGATAGTTGGTCGTCAAGGATTACACCCAGGTTCCTCGCAGTTGACGGAGGCAATACTGTGATGTCCTCAACAGTGACCAACAGGTCCATGCGAGGGCAGTCTTTTCCCGGGATGAAGAGGAGTTCGGTTTGATGCAGGTTAAAGGGATAGTTCGGAATTTTGGACATAAGACCTATTTTCCAAGTCAGCCGGTGTTTTGGAGACGTCTGAAATCAAGAAATTTCATTCAGTTCTTCTAGTTGCCGAGTTCGCTTATGCTATGGCTAGCGCAAGTCAATCGTTCTAGTTTTAGCATGGCATTAAAAACACTCATACCGACTCCACAGTGCACCCGAGGCAAATCAATTGTAACGGCAGACTATCGATGTACATATCTGTGTTGATAGAATGTTTGAAATAAAACCAACCTTGCATTTTTAAGGATTTATGTCTCAGCAGCAGCAGCAGCGTGTCATACTTCCTAGTAGGCTATGGCAGCGGCGGACTGATATCACCTAGCACTTATAAGTTACCGGTTGTATAATAGTTTGTTTACCTGCTGTCATTGCTACAGACGCAGAGTAGCCTACAGTGCTAGTTTCTTCAATCTCACAGAAATGGACGCTTTTGGAGAATATACTGAAACTTTTGAAGACTCTGATGAGGAGTTTTTTTCCACCCAAACCCAACCGTACCTGTACGAGCCTGAATATACAGAGGAAGAATTGCGCGAGAGGGATACTCAAAGGGCGGAACGTGAACGAGCAACTGTGGAGACCGAGATAGCCCCCGCTGGAGCTGAGAACCGGGACCGAACAAACGGAGACTGGTGGTGCCAGGAGGGAATCCCCCGCAATGCGTCCGAGGGTTTACGGTTCTCCGGACGGAGCAGAGGTTTGGGTTCGCGGTGCGTAATTGTGGGTTCGTGTGGCCGTGGGCTGGCCGGTGTTTGTGTGAGCTCCAAGGGCTTTTCAGACAGCCTTTGGGGCTTAAGTGCCGACAAATCGGCGATGTTCAGGTGTGTATTTACCGGCTGGATTCCAAGCAGCGCATCTTAGAGTTTTGAGTCCGACAGAGCAAAGTAAAATTCCACTGCTGCTGAGAAACTAGTCCCTCAAAAAATGGATGATTCATGCGATGCAAGGTTAGTTTTGTTTCAAATATTATTCTATCAACACAAATATGTACATCGACAGTCTAGTGTTTTAATTGATTTAATTGATAAACAGACGAGACGCGTGGGATGGTGTATTGGTGCAGTTGGATTAAGTCAGGTGGCACAGCAAGCAGTCTGCAATTCTGCAATTATTATATTTGCATTCAACATTTTTGTTCAACCAGAGTGTATTCAAGGTTTTCAAGGATTCAAGGAGAGAGTGACTTATTAAGGTGCCGGTTGATGGAAATTATCCAAAATTAGGGGCCGGAAAAATATGTCTGGAAAATGAGGAGCATCACATTAATAGCTACAGATACTGTAAAACACTATAACGACATATGAGTGCATATATTGTCTTATTTTATCAAGTAAAATATAAGTTATAGGTTTACTCAACAGCCTAATAGTTCATAGAAATTCAGGTAGAAATTGGGTTAACTCAGAGTTCCACAGCTTATCAAAAAACAATCCTTATTTTATTAACATAGGCTGCCTTTAACATAGGGGTCCCCCGCGGCTTTGCATTCACACTGCTCCAGCCCAAATGGGCTTTGGCCCGTTAGCCGGTTGTACATACGTCATCACGTCCTAATACTACACACGCATGGCTTGATGTTGTTTTTAAGGAGCGCCGTCTCTGCATATATTTCTCGACAACACTCGACCTGCATCAGCGAATGTGCGCACGAGCGGATCTGTGCGAGCAGGCAGTGCGAGAAAAGCGGATTTTGGACGGAGACACACAGCGGCATTTTTCTGGTTCCGGTCCGGTTCCGCTCACACCACGAGTCTGAAGAGTGCAACAGCTCATCAAAATACAGTGTCAACTTTCCGTGTTTTCAAAGTAGAAAGCGACATCGTGGTAGTTTAACGAGGCAGAGCGGCATCAGAACAACATCAAGCGCATAAAGTACACGAAGAAGAACGTAGCGGGAGCGCGCGGCGAGGATTGTTGTGGCCGCTCGTCTTGTGGAGCAAGTCTACTGTTCTGCGCGTTGGCGCTCCTAATGTAAATGATTATTGATTTATGAATGAATTGATAGGTGGCTTATTTTTGGCGTATTGATTTTCTTTTTGGCCTGGCGGCAGGTCTCCTTGGCCTGGCGGCCTGTACAATGGTAGGGGAAACACTGGATTTGCCTCGGGTGCACTGTGGAGTTGGTATGAGTGTTTTTAATGCCATGCTAAAACTAGAACGATTGACTTGCGCTAGCCATAGCACAAGCGAACTCGGCAACTAGAAGAACTGAATGAAATTTCTTGAAAACGTCTCCAGACGACTTGGAAAATAGGTCTTTAAGCTTGAGGTGATGCACAGTTGTCTAGGCGGAGATGGCTGCCAGACATTTCAAGATGCGAGTTACAATGTGAGTGTCAGAGGTTGGGGGAAAAGAGAAGAACAGCTAGGTGTTCTCTGCATAACAATGGTAGGAGAATCCATGTGATGTGATTACAGAGCCTAGTGATCCTGTGTATAATGAGAACAGAAGCGGTCCTAGTACTGAGCCTTGAGGGACGCCTGTTTCCAGAGGGGCTTGGACATAGAGCCATTCTATGTGACCTGAAAGGTGCGTCAGTGATGCAAAGTTCATCAGAGGTGAGAGTTGGGGGAGATGGTTTCTGATAGAGTTGAGCCGGATACTCGGCTGAAACGAGTATCCGGTACGGATAAAGCACTTTTGCCGAGTACGAGTATTATACGAGTAATACGAGTCAATATCTGTGCTCGGATTAAATAAAAATCCTCATTGGGTAGCTGACTGTGTCTGCGTCCTGTGATATGCTACAGCCCCTCCCCTACACACTCGCAGATGTGTTGTTGTGTCCGCTCTGATCACTCACACACAGAACAGCTCTCTGTCTCTCCCTCAGTCACTCAGGTTCGCGGGTCGTTTTCCGTTAATGTTTAGGGTTTCTTTCTTCAGCTTCAGGTTTGTTATTACTTAGGTTGGTACTTACTTATGAACTAGTAGAGTTCTGGTACTTCGTTCAGATGTGGTGCCGACTCGCGTTGCGTCTCTGCCTGTCGGAGATTTTTCTTTTTCTTTTTTTAACCGTCATCTGGCTGCCTGGCTCTAACACTTTCTTGCTGTATTTCGTGAAAAAATAAAGCTGGTAGTGGTATAAATATTGGAAATCAAGCTACAAAAAAAAATATATATATATATATATGGGAAAAAAAAAAATATATATATATATATATATATATATATATAAAAAAAAAGATCACACTGATCATAAAAAAAATTAAAGTTAAAAGAAAAAAGTTATTGTTGAGTATGAAAACTCTTGTTCATTACATTTTACTTGATAATTGCAACCGCATGTGTTGTATTCATTGTTGCAAAACTTGTTCTGTAAATAGTTCGTTTGCTATCGTGATCAAAACCATTGATCTGAAGCTCAATGCTGATGCTGTCCTGTAAATAGTTTTCTAATCAGCAATAAATAACAATTTCTGATCAGCCCATATCAATTGCATGCTTAAAGTAACATACCAGTTAAAACCTCGCTCATTTCAAGACAACCAGACCCACTTCCGGGTTAAATCCCGCCCATTTCCGGGTTAGGACCCCGCCCACTCCGAGTACAGATACAGATACAGATAATTCATATGGTTAACAGATACAGATACAGATAATGCTGTACTCGCTCATCCCTAGTTTCTGAGAGGGTATAGGAGTGAATGAGGAGCTGATGTCTTACTTTCTTGGTAAAGTAAGTTGCCAGCAGTGAGGAAGGAAGGAGGGGAGGGGTAGGAGGGGTGAGGAGAACAGGGGGAAGAGTTTCCTGGGGTTAGAGGAGAAAGAGTTGATCCTTGACAGGTTGCAGGCGGATTAGCTGCTGAAACAGTTGAGGTGAAGTCAGAGAGGAGGTGGTGGTAGTGAGCAAGGTCATCATCCTGGCCTGATTTCTTCTATTTTCTCTCTGCCGCTCACAACACCGATATGTTGTTTCGACTGTTAGAGTGTAGTTAGCTTCTGTACTGTGAATGGTTACAAGAGGTATTTTAATCAAATCCTTCTCCTTTGATTGGACCACTAAACAGGGAGTGGGCTAAAATGTAGCATAATATGGAGCTGCAGAGGAAAGCGACTCCACACCATCTTTAAAGTTGTAGTTTCATTGGTGGATGGATGTCATATTATTTGCTGAAATCAGTTGGTACTTGCAAGCATGTCATATTTGTTTTACTTGGTTGAGTGGTTTGGAAGATAAAAATATGAGGAAATATATTTTTTGCATGTTTTTCCCCATATTTGTTAAATTGGTGCACGATGTGACCAGGGATATGAACTAAACAAGCATTTTTCATTTCATGGTTTCTAACCTCTTTACTTCTTTCTGTACAGAAACAATACACTGATAGTGATCAATAACAGCGGTGCTAACAGAGTCACACTTGCAGACCACTAAGATAAATACATCCGCCCAATACTAACAACTCTCCAGCTTGTTATTCCCTCCCTTAGGCCTCCATGCAGTAAGGAGGGCTAAGGGCAGTCATAGCCCCATATATATATATATATATATATATATATATATATATATTCAGCAGTGGGAGGGGTAGTTTGAAGGTGACAGACAAAGTGTACAACTCTCCAAAGTGGCTCAAGGTTGCAGCTCACCCCGGAGACTTCTCACCGGGAGCAGGGAAAGGACAGAATGACAGCTGTGAAATGAATCGACCCTAAAGTACCCAACAAAGAGGCAAGGAGCTGTGTGCTGGATGGTTTTGTTGACCAAATTATCGGATGGGCACACACATCTTCACTCATCCCATACATGTTTGACATCATAGATATGGGCTCATAATAGCAGTTATACATTGATTTGCCTGCAGGCATTTTAGAATTTAGTTGTCATTTTTTTCACTTGTCCAACTTCACCTCTACTGTGGGTCTGTTTTTAGTATGTGTATGTGTTCCGCATAGGGATTTGTTACAGGTGACCAAGTCCTTCATTTTGATTCATTCATTCATCTTTTTACTGAATCTGGAGGTATGCTTTGCCCCGGTGACTCATGAATCTCCCTAATGAAGAAGTGAACAAGTCATTAGTGAGTTATAAAGGATGTCTTGTCAGCAAGCATTCCTAGCAAGCACGGCATAGCCAGTTGCTGTTTGTAATTGTTCGCTGAATTGCAAGTACAACTATTCATCACAAGGTGCAAGGTGAAGCTGTGCAACTGGACTGGTTTGTGTCTAGTCTGCACGTATTTGAAGGGCATTTAGTGTAATTGAAAATCCAACAGTGCAATGTTTGGCGTCAATGATGACTGTGTTCTCATACCTGGTCATCAAGTAGACTGGTCTCACAACTCAAACGAGAGCATCAGTCATTCAACCCTCAAACAATCCTCAAACAGTTTTCCAACAAGACGTCACATTGTTAATGTAAGTAAATCCTAAAAAGGAGGTTGTCAGATGATTTGGTCAGCAAAGACTGGCTGTTCAAGAGGCTTGGCTGAACACACAATGAACTGACGACCCTGAAATAAAAGACGAGGAGTTAAGTGAGGAATTATGATAATTTCATTTGCAGATCATTATTCAGAATTTTAACCTTGGTTTAAGGTACAGCTAATTAACCCTTTGCTAAGTCCTGCTGAGTTTGACATCCAGGATATAACCTTCAGAAGCATATTGTGGATCCGTCTGTTTCTCTCTGAAATCCAGTTTTGTTTTTCCAAAAATAAGTAATATATATGCAGGGAGTGTTGTTAGTTGTAGTGTGGGCTCCATAGCTACACCTGATTGCAAGACAATGACAAACAATGTCCCTCCCAATAGAGGCTCCCGAAAAAAAAACCAGGCGTGGCGACTGTCAATCACCAAGTAGCCACGCCCTAAATCATAACCTGCTTTATGGTATAATTGATGCTAAATGGACCATAATTTACTAAATTAACTTTTAGTATTGAAGAAGACTGGACATCAAACATTGGGACCATAAACTCACGTTAACAATGTTTACTGAGATTTCATTTTGCAACCAGAAGTACACATACCGTATATGTGCTGTATTAATTTGCTGCTCTTTCTATTTTTTCTATTTGTCTGTCCAGCATTTCTTCCTGCACTGACTTCTTCATACAAGCAGAACCAGTGGAGACAGTTAAGATACGTGGATATGCACCAACTAACAAACAAATGCATACCTACATTCACTACATAACTATGTTGCTATTGTAACTAATTCAGTTACAACAAATCAGCAGATGAATGTGCTCCACTGGCCATGGTTTATGAAGTTGACATTGGAATACATTATTTTGATTTGAATCATTCTCTAATGTCCCTGGCTTTGCCAGAGACATTACTGGCTTTACATCATTAGCAAAGCCAAACAAATAAAATCCCAGAATCATGTGGCTCCAGGGAATGCTCTGTTTCACAGATGTCTCAGTTTATCCACAATATTTAACATTCCTGTAAACAATCCATATTCCAGACAGTTTTAAATGTTACATTAATATCAGTATTATTTCCCTCAGGCACAGAGCTATGAAAATTATTGCTGGACAATGAATGTATGTGATGAATAGTAAAGCAACCTGATTATCTGTTTGCTTTCTTTAGTGCCTGATTTTACTTTAATAACTGCATCCTATGATTCACCATTGTGGTCAATTGAAGATATTTAAGGTCTCATGCTTGACCTTTTACAGCTTCTATAATGAGATGAAGTCATGTCATCTTTAGTTTTTTTATGGCATATGATACAATGTAGGTAAAGAGGATGACAGCGTATCATAATTATCCCCAGATCATGAATTAAAGAGGACCTGTTGTGCTTTTCAGCATGTTCCCATTTGTGTGTTGTATATATTTTTGTGATTTTTTATCCAACTTTCTTTTGGTTTCATTAAAAACAATCTTTACATGGCATACCTATGGTTATGTCCCATTGTCATCACCTGCTTGAGCTGGATCTCCTTATTGACTTCTGGATCACCGTATTGACTTCTTGAAAGTCATTGTACCAATGACTTTCAAGAAGTCAAGAACATTTGTTTCAATTAAACATTTGTTTAGTTGACATTTGTCTCCTGTTATTGGTCTGAAAGTCCAACCATTAAAAAAAATTACACCAGAAACAAACCGGACCCTTGACAGTTTGACCAGCTAGTCACACCCAACCGTGGACTTTCACACCAGTCATTCTGGTTCAGATCAAAATGAAACATCCAAAGGTCCAGGGGCCTCATTTATAAAACTGTGCGTAGGATCCTTACTAAAAGTGTAGGTACGCCCAAAAGCCAAAGTTTGCGTGCGCCCAAAAAAAATCTGATTTATAAAACTGTGCGCACGCAAGCTGTACGCAATGTTCCCTTTATAAATCACAGGATCAGCTACAGGTGTGCGTACCTGAATCCCGCCCTGTACACGCCCACGTTTTACTATATTAATGAGCCGGCATGCAATCGTTTCCGTGTGGTGAATCACGGCGACAGGCCAGAAAAATAGCGAAGAAACGTAACTTTTCAGAAACGGAGAAAGAGACACTTGTTGGGGAGGTGGAGGCCCGGACAATAATTTAATTTAGTGGCCACAGCAGCGGGATCACAAAGAAAAAGACGCAATGCGAGTGGCAACACATTGCTGCTGCAGTCAACGGCGTCAGTGGGACGGAGCGGACGGTGATCTGAAGGTAAATGACATCTTTCTGCTCCTAACATGGATTTAATGTATTGCTAGAGTATTTGAGGAAGTTTGATTTTGATGTGATTTTGACGGGGATTGTGTCTGAAAAGGAGGGAGACACAGACGCGATGCAGCGTGTGGCGTAGGAGGAGGGTGACGGTGAGGAGGGTGATGTGAGGAGGGTGACGGTGACGGGCCCTCGGCACAGCGTCCGGGTCCGGCGCAAAGCAGCAGTGCACCCCGGGCGCATGGCACATCAAGCGGTCGGGTGCACACTGATGCCGTCCTGCAACTTCAGCGAGACACAATTACCGCCATCAACAACGTTGCAGATGAGCTACGGCAAACGCGCACTGTGATTAATAAAATAATACGTTTACAATGAACATTGATCGTTGTCTTCCTTATATTACAAACGCATAACATCCTCACGGATTCTTGCGCCCTGTTGATACCCCTCCAGTCGGGCAGGGGGCCGTGGCTCGGGGTCATCGATAAATTTGCGCTCTCCACGCTCCACGACTGAGCATGCACGAGCGTGGCACTCATTATAGCGCATTTCCTCTGCGCTCTGGTGGTTTAAAAACGAGGATAAGTGTAACAATTATATGATGGCTTAATAGCTTTATGTATGTGCGTTGATGATATATGCACATAAATAAGGAGAATATTTAGTTATTCCCGCTGTGTTCTACAGTGATCTAATGGAAGGTATTTATCGTATACTGTATTACATGCAGTTGGGCCGTCTCCTCCTCCTGCGGTGACAGCGCTGATTCAATATTTCAAAATTATTTTGATTTAAGATACAAGTCAGATTTTAAAAGAAGGTGTTAATGTGAAAAAAACTATCACTCATTAAAAGCGTCAAAACATTGCTGGAGTTCATCATGATAACGCAGATCTAACGTATGATATGGAGTATAATGTGGAGTATAAATGTGTGATCAAAAATATATAGTTCTTCTCATGTTAACTTCCTACAATCTGACATCTGTATCGCTGATTCCCTTCCAGTCTCCAGAATGTGCCTCAGAGTTTGTTTACGGGTACGCACACTTTCCCGTCAAGTTTGTTTTTTATAGATCACAACATTTGCTTGGAAAGTGGTGTACGCACGTTTCCAGCCCCGTTTTGTGTGTACGCAAGCTTTATAAATGAGGCCCCAGGCCCTTATTTGGTTTTAATTCTCCTTGACCTCATCTTAGCCTTTGACACAGTGGACCATAATATTGTTCTCTTTTTTTGGCTCTTTGCCTTAATTGATGTGAGAGAGCGAGAGAGAGAGAGACATGCAGTAGGTCGGAATCAAACCCGGAGCAGTTAGCGCCAGCTAGACTGAGGTAGCTGCCCCGGATCGTTATATCTCGATCAGCTATATGAAAAAGCATGTTGGCTTCAGCGATGAGGCTCAGGATTGGTTCACCTCTTAGATCTTTCACTGTCATACATCATATTTAGCATATGATTGCTACCCCTGGCCAAATCATGGATAGTCACTGTATTGACTTCCACTGAGAAATGGATGACAAACTGTATTTCCGGTGCACCGCTGACACCTCAGGTATTATGGGTTGCCTCGCTGAAATTAATAATTTAATCCCCAAAACTTTTCTGCAAGTGAATTATTCCAAATCAGAAAGTGTCATCATCACCCCCTCTTGCCCCAGCATTCATAATAGCTCCTCTAGTCTGGGTGCCGTCTTTCACAATGTACCTAAAAGTGTCATTTTTGATTGAAAATTGTCATTTAATGCTAAAGTGGTGCAGTCCTGCTTTGCCAGAACTAAAACAGCTTACAAAGATCAGGTGAATCCTTTCCTCTGCAGACTTAGAGAAGGTCATCCATGCTTTTATCTCCTCCAGACTTGATTATTGCAACTCACTTTATTCTGGTATCAGTAGGCAAAGCATCCAAAGATTGCAGCTCATACAAAGCACTGCTGACATCTAGTGTTGTTTTTGGCGGCCTGTTTTACTTTTAGTTTTAGTCTAGTCTTTGTCTCAAGCTATCATATTAGTTTTTATTACTTTTAGTCACGTTCATACTATTTTTAGTCTAGTCAAGTTTCAGTCGACTAAAAGTCTGAGCATTTTAGGGTTATTTTAGTCAGAACTGTCCATGACTATTTTAGTCTAGTTTTAGTCGAAGAAAACTGATGACATTCTAGTCTAGTTTTAGTCAAAGATTGTATTTAGCCAAACCCATTTGACAATTCAAACAAGGTTATCTTATTATTATATTGTTACCTTATAGACTCAAGAATACATCTATTCCAGACACAGAAGACTCTGATTTGAATTTACAACATATTTATTTTACCAACCAAATATGTTATCACATGACCAGCATTTTCATTGTACCGACCAACATGGCGGCTCTTTTGGAAACTTTCTCTTATTTTACAACAATAGTTCACCGAAACGTTTTTCTGAAAACATTTTATGCGAGAAATAAGCTATGCAGTTGCTGAATCTGTCTTTATTTTAGATCGACAACATTCAGTTTAAAAGATTTTCGAGAGCTTGCGGGAGGCAGCGGCGCACCGTCTCTCCACACTCGCCGTGAGTCGAATGCATTGCAGGGCATACCGTAAATCCTTTAATATAGCCTCAGCCAAAATCTTCGCGACGCGAACCTGACAATGAATGGGAAGGGTGGAAATAACGCTGCCTGTCGACACTTGCCCCGGCCAATGTGACTGGCCGGTAATAGAATACAGGCCAGTATTAGAGGATTTACGGTATATATATATAAAAAAAAAAAAAAAAAAACGTAACCCTGGCATCCCTGGTCTACAATATTGCATTATATATTCAATTATCGTTAATAACGTAATAAAGGTTCGTTGACGCAATATTTTGTTAAAGAAAGCAACACTACTGACATCACACCAATCCTTCCTGCCCTTCACTGGTTACCTGATTTAGAATAGATTAGATTGGAATGGTTGTTTTTAAATGCCTTGAATGCTCGGGCCTGACCTGGGGTGTGTTTCAGAAAGCAGGCTCAACCAACTCTGAACCTAACCCTGAACTCTGACTCGACCAACTCTGAGATGGGCAACTCTGAGTTTTCGGTATGTAAACTCTGTGGCTGCGGTCCAATAGTCTTCTTCTCTAAGGAAGGTTCCTAACTGAAGAATTGACCCGGAAGTAAACAAGTGAAGTGGCCGCCATGATGAGAGCCATTCGAATTGTCTAAATGCAAAGGAAAGGAGCTCCAATACTTCCTTTCAGATCTTCTTTAGCATCCGATACAACGTGCCTTCCTATACAAAAGGAAATGAGATCACGACGACCCACAATTCCTTGTGAGAGCAACATTTAAAGTGCAGCACACCTCGGCCGTTCATGAAAACAAACTGTGACGTAGATGATGATGTCGTCCAAGTAGACCAAACAGATCTTCCCTCGCAGGTCTCCAAGCACAAGCTCCATCAGCCGTTGGAAGGTTGCTGGGGCATTTTTCAACCCAAAAGGCATTACCTTAAACTGATATAGACCAAGGGGACAGATGAAAGCAGTTGTTTCTCGGCTGTCTTCATCCATCTGAACCTGCCAGTACCCACTGTTGAGATTGAGCGTGGTGAATACCGTTACTCCAGGCAGAGATTCCAAAATTTCCTGTAAGTTGGGTATTGGATACGCATCCGTGTGTGTGTCAGCATTGAGCTTCCTGTAATCCACACAAAACCTGGGTTTCGGGGTGTTTTTCTTGGGGACCAAGACCACAGGAGCAGCATACGGAGAGATGGATGGCTCGATGATGTCCTTTTCCAGCATTTCTTCTACATGTTCTTTGATTACTTGGAATTTGGAAGGGGATACACGGTAAGGTTTCTGTTTAATGGGTACTTGATGAGTGAGGAATATTTTGTGTTGTAAAACTCCAGTACAGCCTAGCTTCTCTGTGCAGACATCCGAGTTCTCCTTGAGTTGATAAAACAGTTGTCTCCTCCCAAATTCATCCAGGTGAGCGTTGTTTGTGGCAGCTTGTAAAAGAGTTTGTCCTGGAGACAGAGATACCAGGCGCACTGGAGCGACAGCAGAGAAGAAAGCCAGCTGGGGCGAAACACAGGCATTCGATGCCACAGCAGCTTCCGGCGAAAACGAGTATCTGCGTTTGCTGTTGGCCTTGAACCAGTAACAATTCTCAGAGACATCAAACTGGAGGCCAGCTAAACGGATGTAGTTAAGTCCAACCACAGCAGGGAAAGCCAGACTGCCAGCGGGCATGATGACGCAGGGTAAGGTTATTGTTTGGGTTTGTAAGCTTAGGGTTAAATCACTCCATCCTAATGGTTGTCTTCCTTCTCCATCCGGCAGGTATAAAGGTCCCCTGATCCATGGTTTCATCACATCGCGCTGGCCTTTTACTCCAGTCCACACATCTTCATTAACCAACGTATAAGAAGATCCAGTGTTCAGGATGGCGATTCCCTTCCACGGGCCGATGCCCAATGGTAGCAGCAACTGGCAGGGGAGCGGACATGACAGCAGGTTAAAGGAGCTTGTTGCTTCTGGGGATTCTGGGGCTTCTGATTGAGTGAGGGACCCCAGGGTAGCATGGCCCTCTTGAACATGGGAAGGTCTGGTAGCTGGTTGAGGTGGTCTAGGAGAAGAGGCGTTATTTCCTTGATTGGAGTTCCACTGGGGGCAGGAAGCGGGTGCATGATTTCCCTTGCAGCGCCAACAGAATGCTTGAGGTGGCCGGTTATGCACAGGTTGGTTAGGACGGACAGGGTGTTCCCTGTTAGGAGGTGGAGCAGCGGACTCAGGTGCACCAGCCTTCAATGATTTCTTTAGCAGGCTTTTCCTCTGCTCATACTGCAGCTGATTCTCCTGGTCCCTTTCCAGTTGCTGGCCAAGGCGCACAAGTCCATCAACGGTGGTAACTCTGCTACTTCTCAGCTGACTGGCCAGTTGGGGGTTTATGTTTTTCAAGGTCAGTTTTATGATTTCCTCTTCTTCAATATTTGGTTTCCAGTATTTGCATAATGACTGGTACATATAGGCAAAGTCTCTGATGCTTTCCCCTTTACCTTGCACTCGGTTGCGCACCCTTTCTGCCAGTTCATCTTCATAATCCTCCAACAGGAAGGCGGCACGGAACTGATCATCAAATTCCTTCCTGATATTGACTTTATGGCGTGCTACATCCCACCAATCTCTTGCAGTCCCATGCAAAACGTTATGTAAGGTAGTGATGAGCTCCTCATCAGAAAGCGGATTGAGAGCCAGGAAATCTTTGCCCCTTCCCAAATATTGGAGTGGGTCTGGCGTATCATCCACTTTTCCAAATGTAGGAAACAGAAGCTTTACAGGGCTTTTTCCAAAGAATCTGCTTTTGATTTCATTATGTATGGTGGATCCTCCAGGCGACCCAAAATGATCCTCAGCTATACCAGGTTGCACAGTAGACTGCAATCTGGTGCGGCTGGAAATAAATACGGGGTTTCTTTCAGGTAAGGCTTCATACTGAGTTTGGACGCTTGCATGGCCAAGGGGAATTGTTGCAGCTCTGGCAGTGATTTCCGCTGACAATGTCCCTATGGAGTTGTTGCAGTGGGACAGATCCTCCTGAAGGTGAGTTACAGCCTCAGTCATGGGTGTGAGTACAGAGAGAAGGTCCTTTAATAGGTCTGTATGATGGTGTTTTAGCCTCCATCCCACTGTTGCATTGACCTGTGTCCTCAGATATTCCAGCTGTGTGTCCATGTGTTTCATCATTTGTTTTTGTCGTTCTTGAATTAGGTCTGTCAGTGTATTGCTCACTTGTACAATTTGTGATTTGAGTGTGTTTGACATGTTCTCCATTTGATCTGCTAGCTCCTTCCTGTGATGGATTTGTGCATTTGACATCCCCTGCAGCCGCTGAGGAGTTCCTGAAACTGCAACGTTGTCCTGTCATACGGCCTGAGGACCTTCAGGTTGGTGGCTGCTTGGTTTAATAGCATGTTCAGGCGGTAATGGCTTTGCAAGGTCACAAGCTTCAGTCAATTCCATGTCCAGCAGCGAATACTTAGTGGAAGACTTAGGGGATACTGGATTTGGTGGTAGGGATTCCAATACATCCATTCCCCACAGCAATGAGTCTGCGTTGGCGTCCATTTTGTTCCTTTGTTCCAGAAATAAAGTTTTTTCCCTCCAAACCGAGTGCAGTTCTTTGTTCCTGTCCTTGTTTAATGGTTTGATGGTTGTATTTGTTTTTGAGATTGTAGTTTAGTCTGTTCGTTTGTTTCCAGAACCAGGTGTTTGGTGTTTTTTTTGGTGTTTGTTTGTTTGTTTGTTTGTTTGTTTGTTTGTTTGTTTGAGAGGAAGTGGCCTTTCCCTTTATTTGTTTTTGGCTTTATTATTTCCTTTGGTTGTTTCACGGTTATTTCCTTGTTCAACTGGGGACAGGAGATGTGAGTCCCATCTGGGGTGCCATTTTTTATGTGACGGTTTTTTTTCCAGTGTGACTGGTTTGGTTAATGCTGGGGTGCCAGTCAGGTGTCTATGTCCTGACAAAGAGTCTGTGTCACACAATATTTTAACCCCCACAAAGGATATGTACCTAATAATACATTTGTGATAAGTTCATACCCATTATTTAAAACACATTTATCAAACTGTACCCAGCACAAAGAACAAAGAAACAGAATACAACCAAGGCTTTTTCGCTTTTCAAAAGTGTATTTAAATTGTCCATAGATAATACAACAACAAACAATATTATTTAAGTCCATATCTCAGTTCTTTTAAACAAAAATCTGATCTTGAGGCAACCAAAAATAAGTAACAAGAAAAATCCCAAAATAGCCAGGAAAAAAAAAGGAAAACAAAAGTAATCCAACAAAACACGATCGGTCGGTACTCACACACGCCAGGGGGGGGGGGGGACAACCTGTCAAACGTATCCGTCAGAGTCAGTAGCCAGTCAAAAGTCGGAGCTTGTGGAAGACCGACGATCACAGGCTCCCAGGCGGCCAAACATGGCGGACGAGCGGGTCCACTGACGATCCCAGAATCTCCGGTGGCCGAACGTGGCGGACGTGGGTTTAACTACCACTCGTGGACACCAAGCCGTTTCTCAAAACGCGCACGCTAAAACGTGGGACACGTCACTCTGTTTCCTCCTTCTGCTGCTGCTGCTACTACTGTTACCGGCGCCGCCATGACAGTTATGAGGTATCCTTTTTTAATCCTAGGTCACGTGAATGGGGCATGACATCATTAAAAGGAAAAAGGTGAACGGGACAGGATCTCGGCCCGTTACAAAACAATATGCTTATTTGCATATTTAACAATTAATTTCATGCAGACATATATTAATTGGAATTGTGTTGATAAATGTGTGGACAGTGATAATAATTTAATGATATTTTCATTTATTTAAATCATGTTACAAAAGTTTGAAAAAACTAAACTAAAACCACAAATGAAATGTAAATACAGCCAACGGTCAAACAGGAAGGAGGAGCTGCTGGACCTGAAGCCGTCAGTGAACCAGCTGTTTATAAAACCAACATGGGGAGAAGTGGACGATGCGCTTTTTGTAGTTCATTATTGTAGTTTCTCCAGCGCAGACGCACGTCAATCGCTGTGCCGATCATCAGCTGTCAATCATCAGCTGTCAATCATCAGGGCAGTATGATGACGTAGCTTAGTGAAAGTCCGGTCGGATTATCTGAGCACCGTGGTCGACTTTTCCTAAATCCATTTGAGTTTCCTTCCAACTTTACTTAACGCTGTGATGCTGTCCCCAGAGGTCAAGGAAAAGGAGTTGAACACGTGCCTGCCGACTCTACAAAGCCATAATCAGTGGAGCTCCGATACTACCATTCACCATGACAACCGGGGGAGAGTTGAGTGTTGATGGAGAAAACAAGCTCATCTTTAGAAAGCGGAGCAACGTAACTGCAAAGTAGAGACAGTTGGCGTGGCAGACATTTACTTAATGCGTATAACTGAATGAAACAGTCGATTGATCTAAAGGTTATATCACTTTATTTTCAGTGTTGCAGAGTGACACTGTGGTGTAATGGTTCGCAATGGTAACTACGGTGCTGGTGACAGTGTTTCAACTCCTGTGGTTCGAGAAGTAGCGGCATGCTTTCATAGGTGTAATCCCACAGGCACAAAAAGAACGTGGCTGCAGTTGAAAGTTAAGCATAAGAATATTGCGGAAATACGTAGACTAAGGCATATGGTTTTAATCATATTTCACATATTAAACAGTAAACATAAGTCAATTTCAACACAGAAGTGTCCTTAAACATTTCATAAATCTCCCGTTAGCAAAAAATCTAAAGAGCTCTGAAAATAATCTGGTTGCGGATTATGTCCCTGATATGAAATGTTGAAAATGTCGGAGAATATTGATTAGATATGTGATTGGTAGGAAAAACGGTCATCCAAATTAGGTTGAAAAGTTGGAAAGGATGGCACATTTTTTCAGAGTTGGTTCAGATTCCGGAAAAAGGCGGAGACATGTAGGGAGAAACTGTCATCAATAGAGAATCAATAGAGTATGTTGCCCGGGTAACTGACTCAGAGTTATGCTGAACCGGCTTTGTGAAACCGAAAAACCTCAGGGTTAACAAACTCACTTACAAACAGCAAGACAAGAGATCAAATACACATACATTGTCCAAATGAACTAAATTCAAGGTCCTTCAAGAGAGGGATTTTGGGATTTTTTCTGGAGAGAGTTCCAGGCAAAGGGTGCAGCATATTTAAAACCCCTTTTCCCCAGTTCAGTACGAACACACGGGACAGTAAAGTTCACAACATCTTGTGAATGCAGGCCATAGTGGCTTTGGCTTCTCTAGATAGTTACACAGGTAAGAAGGAGCCAGACCAAGGGCAGTCTTATAAATAAAGCTCCACCAATGTGTCTGCCTGCACACATATAAAGAAGGCCACTCAGATCTAGTGTACAGAGTACAGTGGTGTGTACGATGTTTACATCCAGTGACAAATCTTAAGGCACAGTGATCTACAGTGTCCATCGACTGCAGACATTGGGCAGAAGCCCCCATGTACAACACGTCTCCATAACCAAGCAAAGGCAAGAAAGTTGATGACACAAGATATTTCTTTGCTCGAAAGGAAAAGCAGGACTTATTTCTGAAATAGAAGCCTAACTTAACCTTTATCTTGGAGACTAGATTTTCAATGTGTGATCCCTGTCTTCTAGTCAGGCCCGCCGACGGGCCGTTTTGCACTAGTTTTCCCATTCATTCTGTTTACTCGCATATTATTTTTATGTGTCTGAGTCATATTACACATCATTTGAAAGCTACGAGTCTCGCGAATCGAAAAAGTACGCCGTTTTATGCTCACGGAAAACACATCAAAAGCAAACACAGCATGTGTGCAAGGAGTGCACAGAAAAATAACAACAATATGACAGGAGTTCCCTACCTTTCGAGCTGTCTCGAAGTCCAAAAAGAACATGTTGCATGCTAATCCTTATATCCAGAGAACGGTAAGAGTCCAACGAACTAAAGTAGCTACTTCGTTTAGTCCCACGAGCACGCGATCTCTGGTAATCATCCATAACACGCCATGTGTTGACGTTGTGAGTTTCTGAACAAAAGATTGTTTATAGCTGTTTATCGCTAGTTATCGCTCTTCGATGACGGACTTTGCTAACTCCGTGTAGCGCTACTTCCTGGCGACAAAACAAGCCCCCTTCCACGATCCTGCGATCCGGATTGGCTGAAAAATCTGTCCATCAAGAGAGCCAGTGCGTCACTGCCTCTCGGCTGACCAACCACGAGAATCCCCAGGCAGAGAGCCAATAGGCAGAGGAGTACATTTTTGACTGACAGGTCTTATAGCCAATGAGCTTACGATTCCAGCGGTATGTTACATGAGGGGAGGGGGCTTGAGGCTGAGAGCGCAGCAGCTCAGAAAGGTCAGACTGTGACCTGCAGATATGATAGTTATGCAGCGTCTCATTACAGAAGGCTGTTATGTAAAGAAACATTAAAAAAATGTTGGTTTTATTAGTAGTAGTTGTTGAACTGGTGAAATAAACAACAAAAAAAGTAGAATTATATACCTAAAAATACCCATAATCTCATTTGGAACACTTTGTTCCAGATGCAGCTCCGTCTGACATTGCCCTACAACACTGCACTTGCAAAGCTCATTTTTGGGTGTCTTTTTATCTACTTTCTACCAGTTGTTGGTCAGGCTTGTGGCTGTGGCTTCATTCAACTTTTAGGCCTATCTATAACAGCCACAGCGAACTTGTTTCATTCAAAAAGAAAAATAATTTAGGCGAGGCAAAAAAAATGCAATTTCCACTATGTTTGAGCTGCAGTAACTCAGTGTCAGTAACACTTAGAGTAAATCTGACACCTGCAGAAGAAAATTCAAAGGGTTATCTTTCAGGAATGCTCAGCTTTGTGCCTGTAGTCATAGGGGTTCAAAAACAGTAACCATTTTACTTTGGGTATGTCGTTTTCAGCCTTTTCTTCAAAAATAGGACGGCAAAGCAAGCGGATATGATAGCTTTCGATCGATAAGAAAAACCCAAGTATTTATACCTTGGAACTAGTTCAATTACTTTTCCTTGAACAGTTAAAATATTAGGAAGATTTGAAGGTAGTTCGCTTGCTGTTGGGAACAGCATCAGTTTGGTTTTGTCAGAATTCAACAACAATTGTAGCTTCAGCAGGCTAGACTGCACAGCATCAAATGAAGACTGCAATAAATCAAAAGCATGTACAAAAGAAGATTAACAGCAATAAATGATAGTATCGTCAGCATAGAAATGATACATTGCAGGTGATACATTTTCACATAACTTATTGACATACCGTAAATCCTCTAATATAGGCCCAGGCCTTTATTTACTCAAGCGCATCGCGGCCTAGGCATTTATTGGAAGGAGGCAAGAATTAGAGACAGGCCCCTATTTCTATTTGAGCAAAACGGACTACCAGTAGAATGAATAAAAACGAGATTTTGTGTCTATTTGAACCTATAAAATACTAGGTTCATTTATTGAAAAAGTATCCTCTTTGGCTCCACAGCTGCCATATTACGGTAAACAACGTTTACCGCTTGCCAGTATTGCACGCTTGGTGGGCTGCCACTAGGAGGATGATTGACAGGTACTCTCCTTCATACAATCACGTGCACACTTCATGGCTACACCTGATTGGATGATCGCTTTCACAGCTGTCCTGTCTGCTCCCGGATTTCAAACCGACCAACATGGCGGCTCGTTTGGAAACTTTCTCTTATTTTACGACAATACTTCACCGAAATGTGTTTCTGAAAACATTTTATGCGAGAAATAAGCAATGCAGTTGCTGAATCTGTCTTTATTTTAGATCGACAACGGTATAAAATAAAGAAGATTTTCGAGAACTTGCGGGAGGCGGCGGCGCACCGTCTCTCGACACTCGCTGTAAGGCGAATGCATGCAGGGCTTCTTACATACCATAAATCCTCTAATATAGCTTCAGCCAAAATCGACGGGTTCTCCGGCTTCCTCCCACAGTCCAAAGACATGCAGGATGGGGATAGGTTAATTGATGACTCTAAATTGCCCGTAGGTGTGAATGTGAGCGTGAATGGTTGTTTGTCTCTACATGTTGGCCCTGTGATAGACTGGTTACCTGTCTGTCTCTACATGTTGGCCCTGTGATAGACTGGCGTCCTGTCCAGGGTGTACCCCGACCTTCACCCAATGACAGCTGGGATTGGCTCCAGCCCCCCCGCGACCCTGAATACAGGATAAGCGGTAGACAATGGATGGATGGACGTCACCTGATGCAGGTGCACCTGGAGCCCTAATCAGCCAAGCTCGAGAGTATAAAGCCGAGGAGCTTCACTGCCCGGTTCCCTGCCATGCTATTGCCTGCTGCCTGTTTGTATGGAAGTGTTGAGACGAGCAGTGGTGGCTGTTCCCACTGCTCATATTAGTCAATTATTTGTGTAACCTTTTTTTACCTTAATTTATGAAGCCATGTAGGGGAGAGCTGCTATTTCTGTTTATTCACTTTTCTCACAGGTTTAACCAATTTTAGGGAGGCTTAGAGTTTGTCTATTTCTTTTTGTGAGACAGATAGATTTTGGTTCCTAGTTAGGAAGGTTTTTTTGTTTGTTTTGTTGGCCTGAGTTCTCCCTGAAGAGAAGCTATGCTTCCAAGACTGGCAATAAATCAACATAACTGGACCACTTGACTCCTGCTGTTTTTAATCTGGTTTTATGTTACTCCCTTTACCCCTAGCCCAATTTTGGGGAAAAACACAGGGAAACTGAGTATTTTCCTTTTAATTAGCTTCTTCTTTTTTATCGAATGTCTTTTTTCTGAACTGATGTTATAGTGTTTAATTATTTTCTTTTTTATATATCTTGATCCTTTTATCACGATTAATATACATGGTGGTTGTTCTAATGAAAGTGTGGTAAGGTATGTGGTAGTATAGTGAGACAGGGTTGTGCCGTACAGCTGCATAGGGAACAGGCCTCGGTGGAGACGCTACATTGCCATAATGACATGCTTGTCCCGTCCCACGACAGATGAATCCACGTGTAGACGGGTCCCTCACACAGGAGTGCAGGCTGTCTGGGCTCCGTGTCACCGTGGACAAAGGTGTCCGTGTAACCTACAAGAGGTCAGGAAACAGGATGACTGGACACTGTTCTCTTTTTCAAACCATCTATAAACAAAGTAATATCCTGCACTGCTACATGAAAGAATACAGTGATGAATTGCTTTATTTATTTATTGCGTTATTTGTCTTTCCTCCATATTCATCTCAATTCATTTGGCATTCAAATTAATTAGTGTCTCTGTGAGATACCAGATAGCTTGTAGCTGTTTGTATCTGGAGGGAGCCCAGAAGAAACAGCAATATCAAACCAGAAAAATCCCCCTGTTACTATTTGGCATTGAGACAAGCATGTAGATAAATGTGGGGATTTTTTTTTCCATTTTGAGATTACTAATACAGCAACGTGCTTTGAAAGACATTGAGGCACCTCTCTGGTTATGAATGATAAACTCTGAGTGTTAGACATTGTGTGAGAGCACTGAATTATCTTCAAAGAGAAACTGAATACCTCCCTTACACTTGTAGAAAGTTTAAGTTTTGTCCCACCTTTGACCATACCCAGCAGTGATGTCATGGTGTACTGACTCACTTTGAAGTACACTTCTACATCACTGCACATCAGTGAAAAAAACTACTGGCAGTACTTTTTCCTGGTTGCTTGTTAAGTGAAAGATAAGATCATTATCACTGTCAAAGAATACACCCATATGTATTAAATACAATAATATTGACATGGATGTATTAATATTTTTTTTTACTTTTAAAAGTTTTATTTTACACATGACAATAGTAGCCATCACACATGGTTGTTATATACCATTGCTGTTGGGCAGAAATGTAAAAAAAATAGTTTTTGAAATAATTGAAACATCCATTGACAATGTTGGCATTGCGTATATATGGTCAGATACTCACATGTGTCTTTATTTTATTATTACTTTACCAAAGTTCAAATGGAATTATGATGTTTTTGACAAGTGAACTTCTCCCTTAGCTAAGACTTCCATCTACACTCACCGGCCACTTTATTAGGTACACCTTGCTAGTACCGGGTTGGGCCCCCTTTTGCCTTCAGAACTGCCTTAATCCTTGTGGCATAGATTCAACAAGGTACTGGAAACATTCCTCAGAGAGTTTGGTCCATATTGACATAATAGCATCACGCAGTTGCTGCAGATTTGTCAGCTGCACATCCATGATCTCCCGTTCCACCACATCCCAAAGGTGCTCTATTGGATTGAGAACTGCCGCTCACTGGATATTTTCTCTTTTTCGGACCATTCTCTGTAAACCATAGAGATGGTTGTGCGTGAAAATTCCAGTAGATCAGCAGTTTCTGAAATACTCAGACCAGCCCGTCTGGCACCAACAACCATGCCACGTTCAAAGTCACTTAAATCACCTTTCTTCCCCATTCTGATGCTCGGTTTGAACTGCAGCAGATCGTCTTGACCATGTCTACATGCCTAAATGCATTGAGTTGCTGTCATGTGATTGGCTGATTAGAAATTTGCGTTAACGAGCAGTTGGACAGGTGTACCTAATAAAGTGGCCGGTGAGTGTATAATCACAATGTTGCTATCAAAGCTTTCCCTCTCTCCCTGTACTCGAGTCCACGATCCTGGGAAGCAGCGAGGTCCAGGCGAGGACTGCTGTAAACCTCCCAGTCAGTCGCAAATCACCTTGGACATGGACCTTCAGCAGTCCCTGACCCACCAAGTTGAATACAGAGACAGACTGCTGTTGAGAAGTGCAACAATAATAATGTTGGTTCATTATACAAGTGTGGACAACACTACTGTGAACAACACGGGAGATATGAGGTTTTTGCCAACATCGGGGTTATGACACTAATTCACAAGCTCTTTTTTAATACTTTTTACATGCTAAGTATTTGTCAAACTCATAGACATAGGGTAAAGGGGCACCAATAGCATTGATGACCGCCCGACAGTGACAATATTTAGTCAGATTTTGTGCAGAGCCAGTTGTCTACTGGATTTACGTGTTGATGATAATAGTTTCAGATGTGGTTGCGTATATTTTTTTTTGTTGAAGCCACTTCATTCAAATTTCAAATTGAGACTAACCTGGGACCTCTGTATTTCAAAAAGGTTAGTGAGTGAGACTCTAAACTCATCGTGCATTAATTCATAAGGATGAAAAGCATAGTTTTAATCTACAATATATACAATATGATAAAATGTGGCCCTGTTATTTTACAAAGGTAACTACTTCAAAAGCACAAACATGTAAAGTGGAAAACTAAAATGTAGTTGAAAAGAGGCCAATGCTTGACACACACACACACACACACACACACACACACACACACACACAAAACCACATTGTCATATCCTTTGACAGCAATGGACATAAATGCTTGATGTTATGTGCAAGTGAGAGCATGAGGATTAGCTTTTACCAGAGGTGCTGCCAAGTCTGACAAGACAGGAGGAGGCAGAGAGAAGGTTACAACATTACTACAGGCTGGTAAGTGCAGCGCTGGAGTGGTCATGGCTGATGGGCACAATGGTGTGGTCATGCAAAGACATGGCTACACACATGCATCAGGGCTGACTTTGATGATTGATTCATCCTTCAATTATTAAAGTCTGCAGAGAGAGAGAGAGAGAGAGAGAGAGAGCTGAAAGCTACCATATCTAATAATAAGTAAGTATAGACTGGCCAACAATCTAAGCAGTGCTGGGGTCCATAGTAATCGGTGAGTGTGCATTTTTAGCCAAGTAAGTTAATAACTGACTTATCATCCACAGCCATTATCAGGTAAAATGTTTATATCATGAAACACTTACCTGCAAAACTAATTTGACATTTCTATTATCCTAAAGACCTTTACACAGAAAGGTGCCGAAGAAATGACATGGAAATGCTAAATGCTCACCTGCCAATGTTCATCCCAGACAAAAGTAAATGAAAATGTAACCTATTGGTTTTGTGTACAGGGACAATCAGCATTAATTTTTTCATTGTGGACACACAAATCAAATGCATCTTTGTGACTGTTTAGAGTTGTTAATGTATTAAATATTGACAAAAAGCAGTCATGGTGGGCGGGGTTGGCGGTTTACACTACATTCGGTCTACATTCACCCATTCACACACATTCATACACACTGGTGGCAGAGGCTGCCATGCAAGGAGTCGCCTGCAGAACAGAATCTAATCTAAAAAGTTCACACACACATTCACACGCCGATGGCAGAGCCTTCGGGGGCAATTTGGGGTTCAGTGACTTGCCCAAGGACACTTCTGCATGTGAACTGGAGGACCCGGGGCTCGAACCACCGATATTACGATTGGAGGATGGCTCTGAGCCACAGCCGAGGTGCATGCGTTGAAAACCGTGTGTCCCCAAATGAACCTTATGTTTGTTGTTTTTGCCTAAACCTACCTGTATTTAGCTACTTTTTCCTGAAACTAACTAAGTGGTTTTCTTGCCGTAACCTAACAATGGAACTGGCACCAGCAAAAATAAGTTTCCCACGGGACTCTGAGAGTGACCTGATCAGTATCAGATCCCACTTTTCTATGTAGAAGCACTTTTCTATTTCTATTCCTATGACCATGTATTTTGATGATATTGTGTTTTTCTATTTGTGATTTGTCTGTCATGATGTCTGTGTGTGGCTGTTTTTTATACTGGGATTGCCGAGTGCCTGTCTGCACAACAAATTTACCAGCTGGTATTAATAAAGAAACCTTGAACCTTGAGAGGCATTGACCAAGTGGCGGTTTATAGCGACTTGGTAGCGAGAATGTGTTGCTTAGTCTTGTTTTACCACTCGTCACATCCGTGTTTGAGAATAGTTGTAGCACAGTGTGGGGAGCTGGTGATGTGAATGATTTCTGTACCTTTTGAACCTGTGGATGTATGTAGATTACTTTTTGTTGATTTACTGAAACAGTCAGATATGATCTGTTTGTCAGTTTACAGACTCCATGAAGCAAAAGAAAGGATTCAAATGCAAGACATGCTAACTTGCAATGACTTGACTCCCCGTTCAGGAACATGTTGAAGCTCTGAGCAGGATTTGGGTTGTAGATGAGTATTTCACAGTAACCAGTTACCTTGTTGACATGCAGCAGCTTTGGCCCTGTGTGACACATCAGATCCGTTCAGCGACAGTACTGGCACTCAGGACTCGAGACACATTTTGGCAGCCACACAAAACAATACAAAATTCATGTAGTTCTGTGCAAAGTCAAGGAAGGAAGTAACACGTCAACACATTG
Organism: Eutrigla gurnardus; assembly: GCF_963514095.1. Taxonomy (NCBI): domain Eukaryota; kingdom Metazoa; phylum Chordata; class Actinopteri; order Perciformes; family Triglidae; genus Eutrigla; species Eutrigla gurnardus. The sequence continues at coordinate 3,567,450 of NC_139926.1, forward strand.
CTTTTGTGGAGCGTCTGAGAGGAAGCTGACTGCATGTGGTGAGGACAGCCTGTAACCATAGAGTTCACAGTTAACTTTGGATTTCACCAAAATTGAGCATTAATGCCTTGTTTACATTTTTTAACATAACAATTCGGAAAACGTGAAGAAAATGATTGTCTTAATGTCAGTAATCAACTAGAGGTGGTTTTCTGGTGATATCTACTTTTTTACCCAATTATTTTTTACAATCCATATCTTTAAAGGCTGTTTTCTCTAAATTCATTTTTTCCCTCTGAGCCTAAAATCCACCAAGATTTCCAGTTTCCTTCCTGTCTATATTCTGAAGGTAATTGCAAAGGGGTTTGTTAAGTTATCATTCATAGCCTGATTTATGATTTATTCTCTATTTGTTTCATTCATAGGCACAGAGCATGTTAATGAACATCGGTATAAACATTTCGGAGTTAGCGAGAATGCTAATTCCAACCTGTAGTCCCTAGACAGGTGACATGACATTGAAACACAACAACAAGTGACAATATGGAGACACAAATGTACAACACAGAAGTAGAAAGACAAAGCTACAGCTATACATCAGCTACACGTCAACTTAAAGGTGATCACAGTTCTAGTCTTGGAGTGGGATATGTATGCCACTCCTTTATTTATAGAACATTTTATCCTTTAAAATTTTGCAAATTATTTTCACTTATATGGAGTGCAAAAATATATCCAAAGCTATCTTTTAAAAGCTTTACGACCCTATGGCCCTAACAAGCCATCGTAACCTTTGATTCTAATATGTCGAAAAAAATAATGTTTGAACCTGCTCTATCCAAAGTGTTGATGTCTGCAGCACATATTTAATAATGTATTGCCTCATTTGCATTTTATTTCAGAAAACTTGTCATTCAAAAAGTAATTGTCTTGATAAAAGAAATCATCTGGAGACACTGTTGTATCTATAGTTTTCCCATATTCACCTGGGGCCCGTTTCACAAAGCAGGTTCAACAAACTCTGAACCTAACTCTGAACTCTGAGTTGATCAACTCTGAGATGGGCAACTCTGAGTTTTCGGTTTCAGAACAGCGGTTTTGAATTAGTTCAGTCAACTCTGAGTATGTAAACTCTGAGTTACGCGCGTGCCTGCCGACTCTACAAAGTCATCATCAATGGAGCTCCGATACTACGATTCACCATGGCAACCGGGAGAGCGTTATTAGATATTACCGAGTGTTTATGTAGAAAATGAGCATATCCTGAGAAAGCGGAGCAACGTAACTGCAGCAAAGTAGCGATAGTTGGTGTGGCAGACATTTACTGCCCAATCTAATGTGTATAACTGAATGAAACATTCGATTGATCTAAAGGTGATAAGTGTTCATTTTCAGCTTTGCAGAGCAACACTGTGGTGTAACGGTTAGCAACGCAGCCCACGATGCAGGCGACAGCGGTTCAAGTCCCGTAGTTCACAAAGTAGCGCAATGAATAAGTTTTCATTTTCATAGGTGTAATCCCCCCAGGCACAGAAAGAAAGTGGCTTCAGTTGAAAATTAAGCATAAGAATATTGCTCAAATACGTTGACTAAGGCATATGATTTTAATCATATTTCACATATTAAACAGTAAGCAGGTATGTCAACACAGAAATGTACTTAAACATTTCATAAATCTCCCGTTCGCAAAAACACTACCTCCGCAAAGAATCTGGTTGCGGATTATGTCCGCGATATGAAATGTTGAAAATGTCGGAGAATATTGTTTAGATAATATCTAATGTGATTGAAAGGAAAGGTAATCAAAATCCTCTCCCGACGCAAAGCTGCTAGAATCACTTTTATTTCCATATCGATTAGGTTGACGATGAAAGGACGGCACAATTTTTCAGAGTTGGTTCAGATTCCGGAAAAAGGCGGAGACATGTAGGGAGAAACTCAGGGTTTGTTGAAGCAAACCTGCTAGGGAGCAGGTTAGGTTCACGGAGTATGTTACCCGGGTAACTGACTCAGATTTATGCTGAACTGGCTTTGTGAAACCGAAAAACCAGAGTGTCCCTCATCTCAGGGTTAACTAACTCAAGGTTTTTACTAAACCTGCTTTGTGAAACGGACCCCTGTCATTCTTAAAGCTTGTGTGCACTTAATGCGATGTATTTGTTTCTGAGAAAAAACAACACCACAACGACAAGATCATTCTTTCTGAAATACAAATGACAATGATGTGCATGTTGCCAACCTCTGTGGATGTCAGACAGGCTCTATGGAATTTATTGACTAATTGATCCAGCGGTGCATACATGTCTATGCAGATTCAGGGCTGATTCACTGAACTTGTCAAGCACATCTAAAATTCCACTTATTGTTGTTCTTCTGTGATATTCATCAATTTCAAAAGCCCATCTGGCACTTCGGCTCTAGAGCAAAGCATTTAAATGTGCCAGTCTCTTATCAAACCGGGACCACGTGCCAGCAATATCACCCCAAAATATACATACAAATATAATAATAATAATAATAATAATAATAGATATAATAATAATAATATTAATTAGAATAATTGTGATGAAGCCAAAATCGATGGTTTAGCTGTGATTTAATAGCAATAAATAAGAACAAGCAGAGGTCGCACAGCGAAGTCACAACTCTTCTCCGTCCGTAGCGCCGCACCGGTGGAATGAGCTCCCTGCTGATGTGAGGACCGCATCTTCTGTAAGAGACTCATAAGATCCTGCTGTCCACCTCGGGTGTATTCCAGAAAGCAGGCTCAACAAACTCTGAACCTAACCCTGAACTCTGAGTTGACCAACTTTTCGGTTCCAGTACAGCAGTTCTGAATTAGTCCAATCAAATCTAAGTATGAAAACTCTGAGTTACCAACGGAGCTCCGATGCTACGATTCACCATGGCAACCAGGAGGACGTTGCTTAGTGTGACATTGTGGTGTAATGGTTAGTAACACGGACAACAGCGCAGGCGACAGTGTTTCAAGTCCCATGGTTCACTAGTGGAAGTAACGAAATGTGCGAATAATCATTTTCATATAGGTGTTATCCCACAGGCACAAAAGGAATGTGGCTGCAGCTGAAAATTAAGCATAAGAATATTGTGCAAATACATAGACTAAGGCATTTTGTTTTAAATATATTTCACATATTAAACAGAGTAAATATAAGTGGCTATTTCAACATGTCCTTAAACATTGTAGAAAACTCCTTTTTGCAAAAAAAATCTGAAGAGCTCTGCACGAGAATCTGGTCGTGGATTATGATATGAAATGTTGTAAATGTGAGTTGGACAATATTGTTTCGATATGTGATCGGTAGGAAAAACGCTTATTTTCTACTAAGTAATCAAAATCCCCTCCCGACATAAAGCTGCTAGAATTATGTTTTTCTAGATAGGGAGGAAACCCACGGTTTGTTGAAGCAAACCTGCCAGCGAGCAGGTTAGGTTCACAGTCAGTTACCATGGTAACTGACCTAAAGGTTCACTCTCTTTCTGGAACGGAAAACTCGAGTGTCCCTCTTCTCAGGGTTAAATACAAAAGGTTTTAGCAAAACCTGCTTTTGTGGAATAAAACCCCTGGACTCTGATGAGCCTCCTCCTAGAAAATGTATAAATAAAATGGAAATAAAATAAAGGTAGTACTCATTGCTTGTTTTGTATGTACTGGCACTTACTTAAGTATTTTGCATTTTGTATCTTAGCACTTATCTCTGTTGTATACCAACTTTGGGCGTGCTTGAAACATGTTCTTGTGTAATCCTTTCTGTACTGATAGTGATAAACTGTTGCACGTTCTTCCAAGAAAGGTACTTATTGTAAGTCGCTTTGGATAAAAGTGACTGTGAAATGCCCTTAATGTAAATGTAAATAGATAAAAAGGATGCTGAAATAACTCTAGAATGATAGCGATCAGTAAAAATTCAAGTCATGCTTTGTTAGGTCTGTCTGCAAGACGACAAGCTAACAACTTTTCTGAATGGAGTCTGGTTGATGGGTGCTAGGTTATGCTAACATTGTAGCTGCTCCATCAACACTCCAAATAAGGTCATCTAGACATAAATACAGCAGAGACCTTGTTGATGGACCACAGACAGTCTCTGGTTTCTCCACATAGTCTGGTCTGGTCTCTGGACTAATGTGAGCTACTATCTAGACCTCTGGGGGACCACAGACAGTCTCTGGTTTCTCCCCATAGTCTGGTCTGGTCTCTGGACTAATGTGAGCTACTATCTAGACCTCTGGGGGACCACAGACAGTCTCTGGTTTCTCCACATAGTCTGGTCTGGTCTCTGGACTAATGTGAGCTACTATCTAGACCTCTGGGGGACCACAGACAGTCTCTGGTTTCTCCACATAGTCTAGTCTGGTCTCTGGACTAATGTACTATCGAGACTCAGGAGACAACGTTTGTTTCCTTCATTTCTGATTCAATGACCAGACAATAGGAGGAAAATCGTAAATCTCATAGGCCATTGATGTGGATTAAGTATATTTTCGAGTTTTGCCATTTTGTGCCTTTGTATTGACTTTGGAAGCTTTGAAGCTCTGTGAAAAAATCACCATGTGTCCAAGCATGCATATTCTGTTAATGAAAATATGTATCTGTTAATGGGAAAGGGACAGTATCTCCCGTCCCCGTGTCAGAGTCTGTGTCCATGTGCTCTTTATCAGCTTGCCGAGGCAAAGCAGCCGTGTAGCCTGAAGGCCAGATCCTGCAGAGATCAGACATATTAAAGCAGCACTTAAAGTATATGGACCTGATTAGGCCCAGTAATGAAATCAAGCCTGACACCGCGGTTCCCCTTTTACACACACACACACACACACACACACACACACACTTTGCTCTACATCCAGCTTATGAAGCCAGATACAAAGCTCTCTCTCTCTCTCTCTCTCTCTCTCTCTCTCTCTCTCTCTCTCTCTCTCTCTCTCTCAGCCCATAAGCCACCTCTCCCCACCCCCCTTCTTCACTCTCTGTCTTTTCCTGTTTTCCTCTCATTTCTGGAGTAAGTGTGCACCCTAGTGTTGTCTCACAGTGAGACGGACAGAAAGAGCAGAGGGAGAGGACAGTCGTTACACTTACATACATAATGTAGAAGGGCATGGTGAGAAGTGGATTTTCACTGTAATCATTCCTCCTCTCCATCCCAGACATGAAGGACTTCCTTTGGTAACACTTGTAAGCTGTGACATGGGCAGATTATGAGACGGTTGACCCCTGGGCACATGTACGTAAAGGTCACACCCCTCCTTTAGAAGAAGATATCTTTTTGGTCCTTTTGCGTCCCCTCTTGGTCTTTCTGTGTGTGTCTTGTTGGTTGTTTTGCATCTCTTTCTGTACAACTTGCTGTTCTCTAACGCAGAGCTGAACGGCAAAATTCACAACAGCTGTTTGATCCTTGAAACGACCAATCAATGTCCTGGTTCAATTAGAATTGGTATTTAAACAGTCCTTCATCATGCTGTTCACTTTTTGACATCATCACACCAAGACAACACCTAACAAGTGATCAACAGCACCTTGCCATGCTAGGCTTCAAACAGGATGTTGTCAGAGGGAAGTGGCCACTGAGCTTACAGAGTCACAGTGAGAGTTAGCTTAGAGTGTCATCAGCAGGTTGCTACGGTGACAGAGAGAGACTGGAAGAGTCCCAGAAAGCAGAGACGTGGACGTCCTTTGGTCACATGACAAGTTAATGAGACATTGACATGTTTTGTTGTGGTATACCCTCCACCGCTGCTGGCTTTTTTTCCAATAAATAGTTTGAGAGGAAGAAATCACCATTGCATGGCTCTACTTAAATGCCCTACTTTCATGATATGATATCACTGTAACGTGAACTCTTTACATTTCCTATAAATTTCACCTGAAAGCCAAATATCCCTAACTTTTTGTGAGTATAATACAATATATATATATATATATATATATATATATATATATATATATATATAGTGTATACAGAAAAGAATATTACAGAATGTGTGATGACTAATGAAAAGGCTCTGCATATTATCTTTGCAGACTTTTCTCCATCTCACGGAATTTCTGCAACCAGTGAAGGAAGTGACCATATTTGGATTGTGGAGACGGGTGGATCTGATGAATGAATACTAGATAATAAATCAAGTGAGAAATAGGGTCATTTTCTCATTGACTCCTTTACAATCAGACTTATTTTGTCGCCCCCTGATGGCCAGTAGACAGAATGCAAGTTAAAAGCACTTCAGCATGGGCTTCACTTTACAGAACCAGAGGTTGCTGCAGAATTAATTGGTTGAAATTACTTTCATTACCGGAGATGCAGCTTAAATTTTCTTCAGCCCAGATCTTAAGAGGTAGACACGCCTGAGTCATGCCATCACCATGGTGGAAACACAACATTATTGCTAATTATGTTACATCGTTAATGAGGTGAAGTGTTGAATGCTATGTAGATTTGCAAACAAGCTATCCTGCATACTGTATGTGTGGATCGTTTTAAGAAAATATCATCATACGCGACTTAAGGCTTAAAAAGCAATAATGCAGCAAATAGAATCAATGGAGAATTTAACATTTTACTGCAAGTGAATTCAAGGTGTCAGCTAATTCCGACCCGTGTTTTACAATGTAGTCCTGCTACAAAGAGTTTGCTTCATGACCAGTTTTGAGTGCTAATGACCTTTAACGCTTTTTACATAGCAATATGCATGTGGGTGTTATATTAACATTCAATTATGTATATAGAACGCACAGGATCACAGTTGATTAGACATCAGATGATAAAAGAAATGTCATGAAGTAAAGTGAAGCTCATGAATAAATACATGAAGCTTGCATGCAGTTGTGTGTGGAAGGAAAGCGGCAGTGGCGCGTAACATATGCTCGACAATTATCTCAGCGCAGCAATCGATAAACTCTCGACGGGAGGCACACGCTGTATATAAACAGTACTGTACATATATATTAAATCACGCACGGACGCGTTCACACAATTACACACACACACGAACGGGATCAGCTGTGTGAAATGACTGTGTCACGTTGCACTCCGACACTATTCAGATTCACAGCTGCACTTGTGCTGAAAAGCAGTCTGTCATCAAGCCTCTTTATTTGACAGCTGTCCCAAAAAGGCTGCAGAGACTCCTATCTATTGCTTTTTTTATTATCGACATGCACTTTTTTCAACATGCTCTAACACTTGGAGGATTCAAGGGATAAGGGAAATAGGGTATCACTTACTCAAGCCCTATAAAAATGCATGTAATGCTCCCCATAACCCAATTGTTAATAGAAATTGATAGGCCAAATCCAAGACCCACCCCAGTGTAGGCTACATATCTCTATAACTTATATGAAGTGACGGTCATTTGGATCGCAGCTCTCTGCAGGTCTCATCCTTTCTAATTAAATTCTGACCTTTCCATAAATTCACACCCATTTTCCAGCCAGAGATACGGAGGAGAATGATCTTTAGTATTATAAATTGAAAGGTTGTAATTGAAAGAGCGCCTTGAGCATAGAGGAGAAATTATAGGATATTCATTTTTTACACGGATACCCCCTGAGAAGCCAGTGATAGAAGCGTGTAAGGACATCCTGCATGGCTCATTGCGAGGAAAAAAACCCAGAGCTGCTCAGGACCATTCCATCAGCGCTCCCCTGACACGTAGAACATTATGTACACAATACAGGCTAATGCTCTTTTGTAGTTCTCAGCCATGAAATTGTGCCCAATAAGTACGGAGATTTAGGAGGGACAGTCCCATCGTCGCCTTTTGCAATTAAGTGAAGCCACACAGGAGAACGGCTGGCTCTCCTTTTCTCTGCCACACAGGAGTAATTTGAGAAAGCCAGCCTTGAGGCTGTCCTTTAACAAGCTCACCCAGATCGCCATATAGTACACCACTCTGGAGGCAGCTGGCTTTAAGTGGCTGGATGTCATTCTGAAGACCAACTGACAAACACACACGGCCCCACTTAAAGTCAAGCTGAAATGAAAAAAAAACCTTTTTAGCCCTTTTAGATCACATCGCCAATGCACATTGTGCTCCAATATATGCCAACAACATTATTAAAAAATACATGTATTAGTATTTGTATATGAAAATCAGTACCAGTGTGTCTTAAACTTGCATTCTCTCTACTTGCCATCAGGGGGCGACTCCTCTGGTTGCAGAAAGAAGTCTGATTGCATGGAAGTCAATGATAAAATTATCCTAATTCTCACGTGATTCATTACCTCAGTAAACACTGTAAACCCAAGTTTATGTTCTCAATCTCTAGCATCCAGATCCAGTAAGGATGCTGCTCGGGTTGTCGCTCTGTTGCTTGTGTTCATCAGATCCACCCGTCGGTCCACTGCAGTCCAAATATGGACTCCACTGGTTGCAAAAAATATCCATAGTTCACAAACCAATCATAATAATAATATGAACCAATAATATTGTGACATCCATCCATCCATTCATCAATCTGCAACTTTTAGTGGCACAGAGCTGGTGGAGATTCTGAAATAATCTTTTCAATGATCAAATCAAATTCCTTCCAAGGTTATGTCCTACCTTTCTTTCCGGTTTCACTCTACTATATACTATGTACATCATGTGGCCATCCAGAATATGTCTTCATACAGGCGAGCAGTTCAAAAGGAATCATTTGAGAAATGCTGCTGTGCTCATACAGGACGGAGGATAAACGCAGTAGGCTTGAGGTTTAAAGTGTTTCCACAAAGACTGCCACTGTATTCTCAAGGCAGCTGGCTCTACGCAGGCGTGTGTGTTTGTCAGCTGGCACTCAAGCATACCACACATGCACAGTCACACACATGTGACAAATCTGTGTATCACATTGTCCTCTTTCTCCACTCCTGCTGCACTGGTTTCTCCACTCGCAAAAAGGAAATATCCTCCACCAGAATGACGGAGGGAATACAGCTGAAAAAGAGATAGGAGGGGGGGGCAGAAAGGGAAGTGGCCTCTTGTTCAGTGTGTAAAAGAAAGGGTGCACTCCAAGCAGAAAGAGGGGGTCCATTTGATTTGCAATTACCTCCCAGATGATCAGTCGCCGTTTGAAGTTGATTGGCTTCCTGGAGTCTTCTGGGGGGAGAAAGTTCTAGAGGGCTCTGACCCCTGCTGACCTCGTGACCTGGAAACCTCGGATGCGCCCCACGTGCATCAGTCATGCAATCCATCCTTGTCAGATGTCAGACAACAGATGTCGCTTCCTGTTGGCTCCATCTTACCCAGAAACTCTCAAAGACAACTATCATGTTGAACAGAGAGTATTAAGATACATTGATGGTGTATCTTCATACAGAGATGTGAATATATACAAGAGCACACGTGGGAAAACAGAACAAGTGCACATGTTTGGAAGTCTCGAACAAAGAGTCACAAAAACACCTCTTCATCCGACAGCTGCGTTAAATACAAATCTAATTGACCTGCCGAGCCAGGCGCTATAATGCAATAGAAACTTAAGCCCAGAGAGCACTAATGCTATCCTCTAGCCCAGCAGATGAGCAGGGTGTGGATTTAAAAGGCAGATTTGATTACCTCATGTTAGTAATTGGCTAATGTGTGAAATAGGAAAGAATGCAAGAGAGCAAGAGGGGAGAGACAAAGGGAAGGAAGGGGAACAAGAGCTGATACTCCATGATGACAAAAAAAGTCCTCATTTAGGAAAGCACACAATACCACGGTAAATACTTACTGTGTGTTGTTTCGGCCTGATCGCTATCTGTAGGGAATGTTTTACCCACCTTTTTATTTGTATGTTTTCTCTCCCAGCATCATGCCAAGAAAATACCCTGAGCACATTACACTGAACTGTGTTGAATGGAGAGAGGCAGATGGGAATGAATTCTTGCCTTTTCAATCTGAACTGTCTGAAACATGCAGGTTCCTCATTCTGAAAGAGATTAATTTATCTCAGTCAATATTAAATCTTTCACTTGTGACATTTGAAACAATGTATTAAGATGAGATTCCTTGATTGTTTCACCACCTGTGTCATCCCAGTCTATTTTTATGTATTTCAATATTGATTTCTTTGCTCTGTGAGAGTCCCACTGTTGAAGCTACGCCACCACAGTTAAAGTTCATCCATAAATAATGAGAAATAATGATAATGAGAAATTTTGATCAAAAAGCAATGATGAAAAGAGAACATGTACGTGTATGTGTGCATCTAGAACCAAATCACCGCATGTTACCTTTAATATATGAAATATTATCTGTAATGTAGACATCTAATCAACGTTGACTTTTCAATCACATTTTGCTCGTGGTTTGATTAGGTGGGATTGTATTTGATCTGAACTGGTAACTGCTGATCATGTGTGAGGTAAAACTAACAGCGTATCAGCCTGTTGCATTACTTCACAGATAGTTGAGTCCCATCTCCACAGTTAAAGGAAGGTCTGGCTGCATACATTGTCCTTCTGCTATAGGGGGGGGAATCACCGACTGACTTGTTTATATTTCTTTAAGCCAATCACAATCGTCTTAAGCAGTACCAGCACCAGCAACCATGCCTTTATTTTGAAAATCCCATGGCACGTCTGTCATTAATTCAACTGTTCAAGTGCCGTTCCTTCCTACAGATCAATACAATTGACATTTTAATAGCTTTTTGTGAGTTAATATACGTGTAACCTCTATGCCTTAAAAGGTATATGATATTATCTCACGCAGGCAACTGAATTGAATTGAATCAAAACGGTATTGTGGCAGACTATTGTTGTATAATCAATAATATGATGCCACTAAGGAGTGAGAACCACAACAGTAACGTGACGCTCATTATGAAGCTGTGTAAAGTTGATGTGCAGCTAACTTGGGTTGGAATACTAATAACAAGTACTGTAGTAAATATTCATTGATTTTTAGAACATGGATAGCTTAAATGAGGTATATTTAATTTGATCAAAAACACAAATGAAGGCAGAGATTGGATTGTGTAACAGAAGCCAGAGGCAGCAGTTAGCTTACATTTGAGGTTCTCATGCATTTTTTTTTTTTTTTTTTTACAGGTGTTAGTAATAACATTACTTCAGCCAATATTCACTTTATCTACACTTGTGTTTTTCCTACTGTGACCTGTCGGAATCTTTTCTATTCTCAATGACAACACAGGACAAATCTGACATACTGCAACCTTAGAGGCAATTTTATTATTGTGTCCTCAGGTCTCTATTATATTAAAATAAGCATTTTTCAGCATCGTACATGTTCCCTCAGGTGTAACCTCAGTGCAGGTCTTATCTGTGTCAGGGTCAGCCAGAAAAGTGCCCAGTGTAGTGCTGCAGGGCTTCTCAGAACACACCACACAGTCCACATCAACCAACCACTAATAACAATATTGAAAATAATGTTAAAGATATTAAAATCAGCCCCCCAATTTGCAGCATGAACATCATAAATCAGTATGTAGGATGCATAAAATCCAGTAAAATACACCATTTTAAAATGAAAAAGAAATAAGATGGAAAATAAAACACTGATATAATTAATACTAACAACAAATAAGATGATATAATGCATAGCTGGTGTGTGTGTGTGTGTGTGTGTGTGTGTGTGTGTGTCTGAGCAACCTATATGTCATCTAAAACTATGAAGCTGCGCAGTATTTTATCGGGACAATAATCAGGCCCTTACACAGGAAGAAAATGGATGCATCAGCCTTTATCCACTTGAGGAAAATAACTAATATGGCAGAACATAATAATGACAGGAATCCGCCCATTCATCAGAATGAGGAACAGTGTAATTTCTTCGCTCATCAAGCACCAGTGACCCCTCTGGATGGGAGAACTTTATTACAGCTGGCACACAGACTTGTGTGTATGCATGCTACAGCAACTTTGCGCGCCTAGTACAGAGAGCTGACGTCATGATGTCACATTTTGGCTGGCTTCTTCTTGCGGTCCTGCCCCTGTGGGTCATGATCAGCGGTAACAAATTGGACAAAATCAACCAACTGGGAGAAGGTGCCTTCTCGTCACTGGGGTCGGCTCCCTGAAGCAATTAGAGCCTCAGACTGGCTCGCTGTGTTTAAATCTAATCTTAAGAATCACCTTTTCCTCTCCCTGGCTCATATGGGTTTTCTTAAAATTGCATGGTGTTTTTTGTGTCAATTGTTTAGATTTAATGTTGTACTATATTTGTTTTAACCCTGTAGAAGAAGAAACTGGAGATCTCGTCTGTATTTAAAAGAGTGCTGTATGAATTAAATCAATTATTATGAGTGCTGTACACTGCAGCGGCAATTGGCTAGCTATTTATATTAGGGAGTATTTCACTAATATGCTTACATTTTATTTTAACTGACCCGCCCACAAATAACATTAAAAATATTTTGGTTGGAAGGCACCCGCTTAATTCAGATCAGCCTGTGCATCACTGCTGCCCATCTGTGTCTTACTGTCTGATGAGTTAACTGTGTATTTGCTCTTGGATTTGACCCGCCTGCATCCTTTTCTGCATTTGGTTCCTTTTTTGTATCACACAATAGTGAAAAATGGTGCTGCCATTGTTATTTTTGAAACCAGACATAGCAGGGAGGGGCTGGGTGCTGTTAACATGAGTGAAGCTCGATCAACTCTACAGTAAATGACATTCTATTAGATTGGGTGTGCTCACCGCTGTCAGCGGTAACAGTCGCTATCTGTTTAGCTCACCATGGCTTCATGGGCAGGTAGTAGGTTCCTGTTAGGTAAGATGCCATTCAAAGCAGTAAAGGGCAGGAGAGAAGATGGCAGCTCGCTGTGAGGCTGCCTTCTTCGGTGTTTGGTGTTCTTTTTGCCTCAGTTTAATGTTCCAGTAAACTGATTGTTAATAAATACAAATGTATTGCACTCCTCCTGCTTATTAGCCTGGGGCCTCATTACAGAAACTTCAAAAGCCGACGTCTGAGTTAGTTGGGGTATTACATAAACCTGTTTCAGAAATGCATTTAGGTTAAAAAAAATAACATCAGAATAGAAATGTAACTATTACAGAAATGTCCGAAGAGGGATTTCCAAAGTTTCTAAAGAATCCTAAATCTGGATGACATGAGCCCCATCATGGCAGCAGCACTGTTGTTAGGTATGGTAATGGGGGGAAACTTGAACACCGAAATATGATCAAAATGCTACTCAAACTGAACTGATGATGTTTTAATTTCCCAGACCGCGTATAAATGGGTATTAATATTGACTGCCAAGACAATTTATTTATTGAATGAGGTGCTTTTCTGGCTCTGGAGAAGCTTCTAAGAAGGACTAATACAGATCACAACTGCAGTGTTTTTTTGTGGATAACTTATTAATCCTGACGTCAGGAATTGCTTCTGTAATAGGAAGACAGGACTTTTCCTATTGAAACTTAATAGCAGCTGTTAGGGTTTGTTTCTGGATTGTGATCCCTTTTTCTTCACCCCTTTAAAGTATTCCGGGGCCCAGCTACCTCATTTTCCCTTTTATATGCGGTGGCATACTACATCTTTAGTGTCTTCACATGAATCTGTAGTGACCAGCTCTGTATGCAAAATGGAAACACTTGACCTCTGCAATTCTACTTGCAAAGACTAAATGTGTTGTTGATTCAACAGCAGTAGTCATATTCTACATATTTGTGAATGTGCCTACATTTTATGAACCAACAAATAAACATAAGGTTATTTTCTAATGCAGTCCTTGGGGACCTCCATACCGGCGACAGTGTGCAGTGCTTCAGAGAGCTGGGGCAGGCAGCTCTCAGATCTGTGCAGATCTCTGGAACAACACCACAGATACACCAAGTTATGAAACTATCAAGGTTTATATGAGGCTACGTTGTATCTGTCTGCTGGGTTTAGCCCCGTGCACATGTGTTTGTCATGCCCTCTGCACAGTGCTCTCGTACATCCACACTTGAGATATATAAAGACCATGTGACTGTCGCTCTGCTCCTATTTTTTCTTTCTTTCACGTCACGCAGTCAACAAGTGAAGAAAGGAAAAAGAGCAAAAACACATTTGGGAAGCTCAAACTGGGCTTCCATCAACAGGAAAAAGAGACAACACAGACAGAGGAAAACAACGAAAAACACAACAACATTGTCATTCATATGTTGTGGGTGTCTCTGAGATATTCAACAAACACCACATCCCTGTGCACCGCCTGCACGGACCTCGGTGCTGGGGAAACAAAACAACCGCTGCACAAGTGTATGGCACAACACAGGGGAGCCGGTCCCTCAGGTCAGGACCCAGATCAGGTCAGGACTCAGCAGTCCGTCTGCATCGATGGACACACCTTTGAGGTCACCAATGTTCGCATACAGATCATTCGAGAGGGGAGTTAAAAAAGCAACATGGAACGACCAACTCTCAACAAAGCGGCTGGTTTAAGACATCAGCCACCAATACAGTCCCCAGATTAGTCCCGAGACAACTCAGCCAACACCCATTCACATCCATGCGTTTTTGCTGTCTACACAAAAATGAAGATGAAACAGAAAAGTGCCATTTTTTTCTTTTTCACCCTGGGACGTGGTTTTAAAAAAGTGTGTTTTCTGGCACCGAAAACGCCGGATCCGTGTGGACAGTCGGCCCAAACACGCAAGACTTCTGCGTTTACACACAAAAAGCGTTTCCTTGTGGACGGGACCTCATCGGCTGTGTGACGTATTCAATGAGCGTCAGGAATCTGATTAGCTCGATGCATCAAAACAACAATGAAAGGTGAACTTTTGCTCGTCTCGCATATTTACACGACTCTTCAACCGCAACGAAGTTGCTGCATCATAAACAGGTTGATGCGGCGGCCTCGTACATGCAACTAGCGTTTTATCTTCTTCGGTTCTACGCTTTGAGCTTGTTTAATCCGCAGGCAGCGTGTCGCCCTGGCAACGCATCTTCACTACGTCACGTCTTTTCCGCCTCGGGTGCTCGGAGTGTTAGATAGAACGCACGCAGCACAAGACTGGACCACAGCCTCACAACACCAATTCAACAGACTCCAAATCATCCAGAACAAGGCGATACATATGGCATAAAGACTCCCAGAGAACATCAGCACCGACTACATCCACAGAATGTCTGCACTCAAGAGAAAAGAAACCTCATCCTCACAGAGAATGACACCCATAGAGCCATCCACGACCCAGCCATAAAACAATAATCCACAAAGCACAATGGGCCACCGGAACACCACTCTCCATAATCCTCCAAAACAAACCACCAAAACCTTCACAATCCCACCACCAACCGTAACCCGTAGCTACAACATCATTCCATTCATCCCATCTACAATCCACACACCTCACACAGGCAGCATTCTTCCTATTCATTGTTTGATTTTACATTATTTATTTATTTATTGCTCTACTTTTAATTACGAAGACTGCCAGCCACCTCCTCACTCCCCCTAATACACACACGCAAACACACACACGCAAACACACACACACACACACACACACACACACACACACACACACACACACACACACACACACACACACACACACACACACCATTTGTCTCAGTTCTGTTGGCTTGTTATTTTATTTATTATTTTATATATATATTGTGTGTGTGTGTGAATTAAACATGTTTTGTTTTGCTTTTTAATGAATAACCTAAAATTAATTAATAATTAAAAGAAAAATGACAAAGGAAAATGAACAAGCAAATGAAAATATAATCTGATCACATGCTGCATCCAATACCGCTGTGGGTTTTTCCTCCATCTCGAGGATGAACAAACCATTTTTATGGATAGAAAAGGCCACAAGGAGTTATGAAGAATTACTGACCGGTCGACCCCACTAGTTAGAACTGAAGAGGTCTCTTGGATGAGAGGAGAAGAGAAGAGAGTCCAGCTGTCTACTATAAAGCTTTCAAAGAGGACCGGGACCTGGATGACTGAGAACCTTCACAGGTCTATAAGTGAAGAAGTTAGGAAGATGAAGACCTTCAGTCTCCAGTGCTGTCCATCGGAATACTGGTCTCCAGATCCAGTACTTTGCCCCATCTGACGATGTCTGCAAGCCATTTGGTTACTGGAACTACTCCACATGAGAAATGAGAAACACAGGAATGTGGTTCGGCCGCCTCAATCCAGTTCAGCAAAGCCCCCCTCGCTGAGGTCTGACCTGGTGTACCCGTAGTATTGGAAAATACTATCAGTATGTAGCATTACATGCATCAACTAAATAATATCAAACATACAGGAAGCCTGTAGGGATCAAACCAGAACTAAAAGGAGAATATTGACCTTTATTCATTATTAAATGAATATTAAGACCAGTGATTTGCATTTTTATGCTCAGTGCCGGTTAAATTTAGTTTCAGCAAACTTGGTACAGCTGAATACCTTGACTGTGTTGAGTGACGGGAAGAAGTAGGGCAGCCCTGGTGTTCTAATTTTTATCCTTCTTGTTTTTCTAAACGTGGGTGTATAAAGTTCAATAGGGATTTCAAACTCCTACTCCAGTGAATGCTCAATAAATAGGGTACTCTCTGAGGAATATATTGCAGATGCCACAGAGGAAAAGCTCTACGAGCACCAAATCAAAGCACAAAGCAAACAGACACAGTTTATACCAACATCGAAAAGATCTAAGTGACAGAAATACAGTAGAGTCAAAGTAACGTTAGTCCTTTATCTTAGTTCCCAGACACAATCAAAACATTTACATAACTCCCCAGTGGCTGTGATGTACATTACTCTGGGATTTTTGGAACCGAGTCACATGATTCATTAAAATGTCATTATGAAGCCGTGAGTTGGTTGATGTGATGTGATGTATGGCCTGCTTAGTGTACCACAGCATCTAGCCATGTTACAGTCTTTTCCACAGGTTGTTCATCTTTGGATTTGAATAAAAGAAAAAAAACATAGATACATAAATCTCCTTCAACTAACACCTCTCATCGTCTCACTCACACAGACAAATGTTGGATCTTACCCGTGTTTTTTTCCATGTGAAATGCAGTGCTCTTGCTTGACAGATCGTGCAAAAATGTAGTAATGCAGCAGTAACATTTACTTTTTGAACTTCAGGCCACATTTAAACTGACCACAGGATTGTGCAAAATTAGTAGTCCATCAAAAATAGTTGATCATGGCTCAGGCACAGGGCGACAACATCCTGCAGTACACGGCCTGAGCCAGTTGATGTGTAGGTGCATGACAATATGCCATGTGGAAACTTGTAATTTGCACCATGAATGTACATGTACACCACTCAGGGCTTTGTAACAGTAAACAACTATTAGACATATAAGAATATAGTGGAGTAATGCCTTCATGAGGAGAGAATGAAGTCACTCTCCCTCTGTGTGTGTTGTTATCCGAGCCTCTCTGTGCTTTGAGTACATAGTCAGGTTGTCCGAGTGAAGGTTCCAGTGGTGCATGAAATTCACAGTTCGGTATAAATCTCGGTTTTGGGAAAACAAAGACAATGTAGAAAATGTAAATTAAGATGTATGGTAAAGAACAAAGTATAAGTAATCCATCACCCATCCATATATAAAAAAGTCATAGTCTGTATTCATTTTATTTATTTAAAACATATGTGCTATGTGCTGGTAAATGTGTGGGAGTTTGTATGTAATATCAAACATAAATCAAGTTTTTCATTTTTTTAACATTAAACTTTGGGCACTCAAATAGCCTACTGGCATATTGTCAATGAAAAATACACACCAAAAAATAAATAACAGAAATGCCTGAAATGTGAATACAATGTAAATCACAGGTGACTGAAATAATGTCACAAACATCCTGTACTGAACAGTTCAAGATTAAAATGAACCAAACTATCAATGAATCATTTTGTTTTTGCAGCGTTTAAAGATGTTATTATCCTGCTATGAGTTGGTGGGACACACTTGTTCGTAACTCATGATGATTTTAAAGAATATCTTTGGTTCCAAAGGACCGGTTCAGTTCCGCTCACACCCCGAGTCTGAAGTGAGCCACTGGTCTGTAATAGCTCTGTCACCTCAGTGGGTCCCGCCCCCTACAGGTGGGTTAAAAACATGAGAAACTAGTGTTGTTGTCTTACCCCCTCTATCCAAAGCAGCCTCCGATGACACAAATTTATGATATTTGCGTCATCAGAGGCTCCTTTTCAGAATAGAAATCGGAGAGAATAAGATCTCGGTCTCTGCGCGACCATTTAAAAATACTACCGGGTTTTTAACGTTAGAAAGCTTCATGCAAATGGGTGAAGTATTCCTTTTAGCTTAAGAAGACTCCTGATGGATTTTATGAATATCTTGGCCTTATGTTGCTTTTGGAAAATGAGATCCAGAACTAAAAGGCAACAATGTCCGTCTGTTTTTTTTCCCTGGGGCCAGACCCAATGAGCCAACTACAGGCGTGACGCTCTTGAAGGTGAAAGTTAAGGTAAGTTTTATAAGGTTATATTATGTAAATTCCAAGCACAATTATTAGTTTGGGTTGCCTTCTTGATGGAAAATAAAAGGTCTCACACCTTCCGCATGTACTTGCATTTGTAGGTACGTAGGCTGATGTGAGACATTTCAAGCAACCATTTTCCCCTGCATCTTAACCAAGAATGAGCAGCACATAAAATGAGTGGCAGCATGTTGCCACAACTTGTTGACAGTGGGGTGGCTGGATGCTGCTGGGCTGATCATTACTAAGGTCTTGTCTTGCACAGAGGTAGAGGCTGATCACGTTGGTTCTGCAGGTGTTGCTTTTCTACGATCATTGCAGAAATACAACGGTCACATGATGTACGTCACGCACCAACACACATCTGTTCATGTCACACACACAGATGGAGTGTACCCCACACAGTAATTCCCTCCTTCAATCAGCCGTCCATTCAGTGTAACAGTGGTGTGTCAATGTGTGGGGTTCATAATAATGGGTTGGTTGCTTGGTTGCTTGGTAGAGGGGGGCCCACGGAGCGCCTCACATGTATTAGCGTGGTACAAGCTCACTGATGAGGCCCGCTGAGAGACTAGCAAACGGCCTCATCTCTGTGAACGGGCTCGCTGTGCAATGGGACTTGATGACAGAGGATGTGATTCATGGTTCCCGTTGGCTTTCCGATGCAGATCTCTCCATTTCCCCCCTTTGTCTGTCCCTCTTTTTCTCTGTATGAGGCTGGTGGTGCTGGGACATGGGGCCCTGGTTTTTAAGTTGCACCAGATGGCAACACATTTTTCATTTTTCATTTTGGGGTGTATATGAAATGGAGGGAAAATGAAGGAGGGATGTGCTGCAATTTGAAGCAGTTGCATTAACTGCTGCAAAATTAGCTGATTAATTGGAGGCAGCCGGAGCAGTTAATATTGAATATGCCACTGTCATTCCGAATATGACAGTATTTGAAATTCAATAAGGGTCATGTAAACAACATATTCCATTTGGTTGTTCTGATATGGTCTCCGAATGTAGCATTTAAAGAGGAAGCCATGTGTGATATGCTGATAATATTCTGGTTTTACAAGCATTCAAAATATGCATCTCAATTGGCTAATCACAGGGCTAATCAATTTCATAACATTCCTCTCCTATTCAGGGAGGAGTGTCTGAATTATGTTACAGTAATCTATCAAGCATTGCCATGTCTTACAGAAATGGTCTGCAGGGCCCTGAGAGTGAATTGTATCTCTATAAATGCCAGGTCCTTAAACCAGATAGAGGATAATGGAGGATTAGGGGACTTCCACTAGAAATACTGTGTGATGAGCTGATATAAATGCATATGAAACACAGCTACTTTATAACATTTTAACCATTAAGACTTACATGTTTGCGCATGCACAAATATCACATTCAACCTTTTCAAGAAGGTGGCTAAAGTAAGGCAAGGCTGCGTTTGCACGGTGATATCAACTGCAGTATAAACAGCTGCATGTTAGCAGGAATATTGGAGGAATATTTGTTTTCATCAGCCAAACAAACAGCTTAGTAGGAAGTCTGGTAACGCTTTATATTAAGGTCCTTGTAATAAGCATTAGTTAATAGGTAATAAGGGCCTTATAAGTGATTACAAGATGCTTATTAACATTATTATTCATTTATAAGACTATATATGTATTAATAGTTTCATTATAATATAGTTAATAGCAGACTATAAGAGATTTATAATAACTTATAAGAAACTTGTCAACTGTTTGTGGAGGCTTAAGACCATTAATAAAATCCTCATGAGTATCTTGTAATTGTTCATAACAACATTACAAACACATATATTGACTCAACTAGCCCAACCATGATGTCTTTGTCATGCCTTTATTAATCTTTTTTCTTTGATTTATTAACATTAATATATACTTTATTGCTAATCTATTATAAGTTAACTATGCCCTTGTTTACAGTTAACTGTGCTTTTTGCAGGTACCGGATCTAAAGCGAGAACAATGTCTTATTAAGTCTAATAAATCTATTATGCATTTATTTATGGCTAATGATTTTCACAACTTCCACATCTGGAACGAACAATACATGTGGTCAAGGTTGATATGATGGAAAGAAAAAATTGCTTAACACAACAAATGTTTCAACGGTAAAGCCCAAAGAGGTTTTATTTATTGCTGTGGCATTCAAAAATTCAATATATATATATATATAAAAATCTCCTACAACTGGCTTAAAAAAAAAAAGAAAAAAAAGAAGTATGTATGTAAAACATCAGTCAACATGGAAAAGTATTTTGCAAAGTGCAACAATAATTTTTATTCCTAATAATTTAATACAAAAAATAAAAATCACCTAAAACAGGTGTTTGAAAAAAGTACACTCTCTAGAATACTATACAAAACGTCAATAACAAGTGCAACATAAAAATGAGGTCGTTTTTTTTTTTTTTATTCCACTGAAAATTTTACGTTTAAACATTTTACAAAACACTCTTAAAACATGTGCAATTTGCATCAAAAGGAATTCAAACGTCAAACAGGAAACAGTTTCCCTGATTTCTTAAGTGCCGGAACCTTTACTGTCAATATCTGGACAGTGACAGTGTGATCCACTCCCACTATTTAGCCTTCATTTTAGCCTACCCTGTACCTCTTAGCTATATCAAGTAGTAGCCGACCAAGAGGACCATCTTTGTGTTTCCTGCCTAGCCATTCAGTCCACTCAATGAGACAAAGATGGTCAGACAGTAAGTGTTCAGTTTGGTTACCTCTTTGCCTCCAAACCTGCTCCTTAATACTCCGCCACGCTCTTTCTATGTGTTGTGTATGGGCACCTGTTTGGGGATCTACATACCACCTTGCATGATTTACAGTCATGTGATTGTAGCCAAGTTCAGGGAGGGAACGATAAGCACGCCATTCATCACTAATGATGTCTGATCCTATCCTGACATGATGTGCAATCAGGGGGACAAGATCTTGTCGTCTTCTTCTCTCTACAAGACGCAGTACTGGCTTTCCTCTCTTGCCCCTCTGCTGCTGCACACCAAGCATACCGAAGACCCATTTCCGTCTTTGCCAGGTGCCACCCATTCTTCCTCTACCATACTGTTGTGATGATGACCAATAAAGAAAAAAAAAAGAAACAGAAACAGCTCATGGGGTGTGATGAACAACTTACAGGCAAACTATATAATGTTATATGATGATGACCTATAATGAACTAAATTTAATCTAAGAAATAGGATCCTTTAAAGGCCCACCGAGGACTATTATTTTGGTTATGAAAAGTCTCATTAATGTGGATGAATCTTCGTTACCCACACTTGTTAATGCACCCATTTTCAATAAATATATTGTTTTATCTTAGTAGTTATTTTGATATTGTGCAGTGGGCGACTCGCCCAGCATTTCCGAAAGACCGAGCGATTTACTGCAACTGTCGAGAGACGGAGAGAAGGAGATAACGAGCAGAGTGAGAAGCTTCTCCCACCATAGACAGCCAAGGCAGGCGGAGCAGCTCGGTGTCACTAACCTGAGCGGTCCTGATAAGCGTCTTGTATCTTTGTCTTTACGACAATATGCGCTAGAGCTCATGGAAAATATAGTCTTCATGTCTGCAAAACATGGAAACTCCTCGGTGGGCGTTTAAATGTTTTTTTTTTTTTTTCACTTTTTAGTGTGATCATTTACAAATTACACGATAACGACAATGATCATCATTCTACCATTAATATATGAAAAACAAAAAAATCTATATTTAAATACTTCAAGTACCTGCAGACACACAAGTATCTCAAAGTAGGCTGAGAGGGTACTGCAAGCTTTATGTCACAAGTAACCAGAAACATAAATTTGAATGAAAATTCTGTCTAGCCCACTGATTGAGATGGTGTTTTAACTTTTACCAATCACTCACTTAGCATCACAAACCATTTACAGCAAGCCCATTATTGCAGCTCTACACACCTTTCTCTTATGTCGGAAATGACTCTCATCAATTACGACGAATTCACGCCGTCCACCAATGAGCTGTCCTCGCCTTTGTCTCATTCGCTCAACAGCCCTCCTACAGACCTTCCTTAGTTTTTTCGCCATCTTTGATAGGGTTGCAGTGCTTTCAGCAATACTGTCCTCCATCATATCTACCTGTCTTAGGCGTAGGCCCTGTGCAAATCTATAGAAAATATAACACATCAAGAGTTTTACATTTTCTTCAAAAAGCTTTTCCAAAGTAATTATCTAGCACTTTAAAATGTATTACCTATAAATGAACTGCATCCACTGAAACAGTGAAAGTCTGGACCTACTGAAAAGAGATTTGTCTCTAATTGACTTCACTGTCTTGGTCCCTCGGTGCACTGCTCACTGGCATGTCCTTAATAAAAGCACAGAGTTAGGCTAATGTTTGATTGGTGAAAATATTAAACATGTTATTGATATTTAGAAAACATCATTACGGTGCATCAATCATTGTTAACTTTACATACATTTGGCAAGTGAATGTTCAAATTTAACAAGGCATTTAACCGATGACTGGGGTTTTTAGGCTGGTAAGTGAAAGAAATCTACTAGTCACTTTCATTATTTTACCAGCATTTGGTTTTTAATTTTGTGCCCTATCTGTCAAATATGTTGGTTTAGGATCCATCTAACATTTGCATCCCTTCTAATGGATTCTAAATAATGCATAACTAAGCACAAACCTGCTTAGTCAATAGCTCTAACTGAAATTAGCCCAAGGAAAAAGTTATTACCAGCTGTAATGGTCTCTGCCCCTCTTCTTTGTCATCTTCATCCTCTTGTGACAAATACGGCATTTTATTTTTTTCATGAGGATTTTTTTTCCCTGAAGGAATTTAATGAGCTTGAAAGTTTTCCTGGTTGAACTACCTTCAAAAATAAGTTTTCTGATTTTGTTTTGCAGCGTCATCGCGGTAAAGTCACTTCTTCTTTTCTCCTCTTCCTTTGCTTTTCGCGGGCCGCTTCTTTTCAGTCTACATCCAGAGCTGTTCTTGTCTTGGTGCGCTTCTCACAAAGCTTTTATTTTGAAGGCAGACCGTAAAACCGACACTTCCGGTTTAAGCTAGCTGCTGAGCTACGCGATCAACGTGAACATCCTTTTGATCCCGCATGCAATATGGAGGGAGTGGCCACAACATCCTCGCCCCCAAGGAGGGTACAAACCCGTTCTGGGCCTCTGAGAGATAATGCTGACAAGAGGAGCCGTGGTTATATGGAGGATGACTCTTCTGGTAAGTTTAACTCTGTGGTTTAACTGCAGCTAACTAGTTAGTGCACATTCAAACACGCAGCTAGCTACGTAGCTAGCTAGCCAAAGCTTTTTGTTGGTTGCTCCTCTGTGTATTAGCGAGGGATGAAGTGCCTGTCCAACACCTGATATGTGGCTAAACAGGGCACTTGGTTACATAAAAAAAAACTAGTTTATGCAACTGGTAACTTACTAACTTGTTTTGTCTCCAGCTATACCAATATACAGGCAGGTTACATTATGGAAATAATATAGCTTCTCTCTTTAGATGTGCACTGTCTGTTATGTTTTTGTTTTTGTTTTGTTTTTTACACATTCTTGGAGATGGTAATTGCTGCTGTTTGCATTTTAATCAACAGCACATTGATTTGAATCAAATATGGAAACCGGGTTTTTAATGTAACCAAGTATCCTGTATCATGACCACATTTCTGATATTTGTAACAAAGAATACCACATGAAAATTAGAATTCAGTGAGTTATGATTATTTTATAGTACAGGCCTTTCATTCCTCTTTAACTTTATGTAATTTGGTTGATGTTTTGGTTTTTTATCTGTCTTAGATTGCCCCTGTAAACACCCCTCCTGGAAGGCATAACCCATGATTAGTAATAAGTTTGAATTGTTATTTGTCAGGTGCTGCCCAAATGGCCCCCACTGCCAAACTCCAGAAACACAAGCATGAGCTGGAGCTGGCTAAAATGAAAATTGCTTGTCAGGAAGACTTGATCAAGGAGCTGACCAAGGAGAGAGACTTTTTAAAAGACCAGCTGTGTCAGAGTAAGTCAGTGGTGTTCACCAATATGTTGAGTATTATGTTAATATATTTTGTTACACAAATCATAGTGTTTTATTTGTTTTTCTTAACTGAATATATTCGAACATGTGTTGTCTTTATACAGCATCAAGAAACACCAACACAAGAAACATGAGACCGACTCTTCCTCAGACTCGTCAGTCTCCTCAAGCTCCTCTACTTCTGATGATAGGAAGAAGAGAAAGAGGAAGAAGAAGAACATAAAGAAGGAGAAGGGGAAGAAAGGAACAAGGGAGCGACGAAACAAACGGAGTAGTATTTCAAGGGGTAATTTTATTCATGTAAATAAAAACTAAGATTTAGAAGATAGTTACTGGCTATTTATTTTTTGGTGTGTGATTTAATGTCGTCAGTTTCAATGAAGATGAGTGAACTTGCAGGTAAAAGGTGAAAGTAACACTTTATGTAGTCCAACTATGTGCAAGAAAGCTGGGACACTGTTTGGCTATGCCCACTGAATGCTGTTAGTTTGTGTTGCATAGTAAACTTCATGAATGGTTTATGGTTATTGAATGGAAGATCCTTTATGTCACAGAGACTAATATCTACCCTCTTTCTTCTTCACCATCAGCACGTGGGCCAGATGAGGTAATTGCACGTTACCGGAAAGTGTTGAAGGCCTACAAGAAGAAGAAGAGCATCACTGCTGCTTGCAAAATAGTGGGAGTAGATCGCAACACAATTGCCGTGAATGCACCAATTGCAGAGCTTTCCATTGCTGCCCCTGAAAAGTTTGCGGAGTTCAAAGAACAGCATACAAGAAAGCACAAGCTTGGTGATTTTGCTGGGAAATGTCTAGATGCCATTCGTGACGATTTAGATATTGACAGCAAAGTTCAGGCACTTAAGAAATTAGGGAAACTGTTGCCTGTTGGAAAGGGGGACTTTTGAATTGCTTGATGCAAATGTAAAACTTTAAATGTTCAGTGGAATTTGAAAAAAAAAAAATCTACCTCAGATTTATGTTGCACTTGTTAAATGTTCAATCACCTGTTGTAGGTGATTTCTATTTTTTGTACATTTTTAGGAGTAAAAATGTATGTTGCACTTTGCTAAATGGTACTTTTCCATGTTAACTGATGTTTTACATAGTATACCCCAATATTTAAAGTTAGAAGTTAGTTTTTTTTTCAAAAGCCAGTTGTAAGATATCTTTTTTTATTATGACTATATATATATATATATATATATATATATATATATATATATATATATATATATATATATATTTTTTTTTTTTTTTACATTTTTAGGAAAATGTGTCTTTGAAAGCCACAGCAATAAATAAAACCTCTTTGGGCTTTACCGTTGAAACATTTGTTGTGTTAAGCAATTTTTTCTTTCCATCATATCAACCTTGACCACATGTATTGTTCGTTCCAGATGTGGAAGTTGTGAAAATCATTAGCCATAAATAAATGCATAATAGAAGATTTATTAGACTTAATAAGGCATTGTTCTCGCTTTAGATCCAGTACCTGCAAAAAGCATAGTTAACTGTTAACAAGTGCATAGTTAACTGATAATAAGGGCATAATAAAGTATATTTTATTTGATAAAGCAAGCAAAAAAAATATTCTTAAAGGCATAATAATGCACAGTAAAAGATTTATCAGCCTTAATAAGACATTGTTCTCGCTTTAGATCCGGTACCTGCAAAAAGCACAGTTAACTGTAAACAAGGGCATAGTTAACTTATAATAGATTAGCAATAAAGTATATATTAATGTTAATAAATCAAAGAAAAAAGATTAATAAAGGCATGACAAAGACATCATGGTTGGGCTAGTTGAGTCAATATATGTGTTTGTAATGTTGTTATGAACAATTATAAGATACTCATGAGGATTTTATTAATGGTCTTAAGCCTCCACAAACAGTTAACAAGTTTCTTATAAGTTATTATAAATCTCTTATAGTCTGCTATTAACTATATTATAATGAGACTATTAATACATATATAGTCTTATAAATGCATAATAATGTTAATAAGCATCTTGTAATCACTTATAAGGCCCTTATTACCTATTAACTAATGCTTATTACAAGGACCTTAATATAAAGCGTTACCGGAAGTCTTTTTTAGATGAAGGGGGGGGAAACAATACATTGTGAATGTAAACTTAGTCAATTACTTTGTGTCGTCAGGTCACGAACATCAACATTTGTTTCCTATTTCCCATTCGGATGAGGAAACGTTCCACGTCTCAATCTGCCTCAGACGTCCGTCTTAATGAAACCGTCCTCGTTAATGCAGAAGTCCAAGGGTCAAACGTTTCCTCCCTCCCTTCCTCTCTCAGCTCAGCCTCAGACACACATGGAAAGGTCAGAGGTCAGAGCTCTGAACCTTAGCTGGACACAGCAGCGCTGACAGCTCCCTCATGAAGTCAGAGTTGTGCGTGAGAGCGCTGCTTGTTACTGTTACAGTCGCCTGCTTGATTTATTGGTGGAGCGCTGGCCTCCGCAACACATTTGTTATCCTGCTCTCCATTTAAATAGGCGATTCATTACACAATAATTGGTTGTTGATAACAGCCCCTGCACCAAAACACTGGAAAGATGGTGGAGATCAAGTTCGTTGGCAGAGTTTGTATGAAGTTGGGGGGGGGGGGGGATTGTGAAAGTTGATCACCCGTACATTTGACTGCAGAGGCGGCTCCACTGGGGCTTATACTGTAATGTGTAGGTCATAAACAAAGGAACTAGACAAATGCATTAGTCAAGTCAGTGCTAACGGCTTGAGAAACTTTCATCCATGGCCTTTGCAAAACATAAAATGTATTGGAAATTATTTCAGCCCGTTAGGAGTTTGTTCTTAATGTACTGTCGACATATATTTGGCAGACAATTATACAAACAGTGTTTCCCAGCCAGGGTTTCACAATAAGGCTCAAGGTTGAGCACATCTCCCTTAAAACAAAAGACAGATGAACATCTTGAGACAGCTAGCTGGTAACGAGACTACACACATGCTCGGGGCTCGCTGAGGATGGAATGATCACTGGCACTACATGAAAGCATGCTGACATCCGGGATCACCAATGTGAGTATCCTTTAACCTCTGGGGACCATGACTGTCCGTACACATCTACATATAGTTTAATGTAGCGACCATCAGGATAATGCTTCTAATATGGCTTTCAAGTTTCATCCGGACACAAGTCTGAGGATTAACCAGGTGGCAAACTCTGGATCTGAAAAGTGAAGCCAAAGTGCCTTAAACTTGCATTTTCTCTGCTGGCCATCAGGGGGCGACTCCTGGTGGCAAAAAGAAGTCTGATTTCATTTAAATCAATGAAAAAAATGACCCTACTTCTCTCTTTGTGAACATTGAAAACATGATATTATGGTCCACATTAGGGCGGGGCTACCTTGTGATTAACAGGTCACTGCCTCTCTACCAATGCAGTTAGCTACTTAGATGACTTTAAAATTTAGCTGTAAAGTTGACTCTGAATTATGAAACTAACTTTGTTAACGGCCTCAAGCCAGAATCCAGATGGTGTCAGATCCACATGTCGCTCCTCCGCAGTCTAGATGTTGAATGTTTTGTTCTTTTGTGTGATTAATAAGCCAAACTTATTTCAGTATTTCACAGTTAACTTATTTAGAGCTAGTGGGTTAATGATGAGATTGTTGATATTCTTTTGAGTGGGCGGAACCACTGTGTATTTAAACAAGTGTTGTGGCCTCGTCGGGCAGTCTAGAGGTGGCTGTTACGCTGACCTTTGCTGCCAGGACCAGGTTCTTCTGTGAAAGATCCCAATGCTTTATTTTTGTAACTGCACTGCTGGTAAAAAAAATATTGAACTGAGAAACACATTCCCATCTTTACTCACTTCACCACTCGACCAATCTTACACTTATCATATGCAGACACTAGGTTTACTACGTGAAATGCTCTGACCGAATACAGAAACACCTACATTCAACTTAACGCTGAGTTGCTAGTTTTTCCTTGTAACTGGGCTGGTTTCACAGCAGGACGTGGACGACCACTTCAGTGTTGAGTTCTCTTCTCCCACACATATACGTCAGCAAAGGTCCATGCAAAGCGCTGTGTGGACCGGCAAATCAAGCAAGCTGATTGGTTGATCTAAATGCTGTTTGGAGGCGGGTTAAAAACAGCAAAGCATGTGAAAACCCAACTTCGTACAAGTGCAAAAACAACCGTCCATGTAGTCGTGCTACACCCCTTCTGGCAACATCGATGTGATGTTGGATCTGCACAGTCTCCCTTATGTGATCATCATTGTGAACAGCACAACGAACCTGCAGTGTTTTTCCCAGTAATTAAATGGATTGCACACATACGTTAAATCACCTTTTGACTGTCAGTTACTGCCTGCAAATCATTTCAATGCATTACCTTCATGTCGGGGTAGTAAATCACCTAGAAGTGTGCACACTCAGATCCTTCTGTGATTTACGGTATCAATACGCGTCTCATCAAACCGGTATAATACGCAGCGCTGACGCAGGCATAGTTTTACATTAAACATGATTTGGTATGGCATTTTAGGGTCCAATAAAAACATATACAGCCAGTTTCTCATTTTGCTTTTGGTTGTTCCTTGTTATCCTTCATGTAACCCGGCTTAATGGGAAATTTGTCAGACATGAGCTCAAAACAGTGAAAATCCTCCGATGCTGATGATGGATAATTGTTCCCCCCATTGGCTCTCTCATCAGCTCTCACATAATCGGGAGCGTGGGACAGTCATGAAGGTGTAGGGGGATTTTGGAAAGGGGGTCATTTAAAGTGCATGGCATATTTCCTCCTGGCGAAGATCGAGGGGTTAACTTTTATTGGAGGGGGGTTGGAATTGTTTGAGACTAATCTGTCGCACCCTCAATAGTAAAGGTCACATGAAAAAACACCTCCATGTCCCGTTTTTTTCATCTGGCTAGCTGTTGTCGTCTGGCGGGTTTATCGGCTTTCATATCGTGCTGGGCTTTTCTGGAGAACATGAGTCCTAAGTAATGAAACGATGGCACGCTTCACCCTGATTTCATAGGCCGAGGAAGGAGGCGCCAACATCAGCTGGCGGGATGTCTACCCGCTCGACAAACCTAGCATGACGTAAAGTTCGCCGAAAGGCAAAAATGCAGTCAGCGCTGAGAAAGGGCTGACAGAATCGGTCATCGAGAGGTTTGTGGGTCAATCTCAACTTACTGTCAGATTTAGCTCAACGTATTCTGTCAACAATAATAATAAACAGCTTCTGGACTCATTTGTTGAGGTATTTTGCTGCCATCTGTATTCTTTTACTTTTATTGTTTTGACAAGAATGATAATCCCATAATAATATTTTGCTTGTGTCGGGTTCATGCAGAGTTCATATTAAAGTGCACAGTGAGATTACGATTCCAGAAAAAAAAAAATCTGTACATACAAGGCGTGTTTCACAGGGTTCAGTGGGCTTGTTTGCCTCCAGTAAATATTGCATTCTCTCTCGCTCCAATTAAGAAATGTTAAAGAGGCGGTCCAGATGAATCACCACTCACTCTGTCTCGTTGTAAATGAAAAACGGAGAATAATAATCACAGTAGTAATGTACATTCATGTGATTTATGTTTGTATTTGTAGGTAACATATTGCAGAATGTATTATAAGGAGATGGGTGTGCGTGTCACCATTAGGTGTTTATGTATCTATATTTATGATTTATTGTAATTTCTATATTTTCTTATTTTTAACAGTTGACATTTAAGTTAAAGTTAAGTATTTTTTTACAAGAAATGTCTAGTGCTTTGCTTGAAAATAAATAAAATAAGTGCGAGTCATGAATACAAACCCACTGCACCTCAGGGCTCTGCTCTCTCCTAACTTCAGGATTTATCTCCAACTACTGCTTGCAGTTATTGAACCCTTCGTTCTCTCCACAGCGGCCCACGTGAGGAATATAGGAGGTCAAGGCAGTTAGCATGTTCATAGGGCTTTGACAAATTGGTGAAAAATTTATGGTAGAGGGGGAAAACGGCTTGAGTGTGGCTGTCTGAGCGCCGGCTGGTCTTGTCACTCGCACTGTCCCACAGTTGGAGCACAAACAGCAGAGCAGCAAGACTTCTGAGTGCTCAGGATTCATTATTTAGAGCCGTAATGTGGTGGAGAGGAATCCATCTCCAAGCAAGCGCTCATTTTCTTCTGAGCCGCATTTGGTTGGCACGTCTTTGTGTAAAAATCCAGTTCACTGATGTTTTAATTTTATCGGATATACTTGATGGAACCATATCAGTGCGTGACATCGCAGGTTTGATGTGATATTTTACGTCGAAGATGGAAACCATCACAGTTACGAGATGAGTCAGAGCAATGAATGACAGTCTTCCAGTTTGCTCCGGATGCTGGATGTGACGGAGCAGTAACGACTGGATGCACTCACATGATGAAGTGATCATTTAACATGAGGGGAATCAAAGGGCGATGGACATGCATGAAACATGTAAGGACACGTTTGGCAAGCAGGCACACACACACACACACACACACACACACACACACACACACACACACACACACACACACACAGAGCCTGTATCCATCCATCAAGTTGGGTTCAACGCTTGAAACAAATTTCTCTGTCATCATTTATCTGGATTCTTTTTGCGAGCTCTCCGACTTCACATGTGAGCCGTCAAGCTTGTTTCTCCTCCCACTAATCCCTCCATTCTAATGCTTGTCCACATCAGTCTTGTCCACGGTTAAACCGATGATTAATGATGTATTGATTGGACTGTTTTCTACCGCCGAGCCAAGGTGCTGAGTTGACAGCACACTTGCTTATCTGAGCCACCCAGCTTGCCAGAGGAGAATGCTTCCTGCGGGGAAATAAAAGCTCGGTACATACCGGAGAGCCGAGACACATTTCTACACTTTTGTTTTCCGACTGAGCATTCAGAAACCAATGTTATGGTGCGATGGTGTTTTCAAATGTCTTTGTCAACTGAAAGTCATTGCAATTGCGTAATTACCCACAGTGCTTTTCAAGAATGATTTAACGTGTCCTCAAAGTGTCCAATATTAAATAAATACTTACAACAATTAAAAAAAGTATAGAGTAGCATGACAACATGAGTAACTAATACATTGTGAAATAAATAAATGTGTTAATATTGTTATTATTAGAACTTCATTCACTCTTTTTTACAAAGGTACATTTTTATTTTATTAAAATATGTATTAATGTTTTTCAAAAGTGTGCTTTTAATCATTTTTAAATTGCTTTTAATTCATTAATACATGTATTATTTAAAACATTTTTTTATGTTTTGAGGTTTGAAAGCATTGTGAATATATCACTTTGGGTTCTGAGTAATTGTGACAGCATTATTACAATATTCATAATTCCTTCGAATCATAAAATCAATCAATGGATGAAGAAAAAATATGCAGATTAATCGATAATCCATCGTCTATCAGGGGGCTGACACTGGGCAAAGGCAGGGTACACCTGTACAGGTAACCAGTCTATCACGGGGAGACATGTAGAGACAGACAGGTAACTAGTCTATCACAGGGCTGACATGTAGAGACAGACAGGTAACCTGTCTATCACACGGCTGACATGTAGAGACAGACAGGTAACCTGTCTATCACAGGGCTGACATGTAGAGACAGACAGGTAACCAGTCTATCACACGGCTGACATGTAGAGACAGACAGGTAACCTGTCTATCACAGGGCTGACATGTAGAGACAGACAGGTAACCAGTCTATCACAGGCTGACATGTATATATATATATATATATATATATATATTCAAATGTATTATTATTTGTTTTCTAATATTTGTAACTTTGTGTATTACTCTAATTGTGTAACCATTTCTTCTTGGTGTATTTAGGGGCTCCATTATATTTTGGGTATTAGACTATTTCCTGGGTAGGGTAATTTTCAGTGCATTCTCTCCACTCATCATTACTGTGTGCGTATGGCCATCATGCTCTTCTCTGCTGGCCTTTGCCATTTTGAAGAGCACATTTTAAGCAGGGAAGAGTAAATTACCTGCATGGAGATGACATTTCCATCTAATGTTCACTTTGAGACGGAATTGGTATCTTCCCCAACTGTGCAAGGTGGAAAAAAAGTCTGATGTTCTCTTTCCATTACACCCACCCCCACCCTCTCTCCCTCTGATTCACTCTCACCCATTTTCTATTTGTCTGAGTCACACTTCCTCCCTCTCTTGCACCCTGCTTTTCTTTCATGATCCACGTGTGCTTTTTTCAGCCGCAATCTATTACCCACTCCACTTCTTCCTCCCTCGCTCTCCTGCCCCCCCACCATGGCTCTCTCCTTCACCTCCTCACCCTCACCTCTCCGTGAAAACCTCACTTCCTTCTGTCTCTTCATCCTGGATCGGCTTTTCCTTATCGCAGATTTCCTTGCTGATTGGCAGATAAGTATCACTCTGGAGGACTTCCACAAGTCACTGCCTTCTCATTTCCTGGCTGAAATGGCTTTTCTGCCTATTTGCAGTGTCAGTGATCATATAGAACATTCCCTGCATATGGCATTGATTCCTATCTGCTCCACAGATACAGTAAGAGAGGCGGGGCAATTCTGAGAGTGAGGCAGTCTACTAAGCTTCACTACTGAGAGTTTCATGTACTCCCCCTCCCCTCCAGAAGAGTCTGATCTTTACTTTGGTTTTGCTAGTGAAAGGTCACAATCATAGAATGCAATTTGAAAACTGTGACATGGAAGTTTCTCACTGTCCAAAGGCTGGAAATGTGTGTTTTTTATTGTGTCAGCATACCGTCTGAAATCTCATCATGTCAGCTATGATGGTGCTACCTGCTGTTCAGTTGATGTCTCCATGCTGTTAGCAACACACCACAGTGTAATAGTATCTGCTGGGAACCTGAATCAAGTCGAGTTATTTGTATTGAGAAAAAAAAATCACTTTGCCTTCGAGGGGTTTTACAATCAGTCCAGCATTCAGTAGAACAGCCTTCATCCTTTTATCCAGAACTCGTTCCTCACTTCTTTAAAACCTTAAAGAATGATGAAGGGAGGATCCGGGTGCCACATGTGTCATAGGTAACGAAAATATTTAGGCAAGCTACTTGCCTGTGAAAATGTGAGTAATTAAATACTTAATTCGTTATTACTCATCATTTACATTTAGGGCATTTAGCAGACACTTTTGTCCAAAGCGACTTACAATAAGTACATTTGTCGAAAGAAAGAAACCACAACATGTCATTGCCGATAAAGTAAGAGCTAAAAAAAAGAAACAAGTGTTAGGCCCTCGTCAGAGTAAAGTCATAGCTGTTCAGCAAGGATACCTTAAGTACAACAGTGCTATGATCAAACTATGATTACTACCTCGTGGTTGAATGCCTCCAACAGCCAGTCAAGTGACAGTTTACATTCATGTCTGTCCAAACGGTCGTCACTTCTTCATGTCATCCTGTCAGACATTTGAGTGAAATTGGCATTATTAGCATATGCATAATCAATTGATGCCAAAAAATGTTTTATGAGGTCACAGTGACCTTTTGATCGTTGGGTCCAAGTGGACGTCTGTGCCAAGTTTGGAAAAATTCTGTCTGGACGGACAAACTGAACAGAAAATGCCTCCAACCCAGGCTGTCTACGGTTACCTGTCACATTACTTGTTGTTGAGGTTGGGGGGGGGGTCGATACAGAATAGTATTGCAATATTTTGCATGGCAATATTTTATTATACTTTTTAATATTTGTATTGACCTTTTCTTATATACTATTAATATTACAAATACAAAGTAAACCTTGTGTTTTCTGGTGTGGTCATGGGTAAAGTCAGTGGGATTGGTCTGTCAGACAACACAATCGCAGACGGCAGTGACACTCAGATATAGTGGATGGATTTTGACATTTGATCATAATGGAGGTGGGAGAATTAAAACTCCAGGAGAACAGCATGGAGAAGAGTCAGAAGTCCATGTCTTATCATGAATGATAATTCACTCCTTTATATCATATATAATACATCATTTCTATAGTTTATAGTAGATTATTGGTGCATTTTTCTTGACAGATTCGCTCGCGGCATGCCAAGAAAATAAACCAGACGCCGAAACTATTGCTGAAGATCACCAGTCGTGAAGAGACCACCGCGCCCCGGCTTGAACTTGTAAATTAGGCATCGTTGGTGTATTATATGTCAACATAACGTGTTATTATTATCAATTCCTTACACAGCATGCTTAGAGAAAGCAGCACATTAGGAGAGCAGCAGGTTCCGTCCTCCATCTGTGTCTATAGGTCGTGTTTAAGCCCAGTGTTAATTGTGCATCACGCACATAATAACTGTAGCTGAACCCATAACAAACAAGAAATTAGACGTGAAGCCCAAGAATACATTCCGGGGCTCGTTAACCAGCCCTGTCATTACACATCAACCAATCAGCTTGCTTGGTGCTCTGGTCTGCACAATGCGTTGTTGAGATTTAGTCATCTGCGAGAAACCTGCTCAGGCTTTTCTACTCTTAAACCAAGCAATCGCTCTCGTCGAGATGTTTCCTCACACACAGAATCTCAGGAAGTCACACAGACCAGCAGGTCCATCCTCTCTCCCTACTCGCTTCAGCCTCCCCTTCATCCAGAACAAGTACTCTACCTCGATGGACGTTTTTACTTCAGCGGATATTCTGTATCATAGCAACCAGATGCAACCAAATTTCTTTGCTGAAAAAACACACTTAGTTCAAGTGAAAGGAACTCTGAATGCTTCAGCATACCAAGAGATGTTTGGACAATTCCATGCTCCCAACTTTGGGGGACAGTTTGGGGACGGCCCCTTCCTGTTCCAACATGACTGCACCAGTGAACAAAGCAAGCTCCATAAAGACATGGAGGAGAGAGTTTGGTGTGGATGAACTTGACTGGCCTGCACAGAGTCCTGACCTCAACCCGATAGAACACCTTTGGGATGAATTAGAGTGGAGACTGAGAGCCAGGCCTTCCCTCCAACATCAGTGTGTGACCTCACAAACGCTTCTGGAAGAATGGTCAAAAAGTCCCATAAACACACTCCTAAACCTTGTGGAAAGCCTTCCAGAAGAGTTGAAGCTGTTATAGCTGCAAAGGGTGGACCGACGTCATATTAAACCCTATGGATTAAGAATGGGATGTCACTTAAGTTCATATGAGAGTGAAGGCAGGTGAGCGAATACTTTTGGCAATATATGTGTGTGTTTAGAAATGCATAGTATTCATTATTTAATTAGTGAAAAAAAGAAGTATTACCCTCTACTCCTCAGGTACAGGAGTCATACAGTTTGGTGACCCCTGTACGAGAGCTTGTTCATGTACCCGACTCCACCAGAATACCAACTGAAATGTGAAAGGCCACGCGGTGAGCTCTGCATCCCAAGGCTCCGTCTTGAAGGAGTCGACATCTAACAACATCATTTTAACAATGTACTTTATCAAGCCGTTCGCTCACAACCTTATGACCAACTTGGGGACAACAATGTTTTGCAGGTACGTTGTATCTCTTTCTCCCCGTTTGTTGTGCTGCGTAAAGCTATAATTTCCACAGCCGGGTCTCCAGTGGACCGTCGTCATGGTACCGGGGCTGGTAACAAAAAGATTTATGACTCAACTGAAAAGCCTCTGCAGGTTTACGGAGCATGCTCAGCTCTTTTATTGGATTATTACCGTTCGGATACCTACATATCAGACATAGTCATGATTAGACTACAAAGCATGACAGAATCATAATATATCTGCTCACATAAATCATCATAATAAAGGCCACACGGTGCTGTTTCCTGTGTATGTGTAAAGCTGAGATGTTTGGAAGGTGCTTGCAACATGTCGTCCCCCCCTGCTCTTGCCCTCAATCCAAGGTCCTCTGTGTCCTCACGGCGCTCTGCCCCCGCCGAACTAAAGCTGTGAATCCTGTCAGCTTTACAAATTGTACCGTTAAGCGCCCGCACCACATTGTAACCTTGACACTAATGCCCGCTCAGGGCCTGGCTTCGCCCTACCCCACCCTGGGTGTTTTCCGCGAGGGAGTTATTGTCCATTCTGTGCATCTGCCAAGCTGTCAGATGTGCTGCGATGACAGGATTCGACGGACGGACTGAGAGAGAGATTCAGGGAAATGGGGAATATGAAAGTGAGAAGAAAGAGACGAGGGGCAGGAAGATAAAAGCAGAGTGAAAGACAGACAGCGTGGTAGAGGGGGAGTTGAAAAAAGGAAGATGAGAGACCATGGTGGAGAAAAGGACAGAGAAGAGAGAGATTGTTGAAAGGAAGAAGAGAGACAAAAAGATCAAGAAAACCAAATGGAAAGAGAGAGGACGGCAGAGAGTGGAATAGAGAAAGGAGGGGGAGAGCGGGGGGGTTATCTGTCATTTAGCTCCAGACGAGGTGTGTGCTTTCGTCAAGCGCAGCATCAATGTGATGGCTTGTTGGATGCTTGATCTCTGTGGCCCAGCAGATTGCTGTTATAATGGCAGTCAATGCCAGGTCTGGTGTCTGTCGTGACCCAAACACATGAGGTATGGAGCCATCAAAAGGCAGCCTCATGACTTTCTGTGTGCATGTGCCGTGTGGAGCTTGGCTAGTGATCATTTCATTTCCCTTTGTGTTGGCTGTTTAAACGTTTCTTTTTATTTCTCACCTCGAAATTTTTTTTTTATTTCTGTCACATTAAGAGTTCTCACTTTTCCCATTTGGGAAGGCAATAAAGTCTTCTTAACATCCTACATGATCAGAAAATCCAAACCTCTCCGATATTTGAAATAAGATGTCTCACTGCAAATATAAATAAGATGATCATAAATCGTAAGCTCTCCCTGCATCAATAAAGGATGCATACATGTACTGTGTGTCTTGTATTTTTAAATTCAGGCTCTTTTTGTCACTTCTCCATGATAGTGAGCTGCACAGCTTTTTCAAGTTACTTGTGACAATACTTACTGTCTTACTTATTGTGTGTGTTTTTTATTTCCATCTGTGACAAAATCCTGTATCGTCCCATCCTTACTTTCAACTAACTCCAACTCCAATGATATCAGATGCTCCGAGCACCTGACTTAGTTTAAAGAGAAAGTCTGCTTACTGAGGACGTTAGGGTGGATGGTTGGGTCAAACAAACAGACTGAAAGGGCGAAAAGTCACCTTGCATTTGGTGTGAACGCAGCTCAAGACTTCTTCAATCGAGAGCAATGTACTTTGTCATTTAGCCCAACACATGTGCTGGGAGGTATTCAAAACATGGCCGCTTTGCGATCTGGGGACTAAAAGCAAAGGGATTCAGTCCGGCTTACACAGAAACATGACTGACCTGACAAATGTTGTCATAGTTGTCATGGCAGCCGTTATTTGGAGAGACACTGCAATTGAGTCTTAACTCAAAGGAGACGTACCAAAAAAAAAGAGCTAAAACCAGAAATTGATGTGACACGTCT
This sequence comes from Eutrigla gurnardus, assembly GCF_963514095.1. Classification (NCBI taxonomy): domain Eukaryota; kingdom Metazoa; phylum Chordata; class Actinopteri; order Perciformes; family Triglidae; genus Eutrigla; species Eutrigla gurnardus. The sequence goes on from NC_139926.1 coordinate 3,605,306, forward strand.
GCTGCTGCTGTTGACATATTTCAGACAGTGCTGTCAGTCCATGTATGTTGGTTTTTCCCATGAAAGCCCGAGGTATGAATGAAGTTCAATGTGAATCATTTAGTTTCTGCATATGAAAGTGTCGGTCTTGTGAATCATTATGGTCTGAGTGCTTTAGGTGTTTGAATTTCATGGACCCAATCGAGGAGGGCAGATAGCCCTTGAATCACCCACTTAACCTCTTCCCAGAATGCAGCAGGACCAACACTAACTTGTTTACAGCATCTGCCAGATGAAGGCCAGAGAAGAAGGGATGAGTGACAGGGTTAGGGTGTATTATCGCCCCTTCACCCAACACTCCAAATCGCTCTACTGAACTGTCTACGACCTCATGGAGATTTGTGAGCCAGTAACCTTCAGTGCTGGTCTGGTAATGGTACGGTTTAATATGTGGACCCACAACTGAAGTAAGAAAGGAACTGTTCTATTGGAGACAATAAGAAACAGCTACATGGTTTATTGTAAACTAAATACTGGGCATTATCTTCAATGTCTCACATTGTGGAAGTGAAAGACACATTAAATCTCCTGCCTGCAGTATGTGTGCTGTTGGGTGACCAGCAGTTGGAGCTTTTCCAAGGCCTGCATGGGCATCAAACTCTGGTTCTTTCTGGTTCTTTGATCACATTCACATTTGGATTCTGGGTCAGTATTTAATTCATTTAGCAGCTACTGTGAGCGGTTTGTTCCCAATTGTAAAGACAAAGGGTTCTGAAGTGGCGACAGCTTCAGTAGTGATTCTAACTGGGTTCTCCAGTGCCTGAGGGTCATGGGTTAGATTAAATTATTAAAGTTGATGGCCATAACAAAACACACTGTCTCCAAACTTTGAGGATATTATTACAACGAGATGCTGAAATGGGAATTTACGGTGGGGGAATCAATTTTAAGCTATACATGTTTACATACAGCAATTTGATTCCATTCTTTGCCATGTTGACATAGCATGCCTCCTGGCAGGGATTCAGGATCTGTTCTTTCTTCAGTCATTTTTTTGTCTTTTTTGAGAGGACAACGTGAGAGAGAGAGAGAGAGAGAGAGAGAGAGAGAGAGAGAGAGAGAGAGAGGGAGACAAGCAAAGGGCCACTGGTCGGATTCAAACCCCAGGACGCTGCAGTGAGGACTCAGCTTCGGTACACGGCCCGCCAACTCGACTGAGCTATCCAGCAGAACACACATATCCCAGAATCAAATCTTGATTCATAATTGACTTTTTATATATTCAGTTTGTGCATCGGTGTACATGGCGTGTAGGTGTATACATGGATATGGATATTACTGTATTGTTGTATGCAGGTAGATGCATACATATGTGCATATCTTTATCTGCAAAAGTGTGTTTCTTTATACATTTTTATTATAATTGTTGTATATATTTCCCCTTATTAACAATTACAATATGATTAACTATTTTATTTAATGCTATATTTGTTAAGTTTTTCTTTTTACAAGGTGTGGGATTATTGGGGATGGTATTTGGGGATTTTTGTTCTGTTTAATTGAAAATACGGAAATATATAATGCAAAAACGGCAATAGTCATAATTTTCAAAAATAAATTTGGGTTATGCGTAATTACAATGTTCTTATGATTTTTGGTACGTTGTGTATCGCCGTGTATAATGTGTATATATGGATATGGATATTACTTTATTGTTATGTGCATGTCGAGGTATGGATGTGTATATCTGCAAAGGTGGGTTTTTGTATTTTAATATTATAATTTATTTATTCTTTAAAATTCCCCTAATTTATGATTACCATATTATTTACTGTTATATTTAACACTTTATATGATCATTTTTTCTTCCTACAAAAAATGTTGTGTTATTGGGATGGTATTTGTAAATTTTGGTTTCCGATAAATTGAAAATATGCACAACAAAAAAATGTTGGGTTATATGTATTCATAATGTTTAAATTATTAAATTTTTTTCGCATCGGAATTCGTGAATATATGGATACGGACATCACAGCAATGTTTTGTGCATGTTGATGTGAACATATCTTTGTTTATCTTTCAAGGCATGCTTTTGTTTTATTTTTTAAATTCACCTTTTTTAAATTACTATAGCATTTGCAATTATATTTAATGCTGAATCTTTTTTTTTCTTTCAACCTAAAATGTTGTGTTATTGGGAATGGGAGGGATGCAATTTGTAGATTTGTGTTCCATTTATTCAAAAATGTGCAAAAAAAGCCAATAAACAACAACAAAAAATTGTTGAGTTGTGTGTAATTACAATGTATGCATTATTTTTGGTATATTTGTGCATCAGCATACGTGTATATATTCATGGATTTGTCTGTATTATGTGATGTAGGTGTACATATGTATATGTTTATGAAAACTCTTCTTTTGTATTTAATGTTATTATTAATTATCCATTCATTTTTATTTATAAAATCCCCCTATTTACAATTGTATGATTTAATGAAATAATGAAATGGGATAACGATGCACACTTTCAGCCAGTCTCTGGATGGAATTCATATTCTTGCACTCACAGAAAAGTGACAGAAATAGTTGTGTCAAGAATGAAGTAAGTGAGCGAGACGGAGAAGTTCACAGTTCACAGTTCACAGGTTCTTTCCCACCTCCACCCAGCTGACCAGCCAACGCCAGCGTGAACAGGGTGTGAATGTTGGATCACTTTCCAGCATTGTTGCTTGATTTGGCGTCTTCTGCAACTTTCTCTCAAACACCTGTTAAGTTTTATTTTATTTTAAAAGACGAGAGTGAGGTTTTTCATTTTCTAGATCCTCTTTATTCATGATACTTCAGTTCCACAAGCATTTTACACTTGTGGAAAATCCTCCTAGCAGCTGTTAAAAGCTCTTCCACTTTTACTTGGTTAAATTCGCTACATTTCCTGGACACCACGGTTGAGTTTCAGCATGCACTTGAATGCCGTGACTCTGTTCTCCCACACACACACTCATGCTGTGTGCAATGTCCCACCTTCGGTGAAACACAGGGGAGAGAAACTTTTGCACTACGCTGAAATAATCTTCGCAGTTGGGAATCAATTCAGAATCCTAGAGAACCCCGAACATCTTCTCTCTGCACATCGTGTCGACCCTGTCTCCTAGTTTCCAAACAACAACACTCTCAGTAACATTTCCAGGGCAAATTATTTCCAGACTCAATTGTCACAGTGTTTTAACAGTTTGAAACACTTAATTAACAAAAACAAAACAAAAAGAAGTTACAAACTTCTTTGAAAATTACTACAAAATTGAAACATAACAAAACCAAAAGTGAAGTACTTGATCAAGTTTAAGCACATAAATGTTTGAGTTTAGGCAACAACAGTGTGTAAACGTAATTATAAAATAATTCAAATATATACATATGTTAATGGCTGTGTCAAATGTGTATCTCATATATTATAATATAAAATACCAGTCTGACATACTCTTTCAATCAATGCCGCCCTCGAGGTTAAGAGTGAGGAAGCAAAGATTGAACCATTTCCCCACTAAGGTTTTTATTTTCTTTCTTGAGGAGGAGAGTGGAGATTACAAGACCTCCACTTAAAAACCCCTGAGATTACTTTTGTGTATGTGAGTCTGTGTCTTGTTCTTTTCTTTGTATAAATAAATTAATCAGCCGTATAGCCGGACGGAGACGAAGCTAACCTAACAAACTGCACACATTTCCCCACGGTGGTTGTCATTCTCCGAAGGCAGCTGCAGATGGATCCTCCATATGTAGTGGAGTGCACCTGCTTTGTGTTGTGGTACTACCTTCCCGAGGAAGACCCCGAATATGCCGCTAAAAGTCTCCATCTGTTCATCATTTTTCATGTGTAGCGTGTGGTCACACACTGTGTATATACAGTACCAGCTGCCATGTGGCCACCAGACTTCAGCACTGGGAGGAAGCACATTAGATGGGTTCTTATGTTGTTGCAAATAAAGTTAAATAGTCTGACTAATTGTAATTATTAGGAATTCCTCTTGTTACTATTATGTTCCACTTTTCTCCTCTACATCGATCCGCTACACATTCATTAAGGTGAGTCATTCAGGTCGAGGATGAGTCACTTTTTTTTCACTAATAGTCCATTGTCTCTATGTGTATCACTTGGAGTGCACCATGTCCACTTTTGTCTCTCCATTTACTTTGTATCGAGTCCATTCTTTCATTTTCTCTGCTAAAAAAAAAGATGTGCATGATTTTTTTAGTTGATACTTACTGTTGGTACAGACTGTAACAAACAAAACAGCACAGGCTTGATAACATACTCTGCTTCTCTCAAATTACCAAGCCAACTGCAAACAGAGCTACAAACTCACCGGCGTGTCGGACGGTCACTGTCTAAAACACGTGCTGAACGAACAAAACACGACATTGGTAGGTTTGGCCTAAAATGACTGAATATAAAACTTAACAAAACCAAAACCTCTTTCCAAATTTGTGGGAGCCTTGAATCTGGCATTTTGTCATCGCCAACAGAAGTGACCATATATGGACTTTGGAGGGGCAATGGGTGGATCTGATGAACACAAGCAGCAGAGCAACACGCTCAGCAGCAACCTTACTGGATCTGGATCCTTCTGGATTCTGGTGTGAAGCTTTTAACTTAGTTGTAAAGTTGACCTTGAATTATGAAGCTAAGTTTTAAAGTCATCTTAGTAGCTAACTGCATTGGTAGCGTGGTAGCAATGGCAGCGAAGCCGTGGTAGTGACCTTTCCATCAAAAGGTAGCCCTTTGTTCTCATAGACTTCCATGCAATTGGACTTCTTTTTGCAACCAGAGACCAGTAAATGGCCAGTAGAGAGAATGCAAATTCAAGGCACTTTAGATTTTGCTTCACTTTTCAGAACTGGGTGATTCAACCTGAACGTAACCAGTGTTGGTTGGACTTCACTTTTCACAAAGGTGATGGATGAGATGAAGTGAATTGCAGAATTTCAGTGTCCAGTAATTCCTCCTTAACTACCAAACTGCCAACAGTGCTACAAACTCACTGGAGTAAAAGATGGTCACAGTTTAAAAACAGAGGTTAGAAGAGTGAAAATCATCTTTGGAGAAAATAAGAGGAAACGTAAACATCCTGTGATGCGGACAGTGGAACACAGCTCAGTGTGACTATGCACCATCCCTCCAACTTTAGCATAAACCACATCAGTGCTGAACTATATTTGAGAACTTTTTTTAGAATCATTGTGTTTATATACACAGGGTGTCAAGTTGGAGGGTGACAAAGTACCTAACGACACAGACAGATTCCATCTAAACTCCACTGGAAACAGTCTGACACTTTTTAAATGTTAAAAACATATCCCATTGTTTTATGCCTGCATATTTACTTATTCTGAGTGCAATAGGGAGACAGTTAATGATGTTTTTATATTGACTGAGCAGTTAAAACCCTTCAGTCCCCCTGGATATGTCAGCCTACGTATGGAAAGAGTACATGAATGGGCTATTAAATTGCAGCACTTTATTAAAATGTAGACAATCTGACTAGACTTGAGACTAAATTGAAGACATAATGAGGATGGACTGTTCTTTTCCATTTCAACTTCAAAAGATTTTTTTTTGTATCATGCAAACATTTGGCCCTGTGGTGAAACCTGGTCCACAGAACATGTGTCATAGAGGGAGCGTTACTAGCCGACTGTTTTAACAAAAGTAGAATGAAGAGTCAGACTCCGAAAAAAAAGGTGGAAGCTCAATTTAATTGAAAGAAGTCTGTTGATTTTGTTCTTACCTGATTGCAATATGCTGAGGTTTAGCAGATATAATATTAACCAAGTTCGTTATATGAGTTTAGCTTCTGTAGCATGCTAACACTTGCTTATTAGTGCTAATCATAAAGTAGAGCTGAGCCTGATGTGAATGTCCCAGGGTTGCCTACTTTGGTTATCTGGCTATCTGGAGTGAGAGTTTGATGACTTGGCTAAATCATGAGTTCTGACAATCACACTGAACGTTGACAGATGAAGTATATACACAGTGTATATGAATGTATATAGGATTTGAGAGGAAAGTTCTTTTAAAGTTTATATGGTATAAATTATAGCTCATAAGGATTACAATCATTGTTAAAGTGATATAAACGTCAGTTATTGTTATACTTTGTGTACCACTTGGCAAAGGTGTGTTGTAGTCTCATTAAAAAAAAAAAAAAAAAAATCAAGGTCAAATGTAATTAGGAGGTTTTTGACCAGTGTCAATATAGTGTAGGTCCGTCCGTCATGGATTAGAACGGCCACTGAGGTCACATCACAAAAACTTCCATATATAGGTTTCCATCAGAGCCCCAGGGGAGGGGAGACATAAAGCTCATGGTTGGAGCTATGAGCCAAACCGGGCCATGGAAGTTGACCTTGTTGTGGAAAAATGAATCTGCCCAATAAAGATCAACAACCAGGATCAGCTTTTTCTCCGAGGTTTATTCCACTAAGTATTCTCATCTGCAGAGGAGGTTCACCCCTGCCTTCTGATGCAAAGGTTCAGAATCAGCATGAACGACCCTGAGTCTAACAACAATCTCCCTTTTAAGGAGGAGGAACCATGGACAAAGGACGGATCATGTCCTATCTTACAAAGACAAGATGTACAGGCAAGGTCAAGATTTACAGAACACAGGCGTCATAGTCCTGAAATTATCTTATGTCAGTGTGGCACTCATGTTCATATCATCTACAAACAGGCATTCATTTTCGTCATAGCATAACAGTCAGATGAGGAGATGCGGATCGACGTCTGGCCTGACAAATATTCTGATTATAAAGTACAAACATCCAAAATTCTCATTACAACCTACAGCCAGAGGTCCTGGTACCTCATACAGGAAATGTGCCCGTTAACTCACAGTGGGACATACACTACATCAGCTATGCCCTTAACCTAATAGCCACAGCTCCTAAAGGGGTAAAACCTTAACAATATATCACTACTATTTAATAACTACATAGTTCATAACTCCAGATTCTATGAGTATTGGCATAGCCCTCTAAGCTGTGGGCTCCTCTGGCAACACCTCCTTCTTACTGCCTTCCATGCTTCAGAGCCATCTTTAAAAATAGACAATCTTTATTTATCTAAACTTGATAATTTCTGTATGCTCGCATGAAACTGCAATTTCCATTCAATGTTTTTTTTTAACATTTTCAAATCAATGAGTAAAAAAGTGAGGAGCGTAAAGCTGGAGTTATGGTGTGAAGCTCATAAGGAGATCAACTGGGGAAGAAGCAGCAGGAGACTCTCGATGTCTGAAGCTAAAGGTTTATTGAAGCAGCAATACAAGTGCAACATGATATTGTAGTCATAGTATAATGACGCCCTCCACTATAATGGAAAAGGTAACCTGTGCTGGACGGATAGAATGAGAAGCAAATGTGAGTGTCTCTCATGTAGTCCACATGTCTAGTGGTTGTTAGATATAAGTTAAGTACTAAGCTTCTTCCTCATTTCCTTTCAACAGTTGGGAGATGGAGATTGACACTGAATGTCAATAGTTTTGCAGGTATTTGCTCATAAATCAAAGTATGAAAAGTCAGGTGATCACCAAAGTTAATACAGTACATCCTAAGGACATGAACGAGTGTTGCAAAGTTTATGGCAATTCATCCAATAGTTGTTGAGATTTGAAAAAACGACAAACCTGTGTGAATCATCAGGTAATTAGGATTCATTCAATAGCTGTTCATTAAAGACTGTAAAAGAAGTGGACATAGTCCTGCTGATGTCCCCCGTTGTTTTGTGGACTACGGTTTTGAAACCTTGAGTTTGGCATTTTGACCGTCACCATCTTGGAATTTTGCAACCAGTACATATGGTGATCCATTTGACTTCTGTTGTGAAGCTGTTAACAAAGTTAGCGTCATAATTCATGGTAAAATTTAGTAACTATTAGCATTGATAGCGTGATAGCGACGGCAGTGACCTGTCAATCACAACGTAGCCCCGCCTTAAAGCAAGGTAGCCCCGCCCTAAAGCATCTCCTGCTTTATGGTCTTTATTTGACCCTAAATGGACCCTTACTAAACTCATGTTTACAATTCAATTAAATTGTATTTATAGTGTCATATCACAACAAACGTTATCTCAGGACACATTACACTTAGAGCATGACTAGAACATGATGAGTCCTAACATCACCAGGAGGAAGTGTTGCAGCACGACAGAGGCCTTAACAGACTTTTAGGCAATGTTTACTGAGATGACAAATCAAGTGAAGGTATGGTCATTTTTGCATCAACTTCCATGCAATCAGACATCAATTTTGAAACCAGGAGAGTCGCCCCCTGATGGCCAGCAGAGGGAATGCAAGTTTAAGGCACTTCAACTCAGCTTCACTTATCATAAGATTGCTGCGTGCCCTAGAGCCGCGTCGATGAGTGGTTAGTTTGTATCTGTATATTTTTTTCTGAATGTAGTATGTTTTTAGAAAGAGACAGAAGCCACCAAGACAGCATAATGTCCTGCATACAGTGTAGGCTACCAATGCCAACATGAAAACTAACATGAAGTGTGTAAGTAAGAGGGATGGAAGAAAGAACATAGGGGAGGAAGTGAAGGTCAGTGTGCAGGCGGTTGCTCGGGCCTAATAGGTTGCCTCACAGAGCACTCAAAAATGGCGAGATGGAGGGAGCAGTGGAGGGGGAGTGAGGCGAGACTGAAGTAGAATTCTTGGGCTAATTTACGACTTCGCTTCTCACAACGACACAGCTAATAAACTACTTTAACTGCTGCTATCCTCGCCCAGCGTTCAGAAACGCGTGACTGTGGCAGTTTTGTGGCCAAAGTAGAAGGGCAGTTAGGGAAGACATGTGCAGCGCTGACACCAGGAGCCAGGAGAAAAACAGCCAAACATTTGGGATCACATCTTAGTCAGTGTTGCATTAAATGTAAGGTTGTAAAATCTCAGCCTATCCAAAAGAGGAGGGAAATATCAGAGAAGAGATACATAAGAATGCTGGAATGTGAGTGAATGGAGAGGGGGGAAATAAATCAGGTCTGCTTGGTCATGTATGGTGTAATGTGAAAGGAGCTAAATCAGCAGCATTACTCCCCTGTGGCAAAGATGGAGGTGCTGTAAAGAATGCTGAAGAGTAATGGTCTCTTGTACTGGGAACAAGACATGAGGCCTACTGTGCACATGTGTCTTTAAGAAGAACACATGCAGTCATGTAGAGGCTAATGCATGCATGACAGACGTGCTGAATAGATTCCAAAACTTCAGTCTTGAAAAAAAGTGTATTTAAAGTGTTTGATGCATTGTGGTTGGATTGTCGCCACCAGGAAGTGGCATCAATCACACTACATTACAACCTGAATCACCTGGTTGATGGCTGATGATGACGATTTAAAAAAAAAAGCTTTCTTTTTTATTTTTAAAGAGCAATAAAAGTTTGGAGGGGGCAAGTAGGAGATGAGCTAATTAATTAAATATAGAGTAAAGTGCTATCAAACTGTAGGAATTGTTTTGCTCCTTTATTGGGAGGTCACTCTTAATCAAACAAGTCTGGCATAGGATTTGTCTGCATCCATTCCAACCATATAAAGTACTGAGATACAATGTGTTTGGTACTGGGACATACTAATATTAGACATAGTGATGGTTGACAAGCTGGAGTAAAATTAGTATTTGCTAATTTTATGGCATCTTCTTTTTGTTTTAACTTTTCTGAAAAAAAGTCAGTAAAGTTCAAACTAAATAATAATACTTTTGGGGGGTTTTGTTTAGTGTTTAAAATGACCAGGACATGCGTAGCAAACTCGATATATACATTTTGCACAAACCACATCATCACAGTTGAACACCAAGTCAGTTAAACTTCAGGGAGATTTATCTGTCTACAAGTCTACAAGTCTACAAGCACAACTGATTGTGAATCACTTTCAGCTGTTTTGGTGCAAATTCAAGTGATTACAGGTTAAATGGAGGAAAAACCAGGACCAGAACCAACCCCCCCGACTGGTAAATCTCTGGTCTTGTGTTCTCCTATAGTATCCTTGTCACTACTTGTCGCATGTGGTGGTACCTGCAGCCCAACCAGGTTCACAGGTAGTCCAGCTCCTCCAGGATCCACATTCATACCTGAGGTCACAAGAAGGTTTGCTGTGTCTCCCAGCACAATCTCAAGAGCATGGAGGAGATACCTTGCATATTGTATAGTAGAACAGTAGATGAGATAACACTGACTAATCAACATCAACAGTATATTTATGTACCTGTTCGAAGCCAACTGCACTGTTGGTATTGATACTTTTGCAAATAAGTATCTAATCTTAGACTAATCTTTAGTATCAGCCCTATACAGCAGTAATCATTAGCTAACATCAGCCAACTTCAGCTACTGGCCATACCAAACCCAACAAGTCCTAAATGTGTAGGTTTCATTCAGGAAATGTTTTGTCTTGTTTTCTTGTTTTAACTGATCACTAATCTGCACATACAGCAGTGTTGGTTAAGGCTCCTGAGTTCTGGCCTCCATTTACTGGGTCAAACTAAAATCATCAGACCTTTCTACACGACTTACCTCACCTTTTATTGTAACAGACTCATTGTAGGTTCAAATCAATGCAAGAAATAATTTCCAACTGTGATTTGAACCAACCCTGACCTGGTCTTAATCCACCAGCACCCTGGAGCTCTAGGGATGACAACCCTGGTTGGTTGGTCAGCCACACAATTCTTATAAAAGGTACCGACAGTCATGTTTCCCATAAGATCTATTGTTAAAACATTAATGATCTTCATTTCTTCTACTGCTCCCTGCAGGTTACATTTTTGGTTTTAAATTAAAAAATATCCCTACAACTGTTGAGTGGGCCATCAAATTTGGTACTTATTTCTCTCAGGATGTATTGTACTAACTTCTTCCTTTAGCACCATCATCAAGTCAAAATGATAATCTTTCAATACTTCAGTTGCAACACCTCCAAAATGAATGCCATTTTTTTCTAAACGCAGGCATCATTATCCCTGCTCCGTCAGCCATGCAGTTTTAAACATTCACTACAGATTTGTGTTTTGTGTTTATCAATAAGAATCTTTTCTGAATAGAAATATTCAAGATTGTATTTTACTTTAAAATAAAATGATAGATTCCTCATTCTTCAATTTAACTTCGACTTTGCAGGAAAGTGGGTCATAATTAAATAGATGGCCCATAATCAAGACCAGGAGCAAGAATGAACACATCATTAATACAGCTCACAAGCTCATGGTCAAGACAGTCATGAATACAAATGAAATCAGTCGTCATATTATGGTTGAAAGAAACACATAAAAGGCCATGATGTGCATTACATGCAACAGCCTGGGTGATAGGGCCTCAGAAATCAACCCTGCCCTGCAGCATCAGGTTCAGCTGTAAATGTATACCGTCCATGTGCTTCTCTACCCAAAGTGAGGTCAGTCACCTGCAGAACAGCAAGTCCGGGTCGGAAGAGAGTTAGTGTTGTGCTGACGGACTGTTCAGCAAGGTGGATGCTTCCTGAAGGCTGCTCGGCCAAGATGTATCGGATGAAAATAGCTGCATCCTCTCTCAAGAGTAGATACCTCACATAGAGGAGCATATTTTCCATTCCAATAGTATTCTACCACCATGTAAAATGAATAAGTCATAAACAGAGAAAGTCCATGCTGATGTCAACAAGCAGAGAAAATTCCCAGATGTCATACAATCCGATTGCTAATGGATTTGGCTCTCACCTTCGGTATCACTTTCCAGTACGGTTTAACTTTTTCAGTCAGTTACGTAAGAGAAGCCAGCTCCCGTTCAGGCAGCATGGAGATGAGAACACTGGGCTTCACAGAATCTGTTGCCGACAGTCAGGTGACAAACTGTTCAAAGTGTGGTTCCCCCGCTGCGTGTACATATTCCCCTGTTGTAAAGTCTGCCACAGAGAACACAGAAGATATGCAAATGGGAAAAGCTGCCAATCGTCATATGCTGATACCGGTTTTCCTCTCTGCGTCTGTCGCGAGCCGCAGGGGGAATCATTCCAGTTGATTACTATACTGTGTCAGATGTCGTCATTAAGCCAAATCAAGAGACGCAGACATGAGAAACCAATGGGGAGCAAAGAGGAGGGGAAGAGAATGAGGGAAGGAAAGGGAAAAAATGCAACGGAGCAATGCTTAGAGCAAGAATAAGGAGAGAGAGGGTGTGTGTGTGATCAAGAGGAAGAAAAAAGATTTTTCTGAAAAGTTCATTGAGGCAGGTTTTTAGGATGAGTCGTGTTGGTTTTGACGGGAGTAGATGAAAGGGAGCTGTGTGTCAGCGGGGCAGACAGCGCCTTTTCAAGGCCTGTCAGCTTGGTAGCATTTTAAGTCATAGTTATTTAGTTTGCTCGGCCAGACGCAGCACTAAAGAAGAGTGAAGGGACAGACAGCACGGGCACAACCGGCATGTGGAATGAATGGCACTGTATTCTAGCGGGCAGTGGAGATTTATGCCGCCGCTCGTGAGTCGTCAAAGGCTCAGAGGAGCCGACTGTCACTCAATCACACGATCCTTTTGTGGATTATTTGCGGTTGTCTGTCATACTTTTTTCAGATTTAGGTGAATGAGATGAGCTAATAACAGCCAGTGGACATACACAGAGCCAGAGCTGTCTGTTAAGCCTTTAAAAACAGACCTCCCATGGGCAGCCAGCGTTGTTTGCATGATACTGTTGAAATTAATCTAAAATTAAAATAAAAAACTATAATAGCTGTAATAGAGTATTCATTCTATTTTCTAGCAGGAAGCTAAGGCTTCCGCATCATTCCGGTGCATGATCATGATGTTGTGATAACATGATGTGCCAGTCAATGTCATGTGATGACAAAGCGGGGTCATTGTCATCACCTCGACTGTGTATGTGTATCAGTACATTTGAGGTCACAGACTATGAGTTGTGTACTTGTAGATTGTTTTCTCTCCATAAATACAACACAACACTTACACATCCACAGATTCTTATAACAGGTGCACAAATCCTATTTTATAAGACACTCACATGTTTGCTCCCATTGCTGTAGTTTATATGGTGCAAAACATATTTGTGTACCTGAATCAAACAATGTGAAGTTGTGGACAAAATGTGAATATGTGCAAATCTGAACGTGAACGTGTGCAATAAATGTTCAATGTATGTAAAATAATTTCTCACGAAAATATTGGTGTTTTTTTAAAACACAAATGGATATGTACAACTTCTGGAATCTTCCCCACGAGTCACAGATTCTGTTTCCTTCAACTACAAATCACAAGCCGTGCCCTCCACTGAGATATGCGGTGCAAAGCTCTGTGCATTCAGTCTATGGTGCAAATGCAGGTGCTGATCTGAGAGCGACTGATCAGCCAATCAGTGGAGAGGGGCTTTTGTCCCACAGCCAATCAGAGGAGAAGGGGACGAAGACTTCCTGCCAGTGGATTCAGCACATGCCTACCTAAGTAACAGCAGCAGAGACAGCGGTATAGGCAACTCTCAAGGTAGGTTGTATCTTTCACCACATTAATAAATAAACCCTGAAAGCTGAGAAATTTAGTGTCCTGTCACTTTTCCTCTGTTTTGCTAACCCTCCTCCCAGCCGTGTGCATTTGTTTTCAATGAATATATATATATATATATATATATATGTGTGTGTGTGTGTGTGTGTGTGTGTATTGTTGTAGTCTTATCTGTCATAAACTTTATCGAGAGATTACGTGGTGCGATCGTGGTGCCACTGAGGTAGAGCTGTGACCCCCGGGTCAGATGCTGTTTTACAAGATAATTCTTTCTAGGTTCAAAACATAGATCTATAAAAAGACTAGTTAATATCTATGCTTGAAAGATGACAACGTAGTAAAGTAAATTACTCCTATTCTTCTCTGCCTTCTAGAGAAATAACGGATCCTGGTGGTTCCCCTCAGGTGAGTGTCATAAGGGCTAATGGAAGAAATTAGCATGCTAAGACAAACTAGTTTTATTTTTCTTAAATGACAATTTGACAAACTATTCCTTAAGACTCTTTTTACATTATATTCAATTTAATTTCGGGCAGGGACAGGTGCTGTGTCCTGTGTTACTAGGCATTCTAGATCACTGCCAGTAGAACATTTACATTTACATTTACATTTACATTTACAGAAACCACTATTTCAGATGTATTGTTAGGTCCATATATATTTGGACACTGACACATTTTGATAGCTCATCTGTTTACTGGTATATATTCAAATAACAGTTATGTAATGCTTATGGACTGAACCTTTAATTTGAGGGTATCCACATGTAGATTGGAGGAATGTTGTAGGAATTACAGCTCCTTAAAGTCTACCATCCTCATTGTAAAGGTACTGAAAGTAATTGTATAACTGACTCAAAAGCTATTTCATGGACAGTTGCAAGTTATTCCTTCGTTATTTCATCATAATTTAATCATATAAATGTTCTTAGTTTATTCCAGGTGTATTGTTAGCATTTAGAAAAGTTTGCTGCGAGGCCACAACATGTTATAAAAGAAGCTATCCATGCAGCTTAAAGAGGCCATCCGCAGGCTGAGGGAACAGATAAAAAGATGAGAGAAATCACAAGGATATTATTAGTGGAAAAATCCACAATTTGGTACATTCTGAGGAAACAAAGCACTGGTGAAACACAAAAAGGCAGTGAATGACCACAGAATGATCTCCATGGTCAAGAAACATCACAACATCCAGTGAAATGAAGAGTGCTCTCCAGGAGGTAGATACTTACAATATCCAAATCTACTATAAAAGCAAATACAGAGGGTTCATTGCAAGGTGTAAACCACTAATAAGCCTAAAGAACACAAAGACTGTATATTCAGACGTTGACCAATTAATTAAGTACAAATGATTCCATTGGACTTTTTAGTGAACACCTCAGCATCCGTACACCAACATTACATTTTGCAGCCCCACGGTGAATCCCTGTTTCCTCAGGGCATTTTGTCCTTTCTTGGCAAATCCATACTTTGGTCCAGTGTTCCAGTGTTTTCCTAATACAAGTTTGTTTATATAGTCTTTAAAGTTAGTCTGAAATGGCTTTGCACAACATACAGCATAATAACAACATCCTCTGATGAAAAACTTGTTCGAAAAAAATAGAGAAATCACTGGGTGTGTGCCAGAGGAGGGATCCCTCACTCAGGACAGGCAGAGATGCAATACACAGAGGAGAGGGGGAGACTACACATGCCCTCTGCACCAGGCGCGGCGCTACTATTGGGCCTGGTGGGCCTGGGCCCACCCATTTTAGGCCTGGGCCCGCCCATTTTGACTCATGCCTACTGATTAGTGAGTGATTTTCTTTCTAGCTGTTCATCCAATAAGCAGCCTGAGGAAAGCTTTGAGTGAAAGCTTCTCAGCCAATCAGCGGCTTCTACCCCGTGTGGACTACTAAGCCCGCCCACAGGCTGCATCGTCACCAGCAAGTGATCCAATAAAATGAATGACTTTGGCGCGCAAGCTTTGAGATGAGAAATCAGACAGAACAGACCCCGTTTTTTTTTTGTTTTTTTTGGCTTATTTTAATTGGCCCATCCACTTTTCTTGTGGCCCACCCACAATCAAAATCCTGGCGCCGCTAGTGCTCTGCACTGCATATATACGAGTGCAGCTAAATATTTCTCCACTCCCAGGATGATGAGGGTCCCATTGGGTCCACAGCAGCGTGAAGTTCAGCAAGGCCTTCAGGTGTAAGAGGACGGTCACTCTCAGGGACAGCACTGTCAGGATCGCTGGGTATGAGACCACTACACTCCCAGTCAATCACTGGGATGTCCTGTAAATCCTGTAACATAAGGAGTGATTACTTATCTCGACTCATTCCATGCATAGTGAGTGTGCTTCACAAATACTTCCCATCATTGTATTCCTCAGAGCTGTGCTTTAGTCCCATGTGCCACAATTGGTTTGGGGTGAGATTCCTTTCTGTGGAAAGAGGGTGATTGTCTCAGCCCTCTCTGAATGTCCAGGGCCCAGTATTTCAAAACTTGTAATCCGGATCAGAATAATCCGGATAATGAAATCCTCCTTTTCTCAGTCATGGATCAAGGTGATCCTGCTGACTTTATCTGAGTATTTCAAAACACTGGCCGGGTGGATCACCGTGATCCCGACCTGGCTGTATACGGATTACCAAGTCTCAAGTCTCCGCCTCCGGATCTGAAACATGGCAGACTACTTCACGGAAGGAGCAGCTGGGATCGCGACTTTCACGTCAAAAATGTAAGTTTACCGTCGTCTAATGTTTAGCGGTTTAAGGACCATATGAACGCCAACCAACATATCGTGCTAGCTATATATATGAATTGTCACGTACTGAAAACCAGGCTGTAGCGATCTCTAATTGAGAGATTCAAGGGAGGATTGGATTACCAAAGCTGAATCCTGATCTTCAGGATCGGGATTCTCTGGATCTGTGTTGAAATACCACGTTTTCAGATCAGATCACGATTTAATCCAATCCGACCAGGATAATCCAGTTGGATCACTTTTGAAATACTGGGCCCTTATGACCACAAAAAGTCAACATGTTATGAGTAATATTAATGTATCTGACGGACGGTAAAACTGCTTTCCATCTTGGACAGCACCTGAACCACGCATTTGTGTACAGTTTGTCTTCACTGGATGTCTAAAATAACCTTGATGAAAAAGTAAATATCTATGAGTGATTGTGAATAATGGTACCAGTCACTTCAAACTAGCACAGTCTCCATTGCAATATCATTATCCAAGACTAATACCCAAATTGTTTGAACTGCATTCTTTTTAATAAAGGTAAAATATGAGATTGGTGTGTATTGTTGGTGCGTTCCAGTTGTACTCGGAAATCGGGATATCCGAGCTCCGAGTCGGAAATTTCAACTGGAACGAGATCCGAGGTCGGATTTCCAATTCTGAAAGTCGGACGATCCACACAAGCCTGACTTGACATTTAAAGATGGCTGCCCCGGTTGTAAACAGTAACGTTACTGATGACCGATCAAAGGGCGATCGATACTTTTTGTAAACATTGAAATACGTAGAAAGACTTTGTTTTCTCTTAATCCACCATGTTTGCAGGTTGCAGAAGGACCGCATATTTGTCCAGAAGGTGTTTATATTCGGACAAGGCAAGCGCGAGAATAACTTTTGTAGATGTAGCCATCTTGTTTCCTCTTCCGTTTTTGGCCGTTGGCTACTTTTTCCGACTTTGTAACTGAAACGCTGATAACTCGGGCGTGACGTCATTCCCAGCTCTGGCTTCCGACTTCCGAGGTAAATGGAACGCACCATGTTATCACCATAACTGTTCTGTTGCTACAGAGATGTCATGGACAACAAATCACTTGTTTTGACATCACAGCAATTGTTTAGTTGAAGTGACGAAGAAGTGAAACAAAAATGACAGTTCATACTGTAATGGCATATTTTAAAGCCTGTCCATCCTCCTGACTACCAGGAAAAAAAATATTGTCCAATCACAATTGTTTTTTAATTCCCCAATCTTTGTAAGGTAATTAGAATACTGCAAAAAAAAATTTGGAAAAAAAAAGTTTTTATTTTCAAGATATCATGTGTCCACTACAGTGGACATCGGAACGCCATACATGTGAAACTGAACCTTGATGGCAACCAGTTAGTCCCAAAGAAAATTCCAAAAACTCAACATAACAATGAGTTTAACATCCACATAACTGTCCATCATCACTTTTGTTTTGTTTTGCTTTGTTGTGCTTATTTGGCATGATACTTCAAAAAGCAATTCCCCTTCTTGGAAACACAAAGGAATACCTTGCATTTCGTGCACATCACATATGTCTTGCTGTTGCAGCCGGATCTGCGACACCTTGATGCATGTGTTTCGTCCACCATCTCTGGAAGATGGATGGCGCCATAGTGTCTCAGAGCTGCATTTGGCTGCGGTTTCCACTTTTGACGTGGTGGAGTGTAGTCATCTTCGCTGTCACTTGCGATTCCTGCTTGGGCCCGAGTAATCAGCTCTTCACCAAGGAGCAGTTTGAAGTCAAGGAGCTTCAGTTGTTTCTTCCCCAGAAACTGACAGTCACTCTTATACTGAAGCCATGAGTTGGTGATTGCCAGGTCAAAAAAGTGGAAAACTGCACGCACTGTCCATTTCCGAGTGCGAGAGGCCATCCTGTAGAAACTCAACATTCGATCAACCAAGTCCATGCCACCCATGTTGGTGTTGTACTCAGCAATTGCCAGTGGCCTTGACACCTAGACAAACCTTTTGTCTTTCTTGGACCATCTTCTGCGTGTGTCCTGGGGTTCAATGCCATAGGCAGAGGATGCCATGACAACTGGCTTGTTGTCCAACCACTTTATGACAGCAAGTTCAGGAGGGCTTCGTCTGACTACCATCTCCCCTCTGCCCCTCTTCCTTTCTTCTTGAAGGGCTTATCCCCTATGATCTTGCACTCCTTTGGAACCCTGTTGCTCATGAGGGTTCCAGTCCCTGTCCGCCCTTTTGTCATCAGGGTGTCGAGGAGGTTGATCGTTGTAAAGAACCTGTCAAAGAACAGGTGGGTTCCTTGGGGAACAGACTCTGCCAAATGAAGAACAGCTTGTTCTCCAATGCCCTTTCCTCCTGTATCTCTGAAGGTAGTCTTATGTTGGTAGACCACAAAGTCTAAGACCAGACCAGTTGGTGCGGTCAAGACAAACACCTTCAATCCAGTTGGGTATGGTTTGCCCGGTACATACTGGCGCACTGGGCATCGACCAGTAAATGGAACCATCGTCGATGCACAATTTTCCTGTTCTAGGCAGACTCAGACATCCTTGCCTTACTTTGGTCAAGAGGGGCCCGATTCTCCACAAGAGATCACAAATTTTTTCAGCGTCTGAAACGTCGAGGTCGTTGACGATCTTGATGGAATTTCTCAGCTTGTAAAACCGATTTCTGGTCATGGATTCTGCCACAATTTGAACTCTGGTATTTGAGGCCCAATACATTTGAATGTTTGGATATCCTAGACAGCCCATGTAAATAGAATTCCCAAAGAATGTCTTCAGTTCTTCAGGAGTGGTATTTAGTGTTGCTCCAGACACAAGGACTTCACGCTGATTTGTGCACTGGGCCATTCCTTCAAATACGGAGTCATCGATGTACTGCTTGAAGTAATCCATTGGGGTCCAGTTTTGGCGTGTCATGGCATCATTGCTCTGCATAATGGGAGGATCATCGAGTTGGGAAATAACTACAAATGTCCACTACGGAGGACATTTTTTAAACATTTAAATACTATGCTAAAATACAGTTAAAATAATTCAAACAAAGTTTTAATGTGTTGTTAAGAGACTTATATAAAACATGCCAACAACATTTCAAGCCAAATTTTGCTCAATAAAAAGTATTATGCACTTACTTTTCCTCTTCCCATAAAATGCGCTTGCACTGATGGACGCCATTTTCCTGAATGAGGAAGAGAAAGGTACCAAAGCCCCACCCCTTCATATTTGGTATCGTTGAAAAGCCCTAAATGTCCTCTGTAGAGAGCAAAAGGAGTTCATTCAGAAGTTTGTAGTAGGTGGGAGATATTCAGGCTTTACAAATGTCCTCCACAGAGGACAAATTTGAACTACTGGTAGTCAGGAGGATGGTCCAGCATGACGTTTTGCATACTATGAAGTCCTAATAGAAAATTAGAATATGAGTATGTGAATTGTTTGTCTCTATAAGTCAGTCCTGTGGCAGAATGGTGATGTGACTGAGATATCCATCTCTGAACTCTATAGGTAGCTCTTTCCTCCTCATAGTTTCTGCTCTCTTATGCATGAACAGCTGGTGTCTCCTTTCACATGATTTAAGTCAACTGAGTGTGCCAATGTTGGACTCATGCCAGAGATCAATGGGAAAATAAGAGATGAGATAATGAAATTAATCTTAAAATAAATCATATTGTGAATGGGTTGATAATGGGTATTTTTCACATGATAAAAGTGGGGAGGATTTGTAAGTATTGTGTGTATCTTTGTGGTTATCTCTGGTCATGCACACTTTTCCCAGCAATGAAGCTGTTTCTTCTGGTTCCTCGAACAGAAAACATCAGACCCCTTGGTCACCCCGAACCCTTGAGAGATGATTGTGAAATTTTAAATTCATTGAAATGGTAGATTTAAGGCAATAGGTGAGGTCACTTATATGACAATGTGAGATATTGTATAAACAGCTTGAATATATCGACATGTATACAAGTTTTACCTTTGTGGAAAGCCATGCTTCTCAACAGCTTCACTGAAGAAGGCAAGGGTTGTGCAGGCCCTGTTATTGTTGCTAACCCCAAGATACATAATCTATGGAAATAATAAAGAAGACCATATTGTATACAAAACATACATATTTTCAAAGATTGATTTAACTAAATATGAAAACATAAATTGATAAAACCTAGTACTACATATAGTACATGTTCAGATGAAAACACAGATGTCACTTCAACCTGGGACTAGTCTTTAAATAATCACTACGCCATTAACATACATTCTGTAACAATATTCTTCAAAGTATAATCCCTACCTTCCTTGAGAAGCCATCGACCCCACCGAAGATCACGATGTTGTAAGTTATTGTAGATGGGGGTAAAACAAGTATGATGATCATCGGACCATGTATCTTGTACATTTACAATAAGCCCTTGACTGGGGTACTGTACACGCTTGTGGTTGGTGTCTATGTGCATCAGGGTTCTGGGACACAGTATGCCCTGCCCACCACTAGGGTTGTCACAAGAACCGATACTTCGGTACCAATTCGATGCCGACACGAAAAAAATAATTCGATACTTGCTTTTTTCTGGTAACGTCAGAACCGAATATACAAGTTTTCACTCGGCGAGCCGTGTCAATTCTTGGCGGAACTGATGGGGGCAATATACGCGTGTGAGCAGCACAGAGCAGTAAGCGGCGCTGAAGAAGAAAAAAACTGGCTTCAGCAGGTGGGAGCGAAAGCACAACATGTCGGCTCGTCGACAAGACAGGTGCGAAGAGTCGCGTGTGGAAATACTTTGCATTCGAGGCGGATGAATCCGGAGCAATTCTTCATTCAAACAAGCCGACATGCAAAAAGTGCCTCATGACCATATTTATAAGCACAGTATTGTTTGTTTTTATACTGGATGACTATAGGTCTGTTGGCAGCTGGTACTGCAATTTAAATTCTGTGCAAAAAGATCTTAAAGCACAGTGGTGGTAAATACTTGACAGTTTGAAGCAGTTTTCAATAAATTAGTGAATTTAAAAGTACATGGGTCCTGTTTTTTTTTTTTTTTAATTGTGGTATCGAATTAGTATCGAGAATCGTGGAAATTCACAGGTATTGGTATCGACTACTGAAATTCTGGTATCGTGACAACCCTACTCCACACAGAAGGAACCTGGATCAAATGGAACCCGGGACCCTCTCGCTGTGAGGTGACAGTGCTACCCACTACACCACCGTGCAGCCCGCTGCAGCACCTCATCTGATAAAGTCCTGTATAGACCTAACAGAGAGACCCCACTCTGTCATCCATCTCTGGAGTGTCCACCTGGAAGACCCTTGAAGATGGGCTATACAGGTTACTGATAACCCCATACTAAGAAAATCAGACACATATTACTCGCTTATAAATAAGTCTAGGGCGACCAATCTGTCCTCTCTCCAGGGAAACTGTAACAACTTGATTTTGATTTTTAGCAAAAAAAACAACAAAAAATCGGCAGTATGACAAGCTCCTGAGAAATGGTGAAATCTAGAAAATCATAAACTTGAGGGCCCCTTTCAAGCCAGCTTGAGAGCCGGTTGTAAAGCCTGTTCAGGATATGGTCAAGATCTAGATATTAACTAGTCTTTTTTATAGATCTATGTTTTAAACCTAGAAAGAATTATCTTGTAAAACAGCATATAAGTTTTATGAATCCGACTCTTCCTTCCAAGTCTGTTGTCTGCTAACTAGACCTGCATGAGCCGATCTGACCCGGGGTCACAGCTCTACCTCAGTGGCACCACGATCGCTCCACGTAATCTCTCGTTAAAATTTATGACGGATAAGACTACAACAATACACATATATTCATTGAAAACAGAGGAACAGTGACAGGACACTAAATTTCTCAGCTTTCAAGGTTTATTTATTAATGTGGTGAAAGATACAACCTACCTTGAGAGTTGCCTATACCGCTGTCTCTGCTGCTGTTACTAGGTAGGCATGTGCTGAATCCACCGGCAGGAAGTCTTCGTCCCCTTCTCCTCTGATTGGCTGTGGGACAGAAGTCCCTCTCTGCTGATTGGCTGATCAGTCGCTCTCAGATCAGCACCCGTCTTTGCACCATAGACTGAATGCACAGATCTTTTGCACCACATATCTCAGTGGAGGGCACGGTTTGTGATTTGTAGTTGAAGGAAACAGAATCTGATGCAAAAAGATGAGTGTCTTATAAAATAGGATTTGTGCACCTGTAAATAAGAATCTGTGAATGTGTAAGTGTTGTGTTGTATTTGTGGAGAGAAAAATCTACAAGTACACAACTCATAGTCTGTGACCTCAAATGTACTGATACACATACAAAATCACTGTCACAACTACAAATTACACTGTCACAGGTGCTCGAACTTTTGGACCAATAATCCCTTCATAGAGATGTTTGCATGATCCTGTTTAAATCCGAAAGTCCCTTCTTGCTGTCACTGAGCGACATCACGCCGATAGAGCATCCTCTCTCTCCTCCGGTCTTCCTTTTGGACCTTTCATGCTGCACTTGACGCATGAACCACCAGATCCTTAGGGCCACTGATCAAGCGTCGGCGTTTGATGAGTTGGGAGCAGGACTGGTTGTCATAGCAGCACGTTGAGAGGGGGATTGGGACAGCTGCCAGAATCTGCGTTCTTTGATCCAGCATCCATCCGATCGTACACTGGATGTACGTGTCTTTTTAACGCTTCTTAAGTGACCTCACGGTTCCACTCATTTCTACTTCTGCAAACTAACAGCACTGTTTCTTCACTCGATTCTTAACAGCACTTGTTTGCTGCTGTTCTCAGGTCGCTCAGCCTATAGTGGAGCCTGCCGCTACAGGCTCTGTGCAGCACTGCAGGGGGAGGCTGTTAAGTGAGTAGATGAAGGGGAAAAGCCAGTTAGTCATACAATGCATATAATCTTGCTCAATGTGAACAGAGACTCATATGGCGCTGGCGGAGTGTGGTAGTGTGGAGGAGTCTGCTGGTGGGCCGGTGAACATGACGGCTCACACTGGGTCCAAATGTGGTTCTTTTCTCCCCATAGTGCAGCTGTATATGTGTGTCTCTGTCAGGTTAGTGGAGTCGTCAATTCTCTTTATTATTATTATTATTATTATTATTATTATTATTAAACAGGCACTTTTGATTTGTTTTATTGAAACACGGCAAACTGATTTTTCCTACATTTTATCTCTAAGAGCACTGTGGCGAGTCAGGACAGCAATGGGTGCAAGTTAGTCAGTCTTTTTTTTTTCATTTCTGTTTCTATTCTATTCATGTGGGTAAATAACTGCATTGACATAATGTTTTTATCTATGGAGTTTTACAATTAGCTTCTCATCCACCGGTTCACAATCCCACAGCAGTGGCAGTGAGTGGGTCTGCCCGGCGGGAGCAATCAGAGGCTCAGTGCCTTGCCCGCAGGTAAGTGGTGAATGATGATGATAATCATTCTCCACAACAGGGCCTCGGAGCAGAACTTACAGAGACGGTACAGAATGTGTACTGTCTCCAGTGCATTGCTGTTGTTTTCAAAATGCATCTGAGGGCAAATCTGCTTTCAACAAGCTGTTATCAAAGCAAGCAGCACACTGTCAAAACAACACGTTATAGAGACACTGAAAGGATTCTGACCTGGAAGAACGCTGTGGAGCATTATGAGTGGGAGAATCCCATTTCAGGTTTCTTGGGTGTCTTGTGCATGCACACATGTGCACGTGCACACCACATGATACATATTCAAGCCTGTACATGTTGCTGTAGAAGTAGCCATATGACCTGACATACATTTTTGCATGCTGAAGCTGCTGCAAATACAGAATATTTACTGTACATGTATCTATTAACTTTCAGACAATTACAGGAGCACAGGAGTAATGCTGTGGACGCCATGTTAGCTCAGATCCCAAAGTCACACAATATCACAAACTGACCAATCGATGCAGTGGTAGACCAGCAGCTCTTGTGTTGTATGAGGTTAAATGATTGTGAATTGAGCCTGGTGGTCCTTTTCAGGTGGCTAAAATGTGTTGCACAGCCTCTTTAACTGGCCGTCAGGCAGCCACTTCTAATGAGAAACTGAAGCTGTGTCGCTCTCAGCAAAGCAACCAGACTCCATCATGTCAACAAGTGTTGACAAGTGTTGACCTGATAATACAAGCATTTATAAAAATTCAGCGAATTTTTTTCATACTCTCGCGTGAAACTCATGTGACGGCAAAAGCTAGGTAAACACGGAAATGGCGTCGGCGCAGCGATAGCGTTAGCAGCAGAGGATAGAAGCAAGTGTTCTTTTAAATAAACTCAGGGGTCCGTTTCACAAAGCAGGTTTAGTGAAAACCTTGAGTTAGTTAATCCTGAGATGAGGGAAACTCTGGTTTTTCGGTTTCACAAAGCCAGTTCAGCATAAATCTGAGTCAGTTACCCGGGTAACAAACTCCGTGAACCTAACCTGCTCGCTAGCAGGTTTGCTTCCACAAACCGTAAGTTTCTCCCTACATGTCTCCGCCTTTTTCCGGAATCTGAACCAACTCTGAAAAAATGTGCCGTCCTTTCATCGTCAACCTAATTGATATCGAAATAAAAGTGATTCTAGCAGCTTTGCATCGGCAGAGAATTTTGATTGCCTTTCCTTCCAATCACATTAGATATTATCTAAACAATATTCTCCGACATTTTCAACATTTCATATCGTGGACATAATCCGCGACCAGATTCTTTGCGGAGCTAGCGTTTTTGCGAACGGGAGATTTATGAAATGTTTAAGTACATTTCTGTGTTGACATACCTGCTTATATTTACTGTTTAATATGTGAAATATGATTAAAATCATATGCCTTAGTCAACGTATTTGCGCAATATTCTTCTGCTTTCAACTGACGTCACTTTCTTTCTGGGCATGGGGGGATTACACCCAATGAAAATGATAATTTATTCAAAGAACTGCCTTGTGAACTACGGGAGTTGAACCCCGTTCCCCTGCACCATGGGCGGCGTTGCTAACCATTACACCACAGTGTCGGTCTACAAGGTTAAAAATAAAGACTTATTACCTTTAGATCAATAGACTGTTTCATTCAGTTATACACATTAGATCGGGCCGTAATTGTCTGCCACGCCAACTATCGCTACTTTGCTGCAGTTACGTTGGGGCTCAAGGATGAGCTTGATGATGGCTTTATAGAGTCGGCAGGCACGCGCGTAGCTCAGAGTTTACATACTCAGAGTTGACTGAACTACACTCAACAAAAATATAAACGCAACACTTTTGTTTTTGCTCCCATTTTTCATGAGATGGACTTAAAGATCTAAAATTCATTCCAGATACACAATATTACCATTTCTCTCAAACATTGTTCACAAATCTGTCTAAATGTGTGATAGTGAGCACTTCTGCTTTGCTGAGATAATCCATCCCACCTCACAGGTGTGCCACATCAAGATGCTGATCTGACATCATGATTAGTGCACAGGCGTGCCTTAGACTGTCCACAATAAAAGGCCACCCTGAAATGTGCATTTTTTTTGCTTTATTGGGGGTCTGGGGACTCAGAACCAGTCAGTATCTGGTGTGACCACCATTTGCCTCATGCAGTGCAACACATCTTCTTCGCATAGAGTTTATCAGATTGTCAATTGTGTCCTGTGGAATGTTGGTCCACTCCTCTTCAATGGCTGTGCGAAGTTGCTGGATATTAGTGGGAACTGGTACACGCTGTCGTATACGCCGGTCAAGCACATCCCAAACATGCTCAATGGGTGACATGTCCGGTGAGTATGCTGGCCATGCAAGAACTGGGACATTTTCAGCTTCCAAGAATTGTGTACAGATCCTTGCAACATGGGGCCGTGCATTATCTTGCTGAAACATGAGGTGATGTTCATGGATGTATGGCACAACAATGGGCCTCAGGATCTCATCACGGTATCTCTGTGCATTCAAAATGCCATCAATAAAATGCACCTGTGTTCTTCGTCCATAACAGATGCCTGCCCATACCATAACCCCACCACCACCATGGGCCACTCGATCCACAACATTGACATCAGCAAAGCGCTCACCCACACGATGCCACACACGCTGTCTGCCATCTGCCCTGAACAATGTAAACCGAGATTCATCCGTGAAGAGAACACCTCTCCAACGTGCCAGACGCCATCGAATGTGAGCATTTGCCCACTCAAGTTTGTTACGGCGACGAGCTGGAGTCAGGTCAAGACCCCGATGAGGACGACGAGCATGCAGTTGAGCTTCCCTGAGACGGTTTCTGACAGTTTGTGCAGAAATTGTTTGGTTATGCAAACCAATTGTTTCAGCAGCTGTCTGAGTGGCTGGTCTCAGACGATCTTGGAGGTGAACCTGCTGGATGTGGAGGTCCTGGGCTGGTGTGGTTACACGTGGTCTGCGGTTGTGAGGCCGGTTGGATGTACTGCCATATTCTCTGAAACGCCTTTGGAGACGGCTTATGGTGGAGAAATGAACATTCAATGCACGAGCAACAGATCTGGTTGACATTCCTGCTGTCAGCGTGCCAATTGCACGCTCCCTCAATGCTTGTGGCATCTGTGGCATCTGTGGCATTTTGCTGTGGGACAAAACTGCACATTTCAGAGTGGCCTTTTATTGTGGGCAGTATAAAGTACACCTGTGCACTAATCATGATGTCAGATCAGCATCTTGATGTGGCACACCTGTGAGGTGGGATGGATTATCTCAGCAAAGCAGAAGTGCTCACTATCACACATTTAGACAGATTTGTGAACAATGTTTGAGAGAAATGGTAATATTGTGTATCTGGAATGAATTTTAGATCTTTAAGTCCATCTCATGAAAAATGGGAGCAAAAACAAAAGTGTTGCGTTTATATTTTTGTTGAGTGTAATTCAAAACCGCTGTTCTGAAACCGAAAACTCAGAGTTGCCCATCTCAGAGTTGGTCAACTCAGAGTTCAGGGTTAGGTTCAGAGTTTGTTGAACCTGCTTTGTGAAACGGGTCCCTGGTGTACTTACAAACTTTCAAATGCCTCGTTTTGTGAGTACAGACCCTATGTGTACTACTGCAGAAGTTTGGTAACATTCCATGCATTATTAGTGGGGAAATTTACGAGATATACATAATGTACCATCGCGCTAGTACTAAGCCATTCGGCTGATAGCCCTATCTTGACCAATGTTGACCATCGCTAAAAATGCTTCTGAGGGGGTATTTGGCTAGATAGATAGATAGATAGATAGATAGATAGATAGATAGATAGATAGATAGATAGATAGATATACTTTATTGATCCCGAAGGAAATTCAAGCATCCAGTAGCAATAACATACATAGAACATACATTATACATTAAACATACATTAGAAACTATACAAAAGCTATATAAAATAGAAAGTGACTAGAAATAAAATGTTTTATTTTACACAACTATAAACTATATTACAACTATAAAGTGACCAAGTGTCCATTGTCTATTGTGCCTCCTGCCATCACTGAGAGCTGTTGTATAGTCTGATGGCCAGGGCGACGAAAGAGTTCTTAAGTCTGTTGGTGGAGCAGGATTGGGACAGCAGTCTACCACTGAACACACTTCTCTGCCTGATGAAGGTGTTGTGCAGAGGGTGGTGGGTGTTGTCCAGTATGGACAGAAGTTTGTCCAGGGTCCTTCTCTCTGCCACTGTCACCAGAGAGTCCAGCTCTGTGCTCACCACTGAGCCAGCTCTCCTCACCAGTCTGTCCAGTCGGGCAGTGTCCCTCTTCTTGCTGCTTCCTCCCCAGCAAACCACAGCGTAGAAGAGGATGCTGGCCACCACAGACTGGTAGAACATCCGCAGCAGTTTTTTACAGATGTTGAAGGACCCCAGCCTTCTCAGGAAGTACAGACGGCTCTGTCCTTTCCTGTGGACAGAGTCCATGTTTGCTGTCTAGTCCAATCTGTCGTCCAGCTGCAGCCCCAGATATTTGTATGTCCTGACCACCTCCACATTGACCCCCTCGATGGACACAGGTTGGAGATGTGGTTTCTTCCTTCTGAAGTCCACCACCATCTCCTTGGTCTTGGAGGTGTTCAGCTGCAGGTGGTTGGACCTGCACCACCTCACAAAGTCCTCAACCAGGCTCCTGAACTCCCCCTCCTGTCCATCCTGGATGTCATGGTGGAAATGACCTAGGGTGCATTTCACTCTGAACAATCAATTTAAGTGTGACAACCTTATCTAAGCAGGCCGCTCCCTGCAGCCTGCTGGGTGGACTCAGCTCACAAAGGAGATTGCGCACACCTGACTAAGAGTGGGTGGTGGTCTTTTTTCCCCTTCCAACTTCCACGCTGTTTTTTGGTTTTGTATCTCTTTTGGCGGTATTCATTCTGAGCAAGAATTCTTGACACATTTTCAAGGTTTCAAATGTTGCATGATGCTTCAAATGACGGCCAAGCCTTCATCGGACAGTGTTACTTTGCCATGAACATCACACAGCAGGGCATCAAAAGGCTGGTGATTTGAGGCAGGAAGCGAGAGGAGAGCAGCCTGTATCGATGGGGTAATGGAGAATGAAATCACGTCTGTCCGAGTTCATCACAGAGCGAATGAGTGCAGATAAAAGAACCAATTCTGAGGGCAGCCATGTGAAGAGAAGAGGCTGAGTCACTCAAATTCACGTTCACGACAGAAACGTTCAGCTCAACAACTAATTTAATAACACCAGTCAAAGTAATTATTCTGCCAATATTATCTTGTAAACAAATCTTTTGTGTGTGTGTTTTCTGTTTTTAAATTCCAGTCAATTCAAACTGGTCTTTGGCCTGCTCTTTCTGTATTCCTGTGAATCCTCGTCAATCCTCTCTGTCTTCCCAGAGACACTCCCTTAAAAAAACTCTACGCTGCTACCCGGATGCGCAGGTTGTATGAGGCCTGAGAGAAACATCTTCAAAAGAGGCCAAAACATGTAGAGATACATCTCTCAATTACATATCCACCATGCATTATCATAATGACCTCCCTTAATGTCCTGACAGTTACCTTCATGTGTCACACACTTTAAAATGTGGGTAACCTACTTGGCGATCGCCTAGCGACGGAGACAATGCCGCTTACGCTAGCGGCAGCATGCGCCAATATTTACGGTGGATGTATCGCTATGGCTCGCCTATGTGGCTCAGGTGAAGTTGCTGGGTCCCATATGGTCGGGACAGATCCTTTTACGAGGGTCAGTGTCGAGGCAAAGCCAGCTTTGTACTGACCCTCGTTACTGAAGCAGTCCGATCTGAAGTGGTTAGCACACACATACAAGCTAACACGAACCGTAGCCGGCACATTGTCATTAAAAATGAATGGCAAGAGACCAGACCCGGACCGTCGTGCATGGTGCTATGTCGGACACGCCCCCCGGGTTCTGTCCGACCGGAGGCAGCAGTGAAGACGAGTGAGACAGAGGGAAGATTGTCTCCAGCTTCACCCGCACCGGGATTTATTCAGAGCACCAACCGGATCACCCAGTGCGACAACCGGTAAGTCGAGCTGCACTCTCCCCACTGTGTTGGGAAACGCCCCCTCTCGGATGTCTCCTATCATCAGAGGAGTTCGGTTTATGCAAATTTCTCCCTTCGTTACATCATGACGGGAGCTGAATCTGAACAGCCTGTAGGAGCACCAGTGGGGGGGCTGCAGAGACCATGCAGGAGTCGCTGGTTTTTCCTCGTTCTGGGAGTTGGCAGGCTCAGGGAGGACCAGTTTATAGGTGTAGATGTGGCGAGGGGGGGTTACGACTGAGTAATGCTGACAACGCCACCCCTAGGGCAAGAGCAGGGGCACTCTATTTTACTCCAGAAACGCACGCACAGGCTTGACTTACAGGTATAAAAATATATTCTTTATTCTCATTTAATTAAAAGTTAGTCGCTGTAGGTCGTCAATAAAATAGGACGCCCATTAGTACATTAAACAAAACAAAACAAAAACAAGGGATAAGCCTTGGTAGGTGGGCAAATGAAAAACAGCCTGACCGGGTCTCAGTTTCAATATCACGCGTGAGACACACCAAGCTTAGTCAACACTACAATCCACTACAATCCACACAAGTAATATTGAACACGGCACACTTCACACATTCCCTACCCGGGGTGATAAACAAAACCAAACCAAACTGAAACACCGGGAGTCTAGCCTATGGGCCCAACCTAAACCTAGGCTGTTAGGGGCAGGAGGGGATGACAAACCAAAAGAAAGAAAATGTAAGTTAACAAAAAGGGGGCCCCGCTAGCCGGTGGTCACAATTAGTCTACCAGCACAAATCTCAAAGTCCACCGACTAGGGGGAAAGAAAGAAACAAAAAAAAACACATGAAGCAAACAACCAAACGAACAGAAATACAAAACGCGTCCTAAAAGCAGCACCTGCACGTATCTCATTCACCCCAATCACGAGAACAGCAGCCGACACTCGGATTGCCGGTAGCGTCTATAAACAAAAAGGAAACGAGAGACCCAGTTGCGTGATCCATACATATTCGGTTCATAGGCTAACTATTTACCACGCCACAACCGGATTAATAAAACGCCTATTCAATAAAGCACAGCCAAAACATACCTTGTTCCTTCTCCCATCGGGATCGCTGAACGCAGACCCAGGCTCGTCACTCGCACGGACAGTGTCACCATCGGCGAGCACTCAACGACCACTAGCCCAATGGAAACACAATTAAATCCCCCGTAATGCACTGGCCAAGTAACTATCATAATTCCCCAATGAGGTAGTTAAGACATACCTTGCGCTGCGACCCACACCTCTAGACACTGCTGCTACCGGCATGAGGACCCCGTGTGCCTTACCGGCATGAGGACCCCGGGTGCCTTTACACCTGCCTGATCGCAACCACCCACCTGTCCCACCCCTATTAGGTGACGTCAGCGGTACGGGGAAAGAGAACGTGTAGCAGGGAACATCAGCACGAGACAGAGAGAGAAGACCTAATCCCACAGGCCACATAGAGACCAGAGAAAACCTGTTTTTCATAATATGGGACCTTTAAAATATGTACAAATGTCTATGAACTTCAATCAGCAGTCTCCACAAAGACACTCGATTGATTGCCCCCTATTTGCCAGCCATACTTTTGAAAAAAAAAAAAAAAACAGCACAGAAACATTGTATCTCTTATTATTGTATTAATTTATTTGCCAGTTATTCTCTCTGTTTGCAATTGTCCCCTGTCAGCTCTTCCAGAGTCAATCTCTTCTTTCTGTCATTTTCATGTAAGTCCCCATTGCTAGCCTTACCGATAAATTAGACTTGTTTTTGGAGAAAAGCCTACGCCTGGTAAATACTGCTCTCAAGCCTTGTGAGAGACAAAGAGAGTATCTACAGAAGGAATATATGAGCATCGATCGGCCCTCGTGGCCACGTCTGGTCTCCACAAAAGCACACTATTGATGTGCTGGAATTGCTTTTGAAGGCAGACAGATTGATATAATGGTGTTGTGTGGGCCCTTAAGGGCCAGGCTGCCAGAGCTGAAGTCTGATTCACTGACCTTGGGTCAATCTAGTCATTTGCATCGGCCCTCCATTGTGTTTGTGCTGAGGCCACTGAGCTGTCAGACATGCAGAGTCCTCTGAGAGAGACTGAGTCCTTCTCAGAAATGGCCACAAACAGGAAATGGACCCTTATTACTCTCACTGTTGATTTTTACTGCAAACGGGTTAATGCCATTGATTTTGTGCCTGCTGTAACCTAAAGACTGACGTGATGGCACACTTTGAGTTTCTGTTTACCAGCAGTGACTCTCCTGCCTGAACACAATAACTGTGTATATGCAGCAAGCTCTCTCACAGTTTGCAGGTAGAGTTTCCTTTTTAAATGTAATATGTCTGAATTCCAATGCAGATACACGGTCTATAGTAGTCTTTCTTGACCCTAATTGCTTACAGAGAAATTGCATTGTATTACATGTTGGAGCTTATATTTGTAGATCTGGCTATTTACTCCATCTGTAATAGTTGTGTTCACCAAATGAAGCGCTGGGAAACACCCATTCCAAATGTTATCATCTGACTGCATGGTCAACACAGCCTCACTGCAGTTTGTGAAATAGTCATGCAATGGAAGTCTAAATATTTTTTCATGTGGACACATGTTTTACCTTTTAGATGTTGCTCCGCACAAATTTCCAAATAATGTATTTCAATTCAGATTTATGCCATTTGGGCAACATTACACAACAAAACCACTAGTTAGGAAAAACATCACAAACACTTTGGAACACGGTCTCGAACACCGGTATCTTGGTCATGTGTTTCGCCGCATAAGTAGCCTTTCTCAATATTTAATACTGTCACTAGCTCCGACTGTAATATAGCCACCTGGATTTGTTTAATTTCTGTCCACACTGAAAAGGGTTCCTAATTAACTTTTCATTTACTTTTTTTTCCCTGTTGTGCGACACAAAGACCAATAAATAGCTTCTTTTTTTTTTTTTTACAATTTTACAACCTACCATGGCACTCGCCAGGAATGGTGGTTATCACACTACTACACTCTTTTTACCTGTTTTGGTCTCCATCACCTTTGTTTCAGATGCAAAATTTTCCACTGTGTTTGCCAGCTAGTTTTCATTATTGATATAGCCTCCAGATAAAGTGGTTACAGTGTCATTTGTAGCTATGTCAGATAACAGCAACTGTTTTGTTGAGGACAGCATTATCGACACAATGTAAATCACTCATTACCCACTTTTTGAAGACACGTAAAAGCTTCAAAATTCACCAGAGGGGTATTTACTGATGTTTTTCATGGGTAAGAACTAAACTTTGAAATCTCTTAAGCATGTGTTAATCACACATGTTATTTCAGACAACAAACCAAAAACCCTTTCAAACCCATTGACTTTAAGACAATCACAATGCGTAAATGGTAACTAATTCCCTGTTTTTAGGACTTCCTGCAACATGCTAAAGGCGTTATTAACACAGATTTTTTACTTTCCTACCCACACAAAATACAGTTTTTTTTTCATAACACCTTCTTTCCAGTACTTTGCACTGGGCTCTGTAGTGTCTACTACGTTAAATCTCAAAGATGAAAAGTGTCAAAGCAGCAAAGACTTGAGGCTGACAATAGGGACACAGCCTCAAGTCAAAGCAGCAAAGACTTGAGGCTGACAATAGGGACACAGCCTCACTGCTCATGTCAAGTGCATTTGTTTGTCTTTGAGTGATTGCTGGTCTGTTTGTTGCTGCCAGCAACTTTCACCGTTTGTTGTTTTACTTTCCTGGGCTTTCGTATTCAGCCAAGATGTGTCTTTCTTCCCAAAAAGTAAAAAAAAAAAACCATCATACCAGGCAAGAACCAATATCTCAAGCGTCAAACAGTCATAGTGGGTGGTCCATTTTTTCCCCTTCCAAAATGAAAGGAAAGAATGAAAGCACTGACCTTATGTGTGGTTTTCAGCAGAAGAGCTCATGAGATTTATTTTTAGCTTCAGGTGCTTTACTTTGTATTTCTCAATCTTTCATTTTACCTTATTTACCCTTTTTTATATATCTCCACATCTTCCTCTGTCTTCTACACAGGACGCCTGGTGAACTTTGGCCTGTGGCTTGATCCAATTCTGGATTACATTAAGCTCCTTTGGGCGCCTTTCACATGTGTCATCCTTATACCTTGCTCTTTATGCCTTCTATTCTTATTTAGCATGTCACACATCTGAAAGGAAAAAAGACAGTTTTCCTTCTGTCAAAGTATTGGTAAGATTTTTGTCTTTTTAACACACCTGATATATATTTCTCATCACATCGTGTAACAGATTTTCCATTATTAAATGTCCTTCCTAGCTAGAGGCGCCGGTGTGCTGTGATTTTTTTTTTTTACGTGTATGAGGAAATACCTAAGCAAGAGTCACACGTTTGGGGTTGCAAGCTCATTTAAATATCAAGAGCAGAGTCTCCTTGAGACAAAGTTTGCACTAAGCAGAGGACATCTTCCTGTAGAGCATGACGTGTGAATGACGGCTTTTATTTTACGTTGGGGAAATATCAATTTGAACATGCATTCTTAGAGGAGGCAAAGACAACATAAATAACTACTGCTCCAGAAGAGATGCCCATGTTTTCATGCCAAGACAGTCAGGCTGCTGACAGAGTTAAATTCACAGCAGGTTTCCTCAGTAACGGGAGATGTGTTCTTGTCTGTACTGTGCTGCTGCACATGGTTTGTGTGCATCAGTGATAAAAGTGTTTGCTAGTAAGTTTTCTGTCCGTCACGTAGGTACACAGAAGTGTCAACGACATGCAAGGTAGTTATCAACCTGAGCATCTTTGTTTGCTCAGCAGGCCGATGGTGTATGTCTTACTGTTTAGTCAGCATATGGAAGGAAATCAGAGCAGGAGCATATGCTTCGCTTACCACACGGTAGGTGTTGGACAGCAGAAATGTGTCCATTGCTAATTTATTTCAGGAACTATAATCCATGGTTTGACCATATTCTCACTAAGGTAAATGTATGATTGATGATTGAATGACACTTGATGGTGTGCCTACACCTGGTGACAACCAGAAAAGGTAAGCCATGATTTTTTGTGCTGTGAACTTGCATACTCTCTACTGGCCATCAGGTGGTGACTCCTTTGATTGTAAAAAGAAGTCTGATTGGATGGAAGTCTATGAAAAATGACTCTACTTCTACTTCCACTTGATATATTTTCTCAGTAAACATTGTAAACATGTATTTATGGTCTCAATCTCTAGTTTCAAGTCTTCTTCAATCCAGCATGATGTTTATTTAGTACATTATGGTCCATTTAGAGTCAAACAAACCAGAAAGCAGGGGATGATTTGGGGCAGGGCTACCTTGTGACTGACAGGTCACTACCACGCTACCAATGCAGTTTCTTACGCATGAACTTGAATTTCAGCATCCTTTTCATCTGTTTATTACCATTAAAATCACAGCCAAATATTTTATTTTGGGTTCATCCAGCATAAACACAATAGCTTTGTTTCAGTCACGTGATTGTGATGACGCGTTAAGGGGTTCGCAATTTCCAAATGGCTGTCCGGAAGTAAAAATGCCGACTACGTCTATGGAGGAAACCGTTCCAGAGAGTCCCTGTTGTAGGGATTTAGAGCCAGTTTCTAGAATACGATACAAACAATTAGTAAGTATATATGTTGGGCGTGACCCGTACCTCGTGAAGATGAGTGAGTTTTCTGGCCACCGTTCAAAAGACCCTATAATCATATTCTGGGTCATTATGAATTTAATTCACAATCACACTATCGATAAATAGAAATGCAAACAATGAATAAATAATGTGAACACATTCTGACACAGTAGAAATACAGAATGCAGGTTGTTATTAATGTGCATGTGTTTGTTAGACAAATACCAGGCTACAAAGAGAAATTCTACCAGTGATGATAACAGTGTGTCTTTATTTATATTAGTACAATGAACATGTATACGGATATAAACCCCATCAAAAGTCTCTACAGCTGTTAGATCAGCTGATCCAGCTGTGATCACAAGCAGATGTCTTTTCATGTGACGCTTCAGAGGAAATATCTGTAAAAACATATTTCCTGTTTCCTTTTGTCTCCCTGCATCTTCAGTGGGAAACATGCACAAATTTGCATTCCCTGTCAAACCTCGTGCCTACATTACACACAAACTCGATGGCAACAGTAGGCACAGAGATCTGAATGTGTTATGCTAGTAGTGGCTAATGTAGCCTTGAGCTGCTAGATTCAAGCAGAGAAAGGCAAGCAGCGAGAAACAGAAATCTGATGAGCTCACTTGTGTCTAGCTCCACAAGAACTCTTTTCATTTTCAAACTTCTTCACACCCAAACATCCCAATGTATTGGCTCCCATGCTGCTCCCTCTGGTACCACAAAAAGGCTTTATGCAACCTTTTTCCCCACATAATCAGTGGTACTCCCCAAGCCCTGTAAACAGACTTTGATATGTAAAACCAGTGAAGTTCCCCTTTATGCATAATATCCATGAAGACATTAAATAGTACAGCATCCCCTCAGAGTCTACATACTGGTGGTGGCCAGCAGGCGGTTCATGGAAACTCTCAGCTGGAGCTCCTGGATCGTCCTGGTGTAGCAGTTTGTATTCCTGAGGAGTGGGAGCAGTACAACTGTCGCCTCACTGCGAGAGGGTCCCGGGTTCGATTCCCGGTTCGGGTTCCTTCTGTGTGGAGTTTGCATGTTCTCTTTGTGTCAGCGTGGGTTCTCTCCGGGTTCTCCGGCTTCCTCCCACAGTCCAAAGTCATGCAGGATGGGCCTGGCTGTCTCTACATGTCAGCCCTGTGATAGACTGGTTACCTGTCTGTCTCTACATGTCTCCCTGTGATAGACTGGTTACCTGTCTGTCTCTACATGTCAGCCCTGTGATAGACTAGTTACCTGTCTGTCTCTACATGTCGGCCCTGGGATAGACTGGTTACCTGTCTGTCTCTACATGTCGGCCCTGTGATAGACTGGTTACCTGTCTGTCTCTACATGTCGGCCCTGTGATAGACTGGCTACCTGTCTGTCTCTACATGTCAGCCCTGTGATAGACTAGTTACCTGTCTGTCTCTACATGTCAAATAGACTGGTTACCTGTCTGTCTCTACATGTCAGCCCTGTGATAGACTGGAGACCTGTCCAGGGTGTACCCTGCCTTCGCCCAATGGTAAATGGAACTGCATTAATAGAGCACCTTTCTAGCTAACTAGCTACTCAAGGCACTTCACACTACATTCAGTCACTTTTACCCGTTCACACACATTCATGATTCACTGATGGCAGAGGAGCCGCCTGCACAGGGTCTAACTCATTCATACACATTCACACCCCGATTGGGGGAAATTAGGGGGTACAGTAAATTGCCCAATGATACTTCGGCATGCAGACTGGAGGAGCCGGGATTGGAACTGTCTATCTTCTGATTAGAGGGCATCTCTCGCGCTACCTTTGAGCCACAGCCGCAAAACAGGATGGAATGATCTGGCGTGGGACTGGAGTGAAGACTGGAGCTTATATGGAGAGGATGATGGGATGATTCGGGTCCGGTGTGTCCCGTCAGCTGACCAAACTCAGGAAGAAGGGAGAAAAAGAGAGAGAGATACACAGCGACAGTGTGAAAGTCCTGGGTGAAAGTCCTGTTTGTTTGACCTGTCCAATCTAAACTGCCACACCCCAAAGAGGAATTTGTCATTCTTTCATGGTCTAATCATGATGATAATGAGTTTACTTGACTAGTACAGATGTGAATGGTCAGTATCAGACCCCAATGGTCACTAACCAGGGGTCTGATCAAGGTTGCAGGGGAAGGACCTGAAACACAGAACAGACATGTACAAAGAAAATCCTTTAATAATGGAAAAATGGTTACAAGTCAGGAATCCAAAAAAACAAGCAGGAAATCCATACAGCGATGAAAGATGAACCAACAACCAAAGATGAAAAGACAAGACATACACAAGAAATAATCTGACAACAAGACACAGATGAAGGGAAGACTTGAGGGCAGGCTGAGAGCTGATGGGTGGAAGAAATAAAGGGAGTAGATCAGGGCAGACAAGACTAAAACAACACAGGTGATGCACAGAAAACAAGAGGCAAAACCACAAAAACAGGAAGTCAACAGGCAGGAAACTTTCAAAATAAAACAGAAAAAAAAAACATGACAGTGAAACCAGGATAGCTACGCAGCACAGGACTACAGACCCTGAACAACAATCACATTAGGTTTCTTGCTGAGGTCACCTTCTTATCTAACTTACAATAATGAACACACGTTTTGTCCTGAAACTAGCCATCAAACAAGTATTCACCGGGGGAAAATGTGCTGCTAACGGCAAGTGAGATGGAGAGGAAGATTTTGAATATTACTTCTTCAACGCCTTTCCTTCCTTTTGATAATAATTCAAAGAAGACACCTTAACCTGAAGTTGATTTGCATTTTTGCCTGTTTGTACAATATATATTTTTGGTCTGCTGATTGTGGCCCCTACTTTGAATTGAAAGTAATACTGTTCAGGTACCCGTGTCATGGTCTATGTTTTGAGTGGGCTGGGTGTGTCGCTGTACTTGTGTGTTTTTTCTGTCTGCTTGCAGAGGTGCACTGGAGGCTGGGCGGAGCCGGCGATCTCGGGAGGGAGCTCGCACACACACACCTGCAGCAGGTTAACAATCAGCGCCGGCTTAAAGACCTGGATCCTCACGCTGCCCGCTGCCAGATGATTACGTGATCCTCACGCGGTACATGGCTCAGTCGTCAGACCTACTCGAGACTAGTTACTAGAAACTCCTGTGCGTCTTGCTATTTCCGATTTACTAATTAGGTCTTCTCCCATCTTTAGTGTCCTCCCGCTCAGCTCTGGACTCAGCTCTGGACTCCGCACCTCCGCAGCACATCGCCAGACCAACGCACCTCCGAGCCGACACAGACACACTGCATCTCCGCCCACCGGCGGCCCCGACCGGACCGGTGCGTTCCTCTGAGCGCTTCGCCCCTCAGACTCAAGCCCTCCTAGACTCTCTTGGATTCCTCTGTGTTAAATAAAACACTTTTTCACCTTGCCCCAGTTGTCTGTCCGCTTTTGGGTTCCCCCGGTGTTTCTGAGCCATAACAGAATCATCTGGCCATAGTGATGGACCCAGCGGATCCGGCGTCTCTTGTGCAAGCCCTGAATGCGCAAGGAACCCTCGTGGGACGGCATGAACAAATGCTCCAACAGATTATGGAGGCCCTCAACGCACTCAATGCCAACGTTTCCCAGCTGGGCCAGCAGGTTACCGGGCTCGTCACACCACCCCCAGCCGCCTCCCCTGCCGCTGTGAGTAACCCCCCTGCGGCGGATCCAGCCCAATCTCCTTCG
This sequence comes from Eutrigla gurnardus, assembly GCF_963514095.1. Lineage (NCBI taxonomy): Eukaryota > Metazoa > Chordata > Actinopteri > Perciformes > Triglidae > Eutrigla > Eutrigla gurnardus. The sequence continues at coordinate 3,644,396 of NC_139926.1, forward strand.
CCCCCCCCCCCCAAGAGCCTTTTGTTCCGCCCCCAGAACACTACTCTGGCGACATAGGTTCTTGCAGTAGGTTTTTGTTACAGTGCTCGCATGTTTTTGACTTGCAGCCCAGGAGTTACGCTACTGATAAAACTCGTATAGCCTACACTATGAATCTCCTGAGAGGTAAGGCAGCACAGTGGGGAACTGCATTGTGGGAGGGGGAGTCTCCTGTTCTTGGCACGTATGCCTCTTTTGTTAATGAGCTGAGGAAGATATTTGATCACCCCCTTAAGGGTTCAGTGGCGGCGAGTAGGTTATTGTCTTTACGTCAGGGTTCTCAGTCTGCAGCCGAATACTCTATTGAGTTTCGGATTCTTGCAGCCGAGGCCGGCTGGAACGAGCCGGCGCTCGTGAGTTTGTTTAAACGTGGGCTTTCGGATAAACTTCAGGATGAGTTAGCTACCAGAGAGGAGCCAGACACCCTAGAGCGACTAATTTCCCTTGTGATTAGATTGGATAATCGTCTAAGAGAGAGACAGAGAGAGAGGGCCACCAGTAGTCGCAGTTGGAACAGCCCCACTCATAATCAGCCTCCTAATTCTCCGCCCAGACTCACTTCCACCTCCCGTCCTTCCGGTGTCCCCAGGGCTCCCCCTGCTGCACTGGAGGAGCCCATGCAGTTGGGGAGGTCTCGCCTGACTCCCGAGGAGCGCCAACGCCGGAGAAGTCTCCAATTATGCATCTACTGTGGCCAGCCCGGACACTTCCTCGCACAATGCCCGACTCTGCCAAAAGGTCCGGCTCACCACTGACAGTGGGCACCCTGGTGAGCCGAACATCTTCATGCCCCAGCCCTTTAGTCCGTATAGACCTCCCTGCATCCCTCCAGTTTTCGCTTGAATCTCTACCCGTGCATGTGTTTGTGGACTCTGGCGCAGATGACAACTTCATTGATGAATCTCTGGTGAAACAAACTCTCATCCCTGTCGAGCCCCTCGAGAGCCCCAGAACAGTAAACGCGCTGGACGGGCGTAAATTGGCCACTATCTCTCATCGCACCACTCCTATTACCCTGACTATTTCGGGCAACCATAGAGAAGATATTCGGCTGTTTGTTATTCCCTCTCCCTGCTCCCCGGTGATCCTGGGGCTCCCCTGGTTACGTCTTCACAACCCTCACATTGATTGGACAGCAGCTTCAATTTCCAGCTGGAGCCCGTTCTGCCACTCTCACTGCCTCCGCTCAGACGTCTCCACGGACAAGAGACAGACGGCGCCCCTTCCCAAACCCCCGGATCTGTCCCTGGTTCCCCCAGAATATCATGACTTGGCTCCGGTGTTTTGTAAAGAGCGAGCTCGATCCCTGCCACCCCATCGCCCTTACGACTGTGGCATCGATCTGCTCCCCGGCGCAACTTTTCCCTCCAGTCGTTTATACAACCTGTCTCGCCCTGAGAGGGAGGCGATGGAGGAATATATCAACAGTTCCAAGGCTTCGGGCCTCATTCGTTCCTCCTCGTCTCCTCTCGGGGCAGCTTCTTCTTCGTGGGAAAGAAGGACGGCACATTAAGACCATGTATAGACTGCCGGGGGTTGAACGATATTACTATTAAGAACAGATACCCACTACCCCTGATCGACCCCTCCTTCGAACCTCTCTGTCATGCTCGTGTGTTCTCCAAGCTGGACTTACGTAATGCCTACCATCTGGTTCGCACTAGAGAGGGCGATGAATGGAAGACCGCCTTTAAGACACCTTTGGGGCACTTTGAATATTGGGTCATGCCGTTCGGACTCTCAAATGCACCAGCCGTTTTCCAGGCTTTTATCAATGACATTCTGCGGGACATGCTTAACCACTTTGTTTTTGTCTATTTAGATGACATCCTGATTTTCTCGGAGAGCATGGAGACGCACGTTGAGCAGGTGAGGCTGGTACTCCAGCGGCTGCTGGATAACAAGCTGTTCGTCAAACCGGAAAAGTGCGAGTTTCACGTTCCCAGGGTTAGCTTTCTGGGATTTATCATCGCCCAGGGACAACTCCAACCCGACCCGGTCAAGATCCAGGCGGTGGAGAAATGGCCAGCTCCTGTAAACTGCAAGCAGCTGCAGAGATTTCTCGGCTTCGCCAACTTCTATCGGAGGTTCATCCGGGACTTCAGCAGGGTCGCTGCCCCGCTCCATCAGTTAACCTGCTCCGGCTCTCCCTTCACCTGGACTCCCTCCGCTGATGCAGCCTTCCTGAGACTTAAGACATTATTCACGCAGGCTCCCGTCCTGCTGCACCCCGACTCTGACCGCCAGTTCGTGGTGGAGGTGGACGCATCCGACTCCGGCGTGGGCGCTATTCTATCACAGCGGAGCGCAACGACCAACAAGCTTCACCCCTGTGCCTACTTCTCCCGACGGCTCTCCACGGCGGAGAGAAACTATGATGTGGGCAATCGAGAACTGTTGGCAGTGGTCCTGGCGTTACAGGAGTGGCGACACTGGCTGGAGGGTACCCAAGAGCCGTTTCTCATTTGGACTGATCATAAAAATCTCGAGTATCTACGCTCTGCTCGAAGGTTAAATTCCCGCCAGGCCCGATGGTCCCTTTTCCTGAGTCGTTTCAATTACACCCTCTCCTTCCGCCCCGGGTCCAAGAATGGGAAGCCGGACGCACTCTCGCGCCTCTACTCTTGTGACGCTCACTCCGCTGACCCCGAATTCATCGTGCCTCCGCTCCAGATCGTTGGCGCCGCCACATGGGAAATTGAGACGATTGTGCGAGCGGCTCAACGTGACCATCCTGATCCGGGCACTGGGCCCCCTAATCGCCTCTTTGTACCAGAGGAGGTTCAGTCTCAGGTGCTTCAGTGGGGGCACTCGTCCAGGCTCAGCTGTCATCCTGGGGCCCAATGTACACTACTGTTTTTCCGGCAATATTTCTGGTGGCTGAGACAAGCGAGAGATGTGAGCGAGTTTGTGGCGGCCTGTGTGGTGTGCGCGAGGAGTAAGGCTTTGCATCGTCCACCTGCGGGGCTCCTTCAGCCTCTCCCTGTCCCCAGTCGCCCTTGGTCTCACATCGCTGTGGATTTTGTGACCGGACTTCCCCCCTCTAACGGTCACACAGCCATCCTCAATATTGTGGACCGTTTTTCGAAGATGGTCCACTACGTGCCTCTTGCCAAACTCCCTTCCGCCTCTGAAACCGGGGAATTACTGGCACTGCATGTATTCAGGCTCCACGGGCTGCCCACAGACATTGTTTCCGACCGTGGCCCCCAGTTTACGTCCCGGGTCTGGCAAGCTTTCTGTAAAGCTTTCGACATCACCTGCAGCCTGACATCTGGATATCATCCCCAGTCGAATGGACAGACGGAGAGAGCGAACCAGGACCTGGAGACTGCCCTTCGCTGTGTCACGGCTCGCAACCCATCCTCCTGGTCCTCCTTCCTCACATGGGTGGAGTACTCTCACAACTCGCTTTCCAGTGCGGCTACAGGGATGACTCCGTTCATGGCTGCTTACGGCTACCAGCCGCCCCTCCTCTCTTCACAGGAACGTGACGTCGCGGTCCCCTCTGTCCGGGCTCACGTCGTCCGCTGTACGGAGGTGTGGAGGGAGGCCCGTGAGTCCATTACGCGCGCTACCAGGCGCAGCCGGCGCCTAGCGGATCGCCACCGCGTCCCCGCTCCGACCTATTTACCTGGACAGAAGGTGTGGCTTTCTTCCCGCGACCTTCCTCTGCAGGTGGAGTCCCGAAAGCTGGCTCCACGCTTCGTGGGCCCTTATCAAGTGGTGAGGATGATCAATCCGTCCGCTGTGCGTTTGAAGCTGCCCGCGTCCCTACCCGTGCACCCCACTTTTCATGTGTCGCAGCTCAAACCTGTGTCCTCCAGCGTCCTCAGCCCTCCGGCCGAACCCCCGCCGCCCACCCGGCTCATTGACAACGACCCTGGACGTGCGTCGCCGGGGTCGCGGTTTCCAGTTCCTGGTGGACTGGGAGGGTTACGGTCCCGAGGAACGCTCGTGGGTCTCCCGGGCCCTTATCCTGGATCCCACTCTCCTGCGGGACTTCTACCGGGAGTTGCCCCACAAGCCGGGTAGGGCGCCGGGAGGCGCCCGTTGAGGGGGGGGTACTGTCATGGTCTATGTTTTGAGTGGGCTGGGTGTGTCGCTGTACTTGTGTGTTTTTTCTGTCTGCTTGCAGAGGTGCACTGGAGGCTGGTCGGAGCCGGCGATCTCGGGAGGGAGCTCGCACACACACACCTGCAGCAGGTTAACAATCAGCGCCGGCTTAAAGACCTGGATCCTCACGCTGCCAGATGATTACGTGATCCTCACGCGGTACATGGCTCAGTCGTCAGACCTACTCGAGACTAGTTACTAGAAACTCCTGTGCGTCTTGCTATTTCCGATTTACTAATTAGGTCTTCTCCCGTCTTTAGTGTCCTCCCGCTCCGCTCTGGACTCAGCTCTGGACTCCGCACCTCTGCAGCACATCGCCAGACCAACGCACCTCCGAGCCGACACAGACACACTGCATCTCCGCTCACCGGCGGCCCCGACCGGACCGGTGCGTCTCCGAGCAGCCGCGGGCACGCAGCACCTCCATTCACCTGCGGCCCGTCTCCAGCGCTGCGTTCCTCTGAGCGCTTCGCCCCTCAGACTCAAGCCCTCCTAGACTCTCTTGGACTCCTCTGTGTTAAATAAAACACTTTTTCACCTTGCCCCAGTTGTCTGTCCGCTTTTGGGTTCCCCCGGTGTTTCTGAGCCATAACAACCCGTCTATGTTGATGGAGACAGTCAGTCAGATCTAGCATTATCATTATACTGTACCTGGAATGAAGGACTGATGGCAAGTGTGGGACGAGAGGAAAATTTCTGATATTTCTTTTTAAACACATTTCCTTCCTTTTACTAATCATTTCAAAAAACATTTACATACACATTTAATATACATATACATTTAAAACATGTTGACATTGATTCTCTCCGGGCTCTCCGGCTTCCTCCCACAGTCCAAAGACATGCAGGACTGTGCAAAATAAGGTGTTTTCTACAAACTTCTAGGGAATAATTTTTTAATTTTTTTAATTTTATTCTTTCAGATACCAGCGTAAATGGCAGTTGTGAAACCATCATTTCACCACCTGTCTCCTGATCCAATACTGGATCTAATTTAGCTTTCTTATTATAACATTTTCTACCCAGAGGTTGCATGGATAAAGACTGCTGCCATGGTAACGCAGTGCCAGTGGCTATTCGGTCTCCAGATGTCTTTGAAATGGACTGTGTGCATCCGCTTCAAACAGCACATCACATGGTGAGCCCTCTGAAGTATCCCTGGTCTTACTTCATCCTTTCATCTCAGGCTAAATAAGCCGTTCCTTTTACCAAAGCGGAGGAGGAGAAGAGGTGGAAAATAATACTCTGGTGCTGGACATTCGCATCATTACAATCGCAGAAGGAACTATTTGAAATGGGCTTCAATGTATTTTTCTTTGATTGCCTCATGAATTCCCTCTTACAGGTCGAGGCATTGCTGAAGGCTGACGCTAAGAGTCCATGTCCAAATAAATCAGGGCTTTTAATTGCTAAATAGAAGTGTGTCCTTTAGTCGACTATTTCACTCTCAGACAGGCCTTTGGGACTGAGATGGCAGAGGGCAGCTCATCCAGAATGAGCATATAAATTGCAAAGCACATTACAAGCGGTCCGCCTCATTTGACTTTCAGCTTTGTACATGGCTCACAGGTTATGGTAATGGTGATGGACGCCTGGGCCTCGCTGAACATTCGCAGCCCTGCATTCATAATGGAAGCCACGTACAGTCAGCATCCAGGGCGCTTCGGAAAGGCGAGCTAGTTATTTCACCTTCCTCTTAAGGCGCTGCCTCACAGGCGTCTTTCTGTCATTACGTCTGGGCCTTCAGAGAAGTTCTCAGGCTTCTTCCCCACCTGTGTCTGATGCATAGGCTTTTAAATTGAAAACCACAGCGAGGAAGGATGCCTTATTATCAGCCGCCAGCTGGCTCCACCGAGTGCCCACTTCACCTCGTAACACAGGCCTCATTCAGGTACAAATGTCCTGTAATGTGCCCCCCCACACACACAACACACATGCACACACACACACACACACCATCTGCTCTCAATTATGCGGATTTGTATCTTTTTAACAAGGAGGCTTAACCGGTAGTTTGACTCACATGCATGGATAAGAAGAGCAGAGGAAATGAGAGTGTGTGTGTGTATTTGTCTGTTTGTGTGTGCACGTGTGTGTGTGTGTGTGTGTGTGTCTGTTTGTGAGTGCACGTGTGTGTGTGAAAAACAGGGAAGACAGAAAAAGAAGTCATTCTATAGGAAATCAGTCTTTTGAAGAAATGCCGCTGGTTTCGACAGGTCAACATGGAAGCCAGGAAACTAGAGGAAAACATATGACTCATTAGGTGGTAAACCTGAGTCTGACAAATGATAGAAGCTGACTCAGTGTCACATTTTTCTATTTATAAATCAGTGCACAGATGCCGTGTGATGAAAAGTTCCTCCGGTGTTCTGAAGCTGTAACACTGCATTCACTGGGCAGAGCAATTCATCATTTCATAATGTTTTAAATGCACTCTACGATGAATACTTTTTGTACCTATGACTTGAAAATGCACCACATGCCACACATTAACATTAAATAAGAGATGAGGAGAAATGGTTGTCTTCTTTTTTAACCCAGTGGATTTTTTTTTTTTTTTTTGGAGTGGGTGGAAGATGTTAAACACAGCAAATGTAAAATGCTTTCATGACTTCAAGACTTGAAACTAGAGATTGAGACCATAAACTCATGTTTACAATGTTTACTGAGATAATACATCAAGAGAGAAGTATCGTCATTTTCTTATAGACTTCTATACAATCAGACTTCTTTTTGCAACAAGAGGAGTCGCCCCCTGATGGCCAGTAGAGTTCAGAACTGGAGATTACTTCTGAGCACCAAGATTTAACATTTGTGTCAACATCTGATGTTAGAGGTTTACTTTTGTTGCCAGGTCAAATCTGAAAACAGTACAGCCACACCGTCCTGATGAAGCAGATTTGATGGTGTTTTTTTTTATTTTTTTTTTTTTTTTACATGTAAGTACATAATAACTGAGGTTTACTTTGTTGATTTTTTTACTAACTAACATGTAATGTCATAGAGAAATACTTAACATTTTAAACAAGGGACTTTAAACATGAATACAGAGATTTTCTGTTGGGATTCATCGACAATCATTTCAGCTCTTGCTGTGTCCCGCCCCTCAAACGCAGGCTGGCCCATTATAATGTAGCATCCGACAAACATACAACTCTGCTAATAGACTCAAACCATCAATGTTCTTCTTTTTCAGGCTGGTTTTGTGGATCTCAAGCTAGTTATGGTCACATGATGAGTCACAGTGATGCTCGTTACCTTGAAAGGTTGAGAGGAGACTTTTGCTACTGAAGGTTTACTGAATAAACATACTGCTTTTGCTTGTTAAGGACTGTCACAGTTAGGGTTGGGCGGTATGACGGTATTATACCTTGTGACGGTATAAAAGTGTCTACCGGTAGAGATTTTGCAATACCGTTTATACCGGAGAAAGCGCAGATGTCTGCGGCATCGCTCTGAGTCACTGTAATTACACCGCCTCGACACACGGGGCACTGCCGGCATTGCCGCAGACTGCTTGCGTGGTTGCATGAGCACGACAAAGAAGAAACAGCTTTACCTGAGTAATAACAATCATGGCGGAGGCGGAGAGTGAACGTCACAAGGAAACGGAGGCAGCGCGACCCACCCATGACGAAGAGGAGGAACTCGTTCCGAAAAAGGGCACTATGTTTGTTGTGTGGAACTTTTTAGGATTTATAAAATCCGACAACGAACAAAAAGCGATACTCTGCAAAGAGTGTGGCACGACTGTTGCTGCTGCAGGTGGAAACACCGGTAACCTCTTCCACCACTTAAAGTTAAAACATGCAAAGCAGTATTATGAGTCTTTCGCCAAAGGCACCCCGTATGACAATAAATCACATCGATGGAGGGAGACAACGGAGGCCATCACGACGCACACTCTCATTTGTTATTTTTATTTCTTATTAAGATGGAGCTCTGTGTTTACATTTGCACACACACTCTATAGCTTAAGTTAAAGCTGGAGTTCAAAAGTTTACCAGACATTTGCACAGTCTTTGTGGCTTATCATTTATTATATTATACTTTCTTTAAAATAATGTTATGCTGCTGTGAGCAAATAAAAATAAAAGAGGAAAATGATCAAATGCGACAGTATGGTTATTTTTAAGCCATTAATTGAATTTACAGGGGGGAAAAAAAAAAAAAAACATACTGTGATATATACCGTTACCGTGATATGAAATTATTCATACCGTGATATAAGATTTTGCTCATACCGCCCAACCCTAGTCACAGTGAATAAAGACCTCACCGGCTTGACAGGAAAAGTGTTGTTCCTGAATGTTATCGTCTTGTATCTGTCACGCCTGAGCTCAGACAGGAGAACCCAAATGCAAGACCAGGAGTCAGATAGTCCGTTAACAAAAAGATTTAATAATGTTCACCAAAAAAACACAGAAGGGCTAACAGCAGTCAGGGAATCCAGAATCCACAAAGACAGGCGAGGGGCAGACGTGAGGCAGGTAACCAGACAGGCAGGGTCGAGCACGGGAAGGCAGTCCAAAGGCAAAGGTACCGACAGGGGAAGGCTAGGCTCGGAAAACAGACAGGCAGGATAATCCACAGGTAGGCAGGCAGGAAAAAATGCTGGTAAGTATCTCTCAAGGAACGAATACGAACTGGCAAACAGAGGGGAGCACATGACTTAAGTAACAAAGGGAGCTAACGAGACAAAGGTGCAACACATTAGGGCGGGGCAAGGTAATCACATGAACGGGGAAGGAATTGACAGGCCAATCACAAACATACTACTGCCTGGGGGCTGGTGTGACAGTATCTGGATCGCCAGGTGATGCATATATCCAGATCATAGATGATGAATGGACATTTTAAAAAAAAATCTCCATAAACTGTTATAAGAAACAGTGTCATAGCAAATAGATTCGTGGAAACAGCTCGGTGAGCTCTCTGAACCAATGCGACTGCTTACGTATTTAATAGACTCAACTTGTAATAAAAAGGATAAATGCAACTGAAAGTGTTCTTCAATTGAATTCCACTTTGGTAAAAGAGCAAAATAGCATACCATAAGATTTCTTTTTTATTGCAAAGCCAATAAAAGCTCACAGATAGTGAGTAAGTAGGAGGCAGTAAAGTGTGCTGTCTTTTGTATCTCCTAATTGTCCATATGCTCTGTGTGCATCCAAGCAGCTGCCATGTGGTTGGTTTTCTTTGACGACCACTAAGAAGAACATGGATGGTTATTAAGAGGTCTTTCCTCCTTAACTTTCTTTATAGAGCACAATGCAACTACAGTACTATCATTTGCACACATGCTTATGCGCCCTCATTTAAATTTGATTGATTTTTATGCATACTTCCTTTTAGCTTTAGTCTAATTGAATTTACTCGTTAACAAGTATGAATATATACCTCTTCCATTAAAATGCTGCTGCAACATGATTAAGTAAATATGTGAACAAGAGCACATTAAGACTGCTCACTAATGGGTAGAGAGAATTACAAGTGTAGAAATAGCTGGGTATACTTGCAGTCCTATTCATTTTGATAAAGACTATCTTATTATGGGACTCTTACAGCATACACATAAGGACGGTGTTGGGTGGAGAATATCAGATGTGGAGCCGTCTGAAAATGATTATAGTCACATAGAATCATCATTGACAGTGTGGTGGTTGTGATCACAGGAAATAAACAATGTCTCAAATCAAAGCTTTTGCAGAATGGATGGACACGACGAGACTTAAATTAAAAGCTATGAGATTCATGTCTGTGCCGTTATAATGATCCCACATCTTGATTGAGCTGCTGACCGTGAGATGTCAACATCCATAAAGCATCCAGATGTGCTGAAAAAAGCAGGTGATGCACACACAGGAAATCTTCAATTAATAGAAAAGCAATGCTAACAAAGGCTGTGAATTTGAACGAGTATACTCTTGTCTGTTACTTAATGATGTCTAGCTTTGCACTAATTGTCAGAGACCCCAGCAGTCAAACATTTTTTTAAATAGAATGGATTTGTATGGTCTTTATGTTTTTGACTGGTGTTGCTGTAAATTTGTTCACACATAGCCCATGGAATATTTCCTTATTTGGTGCTCGATATTTTTTACAAAAATGTATCAAATGACAATGCAGATAAATATTATCTGCTTCCAGAGCTTTCGAGTTTCAGCTCATTGTTAACTCTGTTTTGTTTTACTCTTATGGCTCTCATGGAGTCATTTTCAGCAGTACAATAAGTCGATGTTGACTTGGGTTCACACATGAACAGGGATCTACTGGGTGAAAGTCCAACCTCAACACCCACCCTCAGACGTTAGATTAGTTGTTGCAGTTTTAAGGTATTTTCTTCATCTATATACTCTCAAGAAGTTGGAGTGCTATGTATCCGAGGCAAATTTACAAGAGATATTAAAGTTAATTCAATTAAATAAAAAAAGATGAAAAAATGAAGAAGCCTCAAGGAGGAGAAGGGATCCATCTGCCAGGATGGACAGGAGTGCAATAGATAGATGTGTACACAATAAACAACACATTTTCCAAGTTGAAGTCCGTGAACCTAAAAATTTAGGGATTAAAGTCAATGTCAACAAAGCATGAGGAGTATTTGTATTTCACATCCCAAGAAGTAGAGCAATGACTTGGCAATGGAGACACAAATTGCTTCTCAACAAAGGGTTGATGAAATCAAACTACAGGTTTGTGTATAATAATTCTAAAACAGCTTATTGTGAAGAAACATTTCAAATTTGCTCACTGAATCTACAGGATATCAGAAAGACTTCAAGCTTTGTTTAAGCCGCACGGCTGTAGTGGCTTCTCGACCTTTGACCTAAACTGATGCCAGTCAGCAGAGCTTGTTGCTCAAACGTGCTCAGATAAGATGGCTGTCAGAAAGGCAGCCGTGACAAGACAAATACCTCCTCACCACCTCACCCATCTGCCCCAAGTTCTATTCCCATTAAGACAAACTGCTGCATTGATATACTGTATTTCTGAAATATTTGTTTCTAAACGCAATTGCGGTGTAGCGACTCTGCTGTAGGTGGTGAGCTAACTGCTAACTCACTAGCCAGTTGGGCTAGCGCTAGCCAACCACAATAAATGTGAATGATGAAGCACAGCTACGATGACCAGATATACCGGTTTGTTGGGGATTGTCAAGCTGGTTTTCCCAAGTCCAGACAAATCTGGTAAAATACTAAAAATCGTCCTGGTTAAATACCAACAATGACATGTCACAGACTGATTCAACACTGACTAAGACTGATGTGGGTCAATCAATCAATGTGTCGTTTTCCAAGGCTGTTTGGAAAACACTTGGATACGTAGCTTGCGGCTCTGTCTGACAGGACCTGTCAATACGCTAACTGTTATGTGATGAGAAAGTCTTTTCTAAGGAGCTCCAGGAGGCTTGATCCTTACTTCCTAAAGAACCCTGCGACGGAAATGCTGTTTCCTGCTTACAATGCAAGAGTACATGTCCGGTCATCCATGCCTATAAGATCATAAGACAGCCAGATTGCAGTATACAATAACACGTCTATGGTGTGAACTTGCAGTCAACTCAGGGGTCTTATAATTAGTTCAGTTTAAGGACAGCTAACAAGCTAAGTTACAATAGCTTCCTGAAGCTCTCTGTCCTCTGCTATTGCTCTTGCTAACAACACACATTCATTTGCACTAATCATAGTGATTCCATTGCAATGGATTGACATTTAAAAACGGGTGTGACCGGGCCTTTAGCCCAGTGACCCTCCTTTTAAATGACACAAGGGCAATGAGTTTTATTCATCTATGGTCAAGAATTTCCCAACAGCAGACTTTCATGTCTTTTTCAACTGATGGCTCTAGCAGTGGTGGATCTGACCACGAGTGGGACACTTGCCTTGAAGCCAGAGCATGACTCCTTTATTCTTTCCATGAAGTGTGTGTGTGTGTGTGTGTGCGCGCACATGATACACGTCACATGATACACGTCACATTAGAACAAAGCCTATTGTGAGGAGTGAAGTGATGATTAAAAGTCAAAACACTTTCACTGGAGAGTGGATCAAGTCTGTTTTCCCTAAGTATTAGAAAGGCCTACAATGGCAGTGCTTACATCGAGATGCAGGATCAATCGTGCAGAGCTGCAGGCTCCAACGTGAAGCTTCCTGCATGTTAATGTCATTTGCAATGGAGTCAGGCCTTCAGACACCTCTCACTCATCACAGCGTATCATATGAAGGCACTCTTGTGCTCATAGGCTGATTGATTGGAATATTTATGCTTTCCAGTTCATTTTTTTATTTCTTTTTTTTTTTGCACTTCAAATCTCACCTTCAACTCTCTCTACAAATAATGATAGCCTGCTGGGACTGTTTTAGCTCCCCAACAACAACATCACACACACTCAGACTCCTTGACAAATCAACACAACCTCTCCAAGCACAAAGAAATGGCGGCTATAATGTATTCCCCCAGCACCCCTCCCTGTCTGGCCTCGTGGAGTGGCAGTAATCTATCCATCACACATCTATCTAATTGTGCTTGAGTGTTTGGGAGAAAGCTGTCACAATCTTGGTCTCTGTGGGATGTCATCTGGGCATCAATAACACACACGCCAATGGCGCCGCTGATGCGCATTCAGCCGTAAAAGCAAGCGGACCAGAGGAGGTGGTCTGGTCTGTCTTCGTGCAGTGTGGTGAACCCTACTGCTTTGACACGGAGGCTGAAGGAGGAATTCAATCTAAATGATCAGCCGCTTTATTGCCCTGATTGCCACCGACGACGTTGAAGTCTGAGGAAAATGTGACATGTTGCTGAATACGTGAGGACAGCGCTGGCTTCTTATATCCCTGAGGGGCTGGAGTCATAAGGACATTATTACAGAACAAATGGGGTGCTTATAAGGTGTGTGTTTGTCTGTGTGTGTTTGTTTATGTGTGTGTGTGTGTGTGAGGTAATTTTCTTGGCACTAATGAAATTGAAAAATGATGCATGGAAACAAGCCCACCTTGTTATGTATGGTGCACAAAGAGTTGATGAAAAGTGTGTACCTTGGATATGCATAGATGATTTAGACATGAAGCACCACATGGGATCTTTAACTGTGATGAAGACAAAACGAGGACACATAATTGCAAGAACGCACATTCTTCTTCTGCTACTTTGTATTATCTTAGTCGACTGTAGACCAGATATTCAAACATAACATGACATTTCCCTTTAATGCTCATGTGTGTTCAACTATTTTTCACACTTGTCTGTCTCTACATATCGGCCCTGTGATAGACTGGTTACCTGTCTGTCTCTACACGTCAGCCCTGTGATAGACTGGTTACCTGTCTGTCTCCACATGTCAGCCCTGTGATAGACTGGTTACCTGTCTGTCTCTACATGTCGGCCCTGTGATAGACTGGTTACCTGTCTGTCTCTACATGTCTCCCTGTGATAGACTGGTTACCTGTCTGTCTCTACATGTCTCCCTGTGATAGACTGGTTACCTGTCTGTCTCTACATGTCGGCCCAGTGATAGACTGGTTACCTGTCTGTCTCTACGTGTCGGCCCTGTGATAGACTGGTTACCTGTCTGTCTCTACATGTCAGCCCTGCGATAGACTGGTTACCTGTCTGTCTCTACATGTCGGCCCTGTGATAGACTGTATTTACCTGTCCAGTGTGTACCCTGCCTTCCAGCCCCCCGGGACCCTGAATACAGGATAAGCGGTAGACGATGGATGGATGTCCAGATACTGTATTTCGAGGATGTTGCATAATTGCATAATAACTGGAATTTAAATGAATGGTCTGAGGACTGCTTGCCTGCTTACGATGCTGTTATATTGATGACTTTTCTGTGGAGCAGGTGTGATTAAGAAGTTAAATAATCACAAGAATTCACACCATTGATCACTAGGGATCACGCTCACAGAGGAACTGAATCATATTCTGGTCCTGTACTCAACAGAAGCTAAATTAAATCTTAATGTCCTGACATGGACTTTCATGAGTGCACACACACAGAACAGGTTGACAGGTTGCACACATAGATATGATATTGAGTTGTACTGTAATGTCTGAATTGCTTTTCAGGGAAAGAAGTTATTGCCTTTTCTGCAACCCCCCACTGAGATCCGAAGTGATACTTCAGAGAGAAGCTGTGTGGAAAGAAAAGGGGAGGGAAAAAAGGAAAAGAACAGACACGTCCAACACCTAAACGTCTCTGCAGCCTCACTTTCACCCTCACTGCCACTCCCCTCCATTCTATCAGAAACAAACCGAACAAGAAGCAATTTCAAATGTAATTCTGCAACAACACCAATGAACCTTGACTTTATTCCTCAAAGACACAACAGCGTGTATCCTGCAGCCAGACGAAGACTCTGTGGTTGTATTATGTCAAACTTACACCAAATGTTGTGCTGACTTTGTGTTCCTAAATATAAAACTCGTGGTAAATAGATAGCTTTTGGTGACTTTTTCCCATGTGCTTTTTTTTTTTTTTCCGGTTGACCTTCTTGTTTCCAGACGAATACAGTTCAACTGCAGTATATTATGCAGCTTCAGTGTAATTGACAGAAGCTGCTGTATGAGCGCCAAGGTATTTAGGCTGAATCATCTAAAGTGTAAACATCAGAAACCCTTAAATCTATGGAAGTAAAGACTCATGGTTCAATACAACCCAGGAATCTATCAACGCCCTGTTTCCAGCGACGACGTATTTGCCAAAGTGAAAACAGTTTTGTTGCTTTATTTCTCTCCTTTCCTCACTGGTTTCAAGTGGATGGGGCTCAGTTGGAAAACGTGGTGTCACTTACTGCAGTGTACCAATCAGTGTTTGATTGTGGGGCTGTTTGCATGTACTGCCTGGGAGACGCCGATGTCAATCAAACCACGGAAACACTGTCCTGAAGAAGTTTACAAATGATGCTGAAATCTCAGTTTCGTCTGGTGTTTCTACAGAATGACCTGTATTGAGTTTGGTTTGATTGAGCTTCCAATCAGTCTCTGCTGGGGACCAAACAACCAGACCAAGACCCACATTTTCAAGAGGGATTTGTTTGTGGAGTGAATGAAAAGTGGACCAACCACAATAATGTGTGAGACTAGAATATGTGAAGCATGAAACATTGGTCAGATATGCATGATCCATCTACTGATACATTTTCAGGTCTTTTTTTTTTTTTCAAAACTGATAAATGTAATACTTGACAGATAATGTAATACATATGTTCATTTTCAGTTTACACTTTGTGTTTTAATAATCTAAGAATATACACATTTGTAACAACAGAATGACTATTGGGTTAAATTGCAGACCTTGAGTTACAGCCATGTGCATATGTGCAAATACTCAGGGGCATGGAACTACATCCTGGTGCTACTGAGTGGGTGATGGGCTTCTGAGCAGCACTGGAGACCCCAGGTAACTCGTCCCTAAACGTGTTAATATAGATATCATTATCATATATCATTAGATCAGTCAGGATATTTTACTACATTATTGGTGATTGGGTATTGGGTTTTATTACATTTTCGATTATGTTACATTTTCAGGAAGTATTTCATTATAGGCTGATGATAACTCTCACTTCATGTTTTTGTTTCTCTTTGTATATCTGTTATTTTGATAGAATCAGTGGGTGACAGAGTTTTTATTTCTCCAGTCACCTTTTTGAACCCACTAGTTGACCTATATTTGTGTCAGTTTCCCAACCTGATACCCCTGTCCTTCAGGCTTTTATTTCCTGGAATGTAACAAACTGTTGACTGTAAATAATGTTCATTATGACTATTTATATGTAAAGGTTTTTTTTTTTTTATGACCAAGATCTGTGAACTCACAAGGAACTCAGCATTGCACATTTGTGTCAGTATGCATCTTCTCATCGCGTGAATAGCTGAGCACTTCCAGCGAATACTGGGCTAATGTTTACTGCTGAACATAAATGGATTTAATAAGTATTATTTTTAGCTATAAGTTGTGCTGCTGCTGACGATGCCGCTCAATAAGGGCCGTTGTTCATGCTGTTAGCACAGTCGTCTGAGGGCATCAGAACGAGCACAAATGGTCACATTCAAAACTGGACACGGACAATGCAATTTCCTATTGTTACAGTCATTGTGTTGCTGTCCATGTCCTCATGTTGCTCTCCTGCACCCCTCGGCGGGGCATAACGGGTGATACTCACTATGACTTTAACACCCAAAAACTCCACTCATCTGCTTAATCGGTGTGGTTCAATCACATGCGAGGGACCAAACAACCCACCAAATGTCATCAGATTCTGGTTTAAATGTTGCTCGATCGTGACATCTGAGCCCCGCCCACTTTAAACCGGTGAGATAAGCAAAGGGCAAAAAAGTCATCTCGAACATGAAATAACCAAACCTTTTCTAACTTTGGCAGAAAATGGTGTTTTCATGTGGGATCCCTTCATTTATAAGAAGAAGCCGACCGAGAAAATAAGTTCTCGGGACCTTCGGTGAATTGCTGAAGCCTAATCTAACAGTGGCAGAGCACATCTAGATCCCTAAATCTGATCCCTCCCAGAAACTCTTTAGCAAGGACCCTGCTCTCATGGGATTTGTCACTTTCAAAAAAAGGGCAGGCGTTTAAACCTGACAAAACATTTAAAGTCCTGAAACTCTCCTCTAAGCAGTGTGTAATTGGACTGTGGTTGTATTTTTTTAGATTTCTATGCAAACACGCTGCTCTGAGCTTCACTCGAATCTCAATGACTCACCTTGAGAGTGCCGTAGGTGCTCTTCTCCAACCTAATTCTCTGTGTGAACAGCAGCAGCAGATAAAGGAAGGATGTTCAGAATAAAGAGTGAGACCATCGTCTCTCTCACTCTGCTGTTTTCTTCTTGTCTTCTCTCACTCAGACAGCCTGTCTGTCTTTCATCCTCTCTGACAGCGGTGTCATTGCTTGGATCCCCTGACATTGACTATGTTTACGTGCACATCCATATTCCATTATTTAGAATATGACAATATTTCAAAAAATGCAGGTCATGTTAACAGCATAGGCTATTCCTTTTGTATATTCTAAATTATAAATTCTTCTAAATGTGTGAACAGGGACTATGTTCACATACATTGCTACTAATCTGTTTACACGGCTGTTGAATATAAATATTCCACTGATATTCTAGTTTGTATTCCAATTCACGTTAAGTTAATTATCTTCGTCTCTATTCTTACCAGCATCAGCTGGTCCAGTTGGGAAGCTCGCCACCACGTCAACGCCGTTCTCTGTGGCGTTTGATGGGTTGACGCGCTAACATACCGTTTATCACATCAAAATGCACAGCCCCCAAAAACACTGGAAAAGACTGATATCACAGAATGAAAATGTTAAACAGATGTACTCTTGACATTTTTCCTTTTTTTGCTGAAGTTGTCTATTTGTTTTTCTGGGATGGATATTGATGTTTTTACAGGTTGAGGTCTGTTAAAATACAGAAACGTGGCGAAGATAGAATATCTCCATTCCTGTGAAACCTACGATTACCCTCATGGGACATGGTTGCAGTGTACGGACATATATAATGCAGGTACGCACCTGTACAGAAAAAATTTATTTAGCTTGTCGAGTCATAAATAGAGAATATTTATGATGCTTTCTGTGTGTGTCAGGTAAAAAGAAAATGCTGCTCTGCTAAAAGACAGAATGAAATGATTAAATTCAACCTGAGCTCTGGAGGCCTTTGGCTGAACAGCGAAATATTTATCACAAACCGTAATAGCTGGACACATATCATTTACAATAAAATATATTGAGCCTTCACTCCACTTTTGGCAAGTCCGTGTTGAGATTTGGTTTAGTGGTTATGGAATCTAAAATGCTTATGACAGCAGAAGTGCCACTGTCGGCGTGTTACTTTACATGAGAAAAGGAGGAGCTGACAAGGAGACATCATTTTGTGTGTTTGTGTGCAAACGTGTGTTCACGTGTGAGTCGGCACGTCTGGAAGTCTATTAAAAGTCCATTTTCTTTGCATTTCTTTTGCATTCTCTACATTGCTGTAAGACACAGTAGTATTTGTAAACGGGAGGGCTCGCACCTTTTCTTCTCTTGTGGTGTTTTGTCAGTCGTGGACCATCCACAGCAGATCTGAAGCCCCTCCACAGCCAGACGTCCTCTCTGTCCCCCTGGACGACTGAACAACCTGCTGTGAGAGTCGGCGTGGCTCTCTGGGTGATGAATATGAACTCAACTTGACATCTCGGCTATCTGTGTACGCAGGCCTTTCACTCAGACACAGACACATTTTAAAGCACCTGGGAAAACTGCAGCATAGTGGCCTGATTCAGTATTCCAATCATAACGTGGGTGAAATGTGAACATGAACTCCCTACAATGTCAGTTGCTCTAATTTTCTAATACTGATGCAGGTTCAGGGTGTAAAAAGTTGTGTAAATATAGAGCAGCGCAGGCAATAGAGTTGGAGACCCTGAGAGCGAGTGGATCCTCCAACTATGCGATGGTGAAGAATGGCCTTTGCCACCAATTCAGATTGCCACCTCTGAAATACACCTGTGTTCATATAAGAACTTACGTTAAATTAAAAATGGTGCTATTTGCTATTCAAACTCATCTGTTTTTTTTGTTTTTTTGGTCATATAATATAAGTAGCGATCTTTCATAAAAGTTTATACCTCTATGAATAAATAGGACACGATAAACAGACACTGATGTAAGAGAAAAAAGAATACTTTCCAACTTTTTAATTACATTTTTTTCTTTGTTTTTTGCATCATCTGTCAAGACTGGAGTGATTGGAGTCAGTTAAAAGGCCAGTGTGTGTTGGAATCAGATGCCGAGGGGAGCTGACCAAGTTAGGAGTGAGTAGCAGCAGCTAACGGAGCCTGGAGCCGCGAGCCTCAAGCAAAGATGAACACTGGCATACTGGGCTCTGCTAAACGCATTTCTTTCAAATGTTTCAACTCCACACTCCCAGATCTTTTTTTTTTTTTTTGCATTTTCAAACTTCAAAGTCAATCTATCAGACTTCACACAGCTCCCTCTGGAGCCACAAAATATTTTATACGTTTCCCCCCACACAGTACAGTTGTACTCCTTCAGACCTGTAAACACACTTGGATGTGTTAAATCCGTGGATATCTTTCTATAACATTACATATTTATGAATAAATAAGCAGCAGTCTAAGGGAAAGCTAGACGTTCCTAAATATAATTTATTTATTTAGTTTAACACTCAAAACCTCACAGAATCTCATTATAGACTGTGTGCTGTGGTCATGAAATATGCAACGTCGTCTTTCTGACGTTAGTATCTACGTACGCATGTTAGTGTGCAGTATGTAAGTATTTACGTGTGTACATTAATGTGTAGTATGTTAGTGTCGTATGTTAGTGTGTAGTATATAAGTATTAATGTGTGTACGTTAGTGTGTAGTATGTTAGTGTGTAGTATGTAAGTATATATGTGTGTACCTTAATGTGTAGTATGTTAGTGTCGTATGTTAGTGTGTAGTATGTAAGTATATGTGTGTACGTTAATGTGTAGTATGTTAGTGTCGTATGTTAGTGTGTAGTATGTAAGTATATATGTGTGTACGTTAATGTGTAGTATGTTAGTGTCGTATGTTAGTGTGTAGTATGTAAGTATATGTGTGTACGTTAGTGTGTAGTATGTTAGTGTCGTATGTTAGTGTGTAGTATGTAAGTATTAATGTGTGTACGTTAATGTGTAGTATGTTAGTGTGTAGTATGTAAGTATTAATGTGTGTACGTTAATGTGTAGTATGTTAGTGTCGTATGTTAGTGTGTAGTATGTAAGTATATGTGTGTACGTTAGTGTGTAGTATGTTAGTGTCGTATGTTAGTGTGTAGTATGTAAGTATTAATGTGTGTACGTTAATGTGTAGTATGTTAGTGTCGTATGTTAGTGTGTAGTATGTAAGTATTAATGTGTGTACGTTAATGTGTAGTATGTTAGTGTCGTATGTTAGTGTGTAGTATGTAAGTATTAATGTGTGTACGTTAATGTGTAGTATGTTAGTGTCGTATGTTAGTGTGTAGTATGTAAGTATTAATGTGTGTACGTTAATGTGTAGTATGTTAGTGTAGTATGTTAGTGTGTAGTATGTAAGTATATGTGTGTACGTTAGTGTGTAGTATGTTAGTGTCGTATGTTAGTGTGTAGTTTGTTAGTGTGTAGTATGTAAGTATATATGTGTGTACGTTAGTGTGTAGTATTTTAGTGTCATATGTTAGTGTGTAGTATGTTAGTGTCATATGTTAGTGTGTAGTATGTAAGTATTTATGTGTGTACGTTAATGTGTAGTATGTTAGTGTCGTATGTTGTACGTAAGTACGTAGTGTGTAGCACGTAAGGATGCAGTACGTTAGTGTGTAGTATGTTAGTTTGAAGTAGGCTACTTACAGTTTTTCTCAGTCACTTTGGTGCTTTTCTCACATCACTATTAACATTTGCACAGCAGTTAGTGCATTTCTTAAGACAATTAGTGCAAACTGCAAAACCTAGTGGATAACCTGCAAAATCACGTCACTTGCTCAAAATGGATAGTCCATTCCTCAAAAGCAAGTATTCATGTCAATGAAACTGCCAGTGTCATCAAAATGAGAAGTCTTGACAACATCGTTTATGAACAAGATATTCAAATGGCTTTGTCATGTTTTCATTATGACATTTTATTCTCAGTGTTTTCCAATACAAAAAAAAGGTCAGAACTCAGAGACACAACCTGAAAATGCTCAAGACAGCACTATACACTACTGGTACAGCCATTTCAAATATACAGTAAAGTTACACATTGCTGTAGTTAGGGGAGTAAGTGAGTACAAGCCATACGTTTCACATGTTTACTGTATATGGTGTTTTCAATTCTACAGCATTGTGCAAAAGAAAAATACACTACAGTCACTTATTTAGAACAAACGAAGAAACACCCTTTTGGTAGAGCTTCAATTCACAGTGGTTCTTCCAACATTTGGTTGCACCCTCCGACCAGCCTCAGCCATCGTGAGGCTGTGATTGACAACATGGTCCACAACTGTAGCCCTAATTCCATTAGGAATCTGCCTGTGTCTTTGGCCTCTTCTCCCTCTTCCCCTGTTTTGTAGAAATGGTCCACTCTATGTCCTGCTCGGTTCATATATGCTTGCCAAGTGAGGGTTCGTGGGATTCATCCCTGAGTGACTGTGAACAAGTGGCTCATCATTGATTACAACTAATACTTCACACACCTCCTCGTGAGTGAAGCTGAAGTTCACCTGAGAGCAATTGTTCCATTTAGGAGACATATCCAGGAAAAAATGATCAACAAAGGTAGAAAATTTGGTTAGGAGGGAGGTTGGACTAATAGTTATGAGAATTTTCATTCTGATCTGAGAAAAGCACCAAAGCGACTGAGAAAAACTGTAATATGCACAGATTGTTAGTTTCTAGTATGATGTACATAAGCATGCAGTATGTTACTATGCAGTACGGTTGTTAGTATGAGGTATGGTAGTAACAATGCCGTACGGTAGTATGCCGTGCTGTGTGGTAGTATGCCGTGCTGTACGGTATATGCGTGCTGTGTGGTAGTATGCCGTGCTGTAAGGTAGTATGCCATGCTGTGTGGTATATGCATGCTCCGCCGAGTCCGTTGGTTCATGTGCTGCTGTATTTGAATACTGATTGTGTACCACGCAGCTGGGTTGATTTCTGTAACAGTGTTTCCGACTAACCTCCGCCATATTCGCGAGCTCAGAAAGCCTCTACTATCAGTTAAAAGACCGGTCTCGCGGGATAAACGCCAGTTCAATCACGCGAGCCCGTGTGATAACGGCACGCTTTCTGTCCCTCCGAATATCGCTCGCGCATCCTCTCTCTCTTTGTTTGTGCCCTGCTAACACACACACACACATACACGCCGCACACACGTGTCCTAAGCCAGCTGTTCCCGGCGGGCGCTAGGGACATAGCTACATCTGGTGGCTACATACGGCTATCTCTCTCTCTCTCTCTCTCTCGCTACTCCGTCAGACCTCAGTGGCTCCGCCCCTGACCGCTGCGAGGAATAGCTCCATCCGGTGGCCGCCCATAGCCATCTCTCCCTCTCTCTCTCTCGACACGCACGCACGCACGCACACACACACACGCACACGCACGCACACACACACATACGCACACACACACTCCACGTGTGTATCTCCCTTTGTTTAAGCTTAGCTTTGTGTGTTAGGTAGTTAGGTAATAAGGCTTTGTTAATTGCAGTGTTATTGATTGTGATCATTATTACTGATTTTAATAAATCTTATTATATTATAACTAGCGGTCTCTTGTGCTTGTTGTGTATATGTCACTGGATAACAGCAGGTTGTGAAGGCTAGTGCTTGAATTTCACGCCTTTTTAATTGTTCGATTGGTTTTGTACTCCTATGCCAATGATCACGATGATTGGCATGTGAGTATAAAACCTTCATATTGAGACTGAATACAGTTTTAGGTTATCTTTTCCCTGATCCCAGGGTGGTGCCCCGTTTATTCATGATTATATCATGATAATATATTAAATATAATTATTAATACCGATAATCATATTGATATTGATAGTTAACTGTTGATAACCAAATCTGCTCCTGCTACAACCCCAACAGTGGTATGTGCGTGCCCTACCCATCCTTGGGTAAGCCCAGTATGCATGTAAATGGTGTTTGACATCATAAGGCCCTGCAGTGCGCATCAGACTGTGTTATGAATCTATTGAGCCCTCTGACAGGTGACACCATTCTCCAGACCTGACCTATTGCACTTTTAAACTGCCTTTGAATCCTTAACGCTCAACCAAACAAAGAACCTATTCGGCAGCTTGACACAGCATTATGTTTATGTTCTGTGCTAAGGCTCACCTACATTGGCAGTCCACACTGGCTTTATAAGCCGTTTCATCCACCCAGCAGTCCAACCATCACCTCTGCTTATCTAGCTCTACTAGTCTCAGAAAATGCTGCTTGGCTGTGTTTGCTTTGACAGGTCTAAAGAAAGGCGGAGCAGGTAGGAGTCCATGTACATTTATGGCTAACTGTGGCAGTTTAAGTCAGACATTTCTTTTGTTTCACCAAATCAGATTTATTACATGGAACCACACATGTGCACACAAAGCAGGACATTTACAAGGAAGCACAGATAAAAGAATGAATTAATGACAAGATAAATTAGTTTAACTGAGTGGACTCTTCTCCATAAAGTGACAAAAAAGCGTGAGAGAAGGGGAGGAGTGGGAGATAAATAAACTGAGTGAGAGGAAAACGGTGAATTGGGGGAAAGAGAAAGGGACAGATGCAAAGAACAATAGATAGATTATTGAATGCATTGATTGGTTTTCTCCTGGATAAATGGTGTTTGGACTGAATGAACACTTACGGAAACAATGAATGGATTGTTCACTGAAGCACAGACACACATTTTACAACAATTTCACACTTCTGATTCAATTTAATGTAGAAAATAATGCAGTTGTACACACAGTTTATGGAGGAAAAGACTCACTGCTCTCAAAGAGTCGTCTTGGCCCCAGCAGGCAGCTGTTATCAGTGAACAAGCTCTGATAAAGCCACTGTTCACTACCTGCTCAGCAGCAATCAGGTCCAGATAGACTCGCAGGTGAACATTTTAGCAGCCATGAGACAGATCTTTTTATCCTTTAGGGATTGGAAGAGACCCAAACTAGAGCTAAAAGAGAGTGACTATTGAACTCAGATGGACACAGACAAGAATCCTGCTGGATGTGTAATCAAGCAACTGCTTCAACGTCACCATTTCAGTTTATAAGATGGTGAACAACATTGTACTTGAATACAAAACATCCAGCTGACATTCGGGGGGGAAGGCAGGGTTCGTCTATCACAGCGCTGACACATGGATACAGACAACCATTCATGCTAACGTCAATTTAGAGCCATTAATTAAACTAACCTGCATGTCTTTGGACAGTGAGAGGAAGTGGAGGACCCCAAAACCCAGATTGGACCTTGCCGGCTCCTTGGCTGAAAGAAGATCAACTGTCATTTTAAAGCAGTGATTTCCGATGGTGAAGGGTTATTCCACGTGTATGAGGGAGTGCTTCCCACACAGAGCTGGTTATGATCATAACCTGGACCTTGCTGCTTCCTGGGACTGTAGACTTAGTTCAGGGAGAGAGGGGCAGCTCTGATGGTAACATTCTGATTATAAATGGAAGAGTTAGCTCAGGGGATGAGCGTAGTGGCTTTTTTAGCCAGCCTGCCAATAACAAGGGAGCCCCGCCCTAAAGCATACCCTATTATTGGTCTATTTGACTCTAAATGGACCATAACTTACTAATTGAGCATCATGCTGCATTGAAGAAGACTTGAAACTAGAGACTGAGACCACAAAGGCATGTTAAGAATGTTTACTGAGATAAAAAAAAAAAAAGAGAGAAGTTTTCTCACTTCCATCCAATCAGATTCATTTTTGCAACCAGAGGAGTCGCCCCCTGATGGCCAGCAGAAAAGTTTGGCTTCATTTTTCAGAACTGGAAGATGTTGCCTGGTTTAAATTGATTTTACCCTATAATAATTCACTTTTGGCAACTGGCGAAACTCCTGCCCTGGTTCTAACCTTCACATAAGTGGAGCATCGGTTTTCTTATTAGCCAACATGATTTAGCTGCAATAAACTAATCTAGTGACTGAAGGAATGATACTAAAGATACACGCAGCTGAAATCTGTTTCCCTTGCAGGCTCTCAGGGCTCAGCTTAAATGTCATCATGAGACGCTGAGACACCCTTGGCTCATTTGCATTGAAAGGAGCCAGTTAATGTGGTTTTGGCATCTGATCGGGATGCCCCCTGTTTGCCTCTTTTTAATGGTATTCCAGGTACATCCAACTGGGAGGAGACCCCAGAGCAGCACCACAACACACTGGTGGGATTATGTTTCCCATCTGACCCTGGAACACCTCAGAATCTCCCTGGAGGAACAAGAGGAAGTAGCTAAGGTAAACAGTGTCTGGAAATACTTACAGTGTGATGGATAAGCTGCAAAAAATGCATGCATGGGTGGATTATTATTATTATTATTATTATTATTATTATTAAAATGAAAAGATAAATGACACGTTATCTTTCTCCTTGAGTAAAAAAACCTTCTTCTTCTTCTTCTTCTTCTTCTTCTTCTTCTTCTTAATTTACACTCTCAACCTCTGAACCGCACACCCTGAGGTGTAAATAAAATACCTTGCCCTCCTACCCCAGCACAAAAGCCTTTGACTTGATGGATTGGTGAGATTAAAGACTCTTATATGGTCACACACACACACACACACACACACACACACGCACACACTAGAATCAGGTCTGAAAATCTGCACCGTCTGCTCCAGTGTTGCTCTCTGCTCTCAAGGTCACAGTGTGTTGTATCAGTGACAGAATCAGGAATTCGCAGCCTTTCCTGACTGGTTCAGGCCTTGGGGATACTTCATTCACCAACAGAGTCGTGTGTGTGTGTGTGTGTGTACTGGAGTTTGTGCTGACATGTGCAAGAACCATGGACTTTATATAAGAAGTGGATGTAGTCATCGTGATGTCACCAATCTTGGATTTTGGCTGTCACCATGGAATTTTTACAACAAGGAAGTGACCATATTTGGACTCCGAAGGAGCGACGGGTGGATCTGATGAACACAAGCGGCAGAGCAGCACCCAGAGCAGCAACCTTACTGGATCTGGATCCATCTGGATTCTGGTGTGAAGCTGTTAACACAGCTACATAATTCACGGTCAACTTTACAGCTGAGTGTTAAAGTAGTAGCTAACTGCATTGTCAATAACGAGGTAGCCCCGCCCCTAAAGCATCTCCTACTGTTTGGTCCGACTCTAAATGGACCATCATGTACTAAATGAACATCATGCTGGATTGAAGAAGACTTGGAACTTGAGTTTGAGACCATAAACTCATGTTTACAATGTTTACTGAGATAATACATCAAGTGAGAAGTATCGTCATTTTCTCATAGACTTCTATACAATCTATTCTTTTTGCAACCAGAGGAGTCGCCCCCTGATGGCCCGTAGAGAGAATGCAAGTTTTAGGTACTTCCGCATTGGCTTCATTTTTCAGAACACGAGGTTGTTGCCTGGCAAGGATGTCCTCATGCATGTGTGTTTAAATCCATGTAGAGATTAGGCGACATTCATTTGGTCACATGGGAATTGTGACCAAACCTTTGAACCTGATGCCAATTTGCATATGAGGAACACCTTCTCACTCACAAGCAACACTCAAGTGTTCTCGTTGATACCAAAGTTTAGTTAATTCATCCAGACACCTCACGGTAAGTAATATGCTGAGGTAAGACTCTCTCCCCAAGTCGTTATTTTTTATTTTATTTTTTTTTACCCCGCAGTTCCTCTTCTCCTTGCGTATCTTTCTCTCCCTCATTTTCTTTGTCTCTCGTCCACTTTCTCGCTCTGTCTCTCTTCATCCCATCTCCACCGGCGGCATCAGTTCGGAATTTTTTTTGACCAGAACGTCAATGCTGACAGATACGTTGCCATCCCACAGGGGCCAAATCCACCCATCCTTTTGTCCACAGAGGTGCCCTTCATCTAAGTGGGAGAATTTAGCATCTCCCTCCATCTCTCTCTCTCTCTCTCTCTCTCTCTCTCTCTCCACACACACACACACACACAATGGCGTAAAATTGAACATTCAAGTCGCAGTGACAGATTCACAGTAAGAGTTGAGTTATTACATGTTTCAGACCTTTGTCTCCTTGTCAGCTGAAATGATTCATGGCTCTGGGTGCTCCTGAACGCTGGTTGGGCTTTTTGTCCCTTCTTCCCGCAGTTTGTCTCCTTCTCACTGTTAAATGCTTATTCACGGATGTACTCAGAGATATACACTGAGGAATGGCATATCTACCTTTTATAAAAATGTGAAAGTGCTGTGAATCGCTACCTTGGAAGACCACTGACTCGAAAGATCAGAGTTTATTAGTCAGCTCAGCAGTTATAAAGCAAGTTTAGAGTCAAACACAAGATGAAAAGCCGAATCAGAAATCCCCAGATTGCCTGGAGTTTTTCTGTACAGATACAGAGAAGCAATAGTCTGTGAGGCCGTATTGCTCACTGTCAAAAAAACACTTATTACAAGGGGGACAAAAGTTGAGGTTGGTCAGCATGGTTTTAATGGTCTTAGTGGCAACAACGTTATTCCAACTCACTCTTTTGTTTTTCCATAAGTAAAAGTTGTGGCTAGTCTGGTACTTCTTTGGGGTACCCCCTTAGTAGATGTGGAAATAAGGCATTCATTTAATGTGTTAGCATGCTAATTGGCAGATAACACAAAAATCCATAATTAGCAGAATTAACGCCCCTTAAATTGCCACATGTGGCTGCCTGTGTCACTCCGTTTGCAGGCCAGCTCCAGTCACAAAAATATTGCCAAATGGAAGAAGTTGACACTGCAGAGCTTCTAGTCATTCTGTCTGAAATCAGCAGACACGTTGAGCAGTAACACTCAGTAACACTGTGAGAGGTTCTGAAAATGGCAAAATATTAATAGTAGAGCTGTCATCAGAGCCAAGCTGTACTGTGACAGACATGACGAGTGAACATGAGGTGTTAGATGCTAAAAACGTCTTTCTAAAGCAAAATAGTCTGGGATTAATATAAAAGGCAAACGTGTGACAGTCATTAGACGGGATAATATTATGGCCTAAAGTAGCCTTTATGATGATCATATTTGATCACTGCCCTCTAGGTTGCCCTCAAATGGAGAAAATCTCATCAAGCGACCTCATGTGTCCTTCCAGTGAAAAAGACTTACTGCTGTCGCCTCTAGGGTGCCCTTAAAATTGAGCAAACTTCACACAGTCTGCCCTACATGCTTGAAAACCTGTGTGCTGGTTCCCTGCCCCGTGCAGCTGCTTTCCCTTTTTTCTGACACCTTGAGTCAAACACTGCCTTTATGTTCTTTAGCGTTGTCTGGCCCAGCAGCAAACAACTGAAGGTTTTGCTTTAGTTGCTAAGCTTGGCCATATTCATTTTCAACATCAACTTTATTGATTTTGTAATACTGAGACAATGTACACGAATATAACTGTATAGATGCCAGATCGGCTCACCCCCATTACCCACAGACAAACCACCCAACCCCCCTTCACGTCTGAACAATAATTTCTTCAAAGTATAAATCAAACCAAAATGAATAAATAAAAATAGTGCAAGAAACATAAAACAAGATGGTTGCAGAGAGGGAATTAAAAACACAGCCCTTGTGTATCAATTTAGTTGAAAGAGCCAGATAAAAAGCCCTGAAAGTTCAATTTTATTTTTATATAAAAGGAGGACATGCATATATACTTGACGTGTGTGTATATTTCTTCCATCTATAACCATCAGCCCATTCATTTGCATATCAATAATGGACCAATAGATGGGCAGAAGGATAAATAGCCCTATGGAAACCTATTTAAACAGACCTTTCCAGCAAAGTTACAACTAACAAGCTGTCAGAGGTACTATAGGGATCACTCTGTTCTAATTGCACTCCGAGCATCAATATGATTAGCATTTTTGGAAAAAGAGAAAGCGATTTCGGAGAGAAACCGACAGAAGGGTCAACATATCATCAAATATGTTTGCAGGGTATATCCAAGATGTTAAACAGGTTAAAAGGATGAAGATTGAAGCGAAAGCCTAAAAGATCAGTGTAAAAATGCACCACCACATCACAGTCCTTGTTTTTGCCACTTACAGACTCCACTTGTTATACATGTCTGACATCCTTGTGGAAAGGACCTGACAGAGGCGGGCCTTTTTGATAAAGAGTAAAATCCTTTGAGTTTAACCAGAAACAGCAGATATACACGCCAAACACACCATGCTCCATTGAGAAGAACAGTGATTTTACCATAACGTGAAACACACTCCATTCTTTCCACTGTTCAATCACCATCTCACATTCTCAAATTAAACACATAATTCCCGGCATTAGATGTGAAAGCTATTTACCCCCACTACTTCTACTCTACTCTTCTCTGATGTCTGAACTCCCTTTCAATTTTCTCCTTCATATTTCCACTCAGAACGCCGTGAATTGGGTTACTTTAACAAACCCAGGGTTGGTGAATGTTAAATATACACATATACACTTATGTTTAGGAATAGAATGGTATATCTCCTTCCAAACTCTAGTACAAGTATTACTGTAGCAGCTACTAGAACAGCTGATAGCTATGCTTGACCAATCTGCATTTCAGGGGCAGGACTAAGCGAAGGGACAATCAACCCCACCCATGGGGTTAGTTGTAACATTTAACTTCCGCCACAAATTGTGCAGGAGCGGAACGAAGTAGAAGCAAACTCCAAGTGTTCATTTGTAGAAAAGATGTGTAACAAAAATGTATCTAATCTAAAAATAAATGAATTTCTTTTAAAATGATTTAGCCCAAACCAAACTCCGATCTCCCTACATCTACAGATATCTGTTTTATATCTTTGGCAGAAGTGGGAGTACTGAGGTTTTATTCTATGCCATCTGTCTATCAATGCACCGTGCTTCCCATTACATTCATTCAAAATTACACTCAAGGTCTTCTTGAATTAGCATTTTACTCTTAACACTTGCCACCCTATGATTTACAAAATCCTGATTAAGTATAAGATATAAAGCCTCTTACTCCCAGTTTGTCAAGCACCAATTTCTCTGGCAATTATTCTAATGATCTTACATGTCTACCTTCCGAGATGATTAAGTGCCTAACCTAAGGAAGTGTTTGAGTAAGTGCAGGGTACTAGTACATACTGAGAGAAAAGCTTTTGACACATCTAAAGGCCTCCACCTATAAACAGATTGATAAAGGTGTGATACCTTTTTGTAACCATAATTGTGCAGTGTGATACCATTTCTAAAGGTAGAGCTGGTGTGCTAAACAAAAGGAGCAGTCGAGACACTAACAGCGAAGTTCGAGGGGGTATTCTGCCTTGAATAGCTCACTAACTCAGTTTGAACAGTGAGTAACAGTAGCCAGCAACACACTAGCAGGGAGAACAGATCTGCCTCATTCATGTTTCCAGTTGGATTTCTGATAAAAATAACAGCTTATTAAGCATGATATTAAGAAATAATCAAATATTTTAAGACTGCTTCGTGATGTTTCTTTCCAGGTTTTTATTCTGCTTACAGTACGCGAGTGGGACGTTTTTCCAGAAAGAGCCATCATGGGGCAACTCCACCAAATTAGTTAATGGTCTCTAATGCAAGACCAGTAAACTTGAGTTTATGACCCCAATCACTAGGTTACAATCTTCTTCAATCCAGCATGGTGTTCATTGAGTAAATTATGGACCATTTAGAGTGAAATGGCAGGATATGCTTTGGGGCGGGGCTTGTGATTGACAGGTTGATTACCATTGCTACTAATAGACTTGGTTACTAAAATTACTTAGCTGTAAAATTGACCTTGAATTAACCCGTTGCGCCTCCACAGTCCAAATATGATCACTTCCTCACTGGTTACAAAAATCCAAGATGGCAACAGCCAAAATGCCAAACTAAAGGTTCAGGGGCCTTATTTATAAAACTGTGCATAGGATCCTTACTAAAAGTGTACGTACGCCAAAAAGCCAAAGTTTGCGTGCACCAAAAAAAAATCTGATTTATAAAACTGTGCGCACGCAAGCTGTACGCAATGTTTCCTTTATAAATCACAGGATCACCTACAAGTGTGCGTACCTGAATCCCGCCCTGTACACGCCCTCATTTTACTATATTAATGAGCCGGCATGCAATCGTTTCCGTGTGGTGAATCACGGCGACAGGCCAGAAAAAAAGCGAAGAAACTGAACTTTTCAGAAACGGAGAAGAGACACTTGTTGGGGAGGTGGAGGCCCGTAAAATAATTTATTTTAGTGGCCACAGCAGGGGGATCACGAATAAAAAGACGCAGTGCGAGTGGCAACACATTGCTGCTGCAGTCAACGGCGTCAGTGGGACGGAGCGGACGGTGGCAGAACTTACGAAAAAGTGGTCTGATCTGAAGGTAAATTACATCTCATCTTTCTGCTCCTTTACCAACATGTATTCAATGTATTTGAGGAAGTTTGATTTTGATGTGACCTTGACGGGGATCGCGTCTGAAAAGGAGGGAGATCAGACGCGACTGAGACCAGAGGGATAAGGGTAAACAGATTTTAAACTTTTATTATATATAAAACAAAACGTTAAATCGTTTCTGTCCTTCCAGAGTCTGCAGCGTTGGGCGTAGAGGAGGGTGACGTGAGGAGGGTGACGGTGACGGGCCTTATAGCGCGTTTCCTCGATGGCTTAATGGCTGTATGTATGTGTGTTGATGACATATGCACAGTAAATAAGGAGAATATTTAGTTATTCCCGCTGTGTTCTGCAGTGATCTAATGGAGGATATTTATTGTATCCTGTATTACATGCAGTCGGCCGTCTCCTCCTCCTCCTCCTGCGGTGACGGCGCTCAATATTTCGAAATAATTTTGATTTAAGATAGGGGTTGGATTTTAAAAGAAGGTGTTTATGAAGTTGAGTTCCTCATGATAACGCGGATCTAACGTATGAAATGGAGTGAAATTAAATGTGTGCGAGTCATCAAAACTATAATAGTTCTTCTCAGGTTTACTTCCTACAATCTGACATCTGTATCGCTGATTCCCCTCCAGTCTCCAGAATGTGCGTACCGCTACACATGCCTCAGAGTTTGCTTACGAGTACGCACACTTTCCCGTCAAGTTTGTTTTTTCACCTTTGCGTGGAAAGTGGCGTACGCACGTTTCAAGCCCCGTTTTGTGCGTACGCAAGCTTTATAAATGAGGCCCCAGAACTGTGATCCACAAACCAATTGGTGAGGTCACCATGACTACGCCCCCTTCTTATATACAGTCTATGGGAGAGACATGGGAGCAGTGAGAAACGGCACTGGAAGTGTTGCTACAGACTTAAGGAAAGTCAAAATAATTGGGGCTGCAACCATCTTTCTTTTTTTTATGGTGAAGTCAATTATTTTCCCAGGATTGTGGTGGTCGTCACCTTTTCCATCCCACAGAAAAACAAGTTTGAATATCAAAATAAGGTGCAGTTTGCTTTTCTGAGTGACAAATTGCACATATCCTTTAACTTACAGAGACTTTGCGACTCCCTAATGTGTCTTTGCACAGTTAATCAAGAAGAATACATGACTATATAACACAAGCAGTGTTTCTCTTTCACCGTGGCATCCCCCTTTTATCTGCCTCCATCTCATTTTCTTCCCCTTCACTGTACGCCTTCCCACCATTCTGTCAATCACAGCCACGCTTCATCTCTTCACCGTGTTGCTACAGCATGTCGCCCACATTTCCATATCAGATCGGCTCAGCACCCCCTCCACCCACACCTTCCCACCTTATCTCTGTCCATTCTGCTGCATCCAGATGTGTCAAACCTGTGTTAAATAAGCCCCATGGCTCTGCGGGATGCTTCTCTGGCGCTGGAAGAAGAGATGTAATCCCTCTGTGTTTGAATATGGCTTACAAAGTCAAAGCTTCCCTGCACACCTGCCTCACAGATAGCCACGTGCAAACAGCTCGGGCTGTGTTTGTTAAGAGAGCGGCCCGCGCTTATCTCCTCGCGCACAAAGTGGACATGGGGCACGGGAACACTGCAGCCCACGGGGAAGGCATCAAGGTTGGTTTTAATTGTGAATAGCATGAGCTTACACAAAAGGTACAAGTCATTTGGACCTTCTTTCCATGTGTACACCTTTTACGTTTCTAACAGATTTACCTTCTGCTCTTGTTTATTCATTACATATTGTACTTACAAGCACGACTGAGGGGGATTAATGTCCGTCTGACTGTCATCCATCACTGTTGGGATGTATTTGTCCACTGTCTGTCTCCCTCATTTCCTCAAATTTAGGCCTGAGTTGTTTTTGTTGTTTTTTCCCCCGGAAACTGGTGGACCTGCATTTACTCATTTTTGTTCCCTTGCAAACTGGAAATAGGACACTTAAAAGTTTCATGAATATGACTTTCTATCCAAATGTTTAGTTGTTGGCTGTGTTCCCCGACCACTTGCAAACTTGGACATCCCATTAAACATGATGAAATAGTAATGACAAGGAGAAACCAATAAAGACGACTAGCAGAAAGAGGGAAGTTCAGCTTGAGTGCTGATCTTTGACTCCTCCACCGTTATCCCTCTCAGACAGAGACGTCAGCTTTATTTCCTACCGTGCATTTACCATGATGATTTGAGGGAGATGTTTTTTGGGGGCAAGTAGGGCTTCATAGAAATGCCCCAAATGAAATTCTCATTTTCTCCTCCATATTTGTGCTGACCTGGAGGTCTTTCGATTAGTGTGTTCATTTCTCAGAGCGCTCCTCGCGAGCATATTTCCTAAGTCCCGCTGCCCTTTCTTTTTATAATCCACATTTACTCTGCACTCACAGAAATATTAATATTTGATAGGGACCAGTCGGAGAAATGCAAGGATGAACTCCACACGTGCAATAGCAGGAATGCTCTCCTCCTGATCTCACTTAAGAATAAGTTGGACTTGGTGATGTTAATGGAAAATGCTTTGAGTGCCGAGCCACGAGGGGACGGGACCTATAGAATAGTCTTATAGTGGACAGTTACTGAGAGGACAGGTGTTGTTGCTCAGCACTACTTATCCAGCCATTCACATGTCCTTTAGTAGCTCTGTTTATTCCAAGCAAAGTGTAGGGAATCCCGGCATACCAGCACTGAATTCTGAATAGATATGTATTATTAATGATAGAGATATGTATATAGGTGGAGGCTACGTGAGGCTGAGCACACTTAGTCTAAATTGTGTGTCATGCATCCAGATGTTTTGACCAGGCCTATTCAACTGACGAGCTTGACCGATCAGTTCTGTTTATACACACACACACACACACACATGCACACATGCACAAATTTGAAACGTAAAGGGGGAAAAAATTCCTGCTAATAACTGATAATTGACTGATGGGTATGAACTAGGGTTGCACATCTCTTTGTGATAAACGGTTCATTATGCATCTACATACACAGGTTACGATTCAATTCAAAAACGATATCCTTTTATTACAGACCGATTCGATTTGAATCGATTCCATACAGTGTAACGATACGATTCGATTCTACGGTTAATATTTGTTGTAG
Organism: Eutrigla gurnardus; assembly: GCF_963514095.1. Classification (NCBI taxonomy): domain Eukaryota; kingdom Metazoa; phylum Chordata; class Actinopteri; order Perciformes; family Triglidae; genus Eutrigla; species Eutrigla gurnardus. The sequence goes on from NC_139926.1 coordinate 3,678,720, forward strand.
ATATTTTATAAAATAAAGAAGCCGATTCTATGAAAGTGACATTACTATAGTTTCTTTTCAAATATGTAAAATACCACATATCCCCAAGCATTGTGGCTGTATGGCACTGGCAAAAAAAAAAAAAAAACAGAACAACAAAATCACATGTCAATGTATTTATTTTTAGACATGGACCAAAAAAAAGTCTGTCCGAATCGTTGGATGGCGGTCACAGGACAGTGTCGTGGATGCTACCCGTGCTGCGGCCGCCTCTTGTGGCGCAAGTTGAGACACACAGCAGCGTTGCAGCCGCCTACCTGTGCTGCGCCCACCTCTCCACCTCCACCTCCTCCATGTTCCGTGTTGTCCCTTGTTTATCACTCATACCAGCTAGGCAGCTACGGCGTTTCACCGGCAGCTTCAGCTCTCGCGTTGTTTTAGAGACGCTGGTGTAATGCCGCCCATAGATATGATGCCGCCGACCGCTTCAAAGTCTCGCGATACCCGATCCATGACTCTGTAACCGATTCATCTAGGAATCCATTGATAATTCGTATCGATTGAGGAGGCTGCTAGCGATGCAGCCGTATCTCTCACTTGTTGAACCGAATACCCGGTCGCATCGGTTTATCGTTTACAACCCTAGTATGAACAGTCGGAGCAGCAGCAAGTTATTCAGATCATCAGGGTGAAAGTGACAAATAGTACACAAATCTACTATATTATAATTTATTCCCATGTAATCTGAGTCAGGATATCTACCTCTTCTCTGACACCTGCACACCCATGCAGGAGTGAAAGACAGAGTTACTATGGTTATGGCTTGCTCTCTGTCGCTCAGAAACCTTCTGTTCATAAAGTATTCTTGATGTTTTCATAGCAGCCTCAATCTATCTCGTCAAGATGAGTGAGGCTGGCTGTTTAGCCAAACGCTTAGCTGCTGTACAGTTATAGGAAGTGTGTTTTTAATTACAATATATGATATACAGGGTTTAAATCAGTCAATTAAATTGAGTATGCTGTCTGTTTAATTTAATACTTCAATTTAATTTCATATAATAAACATAAAAACTCACTTTCAGAAAATGTTTCTGAAATGTTTTAATATCCAAATTAGGCATTAAATGCATTTCCTTTGAACCTGGATGTTTATTTTGAAAAGACATGTAACCAAAAGAAAATGTACGTGTCTATGGAGCCCGCAATTGTATTTTGAAAAGACAGTATCCATGTAAGCAGCGAATACTTGGGGAAGTTTATTTTGAAAAGACAAATGCATGTAACCATGTGTTGTACACTTTTTACAGCTGCCAATGACAGAAGGGACCCAGAGTGGAGTGTTTTTAGTCAGATACTTGGTAAACAGAGAAAAGTCATTTTTATTCATGAATTCAGAGAACATGCCCCGCTTTTTAATTTGATGACAAAGTTTAACTGTCTTGGCAGTTAAATACAATAAAGTCAGATTAAAAACCTGTTGCCATTATTCTACGACTCAGTGGGATTGTTAACTTGATAATGTCATGCCGGACTCGACCTGCTATGAGTCATTAACAGGACGAAGGAGGATACTGAGGAGAAGAGAACCTTGTGAAAATAACGTGTTGTTCCTGCTCTTTTGTCTTGACGGACAGCTAGGAAGTGACCTTATGTGCACCTTTCTCAGCTACAATGGGGAACTTTCATTTTGTGTTGATTGTGGTGGTCCCTGTGGACAATGGCCTTTAGAAAACCTCTGATTTTACTGCTGCAGGGTCTGACAGTTTGCCCCGTCCAGTCCTGGCTGTGGTTCTCACATGCCTCCCTACACTCCATTGGGCCCAGTAATGCATCTGGGTCTCCAAGTGTGATGTTGGTGTTGACTACCAGCAGGGACTGGGTGTGAAGCCCTCTACTTCCTGTAGGAGCTCCGACTGCAGATTGAAGGTTGCAACCAAGTCTGATCTGGTCTCGCCTCTGGCAGAGGCCCCACCCTTGAAGGAGTTTCTGTTGAACCTGGTGGATTTCGTCTGATTTTGCATGGAATTTGACCCGCTGGCACTGATGACAAGCATTAAGTATGACTATATAGAAACAGCCAATCTTCTCTAAGACGGTCTTGTTTACTTCTGTAGGTCATATAGAGGCATCAGTATTACATCGAGACTGTTTCATAACCAGTTAAAAGTTCTGTATAGAAACTTCAATTTGCTTCAATATTCTTTCCTGTTGTCACAAAAGTATTTTCATTTACTGAACAGAAGCCAGACGAAAGTGGCCTCGTCTCTCTCTGGCTATACTGTCTATTTGTGTGTCCAAGCACAATTTTCATTTCATTACACAAATCCGTCAAGTGTTGTTGGCCAGTAAAATATTTGTATCGCATGTGTGTGCAAAACATTCTCTGATGAGTAGAAGGCAACATGTTCACCACTATGTGTCCCCCTCATGGAAACAGTTCCCATGAAAAGTCACTTGCTACAAACAAATATCCCTTCTGCATTAATTTTAGCTTAAAAAAATAAGAACTTAATGACATTAACAATCAATTTTTTTTCCTTAAATGCCCCTTTTGTATGTGATCAGGGACACAATTCCAAAACAGCTGTGGACTGTCATGCCATTACCATGCTTTGATTCAAGTACGTATTGTTCATGTCTTGAAAAAGGTCGACTCTTTGAGAAGTCAGTGCAGAAGTGTTTGTTTGTGCCCATCGGAGTGAAGACTGTGACTTCATACAATATTAAGGACCCAGCATGAAGATTGTGACACTAATGTAATGTGACTTACAGAGTAATGTTAGCTTTGAACAGACAGCATTTTAAGTACAAGCAGTACGTTGTGAAATTTGGTTCATTTACCTGCTTTCCAGCTTCAGGGCCTGAAGGGGCATGACGGCAGACACATCAGACTTCATTTATAAAATGACCAGATGAGGGCGTGGCCTGGTGATGATGCGTCTGGTCGATGTCCAATCTCAATGGGCACTAATGATGAGGTATGGCCTGTATGTAGGCTGAATGGCAATGTTTTGCAGAGAACACCAAGAGAGCACTTACTGCTGCTCTCTTACTGCTATGAAGGCACATTAATAACTGACAGAGGCATGTCAACAATTTGAAAAGTGAGGCATACATGTCACCCATGACCAGTGGGATTCAGACCCTTGCAAACAGAAGTCACCGTGGATTCACTAGGCTTGTTATACACATCTGGCTCCGTCTGTTGACATCAAAACATCATCAAAACTTCGACAGCAGCCACGCGCCACCAAACGACCCCTTAAGAATGTGGCTTGAAATGGACATGCCCATTCCTTGCATATTAATGTTGTGATTGGCGCATTGTTAACGCAGTGTTTCATTATGTGGAGAACAACCCTGCTGATGATCTCGCTGGCCTCTCCTCTTTTGTCCCAGCGTATTTTTGCTTGGCGCTCGCATTGCAAGCTGTATCTTTTAATGAGATCAGACTTCATTAAAGAGGGGCCCCTCACAACCTTCCCCAGGTCTTTTTAACGCAAACGCTTCAATTAGCCGCAGCGGATGGCAGCGGATGGCAGCAGATAGTTGTTCAGCAAAGGGAAGAAAAAGAGGCAAGAAAAGAAGGAAGGAGGTGATCCTTATGAATCTACGCAAAGTATGTGTTGAATTCACCTGTATTCCCGTAAGTAGGGTGCCTGTGCATGCTAGCATGTAAAGCTGTGTTGACCGTGTTTTTGGACATTTACAGTAACACTCTCTAATAGAGTAGGCACCCTGGGGAGGCCTTTTCTCTCTTTTGGCACTTCAATATATGTGTCTGAAAGGTTGTCATAGCAACAGCATGAGGAAAAACGTCTGCCATGTCACCATGGTGATAGATTCCATGAAGCCTCTGCCATGTTAAGTGAAGACACATCCATGCGGAATGAATAGTCTAGGAAGCTGGCACACACAGATTCATTATTTGTATTGACAACCAGTCAAATACAGTAAAGTATTTACATCAGGACCAGCATTCATGAAGCAGTGGAGACACTAATGACCTGAGTTCCTCTTTACCTTGATGACTTGAAGGCCCTTTTAAAATCTGCCCCAGAGCAGCGCGGTGAAGTTGAGTCTGGCTGGAAGTGGGGGATGTCAAACACGGTGCAGCATTTTGAGTCAAATCCACAACAAAGCGCCGTAGCTTGAAGTTGATTCTGAGAAAATGTAAAAAAACAAAATCAAAAAGCCTGTGTTGCTTGTTGGAGAGGCAGCAGAGACAGCAGTGCTGGTTTTGGCCCAGGGGATATTGTCCAAACACTGTTAGAACAGGGTTGTCCATTTGAAGCTTTGCTGTTTGGACAAAACTGTTTTCCGGTTTTAATCCTATAATCTTTTCAAAGCTGTGGCTTTCTAAAATGACTTGGCAGATTTTTCCTTATTACAGAAGAGCCACTTTGACGTGACATCACCAGTGTGACTTAAAGAGAAACGCTGCTGAGTAACAGCATTCACAACATCTATTGCTTCAGTGACCAGATACACACTAAACCTACACTGACATTGCTATTACAGTAATATGTTTAAGTTCTTACTGAGGATAATCTGTTGATGCGTAATCAGATTGTGATAAATATCCATTTTTTTTACAGGAATTAACTGAGTTTTCCAAAGATAAACCTGGAAACCGGTATAAAATAGACAACAAACATCAACACGGTGAATATAATATGGTACTTAAATTCTCAAGGATTCTGCCAACATGGACACATCCCAGAGATTGTATTCAGGACTGCTATAACGGTGGTCTCTAGCAGGGATTCATATTGTGTTGACAAACTCAAAGGGATCTTCTTTATATATCTCTTCTACATATTATTTTTTATATCCCACTAGTTTGTATTGTTGATACTCAGATTAAGCTGCCTAATTCTTTTTGTCTTTTAGTTTTTCAGGAAGCCCATGCAGTCATACAGAGATAGTTGAGGTGGGTGGTTGTACTATCAAGCAAATATTAAACCAACGCCACCACCTTTCTTTAACCTTAAGAATGTGCCTTGAGTTGCCTGAACAAAATAAAAACCTTAATGGCGAATATTTCCATGTGGTGCGATTGCATACAATGTCAGCTTGGTGAAATTTATCGAGCACCTCTGGATGATGTCATGACGGTGTTTGGTTTCCTGGTGTATCTGGGACTTCACAACATGTACAAAGCAGCAATGGTGGCTATTTCAGCCATGATGGATGAAACATTGTTGGTGTCTACATCGAGGTAAGTACGCCACCTCCTCTCTGGTGCACAGAGGCAGGACATAGGATCTGTCAATTCCATAACAAAATTATGTTTGTTAAAACCTTTCTGTCGTGTTCGGGTCAAATCTGACCGATTTCCTTCTTTCATCAATCATAAATATTGTGTTTTACATTTTATTGTCTCAAGGCCTTATGATATCCTCCACAATTAGGCATTTGAACATATACAATTGATGATCACCACTTTCGTTGAATTTTGAGTGGTTAAATCAACTTTGTAACACCTGTGGTGTTCCCAGTCAAAAATGACCGCCATAGGAAATGAATGGGTGAACCTAGTTTGTGTTCATCCATCAGATAGTATACAACCACAAATCCACCACCGCCACTACACACACACACACACACACTACACACACACACACACACACACACACACACACTATACCCCACGTGAACCCCTTTCAGACTGAATAATTAGGTGTCTCCTCTTCTCACCTCTTTCCTGCGCTTATGTGCCTCTCCCCTACGTGAACCACACTTTTTGATACAAAATGTATCATATCTTCACACAGACCACCTATATAAAGCTTTATTTGTGTACTGCTGTCATTTTACTCTGAACACAATGAGTGATAAGACGATTTTCTGCCAGAGAGGCTCTTGACCTTTTTTTTTCAACTGATGAAGAAGAGATTGAAGTTGAACCGGAAATAGAGGAGGATGTCTCAGAAATAGAAGACAACATCGATCCTGATTTTGACCCAGACCATTGTGAGACCGACCAGTCAATAGATGGTGAGGAAGAGGCACCTGAGGAAGAGGCACCTGAGATGACATTCCAGTCCAAGGATGGCAACATGCTCTGGTATTCATCCACACAGAACAGAGGAGGCAGAGCAAGAGTTTAGGATATTGTTTGGATGACGCCAGGGCCAACACGGAACGCAACATCTCATGGAGGTGAGGCGTGTGTTTGCAGACACATGGAAAGCATTGAACCAGGAAGACTTCCAAGCCTACATGGGTCTGTTGATTTTAGCAGGAGTATATCGGTCCAACAATGACGCTACAAAAAGTCTGTGGGATGCGGAGTCAGGGAGGCCTATATTCTGGTCAACTATGTCCCTGCAACAGTTTCATGTCCACTCACGAGTTATCCGATTTGATGACAGAACTTCACAACCTTTCCGACCTTGCCTACGTATGCAAGGCGCATTCCGACCTGATTGCAAAATGCCAATCCTGTGTGTGAAGACACACACACACACACACACACCCATTCACACATGGATGATGTGTTCATGCTGATGTTCTGATGTTTTGTGAATTTGTATTGTATGTGTATTTTTTTTACAATACACGTGAATTTTGGAATAAAGTGTACAATTTCAATATTCACTGCAGTTATTCATGTAAACCAGTAGTCTGAGACATTGTTAACAGCTTAACGGGGAGTAAAATAAAATTTGGTGATGATCAGTGTTTTTTGTGTTAATGTAAGAGCAGTTAAAACAGGTCGGTCAAATTTGACCGGGAACACTAAAGTAAGGGGGGAGAAACGAACACGACACAAAGGTTAATGATGTTAATTAGATAAGTACTGTAGTTAAGTACAATTTTGGGGTATTTGCACAGTTTACTATACTACCTTACATTTTAGTGAACTAGTAAGTTTCACTCCACTAAATTATCTGAATTCTTTAGTTATTATTTCTCATAAAAACATATGATGAGTAAATAGAACATGATGAAACTAAACATGATGCAGCTAAACAGTATATAAAATAGTTTAAATGATATAATAATATAATACTCTGAAAAGTGCCATTCTGTATTTTGAGTATTTTAATAATTATTTTACGTATTTGGTGACAACACCTCTGTAGGTTAACTTTAGTCAAATTTTAACAGCAGATTTTTGTTCTGTCATTGTCATTGTCAGTGTGAAATGAAGGAAATAAATTATTATTGCTAAACTGAATAATCCATCCTGGTCACATGTGCTTTCACAGATCAAGTGGAACGTATTATGAAACCTTGATCTTGCCGTACCTCTCAGAAGCTTGGCCTTGCTGGCTTCTGTTTCCCCAAGGTGTACGTATATATACATCAATCAGAAAGCTGCCTTTACAGTAAAAGCATTCTGGGTCACATACAGGGTTCGACTGGTGGAGACACGTTTGGCTATATTTGTTCAGGGTCAAAGGGAAGTTAACTGCTTGTGTTAAAGATAATCTGAGACATTATCCAAAATAGCATGCCAACAGTACAATAAGCAGAACTCAAGAGTCAGAGAACATTTCAACCAGGCAGGATGGAAGGAAAAGAGAATACAAGAACAAATAAGTAGACCTAAGTATATTATCCCATCAGCCTGGACCCAAGTGAAGGTTTCCGTCTGGTGCCAAAGTGGCCATGTGTTTTAAATCCTTCCTCCATGTCCGGGACAAAGCCTGTCACCACCAACACTACCTCCCTATCCCTGTTTGACCAAACACTCGCACATTCCATCCTTCACATGTCAACGGGCTGACACTTGATCCTAATTGGCCACTACTGCGGTGAGGGTGTCTAGTCTCCCAGGCAGGAGTGTTTAAATTCTGGCTGTGGAACTTGAGCTCGCCCACAGGGTCATTTCTCCTTGGGTGGGGAATCAAAACCTGACAAACACAAACAAGAGTTCCAGTTATGGCGCAGGCCGTCAGGCGCCGCGGCCCTACGGCGGACACATCAAACGGGATCCTTGCTCCAGTTGGACTGGACCCCCATTCCTGACAGGTCACAGAAGAAGCTTACCCAGCTTCATCAAATGCACCCCCTTTGCTGCCTGTCAACGAATCGAGTGAACAGGGACTGGTTTGTGTTCCCACATAAATGCTCACACTCACAGGACAAAGCTGTGCAAATACTAAAAAGGCTTGCCTTATTCATGATGAGCGCTGGCTCGTGATTAGGACTGGCCTGCGATACACAACTCTTTGACTGGTAGGTGTTAAAAGCAAGGGATGTGGGAGGGGGATTTATCAGGGCTGACAAATGTGACTTAGAGGCAAACACACTATGGGTGCATTCAGCCATATGTTTTAAAATATCAAAATGTCTTGTGCATCAAGACACACATCGGCTGGTTTACCACAGTGGGCCGAAAACAAACAACTTTGTTGTGATTTAATTGCAATAAACAGAGAGAGATTATTATAATGAAATATATAATGACAACATCATGGTTTGTTTGGTCTGTCTACAAGACGATAAGCGTTCGGATCAATCAGAGCTAAGCTAACAGTAGGTGCTCTATCAGCACTTAAAATAACATAGTCTAGACATAAATATGCAATATTGCAAAAGAAGTCTGATTGAATGGAGGCCTCGCTAACATTGCCACTAAGCTACCAATGCAGTTAGCTACCAAGATGACTTAAACACTTGCTGTAAAGTTGCCCTTGAATTATGAAGCTAACATTGTTAACAGCTTCACACCAGAATCCAGATGGATCCAGAACCAGTAAGGTTGCTGTTTGGGGTGCCATTCTGCTGCTTGTATTCATCAGCTCCACCCGTCGCTCCTCCACAGGCAACTGCCAATTCTTTATAGTCACAGCACAACTTCACTCATTCTGCCTTAAAGAGACAAAACAGTCTCAACCCCTACAGCCTCAGCACAAACACATTTATGAAGTAAAGTTAGTCTTTGAGTTAATTATGGCATCGCTTCTCATCAAAATATACCAAGCATGTGGCAATGTTTGGCCTCGGGAAACCCTGTCCCAAAGCAACAGACGCAAATATCAGGAAATATGCTTCATGATTTTCACATGATTCAGCATTACTACAGTGGCAGGGCTGAACTGGACGCATTGTAACTGAAGTGAAAGAATGCATACTTGTGTTGATCACTGTAGTGGACTATGTAGAGGACTATGAATAGGTCTATACAGAGGACTCTATGTAGGACTATGTAGAGGAATATATGGACTATGTAGAGCAGGGCTGCCCAAGTCCAGTCCTGGAGAGCTACTGTCCTGCATGTTTGAGGTTTCTCCCTGCTCTAACACACCTGATTCGAATGATTTTCAAACCTGTGACAAGCTTCAGTTGCTTGATAACGAGCACATCATTAGAATCAGGGAGAAACCTAAAACATGCAAGACTGTAGGCTTGTTCAGGATGGTCTTGGCTTGACTTGACTTGACTTATCACGCAGACGAGAGCTGCAGGTGTCTGAGGGGGCGGGCTCTAAAAGAGACGGCAGCCAAACGCCGTCAAGTCGGACAACAAAGTCAACGTGACTATGGCAATGCACGGAACTTAAGATAAAGCCATGAGATCAATGCGACCAAAATAAAAAGTATCATTTCACCACAAGGTGGCCGCCGAGTGCGGACCTGAACACACGTCATTGAACTTTTAACCAATGAGAACCATTCCGCTGTAGCGGAGGTGTGGATAAGCCAGTTGCAGCCGTGGTAGACCGCGCTGCCAAGCGCTGCAAGAAGCGGCTCTTAAAAACTTGTTCCCGCGATGTTTTGGGTCACGTGATATGGTCGCGACCCTGTGACGTCTTTGCAGTTGGCTGCTAAGTCGGACACAATTCTAGCCATCATGCATCGCTTTCAACCCACAATACATCACGTTAGGTAGCGCGCTGCAGGCGGCTACATCAAGTCGAATTCGCCTAGTGGCTCTCCAGGACCGGAGTTGGGCACCCCTGATGTAGAGTAATATGTAGAGGACTATGTAGAGGACTATATGGAGGACTATGTAGAGTACTTCTGCCCAGTGGACTATCCATAATAAATACATATATATTTTTCTACAATAAATACATATTGTAATCTAATTTGTTATTATTTTATATATATATATATATATATATATATATATATATATATATATATATATATATATATATATATATATATATATATATATATACACACACACACACTGAACAAAAATATAAACGCACTTTTGTTTTTGCTCCCATTTTTCATAAGATGAACTCAAAGATCTAAAACAATTTCTACATACACAAAATAACCATTTCTCTCAAATATTGTTCACAAATCTGTCTTAATTTGTGATAGTGAGCACTTCTCCTTTGCCAAGAAAATCAAGCCCACCTCACAGGTGTGGCATATCAAGATGCTGATTAGACAGCATGAATATTGCACAGGTGTGCCACTCTGAAAACGTGCAGTTTTGTTTTATTGGGGGGGTCTGGGGGGTCAGAAAACCAGTCAGTATCTGGTGTGACCACCATTTGCCTCACACAGTGCAACACATCTCCTTCGCATAGAGTTGATCAGGTTGTTGATTGTGGCCTGTGGAATGTTGGTCCACTCCTCTTCAATGGCTGTGCGAAGTTGCTGGATATTAGTGGGAACTGGTACACGCTGTCGTATACGCCGGTCAAGCACATCCCAAACATGCTCAATGGGTGACATGTCCGGTGAGTATGCTGGCCATGCAAGAACTGGGATGTTTTCAGCTTCCAAGAATTGTGTACAGATCCTTGCAACATGCTGCAACATGAGGTGATGGTCGTGGATGTATGGCACAACAATGGGCCTCAGGATCTCGTCATGGTATCTCTGTGCATTCACAATGCCATCAATAAAATGCACCTGTGTTTGTCGTCCATAACATACGCCTGTCCATACCATAACCCCACCGTCACCATGGGCCACTCGATCCACAACATTGACATCAGAAAACCGCTCACCCACACGACGCCACACACGCTGTCTGCCATCTGCCCTGAACAATGTAAACCGAGATTCATCCGTGAAGAGAACACCTCTCTAACATGCCAGATGGAATCGAATGGGAGCATTTGCCCACTCAAGTCGGTTACGACGACGAACTGGAGTCAGGTCGAGACCCCGATGAGGACGATGAGCATGCAGATGAGCTTCCCTGAGATGGTTTCTGACAGTTTGTGCAGAAATTCTGTGGTTATGCAAACCAACTGTTGCAGCAGCTGTCCGAGTGGCTGGTCTCAGACGATCTTGGAGGTGAACAAGCTGTATGTGGAGGTCCTGGGCTGGTGTGGTTACACGTGGTCTGCGGTTGTCAGGCTGGTTGGATGTACTGCCAAATTCTCTGAAACGCCTTTGGAGATGGCTTATGGTGGAGAAATGAACATTCAATTCACAGGCAACAGCTCTGGTGGACATTCCTGCTGTCAGCATGCCAATTGCACGCTCCCTCAAAACTTGCAACATCTGTGGCATTGTGCTGTGTGATACAACTGAACTTTTATTGTGGCCAGTCTAAGGCACACCTGTGCAATATTCATGCTGTCTAATCAGCATCTTGATATGCCACACCTGTGAGGTGGGATGGATTATCTCGGAAAAAGAGAAGTGCTCACTATCACAGATTTAGACAGATTTGTGAACAATATTTGAGAGAAATGGTTATTTTGTGTATATAGAAAATGTTTTAGATCTTTGAGTTCATCTCATGAAAAATGGGAGCAAAAACAAAAGTGTTGCGTTTATATTTTTGTTCAGTGTATATATATAACATACACACATTTTATATCAATTCACCTCACGCAGGATTCCCTCATGTCTCTCTCCTTTGCGCCTCCTCTTCAATTCCCCAGGGCTCCTCACAGTTCAAAACCCCTGGTCTAGACTCTATAGAGTATACTTACCTCATTTGACCCCCTTTGCCTCGGCTTTGTTGACCTGCTTCCTCAACTTTTTCTCTCTCATTAAAGGAACCACAAGACAATGAAAATACTAGACCTCACAACCACCCTGATACAACACACACCAGCTGTGTCACATCGAATGTGCCATACAGACTGAAGAAAGGCGTTTTCACAGAGCTACAATTCCCATTGTAGTACTTGGAGTGAAGCAGCCACGATGCTGTGAGCTAATGTGATGAAATTGCTCCTTCTCTGAGGTGTTGATGAGCGAGACAATCTTGTCTTGTTGATGGCACTTTGACATCAACATCTTTCAGTCTACATCATCATTGGTATTGAAACTGTATCATGTGTCGGGACTATCTCAAAAACTGGGCTTTCATTTCAGTTAACTACATGTAACAAAGAGGTCCAGTCTTTTAAAGACTAAAGAGATGCGAAGTCATCCAACGTTGGACCACCATGGGAGCTTATTTTGGGGAAAAAAAGAGGTCTGTTAGTCAATAAACAAATATTGTTTTGTCCCCTTTGAATTGTACCATTAAGTACAAATATTTGTTTGTGTTTCACACTAAACTAAATAATACAATTCAAAACGGGGTCAAAAATATATTTTTTCCAAAATAAAGTCCTATGGGGAACATCGGAAGTGGTGGGAATTTAGCCTCTCTATAGGGAATACATTGAATCACCTTCATGCTTCAGCTCAATTGGAAGTTACATTGCTTCTTTAAAGCAGAATAACAACATCACACACACAGATGTACAGTAGCATTATTCACAGTGTAATAGAGGCTCTTTGTTCAAGACCACAGACGAATAGTAAGTGATGACTGTTACCACAGGTAGTGAGTGACCTTGTGGTGACCTACCATAATGTGAAAATTGCAACAAAATTGAGCAAATTTCCATATAATACTGGTGGCAGCTGGTAATTTACAACTCACAGAAAACCAGGTTGGATCCGGACATAAACAGCGGTTGTGTGATTTGTCATGAAGGACAAGATGGCTAAAAGCATGCTCAGTCTGCACCCAGGAGCAAACACACTGTTATCATCGGGCAAATTGTCCCAATAAGTATCCTTTTTGTCTGTCATGTCATTGAAAGGGTGTCCAACGTACTGTAGGATGTGGACTAAAATACAGTCTTCCTCTGTTTCTATTTTTCCCACAAATCTGCTGAGGCCAGATGTTGCCTTTCAGCACACAGTGATGATACACACATGCTCTCAAATTCTTACAATACAGTATTATTATATAACACTTGAAGAGACAAGTCACACAACACCACAAACAAACACAACCATAGAGGCAGCTGTCAACCAGCAACTACTTGTTCCTGTACAGGAACATGTGTTGTAGATGACAGCTCAAGTTCATTGTCAGTAGGTAAGCTAAAGTAATGAGGAATATTGTAAATATAGGGGTAGACATAAACTGATATTAACATGTTTTTAGATGCATGCCTGATGAGTAACTTCCCATTTTCCCTTTTGGCTGAGCTGCCTCTCTGGAGGAAAAACAACTTTTATTTTTGCTGTACTGAAGTATAAATATGGAAACACAAGATTGATTTAATGTCTGATTGATTTGTATTTCTACAAACAAAAATATTCAGAGGGTATAATTTCAAAGTGAAAAGATATATTTCCAGGATGGTCCCAAGATGTTAGAAGAATTCATAATTTAAATCACCAAATCATCCATTCTAATATAAATGAAAACTCTTTCACTGAAAATTGTGTGTGTGAGTAAAAGAGAAACCTTTTTAATATTTCAATAAGCTGATGATAACATACAGTGGTGGAATACATACTTATGGGATGTGGAGGTGGGCGTGGTGCAGCTTCTGGCTGCAGGAGAGAGAGGTGTGTGGAGGCGGCTCACGGGACCAGCGTCAGCTGATTGACTGATTGTTTTTGCAATTAACATTGTTGACATTGATACATTAAATAACTATAGCCATTACCAATAACTAATAACTATCAATATTTTAACATCACAAATATTTATCAGTAAACAGTTTTGAGGTACACATTTCAATACTTGATAGAGAATGTTTAAGACATGAACTGTGAATGTTCCAGAGTTAATAAATATATAGCATCATAATATTTACTTTAAAATCCCTACTGAGGTCTGGACTCAAGGCCTTTGCACACTAGATGCAGATTTTTGGTGTGAATCATTTGTACATTAATGATATTTTTCAAACCTGCATCCAGTCAATGCAAGCTTTCACATCAGCGAAGGAATTTCCCTGAGCGATACTAATGCTTTTATTTTTTCAGACCGAATTTCCGAGTTTTCATTTCCAACATGTACACATCGGACCAATCAAAAGGCAAGAAGTTCTGTTCAGTTTAAGCTCCTGAACCAAGAGCGGGACTCTCCAAGTTCTCCTCTTTTTTTAATGATGGATATGCCCAGGTATTTGTTTTTTTCCTTTTTATTATGTGAAAGAAGGACCAGGGCCCTCATTTATAAAGCTTGCGTACGCACAAAACGGGGCTGGAAACGTACGTACGCCACTTTCCACGCAAATGTTGTGATCTATAAAAACCAAACTTGACGGGAAAGTGTGCGTACCCGTAAGCAAACTCTGAGGCATGCGTACCGGTACGCACATTCTGGAGACTGGAAGGGAATCAGCAGTAAACGTGAGAAGAACTATATATTTTTGATGACTCGCACACATTTAATTACACTCCATATCATACGTTAGATCTGCGTTATCATGATGAACTCCAGCAATGTTTTTGACGCTTTTAATGAGTGACAGTTATTTTCATGTTAACACCTTCTTTTAAAATCTGACTTGTATCTTAAATCAAAATAATTTTTAAATATTGAATCAGCGCCGTCACCGCAGGAGGAGGAGACGGCCCAAATGCATGTAATACAGTATACAATAAATACCTTCCATTAGATCCCTGCAGAACACAGCGGGAATAACTAAATATTCTCCTTATTTATGTGCATATATCATCAACGCACATACATACAGCCATTAAGCCATCGTATAATTGTTACACTTATCCTCGTTTTTAAACCACCAGAGCGCAGAGGAAATGCGCTATAATGAGTGCCACGCTCGTGCGCGCTCAGTCGTGGAGCGTGGAGAGCGCAAATTTACCGAACTTCAGGAGGCAGACTCTACCACCCGGCAAAGGTGGTAGAGTCCCCAGCATGATGAGCCCGAGCCACGGCCCCGTGCCCGACTGGAGGGGTATCAACAGGGCGCAAGAATCCGTGAGGATGTTATGCTGCGTTTGTAAGATAAGGAAGACAACAATCAATGTTCATTGTAAACGTATTATTTTATTAATCACATTGCGCGTTTGCCGTAGCTCGTCTGCAACGTTGTTGATGGCGGTGATTGTGTCTCGCTGAAGTTGCAGGACGGCATCAGTGAGCACCCGACCGCTTGATGTGCCATGCGTCCGGGGTGCGCTGCTGCTTTGCGCCGGACCCGGACGCTGTGCCGAGGGCCCGTCACCGTCACCCTCCTCACGTCACCCTCCTCACATCACCCTCCTCACCGTCACCCTCCTCTGAGCCCAACGCTGCAGACTCTGGAAGGACAAAAACTATTTAACGTTTTGTTTATACAATAAAAGTTTAAAATCTGTTTTCACAGATCTGTGTCTCCCTCCTTTACGGACACAATCCCCGTCAAAGTCACATCAAAATCAAACTTCCTCAAATACTCAAGCAATACATTAAATACATGTTAGGAGCGGAAAGATGTCATTTACCTTCAGATCACCGTCCGCTCGGTCCCACTGACGCCGACAGCAGCAGCAATGTGTTGCCACTCGCACTGCTTCTTTTTATTCGTGATCCCGCTGCTGTGACCACTAAATAACATTATTGTCCGGGCCTCCACCTCCCCAACAAGTGTCTCTTTCTCCGTTTCTGAAAGTTACGTTTCTTCGCTTTTTCCTGACCTGCCGCCGTGATTCACCACACGGAAACGATTGCATGTCGGCTCATTAATATAGTAAAATGTGGGCGTGTACAGGGCGGGACTCAGGTACGCACACTTGTAGGTGATCCTGTGATTTATAAAGGGAACATTGCGTACAGCTTGCGTGCGCACAGTTTTATAAATCGGATTTTTGTTTGGCGCACGCAAACTTTGGCTTTTTGGCCTACGTACACTTTTAGTAAGGATCCTACGCACAGTTTTATAAATGAGGGCCCAGGTCATTATCACTTGAATCCATTGTGTTGCGCTTGAATGGTCAATGTCAAAATTGTGTAATTTCATGCCATTCATTTGTGTCCAAATGTTTGAAATCCTATAAATGTGTTATATATATATTCCTGTATTTACAGTTTTCATCATTCAAACAGTGACAACAAGACCTCGTAGCTGGGCCTGGATGGCCTTTTTCCGATTGTCATGTCTGTGCTCGTCCCTGCTGGTCAGACCAGGCTGCTGCTATTAAGAATGGTCTGCAATGCAAACGTTAGTTGGTTACAGAAATCACAACCTGAGAAGCAGTGCATGGTTTCCTGCTTCGACATCATGGTTAGATTCAGGTAAACCTCCTGATTCAGTAGCCCACACATCAAGTCGGGGAAATATGTCAAAGAGAGTGCAAGTTCTACTTCATTAAAGTAAGATGGAATATTTTCAGTCACAAGCCTGTTATTTGCTGTGATCGACCTGCTGTGCATGAGGTGAATACAGAAGTACAAAGGTGCATGTGTCGGGTTGACTGTGTGTGTGTGTGTGTGTCAGGACACTACGGTCGCATGGTTGTGCAGTTGTGCGAGTGGCCTCATTGTTAAATATATTTGCCTGAGTTATGTGTGTGCAAAGTGTGTATCGCCTTGTTCATTGCCTTGGCTTGCATCCTTGAAGAGTTGAGCATAACAGTAGAGCAGGTAGGTAGCTCCATGCACAGCTTTAACACAAGGCAAGCAAGAGACACAGTGGGGAACGAGTGGAGCGACGAAGGAATGTTGTTCGCGCTCATCCATGTATTAGGTGAAGCCCAAAAGACCCTTTTTCTTGTTGTTGACACACTGCAGGAGTTTGTAGCTGGTACAGCCAGAGGGCTTAATGGTAATTAAATCCCCCGGACTTAGACACAAATCATCGCAGCAGTACTGCTTGTATGTGACACAATGTTGGAAGCTAACTTCCCAATGCACTACAGGCCTTACTGCAGGCTGAACACATATCTAATGAAGGATTTGTCAGACACCATTGTGAGTGTTTCAGAGGATCTCTACATAAAATAGTGCTAAACACATTACTACTGAGGTTTTTGGTGTGTGATGTTCAAGCTTCTACCAGGAACATTCATTTTGTGTTGATTTTGGCAGTCCCTGTAGACCAGCAGGGTCTGACAGTCCGTCAGACAGTGTTTCATGAAGTCCTGGTTCTGGATCTCCTGTGCTTCCCTTCCCTCCAGTGGACCTAGCAATACAGCATGGACCTACACAAGAGTGGTGCTTTGGTGTTGGGACCTGCTGATAGGCTTGGAGCTCTCCACCTCCTGCTTTGCCGGAGCCCAACTAGAGTTTGAAGGGGTTTCTGGTAAATCTGTGAATCTTTTTGTCTTATTTTATGGAGAATTTGATCCAATGACAAGCATGGAGAATAACTTAAAGAAATTGTCAGTCTTCTCAAGATGATGATGTTTGCTTTTGTAGGTGATGTAGAGAAGTCAGTAAAGTCAGAAAGTCATCAAGAAGCAAAGTGACCGCCAACGAGGGAAAACCACGGACCTCATTTCAGTGTTAAGCGTTTGAAGGCATCACGCAGATGAGAGACAGTCCACACTGTTGAGGGATATGAGTCCCAGAGGCTCACCTGCAGTTCCATCTACCACCACAGAGACCGCTAGAAGCAACGCATCTCAAATCTTACGGACTGCCACTTTAAATCAAACAATCTAAACTCAAGGTTCCCTGACTTAAAAAAATAGGGTTAAAACGCTGAGCCACATGTATGCGGTGGCCACACACACACACATTATACACTGCATGCAAGATGTGTGACAAATATCCAATGTTTTTGACAGGAAAAAGGGACTCACTCCATATGCGTTTGCGTCAGTTGGAAACAGCAGGGTGGAGGCGAGGCCCCACCAGATGTGCGACTCAGACTGGTAGAAACCAGCTTCGTCTGTAAAAGTGCTTCACTCTTCTCTCGGGTTCAGATTTCTAACCCTCTCACAAGTCCAGCGAGTAGAGCTGTACAGTATTTGTATGTATAACAGTATTTTCTTTAAATAGTGCACTTGCTTTTCATTGAACACATTGTCAGGACCACGGAGTAGCAGTCGTTTGAGTGATGTTTCTAACACATGATTTGGTGAGAGGCCAGAATGTGTCAGCTTAGTGTTGTTCCTCATCAAAGGTGTGAATTTCCTCCGACTTGAATCAATCGATGACGGAGAGTGATTTTTTTTCAGGGACCTCTATGGGCCATTGACTTATTCCAACTTACTTCAAACTTCCCATGATGCAAGTGTACCAGAATTAAGTCTACTTAACATTCATTGACCCAAGTGAAAATGTTAGCCCCGCACAAGGCAGAGCTGTCACCGCATTAACTGCAATGATGTTGGTGCCAATCCCTCGACGGATGAAGAAGATAAAAGTCATCCTCTGCTCTGTAAACGACCCTGTGATGACTGTGACTGACAGTACAAGTCAGCACACCGCTCGTTCCCTTTATAAAAAAAGGCGATTGTGATTTGAGAGTGCCCACAATGACAGTCCCTTAGATGTACTTGCAGCGACAAGGACGAATTAAACATTTACCCTAATGGAGAAGGAATAAAAACTGGATGACGGGCGATCGTAATGTCAGACACATCCAAGTAGATCTTAGACAGGCCTGAAAGAAAGCAACCATAAAAAGATGATTATGGGGATGATGAGGGGGGACCTGCTGGGATGTTAGTCTGGATAAAGAGTTCAGAATAAAAAGTTCCATCCACCCTCCCGGGTCATTAGCTCTCCTCTAAAAAGCTTTGCGTGCAGCGTAAAGTCACCTAAGAACAGCAGAAGTTAACAACAGTACCCATTCAAGAAAACCTACCGTGGATGAATAATGTAATGGGATGAATTATTAAATAATTTGTCCTGGTTTTTGGGGGCTTTTTGAAAGTGTTTCCTCTCGTGGTGAAATTGCCTGAAGTCAGAATGACGTTCAAGCGCAGCAGGACGGTTCTGGTGAGCACATGCATGTGTCATATGATTGGCTGCTCATCCATATTTCATTCTTGTGATATTAAAGTGTCGGTTATTAGCCCGGGACATTTCTGCTTGCCTGTGCAAACTACAGCAAAGGGAAAGATGACCAAGCAATGCATAATGATGCTATCGATCCCTCCTTCATCTCTCTCCCTTTAGGGGCTGTTTGTAGCGAGGGTGTAGAAATTAGTATTATTATATTGATGAAAGGGCAAGGGGTGATTATTAATATTTTATTTCAGCTTTTCTCCCCTCTGAGAGTTATTGTGTTAAAACAATGAAATAGTTACATAGAAATAGAAAGACAGCAGTCGTATCTCTTTACCGGTATTTCCTGTAGTAGTAGAAGTAGAACGTTTAGCACATTATAGCCACAGTGGCTGGCAGACGCTATTCTGCATATTCACTGCAGTTAAGTTCAGTGTGTCATACTGTAAATATGAGAAATGTATGTTGTGGTTTGGACCGTGCTGCTTACTTTTTACACCTCTTTACAGTTGTTATGCTAAGCTAAGCCACAAACCCATAATAATGTCACAATAATATTAGTGTACATAAATGAACATATAATCTTCTCATCTACATCTTGGCATGTATGTGAATAAGCGAATTAACCAAAGTGTTTGCATCCAGTTTAGCAATTGGCTTAGCAATTTCCGTCAATTAGTGCAATTTCAAACAAATGTACAGAAAATCAGCAACAGAAAACCCATTTTGTCTTAATGATACAAACAAACGCATGAATAAGACTGTCGTTCCTGCCGTTTTTATGCTGGATGGAAATTGGAAATGGGCGTAATAAGAGTTGGATGGAAAGGCACCTAGTGACTCAGAAGAGACCGGAGGCTACAGAAGTGGAACAGTGAAATGGGTCACCTTCCCCTTGCTCATCCACCTCATGAGTAATTCAGACGAGGCGCTCTCCACACGGCAGACCGACAAGCAAACAGTACAAATGTTCTCCTCCAAGCAAGACTTGGATACCCAATCACTTAAAAAAAAACATGTATTCAAACACCGCTACCTTCCAAAGCACCATTATTTTTGTTGCCTTCACCCCGTGGATGAGAAATTAGTATTCGGGCTGGGCTACATTTGGACTACATGTTGTTTGGGCGAAGCATCACGCCCATACTAATTCAGCTGGAGAATGGTTTCCACAGTTGGGCCTCAGAAAAAATGTTAAAAAGCAAATGTGGTGAATTGGCCTTCCGTTTCTCCCGGGCACAATTGTGTCGCCGTCGTCAGAAGCACGTTACAGGGTGTCTGAGACGGCCCGTGTTTTGACACGGTCACCGAAACATGTTGTAAGGCGGACATCAAAGTCCTCTCTATAGCAACGTGGTAAACTGTCACCGGCCTAATTAAAATGCCGTGTTTGCTTTGGAGAGCGGGATGCATATATCAACAAGCAGGAGAAAATAGCGAAGTGCCAAGCAGCTTCGTAATAGTCTTAGATTTGTTCATTTGAGTGAGCGCAGCCAAAACCAACTCTCCGAAGGCCTCCTCCTTACATCTCCGCAGCTTTGACTGTGGCTGCTGCAGCTGCACGCTGACATCAGATTAATCAAAGACACGTCGACCAACACGCTGCCGCAGGTGTTCACACGTGAGACGCAACGAGGAAGTTTGGGGAAAAAAACGTCACCGTGAGGAATCACATCCGGACGTGTTGCACAGGGGTGCGACTCCTCACTTTAAAAGTGTCAGCCGTCGGAAACGCAGTGATCTATAGTCGGCAATACAATTATTTCAAGTAATAAGTAATAAGTGTTAGTGTCCATTTGATAGTCGTTAAATCTCAATGATATCGGCTCAAAAGTTGCACTTTGGACCTCCAGCAGGAACCAAACGCTCACTTTCTTGTGAATGTCATTAGTCTGTCTTCCTTCTTCTCCTCCTTGATGTCCCCATTTCATCTTAATGGTGCTTGGCACGCTGATACCAAGAGTGTGATAGGATTATTAGCCACAATTAAGGACAGGGTAGCAAATGGCTTTCAATGAGGCATTAAGTATCGGAGGAGAGTCGACAGTCTGAGGGCGACCTGACGGCGGGCGACGGCAGATGTGCCCGTCTGGAAAATGTCCACGTTTTGGATACATGGCTGAGTGTACACACAAACACACTTTACATCCTCGCCGGCAGTACACGCACACAAACTCAAGCTGTCAGGGAGCCGAGCGAGTGCTCCGAGACGGATGTTTAGGGTTTATGATTATTAATGCTGACCGCACGTATCTGTGCCGAGTCTCCAGGACTTTTAGCATCTAGAAAATAACACAACAGAAGACACAGTCTGCCTGTTTTTACTCTTCGCTTGCATCAGGACCTTCTCGCAGAATCACACGACCGTTGTGCAACATTCATGACGGAGCTATTCTCCATTTGGTACACAGTTCACGTCCGAGTGACTTCCATGAAGGAATAAGATGTTCCAGACCGTTACTGAGCCAGCAGGCTACCACAGAGACTTGATCATTAGGTTGCAGCCTGTACGGGCGGGAGCAGACTCTTCATAAAGCATTAGGGAGGATACATCCATGCGCTTAAAGTACAGGAAGACACTGCCGGTTGAGTGTATCACTTAAAATGAGGAATTGCATTTCAAGAGGAGAATGGGCTGTATAAATCCTGAGCAATAACGAATCAGGGATATGAAATGTACATGCTGTAAAATTGATCACATAATTATTGATCCCTTTATGTCATACATGTGTCCCTTTGACTGTTGGCGTATACTTGCGGTAGAATTGCATTACTGTAGGTCTAAAAATATAGCATGTAAAAGATGATTATATGCATATGTGAGTTTGATGCTTTTAGGATCCATTAATTCAATTATCATGTGGGACATGTTTTCCTAATTTTACCCATGTTTCTGTCAATTATGATAAAAGTGCACTTACTGCCAGCCATCATTGAGATCTGTGAACACAGCGACATCACCAAACAGTCGGAAGATCAGACAGGTTGTAAACAAGCCGACACTTTAGGCAAATTATGTTATGCAATTGTGATGTTATTTGTCCGAAAATCTCAGCCATTGATCTCTGCGTCCTTCTGATCTTCCCAAACACCAACGACATGCTCGTCTTGAACAGTATGAACTGTTTGATCTGTAATTTATTGCGGTTTCTTACGAAGTAAAATAAAATGCAGAAAATACAGCCCTCAGTCACTCTCTGCCATCTATAGCATAAACTTTATTGTATTATTATTATGTATATTGTTCTTATGCATGTGCCTATAAACTCCATATACCAGATACCCATCACACATCATGGCTGCTGCAGCTGCACTACAGTAGACTTCTAGATATAGCTTGTATAGATATTGTAAGGTAGATCTTTTATATAGGTATTTAACATCATCATCATCTTATTTCTTTCCTTCCATTGTCCTCCACATCTCCGGGGCGGGTCGTGGTGGCATCGTGCTTAGAAGGTCATTCCAGATGCCACTCTCCCCAGCAACGCTTTCCAGCTTCTCCTGGGGACCCGAGGCGTTCCCAGGCTAGATGAGATATATAATCCCTCCAGTGTCTTCTTGGTCGACCCCGGGGCTGCTTCCCAATTGGACGTGCCCGGAACGAGTCTAAAGGGAGGCGTCGAGGAGGATCCTGATCAGATATTGAACCACCTCAGCTGGCCCCTTTTCATGTCAATGTTCTGGCCGAACATTATGGCCTCAGACTTGGAGGTGCTGACTCTTATTGTTAACATTATTAATTATTCATTAAATATCTTATTTATTACATTATATATTTATTTGATTTAATTATAGGAGTGTATTTGTTTTCATACCTCTTAGCCTGTCTCTGTGCTGCTATATCATCCATCAATACAATCTTACCTTATCTTATCTTATCTTTAATCAGTGGCACGCCATCGACAACCTGTCAGACAGCCTGACTCTCTATCAGTGGAGTGTCAACAATGATTTAACCGAGGATAAAATGGTTTAATTTGTAATACACTGGAATCACGCTTTGAAGTAACAATGTGTAAGACCTGGAAAATTAAATGAACCAACATTATCAAGAGAATGTGGCAAGGTTACAGAGCTATGCTAACAGCTAGCCTCAGCTGGCCCTGTCTTGTAACACCACTTTTACCTGTAGAGAAGATAATAGTAGTAGTAGTAGTAGTAGTAGTAGTAGTAGTTGTAGTAGTCACTGTAGCATCCAGTCTGTCCTCAGTCCAACATGAGAGGATGAAGAAGTAGAGCTGCTGAGTAGAGGGCTTACCAGGCTCAGGTTCTGGGTACGTTTCTTTATTGGATTCAATCCAATAATGGGAGAAACAGAACCTCATATTTCCGTCCCTTCCTCTTCCCAGGAGACAGATCTTCAGTTAGCTCAAACCCAGCAAGTGAAAGTAACATTAGTGTCACAGATTCATACAAATATGGGGATGATGTCATGTAAATATTCTCAGACAATGATTTAAACTGAATACAAATACAGAGAAATCAAACTGCTTTCCTAAAAATGTAGCTTTAAGATATGTGTCTAAAAATAACTGAACAGTGTGTGATAGTTTATTATAAAAGGTAATCTAAGCCTTTCAAATAGAGTAGAAAAATACATTTTTAGCCATGTTTG
Source organism: Eutrigla gurnardus (assembly GCF_963514095.1). Classification (NCBI taxonomy): domain Eukaryota; kingdom Metazoa; phylum Chordata; class Actinopteri; order Perciformes; family Triglidae; genus Eutrigla; species Eutrigla gurnardus. The sequence continues at coordinate 3,702,397 of NC_139926.1, forward strand.
AAGATGATCTTGGAAAAAATAGTTGTAGCCAAGGTAAGGTGAGTGGATGACAGGCGAGTAATATGCTTTGATCTGATGAATGTTAGCTATACCTCTCTGTAGCAACATGTTGGGTGAGTTATCCAAGATTCAGTTGAAATATTTGGGATTTGATCTTTTATTGCGAGATGTGGTCTAGAGAGGCAGAGCGAGGCGGTGACACATAGCTGGAAGAAGGGAAGTGAGTGACACCAGAGTGTTGTGTCCCCTGGGAGAAGCAGGTATGGAGAAAGATGGAGGCTTGGGACAGGCAGTGAGACCAGCTGATTGACAGAGTAAAAGGAAGGTAAAGGCAGGCGACAGTACGAGTCCAAATACTTTAACGGCTGCATTTGCATTTGACATTTCAGGGCCTTCACTTAGGACCTAAAATATGCCTGCAGGAGTTGGAAAAGCTGAGCTGCACAAGGGAAGATTTATATGTACAAAAAGAGCCACATTGACAGCCTAAACCACAAATGAATGGGTGCTGTTGGAGAAAAGAGTATCCCATAACTCCTGACTGAGAGGTCACAGATTCTTCATCTTCGCCAAAACTCATTTAAGAAGTCAGGTGTCACCGTTGAAGGGAAATTTCTCTTCGCCCTGGAAGTGACGCATGAGAGCTTAAAGAGCAAAACACAAAACGTTCTCTCACGGCATGAATGAGCGCTCCGTCCATCCAGAGAAAGATGGATGCAACAACAACGACTCCGCCTGCTGAGGAAGCTTTTTCCTCCCATGCCCGCACTCTGCTGCCACTAACAAGAAACGATTGGAGTCCAGGAAGTGTGCAGTTTATGTCACAGTACACGAGTGCAGCTAATTAAATCCTTTAAAGCTTCAGAAAAATGAAGTTATCTCTCGCTTACAGTCGGTGCCACCAACATTGCCAAGTGCAACCCCGAATTGCCACAACACGAGCAGGAGTGGGCAGGACGATGCAGATCCGCGGCAGTAATTTAATCTGATCTGAGAAAAGCATGCGGTGCTAATTGGGAGAGCTGCATCACGTTGAACATTCTGGATCAATTCCTGCATTATTAGCCTGCATTTAATATTTACAAAGGAATTGCTGATGTTTGTGTATTTAAGTTCAACTCATTGATTTGTGTTAAGAAAACTAAAATCCTCAGGCTCTTAAAGTTATGAATACGATTTTCGACATCAATGTAAATGAGCATGCCTCTAAATGTTTTTTTGAGGTTGAATGAAGGTTGATCAATAATAAATCAATCCCGCAATTCATTCATTTTCTTTCATTGTATTTGCATTCTGTTATCGACCCTTCATTATAATAATGTGATTCAATGAATATTTTTAGCATGCAGACAAACCAGTTGCTCTTCTTCTGGTACATTCTGACAGTCGCTTGTTTCACTCGCAGTAGGCAACACAGGTGTCATTTTAACATAACACTGTATTATTTCATCACACTGATCAATAAACATGAGACCGAAATCATGGTAAGAAAAATGTAAACATGCTTTAGTGCAGGGTTACTTTGTGATTGACAGGTTGCTACCACGCTACCAATGCATTTAGCTCCTAATATGACTTTAACACTTGGAGGAGAATCTCAATGCTGATTGGCTTTTCGTCAGAAAGTTACACATACCACGTCATTCGTCGGGCAGCCTCTGGCACCGTGACGTGTGTATTTGCGTCAGTTCGGAAAAGTAAAGCCAAAACTGAAGTGCCTTAATCATGCATTCTCTCTGCTGGCCAAGGGGGCGACTTCTCTGGTTCCAAAATAATTATGATTGACTGGAGGCCTCGCTGACATCGCCACAACGCTATTTAGTTCCTAAAATGACTAACACTTAGCTGTAAAGTTGACCTTGAATTATGAAGCTAACTTTGTTAACAGCTTCATACCAGAATCCAGATGGATCCGGATCCATTAAGGGGGCCACTGGGTATGCTTTAAGGGTTGGGCTACCATGTGATTGACAGGTTGCTACCATTGCTACAATGCTACCAATGCAATTAGCTACTAAGATGACTTTAACCTTGAATTATAGAAGCTAACTTGGTTCACATCCAGCTAACAGCTTCACATCCAGATGGATCCAGATCCAGTAAGGTCCGGGTTGCAGCTCTGCCACTTCTGTATGGTCACTTCCTTCACTGGTTGCAAAAATTTGAAAATGGTGACAACCAAAATGCCGAACTCAAGGCTTCAAAAGCATAGTCCACAAACCAGTGGATGATGTCACCATGACTACGTTGTACTTCTTATGTACAGTCTATGCTCTCACCGGAGATCCTGAAGCCACGCCACCACTGCAGCTGTTTGCTTGTTCATTCAAAGTTTATTAATACTGAATATGTTGAGTGTACCGCGACAGTGCATGTCCCCAGCTGTACACCTGCCAAGTGAAGTCGATTAGATGAATGTTCTCGAGATGTGTGAAGGACACACAGACACAGACTAATACTTCTGTTTAAGATTAAACAGCGATTACAGTCTGTTAGTTTGTACCTCAACCTACATTAGGGGTCAGTAAAGACCACAGCAGCGCTGTAGAAGGAGAACGAAATGCATTCTGGGAGATGTTGGTAAGCAACAGTCAGTTCAGAGGCCCAACGTTATAAAGGTCAGAGTTCAAGGATACGCTGTGCTTAATGCCTTTGGTCTTCTGAAGTGAATAAACTGTTTTTGATAAACAACAACTGTGACGAGAGTCGAGTGTAATTCATGCTGACTTTATGTGGACAGAAAATCATAGCATGTAAATGAACAAATTTGTGGTAGTAGCATTGTCTTGACTGGTACCACGCTGCACAATATGTCATGTCAAGTATGCTTGAGATGCGACTGTAATAAACCTGTTGATGTAACCATCTTATATCTACTGTATATGTGCTGGTACAAATAATTTTCTATACAGGAAAGAGCAGAGACCGTAGAGTGACTTTTGTTCTGCGAGAGAGGGGGGGGGGGGGGGGTTGGATGTATTGGATGTCTGTTGAGTTTTCTTTTCTGCTCCTGGCTCTTGGTTCTTCTCCAGCCAGGTGTTGGCAGGAGGATGTGGCAGCACCATTAGGATGAGAAATGACAGTGAAGTGTAGGCCAACCTTCAGGGCGAGCACAGAGGAGACTCTTAGCAGCCGCACGCACTCAAAACACCACACACACGCATACAAGCACACTTTGCATACAGCGTCATATACCCTCCGCAAACAGTCTCACCGTGCTCTCGAGAGGCAACCTCCACCACACCGGTGGAAAGTGTATTTGGCCTTGAAGGGTTAGGAGAGAAGGTTGACCTTTATAGGTCTGAACTTCTCTCCGCAGTGCCCATGTGATCCGAAGAGAGGCGAGTCTTGCAGAACGGGAGGAGCACTTAAGGATAGCAACCGCAGCAGACTTCTCACTTGGCAGCTGTTTCACTGCCACCAAGCCACAGCGATTCTCCATAACGCCAACAATGAATCCACTCATGACAGCCCATCTCCAAGTCTGTGTACCATAAGTCTTTATACTGGCGACTCATTGTTCTAATCGAAAGCATCGTTGCAAATCAGTGCAAATGGGTTCTCTGAAATAACCATTTGGAATCTGGGTGAAATGTAACAACAATCCATCGTCTCTTACATCTTATACACTAGAGTCAATTTAAAAGTACAGAAAACATGTTTGCAGCCAAATACATCACACCAGTGTTGTGTATTTATTGAAATATGCGTGTGTGGAAGTCACAGATGAGCAGAGCTCATGTTCAATTCTCTGTAACTGACATTTTGTTCCAGATGGAATTACATCACGGAATGGATGAAACATTTTTTTTTAAAGAGTCACTCAGAGAGAAAGATGATTAATATCTCGCCACTGTCACTTTAACGCTTGCCCCTGGGTGTTGTTGGGACTTTGAAATTGTGTTGACTCTTGAAATTTTGAGCGTATTCTAGTCCTGCTCAATGTGTGAAGTGTCCTGAGATGACTTCTGTTGTGATTTGACACTATAAATAAAATTGAATTGAATTGAATATCCACAGAATCTCTTATACTTTTGCACGCCGGCAATATCAATCATGACTTATGCTGTGTTCACACCAAACGCAAAGCAACTTTCGCCTTGTGTTAGTTTGATTGCAGAATCATTTGTGAAACAAGGTAGGTACTGTTGTCATTCTCTGGGTGACCATGGACACATGATACAAGATACGTAACCGAATCAGATCCATTTCTGATTCGGTTACGACAGGAGGAGAATCATGTAAACAGTCACACCTCCCCCTCATCACTGTAACCTGATATCCCCTGAACTCTCATGGACTCAACATTTATAGTAATCCTGTAGCCTGACTTCACCTTATCAACAAAACCCAGCTTCTCTGTTGCTTCATTGTCTCTTCACGTTCTGATCTTACCGCGTAGCAACAGCAAATTATGAGACAATGGGCCCTTCAGCACAGTCAGAAGTAAGGCCAAACCACCTCTATAGGAACAAGACAGACACTTTAGATGTTAGTCTCTGTTTGTCGTCACACTGTGGATTTCATAAGTGGCTACAAGTGTGATAGCTCTCTCCAGGACAGCGTTACTCCTTGCGCAGGCGGCTCCAAGCTTCAATTTGTGGCTCACATCAATGGTAAAATAATAGTAGAGCCCTATAAGTGTAATTAACGGGCACACCACTTCATCCAGTGTCTCTCCTCTCTGTCTGTTCGATAGTCATGTCGAAGACAGTTATTGTCTCTGAGTTTTTTCAACATAAGAATGACTCGACCCACAAGAATATGTGTGATAAGCAGCTTCAAACAGAATCTCACATCACAAACCTTCAGAAATGAATTTATTCACAACTGAAAGTGAAAGTTAAATAGCGGCGAGTGGATCGACATGATTTAAAAAGTGGGTGGTATATTGTGACTCCTCCGTAAATGATTTCACATACACTTACGTATTTATGAACATGTGTATGGTCTCTGAATTACAAGGAGTTAGAATTAGGAATTACTAGAATCTTTCTTCAGTAAATGACACCATTTGATGGAAAAAATGCTCTAAAATTGTAAACAAAAAAAAACAAAAAACACATTTCAAAGTGCCCTTAATAATGGCTGGAATGTATTACATCTACTGTATGTTAAGTGGGATGACAAATAAGTAAACAGATGCTTAGTTGGAGATAGCTTTTGGTATTTTGCAGCTGAGGTGGCTCTCCTGTGGACTTTGTATAAAATAGGGAAGATCACTGCTCTAGGAGGAGGGACGTCCTCCTGCATCCTACATCCACACTAAGCAACACACCTCCACCAATAACGGCCAGCCTCGTAAAACAGTCATCAATGGACAGGTTTTCAGCGGCTGCACAACAAATGGAAACCATAGAAATAGAATAGTAGACAAGACATTTAACTGTTTTCAGTGGTCATTTGACTAGTACATCTAAAAAAAATGGTGATTGTTGTCGGTTGTTATGGTGACAACACACATCAGTGGGGCCGGGAAGTGATGACATAGCTCACCAGGAAGAAAGGAGACACTAGGGAGATGGATGTCTGTCTGGCTAGCATCATGCCCAAACATAATTATCTCGGTTTTATTTTCATTAAGGTTGAGAGAACGTATATCCATCTGTTTTTTTACATCTTGTAGGCAGTCCAGCAATGGCTGCATTGTGTCCTTACTCTTGGACAATCCTACAGAGGCCATCGAGCCATCTAGTGGCTTGCTCTCTAAAATGGCGCCGGTGAGGGTGGCTGCAGTCGTACCTACTCCGGGCGCATGCTCGTATATTGTCTTGTCAATTTTTGCTTTCAATTTATTAGCACAACCTGCATGTTTTGGGATTGCATACGACAGACAAACACTAATTGACATCGGGGAAAAACTGCCTTTCTCAGTGAAACTGGGTTTCAAAGCTGGAGTAAGTGTCAAGTTGAACCTGTCGACACTGAACAGAGGCCAATCTGCCGCCTTTACCGGTGGTCTGAGGGGGGCCGAAGGAAGTAGGCTACAGTCAGGAGGAAGAAGTTCAGAGAACGGAGTGTACTCGCCAGCGTGAAGCCAGGTCTCCGTCACGAACATAAAGTCCAGTTCACGAGCGGTGAAGAAGTCATTGAGCAGAAAAGTATTGTTTGCTAGCCATCAAGCATCTAGCAACGCCATGCTGAGGTTGACTAATAAACTTAGGTTTGCAGTGGTTACTGAGATAATAAATGAAGGGAGAAATAGGGTAATTTTCTCATAGACTTCCATTCAATCAGAATTAGAATCAGAGGTGTCACCCCCTGATGGTCATTCGAGAGAATGCAAGTTTAAGGCACTTCAACTATCACTTCACATTTCAGAAACGCAGGTTGCCGCCTGTAACTAACCTGGTAACTATTTTATAAAAGCAAGCTTCTTTCAGGTCATGGTATATTACGCTATTGCTTAAATAGACATTTTTAATGCACCCACAGTTACATGTGGTCATGTGACAGCATGGCGTGCAGGACTTTTGGCTTTCACACTGAACTCACTCATCCTCACATCATCAATGAGCCTCAGCCCAGAGTTCTGCTCCGTCAGCCGTGATCATTTAATGGTCTCTCCGAAGGATCTCTGAAGGCCACAGGTGCAGGGAGAGGCAAGGGTCTCCAGTAGTTCACCCCCACACATGGTGCTGTGGTCTCTGGGACTCTGGGATACAGGATCACAGGGCCTTGGCAGCCGTGGTTGAGGGGCAGTGTGAGGGTATGATGGAGCTAGTTAAGTTCCTCTGAGCCGACATTGTCCAGGTGAGGTCACGCACCAGTTCACAAGGAAACACAGAGTATGCTCTAGGTCCACATCTCAGATTTTGTGCATACTTACACGTTTGAATATTATATAATATATATATATATATATATATATATCGACGTAAAAATAGCAACGTTTTATTGAACTGAGTAAACATTTGTAGTTTAGGCAGGGTAAAGTCACAGTAATTGTTAAATTGTGTAAAATATTCATCATTTAATAAATCTGCTATCAGCATGAATGCTTTCTTAGTTGGGTCAGAAAGAAAACAAAACACACTTTGTTGTGATTATCTCATAATTCTGCTCAGTCTATTATCCTGCTACTACAAATGCAGCATATATTCACTGACAGAAAATATGTTCATAATAATGACTTTGCACAGACGTATGCACGGCAGGGATGTTGATATTGAGCTTACATGAGGTTAACTCCACAGTCCTAAAGTGCTCCACTATTGGATATCCATCACAGACAGCTTTTAACCTCAAGATAAGAAGTCATAGTCTTGCATTATTTCAGTTCATATCTTTTAGGCCTTCATGGCTTGTAACACTTATGCAACACATTATCTGGCCTCAAGCTTAAAGTTGAGCTGAAATTAAAAATGCCAACAATATATGCAGATAGAAATAAAAGTCAAAAATCAATGTCTTCATTTTTTTTTTATAATAAAAATGCAATATCTTTTACTTCCTGGAAAACAAAATGTGATACATGCTTGCATCAGCTAGTAATCAATTTCAATCAATATAAGACATCAGCACTGCACAGAGCTGGAGAAGGTCCTGAGCTTTTCAGCGCTCAAATCAAATTCCTCCCAACGTTAGGTCCTGCCTGTCTATCCTGTTTTAGTCTGAAATACGTCAAGATATAGAAGATAAATTATATTTCAGCACAACTTTAATGCAACAAAACGGACCAAACCCGACAATTTACTGGGGGACATTGGGTTTGGGTTGGGTGGCAAGAGTCTAGGCCAGTCACCATTTTGAACCCACAACACTGTATATTCTGAATCAGTGGTTTCCAACCTGGGGGAGCTATGTATTTATAAATCATGGTCCATTTAGAGTCAAATAAATCATAAAGCAGGGCATGCTTTTGGACGTGGCTATCTTGTGATTGACAGGTCACTACCATGGTGTTGTCCGTGTTTCGTCTTAGAACTTTAACCCTTTCACAGTTTGTTTTCAAGTCATGGAAGTTGATGGTAACATTTTGGTTACATTGAGTGTTCGTTTGTATGTAGCTCCACCCTTACCTTCTGGTTGCACATCGCCAAGATGATGACGGCCAAAGGCTGAAATGGCAACAGCCATGGTCTTAAATGGTCAACATGGCAAAATAATGTATTATACCTTTTTAAATTACTTCAGCTAATTTCCCTCTCTGTGCTCTGAGAATATAATATTGCTGCAAATGTTTTTACATTGCAAACTAAGTGAGTAAAGATAGAGATGGACTGAAATGTATTTTATACCATCAACCATCACTTTACCCAGACTTCACAATATAAGAAAATCAGATATGAACTTTTTGTCTAAACACGGTCAAATACACATAAACACATGGTGTTGGAATGATTAATGGACGAGAATCAAACTGCCATCTATCTTCCCCCCTCTCTCTCTCTCCCACCTCTCTCTTTCTCTCTCCATGGCTCATCTGTGTCCTGTTGTCGACCTCTCCTCCCCTTGACCCGTCTTGAGACCCTGTCCTCATGTCTTTTCACAGTCCATAGACAGGAATTCACAATGATCTATGTTTCTGTCTCTCTGTGTGTGTGTGTGTGTGTGTGTGTGTGTGTGTGTGTGTGTGTCACGGTGAGGAGTGGTGTCTGGGAATAACTCGAGCTGAATTGCAGCCTCTTTCAAAAAGCCAGCATGACACCAACTGGAGCATAGCAACCTAAAATGAAGCCCGGCACTTTTACTGTGGTGCACTCCTTGAAAACGTGACAGATTGAGTCATTACCAGCAAGAGACACTTTGTCTCTCCTGGTGATCGGCTGTCGTAAAGATCATTTGAGGAAAGACAAAACGATACGTTTCATGCAGCAAATAAATGTCAATGCTGGATCCTATTCTATTCCATTCAATTGTCAAGCAAATTTTATGCAAACTTTTGAAATGTCGCCAAAAAAATGTATGAAAATGATGTTAGTTTCAACTGGTTTGGGGTAAATAAATGACACTGTCATTGTAGTTTGCTCAGAAGTTGCCGCTATTGCGATTCTTTGCTGTTGAAAGAATGGTTGTGAATTGGAAAACAAAATATGTCGCCTTGTCCAACGATCAACAATCTACGAGACACAAATGGTGAAGGTTCAGGATTTTATTTTAATTGGGCAAGTTTAAATTGTTCTTCAAGTCAGCTAGTATTGGTCATGTTTCAAACTGTCCGTAGATTAATTGGGAAGGCAACAACAGCAGAAATCCCTGATCAGTCACATGTGTTAAACATTTGCTAGTCAGAATTTATTGGGCAAAGGCATTGCCATAATCCATTTAGCTCATAAACAGTTTTTGGACAAAGGGAAAAACCACCTGAAGCTAAAGACATTTTACCGGAATTAGAGGTACTTTTATGCAATTTTGCCGTTTCATTTGATGAAATGTGCATACAAATATGTGAATGGAATCACAGCTTTAATGGTAACGAGTCAGCAAACAGTCAAATTATATCCATTTCTTTCAATCTATCTTCTGAATCCAAAATGCCTGCACACATACTATTTTCAATCAAAACAACTTGCCCGGTTTTTGCTATTCTGTAAACATACTAAGAGAATAACTAACCTAGTTTATTTATAAAATGTCCCATAGTTTACACACAGCATTTTAGGAAAGCCTACTGGAGTACATTGTGTGTTTGGATGTGAGTATTCATACAGATGATTACAGTAAAAATACTTTTTTCCCCCATTTTAATAGACAATGACAGGATTGTTGAGACGCAGGTGCATGAGGTTAGACATAAATACATATGAGAAGTGTCTGACTTCAATTTTCCCCATTTCTTTCCAATATATAGACATCACGTCTTTCCTGCTTTAGAAAAACACGTGTCAAAGTGTGGGTCACTCTGCTTATACATTAAACATTATAAAAGACAAATAATGTGAACAAAAACAGCTGTCCCAATGTTTCTTGAACCCCTGGAGCCGTGGAGAGAAAGGAGTCAACAGTTACCTCATCTGTAGCTCAGAAATGTCATTATTGTCAAAGCCTGTTAGACTTGATTTCCACTGACGCTTCGCATCCATTTGTACTTCAGAATAATGTCTTTTTTAATATCCTTGCCGGGAGGCATAAGAAGAAAAAGTACAACGCAAATTAATTAAATCTGGAACATACCAGATTTTAATCATTGACTTGAGAGGTAACAGAAAGGAGAGACAAGCTCAACAGCGATGTTCCTCCCTAGCCACCTAAATAGAATGAGAGAAATGCATGTGTTTCATTTAGTAGTAAGGTCCTTCTTCCAGAAGTTCAAAGGAAACGCTGAGGCATTTTAAATTAGACATGGGGCCTTGTACTTCTTGACTAGTTTTATCAGTAATTACATTACTCATCTCTAAATCACGCTCTCATCATGCTTAATCGAGGACACATAAGAAAAAATAATTAAGGTACCCTTTTCCATCAAAGATCTTCATTTATAAATACGGGAGACATTTTGGAGGATTTTCTATTTCCTGCCCACGGAGGAGGTTGATCACAACTAATTTCAAGCAATTTTCGACATTTTTCTTCCAAGGGCACTCGTTCATGACAAACTTACTTTTGTTACCATGTCAGAGTATTTTTGATGAACACCCACATACTGTCAAATAGTTAAGATGGCAAAAATGATTTTTGTGCTGAAGTCAATGGTTCATACACGCTATGCAAATTGGACATTTCAACATACATCCACTTTATTTCAATTATTAGTTTCATACATCCTCTTCCACTACCAACACAGCCCAATGAAGCACATTTAATAGTTTATTAATGAAGTAACCATTTTGTATCCTGAACCTGACTTGTGTCGTTACATGCAGTGGTGGACAGTAACGGAGTAAATTTACTTAAGTACTGTACTTAAGTACATATCCAGAGGATTTGTACTTAAGTACAGTACTTAAGTAAATTAAGTAAAAGTACTTGTTACTTTCAGGTCTGGTCTTTTTTTGTTTCTTTCTTTTTTTTAAGTACTATTGGACACAAGCTGTGTTTGTCAAAGAAGGAAACCTATCACAGTGCACGCTCTCCACTGGGATCTACGTAAAAGTGGTAAAGGTATTTAATAATGACGTGGTGATGGTACATTGATGGATACTGTGTTTTAATATGCTGCTGTGCCTTGCACTTATCTTGTACTGCTGGAGACATGTTTTCCTTTGCTGCCGTCTGTCCTGTGTGGAATGGTGACATTTACTTTCCCCCCTCGAGTAGTAATAAAATATCTCATATTGTATTTTGAGAAATGTCCTTTGAACTCGGACGTCAAACCTCTCAGCCCATGATGAACTTTATTCCACATGTTTACATGCAACCAACCCCTGAAACTTCAACGATTAACTGTGGTTCAGTCAGGACCACTTTGTCAAAAATAATCTTTATTTCTTGCACAGTTTTATTTGGCGGTATGGTACTGTTCTGGGACTCCCTGCTCTTCCACGCGCTTGCGTGGAAAGCCTGAGGCAGGAAGAGCACCTTCCTGCCCTTCATGAGCCATCATGAACGGCATAAGCAGGGAGCGCAGCAGCAAAGAAAACCCAGAGCAGAGCAGCCAACATGAATACAATGACAGGAGGAGCTGGGGTGGAGGTGGGTTGCGAAGTGCCATCAGAGGAAGCAGGACGGAGGGTCGGGCAGGAGCAGTTTAAATACCCCGCTCTGAATGCAATTTACCAATAGGGAGCGGACACGCAGAGTCAGCTGAGCCATCAGCTGATCTGTACTGACAGCTAAGCTGTTAGAGCTTGACGTCGTGGCCTGCCGGAACTAACGCTACGCTTGATTTAGTGGACATTGATTATCTTTAAAGACTGTGTAGCTGAATTTGGTTTTCCTTTCGGGTCAATGGAGACCAACTGAAATAATTCTTTGTATTTGTGTGTGTGTGTGTGTGTGTGAGTGTGAAGAAATATCTGTGCTTAATATCTTATTAGAGTTAATTTATTTGTATTTTAGTACTGAATATATGTGAACAAAAGAAACATTTTGATGGAAGTTAATTATGTTTTACATCAACCATCAGCTGTAGATTTCGATATTTGCTCAGGCCTACACTATAGCTCATATACAGGAATATTTACAATAACGTAACAGTAAAAGCACAATATGAGCTACTTCTTGACATAAAATGGGTGCAGCATAACCTCAAGGGCAAAGTGAAGTCCTCCATACTCGTGTGCTCAGCACATTAACAGGGGTCGGCTAACGGTGGCCCTGCAACTGTATCATTGTCCATTATTCAAAATGCAGCATTCTTGTAGCATTACAATAATTGATTGTAGAGTCAGTAGTGATGTGGGTAGCTCTGCCTCGCCTGCTATATATTTCTCAATAAAATAATTGGTAAAAACACTAAAGAAGGGTATGGCACCAATATAATCCACCCATATACCATCTAATACATCCCTTCAGATCTACATTGAATTTTATATTTATTTGTTCAAAGAGAAAACCGAGTGCCTCCTACAGTATACAATGTATACAATGATACATCAGATAAAGATCAGGCTAAACTAATATGATTAGTTTTATTAGATTTTAGATTTAGGTACCTGTGGTGGTGTGCTTGAGTCCATATTTGTTACTGAACTAAGTCTGCCATTTAAGTTTGAATGCACAATGTGCAGCCCTTTTAAAGGGAATGGGAAATAATACTTGATGTACCTCTTTCTGCCTTAATTTGCGCCTTGATTATGTGCTGTTTATCACTGGAGTCAGACTCGCCCTTCATCCAAAAGGTTGCGTATTCATGCATCCAGCAGACATTAGCATTCATTTAAAGTCCTGTTTGTGGCCACCTGCATGTCCATCATTTCCTTTCTTTTCAGCTCTGTTTTGGTCTCCAACTGCTCCACTTTGTTCACCAGCTAGTCACTAACTTTGTCTGCCAGTTGGTGCTAGACGGGTATAACACAGTAAGTTTTGTTGATGTTATACGCTCCCTCTGCTAGTGTTAATATTGTACTAACCTCTGATCCATTAGTATCTCTGCTGCCGGGATGTTCCTGTACCGTGATTGGCTGATTGAAGGCCCTGGCCCAAGATTCACCATGTTGGCCTGATGAGGCTTCAGCTTACAAAGAGAGCTGTGCACTCGCAGTCTTTTTTCTCTCTCATTACTGTAGTGGTACGAGGCACTACCGCCATAATAAACATAGTTTGGCTTATTAGCCAATCACTGCCCTTACCAAGGGGATAAAAGCAGGCCGTGTCCCTCCTCCCGACCCCTCGCTTCCTGCCTCTTCGGCCCGCCCACTTCCGGGTCGTTGTGTCTGCCACTGGTGTCTCAGCACAGATCCGGCGTCTCCACCGTGGTCGAGTCGATCATTCGGGGTTGTTTACTGCGGTAGACCAGTGCACTGCCCGCTGGTCGTGTGCTTCATGGTGGCCGTCTTCCCCGCTATGTGTGCTTCTCTTCACCCCTCTCCCTCTTTGGAAGGGATGCCAATGCACCCTGACTTTAACCTGACTCTCGCCAGATGAGTTTCGTTCCACCTAGCTCCACTCATCCATCTGGGATCGCTTCCGTTGGGAGTGATTTCGGCACCAGATTTTATGGACGAGCCAATCAGGACGCAGGGCGGGAGTTTCATAGATGTGACGTAGCGGAGAAGCGACTGTGAGACTGTTTTGATTCAGACAACAATGGCGGCTCGCATCGCATCGCATATCTTCGAGTCTGCCGATCAAGCGAAAGCCCGCATGCATATCCGAAATGACCTTACCTGAACTTGTAACAATGTTAAACCTAGTTCTGTAAGTAAGTACTTTTTTGGTTGGCTTCTTTGTTAAAAATAAGTTAGCTGTGCACAATGTTGCCTTTTATCCGCAAATTTTGATTGCACAGACGACATTCATCATTTACTGACATTGCGCTGATTGCACTGCTGCTATAGATGTCGGCTGTTCTGTTTTGATTTTCCCTGCGTAGCTCTCATCAGCGTCACGGGTTGGCTTCGATGTGAGTGGTTGAAGTAGCACGTCAATAAAGATGACGGACAAGTGTCTTATCCAATCATATGCAAGGATTTTTGATAAGGCCCAGCCTTCTGAAACACCTCTCCAATGGAGCGATCCCAGATGGATGAGTGGAGCTAGGCGGAATGAAATTCATCTGGCGAGAGTCAGGTTACCCTGACTTATAATTGGAACTGGAACTGTAAAGTTAACGCTAGCGCTAATGCTAGCGCCAACACTGACGCTAAGTATGAGTACAGCTGATTAATCACGGCTAATAGGCCGCTGTTACCAGGGCCGGCTCTACCTAATTTTGTGCCCTAGGCGAGATTGCTCTCCGGTGCCCCCCCCCCCCCCCCCCCCCCCACACACACACACACACGAATTACACCAGCCAAATGAACAATCACACATGTTTAATTTGAACAACAACAGCAAACAGCAAAAAATCACAACTTTCAAGTATTGAATTACAGCAACCACAAGAACAATCACAACAGTTTCATTTGAACAACAACAACAAACTTTCAGGTAACTCTTTCCAGCGTGTCTTTCACTTCAACTAAAATTGTACACGTCTGGACTTCCTTGCAGCAAAAGCATCTATGGTATCATCAAATGACACCTGCCTAGACACTTCACGGTTGATGCTCATCAGTGCAAGTCCATTTAACCGCTCTTGAGACATGGTGGATCTCAGGTAGGTTTTGATCAGCTTCAATTTGGAGAAGCTCCTCTCTGCAGCAGCCACTGTCACAGGAATCGTGACAGCAATCCTCAGGGCCACCCACATGTTAGGGTAAACTTCCTTCAGTTTCTTCTCCTGTAGGAAGCTGAGAAGTTCAAATGTTGTCTTTTTCCCCTTTTCCATGTCTGGGAAACTCTGCAACTCCTGTGTCAGTTCCTCCCAGTCCAGGTCTGACTAATATTTATTATTTTCAAGAGAGAACACACAAATGAGGGCGACTGGGAATAGAAAATCATTTTTATTTTCATTGTTTTAAAATTATTATTTATTTATTTTTTTGCTGGAGGGGCGCCTCGCGGCGCCCCTCCAGCAGATGGCGCTCTAGGCGACCGCCTATATCGCCTATGCCAAGAGCCGGCCCTGGCTGTTACTGCTACCGCTGCTTCGCCGCTGTCTGCTGCTGTTGCTGTTCCGACAGCCTGGTTCGGGTCCGGTCGGCCGCCGGTGGTCAGGCTGCTTTCGGCTGCTACGTTATAGGCTGTATGTGGAACTGCCGTGTGCGTGTGTTTGTGAGGCTGTAACCAGTCGGTGGAGGCAAGTTACCCAGGACTCTTAGCCACTAAGACCGCTTGGTGTATGTGTGTGAGTGTGTGTGGGCGCGTGGGTTTCTTTTAAAAACAATCCGTCCAGGTTTGGTTTACGTGTTTGTTTATTTACTTTTGGTTGAATGGTCGAATTTTGTTAATTTGAGTTGAATTAAAATTATTAAATTGGTTGATGATTTGATATCTCTGTCCAGAGACTCTTTTGTTTCTTTTGTCCAGTTGATTTATTAATCTAATTTAACACTTATCAGTTTCATTGATTATTTACATTGCTTGGTATATATTATAACATATTGTTTCTTCTTTACTTTTGAGCCCTTTTAACGGTGTTTCTCCTCTCCCCAGTGCTGAAGGCCGACGGCGGTGGTGGTGGTTCTCCTGGGTGGTGGTGGTCCCCTGTGTGCTGTGTGATCCCCGTTTTAAGATCTTCTTTGTGTACACATAACTTTTTTCCGTGTGTGTGGGGTGTTCTCTTTCTTTTGGATGTCACTTCCCCTACCAAACCCCTCCGCCAGCCTCAGACTGTTTCCCCTTTTTAGTTGGGCTCCCTTTTTCCCTTTTTCCTTTTTTCGTGCCAAACCATGTGCCTATTTTTAATAATAAAATCTGTACGTGATCATTGAACGCTGTCTTCTTCCCTCCCTGAGTAACAAACCTGAGTGTCCTTGTAGCTTTGAAGGTAATAATTGACCTTTTAGTACGGGTCCTTGGGCCCTAACCCAAGGTGGCGTTGTCATTTTTTTTAGTGTGTAACATAATAATAGTCCTTGTGCCGCCACATTACAAAAAATAATAAAAAATCATTCCTTTCCAAATATCAGTTTAAATAATCTGCTTACAGTGTTACAATTTCGGTCTTTACTGCATGTAAACATATGGGGCCCTAGTTTCGTACACCAGGCGCAGTCGGGGCGCAGCGCACCTGCGCCACGCCGACGGGGTGTGTCCGCCTGGACTTTGCAAGTTTCGTGCACGACGCAGTCTAGCGCAGTCTAGCGCAGGTGTAACCGGATGATATATGGTATCTATTCATTTCGGTTCTTTGGTGTCCTCGTTAGTCTGTTTTGCGACAGGTATGGCGATCGCAGCAGGTGTGACACGCCCCTTTCCGGCACCTGTAGTGCCGCCGCGGTCTTGGCCGTTAATGCGGGGGGTTTATATACCCCCCAGTTGTTTAGTTTCTCTCTCTCTTCTGCCGAAGCGGGTGCTGCGTGTTGCCAGCTCCGCCGAGCCATCGTATCTCGGCGTCTGTGCGGTGTTCCGCAGGTATGTAGTGCAGTCTCATGACGTGACGAGGTAATAAGATGCTGCGCTGACAATCCTTTGTTGTAGGTTGGCGCAGTGGGCCGAGATGGTGTGGGTGTGTGTGTCCCCCCCTGTCCGGTTAGCTGCCGCTGCTGCCGCCGTAGCTGCTAACAGCTATAAGCGCTGATGCGTGCTCGACGCAGGTAACCCGTGCTATGAGCTAAATGCTATTTTTGTCTGCTAGTGTGTTTAGGTGTTGTCACTAACGATTGCTTTTGTTTTTGAAGCTTGTCTGGCGTTGGGCTGCTGTGTGCCCTGCCTTGCCTCCAAACTCTTGCCTCTAATGCCTAGCCTCTCTTTTTACTAGCTTTGCTCTGTGTATTTAGCCCCTGTTTTATTAGCCTTGCTCTGTATAGTTAGCCTCGCTTTGTTTAATTAGCGTTGCTCTGTAACTAGTTGCGTAACTTGCGTAAGTATAACCAGTCGCGTTGCTCTGCGTACTTGGCTGTAACCAGTCGCGTTGCTCTGCGTACTTAGCGTAACCAGTCGCGCTGCTCTTGTCGCATAGACGCTATTTGAAGCTACTGGAGTTCAATCTTGTCTGCTCAGATCAGACCGTGAGTTGTCAGTGGGAGGTAGAGGGAAAATATTGCAGCAGTGACAGTGAAGGACCTGCTAAATGTAAATATGTTGCATGGTTTATCTTGGTTTTCTCGTTTGAGTTTCCAGTTGATTTGTTTCTTTGTATTGTGAGTTTATTTAAGAGCAGTGACCGCTGCTGGAGCTAGCTGTTTATCGGCCCCCTTCCTCTTAGCTGGACCGCTACGGATGGGTGTAAGTGGAACCCCATATTTTGTCTGACATTAAAGAAAAGAACTATATAAATGTTTTAGAGATAACTTAATAAAAATTGTTTATTGCGAGAAATAAAGATTGTTAACTTATACATCATGCCTGTATTCATTTGTGTGCGGACCTGTGTATGGGATGTTTTTGGGGAGATATTAAAGTTAAAGGAGTATACTCTTTAGGTGAAAGTCCTAAGGTGGCGTTGTCTGTGTTATATAGATTCTCTAGATCTGCTGCTCACAGTTAGACGGGGCCAAGTGCACGCTGCGGCGGCGACGGGCCACATTCTTGGCGTTGTCGGCAGGATAGCACAATCGGGCACGTATGTAGTTTTATTGTTGTAACCGTAGTTCATTAGAGTGTATATTGCAGGGCAAGGCTCTTTTCCACTTTTCTTTTGGAGGCAAGGCAGTGGCTTGGGCTACGGACTGCTCGCTTCTGGCTATCCACGGAGACGACAGCTGAGGATTCTCCAGGATGATGCAGGACCCGGAGGACCTCCAGGCTCGGGTGGAGCAGCTCCAGGCCGAAAATGATCGCCTACAACGGGATCGGGATGCAGCCCAGGCAGGCCCCAGTTCGGGAGGACTGTCAGTTGGCTTTGCCCCCACAGAGAGACGATGTCCTGTTTTCAGGGGCATGAACATTATAAAAGGATGTTACCAGGGGCTTATCCGCCAGTGTGGCTCTGAGCAGTTTGACCTCTGCGGTGGTGGAGCCATCCGGGCCCTGGCTGTCAGCTTTACAGTTCTGTCAGCAAGCCGAGGTCAAATTTTCTCCTTCACGGTCCTGTTTAGCCAGGTTGAGGGGTAGAAGGCGGGTTTTGTATACCTGCAGGCTCCATTAGGGTTGTAGCTGCTACCTGTTCTGCTGTGGTTGGTGCCCCAAGGTCCATTTTGGTTGAGCCATTGAGCCCTGACTATTGTCTGCCTGCTGGCCTGTTGGTGTCTTCTGCCCTGGTACGTGTTGTCCGAGGCACTGCCTACATTCCAGTAGTTAATGTGGGGGTGTCTGCGGTTAGCCTTAAGCCCCGTTGTCCCATAGGTCTGTTGGTGTCAGCAGAGGTGGTGAGTCTTCCCCCAGGGCAACGGGCAGTGTGAGAGGTTCAATCGGACCACTGCAGGCCAACACGCAAACCTTATATTCTAATATTAATTAGAATATAATCTGCATGAAAACAAAACCCTTTTGGTCATAATAATCACCGGCATATAGTGATCACTTTGATGTGATCTCTATTTCTGGTTTCCCCTGCAACAGGTCAAGAGCAGTATTCAGCAGGCAAAGTGTTTATCTGTAAATAAACCAGAGGACAGAGTGCAATGCTGTTTCCATGGCAACATGTATCAAACTAAGTCAGCCAAGCGACTGTTGGAGCACACTTCCTGGGCAGAGTGACTATTACAGTGGCTGTCAGAGCATCAAGGGCCATCCTAAAACTCTCTGTGTAAGCCTTAAAGCAGAGGAGCGATGGGAGGAAGTTATGGTTTCTACTTAAGAAGAGATGGAACAGCGAGGAAGAAAAATACAGGAAAACACAGTTTCAATGATCAGCTATTTTTCTATTCTGTAACCATCAATTTTTTTTTTAAGCATCATTAATTAGGGATGGATACCAGACTTTTAAATTTGAAGCAATAGCGATACTTTCTGAAATGGGTATGTGATTTTTTCAAAATAATCATCTTTAGAAACAAAAAGTTCATTGCACTTAATGGCAAATCACATGACACATACTGCCCATTAACAACACATTTACAGAAAAAAAATAAAAAGATTTGCAATCAAATACGATGTTTAAATAAAAGTTAAAAAAATACTAAAAAAATGTCTTCCAGAAGTTTTGAGCCTTGACTTTATCTAATCTCAGATTTATGTTTGGCTGCATAATTAATTCAATATTTTAAATAATTCAAACATAAAATGTCAGAAAACTTTGAATACAACTGGGGAAGATATATGATGATGATGTTATTTAAGACTGATGGGCAGTCAGACATCTGAAACATTTCCTCCTCCACTTCCTTGCAGAGGTTCTGGTTAATAGCGGTGCTTTTGATGGACACTTGGCTGCTCGGCTGTTTTCTTGTTGCTCTTAGTTCACTTGTGTTACATAGATAGTGTTCTCGGTTCTTGTGTCTGATTGGTGCAGGCAATCAAGTTTTGTACTTCATTATTTTTTATAAGGAATCAATACTGAAGTAACTTGTGAGTATCAGAGTATCGATCTCGCAGGATGGATCCGCCTCTAGCATTAGTGTCTTCCATCCCACGAACAAAGCCTCAATACAAGGTTTTTATGATCTGGTCTTTGTTGCTGTTAATTAGCAGACCCTTATCCTCATACAGTGAGGCCGGAAGAGCACAGCGGTGTATTAATTCAACCCTGATATTAATTATTCCACTCGCCTCTGCCCTCAAAGCCACCGAATCCATTTCATTATTCACTTCTTACTTGGATTAGCGCAGGATAGAGCAGGGGTCTTCTCATCTATGAATCGGTTTTCACATACATTCAAGTAACTTTCCTGGCAAATTAATGTCTACTTCCTTCATGAAAATGTTACTGTGATGCTCTGTCACATTTATATATTTTTTTATGAACTGTGACTGTTTTCCCGATGTGCCTTTCATTTTATCTGCTTGTCTGGGGGCCCCACACAGATCCTAATAAACGATGTGTAAGAGAGCCCGGCGAGAGCCGGCCAAAACAAAGGAACAATTTGACAAGTCACCTCTAGGCCTCAGGATGACAGGTAATTTTGCAGAGTATTTGCCAGATAAATGTGGGTTGTTCTACCGGGGCACATTATCAGCAGACGCTCCAGTGCTACGATCTTCTCCGTCGGTAAATTACACGTCGTATCACTGTGTATCTGCATTCCGCTGAGTGGGGTGAAGTTTCGGATCTGATCGAAGCGTGTTTATGACGCCTCTCCTGCCTGAAGCCAATCCTCTTTCTCAAGTATGTGTGTATGTTAAAGTCACGTTTAGTCCTTTTTTTGTGTCAAAAATAACTTTTTCTAATGCCACTTCACACATTCATACACATGTTCAAGTTTATACAGGCCTGAAAGATTGCGCAGTGCTAGTGGAAGCCTTTTGTAGCAGCTCCTGTCTCTGTAATGCTCTTATGACAATTTAATTTCCCTTTGGGGAATCCATCCATCCATCCATTATTCATCCATACATTCATCATCCATCCATCCATTATTCATCCATCATCCATCCATCCATTATTTATCCATCCATCCATCAACCCACCCATTCATCCATCCATCATCCTTCCATCCATCCATCCATCATCCTTCCATCCATCCATCCATCCATCCATCCATCCATCCATCCATCATCCATCCATTATTCATCCATCATCCATCCATCCATTATTTATCCATCCACCCACCCATTCATCCATCCATCCATCCATCATCCTTCCATCCATCCATCATCCATCCATCCACCCATCCATCCATCCATCTATGATCATCCTTCCATCCATCCAACCATCCATCATCCATCCATCCACCCATCCATACATCCATCATCATCCATCCATCCACTCATCCATTCATCCATCCATCATTCATCCACCCATCCATTCATCCATCCATCCATGATCATCCATCCATCATCATCCATCCAGCCATCATTCATCCACCCATCCATCCATCCATTCATCCATCCACTATCCATCCATTCATCCATCCATTCAGCCATCCATCCATCCATCATCCACCCATCCATCCATCCATCCATGGTCATCCTTCCATCCATCATCCATCCATCCACCCATCATCATCCATCCATCCATCCATCCATCCACTCATCCATTCATCCATCCATCATTCATCCACCCATCCACTCATCCATCCATCATTCATCCACCCATCCATTCATCCATCCATCCATGATCATCCATCCAACATCATCCATCCAACATCATTCATCCACCCATCCATCCATCCATTCATCCATCCACTATCCATCCATCCATCCATCCATCCATTCAGCCATCCATCCATCATCCATCCATCCATCCATGATCATCCTTCCATCCATCCAACCATCCATCCATCCATCATCCATCCATCCATTCATCCATCCATCAACTATCCATCCATCCATCCATCATCATCCATCCATCCATCTGTGTCGGTGTACAACTGTGAAGTATTTTATACAACACCTAAATATATTGACCGTATATTGTATCCATACTCACTCTTAAACACTTTGGGATTGTGTTACATTTGGATTAAAGACATTTCTTTGTTTGCGTTTCTACTACTGTAGTTCAGGTTCATAATTCTGGTCAATAACTGCTTGATTTCTTTATTTCAGAAATAACTACAAAGTATTTTCAATTCTGAAAAAATATTTAATCGAAAAAGAATATTATTACATTACATTTACATTTTTGACCTGGTAGGATCACACATATATTTGCATTAGTCTTCTTACAAGCGATCTAGCTGATAAAGTCTTGACAGTAGTCTTACTGTCTTGGAGCCTCACATTCCAGCGTATCGCTGTTAACTGCTGCCTGTCATTGATACGAGCCGTGCAGAAGAACACGGTCTGCCAGACGTTTTCCGTCACCTGCGCGGTTCCCGTTTGTCGATGCCTGCAGCCGACTGTCAACATCATCATTATGATGAAACTCAGTTCGGTGTTAGGGAAGCGAGTGACGAGTGAAAGAACTAGAGGCGGCCGGGGAGAATATGACGACACAGTCCCAGGCCACATTCTGAATCACACCCCATCCTCTGGGAACTAACTTCTTGTGAACTCAGCTCTGCACCTCCAGAGGCCCCGGTGCTGACGGATATCCAGGTGGTTGACCGTGAGGGAGGAAGGGCCCATTAGCAGATGGACGACGGGACCCTGAAGTCGACAGGGTTAGTGGGAGACGCGGCACAGCTGAAGGGGGCAACAGGGGCTGTCATCATCACCATGACAGCCCAAAATGGACCCCCATGCTAATTACTATGAACCCATAACCAGAATTACAATTAAAAGGTGTCATTTGTGTCTGTGTCATGTTGCATTTCACCATTCAGTGTAATAAAGTGTACTTACAGATCCTCAAAATATGGATAGTGGCCATATTTAGATCTTCACAGGGTCTCTCTGCCTAAAGGATCCCTGTCACAGCATGCAACCATCATCAGTGCACCCGAATGCCTTCACAACCTTCTCATATTCAGCAGCTTTAAATAAAGCTTAAACATTGAAAGGAAATGGGGCTGAGAACAACCAGCAGATCCCGCCTGGTGAAAAAGAAATACAATAATTATATTAAATGTTAATTTACTTGAGTATATTTGCACAACACTTAAAGTCTCTTAATTAGTTCACTTGACGTATGCTATTTTGGAACAACTAATTTTGTACTAAGTTTGTTCTAGTTGAAATTAAATTGTAGAAAAGTACAATTAGAAATGTATTTGGTGAAATTGTATGTGCTAAAATGGAACAACTTAAAGTAAACTTAGTATATTTAAGTACATGGCTGCGTATGTACTTGATGTGCTTGATTGATGAAATTTAAGTTTGCTTTGTTTGTACATACAACAAGCATATTTAAAAAGTATCAAGTGTCTTGCTGGTATATAAGCAATATACCATTAATATATTCTTGTTGCAATAATAGTATTCTCATGTATACTTGGCTTACTGGCTTATTTTAATTAATTGACAATTTTACAGTAATAGGTTTGAGCATATACTGTATTTTGAAAATATAGAAAATATATTTAACATCAAAGTTGACATAAGTACCCTTTAGTAATTACATGGAACTTTCAGTGAAAGTATATTTTCCTATAATATATTTACTGAAAGTATTATTATAAATTGTATAGTATTATTATACTATTGTGCAATAATATTAAAGCATTATTGTGAAAGGAATGTTAAAAGTATGATGTTATTATTAGGGTTGCACATCTCTTTGTGATAAATGGTTCGATATGCATCTAGATACACAGGTTACGATTCGATTCAAAAACGTTATCCTTTTATTACAGACCGATTCGAATCGATTCCATACAGTGTAAGAACGATACGATTCGATTCTACAGTTAATATTTGTTGTAGATATTTTATAAAATAAAGAAGGCGATTCTATGAAAGTGACAGTACAATAGTTTCTTTTCAAATATGTAAAATACCACATATCCCCGAGCATTGTGGCTGTATGGCACTGGCAAAAAAAACAAAAAAAAACAGAACAACAAAATCACATGTCAATGTATTTATTTTTAGACATGGAACAAAAAAAAAGTCTGTCTGAATCGTTGGATGGCGGTCACAGGACAGCGTCGTTGACGCTACCTGTGCTGCGGCCACCTCTTGTGGCGCAAGTTGAGACACAAGCGATTGACATTCAAAGCCTTCCGTCTCTCACGTGCGGTCGTGGAGTGCCTGCGGTCACACAGCAGCCTTGCAGCAGCCTACCTGTGCTGCGCCTGCCTCTCCACCTCCACCTCCTCCATGTTCCGTGTTGTCCCTTGTTTATAATTCATACAAGCTAGCCAGCTATGGCGTTTCGCGGGCAGCTTCAGCTCTCGTGTTGTTTTAGAGACGCTGGTGTAATGCCCAACCGCTTCAAAGTCCCGCGATACCCGATCCATGACTCTATAACCGATTCATCTAGGAATTGATCATTCATATCGATTGAGGAGGCTGCTACCGATGCAATCGTATCTCTCACTTGTTGAACCGAATATCCGGTCGCATCGGTTTATCGTTTACAACCCTAGTTATAATACTTTCAATTAATTTCCAGATAGGAAGTTCCATCCATCCATTGTCTACCGCTTATCCTGTATTCAGGGTCGCGGGGGGGCTGGAGCCGATGATAGGAAGTTTCTTTGTTAATATATTTGCAATATACAATAAACATGTAAATCCTATCCTATAAAAACAATACTCAACTTCCTTTGAAAATGCAATATGTATATATATTACAATATTTTTATAGGAATGTGCTCAAATTCAACATGAAGCATGGCATTAGATATGTTTGTATACACCCTTAACATTAAAAGTCTCCTGATAATATAATTCATAATAATTATTCTCCCGACAGAAATCTGTCGGTCTGAATCTTTCAGGCAGTATACGACAGTCATTTCTTCTTAAATAAATTATTTTGCACATATATTTTTCAGACATTTCCCCAGCTGGATCACTGCCGTATTTCTCTTTTTACTGACTCCTAGTGTTGTTTAGCAGGAACATTTCACAGTTTGGGCTGAACGTAAACATGTTTGACAGCAGCACCACCCATCAGAAACACGATACCAGCAACAAGGAGTTTCCCCAAAGCGCCTCAAACCCTCTGTGGAGGACGTCTTTTCACACCTGCAGGCCACGAGCACCAATACCAACTCCATCCCTTGTTTCCCAGGCCAAGGCCAAGGATCTGAGGGCAGTAGGGGGCCATCACTCAGCCCGGGTCAGGTCTCCTGGGATGGGATAACTTGGTTCTCCTCCCAAGGATCTGCTTCGACACTTTGGGGGTGAGATGAGCCTTTTTTTAAACGGTGAAACACAAGGTTGCTATGATACAGACCAGTGTCAGACCGTGTCAGGCATCATTTGCTCACCACGCTTGTGTGTGAGTGTGTTATAGATTTACTGCCTATGGATGATTCAGAAACAACACAAAAAACCCTCATTTGGACTGATCACCTTGCAGCCCAGAATGCTTATAATGGAACCACAATGTTCATGATTCATTGTCAAATACTGGGGGGAAAGCTGAATAATGAAAATGATGGTAACAATGTACTTTTACTTATGTGGGGTGTATGGATTTAGTCATGTGTCCAGTAATATTGTCTCATAAAACTGGAACCCTTAAGAATACTCACTTGGAAACACTGTATAACCTTCAATGTCTCCTTCAAAATAAAGTTCTCATACAGCTAAACTACACTCTCACTTACATTGCTGAAAGTATTTTTTTCCAGATCAAACATTGGTAGATTTAAACAGTTTAAAACCCCTCATTACAAACAAAACACGCCAAAAAAAACGACTTGTTTAAGTCTTTCATTTAAAAACAGAAATCATGGTTTGTCCTAAAATTACTATGACAGACAAACAAAAAAGCAACAAAAGTACTTGGTTCCAATGGGACACCAACGTCTCCTGGTGGAAGCCCGTTGTATTGGAGCCATACATCACCCCGACGTCTGTGGACTCGTTTAAATCAAATTTGTGGGCAAGAGCAAATGTAATCCATGGAAAAAAATGTTTTCCCTGAAATGTCAGTTTTGTTGTGTGAGAACATATTTTTTAGGAGACCAGGTTGACATAATTGTCTGACTCTTAATTAAAAAAATGTAATTAGCGCCTCACGGTGGTATCCCTCCGCCAACCAATGACGCTGCAGTTTACATGCATATCTGTCTAAAATTTCATCAACGCATCATTTTATCCCATTAAACCTTAGTGTGAAATTGTCAGAATTCATACATGAATTGAGTTATGACTCAAAATGTGTTTTGTGAGATCACAGTGACCTTTGACCACCAAATTCTAATCAGTTCATTCTTGTGTCAAGTGTTCAAGTGGATGTTTGTGCCAGATATAATACAATTCCCTCCAGGCGTTCCTGAGATATCACGTTCACCAGAACGGGATGAACGTGAGGTCACAGTGACCTTTGACCACCAAATTCTAATCTTGTGCTGAATTTGAAGACATTTCCCTCCAGGTGTTGCTGAGATATTGCATCCATGAGGACAGATGGACAAACCAAAAATATAAAGCCTGTGGCGTGTATGCTGACGGTATCTGAATACCTGATTTAAACCAATAGATGGTTCTTATAGCCCTGGTGGTTGGTACACAGCTACAAAATAGAAAACATATTGCTGTGCTGATTTAGTCTTTCTTTCAGAAGACAAACAATAGATCCATGGCTCATTCATACAGCAAATATTCTGATACACACTGACACGTGTTGTCTAGTAAAATACATGCATTTATAATGCAGCTAATCTCTGTATCTTATTCCCAAAGCGGTTTAGAGACTTCATGTGAAGTGTCAATTTTAAGATATAATCTTATCTTATTTTCTTTCAGCATCAACACAAAACTAAACAAACAAGTAATCATCAGATATGGCTCCTGAGACTTGGCTGTGTTTCATTATCACCCAAGTGCTCAACAAAAGCAGGAATGATCCACAGGTTGCCCCTATCGCATAGAAAGGACAGACAAAACACCTGCCAAATACTTACGTACAGACACAGAACAAAACTGCACTTCGTTTTGCCTCTAATTACACTAATGGAAGCCCCTTTGTAGGTTTCAGTGCTTCCAAACCGTGGAGCTAAAAAAGGATAGGCACTCTGCTAAAGGCCCCATTGTGCTGGGTAAGCCCCAAGCTTAGTCAGAGTGGGAGACGGGACCAGCTGTAATTAGTTTAGCTCCCTCGCTGCTTCACATCTTGCCAGGAGAAGGCTTTGCCCAATGAAAGGTGTCTCCACAGGGCTCTCCGTCTAAAATGAGGGTGGATCATCTACTAAAGGTCCAAACGGAAGGGGTGAGGGATCCCTAACCTCCGCTCTGACATGCTGGGACGTAATTAGACGAGGGGCAGTCACACAATATAGATGATCAGATGGGTGAAGGGACCTAATTATGGAGTAGTAAGGGAGCATAGTGAGGTATACCTGTAACTTTCTCGTATATAACTCCTAAAATAAAGGTCAAATTCATTCAACAGAAACCTGGCACTCAGGACACATGCATATGGTATTTGGAAAAAAAAAATTCTTTGCATAATGAGCACAGCGGACCAGATGAATGGGATTACCCACAGTAAGACAATTCAATGTCACGCGGCTTTCAATCAAGAATAGTACACAAAATCACCTTTAAATGCTTCAATGTGATTTTCGGAGCCATGTGACACACATTGCATTATTCCACAAGGGAAATCCCACTCATCTGGTGCTTAAATAGGCTCAAACACACCATAAACATATTTGTAATTACTGTTACAATATACAATGGTGACTGCAGTCCATACGGAATGGACAAGGCATTCATGGAAAACATAAAAAGCACTGTGCATGTGATGGGAAATATGTTAAATCCTGCCACAGTTTTCCAGTGTTTGACTGAACCCTGCCTACCGGAGCTGTTTTCCATTTAGGGTCCCCCCCCCCCCCCCCCCCCCCCACTGTGGCTGTTGTCTTTAGGATGTGAGTTGTTCACACCTCAGTGAGCAGCCTCAATGGTACCCAACCCAAAGTCGGCCATTTTTCCCAGCCCTTTGCCCTATTTGAATGGATGCCCTCTCCCCCAATTTGCCCTCTACATGAAAGAAAAGGGCCCTAAATAATCTCGCCTTGCTTTAATCAAAGGAGCTCAGGAGTATTATACAGAACCAGAGGGCTTTGGGCCTTTGTGCTGGCCTTGACCGTCTTGATTTCGTTGGCGTTTTCTGGCAAGGTTCACCACCTGGGGTATTTTTAATTTGCTCTCTATTGACTCCGTGTTAATTGGGTCGCGGAGAGTTGCATCCAGATTTCAATCCCAAATTCAGTCATTTAAACCTTCATTGTGTTGTTCACACGTCTCACAAAAGATGCACAGCCTGCTGCAAT
Organism: Eutrigla gurnardus; assembly: GCF_963514095.1. Taxonomy (NCBI): domain Eukaryota; kingdom Metazoa; phylum Chordata; class Actinopteri; order Perciformes; family Triglidae; genus Eutrigla; species Eutrigla gurnardus. Next base: position 3,730,359 of record NC_139926.1, read on the forward strand.
GCAAGCAGTGTGAGGGAAGTGGAGTGGGACAGCAGAGGAGGGGGGATATTGGGAGAAAAGGATTCAGGATTTGTACTGTGTGGTTGGGAACGGGTGGGATAATAGCCTGTTGGATTTCTAATGTAGGACCACAAGTAACTATCTATCTGACCGCAAGATTTCATTGCACCAAAAACAGTAAATGAATGTGCTTTATAAAAAAGGATCAACATTATTAATTGGCACGATACAGCGAAGAGGTTGCCGATCCTGCTCTATGAGCTGTGATATTTTATTTATTTTCCATAATTTCTAGTAAGGTTAACATGCTTGTGAACTCAACAATGAAATGACACATGGCGGTCTGGTAGTCCATTTCGGTGGCTGTTGAAGGTGGTATCACCCTGACCTCATAAGCAACTCATTAGCCTAGCAACATTAGTGCTACAAACAACACATTACACAACTATTTAACAGGAACAAAGACAGCATGTGAAGGGTAAATCTGTAGTTCTCTACAATAATATGACCCCTCCCATTTTAAATGTAATATCCAGACAAAGATGTTAACGATGTCTTTCCTTCAGGCCACTACGGCTAGTAGCATTAGCCTAGTTAGCAAGACTAAGTAGCACATGAATTGTGTTGTCTCCAACTGTCACCTATCAATCGTCAGTCAAGAGTAATGCTGGCCATAGCGGCCTGTTTCTGCCTTTGTGTCTACACAGGTGGTGATGTAAGGTTGGGGGGGTGGGTTGGGGTCTGAGAGCTGACTGATACAAATGAAGTGTCCTGGTATGAGAACCAGGGTGTTTAAGTGTGTAATCATTTGTTGCATCCCTGTAGACCCAGAAGTCAATGCGAAAAGAAATCCCAGCAATTCCAGAATGCACCCCAAGGAATCTCATTAAGGAGCTCCACAGTCGATGGCGCAGCCTCGCACTGCTGTTTTTCTTACAGGGCAGCAGCACAGCAGTCCATGGAGGATTTAACTGGATAATGGTATTGGTTTCACTTCAGCGCAGGAGCACGAGGACCACAGTGGATGAGCTGTGTGGACAATCTCTCTCTCTCTCCTCCCGTTTCTTGGCTGAGTAATTATTCCTTAAGCCCACCTACCCAGGCAACAAAAATAGAATTGATTTCCCATTATGTGAAGCATCACTCCTGCTGGGGAGGTCCTGTCAGGGTGACCAGGCAGCGAGCAGACATGTCTAACCCGAGAGTCTGGGAGCTGCTGCATGGTGCTATCGATGTGATCCTCCGCTTCATTTCCTAAAACAAAGCAGACACAGTGTTGTTACACCTCTCTGCCCCAGAAGAGCTTGATGGTCAGAAAAGACTGAGAGAGAGAGAGAGAGACAGGCCCAAACAATCCCACACTGCTGGATTTAAAGACTGCTGTTTGTTTTAAAAGATTTGGTTATTATGTATCTAACGTTGTTAAAAGCTTCCCACCAGAATCCAGATGGATCCAGATCCAGTAAGGTTGCTTCTCTACCGCTTGTGTTTATCAGATCCACCCGTTGCTCCTCCACAGTCCAAATATGGTCAAAAATCAAAGATGTCGATTGCCGCTGTGAATCGTTGCTCAACCCCGATACACTAGTGTCGACATCCAGATGTAATAGTTTACAGTAAAAAGTGCAACAGGTCAAAGAGAAAAGTCCAAGTCATAAAGACCTGAGAAATTATGTTTTTCCCGAGCCCGTGCTCCTGTCGTCACCCTCCAGGGCGCTGAGAGTTAGTACCTGTGTGAGTTTGTGATCAATAACTTCCTGTCTACCCAGCATCATATTATCCAGCTGATGGAAGAGCTGAAGGCTTGGCTTTTATTTTTACAAAAATGTACTGCTTTTTTCTGTGAAGCATAGAAAGACTCTTCACATATTTATTGATTTAAAATTATGGAGACACCATTCATAAACATGCCTCTTCTACACCTACGCAACTCAGAGCCTGTTTACCACGATGTTTATCACTAAAAGCACTGCCGGTACCCGTTATTGTGTTCTAGACTCACCCTCTTCAACAAAGCTATTCCTGGCATCACTGCCATATTTTGTCCAATTTCATCCTGCCAAAAAAAAAGGCTCAAAATTAATTGTTTTTGCTTCTGGAACTTACATCATGTCTCTGTTTCTAAAGTGCATTACAGAGAAAGGAGCATCCATGTCCACGTTACACAAGTGATATACTTTAGTAGGCTACATTATGGAAGTATGTCAGTTATGTACAACCTCCTCCCTGCGTGGACTTTGTCGCTCTTTATACCACATCACCTGACTTCCTTCTTTGCTCCCTCCATAATTACTATGTGCAATAGTAGTCACGGCCTATTTCTAATTGTCCTATGGTTTCCAATAGATGATAACGGTCTACTGAGTCAAATAGGAGGTAGAATAGGGCCATATACAACCTCAAACCTCAACCCAGTCTCACGGCAGTTCCTGAAATAGTCATCATATTTAATTAATTGAATTGTGTACATGGACATGACGTTTCCATTTTTTGTGTCCCTCAGCATGACTTTCGAATTCAAGTTAAAGTAACATGACCACTTAGTTAGGTTTAGGAACTTCAAAACAACAGTTTAGGACACAAACAATAGTCTCGACTTCAAATGGGATGCAGCCAAGGGAACATGTGTTCATTGCGCAGAGTGTGCCTGTTATTGAGGTTGGCGTACGCCAGAATGAGACTCTCTGGAACTTGATATTACTGGCTAGCTCCACCCGGGCCACTTAGATAAACTGGGAGCAGCCGGACATTAACAACAAGTGAACCCAGAACCTGCTTCTAGCTCTGGACGCAGACGTGATGTTATATCAATGTGCACATTTTAATGGCTTTTATTAGAGTAACACAGCCATTTGAGATGAAACTAAACAATGCAGTGATTTTCACAAGGTTGAATTACTTAAACCCAGAGACTTAACAGTCTCTAGAGTGTTTTTACACCGTTTCAACATGAACGGAGGTTAAGACAGGGAGGCTGAGCTCTACTAAAGTAAAGACTGCAGACACTGATGCACACAAGATGTGCTGAAGACTAAATCTCTGCTAATGGAGAGAATTAGACTGGCAAGGTCCTTTAAACACCAGAACATTTGTAACATCAAGGTTTGCCATAAATTTAGTCAGTCAAACACGACCTCCCTCTCTCATTGCTGATTGCTGTTGGATGTGTTTCCTCAGCTTGCATCCCATTTCACAGCCACACTGTCCTCCCAAGCAGGTGCCAATCACAGCAGGCTAACTTGCCCAGAGCCCTGAGCGGCTGGAACTCATTAGAAAAAGCTGGACATGTTTTGGTGCCGGCACAGCCCGTGTTCATCCAGAACCCAATGTGAGACATTCCTTGGGGCGGGGAGAGGTTAATCAGCAGGGCAAAAACAATGAGCTCAGGTCCTGCAGGTAGGGAGGAGGAGGGGGAGGGAGGGAGAAAAAGGAGGGGGAATGATAGTTGGTGTCCGAGGGTGTAGGAAGGACGGCGTGGTGCGTCGACTGTGAAATGAGGAAATGCATCGGGAAATGCACAAGGACATCCAGGAAGCGACACAGCACATTTCTGTATCGCATACTGAGCCACAGCATATCAAGTGTGTTATAGACATGGAAGTGGATCAAATGTATCATCACAAGGGAAAGGGCTCATTTTTAGCAGCTGGTTCAGGTAGTTACCTGGACCCTGCATGCTATTATGATGGGTCCTAGTGCACTCTTTTATGATGGGCCCCTTGTGCACTCTATTGTAACGGGCCCTATTGCACGCTATTATAACTGGCACCAGTGCACCCTGTTATGACGGGCAATAGTGCAAGCTATTATAATGGGCTCTAGTGCAAGCTATTATGATGGGCCCTAGTGCAAGCTATTATGACGGGCCCTAGTACACGCTATAATGATGGGCCCTAGTGCAAGCTATTATAATGGGCCCTAGTACATGCTATTATGATCGGCCCCAGTGCATGCGATCATGACAGGGTATGCTTTAGGGTGGGGCCACTTTGTGATTTACAGGTTGATACCACGGCGTCACTATGGCCTTGCTACCGTTGCTACCTCACTTTGTTAACATCTCACACCAGAATCCAGATGGATCCAGATCCAGTAAGGCCACTTGTGTTCATCAGATCCACCCGTCGCTCCTCCATAGTAGCAAATTTGGTCACTTCCTTCCAAAGTTAAAAAATTCCAAAATGGCGGCGGCCAAAATCCAAGATGATGAACTCAAGGCTGCAAAACTGTAGTCCACAAACCAATGGGTGACGTCATGATGAATATGTCCACTTCTTATTTATATTGTCTGGGACTGATCCAGCCCAAAAACTCCCATATCCACATTTGTAATTCCTTCAATTAAATGTGTTTTATTGTTTTTTCTGTGTATTTATAAGTATATGTAGAATAATCTTGTAATGTTGTTAGTTAGCAATCTGAATCACTTGCAAGGGCCATTCCTGTCCCCACGCCGCGAGCCCCAGTGCAATTGTACTGTCTATTTATGCCCCATGTTTCAGCTGCACACTCCTGAATATTTGGCTGCTGAGTTTCAAAAGTATAAAAAAAAACTACTTTGAAGATAAAGAAATCAATATACCCTTAAAAAAAATATGAAATGAAATTGACTGGAAACCCAAGGAAATTGAAGTACCATGTTTGAGTTATGCTTTGTTTTCTTATTCGCCTTCCCCCATCTCTAACGGGAGGCTCCATCTATGCAACATGGGAGCCAATCTAAATTATAATGGATTGTGGCTAGCTTGCACAGTTGGATATGCACACCACAGCCCATTTTAACCGCTAATGGTGCGGACCTAGTGTCGATTCAAGGCCAGAGCAGCTGCAATACTCAGCGGTGAGCTTTTTATGAGACACACAGTGGACAAGCCTTTGGCCCTTGCCCATGCCAGGTTCACCACATTTTCCTGGCACTGCCACACATAGGGCCTGTGGGACAAAAATACTGACCGGCAAACAGAGTTAAGAACAACAATGATTCAGAGACTAATCTACATATTTTCTTGGATCACATCCTGTTAACTGGGGAAATTAAGAGATACATCAGAATTATCTTCCTTGCACGCCGCCCTCAAGGATTTCAAGAAAAAAAAACCTTCTTGATAGCACCCACCTACTTTTCTGTCCTCCTCTGTCTTCACCTGCTGTAGCCAGCAGACACTTATTAGCATATCTGGTCATTTGCCCTTGTTAACATGCAGCACTCTTATTCATTTGTGCCACAGTTATCAGCCGGCACCATATGCTGTGTAGGTGGCAACACAGAGTCTAGACAGATCCTTTGGCAACTCTATCTACTGGCCCCTGAGACGTTGTTCTTAGTTTGACTGCTTCACGACATGAGTTTATTCATCCCGTTCTGTGTTTGATAACCCTCCTCTCCTGGGTCCATAGTGTGTGCGCCTCCTCTACAGGCATTAAGCAGGAGTGTGTTTGTGTGTCGCCCCCCACTCACTTGTGCTCACGGTTTCTTTTATCTCACCTCCTGTAAGGCTGAGTGTGTTCTCGTCCACCACTCCAGCTGTATGACTCTGCCTTCGTTGCTCTGTGGTTTCAAGTTCATTTGACACGGCAACATTTATACACTAACTTTCTGTGACTGTACGTCCTCCATGCTCAACTTCTTTGCTCAGTTCTCTACATTATAGTGCAGGCCGTAGTCACTGTTGCTGTGTGCAGTTTATACAGATAATGGTGGCAGAGTTCCTTTGGAATTTGTGATAATTTTTGACTTCACACAGAACGAGACCCAAGCAGGGTTTGCAATTTTTTATTTACAGATTGAAATGATCGTTGCTAGGTGATACTATCAGCTATGACAAGCTAGCTTACTGATGTTAATCACATGTTGGTTGTAAGCTCAGTGCTTTTAATGTTTCTGGCTGACTCATCTTAAAAAAGGAATCCTGCTAAAGCATCCGATGCATTTAATGGCTACATGTGACTATGCAGAAGAGACTGATGGTAAAGCTAACAGATCCTGTGATTCAGAAAACATGGGAATAAAGAAGCTGTGTTCTTTCCGTGGTCAGCTCTATAAGCCCAAAAACAGGTCCCAGTGAAACTGCAATAAGAGCATGTTTAGTTTCTGTACTGTAACATTATCCCAAGTGACACAGTATCAGCAGTGAAGGACTGTCAAAGTCACAAGTCATATTCTTTCTATATTTGATTGGACTGCTAAAAAGTGGGCGGGCTTAGAATGTGCTCCATTCATCTCTTTTGTCACTAAAAGTTGCAGATTGGTTGATGTCACAGTTGCATTGGTTGAAATTGGTTTGTACTAGTGAACATGAGGAGGGGCCATTTTTTTGCATATATTGATAAAAAAGGTTGAACGTATGACTGATGTTTGATATAAAGGGGTTTAAAAGGATGCTAATTACAAAATGAATATACTGTAACTGACACATTGTGTAAATGCAACAGTGTATTCTTAACCACACTAGCATGACTGATGGCAGGTTGGTTGGTCCACCACTTTGGTCCCAACTTTTATATCTCTACACTTATTGGATGGATTGCTATGACATTCGTCATCCTCAGATGTTGAATCAGACTGATTTTGATTTTCTTGACCTGTCCTGCTCGATCTCTTAGCATGCTAAGCTCGGCTATGACCAATGATGACTCCAGGTCCCCACTTAACTCATCTCAGCCCACTCTAAGAAAGAAAACTATACTATACTTGTTGTAGAGCAACAGAGGGAAATTCTAGTTAATGATTGGCTGGTAAAGGTGTCCTTTAAAATATTATGTCAAGACCAGGCAGCAATCTCCAGTCTGAAAACTGAAGCGGTGAAGTGCCTTAAACTTCCATGTCTATGAGAAACTTACCCTGCTTCTCACTTGATGTATTGTCTCGGTAAATATTGTAAACATGAGTATGCCACAGGGAATGCTTTAGGGCGTGGCTACCTTGTGATTGACAGGTCGCTACCGTGGCGCGCTACTGTCACTACCTCACTGCCACTGTGATCAGCTATCAAATGTTCCACAAACCAAAGGGTGGTGATGACTATACCCACTTCTTATATCATCTATGATCAAGACTGATCATGAAAGACTATTCTTGACCTTGGAAATAATAGTTTGTTCAAAGAAACTTATCTCAGGGAGGCATTTTTTTTTTGGGGGGGGGGTCATGTGCTAACAGGTGGTCACATACAGGAGAAGTTACCTCTGTCTCTAATAAAGAACAGTGTTTTTTTTCTTCCCTATGGTGTCCAGTACATTGGGACTCATTTACAAGGGTTACAGGTAACCCTAGCAACAATACTTGTGCTTCATGCTCCAATACCAGTTATTCTCATTATGCCTGTTAACCATCTCCGGAGACCATGCCTGGCTTTGCTTTAAGACGGAGATAGCAGCGGTGATCTTGCTTATAACTGAAAGGCATTTCCTCTGGCTGCATTGCATTCTGGTCTATTGAAGCTATTCTGACAGGGGAAATTGGTATCTCTGCATTTACAATGTCTGGGAAGAAGCTGTTTCTCTTTTATTCTCATTGTAAAAACCTGACATTGACTTTCTAAGACCTTTAGCCAGCTATCTGTATAAAAAAGGAAATATGCTGGTTGGAAATACATCCACTGTACGTAGCCTTTTTTTTCCCAGTGATAATGCTCTGAGGATGGATTTCCTTTAATGGCCAACAGTGTATGATTACCTTTGAACTCCACAGCTCGAACCTGCTGATGTGTAAATGATAAAGCAGAGTCCAAGCTATGTGTACTCTGGACACATGCAATTTAAAAGCATCAGTGCCTCAGGCACAGTGGGCAGAAACACTGCTAAACCACAGCTGGCCATAAAGTTCGTTGTTCATAAAGACCTCAGTTATGGGAGTGAAATGGATTTTCCTCCAGCTTTATTGAACAGAAAAGTGCTGCTTTCTGAGGCCCTGTCACTGCTCTGTGGCAGACATAGTTCAGGCGCACCCTCGGAGCTATGTTTATTCCTTCTGCACTCCAGACAAGTTTCATCTTTACCGACACAAGTGTCATTACCTATGTTGTTCCATTACACAACATTCTTCGCTCTCTTCGTAATACTGAATCGGTTTAGCAGATTGACATGTGGGGAGCCAAAATAAGCGTGAAGGAAAAAGACAGATAGAGGGAGCCAAAGGTGGAGGGAGAAAGTGACAGAGACAGATGTGTATGAGCGAGGCCGGAGTGATTGGTTAAATGAAAGGGACTGAGTGGCGGTGCGCTCCCAGCTCTGAGGTTTGCGGGTGTCTGTCCAGGGTTAGCAGCCCGCAGATGAGAATGGGCCACAGCCGCTAAGATGTGCTGCTAGCTTTGGCTGGCTCTCTTTGGCTCTTTTGGCTTGACGCAACCCTTCTTCTCTATAAAAGGAGAGCGCTGGCTAGCGTCAGCGTGGCCACACTCTTCACAGGCCAGAACAACCTCGGGCTCTTGGGATTGCATACTCATCCCCATTTGGCACCGTGCGTCTCCCAAAAAGCCTCCACCTCTCATAAGCCTCACAAGGAAAATGTAACGCCTGCAACACTCATGGCTAGAAGTATCCCCTCAGAGAGATTGAACTTGTATCCAAATCTATTTGTCTTCCCCCCCTATATCCTCAGCAGTTCACCATCACAGAAGAGCTACAGCCTGAGTGTGATTATGACATTAGCATGGAAATTATGGTCATGAGAGATAAAACCGAATTAGAACAGTAATTAAGAGTGAATTTTTTTATTTTTTTTACCAAGGACATTCACAGACATACAGTGCAGGCTGTTAGACTTCGAAAGCATTGGTCCGAGGCATTTTGGATGACATCTAATTATCCTCGGGTCTTTTCGGGTCTGTCTGTCCTCAGGCACCTCTCGGTTTGCGGCTCTCTTTAGAAAAACACAACTTATTATGGGTGACCCAGAGTACTTGACGATTAGTCGATTCAATCTAATTTGCCTGATAGAACTGCCAATCTCACAGTTGAATCGTCGCAGTAGCAGAATAATGTGGTTATAAAACAAATGTTGCTGAAATCTTTTTTTTTATATATAATTCCTTGGTTTCTCCCAATTAATCACAATAGATAGACAATTTTGCTAAAAATTATATATAATATATAAATATTAGCCAATTGATAATACTGTTATTAAAATTTGAAAGTATCACATGTGCTTTCAATCTTCTTAATGTGCGTGAATAAGTCACTATATAGGTTGAGTGGCGCTATCCAAATTTGTGGGACCATCGGAGCGGCATCTTGGCCAAAACATAAAGCTAATGTTTCAAAATCATCAATACAATATTTCAACATTGTAGTTGTTTTGTGTCTTTGTAGTTGATTTGTGTCCCGTTTTAGTTGTTTTTATATCTCTTTGTAGATGTTTTTGTCTCTTTGTGTGTCTATTTATAGTTGATTTTTGTCTTGTTTGATTGCTTTTTGTGTCTTTGTAGTTTTATGTTTATTTGTGGTAATTTTGAGTATCTATCTTGTTGGTATGCACCCATAGACCATTCAGTAATCCAATAGTCACATGTATTCCAGCCAATGCTGTTGCTTTTACAATTTTTCTGTAAGTACACCAAGCTTAAACCGAGAGGGAGCAACAAGCATCTGATTTGATGATCACCAAATGGAAATTCTTTGTTGAAAACCCTACAACTTATGCACATCTGGTGTTTTCCACGGACTGGTTTCAAATCAGGATCAAGTTTTTGACATCTTCTGCAGACACCATTTCAGTTATTTATAAAGTTGTAAACTGTTCTAGAAAATCCTGTTTGCTCAGTGAAATGATGGTTTTAGCTGACCATGACCTTACAGTGCAACATCATAGAAGCAAATTAACCAGATTCCCGGATCGCATACCTCACCCACCCACTCGCCCTAGATGGTCTTTGGTGAATTATCTTCGACAGAGGGAGGGACCACTTTGCCTGTAAAACAGTAGACACTGGCAGTCGATAAACAGGAGGGCGTGAAAACACAGCACACCACAAAGCCTCCGGTTCCGTATCACCATGTGAACAAGAATCAAAGTCCTTTCTGTCATTGACCAACTTCCCAGCAATCTGCTGTTGCCATGACTCCTCCGCCACCAACAGTAGGACTTCTTCCTTTGTTCCTCACGACTACCATCTCATTCTACTCCAAGACTTTATTGCATGCTGGGATTTGTCATAAGTTAATACACTGTGAGTTTATTCTCTCTAGTACAAGCAAAGGCTTGTCTTTGGTTCTATCATCACAAGTAAAAAAGTTGCAGACAAACAAAAGTCGTGTACATAGCAGTTCTGGAACTTTCTGCCACAACTCACGGCTTTGCCGAGTCCCTGTTGGCTGAACGTTAGCCATCGTTCAGTGAGGCACTGCCACTCAAGGGTGAATGACAATTTTGACAGCTTCATTAAGACCACAGATGGCGGGTTAAGTAAAGAGGGGCGAGAACAAAAGTAACGCTGGTGATTTGGGGGCGAGGCCGCAGGACCTTTTCACAGCTTGTGCGACTGGCCTTCGTCCAAGCAGCCTGTCTGGACTATCGGAGATCTGGCTTCAGCTGAGATCATGGAGGACCTGCAGGTGAGATCCAATGTCACATTGGTGACTTCTCTGCAGCTGATGGGTGAGGTCCAACTGCTCCCCCCGACAGGCTAGGGAGGGGTGACTACGTTATTACCTACTCTGAGGAAAATCCCATCAACTCTTTGCAATAAAATAACCAGTCTTGTACGAGCTGTCCAAAACATTTCGACAAATTAACAGGAGCATGGATCCGACCACAAGTCCTTTAAAAGCTTCCATGCTTCATCTGGTGTTCTTTTTACAAATGCTTCCAAAGAAATAACGCTGTCATTCAGACATTAATGGTTGATTCTCATGTTAGTCAAAGCTGCATTGAGGTGTTTAGGAAAACTAAACGCAGAAAAGGAATTAAATCGATAAATATAGAACATAATGACATCACTGCGGGAACCCACAGGGCAGGGCGGTCATTTGGCAACAAATCACTTATGTGGGATGAACTGGAGAAATCCAATTGTCATTGGCTACACATTTCTTCCCTGTTAAATCATGTGTGTTAAATTCAAAGATTTATGAGGGGATTATCAGGGAACTGTGAGCCAACATTCAGACATTCAGATCCTCTTTAAGGCCAAACTATTCTTTGAGAAAATAATGCAAAATGATGGCTCTATTGGGATGTCTCAGTTTCGGTCCATCCAAAACAGTCAAACTAGGATGACATAACTGACATTTGCAAATTGACCATTGCCCAAGCAACGGGAACTAGGCAAAGCAGGCAATACTTTGGATTTGTTTGCATCCAAATAGTTTGGAGGTACTGTATTATTATCGCCTTTCCAACACACCCAAAATATAGCAACTGAAAGGAAACAATTAAACAGTGTTTAGTAGAGATAGCAGATTATTACCTACAGTATCTTATAATGTATAATAAAAACATGAATATATGTAACAAATGTAATGGCAATCCATCCAAACCGAATCACAAAATGTCAACCACACGGTGGCTTTAGAGAAAAGATCAGGGATCGACAAAGTCCATAGGATACATCATGTGGGGAACATGAATGTCATGGCAATCCATCTCATAGTCAGCTGACTGACAGACCAACATTCTCATCCCTTGCATGGCTCAAAATATGAAATACTTGCATATATATCATAGCTCCCTCAAGCCTCCCGTGAGATGTTCAGGGGGAGCTCTAAAAATAAAAAAAATAATAGTATAAATATGTCAATGTTGTGTCCATTTGCTCATTACTTTCCATTTCCAAAAATCTGTCTCCACTAATTAATACAATTCTGTGTTTATTCCTGCTGTGGCCACCTGTGCGTGGCGGCGCTGCAGTTGATTTCTAGATTTACGTAACCACCTGAACTGCTCATCATTGAACGGGTTGGGCCAGAGCGGAGGTTCGGTTTTGTAGTATGCCTGCACTTTGTGGTTGTAAACAGAACTTTCGGCCCTTAATCAGTTTTCCATTTTGTTGTTCGACAGACAAATATGAAAACGTGAGGAAAGTTAATCGAGAGGCAGGCCTGTGTTCCTCTGCTTTGTGATTGTGTGTTACTCTGAATAGACTATTCTTGCGTCATTCCTATTTTGTTGTTATTGTGCCGATCAACAAAAGTTACTGATGGCAGTAATAATGTTTTCTGCAGCCTCGAAAGCCACTAACTAATTCAACCCCTGGAACTTATCGCTGTGTTACTGTACTACTGAATGATGTAACAATGGACCACTGATTCAGGTACAGCAATATTCATATATTTGCAGGATTATGAACTGGGTATGTGTGGCGACTTTCCCAGAAAAAAGATGCTTTATCAAGTTGTTGCTCATGCAACCCAAACTTTCCCTACTGCTGCTGCAGCCTCACATTAAAAGCATGTAACTGGTGAAACGCAAGATGACTTTAACTATCAATTATTCACAGGAAATTCAATGTGTTTGTCAGTGAACTTGACACTGAGCACTATTGAAATGAGCATAGTTTGTTCTGCTGCCCTACAATATTCTTTTGCATTTGCAAGAATTTGCATTTTTCATTTACTAAATAAGGTGTTGTCAAATGAAATAATGAAGAAATGCCTTTTAAACAACACTGAGTGCTGATGTGTCCAGCAGATGCAGTCGTGAAACAGAGGTTTTGGTCATGGTCTCACCAAAGTGTCAAATTTGGCAACTTCACTGTGACTACAAGACTGTAGGATGGGCACAGTCATTACCTCCAGCTGTTGTCGCAGAATATTTCTAGCATGTGGTTCCCCCTTCTACCACAAATTGGTGCTTTTACATGTCTGTTAATGTTGAGGTTACAGGATCTTCAAACCGCTTCTGAAACAGTCAATGTTATACCAGAGCCTCTATATTGATTATTCCCAGACTGTTACACACAGGTGGGTCGAATCTATTACGGTCGCTGAATAAATGACCAGAATTTTGTCCATCATCTTTTATTTAAGATGTTCATCTGCAGTACACCCTTGGGCCACATGGGGAGCCTGACTCTTGCTCTTGTACTGATAATTGTAGCCTAAAGATAAATTATTAATATATTATTTACAATTATTATTTTAATGGCGTAGCATTGTATACATATCACATACAATTTTATACAATATGAAATGGGGGGTCCCTCCACCAGGTCCCTATAAGCCAAGGGGACCTTGGCCTGAAAAACGGTGATGACCTCTGCCTTAGGCCTTGGCTAACTTGTGATTGACAGGTCGCTAACAACGGCGTTGCTAACAATGCCGTCGCCACCGTTGCTACCACGGTATTGTTACCGATGCTGCCAATGCAGTTAGCAACGAAGATGACTTTAACACTTAGCTGTAAAGTTGATCTTGAATTATGAAGCTAACTTTGTCAGCAGCCTCACACCAGAATCCAGATGGATCCAGATCCAGTAAGGTTTCTGGTCAGGTTGCCACACTGCTGTTTGTGTTTATCAGATCCATCCGTCGCTCCTCTACAGTCCAAATATGGTCACTTCCTGAAGTGGTTGTAAAACTTCCACAAACCAATGGGTGACATCATGATGACCATGTCTACTTCTTATATACAGTCTATGGTAGCATTAAACATGAGATGAAACATTTTAATAGGCCTATTTTTCATGGCTATCTGTGTCCCTCTACTTCATCTTTCTGCTCAATTAGGCTAAAACTTTGGTACTTAGTTACGTAAAAGCTGTGTACTTGCACAGACAAGCAAATAGTTGGAATCCCCTCCTTAATTTATGTTGATATATTCCAATACTATAGTATTCACTTGACCCTCCCTTTCCTCTACCTTTCAGTTTCCTCTCTCCTCTGCATGGCAGCAGCCTGTTCTCATGTATGCCAGCGTAGGTCTCAGGAGATAATGCTTTCTGCTACAGGACAGATTTATTCCAAAATGGCTGGCCGTGTACGGAGCCAAAAGGATCCTCATCACCTCCCGGAGCACCGTCGTCCTCTGGAGCGATGAGGACAAAGAAGGGGAACGAGTCACCGGGGCCTCAGCAGCACCAACGCAAGCACTCAGTGGTACGCCGAGAGATCAGACCTCTTCCAACAGCTTCCTCTTTTTCATTATACACCTGATGATTTTCCTCCTCTCTCTCTCTCTCTCTCTCTCTCTCTCTCTCTCTCTCTCTCTCTCTCTCTCTCTCTCCCTCAAACACACACACATAGAGATCAGTCATCCATACAGATTACAACAGCCACTCAGGGGGTTGTGGATGGGTTCTTACCTGACACTGAAAAGAGCTCTCACTATTACACTGTTATTTTTGGAGCACCTTTGTCTGATCATCATCAGAGTATCTGTTTGTAGTACTCTCAGCTGAAGCCTACGTGTCCCAGGGGTCAGCAACCTTTTTCATACACAATGTGTGCCCATATCAACATTAACAACAGGTTTACGTGTGACACCACATCAAAGTTCTCCAAGAGATCTGATGTTATTCCATCTGTATAGGCAATGTGATGCACAGCGTTTTTATCCCACAAGAGCAATGTACCTGCCATCCTGATGAAAACATGAAATCATTAACCTAGCAACCTCCACCAATCGTGTTCATCAGTTGTTACAGTGAACGTTATACATTCTGAGAAGAAGGCAACAAGTACTAGCCAATCAGATGCAGGGTAAAAATGAAACTACCGTTAATAACAGACCGCTGATGGCTCTTAACAAGTTAGTTAACACTTTCACACCATCAGCAAACGTGTCTCCTACAAAATCACATACAACTAACAATCACTCTCAATTACGTTTCCAGGGAAACGTCTTTTTTTCTTGAAACAAAAATGTCAAAGTTTTTAACAGTTTGAAAACAAGGTTAACAAACAAAACAGATGCTACAAAACTAGCGTCATAGTTATAACTATGTTTGGTCATGGTTTTACTTAAATTGACTATGAAATTGAAAGAAAACGAAATGTTTAGGCAACAGAACAACTAGCCCTGTGGTTTATATCCTGTGTGGAATACCAAGAGCAAAGGTAGGTTTGACCTCTTCCCTTTCGGTTCATTTTACATTTTATTTGTATCAGTGAAAGTATCAAGTGTAAGATTAAACCAGCAAAATGTGATTCCTTCATAAAACCAGTAAAACACCTGCAGCAGCTCTAAGTTGGAAATGTAAGCGTTATATTTTGGTGGGAACGTATTCGCTTTCAAAGTAGTCCCTTGCTCACTCCGAGGTTAAGTAGAGGTAAAGTAATTCCGCTGATAAATCTGAAGAATTCCTCTTCGGGAAATAAGACAACATTAATCCCTGATCTGTGCAAAAACACTGAGGTCAGAAAATGTGTGTGGCTGCCACATATGAGATACATTAACACTGTTGTTTAACGCTGTCCTGTAGTTCCTGCTGCTCTATTGTGCTTGTTTTTTAAAGGCGAGACACTGTTTTTCATGCTCTGGCCACTTTTGAGATTTTGGGCGATTTTGTTTCTGTATGTGTCCTCTTTCAGACTAGCAAAAGGGTTATTTTACTATATATATATATATATATATATATATATATATATATATATATATATATATATATATATATAGCAGTTCCAAAAACTTGAAATACAAAAAGCTCTGGGGAAGTTTCGTGATGATATCTATTAGTTATTTTTTTTACCCTGTTCACCTGCGGTGTCTTCAAAATGTAATTAATTTTAAAATCCATATCTCTAAAAGCCGTTTTCTCTAAATGACTTTGTTCTCCGACTCTGAGCCGGATATCTCCACTTCAGCAGCTCTTACATCCACCAAACCTTACTCTTTTTTCCCCCCGTCTACATAATGAAAGATTTTACAGAAGGTTTGTTCCTGAAAACATGAAGGAAACTGGTTTTCTTTCATGGCTGTTGACAGTATTTTATGATTTGTGGAGTGATTCCAAAAAAATAAAAAGCTTTAACTCATATATAAAATAATACTTTTTGAACCTAGCTTCATCCATTGGTTCAGATTTATGTTCTGTACATGCATGCAAATTAGTACATGTTTAATAAGACAGTGCCTCATTTGCATTTTCAAACAAAACATTTCAGAAAACTGAATTATGTTGTGTTGTGTTAACGTAGGTGAAGTGTCATGTATCTGTATCTGGTTTTTATTTCACTCTACTCACATGCGTGTCTTGTATGTTTCCTTTTCAGGTGACAGACCTGCTTGTACTCCAGCAGCTTCCCAAGCCGGTCCGTTTGCAGGCGGGCTGCTTTTGCATTGGCTTGAATGCAACTAATAAGCTGTTGATTTGGCCTTTGTGCGGTGGAGGGGTTTTTTCCAAGTGGATTTGATTTCATCCCACTTCTCTCTTGACCCAAATGTTGGAAATGCATCCAGACCTCAGCCTGCCTCAGGCTCTGTAATTCAAACTGTAATTCAAGAAGAAAAAAGTGACCAGGAAAAACATGACTGAGAACTGTTGAGATAAATAATAATAATGATGACAAAAATAAGAATAATAAAAAGTGCGATGAGCCTGAGTAACAAGCTTTAGGTCTACCTCCCGTGTCTGGCATATCCTAGGAACTCTTGCAGAGCAACAGATGGTAAACTCTGAATGACTCAGCCGCCACTCGTTCATGCATGGTCCTCTACTGCCACCTGATGGCCACACGCAGCAAGGATGGATGCATTTAAAAAATACAAAATAATAGAAAAAAAAAAAACATTTACCATTGCCATGATGTCAAATGCTTGATGAAAACGATTATAATGGAGCATCCATCTAACCTCCAACAGGTTCAGGATTGACTTAATGAATCAATTTAGTTGAATGAGTCCAGTTAAGGCATCCATTGTGAGTGATGATGAAGAGATCTCGACACAGACTCTAATGATAAACACATGTTGGTCTTCCCACAATCTGGGCCAATTATAGACAGCAGACACTAAACAATCTATCACAGCCAAATAGAAAAATGACCCCTGATACAGAAAGGAGGATGAAAATGACAGGGAATGTGAAAAGGTGGGAGCAGATGGATTATGAACTATAAATGTATAACAAATGAACCGAGCAGGGGGCTCAGGACTGCCAGACCCGCTCAATCAATCAGCGCTCTAACAAGACAGTGGACAGCATGTTGTCCTCTCAAAGAGAAAGTCTCTGAGAAGACGCTAAGTCTCTCTGTGTCTTGTTGTGATGTGATGTGAGGTTATGACCTCATCATGGACCAGCCCGCCAATGTCTTTCATGTGTTTGTGTCTTATATGCCTCCTTTTTCTTTTGGTCCGTCTCTGCTGTCCTCTTTGTAGCTGGCTTGACTGATGGCACTGGTGGTGGTTGCAGCAGCAGGTCGATAGTTTTGGTTCACAGTGAAATGTTTTCATAACTCTTGGATAGATTTTCATGAAATTAGGCAAAGACATTAATGTTCCTCACAGGATGATCGGGGATCCCAGGAGGTTTCCTCTGGCATCAACATCAATGTGATCACCAACAATGTGATCCAATACTTTGTGACACAAATACCTGCAAACTAATCTAAGGCTAAGGAAATCACTCACTGCTCACTATATAGGAAGTTCTCCATGTTGTTGTGCTGTCTGAATGTATTGTGAGAATTATGATATCCTACATAATGTTAACAATTCCTCTTGAAAAGTAGTGTACAACCACTGGTCACTAACCGAGCATTATACACCATGTTAACAAAGTTAGCTTCATAATTCAAGGTCAACTTTACAGCTAAGTGTTAAAGTCATCTTAGTAGCTAACTCGAGTATTAGCAACCTGTCAATAGCAAGGTTGCCCCGCCCTAAAGCATCCCCTGCTTCATGGTCTATTTGACTCTAAACGCACCATAATTGTCTAAATGAACATCATGCTGGATTGAAGAAAATTTGATACTCTGCAATCAGATTTCTCTTTGCAGCCAGAGGAGTCGCCCCCTGATGGCCAGCAGAGAGAATGCAAGTTTAAGGTTCATCACTTTGGCTTCACTTTTCAGAACCTTGCCTGCTAAAAACATATTTGAGAACCCACACAAGAAAACTATTACAAGGGCAATACCTCTCAATCAAATAGACTATTCTTGTTTTAGTTACGGGTCTTTTGTGTCTTTGATCGTCTGCCTTGATGTCACAGACTTTACATAGTGAACTTAATGTATTTAACCTCTCAAACACCTTCTTCTTGCTGGTTTTCTCTTGGAATATCGATGTCTATTAGAGAACCACTTCCAGTAATTAGACAATGGCCAAATGCCATGTGGAGAGATGAGTTAAGTGAGAGAAGAATAGAGCTAATATTTAACCGTATGTCCCCCTGGAACCTGGTCCAGGTTTTGCTCTAGTGCTGTTTACCTTCCCTCACCTCTCCCTCTAACACACTCATCCTGTTTGCTCCTGCAGAGAGACTCTCCTTGCTCGTTTTACTCAACGTCCAAATACAGACGATGTCTTTTAGGCCTGTGTCCTCCACTCTGTTCCGCCAATCTGCCTCCTCGTCGTCTCCACCGTCCAGGCCCCCACCTGCACCACACAGACGGGACTCAGGGGCCCCGGGGGACACAAGCAGCCGTGTCCAATAAACACATTGTGATTCAGTCTGTGCTGTCAGAGTCCAGAGAGTCACAATGAGCCGACAGCACGTACGCTGGCCGCGGTAAAGCCACAGGATGGGGACGTCCCGTCGCCAGGACCCTGAGACTTTCTTAAAGGCCGGAGGGAACAGAGGGAGTGAGACGGAGAGGGAGGGGAGGGTGATTTGGAGGACACTGTACCCCCCCTGACCCCCCCACGCACACTGCTGTCCTCTCAAAGAGTCACAGAGGTGTGAGCAATGAGCCTGTAAGCACCACACAGAAACCGTTCCTCTATTGTTTTCTTTTCCTTTACTTTCTTCATGTAGCACGATACCAATACCTCTGCCTTCAAACTGTAAAATCACAGAGAAGTGCTTCAGTTTGCTCCTGAGAAGTGGAAAAGCTGTCCAGGACATCAAACCCAGACTAATGAGTTTTTTTTATGAGTTGGCAGCTTTTCAAAGCCTGGTGAGGCAAGACAGCTACTGAATGGCTGGCTTCATACTCAAGATACTCAACCTTATCTGGATTTATTTGTTCCAGCAAATACCATATACAAATACATACCATAGAAAGACAATATCCTGTTTATTGTCATTCCTCGACATTCTGCTCTTTAAACCCAAACCGAGATGAACAGCAGCAGCAGCGAGGTGTCTCTTCTGTTAGCTGCCTTTGTTTTCCATGAACAAGATGTTTTGCTTGAGACTGTAAGGCTGCAGCACTAAGGCCGTGTCCCAAATCTATCACTACTAACTATAAAGTTTGACATTGACAACGGTATACTACTCCTTTTGTTCTTTCACAATAAAAGCCCCAGGCATGTACAAGGCAACACTGATTACAAGGGGAAGATAAATGACCCTATTAAAAAAATTGTTTACAATATGTGTTTATTACAAAAAATAATTGGTAATAATGATGGCTGGTTCACCAGCCACTGTTGTGACAGCAGTGATGTAATTAATGGAGAAGTGTCCACAGTGTTTGTTATTTTGCCAATGAGCTATACTACTTTACATGGTCCTCTAGTCCTCTTTGTAGTCCTCTATATAGTTCTGTCCATAGTCCTCTACATAGTCCTCTACACAGTCCTCTAAATAGTACTGTACATAATCCTCTTTATTGTTATAGTCCTTTATAACTCTAACTAATGAAGACTCGTGGCTCTTTTAATCCAAAGTTTTGCTGCTGTAGAATTGCAGGAAATGTGTATTATATATATTTGGTCCTCCATTTTAAAACGTAACCAGGCAGCCAGGATAAGGAGCATAAGTCTTGATTATCTTATGTTTTGAAGAAGAACAAGTATAATATCTGGAGTGTATGTCAGGAATGGTACACAATAAACACAAATCAGCAAAAGACAGAAAGGTGTTGAGTAGGTCCTTTTACTTTCTGAACAATATAGTTGAATAGCCCCAACCCTGGTCTGTGCTATTGTAAAATACAACTTTGTTGAATTGCATTTGCCTGAGTCTGTTTGGCTTTTGTTGTAAAAGAAAATCTAGTTGCTCTCAGACTTTTGTTTTAGAAAAGAAAAAGATGCCAGCACAGTTCCATGTCAACGTCATATTTAAAACTGGAGGCTACTTTGGCCGAGGATGGAGCTAACGTAATGCAGACACTTTCACTGAAGCATGTGCAGCCCTGCATTGACAGACGATTGTCACACATGCGCTCCCCTTCCAGCTTTCCCCCTGCTCAGCTTCATGAGGAGAGCAGTGTGAAAGTGACACAGCCATTATCTGTCTTGTGGCGGCCCCGCCCCGGCCCTCCTCCCTCTGATCATCTCTCACTGTCTCACACGACGGGGACAGGAGTCTCCGACCGCAATGAAAGGACCGCAGCCACTTTGTTCAAGATCCTGGTTTCAGGTCACTGGCCGGGCTGTGAAGTCATTACACAGCGGAACTGGTCTCGGATCAGTGGTTTGGCACGCTGACTACTTTTTGTAAATGTTTTTTTTTCATGCGTTTTGCACTTTCCCCGATACTCCTAACAATATTTTAGGAAACTTTAAGGGGGGAATATTTTTTTAAACTTTAAGTTGGTTATTTCCTGTTTTATTTTGGAAGTTCCCTGCCTCTCTGTCCTTTTTTTTCCTGTCATCTTTTTTCCCTCTTTTTTTGTGTGTCACCCAGGCGGCACCCTCAGCTACTTAAAAGTGAAGTCAAACCTGAAGTGCTTTAAACTTGCATTCTCTCTACTGGCCGCCAGGGGGCGACTCCTCCGGTTGCAAAGAGAAGTTTGATTGTATGGAAGTCTTTGCGAAGATGTCCCTGCCTGTCTCTCCCCAAGGTGCTGTCCATGGCCCTCGTATCCTTCTGGTTTTGATTTTCACTTTTGGTACTTTTTCACTTTTTATTGCCTCAGTCTGCCTCCTCAGTTTTTTATTCTGTCAGTTCTGTATCAGGAAGGTCTTTCAAGCTCACTTTTTCTTTAGTTTCACCTGCCTGCCTGTCTTTTTTTTTTTTTTTTTTGCATTTTTGGTCCTTTTTGCATTTCAACAACCTTGGCAAGTTTTCAGTTTGCAGACTTTCCTCTGTGAGGCGTCAAAACAGCAGCATAAATACATCCATGATCTGTGGATACGACGAAATAACCTGCCAACAGGACTTTTCACAAGAATGAGCTACGGCCGTCACTGCTACACGACACGACACGACAGAGCCCACTAGCCTTGACAGCACTTCAATTCTGTTTGTGTTTTCACCTGGCCAGTGATTTCCTTTTGAATATCTGCCTGTGTGAATGGGATTTTTTTATAGAACGAAGAAGATGTTTACAAAAACACCCGCCGACTTGTGGCCCAGGCCCCAGAGTCTACACATGCTCAGGCCATTTTACCTTTTCTTTCTTTTACTGTACTTTTAGATCCTTTCTAATAAGCTCCCTTGGCCTTTCTGTCTCCATTAACCATAATGCTCCATCCTCCTTCCATTCACTTTGGACCAGAGCTGACTATGACCTCCTATAGGTGAAAGAGCCATTATTTTTGCTTATGTGAAATGGAGTCTCGGGTTTCATTATTTTTATGTTCCGCTACTTATATTTCTTTGTCTGGGGTCATGCATGCATCTTCCTTAGACAATTGCAGCCAAGTGGAAACCTTCCCGCCTGCATTCGTGTCACCTCCCAAGGCTCCGGCATTATAACTCAGAGAGCCTCTGCAGAGGGCCTTGCTTTGCTGCATCACCTTCATTAACCACCGTGCTGGAAGCTTCTCTGTCATCCCTGGTTCGATGACTCGCCTCTCAACTCCGGCTTAGCCTCCCCAAGTTTATTTTTCCACTTATCTGTTGCGAGGACAGAGGGAGGCAGAGACAGAGGGGAGAGAAAGGGGAGATACTCGCAGCTCGGGCTGCGTATTTTAATCTGTTATTCTCCTGTATTGGCACGGGCGTCTCCAGTGTGGGGATTAAGAATCCAGACAGTGATGGAGCTCGGCGCTGACCCCGAGGGCGGTGAGGACTGAGGAGGAAAGGGGGGAGAAACAAAATAAATCATTTCTGTGGAATGAAAGAGAGAAAGACACAAAGAGGCGAGTGGAGGATTGTGGTGTGTGTGTGTGTGTGTGTGACAGAGAGAGAACAGAGAATGAAGCGAAGAACCAATACGGAGAAAAGAAAGTGAGTTGCTGGCAGTGGTAATGGCCTCGTTGAGGTAGGGAGCAGTCTAAATCCTGAAACATGGCCGAAGAAATCCGAAGGTCACTCCACAAAGTTGCAGAGTGCAGCTCTGTGCTGCTGATAACCAGACATGTAGGAGTGCCGCTGTGCGTTCACACCTCATTTCCACACGGGAAAATTCATCCGATGAATAAACAAAGTTCAAGAGACAATGACTTATTCTTCAGCACGCAGTTCTCTATCTCTTTTGGCCAGCAGCGGAGAGGCTACAGCGCTGCTTCTGAGGGAAACAGCGTCCCGTGGTTTTTAATTGGTCTCGGATGCATTTCCATATGACCCAGTAAGAGGAAGATCATGCGTGTGCTTGTTGTTTCAGATGCTATTTATTGTTGGAGCATGTAAACATCAGTTAGACTCCATTTCCCCATGACCTACAACACGACTGGAGCGTCCAACTGAAGTGAAATAAGCAGATCAGCTACAAAGTGCCAGGAATCTGAACACCGGGGGTCAACTGGAAGGCAGCTATTATTAAAGAAGAGAACTTTCTCCCCCCTCTCTACGACGCCCGGCTTTTCACCCTGAGAACTGCTTCTTTTCCAGCGTAACCCGACTCTTATTATTAGTATTTTTCTCCAGCAATGTTTTGCTCACAGTTCGCCATGAAGGGAGCGGGGATAGAGGTGGAGGGACTGTCAGACCCCCGCTGCCCGCTACCTACTTTACTTGTGCTTCCTAACTAGCTTGTAACTAGCTCAACACATGGTTACGGTTAGGAACAGGACCCTGAAGACTGCAGGTCGTCTGCGTGTCCCAGTAGTTAAATAGAGCTGGCATTCATTTTTCCAACATTCAAATCAACAAAGCAGTAGTAGTAAAAATATTATGATATCATTTTAAGGTCATATCGCCCAGCCCCTGAGGCTGCTGCAACAGTTGCTTCTGTTTTTGTTTGTCTGTTTCATTTGTACTTCCAAGGTGAACACATTTTCTCTTCTGCTGTTGAGTGTCTGAGCGGTTTGTACTGCTCCTCCTGCAACATAAGGATGCCTGTTTCTCTTTATCAGCATGGATGCACATAAACATTACAAGTACGTTTGCAGCACCAACATTCCACCCTGAACATGCGTGTCTTCCAAAAAATTCCAAATTTACAAAAACATTTCCAAAAACTGCAACTAAATCAATAGCAATCGGAAGTAAAAAAAAAGAAAAAAAAAAGAGAGAGATTGCTTTCAGCACCAAACACTACACATTCTTGATGTGTGTTGTTCCCATCATTGTCTTTGTGGAGACCTCACAGTGTCATCCAGAGTCTCTGCACTCTGACATCCTCAGTGTCTTGTTTCCCTGCATTTCCTTCTCAGGGCTTTATTTGTCAAGATTGCTTCCTGGCTCAAGGTCACTCCTCATTCAACCTCCTCTCCTCGGAGTATCGATGCCAGCAGAGCCACGGCTGTTGGCCGCTAAAGCTAAATCGATATCCCTCAGTGCTCAGCGCTTGTGCTCTAATATCCTCCAAACACCACCTGCCAAAATATTTATGCTGTATTCATGGGAGTTGCTGAGAGTGAGACACGGAGAACAAGGAGAGACACAGCCGGCGGCTCGGTTGGATCTTGGATAAAACACTTGTGTGATTTATAGTTTAATGCAATTCTTATTAAATGTTGCAGAGTCAGTGCAGCTAACGGCTGAGCTGTTCAGCTCGAGTATGGTGAGGAGAGTGAATATTATTGATGTGTTGGCTGATTCATTTCATTTGGAGCAGGGTGAGGGCAGCCATTCCTCTGATTGTTCTGTTTACTTAACGGTGACAGAGAGAGTAATGAGATGCCGGAGGGAGGGAGCGCGCTATGCGTGATTAAATGATACAGCATCTCGAAGCAAAGTTGTCCGCTTGTCCGCACGTTGACCACTGGTAGACGGAGGACGTCTGGGCCAGCCAGCTTGTGGCCAGATGGGCAGACAGAACAAATGCAGCCCGTGTTAATCTGGAGTTTTGACCTTTAGGTGAGCGTGTGTGACAGCTGTGTGTGTGTGTGTGTGTGAGGGCGTATCGACGGATTGACATCTTGACTCCATAAACTCATCCTTACTTCATCCTCCTGGACAAACAAAAGCTTTGGTATTTGGCTTTGGTATTGTGTCAGTCCATTGTGCCCCGCCGTGGCGGGAGGTATTGGAGGCCCAGCAGGGAGTGAACGGGGGCGGGCCCAGTGGTTAACATGCAAATGAGTGGTTAAATGGGTCTGAAAAGGTGACTCGGGTCAAACTCTGTGATACTTCAGTGTTGGATTAAAGCGGCATCAGTGTGTGGGTGTGTGTGGGCGTCTGGTCAGCGTTGCAGCTGGACTGTTTCCTCGTCATATATTGTCAAAACGACCAGAGGGCCATTCAGTGGCCTCGAATGGTGCCTCCAAACCCTGCAAAGCTGTCTGTCGCGCATCAATCAAGCACAATGAAAGAATTGCAACAGACAGAGAGGCCAAAAAGCCAAGGGATTCCAGAGAGACAGACAGCGAATGAGGAGCCTAAGAACAAATGATGATGATGATGATGATGATAGTGAGGTTGGGCGTGTGGGCAGGATGTTTGGGGACAATCCATTTTGTAGGATATCTTTTTTTTATTTTATTGATATACACCCTGGGGAGGTAAATGCCATCGTGTCCTGCGCTATAGATGTCTGCTTGGTGGAAGATTGATTTGTCTGGCATTTGATCCTCTGGCTCACGGTGAAGGATGTGGTGGTGGAGTCATGAGAGCAGCCATGGCCGCCCGCCCTCTGTTCCCTGTCTATCCCTCTTATCTTCCTCTCTGCTCCTTCCATCATGTATCTGTCCCTTATGCTGCTACATATCCCTCACTGTCTTGTTTCCAACACAAGTCCCTCATGAAAACACAGCAGAGGTGTGGTGTTCTGAGGTTTAAAGGTGTTCGTCAGCGTTCTGTTGTGCTAACTGCCATTTAAGTGTCTGACTGAGGTAAAAACGTCTGCTTATTAAAGAGTAACTAAACCCCAAGTTGTCATCAACAAACCAATAAAACCATGCAACCTGTCCGGTCACTGCAGAATGTTGAGAGAAGAGTAAAATAAGATAAAATAAAATAAACCTTCATTGGTCCCGTGGCAGGGACATTTATCATCTTACAGCTAACAACTACATTTAAAATATATTGTCATGCACAGACTGAGTGGTTGAATTCATGTTATTACACATATGAAATATATGAAATGTTGAAATAGTATACAATGTAGAGTGTTCATGGTGATGTCACCAATTGATAAGTGCACTACAGTTTTAGTGGAATACAGTTTTGAAGCCTCGAGTTCAGCATTTTGGCTCTCCCCATCTTGGATTTTTTGCAATATGTGAAGGAAGTGACCATATTTGGCCTGTAGAGGAGCAATGGTGGGTCTCATGCAGCAGAGCAGCATTCTGTTTCATTTATTTATTCTGGTGTGAAGCTATTAACAAAGTTAGCTTCATAATTCAAGGTCAACTTTACATCTAAGTGTTAAAGTCATCTTAGTAGCTAACTGCATTGGTAGCATGGACCTGTCAATCACAAGGTAGCCCCGCCCCCTAAAGCATCCCCTGCTTTCTGGTCTATTTGACTCTGAACGGACCATAATTGACTAAATGAGCATCATGCTGGATTGTTTAATGTTTACTTAGATGTAAATCAAGATAGAAGTAGGGTAATTTTCTCACAGACTTCCATGCAATCAGACTTCTTCTTGGCACCAGAGGAGTCGCCCCCTGGTGGCCAGTAGAGAGAATGCAAGTTTAAGGCACATCAGTTCCCACATCCATGGCGGTGAATCTCCCTGTTTAATAACAAAGTGTTAAATGCAGCTCCCAGCCTTTGCTAAGTAATCCAATGAACACAGAACGACTCCTCCTTTGATTCTTAAATTAGTTGAAAGTGTGTAATTAACTGCTCGATACATGTGCGACACTCATTCACTGATGCACAAGACACGCATGCAATAAAGGGAAGAGAAAAACGGAGAGACACGCAGAGGATAAATCAGGCATATTTAATTCTCTGCTCTAATAAGGCACTCAATTCATATGATATTCTCTTAAATGGTTGATGAATGAAATACTTGCAGGCACAACCAACATGAGAATAAAAGACTCCACAGCAAAAGGACAGGGAGAATATGAGAGTTGTAATTGGACACCGTGTGAATTAATTTGTTCCGTGAACTCACTATGAATCACATGAGGTCATAAAACCCAGATGGAGCAGGGCGAGGATTGGCACGAGGTAGTGGAGGCCAGATATTTAACATACTAGCCAAATGGGCTCAAGAAATGCTTTCGCAGGTCTGCATCGCCACCGTGTGGAGAGACACGGGATGACAAACTGTGGGAGAGCCCTGTGATACAATTTGAAGTGCGTGTGAGATCCTTAAAGTGTGCCAAATATTCTATAGCTTTCAAATAAAAATTGCTTTTCAGACCATTAATCGTCTGCCCGTAGGGAGGAATGTGGACAGTAACTACTGTGAGGAGAAGGCTAACCTGTGAAACCTGACCACCACTTGACTATTGATGAAACTCCATTTCCTACTGGGAGCAAAAGAATGCAGAGTGGGAGAGAAGCCTGGAGTCGCTCTTATCACTGCCACCTCCTATAAGCAAATTTATGAAGACGTTTCTTTGGCGTGCGCTACATTAACGTCAGTATTATAATCCTCAATAATCCCCACAGAGAGGGTGATGGAGGACGTATGTGACAGCTAGAACTGTACCTTTCCCTGTGGATAGGAGACGTTTTTCCCCCCAAAGAGCAGGAATGTTGCTGTGCGTTTCACCAGCCATGCGTCAGTGTGAAGAATGTAGCTGAATCTAAAAGCGGAGTCATGCTCATTAATTATGCCCCAATGCCCTATGCACTATTAGAATAGCACATGGGATAGAGATGTAATTGAAACATCCTTGTTTTAGCCTCCTCTGGGCCTCATTGGGTTCTCTGTCACACTTCTAACATATCTTCTGACAAAACAGGAGGTTGGGATGTAACAGTGTGCCAAAAGAGTTGAAATAGTAGTTGACATTATATATCCTTGTTGTTAGTTGCAAACAGGGTTCTGGGGGCGAACGTCCCAAAAGTGCACTGCTTTCTCTTGTTATTTCTTTGTTTCTCTTTTAAATACAATACAACAGGAAGATAATACTTTTGAAATGCTCTTTTTTTTAATTCAAGCAGAGTTGGGGGAAATATGTAAAAGCATTAGTAGCTGGTATTATTGTGCAGAATGACTTGTCTGCAACAGAATTTAAATGTGTGGCATCTCCGACAGGAGACAGATACCTTTGAGTTCCTGCTTGAATGGTAGCATGAATTACACAATGATGTTTGTCGGTTAAAAAGAACCTTTTTCAAGTCCATGATGGTTAACCAGAAATAGTCCTCTCTATTGGCAGAAATGAAACATAAATATGTTTTCTTTAGTGTATAAACACCTGGAAATAACAATTGTGATATCTAGAAATGGGATAACCAACTCAGTGTGGCAATCTCTCTGGCAGTCATAAGCAGCTTTAAGAACCGTTTAACAGCTGTTTAATAACTTTTGTTATGATATGACACTCTTAATAAAATTGAATATCACTGAATTTAATTGAATTTGGTGTCCGGCTTGCTGGAGTGATGGGGCTTGTGTTTTTTGTTTGTTTGTCCCTCTTGTTGTGTTTAAATGTGCTATACAAATAAAGTTGACTGAAATTGACTTTCATATCCATTCCACTCCATGGATAAACAAAACTGTGCACTAAAACCTGGAATATGATATAAAACTCATCTCATCTGCCGTCGCAATGGTTTATGGGACGGATTGATTGCAACACTCGTCGCCAAGGAATGGGATTGGTTGATGTTGCAGTCTGAGTTGCTGCAGCACTCCGTCAACAAGAGAGTCAATCTTCTGAGTGGGATTGGTTCAAAAGAGACGTTTCAGTTGGTTGCCATCTGCAACCCCACCACTAGATGCCACCAAACACCTACACACTAGAACCTTAAAGCCATGGTTCGGAGTAAAATGCACCCTAGGGTCAGTTCCACTATGACATCCAACCAAATACCCCCACAGAAGCATTTAAAAGTTAAAACGCTGAAAACGCTTTCAAATATCATCTAGTATCAAGTATTCAATTCAATCAAATGAAAGTGTTTTAAGTGTTGACCTGATAATAGAAGCATTTATAAAAATTCAGCAAAACTTTTTCATACTCTTGCGTGAAACTCGCGTCACGGCATCGGCTGGGTAAACACGGAAGTGGCGTCGATGATAAAAGTGTTCTTTTAAATAAACTCCTGGTGTACTTACAAACTTTCAAATGCCTCATTTTGTGAGTACAGACCCTATGTGTACTACTGCAGAAGTTTGGTTACATCCCATGCATTATTAGTGGGGTAATTTACGAAATATACATGATGTACCGTTCGAGTTAGTACTAAGCCATTCGGCTGATAGCCCTATTTTGACCAATGTCGACCATCGCTAAAAATGCTTCTGAGGGGGTGTTTGGCTGGATGTCAGGGTGGAAATTACCTAGGGTGCATTTCACACCAAACCATCGCTTTAACTATGCACAATACAGTAGGCTAATGATTCCAAGCTGTCAAAGCAGGATTTTATAGGTTTTATATAAGGTTTTTCACTACAACACTAAAACATTTAAAAAGCCTCCTGCTGATACTACTTATATTATAACTACAACTAATGATAGTAAAAATAATATTGATAATAATAATAATAATAATAATAATAATAATAATAATAATAATAATAATAATAATAATAATAATATCAACAATATTAACAACAACAACAATAATAATAATAATAATAATAATAATAATAATAATAATAATAATAATAATAATAATAATAATAGCCTTATCGAAGCCTTAATTTGTTTCTGGACAGTTTTGACTAAAATGTATATTTCATTTAATTTTTTAGTAAGTGTAGTTTGTTTATTCAATAAAGTAAGTCAGATAAGTACCCGAATAGTTTATTAAATAATATAATAAGAACCCGGAACTCTTAAATTCACAGAATGTATTTCCAGTCGGACTCATTTGAGCGCTGCACGCAACATGGAGGACGGTGAAAACAATTTTTGAAAGTTCAGTTATAGCGGATGATAACGCTCCGTTGAAGCCAAACGATGCTTCATTATTAAGTTATAAAGCAATGGAAATATTGGAAATATAGTAAGTCGTGAAATAAACTCGAATTTCCCAAATGTTAATTTTTAACGTGTTGACAAATGCTGAATGTTAATGTTTTGCTAGTCTTTCCTGGCCACTTGATATGGTCATACGAGTTAATAACAAAAGTATTAGGAAGCCATGAAGAGTAGTTATGTTTTAACGGTGTTTCTGAAACATTAGCGTTAGCTCTTAATGGTGTCTCCCGCGTGCTTTTACGTGTGTAGGTTCTCGTAAAAATAGAAACAACAGAAATATGTCAGAAAGTTATCTCATATCGGAATACACCCCAAGTTAATCAACACTTTACACACCATTGAAATAATCTAGCAGGCGTTTGGTTCTTCACGTATAGCTGAGAAGGGCTGACGGCAGATCAGCAACTCAAATCCAAGCGGAAGATGTTTTGTCTCCGGCCGTCCCTGCGGCTTCATCCTGGGACACAACTATTCTCCGTCTCCTGGCAGAGTGTCCATAAACTTGCCTCACTTCAGAAAGCCACAAAGCTTCCCCCAAAGAAAGTCCAGAGCTTACTCTACCCCTTCAGTGAGCTGGAGGGTTACCTGGACAGGTACTGGATTGTGTCTACTTGTAGATATTTATTTTCCATGTATTCTTTCTGAGCATAATTGGATTGTGTTCAGGTCTGTGGACAGGACCCCGTTCCAGCTCTTCCATCCCAGTGTGGAGGACATGCTGAAAGCAGAAAAGCTCTTCTGCTCTTCGCCGTCCCATCAGATCGATTACTGCGTCTCTGCAGAGAGGATGGACCATGTTCCTGCCCTGAAACCACCAGAGGTTTGTGGGCGTCTTCGGCCACACTGTTAACGACTGTTAAAATGTCATCTCTTCTCGTTTCCGCACGCATTCTTACCCTTAGTTAAATACCGAACCATGTCTGCTCATCGCTAAGGCTGCCTTCCATCTAGCTTTAGAACGAACCCTTGTTTTAATGCAGAGCTGTTTCCTGTCTATTGCCCACTAAAGGTGACCGTTCACTAGAGAGGGCATGAATTGATTAAATAATTAATAATGTGGCAGACCTGGTAATACTGTGGCCGACCGATGGTTCTCGGTAGAGGGAACTTTTTGTGCTTGGCAGACGGTGGAACACAGTGGAGAACGTGGAACACAGTGGAGAACGTGCCACCAGGTCTCACTCATTTAATTATCTGGTCCAGTTTATTGTAAATACATTTGCAAAATATGAAATGTTTGACTGCACATTTGTGGGCATTTCTCTATGTTCAAATAAAATGTGTTACTGACAGTTAATTGTGCAACAACATTGTGAAGGAACTGGAATTGATCAACTGCTCGTGTAAAGATAGAGATTGAGTGGAGGCTTCTTAAAGTGACATCAAGTTATTCTTTAACGAGCATGTTTGTTGCCTTCAAACATGGCGACGGCTGTTTGCTGCCATATTAATCATACAGAAAGCCTTAACATCCAATCACATTACACAGTAATTGAACCCTGCCTGCTTCCACAGTTGGGTTGGAATTGTTTCTTCATCTCACAAACCCATGCTTGTTCACATTTCCCTTCCGCAAACCCAGAAGTCTGTGGAAAATGTAGCGTAATGTCTCTTTCCCCTCCTGCAGCCTCATACATAATTAAGCACCAGTTGATAATAAATGAGCAGATTTATAACCTTACGGACAATCGTTCACCAGAGGCTCCACCACGGAACATTGGGCAGGACGGAGCGACGGCTCTCTTTGCCGAGTTAGTTACCTCTCTGCCTCTCTGCTCTGACAGTGGATGATGTATTTGTAGCTTCCTGGCAGCATGAGCCTCCATCCATCTGTTCGTGTCTGAGAGATGGATGAGGCGGAGTCGTCGGTACTAGCACTCACAAAATGGTAGCAGTCAATGAGAGCAGGCGGGCGGGTGAAACACCGAATGAGGAGAACCTGGAAGATCAACATGAACTCACACAAATCACCCAATTCCTACCAAGAGGTTCAGCCGTTACCACAGTAACAGTAACACACTCATTTAGAATGAAGGAACTAACCACTTGTGTGTGTTTTGTTTCCAGGTGTGTTTCATCGGCAGAAGCAACGTGGGCAAGTCGTCTCTCATCAAAGCTCTGTTCTCCCTGACTCCCGAGGTGGAAGTCCGAGTCTCCAAAACTCCAGTAAGTAGTCTTATCCCACATGCAGTTATCTGTTTATGTAGAGTTAACCCTCACATTAACAGTATGTAACGTTTAGTACACGTGTACAAAACCTGAGAAGTTAGTTCTCTAAAACTGTCTTGTATCAAAGGTTGGTATCGATGATTTGAACATGTTGAGTTTTGTTTATTGATCAGATTTTATTTAAACGGTAATTACGGAGACGGCACACTTGTGATTGTTTACATGGCATAATTTCTACAAATTTACAGTATTTGTCTACATGTTTGCTTTCATATAACGGAAGAGAAGAAAACACAATCTGATATTTTTTTTAATTGAAATTATCTCCTAAATATTCAAATTGAAGACTTGTCAAAGTATGGAGAAGTTTGATATATTTTGTAAGTAAAGAATTAAAAAAATTCATCAGTGGATTGGGATTCAAGATTGAGATTTTCCTCTGTTGTTTAGTTGCGACCTCTTGGAATGTGTGCATACAGCACTTTTTTTATTATTAGCATAAATAATAATGTCCTGCTGTGGACTTATTTATACAGTTTAAAATATCGATATCAGTTTAAATGTACGCTATATTTAGAACAGTTTCACCGCCCCACAATACGATGGGGATCTCATCTATTCAAAGCCTCCAGACTCCTGTCAGACTTTGGGGTTTTAAAGGGTCAGTTTGGATTCACCAAAGTCACACAATAATAGAAACTATCCAACTGATCGAGGCAGCGGCAGAACAGAAACCTCTGTGTCTAAAATACAGTTTAGCTGCCGTGCTAGTGCTCCTGATCCCCCAAACTCAATCTACTGCAGTTCATACAGTATTTAGGTTTTTACCATGTTAGTAGGGACGATTGTGAAATCCTAGGTCAATACTGATGCTTCAAATAATAACTTGTCTGACAGCCGATACTGATACTTCCAATACGTTGGAGCTGAACATCACAAAACAAACGTGCATCTGAAGCTGCAGCTGCGGTTTCAGTGTAACAGCCAGGATGAACATCTGCCACTGCCGTCCGTTAAATGTCTTTTATCTGCCAGGCTGATGGCCGTCAGCAAGGTGAATTTCAGCTGATTGATTGATATTTATTGTTTGTTACCCTTCAAATGTTAACACCGTACACCACAAGTGTTGCAATAATCTGGTAATGAATCTTCAGTCTTGTTCAGAGTTGAACCCTATTTCCTCCTCAGGGTCACACAAAGAAGATGAACTTCTTCCGAGTGGGCCGAGCCTTCACCGTCGTTGACATGCCGGGGTACGGACACCGAGCACCCAAGGACTTTGTGGATATGGTGGAGCCCTATCTCCTCACGAGGAACAAGTAAGACATCACTGATGGAGCTCCCTGGGGGAAGCAGGTCGTGTGTGTAGCGTGTGGAATAAAGAGTAACCTCCCCATCATATGAATCAGATGTATATGGTGCTGCAGATGTTGGGAGGAGGCCGCGGCCAAACTCCCTTCATTGTTCTGGGAAAAGAGTATCACTGAAGATTCCAAAGGAATGTTTCATTTAAAGACCTGGGGCCTCATGTATCAATGTTGCGTACGCACAAAAACGTGGCGTACGTAATTTTCCACGCCGACGTTCAGATGTATCAAAAGTGAAATGAGCGTGGAAATGTGCGGTGTCCCACGGCAGCTTCATGGCTGGCGTACGCACGTTTCTACAGCTATTGTTCCTTTGGCGACGCTCTGAGGTGATGCTGGGAAACTGTTAATTATATGAAAACAATTAGTCCTCAGAGTAATGTGCACATCAGAGACACATTAATGGACAATTAACACACACGTGTTTGCAATCATATGGATGGATATAAAAGCATGCGCAAAGTGATGAAAAAATGGCATTAACAATGGCAGCCTTGGCCTTGTTAGAAGACATCGCAAACGGTAACATCAGACGTGAGAGGGTGTTTAGAGAACGGGAGGATATGTTAGCAAATGACGACAACTGGCTCATGAGTCGTTTAAGGTTGCCGAGGCCAGTGTTACTGGAGCTGTGCGCAGAGCTGCGGCCGGCCCTAGAAAGAAACACAGCCAGGAGCCAGGGGTTGTCCGTGCCCACACAGGTGCTGACCACTCTGGGGTTTCTGGCAACAGGAGCCTTCCAGAGGGAACTGGCCGATCGGTCAGGAGTGTGCCAGTCCACTCTGAGCCGAGCCATGCCAGCTGTGTGGGACGGGATCATAAGAATGTCATCCAGGTACATCAAATTCCCATACAATGCTGTTGAACAGGCCAACATTAAAGCGCAATTTGCAGCAAGAGCCGGTTTCCCTAATGTAATCGGAGCTATTGACTGCACACATGTTGCTATAAAAGCGCCATCACAGGATGAATTTCTTTTTGTCAACAGGAAACATTTTCATTCAATAAATGTTCAAATAATATGTGATGCGCAAATGCAGCTCACCAACATCGTGGCAAGGTGGCCTGGTTCAACGCATGACTCGTTCATTCTTACTAATAGCATGGTTGGTAACAGGCTGGAGGCTGGCACGGTGCGCGATGGGTGGCTTCTCGGTGAGTAAATGTATCCGTTTAATTGCGCCCCGAATGTAAACCAGCACGATGCCCATTTGGGCACGTGCATTCAAATATGTGCATTTGTTTTTCCCTGGTGAAAATAGAGCGGCAGAGCTATCTAACAAGCCCTTTATTGTCTCCTTGTGTTCAGTATTTGTGTCGATAAACGCGTGCGTAAAGTTGGAAATGTCACACTGCAGCAGCCACGGTGCACTTCTGCAGTCATTAATATAAGTGTGATCAGTCTTGTCAATCCTTGTAATGAAGTTGTTTTGTCCTTCTGTTTGTTTCCCACTAACGGTAGCATATATATATATATATATATATATATATATATATATATATTTTACAAAAAGTAATAGTGATTCGTGCGCTGCTCCGACCCCACAGCATTCACTGCCTCACACACACGCTCCCACTCACATTTCTTTTTTTTTGTGTTAATGTCTGATGAGAGGCTACCAAATAATACTGGTCTTCGAGTCTCTACTTCGTTTAAGAGCGTTTCGAGCTCAGACTCGGTGAAGTTGCGCTTCTTCCCTTTACTCATTTTGTAGATCTGATGGTCCCTGATGAATCCCTGGCGCAGGCCCTATTTAAATTAATTTGCATATTTAAATGGAGGCGTGGACAGGGAGGAGTTTAGCACTTCTACATGTGCGCTCAATTCCACGTGGATTGGGATGTACAAAGGAAAAGTGCTTGGATCCATGCATACGCACACTTTGATACATCTGATTTTTTTTGTGCGTACGACCGTTTCTGGATTCTAGCGTACGCCATGTTTCAGTAGGAAATCCACGCAATTCTTAGTACATGAGGCCCCAGGTCATGGTCATGATTTACTCTCAATACTTTTTCTGCAAATAATCAACTTGCTAACACATTATTGATGGTAGTTTCACATTTCTGGATCAAGTAAAACATATTGCAGAAGAAAAGATGCAGAATTTTAAATCATCAGTTACAACAAAGCACTCAGTAGAAACACTGAACTCTTTGTTTACACGACTCAGAAACGTTCCTCTGGGCCAACAAATTATAGAACCGTATACTTGAGCCATTAGGATATTTTTCATAAGAAAATCTCAAAAACCTTTCAGACAGAGATGGGTTTTTTTCTTATTTCAGGCAGAATAAATAGTATTTAGAGACACAGCCATGATCTGCAAAAGTATATTAAACAAAATCAATCATGAGCAATGCTGCTTATAATAAATAGTAAATAATTATAAAAATAAAAATGAACGTATTTATTACAATATTTCTCAGCAGCCATCCTCTCAGGAGAAATGGGTATAAGGTCTGTTCCTACCTGTGCCAAGATATTTGTAGTATTAAGATATTAGGCTACAATTAAAGTCAGTGGCATGGATGACCGTTTCCTTTAGATTGTATTACCTGTGGATTGTGGCGTTGTCCACAAGGTGATGCTGTTTAATCATTTAGAAGTTGTGTTTTCCCACTACTATATGATGACCAAAACTCTTGGAAGATGATTGTATCTTTTGTCCGAGGTGAGCAGTAAAAGTTGGTTGATGCATCTTTATGTCCCCTCAGTCTGGTGAGGACTTTCCTGTTGGTGGACGGCAGCGTTGGTCTTCAGAAGGCCGACCTGATCGCTCTGGAGATGTGTGAGGAGAACCGACGTCCGTATGTGGTAGGACACTCGCTTTCAACAGAAATGGGAAGATTATGTTTGTTTGGCTGGAAAAGATTTCCAAACAAAGAATTCTATGACATCTGATAATAATAATAATTATAATAATATGTTTTATTTATAGAGTGCTTTTCAAGGCACTCAAAGTCTCCCTACAGTTAAAATAGAAACAGACGGACAGTCGATCGACAGAAACACATTAAAAGTCCATCTAAAAAGGGGAGTTTTACGTAGTGTTTCAAATGTTTTGAACAATTATTTCACCCTGATCTTCGCACTACTAGTGTCTGTGTCCTTGTCTCTCAGTCCAGTCAAGGATCATTCATTGTCATCGTGCAACACAGAGATGCACAAACAAATACAGTTGTAGCCCGTTTACTGCAGCAGAAAACCAGCCGAGGTCAGCTTGATCAGGACTGAACATCAGACAGCCAGGCTGGTTAGCTTAGCTTCCATCTGGGCTCTCCCCCCTCTTTCACCAAGTTGTATTCACTGCATCTAGCAAGACACACATCAGCTGGTTTACTACAGCTGGATGAACCCAAAATACACTATTTAGCTGTGATTTGATATCAATAAACAGATAAAAGAAAAAATGATGCTGAAATAACTCATAATGATGGTGATCAGTAAAAAGTCTGAAGTCATGTTTTGTTAATTCTGTCTGTAAGACGACAAGCTAACAACTTTTAAAATGCTCATTTTCTGAATGGAGTCTGGTTGACGGGTGCTAGGCTATGCTAACATTGTAGCTGCTCCATTAACACTCCAAATAAGGTAATCTAGACATAATTACAGCAGAGACCTCGTTTTTTGGACCACAGACAGTCTCTGGTTTCTCCACTGGTCTGGTCTCTGGACTAATGTACTATCGTAGACCTCTGGAGGACCACAGACAGTCTCTGGTTTCTCCACATAGTCTGGTCTGGTCTCTGGACTAATGTACAATCGTAGACCTCTGGAGGACCACAGACAGAGGAGACAACATTTGTTTCCTCCGTTTCCGATTCAGCATCATCAGGACGACAGGAGCTTGAATATGTGACATGGATGTGTACATACCTCATTTCATCGTGTCGATTCTGCCACTGTTGATTTAATTTAATAAACAAACTAACACAATGTTCACCACAATGGATGGATGTATTTTTGAAAAGCCCTCGGATCAGCTCTACTTCTTCATCCTCCCACGTTGGACTGAAGGCGGAGTGCATTCCACAGTGACTCATTATCGCCTCTAGAGGTTAACGTGGTATAACAAGACATGATGGACACGAGTTAGCATGGTTAGCATGTTCATTTCACTAGATATGACTACCACACAAAAAAACACTTTTCAAGGGAGACCTGGCCAAAACAGTCAGCAGCAAATACAAGTTTACAAACATACAAATGGAAATACAAATACCATTTAAAACACTAAGATTTACATTCAAAGAATGATCTATGATGGAACTTTCTGTGAGACAGTTATGGAGCTATTCAGTTGAAACATTGACATATTATGGAATCTGCTTCTAAGTCTACATACACTGACAATACAATACATGATGTCAACACTGTAACTTCATTTAGTTAATTTTGTGACAGTTTTTAGCTCAAGTTCTGGACAGATCTTCCACATTGCAGCTTTAAATCTCTGCTTGAGAAGCAGCGTATAGTTCTGCAGAAAGTGCAGGATTGGTAAGCATTAATGCTAACTAGCTTCCCCTCTTTTGTTCACATTTGACTCATCCTTACAAATCACCATTATGTCCACACTGAATTAATGCTGAACGCTCTCACTCTGCTATTTAAAAACTGCTGTTCCCTCTGAAATGCCACCGCGGCGTTCTAATGAAGCACCCCCACTCTCTGCAGTCAATTATTCATGCTCCCAGGTTATTAAACAGTCCGACCATTATTAAGGCTGTGACAGTTCCACTTTTAACAAAGATGAAGTCTCACTGCTGAAAGGCAAAGGCAGCATGAAGGAGTGCACTGCTAGGGTCGCTTTCAAACCTGGAACAGACTTTAAATGAGAAAAATTCCCACATTATGTGTGTTTATCCGTCATATTCTGTTGTACATTTTCACATTTATATATATATATTTGTTGTTATTTGTTGTCAATAACTACTTCATATTCCTTTTGTATGTGCAAACACATACAACATAAAGGCAATCTGATTCTGATTCACTTG
Organism: Eutrigla gurnardus; assembly: GCF_963514095.1. Taxonomy (NCBI): domain Eukaryota; kingdom Metazoa; phylum Chordata; class Actinopteri; order Perciformes; family Triglidae; genus Eutrigla; species Eutrigla gurnardus. The sequence continues at coordinate 3,768,264 of NC_139926.1, forward strand.
TGTAGAGGTGTGTCTGCAACGGCCACTGTAATGTTGGATTGAATGAAAACAAGACTTTAAATAGGTAGTCGTCATGGTGACGTCACCCATTGGTTTGTGTACTATGGTTTTGAAGCCTGGAGTTCAGCATCTCGGCCGTCGCCATCTTGGAAACATGTTTTGGACTGTAGAAGCTTAGCTGTAAAGTTGACCTTGAATTATGAAGCTAACTTTGTTAGCAGCTTCACATCAGAATCCAGATGGATCCGGATCCAGTAAGGCTGCCGCTCTGCTGATTGTGTTGGTCAGATGTTAGTCAGATCCACCCTTGCTCCTCCACAGTCCAAATATGGTCACTTCCTTCACTGGTTAAGAAACTTTCCAGATGATGACGGCCAAAATGTTGAACTTGAGGCTTCAAAACTGTCGTCCACAAACCGACGGGAGACGTCACCATGACGACCTCCACTTCTTGTATACAGTCTATGGACCGGACACATGATCTCCTCCCAGGCCTACGGCAAGCAGAGTGTGTTATGGGATAAGATGTATATTATTAAGAGCAGCTCAGACTGCAGTGAGTCAAAAATCTATTCATTCATTGTCAGCAATCAGGAACACAACTTTTTAGAGAGAGGAGTTTAGAGTTCCCTCCTGTTCTAGCTTTCTGTGATTTGCTGACACATCTTATTATCTTTAGTTTTGCTCATAGCTCTACGTTCTTTCATTTGTGCAAGTCTGACTATGTATATTGACCATGAAGGTAGAATTGTAATGCATAAACATGTTGTTTTGTAGATGGTGGTGACGAAGATCGACAAATGTGGCTACGGAACACTGCTGACAAACTTACTGGATCTTCAGGATGTGGTGAAAACTCACACCGCCAGCTGCTTCCCCCAGCCATTCCTGGTCAGGTGAGAGGCACACTTTCGATTTCATACCAGGGATGCTATTTGTGTTTGTAATGGACACACACAGACATCGGCAAATCCCCACCCTGGTCACATTCAAAACAGCCCTTTGTGTTCACCAAGGCCTTTGGGCCCTAGATATTTACTTTTTTGTGTTCTTTGTGTGTGTGACTGTCTGGTTGTTTGTCCCTCCCAATATGTAAAGCGTCCTTGGGTTCCTTGGAAGGCACTATATAAATTCCATTTATTATTATTGTTGTTGTTATTAATATTATAGTTCACCATTAATAAGGTGGCTGTTTCTTGACTCCAGTTGTAGTATGCCACAGTGATGGGCCCCTGTCTTTGGTTGTATAACGTTATACCGGCGTGTATAGCTGTTGTAAGCAATAGCACACTCTGCTGGTCAAACTATGTTATGACAGTTACTGATGATACCAAACAATACTGTGCCAAAATGACTGATATTGTTTTTTTTACTATTATTAAAACGTTCTTCCATGTAGGGGAGAACATGATTTATCATGTGAATATTTTGCTTAATCAGGATTCTTTTTCATGACTACTAAATTATTTGCCAAAGGTTAACAATTATTTTGAGATAAGTGGAAGAATTTGTACTTTCCACCTGTGAGACCTGCGTTGTAAGAAAAACACACTGGCTTGATTAGTTTATGGAGCACCGAATGAAGCCATTTTTGTTTGTTCGTTTTCCACTGTGAATGACTGTGAACACGACGAGTGTATACTACGTTCACCACAACGGAACGTTCTAATCTTTCATGAAATGGGTCCAACTAGAGGAGAGAAACAAAGTGGCTATCGACCCTGTTGACGCTAGAATGGATCTCCAAAAACAAGACTTAGTATAGGTAGTATGCATATATGGGGATCAATGTTTTATACCTTCTATCGGCCAGCGAATATGCCAATACAATATATCTGCGATAGGCTCCACTTTGAAATCCAATTGATCACATCCGTGTTTACTAGCTTCCAGTTCCTGCTTTCCTCTCTTTGTTGGTGCTTGCAGCATATTTTGGTGTGTTAGCGCCACCTGTTCCTCATTTGATGCTTCGATGGTGAAGGGTCGAGATGCAACCACAGAAGCAGCAGCATTTTAGGAAAAAACGTGCTGTTTAGGCAACATGTTGTAGGATTCAGAGATAGCCCTTAAATTACTGTTATGACCCAAAAAACAAACATTATTGTTAAATGTCCAGTTTGAAATGGTTCTTTGAAGGTGTTAATGCAACTTGAAAGTTTCCTCTTTGTATGGGAAAACAATATTAGAATGGAGGAGATTATGTGGGATGCAGAGATTAAATAAGGTTTAATCAAATGCAATAACTGAGAATTGTCGTTGCTGTGCATCCAACTAAAAATGTTTTTCTCTTTCTGTCTTTGCTCCAGCTCCCTTCAGTTTTGGGGGATCTACCTCCTGAGATGCTTCATTACTCATGTAACAGGCAGCATCAGGTTAACAGACACCTCTCAGAGCTGACCCGAGGCCAGCTAACCGCTTCATAGGCTCTTTATTTTCTAATAAAATGTAAAACACTCCTTTCTGGGTCTGGCTGCTCCTTTTACTTCAGAATTACAGATTGCAATACAATATTTGACATCTGGTAAGATAAGAGTGTGGAAGACGTTTAAATCAGGCTGTAAAAATAAAAAACACATTTGTAGATAACCTTTACCAGATGACCTCAGGTTAGTCCCTGAGGGTTCAGGGTTTAAGGCCTTAGGGGGCACCCTGGAACTGGGTCTACATGTAGATAGCATTTGACAGCATTCTACCACAGCTCTATCAGAGGTTGATTGCATTGTGGGGATTCTATGCCACTTTTTCTACTGTGGACTTTAGTATTATATGTTTTCACGAGGATAAAGAACTTTATTTCCTGGCCAACACAACCTATTCTACTGACTTCACATCCTTGTACAGATCACTGCTAAAATCACACTGTAATCACTGCGATGTAGTTTTAATTCAAATATTTCAAATAATTTCACAATTGCAATATCAGTCAACATAATCACTACAAGATAGTTCAGCACATAAAACATTACGACATTGTATTTTTCACTTCCATGAAGAGCATTTGTTAAAACTTCTTTGTGATGTTTTGTGAAGATTGTGAAACCACAATATGCAAAAGATCTGGTTTGGTAGAAGTAGGTGGATTTCTCCTAGCAGGCCCAGAGCAGCAGGATCCAGATCATGATCTTGAATCTGGTCTTAGTTCTCAGGAGATGTGTCAAGCCCCTCATACCACTGCAGAGCCAGTCAGGGAACAACGAGCTCCCACGCTGCCACGCTGGGACCCGGTCTCTCCTCATCCTACTCCTCTCTGATACTCCTCTTTGATCCTTCTCCTCTCCTGATCCTACTCCTCTCTGATACTCCTCATTGATCCTTCTCCTCTCTGATCCTACTCCTCTCTTTCCGTTTCCGGTGCGTGAGTGGTGGTGGCTGCTATGTACTCACTACGTGTACATAGTGTGTGAGACACAAAACAAGGCTGACTTTGCACAGGACTTGACTTTTACTGCTGCTAGGCGCGTGTACACACAGAACTACAGGCGAGGGACACACAGGTAAGCATCTACGTAAACCCAAATGCAAACGCGAACTCAAAACAATACATCACATCTCCCTTCTTCAGCAAAAGAAAACTGTAACTGAAGGGGTCAGGCAGCTCCATGTCCTTTCCTCTTCTGTAGCTCACAGTGATGTCATACCACTGTAATCGCAGGCGCATTCTCTGGATACGCATAGGAGTGGACAGCAGCAGCTTTCTGTAGATATCTTCCAGTGGCTTGTGGTCGTTGTATATTGTGACATGTGTTGGGACCTAACCGTTAGGACTACACAATGCGGCCTACAGAAGCCTACACATGCGGCCAGGACAAAGGGACAAAGGGGATTAAAAACTACACCGCCATTTTAGTTTCACATCTCACCCAGGTGAGAGATGTGACGCCACCCAACGAGTGCCCCATTGGCTGACAGTCTTCAGGGAACCCCGGGGGGTCCCCTGGAGCGGCCTGAGCTTTATAAACCGAAGCCGCCCGGAGAACACTCTCTTATTCGCTCCTATTCACCCTTACTCTCTGGCTCCCACCCGTACCGGGCGCTGGTTCCCGCGCTTCCATCGCAACACCACGTTGCCACGGGAGGCGACCCCTCCACCAACAGGAGGTGGACACGGCCCCGCAGCGCACCGTTGCAACAAGAGGAACCAAGCCGGTTCCTGCCTTCCAGCTACCAGACGCTGTCTGAAGTAAGCTGACTAAATCGCCAAGCCGCGATTATATCGCCGCTCGTGGAAGGAGGAAACACCAACTGTTTCCTTTATTTGAGTTTGATCAACGAGAGGAAACCCGCTCCGCTCTCGTCTGGACGAAGCCGACTCATCACGTCCCCCGCTGACGCCGGGGACTCACGAACCACCGCCGTTACGGAACGCCGTCATCGTCTTACGCAACGATACCAGTAAGAGGCTATCAGTCTGGGCAGAGACACAAGTGATAGTGTAGGATATGCTTGTAATTCTTGTTAATGTGTTTTAAGTTCTGATCGCGCACCGCCGAGTCCGTTGGTTCATGTGCTGCTGTATTTGAATACTGATTGTGTACCACGCAGCTGGGTTGATTTCTGTAACAGTGTTTCCGACTAACCTCCGCCATATTCGCGAGCTCAGAAAGCCTCTACTATCAGTTAAAAGACCGGTCTCGCGGAATAAACGCCAGTTCATTCACGCGAGCCCGTGTGATAACGGCACGCTTTCTGTCCCTCCGAATATCGCTCGCGCATCCTCTCTCTCTTTGTTTGTGTCCCGCTAACACACACACACACACATACACGCCGCACACACGTGTCCTAAGCCAGCTGTTCACGGCGGGCGCTAGGGACATAGCTACATCTGGTGGCTACATACGGCTATCTCTCTCTCTCTCTCTCTCTCTCTCTCTCTCTCTCTCTCTCTCTCTCTCTCTCTCTCGCTACTCCGTCAGACCTCAGTGGCTCCGCCCCTGACCGCTGCGAGGAATAGCTCCACCTCTCTCTCTCTCTCGCTACCCCATCGAACCTCAGTGGCTCCGCCCCTGAACGCTGCGAGGAATAGCTCCATCCGGTGGCCGCCCATAGCCATCTCTTCCTTCATCTCTCTCTCTCTCTCTCTCTCTCTCTCTCTCTCTCTCTCTCTCTCTCTCTCTCTCTCTCTCTCTCTCTCTCTCTCTCGACACGCACGCACGCACACACACACACATACGCACACACACACTCCACGTGTGTATCTCCCTTTGTTTAAGCTTAGCTTTGTGTGTTAGGTAGTTAGGTAATAAGGCTTTGTTAATTGCAGTGTTATTGATTGTGATCATTATTACTGATTTTAATAAATCTTATTATATTATAACTAGCGGTCTCTTGTGCTTGTTGTGTATATGTCACTGGATAACAGCAGGTTGTGAAGGCTAGTGCTTGAATTTCACGCCCTTTTAATTGTTCGATTGGTTTTATACTCACATGCCAATGATCACGATGATTGGCATGTGAGTATAAAACCTTTATATTGAGACTGAATACAGTTTTAGGTTATCTTTTCCCTGATCCCAGGGTGGTGCCCCGTTTATTCATGATTATATCATGATAATATATTCAATATAATTATTAATACCGATAATCATATTGATATTGATAGTTAACTGTTGATAACCAAATCTGCTCCTGCTACAACCCCAACACATGCCTACCACATATGTAATGGTAAAACTTAATGCAGTCATGGACGATGGAGGGCATCCCCTTTTCAATTTGCACATAGCACGTCTCTGCATCAGTCAGGGATCTGGATGAGAAGGTGACAGGCTGGTCATCCTGTAGCAACATGGCTCCTAGTCCCATGCTGCTGGCGTCACAGAATATTTCCACAGGCCTTGCTGGTCATAAAACTTGAGTAGTGGGGGGTGTGTGCATAGTTGCTTGAGTTTGTCAAATGCCTGTTGTTGTGCTGGCTGCCATGTAAACTCAACGTCGCTCTTCACAAGCTGTCGCAGTCGAGCGTCCACCTCACTCAAGTTAGGAATGAACTTTGACAGGTATGTCACAAACCCCAAGAAGCAACAGGCACCGTCCTTGTCTGATGGTGGAGGCATGCTCCTTACTGCTTCAGTCTTCGCTGGGTCTGGTTTTAACCCATCAGCTGTAATCAGGTGACCTACATATGGCACAGCTAACTGGCCGGATGTGACACTTAAGAAATTAAGATTTCAGATTTCAGATTGTAGTTTGTAGCTCTCTCAACTACCTTGCGTAGTGTTGCATCATGCTCCTTCACCGTGGACGCTGCTATAAGAATGTCATCCATCACGCCTGTGGCTCCATCAATGCCCTCGAGCATTTGGTCCACATTACGCATTTCGGCAGCCTCAACCATCTAAACCCGCCTATTGGTGTATTGAAGGTTGTAAGGAGAGACGACGCTTCATTTTACTCTATCTGAAGGAAGCCTGATTTAGCGTCCAAGACTGAGAACACTTTTGCAGCAGGCATGGTCGATATGACCTCTTCTATGGTGCGTATAGCATAACATTCTCTCTTAATGGCCTTGTTCAAATCACTCGGACCTATACAGATTCTAATCTTGTCTTCACGTGTGACAACGACCATGGAGCTGACCTACTCTATCGGTTGGTTGACTTTGACAATATTTCTATCCTTGACCATCTCATTAAGGTTCTCAACTATATTAGCCATGAGTGTTACTGGTTGTCAGTGCACTGGATGCCCAACAGCCTTTGCATCTGGATCAATCTTGATGCTGTGTTTGCCTGTCAACATGCCTGTGGTGCATTTCAGTTCACGAAAATCCTCCAATCCAACTGGTGTGTGTGTGTTTAGGTTGGAAGTGGCTTCGGTGTTAATGCTCACCTTCTTACCGTCCTGTAAAGAGGCCAGCTGAACAATCAGACCAAGGGCCTCAGCTGTAGTGCCGCTGACCACGTTCTCTTGAACATTGTCCACAATTTCCAGCTCCGCATCTGTTTCTGGGTCTTTGTATTTCAGGGGAAGGTCAACTGCAGCAACTGGCTTCACCTTGTGGTTTGAATAGGAGCGCAGCACCTTGTTGGAGCACTTCAGTTCACCTGTGTGCATCAATGACTGATAACAGTCCAGAGTCCGTGTATTACACTTTGCACCTGTGTCTATTCTACATTGCACTTCCTGGGACAAAACACTGATGTGTACAATCCACTTGTCATGTGCTTGTCCACTTGTCCACAACGGCTACTGGAGCATCCTCTAATGTCAAGTTTATGTCCAGCATCTCTTCCTCAGGTGTGTTCTCTGTGGCAAACCGCTGCCCAGTGGTTTGGTTTGTGACAGCATCAACATGCAGAGCCTTTAGCTGGGCATTTTCCTTAGTTCCACATATGTTGTGGGTGTTTCCCACATTTTGAGCAGTTTTTGAATTTGTTTCCTGACTGTCTCAGATCGGGCTTTGTCTGTACATTGTTGTGTGATTTTTTTTATTAGCATAAGCTGCATGCTTCATCCTTGTGGACACTGATGACACTTGCTCCTCTCTAACAATTCTGATCTGTTTTTGCGACATTTCGAATTGCTGGGGGATTTCAATGGCTTTAGCCAATGTCAGATTTATCCAACAGTCTTTCTTGGACTAGTTTTTCTTTAATTCCTGCTATTATAGTGTCAATCAACATGCCGTCTGAGTAGGCATACTCACAGTCCATTAGTAGAAACCTGAGATCCTTCAGAAAGTGGTCAAAAAGTGGCTATCCTTTTATTCTTTCTTGGCCTTATGTAGCTGGCACACTTATCCAACACTTTAGCCGGATTTTCTTTCTCACCATCCGCCCATGTTAGCGTCTTGTAGATTTCTCTGCCCTGCTCACCGATACACGTTCCTAGCCAGCCGGCTTTCTGTTTAGCTTCTAGCTCCGAGAGAGGACCGTCGAAAACAAAACTCACGTGAGAGCGGAACCTTTCAAATTCCTTATATTGGTCGGCGGCATCCCAGTCGATCCTGGGGTGTTCAAACTGCATATTCATGGCCACGTGTACTGTTCTTGACAGACTTCTGACACAATGTTATGTACTCACTACGTAGTGTGTGAAGACACAATAACAAGGCCAACTTTGCACAGGACTTGACTTTTACTGCTGCTAGGCGCGCGTACACACTACAGGGTACAGCGAGGGACACACAGGTAGGCATCTACGGAAACCCAAAGGCAAACACAAACTCAAAACAATACATCACAGTGGCGGAGGAGCGAGTAGCACAGAGATTTGAATGGTTTTCCTTCTCCTGTCCCTTTGTGCATGATCAGGTAAGTCTTTAATACATTTTTTCGAGCATGTCCTGACTTTTTCAGTGTCTGTAGGGGGGTGTTCTCTGGAGGAATGGCGTCCTCCGTGAAGCCTCCTTGATCGATCCGGCAGGGAATGCGCATTGTCCCGCCGGATAGCACTGTGTGTGGGGTGTGGAGGAGGTTCTGCTAGCTGCGGGGGAACAGATAGGACACGATAATCTGCTCTATGCATCCAGAACGAACAAAGCTGTGGTTGCGTTCCTCAAGGAGGAGCCACATGTTCACCAGCTTGTGGAAAGTGGCGTTTTTTTTACCAGGGACTTGTTTGTGCAGGTTTCCCCGCTGTCAGTTCCTTCGACACGGATAACCGTATCCGGAGTCCCACCGTTTATACCGAACAAACTGTTAGAAAACGAGCTGCGGTAAAGTCGCAAGCGGTTTAAAAACTGTCAGTTTGGGATATAAAGATCCCAAACTGAAGCACGTTCAGTCTCTGCGGAGACAGATGTTTATATTCCTGGACTCGCCCACTCAAACCCTGGATCTGTCATTCAGAGTGAAACACTGGTATGGCTCGTATATGGTGTACGCGAGTTCAGGACAGATGAAGTGTTTTGAATGTGGAGATGTTGGACACAAACGGTTAACTGTCCGCACAAGCAGCGAGCAGCGGCGGGTGCTGCTGAGTTGGATGCGGCGTACACCGCTGGCGCGGCGACTCAAATAAGGTGGTTTTGTCAGCAATATACATCTTATTCCACCACTAGAGTTAAAGCTGCAGTGGAGGCACTCGAAGCCAGCATTTGCGGTATGGAGCAGGGCCTTCAGAGAACCCCTGATGCAGTTGTGGTCCAACAACTGCAAGAGAAGAGGTTGGGGTTAAGCTCCTTCCTGCAGGAAAGGGTGAAGGGAGCTTTGGTCAGATCTCGCTTCCTCCAACTCAGAGATATGGATGCTCCAACCTCCTCCTTTTTCTTTTTCAACTTGGAGAGATCAACTGTGACCTGTCTCAAGCTTCCAGGAGGGAGAACAACCACCAGCCCAGACGAGATGAGAAGTCATGCAGTTGGCTTCGACACCGATCTCTTTGCTACAGAGAACTGCAGTTTGGAGTGTCGCGAGGAGCTTCTGGGAGGTCTTCCGCCACTGAGCCCGGGGGAGATATCCATCTTGGATCGTGAGCTGTCACTGGAGGAGCTCACAACTGCCATGAACCAGATGACAGCAGGGAAGGCGCCAGGAATCGACAGTCTATCTGCAGATTTCTTCCGGCGCTTCAGGAATATCGTGGGGTCTGATCTGCATGCAGTGTTTTTAGAGTGTTTTGGAAAAGGATCTCTCCTGGTGTCCTGTCAGCGAGCCGTGCTCTCGCTGTTACCAAAAAAAGGACACCTGGCCCTGTTAAAAAACTGGAGGTCAGTTGCTCTCTTTTTTATGTGTGATGTCATTGACATATGTAGATTGCATAATGTTGATGCTGGGATAGTCTCCTTGGATCAGGAGAAAGCGTTCGTCAGGGTGGATCACTTTTATTTGTTTTCTGCACTCAGGGCATTTGGTATTGGTGAAGGGTTTTTGTCTTGGGTAACTTTGTTGTATAGTGGTGCACAATGTATGCTGAAAATGGGAGCTGGGCTGAGTCGGCCAATTTCTGTGCAGACAGAAATACAACAGGGTTACCCTCTGTCAGGAAAATTATATAGCCGGGCCATTGAGCCCTTACTGTGCAATCTGAGGGGTCGGGTCAGTGGTCTATCACTGTCGGGGTTGTTGATCTTGATCACTCATTTATTATATCTGCATATGCTTATGATGTTAATGTTTTTGTCTCTAGCCAAGAAGATATTCAGTGTTTGCAGGAAACCCTTTCTTTGTACGAGAGGGCCTCTTCTGCAAGAGTAAAATGGGCAAAAAGTGAAGCCTTGTTGATTGGAGAGTGGCGGGATAAGGCAGTGCCCATTCTGCCCGGTGGACTTGAGTGGGGAAAGGAGGGCTTGAAAGTTCTGGGGATGTTTTTGGGGACTGAGGGCTTTCAAGTAAGGAACTGGGAGGGAGTTAAAGGGGACATATTATGCAAAACTGACTTTTTCCTTGCTTTAGTTTGTATATTTGCGTATCCGGGGTGTCTCCCGACCCCTTTAACATGAGTTTTGACAACTAAGTCAATATTTAGTAACTGGCAGAGTCAGGAATTTAGTCTCTAAACGAGCCGTTTGGATTTTTACCGTATTGTGACGTCACAATCCGGTCTTTTGCATATTCTTGCATAGTCATTGCATATTCATGGAATATCCCCGCCCACATTACGCCGGCTACCTGAACAAGGATCCGCCATTTTTTCTTACTCGCTTCACTTGTACTCGACAGCCTAACCGCCACCATGTACAAGCCGAAAGCCAAGCACTGCTGCTCTGTCATCGGATGCACGGGTCCTCATATGTCGCTACATCGCCTCCCAAACAAAGAGGATTTAAAAGCGAAGTGGCTAAATTTTGTTTACCAGGGAAACGTCCCAGCGTCATTGAGCAAAAATGTCCTGGTCTGTGCGAATCACTTCACATCGGACTGTTTCTCCAACCACGGACAGTATACCGCTGGATTGGCAACAAGACTGCTCCTAAAAGATGGATCCATACCCACTGTCCGTGCCGACGCCACCGATGTTGCAACTGTAAGTATTTACAAAAACAGTATAGTTTGTGTTACTTTGGTCATTTAGCACATGAGCTAATGCTAACCGTCGTGTTAGCCGAATGAGGCTGAGCTAACATTACATGTGAAGTGTTCAACGTTGTGCTTACTGGCAGTCGGATTCACTATAGTGTTAATGTTACCAAACGTTAATTTGTCATATCAGCACTCTTTTAAAACATGACGGTGATTTGAGAAAATGAATTAGGACATTGAGATTGTATCGCTTCGAACCGGCCTTGAACCCCTGCTCGGCCATGAACATGGCGAGGAGACGGGTGAAATGTCTCTGTTGTTCGCGGACAGTGAGCTATTGTTCCGCTGTGAACACGCAGGGAAGATTGTTTTAATTGGTCTTAGTAATTCGCGGACGGTGAGCTACTGTTTCGCCGTGAACACGCAGAGGACACGGTATAAAATGGTCTTTTATTCCCGACAAGCTAGCTATGTTCATTACTTAGCATGTTGTGCTAAATGGCTGTGTGTTTGTTTACATGTAACTACAGCTGTAGCGTTGTCAGGAGTTCACGGACGGTGAGCTACTGTTCCGCCGTGAACACGGAGAGGACACGGTATAAAATTGTCTTTTATTCCCGACCAGTTAGCTATGTTCATTACTTAGCATGTTGTGCTAAATGGCTGTGTGTTTGTTTACATGCAACTACAGCTGTAGCGTTGTCAGGAGTTCACGGACGGTGAGCTACTGTTCCGCCGTGAACACGGAGAGGACACGGTATAAAATGGTCTTTTATTCCCGACCAGTTAGCTATGTTCATTACTTAGCATGTTGTGCTAAATGGCTGTGTGTTTGTTTACATGCAACTACAGCTGTAGCGTTGTCAGGAGTTCACGGACGGTGAGCTACTGTTCCGCCGTGAACACGCAGAGGACACGGTATAAAATGGTCTTTTATTCCCGACCAGTTAGCTATGTTCATTACTTAGCATGTTGTGCTAAAGGACTGTGTTGGCAGTCGAAATAGTTCCTGTGCGTTTGTATACATGTAACTACAGCTCTAGCGTAACCTATTGGCATGAGAGACCAGACATGAGAGCACCAAAGCGTTATCTGCAATAAAGCAGTCACTACTTTGTTTTGTTTCCGGAGACAGGGGCTACCTGCTAGATATCTGCTGTGCTACTATCAGTTATATGCAGGCATGGACACAGAAAAGTTTGCTTCACAAATGTCTATTGCTAATCATCATTTCTGTCTACATATTTTTATTTTTCATGTAACATGAGAAAGCAGACACATAACCTATTGCTTCTTTTTGTGTTTAGACAAGTACAACTGTACAGCAGCCTGTGGTGCATCATGTTGCCTGCCAGACAGACCAACCAGTGACATGCAACGTTGGCACACAGCTTTCCATGAGAACTCTCCAGCCTCACTTCAGAAGCACAGGTTTGTTGCCCAAAAGCATATCATGTCATGTTAGTCACTATGTTTCTATATAGTGTAATTTTAGTTTTACTCTGTTATGAATATGGAGTGGCTAATGAAAAATATATTTTCATCTATCAAAGGCACACAGAAATCAGTGTCCTGTGCTGATGTTGGTGTTGGCACCTCAACCATTGCCTTCTCAACTCGTCAACCATTTTTAACATCAACCCCAATAAAAAGACCAAGTAAAAGGGCTCGCTTGGAACTGGAGGAGGAGGAAGAGGAGAATCCATTGGAGGGTAGTTCATCCATGGAAATTCCCGACCCACAGTTATGTCAGAGTCAGCAGATGTGACGTGAGTTAATAACCTCAGAATTCCTTTTATTCCCTACATGTTTTTACATAATTTGTCTCAAGCTGTGTGGGAGTTACTAATTTCTCTTTTGATTATTTTGTTTTTCTACTAGACTGGAGCCTTCCTGCCCTGTTCATAAGACACCAACGTATATTGTCTATGAAAAGTGTCTGATGGAGCTGTTTGAGGTGTGCCCTGTCTGTCAGCGTGTGTCAGACGTGCAGACAAGAAGGGTCGGCACATTCATCTCTGTAGAACAAACATGCCCACATTGTCAGTTCTTCAGAAAATGGAACAGCCAGCCAATTCTGGGAAGCACACCTGCAGGAAACCTCCAGCTCTCAGCTGCAATATACACCACAGGTGCATCTTTCTTCAAACTTGAAAAGGTAATAGATTTAGTCATCACTATGTAAATGTATTATTTTTGCATATCATATTGCTAAATGTTGTATAGAGCAGTACTTATGACACATCTTGTCTGTCTGTCCTCAGATCTTCCGGGCAATGCAGCTGAAGATGTTTCAGTATGACACATTTAGGCGTCATGCACGGACGTTCATAGAGCCTGCAATCATACACACGTGGAAGACTGTGCAGAACGGGATGATGGAGCAGCTTAGTCAACAGGAGAGTGTTATCCTGGGTGGCGACCTAAGGGCTGACTCACCAGGTATACAAGACTCTCTGATAAATTTTACTCTAATGTTTTTGTTTAGAGAGAAGTGTTTACGATGAAGTACAACAAATTGATAGGTAAGATTAAATTTCTGTGATATTCTACATTTATTTTTGAAGGCCACTCTGCCAAGTTTGGCAGTTACTCAATGATGGACCTGAGGAGCAACACTATTGTCGACATACAGCTGGTTCAGGTGAGTGAAATGGTGTGATCTTTATTCAAGATAACTAATCTGTGTTTAATGACTGCTTTTAAGAATCATATATTTAATAGACTTTTGTCCTGTTTTTCTGATCAGAGCAACGAAGTCGGGGGAAGCTACCACATGGAAAAAGAAGGTCTGAAGAGGAGCCTTGCTCTCCTGGAGGCATGTGGTGTTACATTGGACAGCATTGTCACAGACCGTCACCCTCAGATCCAGAAGTTCCTGAGGGAGGCCAATGTGACACAGTACTACGATGTCTGGCACATGGAAAAAGGTAGGGGTACAATCAAGATAAAATGCCCTTGCTCACAGGTCCACACATTATATTATCCTATTATCATAATCACTAATATGTTACATGGGTTAGAGTTATTTTGTAATTAACTTATACTGTTTATCTGAATGTGACAAATATTGTTTTATTAGGACTGTCCAAGAAACTGGTCAAGATAGCCCAGAACAAAGAATGCGAAAAGCTGAAGAAGTGGCTTCGAAGCATAAAGAACCATGTGTACTGGACAGCAGCCTCCTCTACTTCAGGGCCAGAGAGAGTGGCTAAGTGGACCTCCATTCTCAACCATGTCCAAGACATCCACACACATCCAGATCCTGCTTTCCCCCAGTGCTTGCATCCACAGCTTACCTCAAGGGACAAGAGCAAATGGTTGAGAGCAGGTAGATAAAAACAAAATTGTGAATAAAATGTTTTTTTTTAATATCTAAAAGATGTTTAACAGTTTGAATTCATGTGATTTCTTTTTTCCAGGGACACCAGCTTTCTGCAGGTTAGAAAAGGCACTGATTAACAAGAGAATCCTGAGAGATGTTGAAAAGCTCAGCCCTCACTATCAGACCTCATCGCTGGAGGCATTCCACAGTGTCATTTTGCGGTTTGCACCGAAGAATGTTGTCTTCCCATACCTTGGAATGTTATGCAGGTAATAAAACTACCAGTATCTGTTTATTTCATTATAATTTAGTTTGTTTGCTATCTTTCTAACTACTATTTTTCCACCCAAGACTCTACCTGGCTGCCCTGCATTATAATGAAAATGCTGGCCGACCTCAGGCAACATCGACAAGAGGAGAGCTGCTCTACAGAGTCAACTTCCCAAAGTCAAAACGCGGAGAATGCACTGCAAAGCCTGTGAAAGCAGAGCCAACATTCCGTAAGTTTTACAGTCTTTTATTTAAACTCCACAAATAAAAAGTAAACATGAACATACAGGCATATCACAGAATGTTGAAAATAAACACAAACAAATAAAATCTGAATTCTTTTTACATGGTTTTCAAAAGAAATAATAAATAAGGAGAATGTATAAATATGAAGTAATTAGGTGAAATAACAAGAGAAACTTTACACAAGGCTTTTTGGTTCTAGTGCAACTTTCCTGTAAACATACATCTTTGTTTATTGCACTACAGATTACGTTGATGCACTGTTGGACCTCATCTTTGATAAGGTTTTCCAGGACCCTGCCCCATATGTGAACGAGGTGCTGAAGCTTAAAATCCCTGAAGACCTCTCGGCTCAGTTTGACCGACCTGACAAGCTGACCGTTATAGCAGGTTATGTGTCGAGGTTCAACCAAGGACAGGTCTGAACCCAACATACTGTCCTTCTGCATCAGGGAACTCTGCACGAATCCTCAGCACCACGCAGGCGGGCAGCACAACTCTCACTCCCCGGCCCAGAAAGCCCCAGCACCAGCTTACAAAGCTTCTGTAGGCTAGGTATCTATATTGGCTGGACACAATGTAATATAAAGTCAGCACTGAATGTTCACGTCCATGGCAATAAGATACTTTCATTGTTATTATTTTTATATTGATATTGAAGTACAAAGTTCAACTGTTCCACTTCAGTAATTTATCTTCCTATTGTTTTTATTATTTCATATGTCTACACATGTTAACAAATGTACAATAAACAATCTTTACTTACTGTTCTGTGTGTTTTCATTGTTTGATATGTAATTTTCATGTTAACTAGATGGATAGATAGATAGCTAATTAGATATACATTTGTTGATCACAAGCTGGGATCTCAGTAAAAAATAATAAGGATAAACTATAACCATAAACTATAAGCAATGTAAGATAGAGGAAGCACCTACGTACTTTTGAGCATAACATTTTTGCGATAAATTAATAGTATTTATGTGACTGAAAGCTTACTGCACAATTCCCCTGAGACGTAAAGGTCCATAGTCTGCCCGATAAATGTTTAGTGCATTCTGCAGTGAAAATACATTCAGGCAGACAGGTTCGAGGCCAGGATGGTCCACCATGCATGTTGGTGGCTCAGGAAGCTGCTGTAGTCTTCGTGTAACCTATAAATTATGAAAGATAAGTGAGTGACAATGGATGATAGAAAAGAGAGACTGCAAAATTACAACCATGTTTGCACAGTGTTCACACTTACTTGTGATATTTCCATACAGCATATATTCTCAGGTTCTGTAGGCATTTGTTCACAATTGCCACAGGAACACTTATTTTTTTAGCAGAATTGTATTATTGATTGGAAACTACGATAGCTAAGCAATCACGTCGTGTTGTTTCTTTTGTAATATTTATTTAAAGTTTATAAACCGGTATATTTCGAGGTAACAAACTTAACTACTAACCACTGAGAAACATCCATGTTCAATCTTGGCTGCTGACTTTCTTCTGGAGCCTCTTCTTGTTCTGGGTCGGACTCCGGCTCGAACAGGTAAGGTTGCACCGCAGTTTGTTGACCGGCAGCCATTTCTCCCCCGAATCAACCGTTGTTATGGTTACAAAATGGCGTCCTCACGTCTTACGCCCGGCAGGAAGAGGTGGGCGGTGCCAAGACCGTTTGGGCGGCGCACGCAGTAGCTCATTAGCATTTAAAGGGAAAGTCACTGAATCCGGCCGCTGAAAGCAGGGCTGTGAAACTGGTATGTTGAGAACCCTGCTGTGCTCAATCCTTGGGTTTTTTCGACCAAAGCATGTTACTATCATTCCATTTAGACATCAAAGACCCATGTCAACAAGCAGAAATGAGCATAATATGTCTCCTTTAAGGAAAAGGTGTGCGCTCGGTTAACTAAGTGGAAATGGTTGCTACCCCAGCTGTCCTATAGAGGAAGAGTTCTGGTTACCAATAACAGACTAACAGACTTTTTGCTTTGACGCCACCTAGAGGTCTGATCAAGGACATCCAAAGGGATATTGTGGATTTTTTCTGTCGGGTCGGCATTGGGTCTGGGCAGCAGTCCTTTACTTGCTTGTAGCTGAAGGTGGACAGGCACTTGTGAATATCCAGGCGAAGATTGCTGCTTTTAGACTGCAAACAGCAAAAAAACGTCTTTATGCCTGTGGTCCAGGCTGGCTGGTGTTGGGGTTGTAGCAGGAGCAGATTTGGTTATCAACAGTTAACTATCAATATCAATATGATTATCGGTATTAATAATTATATTTAATATATTATCATGATATAATCATGAATAAACGGGGCACCACCCTGGGATCAGGGAAAAGATAACCTAAAACTGTATTCAGTCTTGATATAAAGGTTTTATACTCACATGCTCATCGTGATCATTGGCATGGAAGCATAAAAACAATCTAACAATTAAGAAGGGCGTGAAATTCAAGCACTAGCCTTCACAACCTGCTGTTATCCAGTGACATATACACAACAAGCACAAGAGACCGCTAGTTATAATATAATAAGATTTATTAAAATCGGTAATAATGATCACAATCAATAACACTGCAATTAACAAAGCCTTATTACCTAACTACCTAACACACAAAGCTAAGCTAAACAGAAGGAGAGACACGGGTGGAGTGTGTGCGTATGTGTGTGCGTGCGTGTGCATGTGCGTGCGTGCGTGTGTGTGCGCGTGTGTGTCGAGAGGGAGAGATGGCTATGTGCGGCCACCAGATGGAGCTATTCCTCACAGCGTTCAGGGGCGGAGCCACTGACGTCCGATGGGGTAGCGAGAGAGAGAGAGAGGTGGAGCTATTCCTCGCAGCGTTCAGGGGCGGAGCCACTGACGTCCGATGGAGTAGCGAGAGAGAGAGAGAGAGAGAGAGAGAGAGATAGCCGTATGTAGCCACCAGATGTAGCTATGTCCCTAGCGTCCGCCGGTAACAGCTGGCTTAGGACACGTGTGTGCGGCGTGTATGTGTGTGTGTGTGTTAGCGGGACACAAACAAAGAGAGAAAGAATGCGCAAGCGATATTCTGAGGCACAGAAGCCGTGCCGCTATCACACGGGCTCGCGTGAATGAACTGGCGTTTATTCCGCGAGACCGGTCTTTTAACTGATAGTAGAGGCTTTCTGAGCTCGCGAATATGGCGGAGGTTAGTCGAAAACACTGTTACAGAAATCAACCCAGCTGCGTGGGTACACGATCAGCATTCACATACAGCAGCACATGAACAAACGGACTCGGCGATCCGCGATCAGAACTTAAAACACATTAACAAGAATTACAAGCATGTCCTACACTATCGAATCTCTGCTTCTGCCCAGACAAATAGCCTCTTACTTTTGTCGATGTGAGATGTGTCGATTTGAGGGTTTCGTCCCGTGCGGCGATGGCGTTCCTTGACGCCGGCAACGGACGGTAGTTCGTGGGCGCTCGTTCAGCGCCGGATCCAATTGGTTGAAGAAAACCGTTAGTTATTCTTCCTTCTGCAGGGAAATGATGAACACTCGCGGGGCTCGGCGATTTAGTCAGCTGATTTCAGACAAAGATGGGTCGAGTTATCCGTTCTGCTGGCAGCTGGGACGAAGAAAGTTTTTCTTCTTACCACGGGGAACGGGAGAGTCGCGCTGTCGCGGTGGTCTCCTCGGGATCCAAAATGATAAACAAAAGTAAAATAAAACGAGTAGAGAAAAAGAGGGGTAAAACAATCTGTTGCTCGTCCAGCGAGTTTGGGGGAAAGACTGCGGCCTAGGACAAAGGGAAACGCTGCAGACGTAATCTTCACCTCCTGGCGTAATGCGAGTTACTTTGGAGAGAGAACGTTTTTCTGGTGGCCGCGGGATTTATAGCTCACGGCTTGTCCGGGGGACCCCCTGGAGTCCCATGCAGTTGCCAGCCAATAGGGCACCAGTTGTGTGACGTCAGATCTCGCGACCAGGTGGAGGTGACACTAAAATGGTGGTTGTAGTTTTTTATCTCCTTTGTCCCATTGTCTGGCCGCATTGTGTAGGCTTTGTAGGCCGCATTGTGTAGTCCTAACGGTTAGGTCCCAACACTGGACACAGCCAAGCTTCTGCTAAGGCGAACTGGCAGGTTGGGCAATGACAAACAGCTTTTCCTTTTACAGCTCAGTGAGGTGGACCTGGACCTCTGCACTGACACCTTTTTACTCCTCAGTCTTGCAGGCTTGGCAGGTGGTAAAGACTGCAAGTTCCTTGGACGAAATTCTAGGAATGTGGGTATTTGAGGAACCACTGATTTTCAATAACCGCCTAAGGACACAAGTACTTGAGTCTGCCAGCCTGCAAAACAGTCTGAGGGAGGCTGGTTATGGAGGATGCCACCTTGTGTGACCAGTGGATCGAGGACAGCAACTACAGTTTCCCTGCATTGTCCAGCCTACCAGCTGTGGTGCGCTGTTCATTTCGTTTGAGGTGAAAATCATCTGGTGTATCCCTGAAATAGTGCAATAAAGGGATTTTGAAAACCAAACCTCTCCTGATCCTACTCCTCTCCTGATCCTACTCCTCTCCTGATCCTTCTCCTCTCTGATCCTTCTCCTCTCCTGATCCTTCTCCTCTCTGATCCTACTCCTCTCCTCTCCTTAGAACAGGATCTCTTCCTGTTTCCTGTCAGCGCGCGGTGCTTTCCCCGCTGCCAAAAAAAGGAGACTTGGCCTTACTGAAAAACTGGAGGCCTGTGTCTCTCCTTTGCTCAGACTACAAGGTGCTTTCCAGAGCCTTATCAAACAGACTTAGTATATACTGGAAATAATTGTACATCCTGATCAAACTTACTGTATTCCCGATAGGAAGATCATGGATAACATTTTCCTCATTCGTGATGTTATTGATGTGTGCAAAGTTGATAATGTCCGTGTTGGCATTGTCTCTTTGGACCAGGAGAAAGCGTTCGACAAGGTGAATCACTCTTATTTGTTTTCTGCACTGAAGGCGTTTGGTATTGGTGAGGGGTTTTTGGCTTGGGTAACATTGTTGTACAGGGATGCACAGTGTATGGTGAAGGTGGGGGCAGGGTTGCGTCAGCCAATCCCTATAGAGTGTGGAATCAGACAGGGTTGTCCTATCTGGGGCCAGCTGTACAGCTTGGCTATTGAACCCTTGCTGTGCAGGCTGAGAAGTCGCCTCGGTGGTCTCGCATTGACCGGTTCCTTCAAGCCTGATCAAGGTTTTTACAACCCTTTCTGCCTATGCAGATGATGTTAACATTTTTTATCTCCAACCAGGGGGATGTTCAAGGTTTGAAGGATACCCTGTCCCTATACGAAGAGGCGTCTTCTGCACAGGTGAACTGGGCAAAAAGCGAAGCTTTGTGGGTTGGACACTGTAATAAACAAGAAATGCCAGGTCTGCCTGGAGGACTCAAATGGGGGAAAGAGGGATTGAAGGTGCTGGGAGTCTTTTTTGGGTACAGAGGGCTTCCAGACAAAAAGTTGGGAGGGAGTGAAGGAGAAAGTGTGTACTAGGTTGTCTAAATGGAAATGGTTGCTACCCCAGTTGTCATATAGGGGAAGAGTTCTGGTTGCCAATAATTTGGTTGCCTCGACCCTCTGGCACAAACTAATTGCGATGACACCACCGAGAGGCCTGATAGAGGATATTCAACGAGCCATCTTGGACTTTTTCTGGTCTGGCAAACACTGGATCTGGATCCATGCAGCTGCCCTCTACCTACCTGTGGCTGAAAAGGGTCAGGGACTGATCAGCATCCAATCAAAGATCGCTGCATTCAGACTTAAAACAGCACAAAAAATTATCTACGACTGTGTTCCAAGCTGGTGCGACAAGGCCCGCTGGCTGCTGAGAAAAGCCGGATGGCTGGAGTATGATAAACACTTGTTCCTCCTACAAACCGAGAACATGGACCTACATGGATTGACGCCTTTTTACACATCGGTTCTGCAGGCTTGGCATATTTTCAGGATAAAGCGTGACACTGCAGAGACTCCGGGGCTGTGGCTGTTTGAGGAACCTCTGTTCTTCAACAGTTTTATCAGTACCCAAACTCCGCAGTCTGCCAGCCTGCGAGGTAAACTGAGAGGAGCTGGCTGCACCAAACTGGGCCACCTGATGAAGATGACGGGGACATCACTGGACAACTTGAGAAACAAGAGCAACATCACCTCTATCAAGCTAATCAAGAAAGTGGTGGAGGAAGTCTGTGCTGCCCTGCCTCAACACCTTCGAGAGACTGCTGAAGATCGCACGCTGTGTGATCAGTGGAGTGAGGATTGTGAATACAGCTTCCCCTCTCTGTTCATCACCCCAGCGGTGGGGGAGTGGCAGGAGGGAGAAGGTCAGCTGCTGTCATTCGTAACTCCTCACCTGGACAAATTTCAGGCTGTGGAAAAAAAGCACTGTATCACATCAGCATCAAAACCCTGAATGTACAGTCTCTGGCAGGGATGGAGGAGTTGAGGTGGACTGAGTTCTTTGGCCCAGACTTTTCCCCCAAAGGCAGCTGGCAGTCCCTGTACAAGCCGCCCATTGAAAAACGGACAGCAGACCTCCAGTGGAGGATTGTGCACGGGGCAATAGCTACAAACAGATACAGAGTGCACCTTGATCCTGAGATGGGGAGGGGTGTACTTTTTGTTTGCAGGCTGAGACTTTGGCACACTTATTTGTTCAATGTCCTCATCTGGATATTTTGTTTGAACTGTTAAAAACCTGGTTTCGGGGGCTTGGGGAGGTTTTTTCCTTTGATTTGTTTATTTTTGGACCAAAATATTGTGTAAAAAAAAGGTCTGTCCACACACTGTTGAACTTTATTTCTGGTTCTGCGAAGTCGGCCACCTGGCTGACCCGCAGAAACCAAGCTCAAACAGTGGGCAGTGTGGAGCCGGTGGCAGTTTTGAGAGGACTGCTGAAGGCCCGACTGCGGGTGGCATATGTCTACTTCAAAATGATGGACACCTTGCAGGTTTTTAAAAGTACATGAGCTGTTGGGGAGGTTTTGTGCTCCGTGGGAGAAAACGGGGATCTGGATATACATATCTGAAACTCGCTTTGGTTTGTTGGTGTTGATTTGGTTGTTGTTGTTGGTATCCTGAAGTAAATGAACAAGTAACTATTGTTTTGTTTCTTGAAGAGGCTCAATAAAGGGACTTTTAAAAACCAAACTCCTCTCCTGATCCTACTCCTCTCTGATCCTTCTCCTCCCTGATCCTACTCCTCTCCTGATCCTACTCCTCTCTGACACTTCTCTCCTGATCCTACTCCTCTCCTGATCCTTCTCCTCCCTGATCCTACTCCTCTCCTGATCCTACTCCTCTCTGACACTCCTCTCCTGATCCTACTCCTCTCCTGATCCTACTCCTCTCCTGATCCTTCTCCTTTCTGATCCTACTCCTCTCCTGATCCTTCTCCTTTCTGATCCTACTCCTCTCCTGATCCTTCTCCTCTCCTGATCCTTCTCTCTGATCCTACTCTGATCTGATACTCCTCTTTGATCATTCTCTCCTGATCCTACTCTTCTTTAAATTCTCCTCCTCTCTGATCCTACTTCTCTCCTGATCCTTCTCCTCTCCTGATCCTTCTCCTCTCCTGATCCTACTCCTCTCCTGATCCTTCTCCTCTCTGACCCTTCTCTCCTGATCCTACTCCTCTCCTGATCCTACTCCTCTCCTGATCCTTCTCCTCTCTGATCTGGGTGTTTAAAGGTGCTCTTAGCCAAAGCTAAAGGAAAAGTATTTTAAGGGGAGCGAGAATTCTAGTTAAGCTGCCGTACGCTTGAAGCCGAAACCGCTATCAACATCCGCCAGCTTGGGTTAGTATCAGAAGGTTGTGTGTGAAGGGGGGTGGAGGTTGAGCGAGGGTTGGGGGTGTTTTAATAATAAGCCGAGAGCAGTCTCTGTTGCAATTATCTCACTTTGCTGCACTTGCAGAATGCTTGACCTGCTTCTCAGCATCGATATGACACATTTCTCAGGGCAATATGGGGGTCGGCTCAGAGGGTTCAGATCTACGTGGGAGTGTGTGTGTGTGTGTGTGTGTGTGTGTGTGAGAAAGAGAGATACTTCTGAGCGCCGTGTGTGAGAAAGAACATATCAAAGTGTGACAGCGTGTTTGTGTGTGTGTGCATGTGTCTCCTACCTGTCAGCTGCCCTGCAGTGGGACTTGAGGCCGTGAGAGCCTCGGCCTTCCTGGGTGGCCGATAGCTGTGCGGGGTGAAGAGGTTGGAAAGAAGGCAAAGTCAGTGTTGGCTGATTTACCTTATCACAAGACCCAAATACCAAAAAAAAACACCCCATTGTTTTAGAAGTTCCACAAAATACTACAAGTATACATGCAGGATATTGTTAAAGAAAACAACTTAAATAAAGAACTGAAAACAAATTTGTCTCGCAGAAACTATTCCCAACGTTTTGGACGGCCAGCATATGAAAACGTATCATCAAAGCAAGCAATCTGTCTGTGTGCTCGTCCGATCTAATTCTAATCCTCAGAATAAATTAGCAATCACAGCAATGTAAGCAGCAATACCGGGAGCCACCCCGAATGGGCACCTGGATCTACATCAAGGACAGAAAACCTGCAGCCACAGACAAAAGCAGAAAACATTTACAAACGAAGGGCCACAGTAACATCCCTTCTCATGTCAACGGATTTGCTTGCTAGCTAAAATCCATCCTATTCCATCTAGCTACCTTCTTCTAGAAAGTACATTTGCATAGCAACTGTGTGTCAGGTCAATGTTAAATGTTATTTAAATATCCGTTCCATCATATGACAATCATGTGACATTAACATAATAGCATAGCTGTACATTTGTAAGTGAGTGTTTACCTGAGATGAGCGAACAAGCAGAATGATTATGAATGATTATTTATTGACGAATTGGAAACTCTAGGAAACTAGCAATAACTATCACTCACTTATATATCCATTGTTACGTAGCTTACTCTCTGTGTCATTCGTGGCAGTGATCAGCTGGGCATGTCAGTGAAACACGATCTAGCATTAATGAGCAGAGGAGAACCAGGTGTCCACCACCCAGCTGACGACTAATGGGGCTGGTGATCCATGATGTTTTACCTTCTCTAATGGGCTCCTTTTGTGAATTACTTTACTTTTAAGTTAGAAGGAGAGAGGGCAGCTGCTGTGACGGCTAGAGCGTTTCCTTTCACGAGACACAGTGAGACAGCAGGCCTGTTCAACCGGCGGGTGAAATTAAGAAATATACACTAATCTACAATACTGTCATTTATTCCCATACCTGCACACTCTGTGTCTCTGAAACTTTCTGTCAAATAACAATTCTTAATGCATTCTTGGTTTTTATATCACCCTTTGTCTAAATCATCAAGACTAGTGCAGGTGGCTGTTTCTTGACTTCATCCGAAAGTTTAGGTTGTGGGGAATTGCAGGAAATCTATTTCAAATTACATTTCTTTTTTATTTGACTCTAAATGGACCATAATGTACTAAATGAACATCATGCTGGATTGAAGAAGACTTGAAACTAGAGATTGAGACCATAAACTCACATTTACTGAGATAATAAATCAAGAGAGAAGTAGGATAATTTATTTCCTCATAGACTTCCATGCAATCAGACTTCTTTTTGCAACCCGAGGAGTTGCCCCCTGGTGGTCAGTAGAGAGAATGCAAGTTTCAGGCCCACACACGATCTAGATGACAATATCAATAAAAGACGGATTCTGACCATGGATTTGAAATTCTAGAACAGATTTCCAGCTGCTAAATGATGTGACGTATTTGTACGTCTCACAGGGACTTCTACTGAAGGAGACTGTAGTTATGAAGCAGATGTCAGTAGTTTCTATACAGGGGGGAAAAAACGTTATTTTATCTACAGTTTTTTCAGTATTTGCTATAATTACATTTAGAAATAGTAATGAATTTGTATGCATATATGTAATTTAAAGATTATCTGTCTCTGAAATGTGTCTCTGATGTGTTTATTCCAGGGAAGAAATGTTTCTATTCTATTGTAAATAAGATGATATTCTAATAAAAGTTGCTATTTCACTTAAATAACATATACAACTTTTCCCCAGTTGAACTGGCCCTGTGTACATGTCATTGTGTACAGTCTACCATCCCTCTTGCACGTTATATAATACATTACAGTGTTTCTGAAAGACACATACATATATTTACTGACTTAACTCCATTGTACCACGTTTCAGTTGGAGGTTGCTGAGCCATAAAAATAGCGAGGAGTGATATCATCTTTAAACCCTGTGTAGAACATAATTAGCCTGTCGTCACATCGGAGTCCTTCAAGAAAGAACCGGTTGTTTAAGAGTTTCACAAGCTCCTGTTCTTGGAATGCGAAGGTCTTGTGGGCCATTGAGGTTGCTCCTCCAATGGCAGGAATCTCTGGTTAAAATCATGATCTGCATGTACTACGGGATATTAGTGCCAGTGTAGGTTAAAAAATTGAGATAAATCTCAGATTTTCTAGATTCGGGTTATAAATTTACACGAAAAACAAGCAAATTTATGAGATTTTAAAATCATACATTTGCGAGTCATGTCCTGGGTCCCTGTCAGCCGTCTAACACACCTCGTTAATCTGCTCAGATCACCTGCATGCTGCTTCCATGAGCCGCATCCACACCAATAATGAAATACTCACCATTTTAGCTCTATTGTGTTTATTGTGCCTATTATCACCTCATCTCAATCAGTATGTTGATTTTTCCTCAATAGGCAAATTCATGACTTTATAATATCGTACATTTGCAACTTTAATTTAGAGAAATCTAAATTATTTTGCTCTGTTTTCTTATTCTTTTTACCAACAATGGCCCTAATATGCCATCGTAGCATGTAGCACCTTCAGCGTGAAATGAAAAGATGCTATGTTTGAGTTCCCAGCAGAAGAACAATGTTAAAGTTCTGCAAACAATGACAATTGGGATCACCTTGATGTGAAGGCTATGTGCATCCTGTTCACAGGTAAAACCTATCTATCACACTTACATAGCTAACGTTACCTCAAGCTACTAGTTAGCGCCCAGACTGGTGAAGAGGATCGTTCGAGAGGTCATCAGTGACAATCGACACACGATTCATGCTGCTTTGATTAGTATCCAACTTAATCCTGACAACAATAACCTTACAAGGCTGAGGAGACAAAAGAAAAAAAATCAGTTCTGTGGAGTTTAATGTCTTTCTATGTCATCTGGTGGTGAAATGTCCTGCTGGCAGTTTTCTGACACATTGCACCATCAGCTGTTTGGTGTATGTTGAGGAGCCGCTCTTCTGCCTTCATTATTCATGCATGAATCAGACGGAGGAACAGATGCTCGGGTGACTCAACTGGAATTATTGGCAAAAGAAAGGCAAGGCAAGGCAAGGCAACTTTATTTGTATAGCACATTTCATACACAAGGCAGACTCAAAGTGCTTCACATCATAAAACAAAGTGAGAAGAAAAAAAAAATACAAGAATTAAAAGAAAATAATAAAAATTTAAAAATGCATTACAGAAAGAAAAGAGAATAAAAACATTTGCAATAATTAAAAACAGTGCAGACATTAAAAGATTTAGCAGAAAGCTATGGTGAACATAACAGTTTTCAGTCTAGTTTTAAAAGTGGTCAGAGTTGGGGCAAGTCTTACATCTTCAGGAAGTTTATTCCAGCCATTTGTTGCATAGTGACTAAATGATGCTCTCCCGTGATTGTTGTTTACTCTGGGAATCACTAACAGATTGGTCTCAGAAGATCTTAGTGGTCTAGAAGTCTTATTTAGTGGGAGCATATCAGTGATATACTTCGGTCCTAGACCATGTAGTGATTTATATGTGAGCAGGAGGATTTTGAAATCAATCCTCTGACATACAGGGAGCCAATGTAAGGATTTAAGAATTGGTGTAATGTGCTCACATTTTTTGGTCTTTGTAAGAACTCTAGCAGCAGCGTTCTGAACAAACTGTAGCTGCCTGACAGTTTTTTTCGGAAGACCTGCAAGGAGACCATTACAGTAGTCTAGCCTACTAGTAATAAAGGCATGTACAAGTTTTTCTAAGTCTTGAGCTGACATGAGCCCTCTAAGGCTGATTTTGTTACTGATTTAACGTGACTGTCGAAATGTAAATCAGAATCCATAATAACCCCAAGATTTCTGGCTTTGTTTGAGGTTTTCAGGGACAGAGAGTGAAGGTGTTGAATTACTTTAAACCTTTCTTTTTTAGCACCAAAAACAATTATCTCAGTTTTGTCCTCATTTAGTTTTAGGAAGTTTTGGCACATCCAGTCTTTGACTTGCTCAATGCACTGGCACAGAAGATCTATGGGGCGATAGTCGTTTGGTGATAGTGCTACATAGATTTGGGTGTCATCGGCATAGCAATGATGGTCAATGTTATTATTTTGCATGATTTGTCCTAGTGGGAGCATGTAGATTTTGAATAAAGTTGGCCCCAAGATTGAACCTTGGGGGACTCCACACGTTACATTGGTAGGTTCTGATACAAAGTCGCCAATGGAAACAAAATAGTTCCTATCTTGTAGATATGACTTGAACCAGTTTGAGACTGTGCCTGAGAGCCCCACCCAGTTTTCCAACCTGTCCAAGAGTATTGAGTGGTCGACAGTGTCAAATGCAGCACTGAGGTAATAGCATTAATATTGAAGTTTTGCCAGAGTCTGTGTTAAGACGGATGTCATTTACAACTTTAATAAGGGCCGTCTCGGTGCTATGAAAAGGTCGAAATCCTGACTGGAAGTTGTTGTGGCAGCCAGTTGAAG
The DNA here is from genome assembly GCF_963514095.1 of Eutrigla gurnardus. Lineage (NCBI taxonomy): Eukaryota > Metazoa > Chordata > Actinopteri > Perciformes > Triglidae > Eutrigla > Eutrigla gurnardus. Next base: position 3,795,756 of record NC_139926.1, read on the forward strand.
CCAGGAAGTGATTTAGTTGTTGGAGGACAACTTTCTCAATTATTTTACTTATGAAGGGTAGATTTGAAATTGGTCTGTAGTTGTTGATAATAGAGGCATCTAGGCTCCGCTTTTTTAGAAGAGGTTTAATGACTGCAGTTTTGAAGGCCTTTGGGAAATTGCCTGATTGAATGGAGTTATTAACTATTTGCAATACGTCTATTGATAGGCAGTCAAAAACATTCTTAAAAAAGTTGGTAGGTAAAGCATCAAGGCAGCAGGTGGATGATTTTAGATTTGTCACCGTTTCCACTAGAGTTTTAGAGTCTATGGCATTAAAGCTTGCCATCATTGCTGTGTTACTTTTGCCTGAACAGGGTGGTGATCCAACTTTTTTGTTTGAGATATTGATGGCGCGTCTGATGCCTTCAATTTTATTAGTATAAAAGAATGCAAACTCATTGCATTTCTGCGTGGAGTGGAGTTTAGCTGGTATTTGTGTTGGGGGGTTGGTCAGTCTGTCAACAGTTGCAAATAGGGTTTTCGCCTTATTAGTGTTGTTGTTTATGGGTCATTCCATGTCATTTCATCAAATTTCTGAAAATCTTCCCACCTGACCATCTCACAATGTCCTGAAAAAATTTGAGTACAAAGATACACTTGTTAATAGGAAAAATCCAAAATATTAGGTCTCTACTGTCAATACTTTTCTCATGAAACATCATTGAATGAAGGGTAGTTTAGATGATTTTTGGCATCATGCTCTGAAAAGCCATTTTTAAACAGCAATATCTGGAAAACTATCTCACCTGTGGCCTTCAAAATTTCTACAGTGTATATCTGTTACTAATAGCCTCCAGACATCGAATATCAGGGGTGTAGCTCAATGATAACCTAGTATGGTAGGTACTTAAAATGTGGCTTGTTGAAATAAAGTAGTACATTTGAAGAGTGACTGAGCTCCCATTTTTGCAGATAAAAGACTTCTATCACTTCTGCCTCTATCTCTGGTGTTAGCTTAAACATTCTACAAAATATGGTTTCTCTCAGATGATTAGTTTCACAGATATTAAGGCTCAAAAATGGAAGTTAACACATCTTTGCCCAATTTCAGAGTCATATTCCAAAAAACTGACAACACGTATCAGGTCCAAACTTACTTTTTTTGAAAGATCATATTCTTGTTAAAATCATATTAAAAAATCAGGAGGGTGTTTTGCCTCAATTTGTCGCAGTGATTTTTTAAAATCCTGATATTGGTGGGGTTTTTGTGGCCGTTTTTTGGTACTGCATGTCTTAATATCCTACAAGTAAACATCACAGCAGGGCAATTCAAATGTGTTTTTTACCATTTACCAAAGACTTATATGTGACTAAATACTACTGATGAATTTAGCCTTATGAAAACATTAAATTGTAGCACAGTTGTAGTTATAGAGGCAATAAGTCCTTGGATGTGAGTTAAACATGGTGAGAGCAGCTTTTAATGTCTTGAACCATGAACAAATGAATTGAAGACTGTACATTTTGTCATACTTTAAGTATATAAATTACACAACCAAATCAAATAATAATCTTAATTTGAGCATAAAGATTTTACATTACAGTAGAAACGTCTCCAAAGTTTGATATTGAATAACAGTTTGTCTCTATGCTCACTATGAGACAATATGTGAGTTGTGTGTATGATCAGAAATGGTGGATAGGAAGTATCAGAGATGTTTCAGATGAAGATGAAGATGTACTGGTTCAGTTCATGCACCCACATGACCCTGCCAAGAGTTTCTACTGGCCAAGAAGAGAAGACATGTGCAATGTCCCACTGCAGCATAGAATTGCAAGATTTGACGTTCCCTCTACAGAAACTGGGTGCATGTATGCCATCAAAAAAGATGAGCACAACAGAGCAGAGATGTACATTAGACTATTTGTAAAGTCACTGCCAAATTAATGAATGTGACTAAGGAATTGGATCTAAAAGATGAAAAATGTGTGATCCCTCATAGTGAGCATAGAGACAAACTGTTATTCAATATCGCACTTTGGAGACTTTTGTACTGTAATGTAAAATATTTATGCTCAAATTAAGATTATTATTTGATTTGGTTGTGGTATTTATATACTTAAAGTATGACAAAATGTACAGTCTTCAATATTATGCTATGTTTGTTCATGGTTTAAGACCTTAAAAGCTGCTTTCACCATGTTTAACTCACATTCAAGGACGTATTGCCTCTGTAACTACAACTGTGATCCATTTGAATGTTTTCGTAAGGCTAAATTTATCAGTACTATGTAGTCACATGTAAGTCTTTGGTAAATGGTAAAAAACACAATTGAATTGCCCTCCTTTGATGTTTACAAGTAGGCTGTTAGGACATGCAGTACCAAAACCAGCCACAAAAATTCCACCAATATCAGGATTTTAAAAAATCACTGCGACAAATTGAGGCAAAACACCCTCCCAATTTTTTAATATGATTTTAACAAGAATATGATCTTTTAAAAAAAGTAAGTTTGGACCTGATACGTGTTGTCAGTTTTTTGGAATATGACTCTGAAGTTGGGCAAAGATGTGTTTACTTCCATTTTTGAGCCTTAATATCTGTGAAACTAATCATCTGAGAGAAACCATATTTTGTAGAATGTTTAAGCTAACACCAGAGATAGAGGCAGAAATGATAGAAGTCTTTTATCTGCAAAAATGGGAGCTCAGCCATCCTTCAAATGTACTACTTTATTTCAACAAGCCCCTTTTTAAGTACCTACCATACTAGGTTATCATTGAGCTACACCCCTGATATTTCATGTCTGGAGGCTATTAGTAACAGATATACACTGTAGAAATTTTGAAGGCGCAGGTGAGATAGTTTTCTAGATATTGCCGTTTAAAAATGGCTTTTCAGAGCATGATGCCAAAAACCGTCTAAACTACCCTTCATTCAATGATGTTTCATGAGAAAACTATTGACAGTAGAGACCTAATATTTTGGATTTGTCCTATTAACAAGTGTGTCTTTGTACTTGAATTTTTTCAGGACATTCTGAGATGGTCAGGTGGGAGGCATTTGATGAAATGACACGGAATGACCCTTATGATATTGGAGAAGTATGTTTCTCTCGCACTTTTTAAGACTAAATTGTAGGCCCGGAGGCTCTCTTTATAGATGTCATGGTGAATATGAAGTTTAGTACTCCGCCAGATTCGTTCAGCCTTCCTGCACTCTCTTCTCTGGGCTGTCACAACAGCAGTTTTTCTCCAGGGTGCCTTTTGCTTACCAGAAATTGTTTTAACCGTAGCAGGTGCAATGACATCTATGACATTCAGAATTTTGGAATTAAAGATGTTTACAAGATCATCAGCATGACATGGGTTTAGAGGTGTTAACGAGGAGATGGCATTTTTAAAGAGTACATTGGCATGTTCATTGATGTACCGCTTTTTGACCTTATTTGATTCTGTTTGTGTGTCAGGAATGAAAGAAATATTAAAGAAAACACAGAAGTGATCAGACAATGAAGGATCAGTCACAAAAACATCAGAAACATGGAGACCTTTTGTGATAATCAGGTCCAGGGTGTGTCCCTTACAATGAGTAGCCTCTTTCACATGTTGAGAAAGGTCAAATGTGTCTAGAATATTAAAAAGTTATTTTGCACCCTTGTCATTCAAATCATCAATATGAAAATTAAAGTCACCAGTTATAACTAGGCAGTCAAAATCAGTGGAGATGCTAGACAATAATTCAGTAAAATCATCGAAAAAATTTGACGAATATTTAGGTGGCCTGTAAATAATTAACAGGAGAACTCTGGGAGAGCATTTCAACACAGCACAAAGATATTCAAATGATGGAAAAATACCAAGTGACATCTGTTTCCCCTGAAATGTATTTTTAAATATAGCAGCAACCCCTCCACCTCTTTTCCCAGAAAGAGCGAGAGTCGGGTATTCTTGCACCATGTGCTGACGCATAACTGTATTTGTTTTGCTGAAACATGACTTTGATTTATGTACGTGTCATTCACATGATGAAACACACTACGGCTCATGTTCATGCTCGTCTTTCATATAAATGTAGCCTAATTCACAAATTTTTAAATGGTTTATTTAACCATTTAAAATAAGCATATCTTCAGTAGAGCAATGTGTATATTCACTATTCTCATAAAGATGTTATTATCTCTCAAGGCCAAAGAAATACAGTATATAGTTTGCATGAAAGAAAGTTTGCATGAAAGAAATAGTTCCTACATTAAACTGTTCACCACAAGGAATTATGAAGCTACTTCAAAGCTTCACAGGTTCTCTAGAAGTCTCTTAAGATCTGCTTACTGTAAACTACAAGCACAGATATCCTATTAGATATCCTGGGATTTACAGTAAACTATCACACATGCAGTACAGTGACGCAGAGGCAGGATGGGAAACCATCAGCCAGGACAGAGGAGACAAATGAAAGGAAAGTTGGCGTTGAATATGAGCAGAAAGTCCAAAGGCTCCAGAGAGACATTAAAGCTGCGTCTTCTCTGGCTTCCATGCAGGAAGCATGAAATATATGACATGCAGGAGGGGTTGTGAAAGAGACTTCTCGGTTCATGCTCATAGATTAATAATGGTTTGTCCCCCAGTGACATTACAAAGTATTCTATGGAGCCTCACGGTAACATTTCACAGCATTCATGGCAGACTGACCTTTAAACATGCAGGTCTATGAATACTGACTAAATTCAATGACTTGGCATTAAAACATTTTTCTTCAAAGTGATCTTGAGAAATGTGAAATCGACTTCTGAACGGGACATTACCTGGTGGTGGGCCATGCCTCTCATAATTACAACGGCCACTAGAGGTCGTCGTCTAACTACAAATGTAAATATGGGCCGTAATAAGCTGCTTTCGCCTTTTTTATTTAAAAATTGATGCTTTGAATGGCACGTTGAGTCGTGCTTGCCAGGGTTGCAGCAGGAGTCACATTGTAAGATTTCAACCCTAAATTTTTGACATTGTCGTAATTCTTCTGATGCAGGCTGTCAGCGACATGCCGGCACCATTGGAACAATGCCAACGGAAAGTCAATGAGGACTCTTTACTGTGGTGGATACCAAGTTAAACACACTAATTATAGTGGTTAGTAGTAGATATCGAACAGTGTTTGTGTCCCAAAGTGTTGTTGAGTTATTGGGAAGTTACCTTTGGGACATTTTTACAGATTTGTGTTCGTTTTCATACTTATTTCAAGCCCAATCATGATGTTTTGTTGTCTATAACATAACATTAAATTGTTTCCATGGCGAGTAGAATGCAAGTTTAAAGCACTTTAGTATTAGCTTCACTTTTCAGAACGGGATGTTTCCCCCTGATGAATCCCTGCACCTATCAGACACACGGATTCTCAAAGGAAAGCTCACTCTCACTGTCCATTATTAGAACAAAACAACAATAATCAATGCAAATAACAATCACAGATATAGCTGGAGCTGTAACACCCCTCATTCCCTGTCCTCTCTCTACTATCGGCCAGTGAATAAAGACATTAAAAAGGAACTAATATGGAAATGTTTCTTGTGAAATGAATGGCTGTGAAACTGTGAATAAGGATCTGTCTTCAGAAACAAGTCTTTTGGCAACATGGCTACGTGTGAGACAATAAAGCAGTCATTCGATATGTTTCTGTATAAAAGCACCTTGTGTAGGAGTTTACGACGACTCCAGGCAGACCACTGGGCCCACTGAGTTTCAGTTACAGCAGGTGAGATCAAGGTCATACACATCCGCTCCGACACATTACTGGAATTCTTCTCAGTTGTCATCTCAAACATCCTTTTGTTTTTACATCCCTCCTCCTCTTCACTCCGGCAGACAGTAACTCTCTATTATCACCCTCTCGCTCTGTGCGTCACCGTAGAAAGACAGCAACAACAACGCCATCATCAGCTGCCAAACCAACAGGCGTAATTACAGCCCTCGCAGAGAGGCGGACCACCCTCCCGTCAGTCAGAGCCACAATAAACTGGGACAGTGGCCACGGAGAAACACCTGGCTGAATGTCTCCGAGGTGACGAAAGGCTAATGTGGTGGTGAAGTGTGGCGCCACGCCACGAGCCCACTCATGGCCCTGTAATCGAGGGAAGCTGGAGGAAATGGCTGACAGAATTACTTCCTGAAGTGTTTTTTTAGTTACACAATCATAAACGCTGTTGTCTCCGTTCACATGGCCAGGCGGTGTGAGACAACAGCTAGTCGGGGCAGAAAGTACTCAGAGAAGATTGTTTCGCGTGTTAAAGGTTCTTAAACATTGGGGATATTTTAAATCCTTGAATAATATGACGCAACTACTTGTATACTTTAGTGGGAAATGCAATGACATTCTGATTAAAGTCCAACCAAGTATTATATTTTTGCATAGCAACAATTTTTCATCTGGGATTTTTATTATTCCCTCCAAATCTCCTTTGACATCAGAATAATGAAGGAACTAAGATTAACAACATCTTTCTTCATATTTTCTACTGATTTTACAGCCTGTTACAGCCTGTCAATCATTCTCTTCCAGTGTAAAATAACACCAGAGGAGCTGCTCAGTAAGCTAGATAATATCAAATAAGATAAGGTCAGATAGAATTTTATTTTATTGTAGTAACAGACATTGTTACTCTCCCCCACTCTTATCATTGTGCTGCATTGCCTTTCACAGCCTTGATTGGTTGGTTGGCCTTCCGGCCGGCCCAAGCTGCAGCTCGTCTGGTCTGACGACCTTCAACAAGTTGAAAAAGGACACGTAACTCACTCTCTCTCTTTTTTTTAACTCTTAATGCTTTGTTTGATAATGATGAGACTGTCCCATTTTGTTATATTGGGTTCATGGTTTAAATTGTGTTTCGTCTTAAGAAACACTTTTGTTTGTTTTTAACTGGTTTTGGCCTCCTGTTGTGATTTTGACCATGTGGCCGTAAACAGTAAAACTACCGTTGAGGTGTAAAACGGCATTTTATTTCAGGTTCCAACTAGAATGAACATGTTTACATGCCTAAATGTATATTTTCCCATCAGGATGTGCTGTAGCAGCTCTTCTCAGACTCTCTCTGAAACATTCCGTTTTACCTCCTGCCCCAATTAATTTTACTCCCATTATTTTAAGTCCCAATATCACCAGGAGCAAAGAGTTACAGCGGCTTTAGGACTTTAGGCTTTGACACTTGGAGGCCTTTCACATGAACAACAGTCTTTATAACATGCTAAAGCTGAGCATTTTCTATCTTCCCTTCTGTAAGAACCTTCACGTTTCTCCACATTGCATATGATTTCTCCAGGCTCTCAGTTGACCTTCCCTCCCATAATGCTCCTCTCTGCCAGTCACGTTTCATATGTTCCCATAAATGGGCCTCCGTCACCCACCGGCGTCATGGCTAACACGGCTAATGTGACTCCACTGGACACATATCTGTGTGAGTTAGCAGCTTCAGGCTCTGCAATCATTCCTCACGTTGACATTAGCTGTATTACAACTGAAGCACACAGGCGAAAACACACACACACAAACAAACATGTGTGCACTTGTATATTTGACTCAGCGGATGGATTTCAATATACTGAAAAGATACTTGACAGGGTAACCAGATGTCTCTCTGATTAAATGACTGTCAACTCATTTACATCATACTGAGTGTTTGTGGTGTAACACTATGAATGCAATTTAATTGAATAGGGTGCAAGTGAGAAATGTAAACAAACAAATGATATATTGTCATTTATTCCCATGCATGCTGATCAGAGTAATCTCATCATACTCTGGTTAGGTGCACACTCTCTGTTTCTGTCATTGAGAAACCTTCTGGTAATATACCAATCTTGATGCATACTTGGTTTTCATAGCACTGTCATTTAATCGAATCAGCAGGTGGCTGTTTAATCCTTAGGTGCTGTAGAGTTGCAGGATTTTTTTTAGAAATAACAATATTTATGTGTTCCTCTTATCTGGTCCCCCATTTCAAAATATAATCAGTTTCCCAGAGTGAGGAGTATAGATAGTATGCTTATTCTTATGCTTCTGAGAAAAATATATGTAATATCTGGAGTCAGAAATTGTACACAAATGAGCAAAAAAACAAGGTGTTATTCATGAGGCCAGAACGGGGTTGAGTGGGTCAGGGAAAATGCTATGGCCTCACTACCGCAGCCTACTACCATTGCTTCCGTCGCTATCACAATTAGTAATTAGCTACTAAGATTACATCAACACTTAGCTTCATAACTCAAGGTAAAATTTACAGCAAACTATGTTAACAGATGGATCCAGATTCAGTCAGGTTGCTGTTTGGGGTGCCGCTCTGCTGCTTTTGTCGTTAGAGCCACCCGTCGCTCCTCAACAGTCCAAATATGTTCACTTCTTTAACAGGCTGCAATGATTCGAAGACAGTCAGAATGTCAATCTTGAGACCCAGAAACCGTAGTCCACAAATCCAGGGGTGATGACATCATGACGACGTCTGCAATATTACATGCATTTATCCTGTTCAAGTGTTCATAACATCTCCTATAGGCCATTAAGTAAATGTCGCCTACTGTTATATCCGATGTGTGCATTCTCATTGGCTGTTTAGTGTCACATTGGTTGTTAGTTACATGACCAGAGCGGGCATTTTATCTGTCAGATAAACAACATGGTTCGACAGCTTATGCATCTTGCTCCATCTGCCTGAGTGATTCTTGGAGAATTAGTTCATCATCTGTTTTTAGAAATGATTTCTGCTCATATTTAATTGTATTTTACAATATTTCATAGTCACTTTTGTATTATTTACAGTTTCACACTTCAACAACTTGACCACATGAAAGTGCTCATTCGTCAATAAATGGATGTAGAAGTGCACGTTGACAACTTGCCTCACGCTCCTTCATTGAAGCTACCAGTGCTACATCAGCCAAGTTTATAAAGAGTGTTTAGCTATCTAGTTATGTGTGCCTCGATATACACTCAGGTGCCAGAACAATGTCCAATTCTTGTATAGACCACTTCTTTACAAGTCTGGTTTTAACTGAACCAAACAGGTTAAACGTGAGTGCCTTTTTAATATAAAAACCTTAAAGCTACTGATTCTATGATATTAGCTTGACTTTTTCTCTATTTAGTCTTTTAGTCCATCAGTAATTTTTGGGATCTGTTTTTGCGGCCAGCCAGTCTTATGTTAAGGTTTTCAACTTACCGTCATATGTGCCATACAAATAAAGCTACCTTGCCTTGTTGAACACTCAGGCTTTTAGAACAGGACGACGGCAGCAATCAAAGCAGACCACATAAGGGGAACAGAACAGGGACACACTGGGAATTGTCAGGTTTGGTTTAAAATTGGAAAGTCATGCCCAGCTGCTTTGGCTTTGTGGTTGTTTTTTTATGGAAGAGTGGGTTGTGTCTCTTTACCAAGATAGATGGAAAGAGACACTTGTGGAAGGATAAAGAAAGAGAGTGTGGTGGTTGCAGAACAGAATCGAAAGTAGACACTGAGGGAAGGTAGAAACGGGAGAAAAAATGGTAAGAGGATTAGGGAATGTGACAATGAAAGGAGCGAGCAAGAAGGGAAGAAAAGAGCAGAGGTAGGGTTCAAGAGAGGGTAAGACCAAGGGAGAAAGACCAGGTCTCATCTATTTTGGACAAAACCTGGTGTGATCTCAGGTTGGTTCCAGCCAGCACCAGTCATCCCCGGTTAATCACCATCCGTCTGGATGCTGGCAGAAAGACCCGGAAGCAATCTGTGCCAGTCCACTGATCCTTCAACCCATACCCCCCCCCCCCCCCCCCCAAAGTCTGGGCAGCCGTACCAACCTGCCCTCCGGGATGAGTCTCGCAGCTCGAGACCTACATCCTGTGGCATTTGCTCCACTGTCGACTCACCTTAACATCACAAGGCTCTGCTGCTGCTCCGACATGGCACCTTGACTTTCTAACCGTGAACCTACGTCTCTCTATTTACAGCAGGGTTTAAGATTAACTGCACACTCAAACATGTTTTCGAAGCCATAAACCAGGGCAACCTTTTTGATATGAAGTGCCATTTTACATGTTAATCAGTGTGTCATTCACATACGGTTGACATTAAGTTTTATTATGACACCACATCCAAATTTGACTCTCCAATGGATCTGTGATTTTATTCTATCCTTATAGAGGTGGAGTCCTGCAAAAAATATGTACAGTAGGCAGCAGAGACAAATAATAATTTGATCCCATTTGAATTGTACCATAAATTACAATTTTTTTTTTGTCAATTTAAAGAGTTTCAAGACCAGAACGTCTCAAACCTAAGGTTTGTCGTCGTTTAGTTTAGTGTCTTACTAGCTAGCTAACTTAGCTACGTCCCATCACTAACGTTTTCTTAGTTGATGTGTTTTATCCAGCAATGTAACGATGTAACGTTACTCACACTAACAACAGGTCTCTCTGTGTGTTGGGTACCAGGATGTAACGTTACTCACACTAACAACAGGTCTCTCTGTGTGTTGGGTACCAGGATGTAACGTTACTATAACAGGTCTCTTTGTGTGTTGGGTACCAGGATGTAACGTTACTCACACTAACAACAGGTCTCTCCAGTGTTAATTTCGTTAACGAAAACTATGACGAAATATGTTCGTCAAAAGCATTTTTTCTATGATTAAGACGAGACGATGACGAGCTAAAAATAGATCCTTGATGATAAAAACTATGACGAGATGTCTGCTTCGTTTTCGTTAACGAGACGGGACGGGACTAACATGTTAATGGTGGGTTCTACGGACATTAAAAAAAAAACATGCGTTTTTTTCCCTCTTAAACTAGAGAAACGGGGCTAAACAATGGTACCCTGCTTGTCCATGTGAGCGATTTATTTCTGAAAACAAAACGAATGCGTAAAGTTGTAAAGATGTGACTAGATGTCTCCGTGGCGCATTTCTCCGTTTTGTTATGTATATCGATCATTATTTTCATCCGCCATCTTGCTAGTGATGTATAGAGTTACGTTTATGCATCGGACGCTCGTATTGGCTCCCGTAGCGGCTTTTACAGCCAATCGGAAAGCCTGATTTACGCTTGGCCGTGAGTTGTTGTGTTTGCCCAAACGGGAGACACGGAGGAGTTCACAGCAGAGCAAATGACGGTCAAAGAGTTATTGTAGTGATAGAGAAATTTAAATACATAAATGGCACAGAAGAAGTACACTATATACACACATATTTAGGGCAGGGAGTGGAAAGGACCATTCCTGGCAACAAAACCGCCCATGGACACTACCCAAAATAATATCCATATTTCATAGACAGAAGCAGCTAGAAGCTTGATGGAATGGAATTGTCCTGTTGTAATAGCTCGCCACATGCAGCCCATAGGAAAAGAATGAGACAACAGATTCAACATAGGCCAAGTTATGGACCGGCAGCTTAAAGCAGACGCATGGGGGCGGCAGTGCTAAAATGTGACTAAAAGTAATGACTAAAAGTTGACTAAAATGTTTTTACTTTTCATCGATTAAAACTAGACTAAAACTATGAAGGTAAACAATGACTAAAATGTGACTAAAACTAATAAGCATTTTCGTCTAAGGACTAAGACTAAGACTAAATCTAAAATAGTAATATGTAATGTTACTATAACAACAGATCTCACTGTTTGTTGGGTACCAGGATGTAACGTTACTATAACAACAGGTCTCTTTGTGTGTTGGGTACCAGGATGTAACGTTAAAACCTGGACCGAACACACAGAGAGACGCCTCTTACCTCACTGTTTGTGAAAAGTCTTTAGAATTATGTATTTTCAAAGTCTGCTACTTCAACAGTCACAAAATGAGACTTTCTTGATGTGCAACATTATCTTTTAAAGGTTCCATATTATGAAAAACAAGTTTTCTCTGGTCTCTACACCTATTAACTGCTCCTCCCTGAGCCTGCTAACTCCCAGGATGAGGAAAACAAGCAACTCCTGCATGGTCTCTGCAGCCCCCCCACTGGTACAACGGCGCTCCTACAGGGTGTTCAGATTCAGCTCCCGTCATTACGTAATGAAGGGAGTCCTTTGCATAGACTGAACTCCTCTGATGATAGGAGATATCCGAGAGGGGGCGTTCATCACCAAGGTGAAGTTCGGTGTGTCCTGCGGTGAGACAGCAGTGTGATAGCAGTGTTTCACAATGTCGTCGCTCACAGCTAGACATGCAAATTGCTCTGTTGTTGGTTGTACAAATCAACATAAGTGCTTATATGCTGTCCCCGCTACAGAAGAACAGAAGAGACAGTGGTTGCGTTTCATTTTTAATGACAATGTGCCGGCTACGGTCCGCGTTAGCTTCTATGTGTGTGCTAACCACTTCACATCGGACTGCCTCAGTAACGAGGGTCAGTACAAAGCTGGCTTTGCCTCGACACTGACCCTCGTAAAAGGATCTGTCCCAACCATACGGGACCCAGCAACTTCACCTGAGCCACATAGGCAAGCCATAGCGATACATCCACTGTAAACATTGGCGCATGCTGCCGCTAGCGTAAGCGGCATCGTCTCCGTCTCTCCCCAAGTGGGTGATGACAGACGGAGCTCATTAGCATTTAAAGGTGCAGACACAGAAACAGCCTGTTCTCAGCAGAGCTCATTTGAGCAACTTTTAGACAGCTGAAATTCAGGACCATGGACGGGTTTGGGGCAATGCATATCGAAAACAGTGTTGTTAGACCTGACAGCTGTGTGAAATTGATGAAAATCAGTATAATTGGGGACCTTTAAATTAACAAAAGCCATACTGTATGTGTAATTCATGGCTCAATTTAAACTTGATAGAATAAATATTTGGCCCTCACTAGGGATGTCCCGATCCAGCTTTTTGCACTTCCGATCCGATACCGATATTGTAGCTTTTAGTATCGGCCGATACCGATACCGGCCGATCCAAGCATGTATTAAAGATTAAAGATATTTACTTAATTTGTTGTCAGACTCATGTTGAAAAGGGTTTTACTCTTAAGAACAACTAGCCAACTTAATTACGTTAGTTTGAATAATCCACAATGGTTGGTAATGAGAAGCTGACCTGTTTATTCTTATCAGGGTTTAATAAACACAAAATAGACTAAATAATAAATAGTCAATCTTACAGCTTTACCACCACGCTTGACTTTATTGTGGCAAGTATTGCACTCCGCATTTTCGTCTTTTAGGGTAAAATAATCCCACACAGCTGACATTTTTATCAATAACTTTAAATTCTTAGTGGGACATCAGTGTTTCCCCTAGAATTTTTTTCAGGCCCGGTGGTACCCACCGAAAAAACCCTAAACAGACGAGACGCGTGGGATGGTGTATTGGTGCAGTTGGATTAAGTCAGGTGGCACAGCAAGCAGTCTGCAATTCTGCAATTATTATATTTGCATTCAACATTTTTGTTCAACCAGAGTGTATTCAAGGTTTTCAAGGATTCAAGGAGAGAGTGACTTATTAAGGGGCTGGAAAAATATGGCTGGAAAATGATGAGCATCACATTAATAGCTACAGATACTTTTATACGTTATAAAACATTATAACGACATATGAGTGTATATATTGTCTTATTTTATCAAGTAAAATATAAGTTATAGGTTTACTCAACAGCTTAATAGTTCATAGAAATTCAGGTAGAAATAGGTTAACTCAGAGTTCCACAGCTTATCAAAAACAATCCTCCCCCACAGACGTCATCACGTCCTAATACTAGACACAATATGGCTTGATGCTGTTTTGAAGGAGTGCATATATTTATCGACAACACTCGGCCTGCATCAGCGCATGTGCGCACGAGCGGATCTGTGCGAGCAGGCAGCGCGGAAGCCGGTCCGGTTCCGGTACCGGTCCGATTCCGCTCACAACACGAGTCTGAAGAGTGCAACAGCTTATCAAAATACAGTGTCAACTCCGTGTTTTCAAAGTAGAAAGCGACATCGTGGTGGTTTAACGAGGCAGAGCTGCATCAGAACAACATCAAGCGCGTAAAATACACCAAGAAGAACGTAGCGGGAGCGTGCGAGGATTGTTGCGGCCGAGCGTATTGCGGAGCAAGTCTACTGTGCTGCGCGGAGGCGCTCCTAATGGACAGGTCGCGAGGTGTGCGCTAGGTGTGCTGGAAAACGCGGACCGGACTTTGGGGAAAAACGGAAAAAAACTGGAATGGATTACCTACGTCGGTGCGCTGGAAAACACGGACCGGAGTTTTGAAAAAAAAAAACTGGATCGGGAGTCCGGATCGGGATTTTCCCGTGCAGGCCGATCCGATATCGATATGCATTTTTTGCTAATATCGGCGGCCGATCCGATCCAAATATCGGATCGGGACATCCCTAGCCCTCACTGTTGTCTAGCGTAGATTTTTTTCAAAATAAGGACGCATGTGAGACAAAGGAAGGGACGGGACTTAGTCTCTCTAGGCAACGTGGATAGCAGCATTTAAGAAAAAAATTCTCCCATAATCAAGACATTGTAATATATATGGGAGCACGATACACGGAGGCTGCCATCCTTATGAAAACATCCACATCTGAAATCATTAACCTACGAACCTTCCACCTATCTTCTTCATCAGCAATAAACTGAAATAAATCGACAGGAACGAGTACTAGCCTATCAGAGGCAGAGTAGGACGGGTCCTCGTGACTCGGGTGATGTTACTTTGAGCATTAAAGGCACATGAGGGTTATCTCATGTCCATTCTGTTCCTGTAGATCAGGTGTGTTGTAATCCGTCGTATCAATTGTTGGACCCAACAGAGCTTAAAGCCAAAGTCAACTCCGTTTGTGTGTGAAATTCCTCACATTGCATCATGACTACACAAAGATCCTCTAAACAATAAAGGGTGAAGACATTTCGTCCTTATTTTTAAAAAATCCATGTAAATATTTGTATGGGGTTTTCTTGTCATCTTGAGGTTGTAAAGGGGGATTACAAGGAGGTGAGACATCGAGGAATATGGGTAAAGTGTTTGTATTTCACTCCGTGAAATGGGTTCTGCTCATTCTCTGACCTAGATTTAGCAAAACGTTACGAAACTCTGACATTACGCCGTGGTCCCTCGTCCCCCCACAGTAAAGCAAAGTAAAGGCACACCAGGAAAAACACAACTTTGCTTAAATGTTTACAGTGTGATTCATACCGAGTGCTGGGGGAGAGCTACAACGCAGTGTTTTTCCAAAGCACTTCTTTGTCTTTGCTTGGGTAAATATACTAAGCCAGTCCGATGATGTTGCAATGTTAGTTTGACAGCAACCAGCCTTAATACGCATTAAAACCTTGGACTCATTAAAGCTTTCTCCAAACAGTTTTCCTGGCATGCAGGGTAATATCTGCAACGTCTCAACATTTGACACAAGCTTCTAACAAAAGTGCAGTAATAGCGATTACAGATACTGGCCAAGACAAATACAGCGACTATTTCTGGGTCACGTGCGTGTGTGGACACTGACGTCATCCCCATCATTGGCCCCGTGCACTCTCTTCTCACTGATTGGTCCACTCATAATCAACTCCTGCTGGTTAAGTCGTGCGTGTCTGCCAGCAACACCTGTTGCCTTAGTAACAGATTGTTTGACGGGATGATGCTGCTGGCGGTCTCCATGTCGTGCACAGATAGAATGTGTTCCATGTGTGGACGGCGCTGCAGCGAGGGAAGAGTCATCAGTGTCGGTGTAAACAGAGGGGGTGTGGCACGGCTCATGCTTGTCCTCACACTAACGCACAGTGAAGGCTCTGGAAGGAAATGAAGGAGAATTCATAATGGATTAACTAATGTAAGAATTCCAGCTGATTCTGCACGCTGGACTCCATTAATCCAAAAATAACACAACGCCACTTTTCGAGGCTCCCCCTGTGTCCGAATTCCACAGCTGTGTTCATCAAGAATCAATGAAGTAAACAGTATTTGGTTGAAGTCTATGGCAAACCGGGGATGGAACAATAGTCTTTTTATGTGTTACACATTATGTTGTTTTTTCCGGAGCAATTGGTTGCAGTTTGAAGCAGTTCCAAACAGACAAAACAAAACAAAGAATGCTATGACATACAACATAGTTAGGCTTTAGGCAACACATTTACCTGGTTAGTATTTATTTAAAAACATCACGGTTTGGTTTAAAATGATGAAGGACTGATCTGATTCACATGGGACATCAACATCAGCCTCCTGGGTGAAAGTCCTGTGTTTTCCGACCTGTCTACCACCCAGACCTCCTCCCGACGTGGACTCCCACGGACTTGTTTGAAACAAATCCCTCAGACTGTAGAAGAACTGGATGTAGTCATTTGGCCGTCGCATTTTTGGAATTCTTACATAGGAACATAATTTTAGGAGAGAAGGCTGCCAATGAAAATAGTGCTATAGATTGAACTGGGAATCTTTTCAATGAAATTCATACTAATTAAACTTATTCCCACTTTTGCAACACACAACCGTTTAAATATGTTGGGCTTTTCTTGGGAATTACAAACCCAAAAAGGACAAAAAAACAGACTCAGCTATGTTAAATCGTGCATTTGAACTTTTAAGTGGTGTGTGATACTGCACTACATTTGGTATTGATCCAAAGTAAATACAGGGCCAGTATCGCCGATACTTTTTAATAATTAAGGTGGTTGCATCAGCAAATTGCTAAATCTGAATGAACTGTCATGACCTTTTAAGTGTTTTTGAGATTTTTCCTTTAAATTATTAATTAGTTAAAACCCAAGACAGAATTTGGGCTAAGTTTATATATATATTTATATTTAAATAGAAAAGACTTTATTATCAAACATTTTTGCCTGGCGCTGTTGAGTCACGTGACGGTACAACATCAAATCACAAGAGGGGGGAGGAGGAGTAAAGTGTGCTGCTAGTGGTGTGAGGAACAGCACTTGAAAGCAGCGGACAGACAGACAGACAGGCAGACAGGTGAAGACGCCTCAAACTGAAACTAAAGTAACCATCTCATTTTCTGGTATTGATCAATATCGATACCAACGTTGGTATCGATATTATGGATATTTGGATCGATCCACCCACCACTAACTTTCACTGCACACTCTATAGTATAATATAAAATATTATTATAATTGTTATTACATCCAGCACAGGTCGGCCCCGGGTTCCTTCTGTGTGGAGTTTGCATGTTCTCCCCGTGTAAGCGTGGGTTCTCTCCGGGTTCTCCAGCTTCCTCCCACAGTCCAAAGACATGCAGGATGGGGATAGGTTAATTGATGACTCTAAATTGCCCGTAGGTGTGAATGTGAGCGTGAATGGTTGTTTGTCTCTACATGTTGGCCCTGTGATAGACTGGCGTCCTGTCCAGGGTGTACCCTGCCTTCGCCCAATGACAGCTGGGATCAGCTCCAGCCCCCCCGCGACCCTGAATACAGGATAAGCGGTAGACGATGGATGGATGGATGGATGGATATCCAGCACAAAGGAGAATTTTCCTTTTGAAATAGTCAACATGGAAGCTATCAATAGTGGTCCAGACTCTGTGATCAATACAAGAGCCTTGTTTCAGCCGGTGCATGAGGACACCTCTTCAAATGTGAATGATGAATTCAAGGAAATGTTTTTCAACGTGGATATAAACACAGCTGGATATTTTGGAGAAGTCAGCATCAGATTCATTCATAATGATCTGGCTCGGAAGAGTCAAGCTGGTCCCCTTGAGGAAGGTAGTGAGACCCTCATAGTGCAGACTTCCTCTTCAAGGGGGAGTCACATGTTGGATGTGATGGTCCGTGTTTGCTGTCAACAAATGGTTATCCAACTCCACAGTAACCACGGTTACATAAATACTTAACTAATGCCCACAGAGTGTTTTTTTTTTTAAATAACAGATACACTCTTTGACATTGTGAATATTTTACCAGTAAAGTGGTTAGATTTGATACCTAAACACATACGCGACATACTGGAAATGAGAAGTTGTTGATTTATATGTTGAATATTTTTATAGTTAATGTATAGTTTTAGGCAGAATAAGCATCATCATTTTGTTTTTAGATTGCTGACTATTGTACCAAAATAATGCAAAGAAAACCATGATAGTCTAACAAATCTGAAATAATAAAATAATCTAAAATATTTAAAATGGGGGGGAAAGCTGCACAGGGTGAAACCCAAATATCTTGTCTTCCTCTCCATTTTTTTATCTGATATTTTGACTGAAATGCTCCAAAATAAGTAAATGCCAGAGTAACTGATCAGTCGGCTGCACAACGAACACAGATAAATCCTGCCTGCTGCGGTCAGCTGGCACACGGAACTGCTTTTCTTCAAAGTCTGTTTGCTTTGGCAGAGCTCCTTGGCCTCCACTCCTCTTGAGGGAGGACGGATCATTTTCTCATCATAGTAAAAATGATTAAAAAGTAAAGTGACGTATATCATCCTCACCAGGTGGCCCGTCGTGATTTGTTGCCTCAAAGCAAAAAAGGTTGCCGTTTTAAATCTCTCCAAAATCTTCCTGTGAGACTCTAAAATGTGTTTTTATCGGTTTGTTATCAATGATGGCAGTAAAGTGGAACACAGAAGCAGAGCAGTGTATCGCATTACTGCAATAATATTACAGTCTGCTGAAAGCTGCGGCGCGTTACACTAACTATGCAGATTGCAGACTTGATCTCATACCTGATGTCCATGTGTCTGCGTGAGCAGAGCAAAACATGAATTCCCATGTGTGTGACGAATAAGACGTCACTTGTGTGATGGTTGTAATTTCTCTCCCTGACTAATTACTTCTGTGTTTGGCTGCTTCTCATCACTCCTTCTACACAACACATAATCCCTGCTCACCAGCGGACCTCGGCACCGCCAGGAAAACCCCCATCACAGGTGCTGGACATCCAGGCTTCCATTTCCTACGTCCTCCCTCCGAGCCTGTCTTCCAAAAACAACCTTCCCCTCCATCGTCCTCCCAGCCGCTCTCTGTGGTTACTGAAGGAGTCGTGTCTGTGTTTGGATGAGCTCATCAGAGAAGGATGTGCCACGGTCCTCTTTCTTCTTCCTGCCTGGACGGAGACTTGGACGTCGTACTCCGACGCTTTCGGACAAAACAGGCTGCACGCCTGTGTTGGTGCGGGCAGCAGGATTATTGCTGCATGTCAGGAGGCCGATGGTAACCTCACCACCGTCTGTTTGGCAATTTACACCACTGAAGTTCAATCCTGCATTGGTCATTAGTGGCCCTGTATCAAAATCTAGTTTGGAGATTTTATTCAATTTAATTTAATTTATAGTGTCATATCACAACAGAAGTGATCTCGGGACACTCAACACACTGAGCAGGACTAGAATACACAAGATTTCCAGAGTCAACACAATTTCAAAGTCCCAACATCACCTAAGCTTTACAGCGACAGTGGTGAGAAAAAAGTGCCTTTATAGGCTTTTAGGCAGAAATCTCGAGCAGCCCAGGCCCTTGGGTTCCAACTGCATTTGGTGTTGGTAGTAGTACAGCAGTAGTAGCATTAACAGTAGTGGTAAATGAGGACCATTTAGTGGTAGTATTAAAGCTATGGTCTACATTCTAAAAATCAGTTGAGCCTCTGAGACAGAAGCACCCCCCCCCCCCCCCTAACCAAACCCTAATTGGTCTGTGGTGAGTTTTTAAAAATAAACTAGAATATGATTTCAGCATATTTCTACTAAATTGCAGTTCTCAGTGTGAACACTAGATTTCACTGCTATTACGAACAACTACTTGACCTACATTCATTGCTAGCCGATGACACATTCACCTCGGTTGATTCGGTAAACATTTCTGAAAAGTTTTATTACACCACCTTGTACAGGTTGAAGAAAGGTTTTTAAAACTTGTACTTTTCCACAGACATAAAGGGGGAGTGAGCTGCAGCAGCAGACAACCTGGAGACTCACCAGTTCTACGTTCGATAGACTTTATAGAGGCCTTTATCTTTAATACTTAAACATGCTAGAATGTTCCACACATGGAAATGAAGCTTTTACTGATCCAAATGCATACGAGACATCTTTTCAGTAACAGCATGTATTAAAAAAGGTGAGAAATAAAATACCAAGGTGAAATAATAAAATAGATTAAAATAATAAACAATAAATGAAACCAATAAAATAAGCAGGTAACTCGGATACAATCAGGATATGCTTAATAATACAATTATGTTTTTAGAAGAAACTTAAAAGAAGACACTGACTCAGACTTATTATTATGGCCTTCTCATATTCAACCTTGCTTCTGTGCTGAAGCTCTCACATAGACCCATGTGTATTAGGCTACGTGTAGCCCGGACTGACACCATATTTGAAAAAACATTTAGCCATTGAAGATGTTGAAACGATGTCTAGAATAAGACTAGACAACCCTGAATAATCCAAATTTAAAATACAGAGGTCTAATATAGTTGCTGTCGTTCCCAATCACTTCCACTTTGTTCTAATCCCACTGACGGTTGACTGTGGAATATTTAGGAGTGAGGACATTTCATGACTGGACTTGTTGCACAGGTGGCATCCTATCACAGTACCACGCTGGAATTCACTGAGCTCCTGAGAGCGACCCATTCTTTCACAGATGTTTGTAGAAACAGTCTGCATGCCTAGGTGCTGCTTTTATACACCTGTGGCCATGGAAGTGACTGGAACACCTGATTTCAATGATTTGGATGGGTGAGTGAATACTTTTGGAAACATAGTGTACTTTAGATGTCAAATTGCTCAGTGGGATTGTTAAAAAATAAAAAAGATATCTGCCAGAGTGGACATATTTGCTGTGTCTTGGATGTTCTGGTTGGGCTACTGCTGAGTTCTTCCTGGTTGCCAGCACATGACAGGAGTCTACTGGAGATGCAAGAAGTGAACAAGTCCATCTGTTATAAAGCACCGGGCAACTGAGCTGCCAGCTGCCGTGCATTTATACACTTTAATCGTCAGGTGAGGCCGGCAGCAGAGATTGCTTTCAGGTGGATGCCCTGAAATCCTAATTTGAGAACATTTACATCATGTAAAGCTCTAGAAATGAGACACTGTTTTATATACTCCACCATTAAGAGCCCTTAGGGGCCCCTATGATTGCTCATTTGGAAACAGTAGTCAAAGAGGTTACACGAAATGACCCTCTGAGTCTCTAAGTCCCCAGACTGGCTGGGAAAATCTATACACGGAGAGTAAATATAGGAATCTGTTGGTGAAACTGTCCACGACTCAACGTGCTTCCTAAGACAGGAAAAAGGTAGAGAAGCTGTTTTGTGTCCAAAAGTAAAATATGCAAAGCAGTATGTTTTTGTAAAGATTCTGTAGTCACAAAATGTTATTTGTTTTAATTAAATCTAGTTTTCTTCCTATCCAAGATAAAGAATCTCGTCATTTGGACAAGCGAGACGACTGCACTCCTCTAGAGAAAAGACATTTCATTCTATAAGAAGTGATGATGAGTGACAATTAAATGAATGTGAAACATGTCTGTGTGAGGTAGAAAACCTCACAGTCAGTCAGGGTCACATTATTTCTTTTGCCCTTGACATTTTGCTCGTGTGTCAAGCCGATCCAGCTACTTCTTGCCTCCAGGGATTTACAGTAAAACAGTTGTGGCATTTTCTCTCTTGTATGTCCAGGAGGCCGTTTGAAGACTGCTGGGTGGATGTTGTGCTTGTTAAAGCCAATTATGAAATGAATCTGCAGCATTTGGGTTAAACTGTGAAATGTATACCTATAATTGCCTGTAACATGTTTGTTAAAACATGAAATGTAGCCTCACAGTTTATTGTAGAATGTAGGTCAAACTATGAAATATATCCCCATAATTACATTCAAATGTGTCAGGGAAGTAAAGGCGCAAGCTCCCGCTCACCAGCCTCCATGTCAAGTTAGATCTAATCAAGGTTTCTGGAGGTGAGCGGGGCACGTAAAGCTAATTTAATGCAGAGAAACCTGTGTAAAGGTGCATTTGAAGGAGAGTAATGGCAGAGGGAGGAGTGGGGGAAGACTAGAGAGGCAGGGAGGGAATGAAAGAGGGGATGAAGGACAGAAGAAGTGATTGCATAGAAAGTCTTACAGCTGTGGTAAACCAGCTGATGTGTGTCTTGCTGGATCCAATGAACACATCTTGGTAAAATCCTCCGAGCACCTCTGGGTGATGTTATGAACTCAGACAGGACGGTGTTTGGTTTCCTGATGTATCTGGGACACAACATGCACAAAGCAGTAATAGTGGTGATTTCAGCCATGATGGATGAAACCTTGTTGGTGTCTACAAACTTGCACGAATAAAACAAGTTAAAAAATTGCTTCACATTTTTGTGTGAAGCAATTTCCAATACCTCGATTTCTAGAAGCCATGAATCAATCAGAGCATTCACCTAAACTAAAGTAGTCAATGAGTGATTTGCACTTTTGATTATTTTTAAGAAAAGTGCATTAATTGCTGAAATGTTGTATAGAAATAAACTAAGTTCCACTCCAACTTTAATCTTAATCCTGACTTCAGAAACCCAACAACAAGAAGCGTTCTGCTTCATTAACAGTGGCCCAGTTCCCATAAACTGCACTCACAAAGCTTTAGGTTTGACATAAGTATGTGGCTTTGATGTGTAAAATAATGAACACGCATACAGACAGTGGCATCCAGGTCATTTCCTCGGGCTTAAGCCCTGAACCTTTTAGGTGTAGCCCCAGATATCATTTTAAATGTAAGACTTGTGAGGTGCCTGTATGGACTCCCGACAATGTCTGTGCGAGTCGATGGATGGGGTCCTTCGGGATCTCCTCCCAGACCTGGATCAGGGTATCACTGAGCTGCTGGACAGTCTGGTGGTACGGATGCACTGATACATAACGTCCCATCAGTGCCCAATTGGATTTAGGTCAGGGGAACATGATGCCAGTCAATGGCATCAATGCCTTCGTCATCCAGGAACTACATACACATTCTGGACACATGAGGCCAGGCTAGTCCTGCACCAGAAGGACCCAGGGCCCACTGCACAAGGAGGAACCTATGGCCCACTAAGGATTTCACTGGTACCTAACAGCAGTCGTTGGCTGTGACATTGATGTCTTTGACCCTCCAAGGATTTGTCTCCGACTCACCACCAAACCGTTCATGCTGGATGATGTGACAGGCAGAATAATGTTCACCACAGCATCTCCAGACTCTTTCACACCTGTCACATGTCACCTCTCTGTGAAGAGAACGGCGCACCAATCGTGGACCCGCCACTTCTGGTGTTCTCTGGTGCAGTGCCTTTCAACAGGGGGGCCGCGGCCCACTAGGGGGCCTCATAGAGCTGAGAGAGTTGAAATGGCTTTGGATGTTTTCTAAGAAATATAAAGTAAATAATAATATTGTAAAAATAAAAGAATGAAAAAAAAAATTACATTTAAAATACATTTCTCCACTCATTTTTTCTCACTCCAGTCACTCCAAGAAGCAGTTCCATGTGCAAAGGTTGTGTGTAAATGTAAATGTGTCTTTATTTTGGCCATGGAGGATTATATTCCTTTCTTTTCAGTACTGTTAAATAATCTTACCTCAAGTTGATCTTTGGCTGCTCCTGATTGGGTTCTACCGTAAAAGAAATCGAGGCATCTGATTGGTCGAGAGACCGTCCGGAAGTTGGCATTGTTTACATCAAGTCTCAAAATGGAGGTCCGACATCATTTACTCGTTTATATCACAAAATGTAAAAAATAATCGCATTACCAC
This sequence comes from Eutrigla gurnardus, assembly GCF_963514095.1. Lineage (NCBI taxonomy): Eukaryota > Metazoa > Chordata > Actinopteri > Perciformes > Triglidae > Eutrigla > Eutrigla gurnardus. The sequence goes on from NC_139926.1 coordinate 3,819,412, forward strand.
GGAGTTATCATGGTGGATTTACTGTCAAAAAACCTTCTCGAAATTATATAATTGCCCCCGAGCCCATGTTTGTACCCCTCACTGCTGTCTTTTGTTTCAATAAATAGTTTGAGATGAGGAAATCACCATTGCATGCTTCTACTTAAATGCCCTACTTTTAGGATATAATATCACTGTAGCGGGAACTCTTTACATTTCCTATAAATTTCACCTGAACACCAAATATCCCTAACTTTTTGTGAGTAATGTATATTATATTATTGTATTAATCAAGTGATCATCACTTAACTGTTGCAGCTAGTAAAGGTGGAGCTCATTTTAAGTACTGTGTATATACTGTACACTGTGTATATACTGCTAGTAGTTTAATCTATAATAATACATCTATAATTTATTCTATTTTGTTTTAATAGTCTGAATCTGTACGTTTATCTGACTCAAGTCAGATAAACGTAGTGGAGTACAACTTGCAGTATTTACTCTGAGAAGTAGTGGAGTAGAAGTAGAATACTCAAGTAGTCCAACATTGTACTTAAGGGTTGACATTTATTCAGTCAACATACTTAAGTTATATTCCACCACTGTTAACATAAATACATTTAACTGTTTTTCAAATAAATCTGATTGCAGTTGTGAAATATTGTGTTTCTACTCAATATAATAATCATGCTCACAACTAGTAATATTTAACATAACATCATATTTCATAACTATATTACTATATTTACTCTGTAAAGAACCATTTTTTGTGGGACACAATTCATATGTTCAATTATTAACACATGTGCTTGAATGAATGCAAATAAGGTGCCAGAGAGCATTCCCAGCTTGGGATCAATAAAGTATATCTATCTATTTTAAAAAAGAATCCAAATAGGGTTTATTTTATCACATTTTTCCCCTGGAGGAGGATCCCTCAGACCCCCCTACAAAGGTCTAGACTAAGTCCCAAAGTCCTCTCAAGGCCATGCTTACAGACATGTTGTTTTTCTGTTGTGTCATCATGACACACACTGCGCCCACACAATGAAACAATGAACACAATGCAGCATGAAGTCAGTGAACGCCATGTTTTTGTATAAATAAACATGGAGTAGCAACAGTCTTCAAGTGCCTTACTTGATACACCTTAATACACAAAGACACCAGCCGGGTCTCCTGGAAGATTGCTCAATAGTCACAGAATGCAATGTATTGGTTTGTCTACAGGGACACAAATTATACTATTTTTCTCTGTAACTCAGCATAAAAACGTCAATGGAAAATCAATTGGGATCCTTTTTGGTGATGGAGTGATGCTGTCAGCTCAATGATATACTCTGTTGACTGAAGTAGCAGCCCTTGCTAACCACCAGAGGTACATAGTGTTTAAAGGCATTTCATTTTTCCTTCTAAAGAACCCCTTATGCATTTTTTAACAGTTAACACTTCCTAGTCTAGAAGGCCAGTTGTTACAAAGTGACAGTTTTCCAAAACATAAGTGGTTTTCTTGCCTAAAGTTAACTTTCATTTTTGGTGCTGTGAGACTGTGTAACGTTCATCCTTCATTTGTGTATGTCTGCTTACAGTAGTGTCATTTTACATCTGTTAAGTGTCTTTCTCTCTCTGTTTTTATGTTTAATTACACTGCTACGTCTGGTACTACTTTGTGTGTATCTGCTTAGTTTAAGCTCATTATACTTTCCTAGATGATCTCTATTGTCTTTCTGTTAAGTTTAAGTGTCTGCACTTTGTCTGTATTGTATGAACACCTATACACAGAGAGGCATGGCATTCATGCTCACTTGCATGTTGCTGGTTGAAAAAGTTCCATAAGGGTTACATTTTTAAAGCTCATAAAGTTATAAAATATAGATAGAATGAAACATTAATAAAATAGTTAATTTGGTTAAGTCATCTTTAATGAGGTAACGCTAGTTAATCAGTCAATTAGCCAACTATAGCTATGATTTCTGTAAATGATTAATGTCATTATTAAGTAAAATTGCCAAATATTCTCTGGTTCCAGCTTCTCACGTGAGGATTTCTCTTTTTTGTATAACTGTACATTAAATAGACATATCATTAATCATTTAATTGAAATAATCATTAGAGTGGATTAGTAGCCCCACCACATACCTTGTTAGGAAGAACAATGTCTACAGTGTTAATGCGATGTCTCTCTTCGTTGACATAAGTGGAATTCACATTGAGATGTTTAAAAGGTTGAAAGGATTGGAATAATATTTAAGTGTTGTATATCAGCCTTAATTATATAACACGGCGAGCTGCAGACTTTGAAAAGTCATTGTTTACATGGAGATATCCATACGGCTGATTTAGATGCTAATGCTGCAGGAAGGATGTCAGCGAACTGGAATCACTGGATAATACTTGGTTGGTGGTCAGAGGGCTGAGCCAATCCAAGAACACGCTCATAAACACACAGTTCCTCTTCAACCAAATACATTGGTTTCTATTGCAGGTTTGCTGATTTCTATTGCCTTGCTTGCTTCGGCACAGACAAACACAAATCAGTCATTTTTTTTACATCATTTTACTATGAAATACTGGTACATACTTTGGTTTAAAAGGCTCTTTGAAGATTCAGAAAGTGTTTGAACTGACAATAAATTTGTTCAGAACTGAATGTATTGAGTAAAAGTTGTCACGCTTTAGAAGGTAAAAAAGAAGTTGTTCTTGTGTTTAGTGAGGCAAATTTGTGAGTTTTTACTGTACTTACCTTCACAGCCCAGTCACCAGAAAAAGTGTTGGCACTGTGCCTTTCTGTAAACCATTTATAAAATGTTACAGAAAGTCCACTCAGAAGGGTTATTATTTTTGTACACTAGTAACATTGTTTGTCACGCCACGCTGTTGTCACGCCACGCTGTTGTCACGCCACGCTGTTGTTACGCCAAGCTGTTGTTACGTCACGTTTTCCAACCATCACTAAGTAGTTTGGTTGCCTAAACATAACCAATGGTTTCTCAACATTAACAATGTGGCATTGTGTGATTCTGGAAGTGTGATTCAAGGCTGATATTAAACGTTATTTGTTTATTTTTGGTTCAGTAATGACCACATCCATTGTAGCTATGGTTTGCGGAATCAGACATATTTATGTATTTTTATACAAATCGGTAGCAAAACCTTAAAAAATCTCACAGAATGTGTTTGTACATTCAGGTAAAGATAAAACCCATCGATGACAGAGAGCCCTTCTGATTCTGTAAGCCTTCTTAGCTCTCACCATGACGCCAGGTTTCCTTGTTTAATAACCTTGGCTTTCTCCTCAAGAAATGTTGCAAGGGGATGAGGGTCAGTACAGTCTCGTCCCAAAACAAACAAGCTCATCCGACCCCTGTGACCTCTCATCACAAGCGGTCATGAGATAATTGGACACCTGCGATAGACTCCCATGACTCTTATATAACCACTTTTTCTTTAATTAGCATCAATTTGTTAACAGCTCACCTTTTGACTTGCAAAGCTGTTTGGAGGTCAGATTTCTGTATGTGTGTGTAATTAATGAAAGATATGTCGTGCCGTTAGCAAAGTTGAATTAGTGAGCATGCAAACTGTATGTTCTGAATCACTAACAACTGAACTAAGGTTACACACTTTACTAAACCACACATCAAACAGAAAATCTGATGGCGTTATCATCAATACATTAAGTTTCTGTCCTAAACTATGCCCAGATTGTTACCAGTCCTTGAAGAAGTGTTAGGTCTTGGTTGTTCCGCTGAAGAAAGGTTGCTGTCCTTGAAGTTTTGGATGGAGGAATTCCTGAGCTGTATCTCAACTAGGAATTCCTTTTTTGGCTGTTTGGCAGGGGGAGACCAGGCGAACTGGGTCTCTCTTCTGAAGCAGGCTCCAACAGCCAGCTTGTATGGCTGTTCGGAGGAGGCTTGAGGTCACAGGAGAAAGCGAAAGATTCCCAGTTGCAACTTCTGAGTTCCACTGCAGTTGACCAATCACAATGAGTTCACAGTGGGGGGTCACAGATAGTGGTGCAGAGAGGCCAACAGGCGGATGAGGGAGGGGAACCCCCCTTTGAGACTGTTTTCACACAGAAGACTTTCCATCTTAATGTTCAGAAACAATTCCATCTGAATCCATAAATTGTTTCCGAGACACAAACCTTTAGGTCCCAACATATTTATATAAGCAAATATACTATATTCTTATCTTAAAATTATGAAATTCTCCGAACAACTCAAATCATGCAGTTTTTGCAGGAGATTATACTCAACAGTTTTACTCACCCTCTTTTCTTCATTCTTCCACATTAATTTCCTTCTAGTTCACTGTCTGCTCGGCTTTTAAAAAACTCAAATCAGTTCACAGTTACCAACATCTACATGACCTGAAACGTTCCCCTCCAGCCAGAGTCTTCCCCGGCATGTCCGTCTTCATTTGAAAGCTGCAGTATGTCAGGTTGAATCAAGTCAAGTGGATTTTTACTCTCATGTCAACAGTGGAGTGAAATTTACTGGAGATCCTTCAGTGGTGCAACAATAAAAAAAACATGACAATGAGAAAGGAACACAGTGTACAGAACAAGCACTTGTCTTCCTAAGTGGATGTATTTGTGATGAAATGACAGACGGACAGGTCATCCATTATCTATCATCATCCATCCTTCCATCATCATCCATCCATCCATCATCATCCATCCAGCCATGCACCATCCACCCATCACCATCCATCCAGCCATGCATCATCCATCCATCCATACCTTATCTATCCCTCCATTCATTCATCATCCATCAATTTATCCATCTATCATCCATCATCTATTATCTATCATCATCCATTCATCATGCACCATCCATCCACCCACTTATCATCCATCAAATCATCCATCCATCCCTCATCCATCCACCCACCCTCCATTCATCATCCATCTATCCATCCATCCATCATCATCCATTCTCTATCACCATGTATCATCATCCATCATCATCATCCATCCACCCACCATCCACCCATCACCATCCATCCAGCCATGCATCATCCATCCATCCCTTATCTATCCATTCATCATCCATCAATTTATCCATCTGTCATCCATCATCTATTCTCTATCATCATCTGTTCATTATCCACCATCCATTCATCATCCATCCATCCATCCATCCATCCACTTATCATCCATCCATCCACCATCCATCCATCCATTATCCCTCATCCATCCATCCTATGAGTGAGCCCGGCTCCCCTGCGTCCACTCTAACACCCTGCAGTGATGTCTGACAGCAGCATCTTGCTTTGGAAACACACAAAGTCTTCTTCAGTTGTTGATGGTTGAAACTTGTAACATGACGTGTTGTGGCTTAAAATGTTCCTAAAACATCAATAACGACTCTGTAAGTGATTCATGTCGCTGGGTCATTTCTTAATTTAATACTGCAAATGGTAATACTTACAGAGTGATTCATTGGATGGGTCTTAATTTTAAACAGATTTCTTCTGATCCTGACTTCTGGAGGGCATTTAAGAATACGCAGCATCTTAGACCTAAAGAGATGCCACATCCGCCATCTGGTTGGAGACCCATCAAACACAGACTTTCCTTGCCTCTTTTTCACTTTGCATCATAGGTGTGAATGCAAAATCATTAAGTTTTGATGGAAGCTCGGTGGTAGGACCTGTAGGTGGAACTGCAGCAGCTGACAAGCTTAATTCCCTCCTCTACCAATGTTTTGACGTGAAACAGAAAGCGAGAGGCAATTAATGTGATTAAATCTCCTCGGTTGAAATATAGAAACTGTTGCGCAACGAGACAAATTCCAGCTCCAGTTTACTGCCATACAGACGGTTTGACTTTGACACTGGAAACTGCGATTTCCCCCCCATCTTGGTCAACGTCTGTTTTTGACCATGATGCAGCAGAAGGCGAAAGAAAAGGAGGCCTTCAGCTGCACATACTGGACAACCAGTGAAGCAGTTCACTTGTATTTTGGCAGATAGAAAAGAGTTTTGCTGCCACAATATAAAGTGTTTTTGTAAAACATTCACCAATGAAAAGGTTTTCACATTGGACATTTTGCCAAAAAAGCACTGGTTTTAGAAATGATGCCTCCCTTCCATTGAGATTGTACAGCACAGTGTCATTTTTTCAGGTAAGTTGAACGAGCGGGTTGTTTGAGCTACGACACATTAGATGCATTGAAAAACAAATCCATTAAAACAGGATAAAAGAAGACTGCTTACCGACTCCCTGGTTATGTCGAGTGTTGGCATAGCAACCAAATACACAACAGAAGTGTGCCTCGGAATGCAGGTACAACCACTATTTAGTGTCTTTCTCTTTTGCCCCGAGGTTTATTATAAGAGCTGCTGTTCTGCTTTGTCTTCTCCGTGTTGTTGGGTCGGGATGACCTGCACCGGCGGAATGAACACAAACATCCAGCCCTGTTGTATCTTTCTGTGCACGCCTCATGCAGGTTCGTGTGAGGAGTCTGTTTGTGTTGTTGAGCTTCCTCTGCACCTGAATGACTTGAATATGTGTTTCACCATCCCACTTAAATACAGAAGCGCCTCTCTAAATGAAAGGGTTTCAACCCTTCCTTCGTTCCTTTACTGCAGTAAAAGTACTAATACCACACTATGAAAACACTCCACTACAAGTAAGCCGGGTTCACACTTGAGGCGAAGCAGAGCGATGTCAGTTGTGGTGCGGGCAAAAGCCTTTCTGTTTCTCTGCTGAGAATCTCCATCTCTCTGTCTGCTTGCGTCTTTGTGTCTTCTTCTGGCGAATATGTGGAATTAAAACGTAAAATGAATAAAACACAATCACAAACAGCAGCAACATGCAAATATCATGGATGGATTTTTAAATTTGATAATGTGGGAGGTGAATCTGGGGATTAAAACTCCAGGAGAACAGCAGGGAGAGAGGGAGGACAGTTAAAAGCGTGGGATATTATCATTTATCCAAATGAAATGTTTTGCATCATATATAATACATCATTTATCATAGTAGATCAGCAGTGTATTTTCTTGCCAGATTTAGTTGAGAAATTAAGCCGGACGCCAAAACTGTTGTTGAAGATGGCGAGCCGTCCACGGACCTCCTCGCCATGGTGTGTCTGGTTCACATTAACATCACGTTGTTGACAGTCGTTAAACGTTCTGTTTGTTTGACCCAGTTGAATCTATATTCTATAAAATCTTCATACCGTATGTCATGTAAGAACCACGTATCTCTGAAAAGAAAAACAGCCCTGTTGTCAGCTTTGTGATGCATTTTCCAGCTGATCCAAGAGGCTTTTTAAAGAGTTTATTTCGAGTTTTCTCAGCACACAAAGAAGGAACACTTCATCCCTCACTTTATTACAGTCAACATCAACACATATGGAGATAGCTGGTTTTCACTGGACAGGAAAGGGAGGGAAAACTCTACTAATGATTTCAGCATTGGAGGAGTAAAAAGTAGAATATTTAGCTTTGAAACTGAACTCTAAAGTTGCATACTTGCTTCTTTGTGGAAGCCTATTTGTCACACTTTTACTCTGCAGTTAACCTTCTGTAAAACTGCACTGTTTAGTTGTTCTTTCTTGTGGTTCCAGTTCACTTACTGTCTCTAACACAAACACAAAAAAGGCTTTCACCTGCATCCATCCATAGAAATCTGTGAAGTCGCCGAGCAGATCTGTATCACAGGAATGCTCTGTTCAATACAAGTTCTCCCCCGCAGGTTTCATAAACCCAAAGAATGCCTTTTGTCTGCCTTTTGCAACAACATTACACAACGTGAGGAACACGTAACACATGCCATTTTGTGGGCACTTTTATCCACGGCGTCTTACAGGACTGCGAATGGAGACATTTTTTAATATGGACGCCTGTGGTGGGAATCAAACGTAACACTGGTGGTTTTATTGCAACAACTGACCCGACGATCTACACCCCCAAATAACTTCAACACAAACACATTAGAGCCACCGGGCTGGACCCGGAATCCACATTTGATCCAGAATACCTTCTGTGTTTGTGAAAACAGCTCTCAACAACAGTCCCTTTACCGGCAACTGATGCAATCACAACACGTGTTAGTTATGTACCGAGAGCTGCTGGCATGAAGCAGAGTGTTGCATGACAGAGCAGTCAGATGTCTGTTTCAAAATAAAGGTTTGAACAGTGTTTTAGCATCCGGAATCAAAACGGAATTGGACATTTTCGTGTAAAGGCCCAGTCAGGAATGATTGTTAATGTACAGCCCTAAAAGTTACTTTCCCATACAAAAACATTTCGGGAAGAATCATATTTACGTCCAGATTAAGTCTGTTTTAGACGTTTCCCAATACAGTTGCCATTTTGCCCTAAATATAATGAGAATGCATGAATTTGGATGGAAACAGGAATACATTAAGTTAGCCTTCCATCCTCGTCACCCAGATCACCCTCAGCTGCTAATTTTATTCCATCCATCCATCCATCCATTGCCTACCGCTTATCCTGTATTCAGGGTCACGGGGGGGCTGGAGCCGATCCCAGCTGTCATTGGGCGAAGGCAGGGTACACCCTGGACAGGACGCCAGTCTATCACAGGGCCGACATGTAGAGACAAACAACCATTCACGCTCACATTCACACCTACGGCCAATTTAGAGTCACCAATTAACCTATCCCCATCCTGCATGTCTTTTGGACTGTGGGAGAAAGCCGGAGAACCCGGAGAGAACCCACACTTACACGGGGAGAACATGCAAACTCCACACAGAAGGAGCCCGGGCCGACCCGGGAATCGAACCCGGGACCCTCTTGCTGTGAGGCGAGAGTGCTACCCACTACACCACCGTGCAGCCTAATTTTATTCCAAACCATATTATTATTTAACATAGCCTTGTAGTTTTGTTGCATATCCAAGTCAATATCTTTAAAACTGAGACAGTAATTTGGGAGAAAATACTTTGCCCTCAAAACATAATTGAGAATGCAGTTCATGGGAATGTAATTACGTGGCACACATGGATGGAAACATTAATGTAGATTGTTGCCTACTTACAGTATATACAGTAGATGAATGTAAAAGTGATGTTAGCTCATAATCCGGTTTTTAATAATATCTAACCCAAATAATACCAAACACATTTATTCTAGGATTAACCATAGCTGAATAAGTTTCAGTTTTAATAAACTTTATCAAAGCGCAGCATAAAGCAACTCCAGCTCTCATCTTTTCTAGATCCTGTTGTTGGCGGAGATTCCTTCATTTATGAGTTTCTGTCACAGTTTTTTATTGGCAAATAAGCCACATCTCATAAAGGAAGGAAGGAGAATGTAATGACATAAAGTATAACATTTGGTGTCAAGGGGATGCTGCGAGATGTGAGATAGGAGGAGGTTTAAGTTCTCAGCTGACTCCTCACTCCCCGGGGGCCTTACCTCAGCCGATGAGCCCCGGCCTTCACATTTCATTTAGTGAAAGGAAGGAAGAGGACCCTGATTGGTCTGAGCCTGGCCGAAGGCTTCTCTCAGCTGCCAAGCTGGGCGGTTGTGTAATGGCAGGATGTACGTCTGAGCGCGATCGCCATTCAGCCAACTATGGTAGGGTTTCTGGGAGGGCACCGGGTTTACGTAACTGGGACGTGAAAGAGGTCATGGGAGGATACAGTACCCTGTCATCTGTGTCTATCTTTGGCTGTGGATGCTGAGAGTTCTGGCCGACACAGCGACAGGGCATGGACGTACGGAGAGTGAGATATATGGGGAACATCTGCTGGTCGCCATCCAACAAGGCTCAGTGGGAAACAGATAGCAGGGTTGGCTGCTACTGTTCGCTGTGTGCTGTTTGTGTGCTTCCTGACCTAACAGTCTCCACGGCATTTATGATTGGACTGCTTGTGACCCGTCACTGTGATGGGAAACAGTCTACAGGTAACGCAGGTCGGACTGGAGAGCATGAGCTTCAGAAAAAGGGCGTTCAGATTCAAATTTCTAAAGCATGGTAGAGTTGATTGCATGTGATACAAGCCTAAATGGGCTCAAACATGTAAAAGACACCCCTTCCAGTGTCTACCATGGGACGCTGTGACAGGAAAGCCAATCAGTGTTGAGATTGTCCTCCTGTCGTCACTGAATCAGAAATGGAGACTTGACATATTGCAGCGGTCTGTGGTCTCCCAGAGCTCTACAATACATTAGTATGGAGACCGAACGAGCCTATGTGTAGTCACCGACTGACTGTGCAAACAACAAGGTTGCTGCCATATTGATGCCTAGATGACATCTTTTTAAGTGTTTATGGAGCGGCTACAGTGTTCGCATAGCTACCTTCAATCTATCTGAACTCCATTCAGAAAACAAGCATTTTAAAAGATTGGCTTGTTGTCTTGCAGACGGACCTAACAAACCAGGAAAATTGTTGTCATTAGTGACTTTGGATCGTAGATGACTAAACTCTTGTCTTGTTTCCCATGTGTTCCATTTTAAGTATGAAAACAGCAGCAACTCCAATTCACAAATGAAAAAATGAAAAAAATGAAAAAATCAACATCAGGATGCTACAGCCTAACTATCTGGTCATATGCGTAAAAATGCTCTGAAAGAAAAGCGTATGTACCTTCTGTACTGTGACGAATTTCAAAGTAAAACATAATATTTCAGCAGTGTAAGTTACAAGAAGGATTTAAATGAAATACTTCAAGTTTGATTGGACCAAAGTGGGCAGACTGAGGGCCAGATTTACTAACGCATTTGCGCCCACTTGAGGCGCGTAAAAATATGGAACGGTATTGTATTGACAAACAGGGGCACTTGGGTAAAAGCGCAGATTGCGTGCCACATGAGCGGAAAGAGGTATATAGCACTTTCAATCTGGGAGGGTCATGGGGAAAGTGGGAGTTCCCCCCAAAAAGATGGGAGGATACATGTAAACTGCGCCTAATTCTATTCCCTGGTATTTACTAAAACTGCAAGTGAGAGTGCACCTCTATTTTGAGGCGGAAATTCTCCCCCTCTTAAAAGCAGGTCTAAACCAGGAAGCACCACACGAATCATACTTTATCAATCATGCCAACCAGCAATCATTGTTACAGATTAAGCGGCCATGCAATAATACAGTTACTGGACTTGATCCACATTGTTATGTTGAAATTGATCGAAATAAAAGTGAGAAAATAAATAATTAACGCAGCCTGGAACAATTCCGTTTCTGTGATCTTAATTATTTTATAGTGAATGGTGTATGTGAGAATGTTTGCTCAGGTATTTTTCTTTTCTCTCTTTGAGAACACAAGTGGTCACGGATGTGGATGTCTCGGGTCTGGATGTCTCAGGTCTGGATCTCTCAGGTCTGGGTGTCTCAGGTCTGGGTGTCCAGGTCTGGATGTCTCAAGGCTGAATTATGCTTCCGCGTCGACACAACGCAAGGGGGCTTGCGGACCCCTTACGTCCTTGCGGACCCCCTTACGTCCAACGCAAGGGCCTGACGTGTACCTCCCAAAAATCCTAGACGCGCGTCGAGGCGACGCAACACCAACGCAACACCAACGCAGCGGCATTGGCTGTGATTGGTCCGCTAACTACATCCGCTGGAGACCGCTATCCGGTTTCCACTCATAAACACCGCCATTTAAACTTTTAAAAGGCTACTTTTATTGTTTTCACCTCGTTTTATTGTTTGCACCTTCTCGCTTTTGCACAAATAAATAAAACACCAAGTTCTGAAAAATTGTGGACGTTTAAAGCCGGAAAGTAAACAAATACGCTATAACGAAGCTTACGATGATATACGCCAAGAGTCTCGGTCGGTCGGTCAGTCTTTACAAAAACCATAGCGCCCTTTACCGGTGTGGCTTTGAATTGCATTTCGACACGTAAACCCAACGCAGAACCATCACGGTCTCCAAGCAACTGCGTGGCTGTTGCGTTGCCGTTGCGTTATCACTAACGCGGAAGCATAATCAGGCCTTCAGGTCTGGGTGTCTCAGGTCTGCATGTCCCGGTCTGGATGTGTCAGGTCTGGATGTCTCAGGTCTGGGTGTCTCAGGTCTGTAGCGATGGTCCGTAGTCGTTTGTCTCTTGCTGGTGGCGACATCATTTGGTTACCCCTCTGGCCGCTCCATTAATTGCGCAAACCAGTTATTGTATCTGCACATTATTTCGTCTCATTTCACGGTTTTGCTGCACATTACTAGACATTCATTTCTTGTTTGTGATCTTGCAATAATAAACACAGCGCAAACTGCGCCAGTCTTAGTAAATCTACCCCTCAGAGTTTAGCATGATACAGAGCTACAGAGGACTCTGGCTCCACCCCCTCAGGTGTTGTTGGATCAGGAGGATGACGAGGCCATGCCAGTGTTCCTTTGAATGAATTAACCCCCCACCACATTGTCTTGGCGATGACAACAAAGTGTTCTCTCCACATTGCTCTGTTGGCCACTAGGATGTATGATTTGCCCCTGAGTGCAGGATGAGTCATCAACATTTTTTATGTACAAATACTGTGATACTGACTTTGTCATAAATTTGGCAGTTGACAAGTTGATAAATGGAAAATGAACACAGAACACAGGATTACATTTTTCATGTCACTGCGACATTAAACTGTTTGTAAACTGTTGAAACAACAGCACAGCGTTTTATCTGCTGCTGTTGTAGCTACAAACATGCATGGGTGGAATGTATGGACGCCACAGTTTGTTAGTCCATAGGTGGAATGAACATCTGAGACACTGCGGAGCACAAGACTCTCCTATTAATCAGTCCAGAAACACAAGTATCCTAACACAAGCCCTGCCAGACGAGCAGTGGACTCTGAGGGGTATTCCATCAAACTCGCTAAGCACAAAGCCGGGCTAATTTTGATAAGCCTCGCTACCTTTAGCGAGAGTTGCGTTCCATCAACGTGACTTGAGGCACTCTCCGCTAAGTAACCATGGGAATTTATCCGACCAAACTAGCCTGCCCCGGGGCAGGCTAACCATCAGGCTTACTTTAGCGGGGGTTTCAGAGAAGTCTGTCTGTCGGAAACATCTGTACCAGCAGAAGGTTCCGCCTCGCCTAGTCCTCGTGATTTCGTCACGTGGAAGACCAAAAATTACCAAAATTACATATATGAAGTACAAACAGACTATATTTTCATCAAGCGTCTAAGAATACATGCTTGCAATTAAAAAAATATGAATAAATCGTTTATTTTGTTTAACACCGACTGGCCATGTCATTATCTAAAGCCCCCAGTTGGGTGAGTGGTGATGCGCCTGCCCCCGAATGTGGGCATCCCAGGTTCACATCCCGGTGAGGACATCTCATTTGTTTTTTTTTGTTTTTTTTGTGCTTGTATAATTGTCTTTAGATCAGAGAATTAGACCAACATTTTACCTTAACTATGATAAGTCATCTCACGTTCGTTGTCAGTGTCACGAGAAATCGTTGTCAGTGTTATATTAGAACATGTTACTCTTAACGGTACTTCCGTATTTAATTCGTAAATCCGTATTGCGCAATTCTTGCCCAAGCAGCCTCGCAATTTTTATTTATCACTACAATATTCCCTTTTTTGGTTATGATGGGTTTGTACTCCTCGTAAAGTTCCAACAATAATTTTTGCTCTGGACTTTTCTGCCATTTTCTCGATGATTCGACATTCACGGTTCTGGGCTGGCTTCATATCCCGTGAACGGCGTAACACACGACAACGTTAACCTGGCTTGAATTAGCCTCAACAAGGCGCGGCTGAAATGCGTTAATGGAATGGGTTTAGCCACAAGTGGAAGTTGGCGTTAGTTCTAACCAGACTTAACTAGGTAAGCGCCGCCTTAATTAGCGAGTTTGGTGGAGTACCGCTCTGGTTTGCGCTTCTGGCTGTTTGTGTTGTAATGTTTGTGGAAGGAGACAGAGTTCGTCTGGCAGGTCATCTGGAAATGAAAAGTGATGTGGCATGTATTTATTGTTGATGACTTATTTTGTGGAATTTATTCCATTGTTTTTTTTATGTTGTTTATGGAATATGTTATTATGAGACTCATTCCAACTTCAACAGTTTTCATTGCATCAACGCAGTCTTACTTGACCATTGTGCTTCTTGTTCTTTTTGAGGCAGATTTGATGGCTGAGGCCTTTAGTTTTATGTAATCAGCATTCTCAAGGAAAATTTAAAAACAAGAGCGTGGCAAAGACTATTTGTCGATTTAGTGCAAATAAATGTCTGGAAATTGTCCTTTTTTTGAAGAAAATATATTTAAAGTCCAAGTCGGCGACATTTTTTTGATCATATTCACTGAAGCCGACACTTTGCTCCGATAGAACAACATAAATCATCCGGTTTTAGAAAAAAAAACGCACCTCGCACGTAGAGCCTGTTGTTTGTTTCGCAAAAATCGACAGCGCCCGGATCATCCTGTCCAATCAGCACGCAGGGCTGTGTTCGTGCACACACATAGCCCCTCCCCCCTCGGGTTGTACCACTATCACAGGGGGGAGGCGGAGGGAAGTAGCAACAAGCTTCCAATTCCTCGTTAAAAACCGAAACGAGGAGGTCCAAAACAACCAAGGAAAAGAAAACACCGGTGGAAAAGAAGGAAAAAAAGAAAGATGGCGACGGTGCCCGTGATAAAACCAGAGTCAACATCGGACCCGAGTTTCAAAGGTGGTGTGATCTAAGGGATTTCAAAGGGGATGAAGTCAAGGAGACTTGGAAACATTACAAATCTGACAGTGCCCTTGATCCGCCGGACTTGCCGACTGGGACTTTAAAATCCCCACGAGGAGCGAGGAGGCTTGTTGTCGGAGCTTTAAGGGAATAATTTCTTATAAAAGAGGTGTGACACGCAGCTGAGATTATCTAGAAATGTAACTGTTCCTTCTGTTTTCATACGCTACAAATTATTATATCATTAAGCATTCTGTTGCAGCACAAATTTTTATATTTCATAATGATAGACAGGACTGTTTGTGTCTTTTTTAGAACTAACGTGGACAATGAACAGCCCAAACCAAAAAACGTGACAAAACTACATAGTTAGGTTCACGAAAAAAACCCAATGTGGTTTGGAATAAAATGGCTGTGAAATTGAAAGAAAAATGCAACCATCAGAATCAGGTTATTGATTTATATATTATACATTCAGCATATATATATATATATATTTATAAAAGCACAATGCCGTCCTCCACAAGTCAGAACCATAGACTGGATATAACAATTGGACGTGGTCATAGTAACGTCATTGGTTCGTGGACTACGGTTTTGAAGCCTCAAATTCTGCATTTTGGCCGTTGCCATGCGTGGCTCTAAAGAACATAAGCAGCAGAGCGGCACCCCGATCTATCTGGATTATTGGGTGAATTTGAGCAAATGTAATCTCGGAAGAAATACATTTCGCAATTTTTAGGTGACCAGGCTGTAACAAAAAGATTACTGCAACAATACAGTCCATGCACAGTACATTTGTTGCTTTTCAGTGATTAATGGATGCCTTTTCTCCATCTGCTGCAAACCACTGATGGGTGAGTGTGCTCTAACCATAGCCTGGTAGCACAGTCGGACCCAACCTCAGCCATCCCCTTTTCACAGACCCCTTCAACAGTCCAATCCTCTTTTGTTGTGTCTGAATGATGTGGCTGTGGACCACATCCCCTACACAGCAGTGACTCACACCTAATGAGTCACGTAGCGTCACTCCTGAAGTCATCGTCCAGTGTTCATTCAAGCTACAGGCCCATCTCTGTCACTGTGCTGTGGCGCATACCATCAGGACTTGGAGTTCAAATCTTTGTTTATCTTGACACAAGTGTTTTCAAACGGTTTCTCATATTGTTTTTCCAGTCCCAATATGAACCCATAATGTTCCCCTGGAGATAGCTGCTGTTCCTTCCTCAAAAAAGTACCTTCATTCTACCAATCTGAGGGATTTTTTTAATGCTCTTTCAGCCAATCAGAGATCTCTACGTGTAACTACCACATGCTGGGCTTTCTAGAGAAGTCTGGGATTGTGGTTATGTTGATTAGTGGCTTGGAAATGCATGCAGCTATATATATAGACACACACACACACACACACACACACACACACACAGACTTCGGAAACACCCAAATACAGAGCATGCTGGAAGAGCGGTGGGGCGGGGTGGAGAGGGAGAAACAGAGGGAGAGGATAAAGTCCCCAACATACCACAGATGTTTTGATCCACAGGGAATTTAAAGACAAAAAGTGACTTCATTATGTACTTGAATGAAACCGTATGTGATTTGTTTCTCTGCAGCCAAAGAACAGACTTGATCGTAAATATATTTTATCCTCGAGGGGCGCTGGACCTCCCAACACTGGTCAAACACTTCACTCACACACAACTTCTTAAAGCTAAAATGATGACAAAACAGAGGTTTGTGGTTGGACCAAAATCAACACCGTTCTTAGTAATCTTGGGAACCTGGCACACCAGGTCAAACCAAAAGTAACAAGCCTAGGCGTCATCTTAGATACAGAGCTAAGCTTTAAGCCCCATATTAGTAGAAACCACTTTGGAGAAACATTGCCAAAGCGCGCCCCTTTTTAACGCAACAAGATGCAGAAAAACTAATCCATGCCTTTATCACCAGTAGGTTAGACTACTGCAATGCACTATTTACTGGTCTTCCAAAAAAACATATTAAGAAATTAAGAACTCTGCTGCTAGACTTTTAACAAAGACCAAGAAGAGAGAGCACATCACCCCTGTGTTGGCTAAAATGCACTGGCTCCCTGTATCCTATAGAATTGATTTTAAGGTTAAGTTAATTACCTTTAAGGCTCTAAATGGTATAGCACCTTCATATATCTCTGCGCTTTTAAAATCCTATCAAACGCAGAGGAACTTTAGATCTTCCAACACCAATATTTTAGCTGTACCCAAAGTGCTCCACAAGCAAAGCGGAGAGGCTGCCTTTAACCATTATGCACCAAAGCTATGGAACACCCTACCTCGAGCAGGCGAGCTCAGTGGATATCTTTAAAAAAGACCTGAAAACATACCTATACATGAGCGTTTAGCAACGGAGGATGGGTTGGGTAATTTTTGGGCGGACTGGGCTGAGCTTGGGTGTCTGTTTGCTACTGGTGTTCTCTCCTTTGTTATTGTGTGAAATGTTCCTGGTTGTGTTAGATCATTTAATCTTTTAGATCTTTTTATTGTGTGAAATGTTCCTGGTTGTGTTACATCTTTTAAATCTTCTAGATCTTTTATTGTGTGAAATGTTCCTGATTGTTTTAGATCTTTTAAATGTAAAGCACTTTGAGCTGCATTCTGTGTATTCTGTGTATCTTCGGCTCCGGCATGCTTGGAAGAGGTGGATTTGAGTCCGGTACGGTTCATGCACGAACACATGCACGGGTACGCAATGTGGACTTGGCTTAAGCTTTAATCGATAGGCTGACCCTCATTATCTTTTAGGGCCCTAGTTTCATACACCAGGCGCAGTCGGGGCTCAGCGCACTTGCACTGCACCGATGGGGTGTGTCCGCCTGGAGTTTCGTGCACGGCGCAGTCCGACGCAGGCACTCCTCCTGTCACTCCTACCCACGCAAGTTGGAAAGAGGGAGGAGAGAAGGCGTGAGTGGGAGACGAGGAGGAGAGAAGGCGTGGAGTGGGATTTACACAGCTGATTCAGATCTTCACCAATCAAATGAATGGTAAATGGCCTCATTTATATAGCACTTTTCTCCAAAGCGCTTGACATCAATGACTGACATTCAGCCATTCACTCACACATTCACACACCGACGGCGGAGTCAACCACGCAGGGCGACAGCCAGCTCGTCAGGAGCAATTAGGGTGAGGTGTCTTGCTCAGGGACACCAGGCACTCAGCTAGGAGGAGCCGGGGAATGAGCTCCTCTCCTCACTTTTAATGCGCCGAAGCGAGGTGCAGTGCAAGTTTCGTCACTTGACCAACCCAATGACAGAAGACAGCAGCAGCAGAAGCAGCGCCAGATGGCAAAACTTTTCCCAGGATGAAACTGATGTTTTGGTCCGAGAGGTCCAAGCTCGCAGTGTCCGAATATTTGGAACTGCGAGCAGACCTCCACGGGCTGATGATGCAAAAGCAGCCTGGGAGGAGGTAACTGCATTAATCAATGAACGTTGCCCTGGTACACTGAGAACCGTTGCCCAGTGTAAAAAGTTGTTGTTCAATGATGTCAGAAGAAGGGCCAAACAAAAGCTCTCGGATCACAGGAAATAAACCAGGGCAACCGGGGGCGACCCCTCCACCAGCACTCAGCTAAGCTCAGCGGAGGACATAGCCTCCTCTACACTATCAGTAATCAGCATTGAAGGCTTTGGTGGAATCGAGGCTGGAATTACAGGTAAGGCAAACATCTTTTCTACAAAGAAAGTAACACGTTAAAATGCCGCGCAAAAAAAATGAGTCCTGTACGCAATACCACGTGCAACGAGGATTAAGGGTTGTGCGTAAAGGCGCATTGCCATCCTCCGTGGCCTGGCCCTTGTCACTAATGTTTGCTTGCAAAATCAACTTATCTTTCCCAATTGAATTGTTGTAATTTTAGCATGTAAATGTGGATCATGTGTTCACAAAATCAAAGATGTAAAAACGTTTGATAAACATACATATACATCTACAAATGACTTCATTTAATTTATTAACAAAACAAAAAAAACTTTTAGAATGTAAAACTGAAGATCATCTTGTCAGCTCCACAGGCAACCACACCGCTGCAGCAGCAGGAGGAGGAGGTGGCGGCGGCAGAGGACGAGCCAGGGACAGCAGCTCACCCCCAGCCCTAGAGAAGACGGGTCCGGTCCCGTGACCGGGTTCAAGAGAGGGACCGGCCGTTCCTTGACAGTCAGGAGGGGGGGGTTCAGGATGGTGGAGAGGGAGCTGGGTTCTCTAACCTCCCGGGTCCAGGGGTTGGAGGCCCAGCTCCAAGAGGTTAATAGCCGGCTCCAGGGCCTGGAGGACAGCCTGCAGCCGCTGGCCTCTGTAGCTTCGAGTCTGCAACGTCTGGTCAATGCAGCCGAAAGACTGCTCCCAGACCTGCAAGCCCCCACACCCTCCATCAGTCACAGGTGGCCGTTAAGTCCACGAACCATGGGAAGGGCTCTCCTCCTCCACCACAGCAAGCCCAGGAAGAGGAAGAGGAAGAAGGCGTGTGAGTGTTGAATTAATAAACAATTATGAATGTTAAAGTTCCCATATTTTACTGTTTTCATCAATTCCACACAGCTGTCAGAGGTCCAACAACACTGTTTTCGATATCAAACCCATCCGTGGTCCTGAACTTCAGCTGTCTAAAAGTTGCTCAAATGAGCTCTGTGTCTGCACCTTTAAATGCTAATGAGCTCCATCTGTCATCGCCTACTCAGATGGAGACGAAGCCGCTTGCGCTAAGCGGCAGCATGCTGCAATGTTTACGTGGATGTTTCGCTATGGCTCGCCTATGTGACTCAGGTGAAGTTTATGATTCATGGTTCGAGTCACAAATCACCTGGGCCCAGTATTTCAAAAGTGATCCGACTGGATTATGGTCGGATTGAATTAAATCGTGATCTGATCTGAAAACTGGGTATTTCAACACAGATCCAGAGAATCCCGATCCTGAAGATCAGGATTCAGCTTTGGTAATCCAATCCTCCCTTGAATCCAGATAAAGGGCTGGATTTGGGTATTTCAAAACGTAAGGCAGAGATCTGGATCAGCTTGATACCAAAATTTCAGGATCATTTGGATCCCACCTCAGAGGTGGATTTGACTTGGATTGACAATGTCTCAGCTCCACTTCTCCTAGATATTGTTACTCAAGATGTTCATTACTCTTAATCTAAATTGTCAGTGCATTACTTGAAACAAATTGGAGTAATTTAAGAACATTTAAGGTGTAGCAAAAGTGTTTGGCTATATGTTTTTGTACAAACTGATTATTTTACTTAACCAAATCAGATGCTATTTTGCTTTAAATTACCACAATTATGTTAAATGAGAGCCTTCTACATAAAGGGAGACAAATTAGGATGGGATTATCTAATTGTGTCACTGATCAAGCTATAATACCTGAAAATAATGCAACTACAATTTCAAACACTTTCCAGCACTTTATTCAAAATCCAACAACGTATCACTGCAATTGAAGCATTTCCAAGGATTTCCAGCACTCATCCAGACCCTGTCCTTAATAGCTGAGTGGGCTCTGAAAGTAGAAGAAAGGGAAGGAGTCCACAATAGTCACAGAAATTGTGTGCATGATGATAACAGCATGATTTTCCCAGCATTACTGTAGCATTCTGACACTTCTGAATGAACTGCATAGTTCATACACAACACACATAGTGTGTGGTCTGTACACATTTTTTAAGTCTGCTTTGTTGCCAATGACGTAATGCTAATAAACTCCGAACAGGTTGATGTTAGTTTAAACAGTTATGGTATAATGTACGTCAGATTAATTACCTTGTAAATCAAACCATGGACCGCAAAATTCGTAAACAAAGCCAGCGACCGCTAGCCCGCTAGCTGCTTAACACGCAAGTCAATGGAGCCGAGTTAGCTACCGTTAGCACGGCCGCAGCTCAATTAGAGATCACTACAGCCAGATTTTCAGTACGTGACAATTCATATAGTTAGCTAGCTGTTGTGGAAGTCCCGGACACACCGGGAAACTAAACGGTGTCCTGCCTGAGTTCATAGCGGAGGGAATGTTCCCATTCATTGTCTATGTAAGAAGCGTAATACGCGGTGAGTTTTGAGAGATGGCGTTGCTGGCCGCAAGCTCCCGAAAATCTTTTAAACTGACCGCTGTCATTCTAAAATAAAGACAAATACAGCAACTGCATAGCTTATTTCTCGCCTCAAATGTTTTCAGAAACACATTTCGGTGAACTATTTTCGTAAAATAAGGTGGGAGGCTGCGAGGGGAGAACGATACCAGCTCGGAGGAGCACAGAGGGGAGGGTGTGTGTGTGTGTGGGGGGGGGGATGCTTTTTTCAAACCTTTCAAATCGTAGACTACAGCTTTAAGGTATACTTGCTGAACAGCTACTACTTTACTCAGACGAGGACCTGCACTTGTTTCTATTTTTTAGCTCTTACTTTATCGACAATGATATGTTGTGGTTTCTTTCTTTTAACTTAATGTACTTATTGTAAGTCGCTCTGGACAAAAGTATCTGCTAAATGCCCTAAATGTAAATGTATCAAGCTGCAGTACTTGACGAGGTACAGGTACATTTTCTTATAAAGACCGACCAGACTGAAGACTGACTGAAGACATGACCTGAGGTTCAACTTGTTTCTCTGTAAATGTGCAACTTCCTCCAAAGGGAATTCTCATAAACTGACTGATAAAGTGATAAAAACAATTTGTAAAATGTCTTTGACTGAGAGCGCTCACTCGTTTTTTTTGTCATTTCATTGGTTCTGGATGGATTCATGTTAGATGTGCATTGGGAAATTTCACAATTTGTATTTACTCAGTGAATGAATCACTAGCTGGTACAGGCAATAATGAAACACAGCTAGATGCTGAAATGCAGGGAGCATTGTCTTCACATTTTGACAAAAAAAAAAAAAAATTAATACATTTGACGGTGTGGCAAACTTAGTGACAAATTTTGCATCCACAAATATGAAATGGATCATAGTGTCAAGTGATGAGGATTTCATTTTGAGAACAATATCAAAATTGAGGAGACCAAAAGTGAAAGTAAAAATCCTTAAAAAAAATAAAGAATATTAATAAAATAAGATTTGTAATAAGATTTACATAGATTTTTTTTTAAACAATGAACAGACTCAATAAATAATATTTATAAATATTACATATATCACACGTCATCTTTAATTTCTTATACCTCTTATGTTCCCTGTACAACATATTCATTTATACCATATTTTTGCTTTCTGATTTTTTTTTTAAATGATTTGTTCAAACTGGATCAGACCCATCAGATTATATTCCACCATCACAGGGTTATATGACTTTCTCTCTGCTCCATCATATCATAAATGTTATGATTTTTATTCACAGAATAAAATGACATCAGGCTACACTGGACATATAAACATCTGTGTTAATGTCAAGGTGGAAACCAACACCAGGTGAGAGATGGAAGGAAACATTTCTCCCATATGACGATGAGCATTACTCATTCTTGTTGTGGGATCAAATCCCCCAAGGGACAATCTCCAAGCATATCTGAAATGTGTTAGTCATTTTAGTTGTAATTTTGTTATTGTTTTCTCAGAATTGAAACCACCCTCAAATAGAAACCATATGGTCATATTTTATTTTTCCATCAGTATCAACAACTCCCTGGGTGAATGAAGGGAGGGAGAAAAAAAGACGTGTGATGGATGACCATGGATTATTGAGACTAAATCAAATATAAACAGAACAGATATAATTTCTACAATTTTGGATAATTTAGTCAAGATTTAGTTGCATTTAGATGAAAAAAATTGTAATTTTTTCAATTCAAATTTGCAATCACTGAATTCATTTGCAAAAATATCGTAAAATTTTCGTCAAATTGAAGTGGGATTGTGTCACGATGATTGATTATATTATGTTACTCTTTTATCAATTCTGTTGCCCAAGCAAATAAGATGATTATGCATGATTTTGATGCAAGATGCATCAGTTTGTTCCTTTCAGCATGTTTACAGTAGTTGGGTCCTTTTCACATAGACTTCTATACAATCAGACTTCTTTTTGCAACCAACGGTGTCGCCCCCTGATGGCCAGCAGAGAGAATGCAAGTTTAAGGCACTTCAGAATTGGTTTCTATTTTCAGAACCGGAGGTTGCGGCCTGGTTAATACAAGCCACCACGGCCGCGAGACACCAGTTAACATGGTCACCTGTTAAACTGAAACACCTGTTGCTCTGAAATGAATTCTGTAGAACTTGAGTTTTTTGGAATATCAATTCTGACGTACGAACATGTACCAACCCTACATGTAGATGCTGCTAACTCGTCTGGATGACTGGGGTAGAACACTAACACTGTTGCCAACATGCACTCATAGGGCCCTAGTTTCGTAGACTAGGCGCAGTCAGCAATCAGCGCACCTGCGCCGCGCCGACGGGGTGTGTCCGCCTGGACTTTGCAAGTTTCGTGCACCGTGCTCGCGCAGGCTCGCGCAGGCACACCTCCCGTCTCGCCCACCCGCGCCAGCTGTGAATCGCCTTGAATAAATGGACTTTATTTACGCCTTGCGCCGAGAGTAGACCAGGTTGGAGCTGGCGGGCTTTCAGCGCAGTCTCAGCGAGGCTTTTTGCCACCAAACTTCCGCTACGCCAAGCTGAATCTGTGACGCCTCCCCCTGCTGCGCCGCCACACCCATCTTGGTGCAGGCGATCCACCAAACTGCCAAACTGACCGTGCGCAAGGCTGCGCGGGTCGAAACTTGCATTACGCCGGCTCCGCCACCCTGCGCCGCCCTGCGCTGCGCCACGAAACTAGGGCCCATAGTTTTTGATGATATTGGTTCAAAGGGAAAAGGGTCAATAAAACAAGATGAGATGAAATTAAGACATCCACATCCTGCTTCACTCCTGTCCTTCACATCTGTGACTTCATGGCTTTTTGAACCTGAACTGGGCTCAGCCACACGGTAACACGGTAAGGAACTGTAAAATTGAAACGATTTCTGACTTTCCGGCTAGCGCTAACAGCCCAGCACAAGACAACATCAGTGTGACAGGACTGATATTTGCACAGGACCACATGTGATAATGTTCACCTACAGTGGGTTGAGAACAAGGTCAAACCTGATGCAGTTTCTGAGTCACTCTGTGAATAACATTCATTTTCTCTCCTGAATGTCACATCAACCTGACGTCTCTCTTGTAAAGCACAGCCTCGACACACCTTTACAACTCAGTGTAAATTAGGTCACGGGCAACGTGTTGTTTGTTCCACTTCACTAAACGACACTCATAATTCACCTTATGTGACTTAATGAGTATTTGTGGTTTCCTGTTTGCTTACTTTTTTTGTTTCCATCTAAAGACAAAAGCTTGTTTTTACATCTCGATCATCATTTATCTCTGCCTTTAGACAGTTATCCAAACCAAAATGATAAGCGTGACTTGTTTTTCTTGATCATTAAATAGTCCAATGTTGACAAATGCCAAGAATATGTGATCAAGAGTGAAAACATTTGATATGCATCAATAATTATACATTTAGGAGGAAATAGTTTGGAAAAAGAGGTGTGTTTCATTATCTTTGTCATTGTTCATGACTAGTTAAAACCTAGTTAAACTTTCATTGTAAAACATGTTTAAATATGTTTTTCATAGTTTTCTCTCTAAATATAAAATACTTCCAAATATTTTTTTTACAACAGCTTATCTTGTCATTCGTTTTCTACTTGCAATGGTACTGATGGTCTGCAAAAGTTAACATATTTGTGGTGAAGTTATAACAATTCAACCGTCTATATTTAGGTGAGTCGTTAATACGCACAAGGGAATTTCTTTTGGAATGAAAGCGATATTCTATTGAACAGGTGGTATCCTCAGCAATGCAAATAAACAAATAAAAAAATTTCCAATTCCCTGAAGAAATAATATTAGTTTGTTGCTAGTAGACGAAGTCTGCCTTTCTAATAATGAAACTCAAGAGATCAACACAAAGAACATAAAAGAAACGTCACCACATCACGTCCATTATGCGCGCTCGGCGCCCGTATTATACACTCACCCAAAACAAATGTATTTCATACATATAATCCCCAGTTCCCCAGCACTCAGTCCACAAAAAACTAACTAAAATGAGTCCAAGTTAACGCATCCAAACCTGCGCGCAACAGTCACCAATCCAGGAGGTCTCGGGAAGGTCGCTGCCTCAGAATATTCCACTGTCCAAGAAAACAACGAAAAAATATAATCCAGAAAAAAATAGGCAAAAAAGATTGCATGCACGCGGCCGTGTATGCCCAACACAAAAAACACAAAAAGTTTGGAGCCGAAGATGCAATCCAGGAATCACAGCATGATGCACCCGCTTCTTGGTGGCACACCGAATCAGGAGAAACAAAAGTAAATTAAAGTAAAGTCAATTTCATTTCATCATTCCCCAGACGCGATTTCGGATTTAACACCATCAAAGGAATGTTTTTTTGATTTATCAGTAGCTGCAGAAAACGCTGGCGCCTTAATTTAAGAATAACCACCATCATACCATACTTTTCACAGAGGAAAATTAACCGTACATAACTGGAAATATATACATATTTTTGTAAACATAATCCATGTTTTCGTTGTTTTCTTGAAACCGCCCTTGTCAAAGTCATCAACGATCTCCTCACCTCTGCAGACTCCGGTGCCCTCAACATCCTGTTACTACTAGACCTCAGCGCAGCCTTTGATACTGTGAACCACTCCATCCTCCTTCATAGGCTGCGCCAACAGGGTGTTGAGGGCACTGCACTCGACTGGCTCACCTCCTACCTCACCAACAGACAACAGTTCGTCTCCCACTCCGGCCACACATCCACCCTCTCCCCGGTCACGCAGGGGGTCCCCCAAGGCTCAGTCCTTGGCCCCCTCCTCTTCATCTGCTACCTCTTCCCCCTTGGTCACATCATCCGCAACCTCAACCTGGACTATCACTGCTACGCCGACGACACCCAGATCTATATCAGCACCAAATCCACCCAGAACCCTCCCCTCACCCACATCGAAACCTGCATCTCCACAATAAAAACATGGCTGACTCACAACTTCCTCAAACTCAACAGTGATAAAACAGAGCTCCTCCTCATAGGCACCAAATCCACCCTCAGCAAAACCGGACCCATCTCACTCACCATCGACACCCCGACCATCACTCCCTCCCCCCTGGCACGCAACCTTGGCGTTATCCTGGACCCCACCCTCTCCTTCGATCACCATGTCAGCTCCGTCATCAAGACCTCCTACTTCCACCTCCGCCGCATCGCCAAAATCCGACACTGCCTCTCTCCCCCTGCTGCCGAATCCCTCATCCACGCCTTCATCTCCTCCCGCCTCGACTACTGTAACTCCCTCCTCACCGGCATCACTTCCCACTCCCTCCATAGACTTCAAATGGTCCAGAACTCTGCTGCCCGCCTCCTCACCCACACCCGGTCCCGTGAACACATCACTCCCGTCCTCCACTCTCTCCACTGGCTCCCCATCAAACAGCGCATCAACTTCAAGATCCTCCTCCTCACCTTCAAAGCCCTCCACCACCT
Source organism: Eutrigla gurnardus (assembly GCF_963514095.1). Classification (NCBI taxonomy): domain Eukaryota; kingdom Metazoa; phylum Chordata; class Actinopteri; order Perciformes; family Triglidae; genus Eutrigla; species Eutrigla gurnardus. The sequence continues at coordinate 3,845,571 of NC_139926.1, forward strand.
GGCCCCCCCCTACCTGTCTGACCTCCTCATTCCCCACCGCCCCACCCGTGCCCTCCGATCCTCCTCCACTCTCTCCCTGACAACACCCACATCCAGACTCAAATCCTTCGGCGACCGAGCCTTCACCCGTACTGCACCCCGACTCTGGAACTCTCTCCCCCCATCTGTCCGCGACTCACCCTCACTCCCCACATTCAAGTCCCGGTTAGAAACATACCTCTTCTCCCAAGCCTACGACCTCCCCTACCCATAGCCGGTCTCTCCATCACCTCGCTCATTAATGTCTCACTGTGTACTGTCTCTCCCTCGCCTCCCCCTGTATGTCTCTACCCTGTTTCTTTTGTGTCCTTGTAAGCGTCTTTGGGTCATTGAAAAGCGCTATATAAATTAAATGAATTATTATTATTATTATTATTATTATTATGCACGCATTGCATGTATGTTTCACCACTTTCATGCCTATTTCCCGCTATGCTTTTCCCTATGGTCTTAATTTAATGTGACTTGTCACAAAGTCATTCAACCTCCTTTGGAATAAATTACTAGTGGTCTTTCTCAATCTGAGTTGCAAACTTTCCTGATTTTCCCAGGAAACTGTTTTTCATTACTCTCTACCGGTTTCCTCCCAGAGTCACAAATCCCGTATTTCTCCTGATTTATGATGAGGTTTCACACCTTCTTTCCTTTTTCATTATCAAAACCTCCACTTCTGAAAAATGAAGCCAAGTCAGAAGTGCCTAAAACTTGCATTCCCTCTGGTGGCCATCAGGGGGTGACTCCTCTGGTTGCAAGAAGAAGTCTGATTGTATTCATCACTTGACGTCATAGACATTTACAGATGTTCGCTAAAACTCACTGCCGCCATATTTGGTACCTGGTAATCGCTCTGGGTACCTATAGAAAGGATAGGAATACACAATACATTTACATTAACATTTAGGTCATTTAGCAGACGCTTTTGTCCAAAGCAACTTACAATCGTTACATTTGTCAAAAGAAAGAAACCACAACATATCATTGCTGATAAAGTAAGCTAAAAAATTGAAACAAGTGTTAGGTCCTCGTCTGAGTAAAGTAGTAGCTGTTCAGCCAACATACCTTAAGAACAACAGTGCTATGATCAAAGTGCTATGGGTATTTAATTTTTTTGGGGGGGGGGAGGGGGGGGGGCTGTTAGTGGGTCATGCTATGCATAGTCGAGGTTAAGTCTGAACAGGTGAGTCTTCGGCCTCTTTCGGAAGATGGCAAGTGACTGCTGTCCTGTCGGGAGTTAGTTTCACCACTGAGGACCAGAACAGAGAAGAGTCTGGACTTTGCTGAGCGACATTTGTTTGATTTCAGCGATGGTGGTCCCAGCCAGCCAGCTGAAGTAGAGGAGCGAAGTGCTCGCATTGGGGCGTGTGGTTTGACCAGTGTTTGAAGGCAGATGGATGCCGTTCCATTGATGGCCTTGAAGGCCAGTGACATCGTCTTGAATTGGATGCGTGCCAGAGCCAGTGGAGGTCACGGAGGAGGGGGGTCACATGGGAGAATTTGGGTAGACTGAAGACAAGGCGTGCTGCAGCGTTCTGGATACTCTGCAATGGTTTAGTCGCCGAGGCCGGGAGTCCAGCCAGGAGATAGTTGCAGTAGTCAAGGCGGGAGATGACCAGTGCTTGGACCAGGAGTTGCGTTGCATCCTTTATTAGGAAAGTCTGAACCCTGCAGATAATGTAGAGGGCAAATCTGCAGGATCGGGCTACTGCAGTGATGTTGGAGCTGCAGGATAGTTGGTTATCAAGGATTACACCCAGGTTCCTCGCAGTTGACGAAGGCAATACTGTGATTTCCTTGACAGTGACCGACAGGTCCATGCGAGGGCAGTCTTTCCCCGGGATGAAGAGGAGTTTGGTTTTATTCAGGTTAAGCTTGAGGTGATGCACAGTTGTCCAGACAGAGATGTCTGCCAGACATTCCAAGATGCAAGTTGTAATGTGGGTATCGGAGGTTGGGGGACAACAGAGGAACAGCTGGGTGTCATCTGCGTAACTATGGTCGGAGAATCCATGTGATGTGATTACAGAGCCTAGTGATCCGGTGTATACCACCTGATATGCAGCAACGATCTTGGACAGCATGCATATACAAACATTTATTGAGCATCAAAGGGTACAAGTACTCATGAGCTTTTGTGCTGCTAGTATTTCCTTTTTTTGTAGTCTGACATTACACTGGAAGGCTGATGATGACCAGCGGCCCAGGGATTTAAGCGTTGAAGTTGGCAGATGGAGGGCCGCGGTTGTGGCTGCACCAATTCTTAGGGAGTGCGGGGAATAACGTTTGGGTGGAAAGCCACATCCCAGACAGAGATGTCGCAGCTTGGAGGAGAACCAGGATCTCGTCATGGGTTTGCCATCATCCAAGATGAACAGGGGAGTTAACTGATGGGTTTAGGAGCCAAGGTTCAGGAATGTTATCACGGAAGAGAAGGGACAGAAGGCAGTATTATTCTTGGCAATGACAATCTGAGTGCTCTGGCATGATCTGTCAGTCTTGGAGTGTTTTAGCAAAAATGTATACATGTGCTCTTCTAATATTAAATCAGAGAAGGTGAGGTCGTGTTGTGGATTAAACGAATGTGATCTAGTTGTATATTCACTACATCTGAGAAACCCATAAAAAGCCATTAATAGGACTGCTTCCAGCATAGTGTCAATGTATGGTGAAAAACAAACTTTCCTTAACCTTGACACCGAATTCTGAACCAGTGTGATAGTGAGAGGCAGTCTTTTATCATGACCTGTGGGACATGCCTTTTTTAGACCATTGACCTGGCTCTTGGCATCGCATGTGGAACTGAATTCCTGCCAGTATTGCTTTGATGCTTTGCGTTTGAAGGTGGGGGGATTCAAATGAAAATGTAATAAATGCACAAACAACGCAGATATCTACTGGCAGTGGACTGAGAAGGAGGCTGGCACAGAAGGAAGAGTAGAAGAACCAGGCTGAATCGTAGGCTTTAATGGTGCTTTTTGCTAGACCCATTTTCATGTATTTGGAGGCAGAGTGCAACAGACCCTACAGGAGCCTAGGCTTGATTAATTCAGAACCATCTGTTTGAACGGAGGGCACGGCATGCGGGAGGACTTGGCCTGGGGGTACATCGTTTTGAATTCCTGGAATTTGAAGCGAGAAAGAGCGTCAGCTATGCTATTTTCATGGCCGGGAATGTAGGTAGCTCGCAAGATGAAATTGTTCAGAACACAGAATCAGGTTAATCGTCGCATTGGACAGTTGATAAATGGTATTTTTGAACAACCTTTGTTGGTTATTTCCACAGTGGCTGCATTTTTACAGAACACTGATTTGTTTCCTGGCCCATTTGCTGCCCCATAGGGAGCAGGCAACGATGATGGGGTAAAGCTCATAAAGGGCTGTAGATTTGGATTGATCATTGAGTGAATTATTTTCGGCTGGCCAGACTTCTGCAAACCATTTGTTTTTGTAGAAACCCCCAAAACTAACAGAAGGGGCTGCGTCAGTGAAAAAGTGGAAGGAATCCGAGGACTCCACGAAGTCGTTCTAAAAGAACAAGATGCCGTTCCATTTTTTGCAAAGTGAGGACCAGAAATGCAGATCTGAGCGACAGCCTTCATCTAAGAACACGTTGTCTCTAAGATTTTTTACGGAGTTTGCCATGTCTAGCAGGCGTGATACAAAAGAACGACCATGGGGAATTATGCGCATGGCGAAGTTAAGGTGACCTAGCAGAGATAAAAAGTGTCTTTTGGAGACAACGGTGGCGGCAGACCAGGATTTGATGGCTGCTCTGATGCTCTCTTGTGGTAAATACGCTTGCATGAGAACACTGTCAAGGGTATGCCGAGAAATTCCAGATGCGTGCGAGGGCCTACAGTGCTGAGAGATCAATTATGAGGTGCTTTTTGTTGGAATATTTCCTGGTGGCGACACCTATGGGGCTAACTGAAGAGAGAGAGAAGGGGGATCCAGACAGTGGACCTATCATGTATCCTTTTTTAATCTCTTTTGATAGGAGCTCATGCACTACCTCTGGCTCCTTGAGTGCTGACTGTTTTTACTGATGTGGGTAATGTTTGGGAACCAGCATAGTCCTGCTAGGAATCCTTGCACTAAGCCAGTGAGAAGATAATTGACAAAGCATCTATTAGGATGCTTGAACAGAGCTTTGGAGAGAGCCAGAACATTGACTGGAGTCAAGGGATGCTGCAAGTTTATTTCCCCGACTTTACAGGGTGGAACCTCCTGGGGCACACCAAGCGTGGGTGGCTGTCTGCGCACCAGCTGCACACATGCATGAATTTACACTTAAGAAATGTACAAACATTCTCATTGAAATTGATGCAGACGGGAGACTTATGGCCTGGAAGAAATTGTATCTGTCACTTTGGAGGATGATTAATGGAGCTAAACGCTGGAAATGGTTTCTGAGGCTGAGATTTGGGAGTGGACAATTCTTGTAACGCTGATCTTGGACACAGGGAGGCAGTGTGGGAGAAGGAACCACAAATGGAACAGGCCAGGATTTTATGGTCGGTGATATGTCGGCTGATCAATGGCAGGTCAACTACAGACCAATCTACTCTTTGATTGAATCTCTGAATGAACATGGCGGCTTTAGCAGAGAAGGATTTATGATACTCGTAGAAGAGCGAGCCACCATATGAGAGCGCAAGGTCAGAGATTATGGCCAAGTAAGTGTCGAGTTCCTCCCTGCGCTGAGGATAAATTTCACATATTGTATCTCTCAAAAGCGGGGACTGCAGTTCCAAGAGTCCTGGGGGGCATGACCTCAGCGGGGAACACGGCTTCGCTCCATAAATCCTGCAAACACCTTTTTGTCCTGCATCTCGGATGATTTAGTAAGTATGAGTACCTCTTCAGAAGAGAAAACCTTAGGTCATCGAACGCATTTGGAATTTCTCGGTATAACCCTCAATAGTGTTCTCATGCAAGCATTTCTTCCACAAGATAAGCTGTCTCGCATCCGAGCAGCCACCAATCCTGGTCTGGTCTGACATTAATTCACTTAACAACCAATGCCATCAAAGCAATGCTAGCAGGAATTCAGTCCACATGAGATGTCAACAGCCAGCATCCCAGAGCCTTGTCAAGCCCTTCATTCAGCTCCTCATCAATGGTCTTAAGAAAGGGCACAAATTATCATTGCTAAGAATAACACTGCTTTTCCACACTGAATCATCGCTCCTCAGTCTATCGGTTGACTTCCCTCTTCATCACAGATGATTGCAAACCCAACGATAAGATCCTGGTCTCCTCCAAGCTTCGAGATCTCTGTTTGAGCTGCAGCCTTCCATCGTATGCTATTCCCCTCACTCCGTAAGAACCGGTGGAGCCACATCAGCAGCCCTACATGCCAGCCTAATCTTTAATCCTTGGGCAGCCGATCATCATCTGCTTCTATTGCTTTGTCAGACTCCATAACAAAGAAATACTCGCTGCTCAAAGCTTAGGAGTTCTTGCGCCCCTTGATGGTTGTGTTTGAAATGTATCATTCTCGCTGCCAATAATGTTTACTGCATATCAGGTGGTTTGCTGGGTTGAGAGCTTCCATCACATTAGCCTAAGAGAATACTAGGTAGCATATTCTCCTATCACACAAGTGCTCATGGGGAATGGCTACACGGCGGCCAATGCCAAGGCCCACACATAGAAGTTGACTAAGTAGTATATTCTCCTAAGAGCCAAGGTTCTCATGGGGAATATCCACACGGCAGCTGGTGGCAAGGTCCACACATAGAAGTCACTAGGTAGTATATGCTCCCAAAAGACCAAAGGTTCTCATGGGGAATGGCCACACAGCGGCTGGTTGCCAAGGTCCACACGTAGCAGTCACTAGGTAGTGTATTCACCCAGTGCCGCTGCTAGCCATTTTGGTGCCCTAAGCATAATTCCTATATGATGCCCCCCCCCCCAAGAAAAAAAGGTTGTTTTTGCAAGTTTTAACTTTTTATATATATATATGTATATATATCATAGAATTAAATAATCCTCCATAAATACAAACTTAAAAGCAGAAGTGCACAAGTGAGCAATCGCTGATCAGCGATTGGTAGAGTGAACTGTTTGTGGATGGTTGCTCGTCATCTGTATCCTCCTCTTGGCTCTGTGCTCCTCCTTGTACATATTTTAGCATTGACCTTGCATTAATTTTGATATACGAAGAAAAAGGATCAGTATAGAAAGAGACAAAATATTCAAACACAGAATCTTGTACTGAATTTTTTTTGGAAACATTTAAAACTGAAGCATGCAGCTAAGGAGCTCTCCCCTTTATTACTTATTTATCAACTATTTTTAAAAATCTACTCTAACATAAAAGCATAATAGAATGATATGCAATATTCCACACAATTCAACAATAATGTTTGCTTTATATTATTCATAATGATATTTTATATGTATATCTTACCTACAGGAATAAAAGCAAAATGATACACCTTACACAAGACTCCATTTATGAATCTTAAACATTATTTTACCATTTAATTGAATACAACTTAAACATGGTTATGAGAGTGTTTTGCCTATTGCCCTACAAAAAAATTACTCTATTTCACTGAAAGATGCCCATGCATTTGCATGACTATAGCCTACATTCTGCTGAATCCTACTGAATGACAATCCTAAAGATGGTTGTGGGTTTAGTATGAATTGCAAATGCCAAAATATGTGTTCTCATATGACACTATGCTGGGTAAACTTTGTTAATGCTTTGCTAAAGACTATTAACCGCACGCTACATGCTAATAAATGCTCTCAAGCAAGAGGAATTGTTAGCCGCCTTGTAACTGTTACTGAGAAAGTATTGATCAAAATAAACCATAGACTACTGTTCAATATCTAAAGTAAAGTAACAGCCAGCTGGCACTAGTTACTTGTAAAATGCATAGATAATAGATAATGATTTTTCATTATGATATTTTTGGTGCACCCTCAGCACCGCGCATGGTGGGAGCAGCAGCGCAGTATTCACCCATGAGCCAAGGTGCTCATGGGGAATGGCCACACTGCAGCTGGTGCCAATCCCTCACATCGAAGATTTCAAATGAGCAATGTCAGGCTCCAATCTCGTGCTGGTTTTGGGGGGGTTAAGATATTTAGTCATTAAGATATTACTATTACTCTATGTAATCACATATGGGGAGTGATGATGCCGGAGCCTAGATGCAAACTATGATCTGTTGCTACAATAGACATTCTAAAGGTGAGTTGTCTGACTGAAATATTATGTGTACCACAGAGATGGCCTGCATGTAGCCTACAGCTACAATAACGCTTGTCCTGAGGTTAATGGTGCCGCTAAGTAGGTTTTCCAGTTTAAGTTAACGCTAGAGAGGCAAATCATTCTGTGTTCTGTTATCTAACATAAAAATGTTGCAATGTAATTATTATGTTGATATTTTCATTCTTTAAAAGCCAACATCATGCAGGAAACAAAGATCATTTTTAAATTCTGAAAGTTTGCATGTAAGCCAACAAGTTGTGGATGTGGTGCCTATCAGTGCCTTTTCAGAGTATTGAAAGCATGAATACTTATAGGGTAGAAAAATGGGTTGATTCATACAAAGAAGATGTTTTCTGAACAAATAATTCAAATCACACAGTAAAGTCTTTCCTCACTTAGCTTTAGTAGGATGTGTACAGTGTGCAGGGCGGCCTGGTTGTCTTTTTCATGCTTGGACCAGTACGTCACCAGTTCCTCTCCAGTTAGTTGCATGCCATTCCTCATATCTGTCCCCCATCATACCCTGTCACCTCTCTACAGTCAACTGTCTTATAAAGAAATTAAATGTTAAACATCTGCTGTACATCTCACAGGCTCAGTTTCTTTTATGAGATTTACAGTGTCTATAAAGCTTCTACTGGGTCAGCCAAATATGTGTCAGACCTATCAGACACTCTGGAAAGTTCTTTGCTGGTCTAATATGCCACTCCTTCACAGTTACAAAGCTCATATCAGCAAGTTAAATCAATGTGATTCTGCATTTACGTGGTTGATTTCTCATCTCGAGAAAGTTGACATTTCGAAGACTGCTCCCATGTCCTTTTTGTTTTATTGTCCACAAATATTCCCTTCAAACTAAATTTATATTGGTGGATTGAGAGGGTTTATATCATGCGTTTAGCCAGGAAATTCAAAAAATATCTCTAGAATGTGGGGGAAAAAGGGGGGAGAGACGCCGTGTCACGTCAAAAGTCGGGTTACTTTCCATAACCAGTGTAGCATAACATTCACTTTTACAATCACTGTTACAATCACATTATCAAGTTGTTCTTTTTAGGGACTGGCTAGTGAGCTAGTTAGCTAGCATGCTAATATCTTGCTGATTCACCCCATGAATTGCTGGGCTTGGTCTACATGATAGCCCTTTCAAGTAGCTTATGTTAATTGATAGTGCTTGTGCTAATTTCCAGCATGCTCACTATTGTTATGGTTAGGTATGTGCTGTAAAGGTCTGTTAAAGAGACAAAATACAATTTAATACATTGAATGTGAATTCAAGTTTCAATGCAAGGTTGGGATATGTGTACGCTAGTGATGAGTGTTAGCAATTAACATAAGCGTTTCACAGGCTAGCTGGAAGGGTCACGACTACTCTTCAGTAATACACCTCTCTCCTGGAGATACAAGTTTTATAGACGGGGGGGTTGGAGACTAATGCCTGGTTCACACCGGCCACGGAAGCGCAGCGAAAAGGCGTGGAGCAGAGCCCGCTTCCTTTCGGCGCCCTTGTTAAGCGATAGTGTAGTTCACACCAGACGCGAAGCGCTGCGAAAGGCGCAGCTGTCCCGCGCCGTGAAACCATCGTTTCTGCGTCTGCTCTATTTATTGCGCGTGCCGCGAGCGAACGCATAAATTCTGGCAGGAAATCACACAGAGAAACACGAGACAATCCAGTCAATTTTCAAAATAAAAAATAAAATACCGCGATTGACAAATGCGATCACAGGAAGGATACATTTAATAAATTTGAAGAGTAGATAAACAAATATGTGTATTTCTGTGTAATCTGTGTGTGTGTCTCTCTCTCTCTCTCTCTCTCTCTCTCTCTCAGGAGAACGGATAAATAGAATAAGTGTACAAACTTCTTGGTTACAGAAACATTGCGTATTAATTTTATGGCGTTATTTACTCCATAATGAAAAAAATAGCTCTGAATGAACAACCACTGAGCAGAAACGCTTGTCGACCGTCGCGGAGAAATACGCGTCTGGTGTGAACAGGGGGGCAGCGGGCAGCACGCGATTTTCGTCGGCGCGCCGCATCGCGCCACTTCCGCGGCCGGTGTGAACCCGGCGTAAAGCTGCCTCCAGATTAGCCCAATTAAATTGCAGAAGCCAGGTTTCAACCAGCAGAGAGCAGTCACTATGTATAACACAATATGTAGAATCTAAATATTAGTGCACTAAAATGTCAAGATTGAAATCAATCAACAACACAAGGCTACTAAATACTCAGATGCTTTGTCATTCTGTTGAAAAAGTGTTTGGGGGTTTAATTACTCTTAAACCCTTATTTTAGGGCTTAGTTGTTGGCATCAGTGTTGCCACAGTTACTTTGAAAAAGTAATCTGATTACTACTTTTAAAAGTAACTTAGTTACTTTACAGATTACTTTATTTTAAAAGTAACTAAGTTAGATTACAAGTTACTTTATTGGTTACATTCAGCAGCTGCCGACAACACCCCTGCCGCCTCAACATAAAAATGACAACCGGTTTTGCCAACACTCAATTTATTGGAAGTGCGTTTTTATCAAGAATGTCAACAAAGTATATCCTGACATTCTAAGTTGAAGTTAGAAAACAATTTCCCTGAAAAAAAACAACATGTTTTTATAAAAATAAAAAAAGACAAAAAAAAAACCGTTCTTACGACAGCGTATTAGGGCCACTGTAGGAAAAAAGGAGCCGAGAGAGGTGAGCAATATTCTGACAAAAAAAGTCGCAAATTTGCTAGTTAAAAGTGGCAAATTTGCGACTTTAAAACTAGCAAATTTGCTAGTGTATTAGGATGCTAGCTAACTCACTATGAATGATTCTTTTATCTTTCTAATTAATCCATTCCAATGTGTGACAACGCTTTGCTATGGTCTTTAGGGTGATGGCTGTTGATGGTTATTGTTGGTTAATCTTAAATTGTCATCTTATGTGTGTTTTATTGATCGGTGGTTTGGCTTAGCTAGCGGTAGCTTACACTTGTTGTCATAGCTAGCTTAGCCAAACCACCCGATCAACAAACACCCATATAAAATTAACCAATTAACCTTTTCCACAGTAGAAGGGTCTGGCTACAGTATATTACGTCTCCGGGATCGCAGAAACAACGCTCTGGCTCGTTTGTATTTCTTTCAACCAATCACAATGGTCTTGGGCAGTGCTAAGCTTCGGAAGCCGCTGTGGTGCGGCAGCAAAATAGCTTGTACAGTAGGAAACTTGTTTCGATGCAACGTCTAGCCTGTCATTAACACGGCTGATTCCTCGCTAAAGAAAACTCATAATTAGAAAAACATAATTTGATGGTCAGTGACCCAGCGGTGAACCTGTCTATACTTAAGGTCTGGAGGAGCTCATTGGATTAATTAAAAACAGACGATTGGGAGGAGTAAAGTCTGGATTCCTTCCTCCGGTTGATCCTGAGCCTTCACTAGCATCCACTAGACTGCACCAATTGATATGAAACAACTTTTCTGAAAAACAACAACATTTTGGCTTCAGGTTCGTCTAACTATGAAAGCCTCAGAGGCCTAGCAGAGCGAGCGCGTCTGATACCGAGGTTTCTTTGAAGTGGACGCACAGAAGGACTGCGGCTCAGTGCCGCCGCAGCTCTGTGCCAGTCGCACAGCGCTTTCAGCTGGCTGCCCACTGGGATTGTCTGTGGCTGAGCTGCTGCCAGAGAGCTCTGCCCCTTCATTCCCCATAAACTCCACCCAGATCTGAGACTTCTGCTTTTCATTGCCTGTGTGTGAGGTTTGGCCTCTGGACACTACAGTAAATCTGCAGTGTGTGAGTCAGTGTGTACGTGTGCAGTTTTGTTCCAGGCATTCGTTTGAAGCGTTGCATCCTGATGTGTATGCACGAGTCAATGTGTTTACATGTGCATGGAAAATATGAGGCCTGTGTGTGTGTGTGTGTGTGTGTGAGAGAGAGAGAGACAGAGAGTATTTATGAGAAACAGAGCAAACTACTCCAGCTGGGATTGAACAGTCTGTACTGTATACAGACTGTTCAATGCTAACGCAAGTCAAAATAGTTTTGGCTCACTGAAAGATGACTACAAAAATGGACGTGTCTGTCCTTTTGGTTGTTTAACACGGCTGAAAATCATCATCTATTAATGGCGTTCCCGCTCCTGCCCGCTCCCGTTGATTTTTATTCCCATCCCGTCCCAATCACGGGATTAATAAAACTTTGACTCCCATCCCGCGGGAATCCCACGGGAATCACGTGACCCGCGGGAATTCCCGAAAAATGTCATGCTCTAGTTAGAACAGAGACAGACTTCTAATCCGGCGAATCACCAGATTCCAACACCTTTGTAGTTCCAATGCGCGATGATTAGTCTGCCTCCTACAAAATGACATTCCCATACAATTAAAATGCACTCTCAATCACGTTTTTTTTTTGGACCAAACAGTTGCAGTTTAAAACTGTTTGTTGAAATATGTGGTTAACATTCTACACAACTAACATAGTTAGGTTCAAAACCTCATAGTGGACTGAAATGACAGTGAAGTTTGGTTCACACGGGACACTAACATCAGTCTCCTGAGTGAAACCCTGTGATTGTTGACCCTTTGTTGGGTCCATCTCCCAGACCTCCTCCCTATGTGGACTTTGCAGACTTATTTGTGATCTCTTAAAAGCAAAAGTAATCCAAAAGAAAAAAAGTTTAATTTAATTAATGGTGCCGTTTCGCTGCATGTGGCATTTTTGATGGACAGGCTTGCAACAGAGAGACATGCAAGGTGATATGTTCTTAACCATACATACTCTACTACAATAAAACAGATGAAATATTCAGTCCACAGCTGCATTGTCCTCGTCACCCATGTGCAGAGTTATTACACAGCTCTCCCACGAGTTCCCCGCAGGAATGCACTTTGTTTAGCAGCTTTTACACCATGTTTTTTAATCACCAATGCTGATTAATGTCAGGAATGTGGGACAAATGTAAACGTTGTACTTACAGTATTGATCCCTGAAGAGAACTCTGCTGCTTCTTCAGGGGATTCAGTGGTCAGGTGGCCTTGCTCAAGGGCTCTTCAGCAGGGGGAAGTTTTTCTCGAACCTGAAGAAGAGCTGCTGATATCCTGTTTACTTTTCGTTTCTGATGAAGAATCTGCAAGAACAGTTCAGCTCTGATTCTGCAATCATCATATCCAATCAGTTTTTGCGTTATTTCTTTGCTGCTTTTTGGGGGAAATGTTGGCTGATTTATTTTACAAGCTGATTATAAACTGTAACAAATGTTTTTTTGGCTTGGCCTTTGGTGGTTTCTGTGAAGTTGAAGATAAAAACATTTCATCAGTGAGTCGAACGTTTTTTAATCATAACACCAACATCAATAACCACGCCTAATTAGTTTCATCTCAGCATGTGTGAGTCATGGGATTCCTGCACAGAGCTCAATATGAATTAATAACAGAGAACAGCATATGATACTTCACTGAGGCAACTGTTGATGTTGGATATGGTGTCTGTTTGTGAATGCAGTATATCACTGAGTGTACCACGGAGTGCTTTACGTCATTTTTCTTATAGTGGAAAAGTTCACATGTTGTTGGGGGGGGGGGGGGGGGGGTTCAATCTATCTGTTAAACCTCTTCCTCATGTTCCGCACTCCATGCAAAGTCACCTGTTTTGACTGAGATTAGCTCTAAATCAGTCACTTAAACCAGAGATGAGATCTCAGGGAGCTATCACTTTACATTGCCTCTAAAGGAAGAATTTTCTGCAGCCATTTTTCACCGGGTGTGATATAGATACGCTGTGGGCTCTCTGCAGGATTTAAGAGGAGCAGAACACATTAACCTACATATCAGCATCACTCTGTATTTCACATGTTGATTTGAAGAGGTTGATGTTGCTGCTTAAACATGCTTTTCCACTGTTGAAGAGACATTTGAAGATGAACGCATTTTTTAATTTAACCCCTTCACCTCACAAAGCGTTGAACAATATCCATCTTCCTGTTGGGAGGTGCACATTGGATCCTCTGCAGGCCTCTATTACCCCTTTTCCACCAACGCGAACCATAGTTGAAGAGCCGGGCCGGTGCCGTGCTGGTTCGCAGTTGGTTCAACTTGCGAACCGTCCGAGAACCTGTTTGCGTTTCCACCGGCTAGAGAGCCCAGAGAACCACGTCATTACGTCACTGTATACGTCTGAGGTTTCCCCGCAGCGCTAATTTCAAGCATAGCAGACATGTCTCTTCAGAAAAAGTGTTTATTTTGGTAAATAATACAATAACAATAAAATACACAAAATCACAACATTTTTTAAAGTGTAGAACAGTGTGTGATCAATAGATCGGAGTGTTTGATGTTTAGTCATCTGCAGGTTGGACCTCCGTTCAATATCGCCGATGTCCGACAGCTCTACAAACACAAACCAGAGAACAGCGGTTTAATCACAAACGTGTCCACGACGCTGTAAACACAGAAGTCACGTTGGTAGTTGGTAACGTTTAGTTAACGGCAGTCAGAAAGTGGCATGCTAACGTTGTTGTTAGCAATATCACGCTAGCTGGCTAGCTAGCCGGTCAGCTTACATTACCCGAGGAAGCATAGCCACTAGTTTCTGCAGTTACGAACGTAATCACTAGCTTGGTAAACTAAACAGAAATGTGTCGTTGGTTTGCAACGAGGTTAAACATTTTAAAAGTGAAACTTACCGGGAACAGTAACGTTAGTAAAACTCTGCAGCGGCGTATTTTCCCCCGTTGCCTCGAGCGTCAACCCCGCCCCCAGCCCCTTACGTAAGCCGGGCCCAGTTCCAGCCCAGCAAAGAGTTGGGGCCGCTCGGGAACCAGTTTTCCAGGCCGAGAGCCGGCTCTTTGTCTGTGGAAACAGGAAGAACTGGTTCGCGATTGGGCACCGGCTCCGAACCGGCCCTCAAAATGCCTCGGTGGAAAGGGGTATAGGACCTACAGCAGGAGGCACCAACCGTTTGAGACAGAGAGATAACTGAAGGGTGGAGAATAATATCATAGACAGAGTCATAGTGATGTCCCCCATTGGTTTGTGGGCTATGATGTTGAAGCCTCAAGTTTGGCATTTTGGCCGTCGCCATTTTGGAATTTTTGCAACCTATCAACGAAAGTGACCACATTTAGACTGAGGAGGAGCGACGGAAGGATCTGACAACACAAGCAGTAGAGCGACACAACGAGCAGCAACCTTACTCGATCTGGATCCATCTGGATTCTGGTGTGAAGCTCTGAACAACGTTAGCTTCATAATTCAAGGTCAACTTTACAGTTAAGTGTTTAAGTAATCTTAAGTAATTGCATTGGTAGTGTGGTAGCATGGTAGCGACGGTAGCATTGTATCGACGGTAGGGTGTTAGCAACCTGTCAATCACAATGTAGCCCCGCCATTAAGTATAAGGTGCATTATGGTCCGTTTGACTCTAAATGGACCATCATTTACTAAATGAACATCATTCTGTATTGAAGAAGACTGGAAACGAGAGAATATCATGCATTAAATAGGCCACATTTATCAGAACTAGAATAAGGATTAGCAGCAAACGAGCTACATGTCTGCTTGAATCCATATATGATTGCCTGGTTCATTACAATCTCCCAGTAGAAAGCTTCATCAGCTGTTTTGCCAAGAGGCATTTTTGAAGCGACCGCGCCTGCTGCGACGCATCTTGGTGTGATTTGGGGCATCGAGGGCTGGAGCTGTGGTTGTGTCTGGTGGCTATGATACAGAATATCCACGGAAGTAAAAATGGCGGTAGAGGTAGAATGCTTGCTCTGGATGAAGGGTGAAACCTGTAGGGAGAGAGGATGGACCTGCTGGTCTGTGTGGGTTCATGAGATTTTGTGTATGAGGAAACATCTCGGTGAGAATGTTTGTTTCAAGAGCTTAAAGAATACAACATGTAGGCTGACCTTAAGAAATAAAGCTTTGACCAAACAACTCCACTGGTGATTGTACTATTTTTAAAACATGCCTGTAGTCGCTCATTGGCTCCCCCATAACACTTTGTGATGTAGATTAACACAGTGGTGTTCAGTGGTAACAACAGACCACAGTGCACACTATTATGAAGGGGCTACTTACGTACTGTCGCTCTTTTGTTCAACATTGCATATCTGACAGAAATTTGAAAGATGTATTTAATTTTGTTATTATTATTTATTTCTTGTAAAGTTTATGTAGAATATGCCGCATATGATTTTGTTATAGTTTGCTGCTGAATAAATTATGGCAGACAGGGGTTCAGGGGTATATATAGAAAACAGGACAACATTTTACTTAATGTAAATCCTTGTTTGATCACTTCTTTGGTGCATTTCTGGGGTTGCAATCTGAAACACTCCTCACGCCCCAGTGCAACCACACTGCCTACACTAAACTATACTGTCTATATAATGCCCTTGGATTAACAGAATTACAGGACGAGGAGCGTCACCTCATTTGATTCACATCTTTTGGTGCTGGTGCCACTCAATGAATATGACACTCACAGAAAAGGTAGTCATGGTGCAACGGCAAGATGTGTTGAATGGAGAAGTGAATGTGGTAAAATGGCACATGTAAGTTGACGTAAAACAAGGAATCTGGCAAGGCAAGTTTACTTATATAGCACATTCCAGCAACAAGGCAATTTAAAGTGCCTTTCATAAAACATCAAAATACAAAGTGCAAATGAAACACATTATAAAATGACACATACATAAAATTAAAACATTAATGTAAGAACCAAGAAAATAGAAAATAAAAAGCTAAAATAAAATAAATGGCCTCATTTATATAGCGCTTTTATCCAAAGCGCTTTACAGGAACCCATTCACACACACATTCACACACCGACGGCGGAGTCAACCACGCAGGGCGACAATTGGGGTGAGGTGTCTTGCTCAGGGACACCAAGCACTCAGCTAGGAGGAGCCGGGGATCGAACCGCCACCCCTCAATAATAATACTACTTAAAATTAAATGCAAGAAAAAAAAGGTACAGTGCCATGTAAGATGTTTTTGGCCTCATTCATCAAGCATTCTCAGGAAGAAATATTTTCTTAAAGCAACACTAAAGAGTATTTAGTACCTTAAAAATAATGTTTCCAAGATAGTTTCAGTGGTTCATCACCTCAAAACCGGGTCAACGGCACTTCAGCATTCACTGTGCAGCCCTCTATTGGCTGTAACCGCACTATGTAACTTTGCCTCGTCGGGTAGCGGTTTTGTAGTTCTAATGAGACTACGAATTTCACCGGCTCACACTCGTTGGCGAAAGCTGAAGGAGGCTACAAAATGCAAGACGGATAGTGACTTGGCTTTGTTGCTGCTGGACTTGAAAATAATACCGGTAATCTTTTTTTTTCCAACAGTGTGCATCTGTGTACAATACATTGTTGATTATTTTATTGGCTCATGTTAGCTAAGGCATTAGCTATTGTGCTAATATATATGTAACTATTGCTATGGCTCATGTTAGCTAATCTTAGCTAAGGCATTAGCTACTCCAGACCCGGCTGCAGAAAAAAAATTAAGGGGGGGCATTACATTTTTTCAGGGGGGCAAACTTTTTCAACATACATTTTATTTGCTTCAGGCTGAACAATGGCTCTGTGACCACTCCTACAGTGCGGAGAAGTAATTTTCCTCTTACTAAAAAGGGGTAGTTCATCCCAAAATCTAAAAAACAAACAAACAGTGTAGTGCTGTGTCCATTTATTCAACTCAAGCATTTATTCAAGAAGACCAGCAACAAAGGGTTGTGGCATTCAGATAGCACCATACAGCTTCACTTCTACTGGAAACAGAAGCACTGATGTCAACCTGAACACTGAAGTAAACATTGATACTGGGAGCGGTAGCTACAGCAGCTAGGGAGCTACCTCACCTAGCATGAATGTTTACTCCAGTGTTACTGTTGACTTCAGTGCTGACGTTTCCAGTAGAAGTGAATATCGCTGCTTCCTGCTCGCTCCCGTTCACGTTCGTCACTTCTTGTCCGTGTATTTTTGGGTAAAAAATACGGATATCCATACCCAACACCACAGCTAACTAACGACTGAGCAACTGCGACCATGAACGTCAAGTACTAACAGCGTCCCTCTCATGAGTCTGACTCAATGACCCGCCTCCCCAGCCCCTGTAATTGGCCAGCACGTTTGTTCGTTGATTGGATTGGTTGAATTGTATCGACAAACCTAGATAGGAATATTAGAGAGTTGGCCACTCCGAGGTAAAAAAAACAAAACCCAAATAAAATAAACAGCTTCCAGCCTAGGGCGGGCACGGCTGACTCTGTGGGCGGGTACGGCCCGCCAATGCCCGCCCATGCCGCCGGGACTGAGCTACTCTACCTTGTCAATGGACATCATTCAAATCGTTCATCGTTTCCAGAGCCGGTTCTGCATACAAACAAATAACGTGCGTGCGACGCTGCGGTAGGCTAAATTATTTACGACGGCAGTAATGGACAATTCCCTTCCAACCTGTAGGGGGACCGAAGAGGAAAAGTTCTTAAGTGTTGCTTTAAACCCCACTTTCACACTTATCACAACGATTCTGGCATTCACCAATGTTTTCTGGGATTTGTTCTTAGGTAAGAATAGTCCCTTATACTTGCATTCTTGTTACAACTTCAACCAGGTGTTAGTTTTTGTATTGTCTGTTGCCTGTTTTGCGACACTCAGGCCACGTTTATTCATAGCAGCGTAGTTAGAGAAACGAATATTCCCCCCCTCCGTTTTCAAAAATAGCATCGTGGACACAACATCGTTTTCAAAAGTTGTTATTTACATCAACCCACATAAATACGCCGTTGAGTGCCATTATAACTATGCCAAACCTATGGGCGGCAGTGTAGGGAGAAGGATAAAGACATGCAAGCCAATCAGAATCCTCAGAAGCTGAATTGTGCCTATATAATGGGTATATCATTTTTGAGCACAGGTCCAAAATAGAGACTAGGGGCCCTAGTTTCGTGGCGCAGCGCAGGGTGGCGGAGCCGGCGCAATGCAAGTTTCGACCCGTGCAGCCTTGCGCACCGTCAGTTTGGCAGTTTGGTGGATCGCCTGCGCCAAGATGGGTGTGGCGGCGCAGCAGGGGGAGGCGTCACAGATTCAGCTTGGCGTAGCGGAAGTTTCGTGGCAAAAAGCCTCGCCGAGATTGTGCTGAAAGCTCGCCAGCTCCAACCTGGTCTACTTTCGGCGCAAGGCGTAAATAAATTCCATTCATTCAATGCGAATCACAGCTGGCGGAGTGGAAGTTTGGCTGACGGCGATTTAATGCAACTAATTGAATCAACACGTGAATTTATATCTATATAGATTGTCCCGTCACATCTGACGTCAGATCAAAGGCGGATGGCACGCGTAACGGAAACTCAGCCTCTCGGACCAAAACATCTCCCTCTCTCTCTCCTGTTTTTTATAATATGGGCATTGTTATTATTATGATACGCGTGCACAGCGCGTGATGAGCGTGGTGGGAGCGGCGGCGCTGCTTCTGTCATCGGGTTGTCAAGTGACGGAATTTGCACTGAACCTCCCCTAACGCATTAAAGGAGAGGAGAGGAGCTCATTTGATTGGTGAAGATCTGAATCGGCTGTATTAATTCCAGTCCACGCCTCGTCTCCTCCTCGTCTCCCACTCACGCCTTCTTCTCCTCCCTCTTTCCCACTTGCGCCGGTGGGCGAGACGGGAGGTGTGCCTGCACGAGCCTACGCGGTGCACGAAACTTGCAAAGTCCAGGCGGACACACCCCGTCGGCGCGGCGCAGGTGCGCTGAAAGCTGACTGCGCCTGGTCTACGAAACTAGGGCCCTAGGCCTTAACAGGTTAAACTTCTTTATGGGGCGAAAAAAGTGGGCAAAATTGTTTAGTCATTTTTTTCTTCGGTTTGACTGATGATTCCGTAGATAAACAAGAAATCAATCACTTTTATATTCCAGCGAAGTGAAATTAGAAAATCTGAATTAGAAAACGAAATCAATTGCTTATTAAGTCACAAAAAAATAAAAGACTTGGCTAGTGGCACATTACGTCCGTGCACGGCAGTGTGCATGTCGTAGCCGGTGCACCGCGGCGCGCACGCACCATTGGCGCGAAACAAGAATCAGGATTGAGGAATGGTAACACAACGTCATGGGACTAAAGTACGTTTTTAAATAATACCGATGATCTTATTTTTATTTCAATTTGAGTGACTCAAACATTATTAACTCCTGTAGATGGACATCAGAAAATAATTTGGACGTAGCAGCAGAGACAGGGAAGCAGTAAGGAGAGATGAGACTGAGAGGTAAGACCATCGGCCTATCAAGTCCGTTTTTAGGGATGCTTTTCCCAGCACCCTTAATAAATATTGCATAGATAGGTGCAAAATAAAAATAACAGTCATGTTGTTTTTTTAAATGCAAGTCCGTGTTTGACAAGCTTAAACATGGTCAAAAAACCATAGAAAATACAAAAAATACAACAGAACATTTAATTTCAA
This sequence comes from Eutrigla gurnardus, assembly GCF_963514095.1. NCBI lineage: Eukaryota > Metazoa > Chordata > Actinopteri > Perciformes > Triglidae > Eutrigla > Eutrigla gurnardus. Next base: position 3,865,297 of record NC_139926.1, read on the forward strand.
GCACATTTCATGCACGCAGCAGGCATTCAAGGATGTTTTTTGTGATTTGAGTAATAGGGGGCCTGTGCCCCAGTAGAGCTTTATGTCTAGCAATGCCCCTGTTGTGGACCTTATTGTGTTAAGTGTCATCTACAAACGTATTATTATTAACTTCTATTATTCCATGCCACACACTTTCTTTTAATATTACGACTAATATTTACATTTTTTCACATTTTAATTTTCTTGTCATAATTATTTTGTCTGCAATTAGTTTTTTTATCTTTCATTACTATATGTCTTATTATCTGTTCGTCAGTCATCTGTAGCCCCTTTTAGGCGGCCTTTGCGTTGCGGGAGTATTCCGCCGTTATTCTGCCCCATCGTCAGGCTGAATCGAGGCGGAAAGGCATAACAGAATATCCCGCCTCTGAGACGCCATTGGAGGTCGTCACAGAGCCGCATCAGAGGCGAGATGGTGTGACGTAGTGAAGACGCCTTACCAGGGCAGCGCTTTACCATGGCGGCGTGTTACTAGGGCGACGCGTTACCAGGGCGGCATGCCACCGGCGGATTTAACGAGCTCAAAGCGTAGATCCGAAGAAGCGTTGGTAGTTGCTCGTACGACGTTGCCGTTATACGCATCGACATGTGTATGATGCAGCAACTTCTCTAGCGGTTAAAGAGTCTCTCTCTCTGAATGATTTAACCAACCGCTTCACTTTCACTGCATTGGGTCAACTGGTAATCAGAAAGAGCATGGACGTGTGTCGATGTTAAAATGCATCAGTGAGATAACCCAGGCTACTCTGTGGTTTATGAACACCTGGAAGACAAAATGTGTGTGGCCAGAAAAGGTTCTGCAGAAGAATTGAAAATGCTCGATTAAGTTGACAGACTAAATATACAACTCTGGAAAAAAATAAGAGGTCGCTCCATTTGTTTCTTTAATCACCATCTGTACAATATGTATGGCAAATATTACATTCCAGTGTCTTTTGAATTCAAACACAGGCACACCTCATTATAGAAAAGTATAAAAACATCAAGGACATCAGGTGAAGTTGGGGTGAAGTGCACGGCGAGGACGGTTCTAAACAGACTCCTAGAGGCCGGATTGAAGTCATGCAGGGGCAGGAAAAAAGCCTTTCATAAATGATAAGCAAAGACGAGCCAGGCTGAGGTTTGCAAAAGACTGGACTGGACCATAGAGGACTGGAGTAAGGTCATCTTTCTCTGATGAGTCCAGATTTCAGCTTGGTTATCTAATGGTTAGACGGAGACCTGGAGAGGCCTACAAGCCACAGTTTCTCACACCCACTGTTATTTGGTGGAGGATGGTGATGATCTGGGGTCCTCAGGAAGACTGGAACCAGGCAGGTTTGTCTTTGTAAAGGACTCCTTTGTAAAGGACCCACGACCCGAACAAGGTCATCCTGGAAGGAAATTGCTTCCCTCTTCTCAGAAAATGTTCCCCAACACTCAGGATGGTTTCTTCCAGCAGGACAATTCCCCATGCCACAATGCCAGGTCCATCAAGGTGTGATCAAAACCCTGTCATGGCCAGCCCAATCTCCAGACCTAAACCCCACTGAAAACCTCTGACATGAAGAAGAAGATGGTTGGTCATAAGCCATCAAACAAAGCCAGCCTAATTTCATGTTTGCACCAGGAGTGGCATAAAGTCAAGATGCATGAAAGCTGGGATTAAAAATCAGTTATTCAGATTATTAATCAGAACCCTTCACATTAGTGTTGTTGTTTAAAAATAATGATGAACTGGTTTTCTTTGCATTATTCAAGGTCTGAAAACACTGGATTTTGACCAGTTGTCATTTTCTGAAAATGAATACTGTAAATCTTAATTTGGATTTTGGAAGATTGTTGTTAGATGTTTATAGAATAAAGTTGAAGAAAAAATGTTTAATCAATGTAAAACCAGAGAAAGTGATGATTTTGCAGTGGTCTCTTGATGTTTTCCAGAGCTGTATGGCCCAGAACCTAAAACCAACAAGACATAGTAAAGAGCAGAAACCAACATGCATTCTGGCTGGAGTGGGTTTAAATCAGGTCAAAACTGCTTTACACCAGCTGGTTCCTTTCTAATGAAGTCTAATTAGCTGGATGGCATATGCCTGTGTGAGAAAGACAATTAATTGAATAGTACATACATGATATCTTAAGATGATGAGATACTAGGTCATTATAATATAATAATGACAAACTATGATAACATCACTTAGTATCTCAAAATATTGCAAAACTTTCTCAGGATAATATATATATACATATGTGTGTGTGTGTGTGTGTGTGTGTGTGTGTGTGTGTGTGTGTGTGTGTGAACATAATGTTACACTTTTATAAAATGACTTAGTGGCTCAACAATGATGACTTGATGTCATGAACTCTACAAGCATCTAATGGTAGAAATCTCTCACATCACCTCTACAACCCATATGGAGTCAGACTGTTGATAAACTTTTAATACACGTTTATTGCATGCAGCTTCTGTTACACCTTCATCCTTCTGCTGTAAGAATTATCCGTAAAATATTCCAGGAAAAAGTTGCTTGATAGAAAGTTGGAATGTTTAAGCTGTGTGACTTCCAGTGAGGATATGATACAAGACTGTATCAATAATTTCAGTTTCAGAGTGAGATTCTTCTCACTCTGAAACTGAAAGTTTTACTGCTCTAGGGGATGTCCCAGAATAAAACAGATCAGTCTTTCCATGCTGTGAGTCAGAAGAAAGACTGCTCAGAAAATGTGACTTTGTTTTCCATTGCTTTCTACGCGCCTGCAACAGCTGATCTTAATCAATGGGACATATCTGGATTTGAATGGAACGGCTGCAGCTGGAAAAGTCAGAACACAAGTACTTAGTTACTCAGATAACAGGCTACAGTAATGTGATTGCTATTTCAGGAAAGATTGGTATTAAGTTTTCAAGTTTGTCATTCCAGCTTGTTTTATTGGCTGTAACAGTAAAGATAGAAAGGAAACATGTGGAGAGGGAAGGGTGACATGCAACAACGCATGCCAGCCCTGAATAGAATCGTATTGCATCTTAAAGGAATACCTCATCCCCAACTAATTCTTATGAAGTCCCCTCCTGAAAATCTCTGTGGTCTGAATCGAACAGCGTTAAAGAGATTGGAGCACCCCAAAAATAAACGTGTATTAGTTCTTTGACAGAGGCCGAACGAAAAAAATCAAAAAACATTATAGAACCTGAAAATTCCTGGGGAAGATTATCGAAGTGTCTTGCATCCATTTGTGGGATCAAATAAATCTTAACACAACTATGCTTTGCTCATTTTTGCACACATGTTCACAACAAATTAGTTATTGATCACCATTTAATTACGCAGGGCGACAGCCAGCTCTTCAGGAGCAATTAAGGTGAGGTGTCTTGCTCAGGGACACCAGGCACTCAGCTAGGAGGAGCCGGGGATCGAACCGGCAATCCTGTGGTTGCCAGCCAAACGCTCCACCTCCTGAGCTAAACCCCCCTCACATTATTATGAATGCCGTTGCTATTTATGATGAGGAGCAAACTGGAAGTGAAACTTAGGTTCCTCGCTACTTTCACATGGCTGAAGGTGGCGATGGCTAAAAAAAATAGATGGTGATGGCCAAAAATGGGTTAGGGTTAGAGGTTAACCCTCTTTGATCATGGTGACGGTCTCTGTCTCTGTTCTGTACACATTATTAAATGTAATGCAGAGGTGACATGTTCTCTAGCTATGGCAGCTTTTAACTTGTTAGAGGGCATATAAAATACAAAGGTAAATAATTGTCTCTATTGGTTTTTTCATTTTTGTTCATTTTTATTTCTCTTTGTCTTCTTTTTGGTGAGGAAAGATCCTTTTTTTCTCCCCACACCTTTTAGGTTTTCTACATTTCCTGTAGTTTCACCTCTTGCTGGAAAACTTCCATGTATTTTAGAGCCATGAAAGTCATAAAAAAGTTCCTTGACTAAGACATAATCCACAAAATCTATCAGTTTATGTGGTTTCCATTTTATTAAATCCACGCTGGATTTTATGGTCATGATTTCATACAAGACATTGTTTTATTGTAAATCTACTGTATAGTGTTACAGAGTGTTTCTGACTTAATTTTAAGAGCAGCAGATTCATTGCTTTTGGACAGCATGCATTAGAGAGCTGACACATGATCGAGTGTCTCATTAATCTAATTTACTATGGCCTCCATCACTCTGCAAGTTACCTCAGGCTCCGACTGTGTGAGCTTTAGTGATCCAGGTTAGAACACATTTAGCTCAGAGTGATAATGAGGCCCATTTTTCTGAACTGGAGACAGCCTAAATATTGTCTTTCATAACACTCACTCTCTTAGGGTGGAAAGCTACTGAAGATCAGCCAAAAACCAGGAACAGGGGCTGGCTCATCGTTAGTCTTGAGGTCAGAGAGGCAGCTCTGAAAATTCAATTGAATTCAATTATTTATAGTGTCAAATCACAACAGAAGTCATCTCAGGACACTTAACACATTGAGCAGGACTAGAATACGCTCAAAATTTCAAGAGTCAACACAATTTCAAAGTCCCAACAACACCCAGGGGCAAGCGTAACAGCGACAGTCGAGAGTTTGAGTCCAGGACCTGCTGAAAAGTAGGTGGAGAAAAAAAAGAACATGCCTTTTCAAATCACTGTTGCGATAAAGCAACAGAAATGAATGAATCCCCAACACAGCTCAAGTGACAACTATTGTCTCCTGCAAAATCCCCATTCAACGAAACTCCATTCTCAATTTCCAGCGAAACACATTTTTTCCAGACCGTCCAAACAGTCACAGTTTTAAACAGTTTGAAGCATGTGTTTAACAAACAAAAAAAAGCAATTGAAGTGCTGTGTCTGTGTTATTTTTTTTTTAAACCTAATCCCTTTTGGCCCTAAACCAAGATGGCATCAACCAAAAACCAAGATAGAGACGCAAAAATACAAGATGGTGACAAAAACATCATGGTTTGGCTGAAAATGACCAACATTAATGACCATAATTGGTTTTGTTTCGGCAGTAAAAAGTGCTTCAATCAGGCTTTCAAACAGGACGTGAACAGCAGTCGCCTGGTGGGGGAAGTCCTGTGTTTTTGACCCCAGACCTCCTTCCTTCACAAACTTCTGCAGATTTGTTGGAAACCAATTAGTGATACGTCCAAACCATACATGACAAAATAAGTTTCCCTTGAAACGTAATTCACAGTGCAGTTTTTTTTTTTTTTTTTTTATGAAAAGTTAATTTAGGTGACCAGGCTACCAGTGAAGATTGGGCAATGGACTGAACTAGTAGTGCTAAAATGCTAATTACTTGACCATCTGACAGAAAATAACATTACTTTCACCATAAATGAATAGTTTGAATAATTTTCCAAGCATATATAACGATTCACTCATGCAAGCTCCAAATATGTCCTACTCTTATCTGTTCTGTTTCAAGGTTTTGGATAGAAAGTGCTTTTATAGAATTTTACTGATGTCAAATTGGGCTCTGGAAAACTGTGATAGGAATTTCTGATTCTTTTCTGATAGTTTATAGATGCTTAATGAGTTATGATTTAAAAGATAATAGGCAGATAGCTATATGTAATTGTAAGTTGCAGGTCTGCGTTCACCCATGTGTAAAATTCCTGTTATGTAAATCTATTGTGGACATAATTCTTATTAATGATTATTTAGAAAAATATTTGTAAAAAGGGAGAAAACATTGGTGTTTTTAAACAGTCCTGGGTGGTGAGACATTCAGGTATTCCATCACACGGACCTCAACTCTGAGCTGAAGGCAAGAAGTAAAACTGAATTAAAACAAAACAATGAAACAACAAAGAATGTAAAAGATAACAACATATTATATCAGAGTAAAGCTCTGTTTAGCTGCTGGGAGGAGCCGCCGTTGTTTTTGGCAGCGCTGCAGTGATCCGTCCACATCGGCCATTACAGTTTTTCTCCATTGATTTGGCTCATTTCTTGAAACAGAAATTACATTCTCAAATCTCTAAGATCATTTGGCAAAACAGTCTTACAGTTCAGCACAACACCATAGTTCACTTGCAAAAGCTCATATCTCTCCCAAAACTGTTCACTCATGCTTCAAAACTAAATTCCTTTCCCATATAAATAGTCAGTGCCCCCAAAAGACAAAAGATCCTTCTCAATTGCTTTGACTCATTTCTCGAAACAGACCGGACGTTCTCAACACTCTTGGTGCTTTTGCCAAAATAACCTGGATGGTTCAGCACAACACCATGGTTCACCTGCAAAAGCTCATATCTCTCCCAAAACAGTTCACTCATGTGTCAAATCTAAATTCCTTTCTCATATAAATAGTCAGTGCCCCCAAAATGCATTGTCCCTTTGGCATTGTGTAAGCACTGCAAGTCAAAATGTTTAGACGTTTTGTCACTATGGCAGAGGACAATTGAAATATCCCTCATGTCCACCACTAAGTCTTAGCCCAGTCCTTCATTTTACAATGGTTACTGTACTCGTTTTTTTGTCTAGCTAACAGAATACAATTGTGTGTAAAACTGAAAAAAATAGGATTTTATGGTAAGAGTAGCCACCCGTGCGAGGTTGTCGTTCAAACATAGAATTCAAAGGACAACACTCCATTCGTAATGTATGTCTTATGTATTTCTTACAGAATGAGTTACCAATGAAATTGTATTGTGACTTTACTTTTTACCACTATTCTAATGCATCACTGAACAGTGACTGGAATACTACTGTATCCCATTGAGGTACATTACTGCAGGGCTATAACACACACACACACACACACACACACACACACTAAATGAATAGGTAAATGCACATATCTTGCTTTATGCACAGTGTCCAGTCCTACAGTATACAACATATAATTCAATTATTGACTGATATGAGTACATACCTGTTTTCCCTGCAAAATGTTTGGATGATGGAGGAGACTGTAGAGCGAGGCACATTAGGCTGCACTCTGCGACCTGCCTCCACCATTGTGAGACGGTGGTTGACAACATGGTCTATAATTGTGGCCCGAATTTCATCCGGGACAACATGGTGTCTTCGTGCTCCTCGGCCTCTTCCCCCTATTCCACCACCACGCACCCTTACTCCTCTTCCTCTTCCTCTTCTTCTTCATGGAGCAGGCAGTTGCCCTTGTTCATTTGCTTGGCCAGGTGCCTCCATGTTCAGAAATGGTACTGGTCCTGGTCAACCTTTATATATATACTGTATATGTTTGGCAGCATTCACAATCATAGACAGCACCTGTCAGGTAACTAAACATACGGTTTGATTGGTCATCTGAGATGAGTGAAACTCCTCCTTCGTTAGTCAAGTTCTAGTTTCACCTGACTGTCAATTACTGTACTCAATTTATCAAATGTTCCAAGAGATTCATATATGGTATTCATGGTATTATGTTCTTGACTAATTTTGACAATTGATCAGACTATTGTGCAAGTGATGACTTACACAATGAAATGATGCTGCCATGTTTTGAAGAGAACAACCATTAGACTGAGAATCGACAATCAGTTTAGATCAACAAGATCTATTCACTTGGAAATTGTGCTAAATGTAGGCTACCTGTACTCAATCATTTGCAAAGATGTTATGAGATATTGAGACATGTATTAAGACAATTGCAATTTGATTAATGAATGAGAAATGCAATTCTGTTGTGGACAATTGCCAAGTGGTTTGGAGATTTGTCCATGTTGTTTTGAGAATGTAATTTCTGTTTCAAGAAAAGAGCCAAACCAATGGAGAAAAACTGTAATAAACAGATGGTTTATCACTCCAGCGTGTCGAAGCAAATGGGTTGAAAATGTATTACTTAATATTTTAAGTACAGGTATTATCAATATATGAACATACAAATAAAAACAAAAATAAATATTTTATAGGTGAAATATATTCATATGAGGAAAAAAACAGTATTGCAAATTAGTTTGCGTTACTTTACTTCACTGCAATGTCAGTTATTTGAGTGATTTGTTGCTCTTCAAAGTGTGAACTTGAGTCACATGAATTGGATGCGAGTCACATGATGACAAAATCAAAAGACTTGCAACTCAACTTGGACTGCAACAGCAATGAATCTGGGCAGGTCGCCAGTTTATCACAGGGCTGACATGTAGAAGAGACAGACAACCATTCACAACTATGGGAAATGTTAGAGTCATCAATGGACCTATCCCCATCCTGCATGTCTTTGGACTGTGGGAGGAAGCTGGAGAACCTGGAGAGAACCTGCACTAACACAGGGAGAACATGCAAACTCCACACAGAAGGAGCCTGGGCCCTGATCGCTGTGCCGTGAAAATAAAACTATAGTAAAAGTACCCCAAATATGTACAGTACACGAATAAATGTACATTTCACTGCCTGAGAAGTGAGAAGCGGAAGAGGAAGATCTGTCCTTGTTTGACTGAGGACCCATATTTCATATTTCACCTGTGCCTGAAGGAATAGATTCAGCTGTTGATCTCACCAGTAAATATCCTGGGATTAGAAGCGAGATGGGGGTGAGATGTAGGTCTTTTATTCCTGGACATGTGTGCTTGTCAATGCCAATACAAAGGAAACAAGATGTAAAGATGTGTGTAAGATAAGTATCAGCTTTATGGTATAAAGCCAACACACACGTGCTTCCAAGAACAAGATTGACTTTCCAGTTTTCAGAAAGCCAAACACGTGTTGATAAGACGTGGCATTTCTGAAACGCACTCCTTTCTGCTTCAATCACCACTATATCAACACCGTCACAGGTCGTTCATCAGTCATGTGGATGAGTGAGGACTTTTTATCTGGAAATATTTAGGCCTTTTATCCCTACATGTGGAGCACAATACTGTGTAACAATGCCCCATTGTAAATCCAAATTCAAGCAAACAGAACCACGAAAACATGATATGCCTGTTTCCTGTCATAAGACTGACAACTGTTTTTCACAACCGAAGGCTTTTCATTCACATTTTACATTGCTTTTATCCAAAGCGATTTACAGAAGTACATTTACTTGTTATAAACCTGCAGTCTGTAAATATATTATACTTTATTATATTGACTGTAAATAAAATGTATTTGATAAAATTGCACAGTTTTTACATACCTCTTTGAGGTCATCTCCCCCGTAACCTCTCAAAGGGTTTAAAGGAGTCATCACCAGGAAATCGCAATTTCTCTTGTTAAAACATGCATATCTGTGTTTGACCTCAGTTGAAACTTGCCTGAAAGGCTGGAGTTTGAAAGTGGCGCCGTTTTTTCGCTTCTGCTCTTTTTCCGAACAGGAATAGCACACAAGGGTGTGCATTCCTAAAGCACGAGATTTTGATTCTGCGCCTTCGGTGACGTCACCGTGGCGGCTACTTGCATAAGCCCACCCCTCTTTCACCACCCAACCCCGCCCCGTCCGCTACCTGAAATCGCCGAAGCGCCGCCATTATGTTTTGGAGTCTGCATGCAGGCAAGCCCCCCCGGCTCTGTCCTTCCTGCGGCGAATCAACGCGCGCCTCATTACATATTATACAATGCACATCCGGACCAGTCAAAACCTCGCGCGTAATCTCGCGTGATAAAATCGCGGTACGAAAAAGGGTCAGAACAAGCTCAATGTTTGATTAAATTTTTTTTTTTTTTTTTCTAATAAGTTTTACGAATTGATCCAAAGCGATCCAAGGGGGGCTGGATACGTATAAAACCAGGTTATGACTCCTTTAAGTATATCACACGCCTCCTTTGCAATTCCCCACTCCTCCAGAGATAATGCTGGGAGTTGTGGATTCAAAAGTACCAGTGTGGCAACAAGAGGTTCCTTTATTCAATGAAGTGCTGCAGCATGTAAAATGGAAAGTGAAATTGAAAGTTGAATTCCAGCGTGTGGCTACATCCTTATTCAGTAGTATTCTGTGATTGTATTCACCTTTTGAATGATGGCTTGAATTTCCATTAGCTGAATTGAATATCTGACAGTCAGATTCAACAATTTGGCAAAGCATCTGACGTGATTCCACTGCAAGTGCTCAGTGACAGACTTCATGTCTCTATGTTGCTTACATTGTCACAGGCTGCAATTTTGTCACTGATGCCCCACTCCCACAACATCGGCTAACATTCCCTACAGGTTCTGTTAAAGTTCTTAAGAAAACATTTTCATTTAATGTTCAAATAACATTATAATGATGTTTATTATTTTAAATAATGTTCCTGTATTGTTGAATGGTAACAAAGATAGAATGTTTTAGATGTAACATCCTAAGGATGTTTTGGGGATGTCTGTGAGGTAAAAATTATAGAATGTTGCTCTATAAAACATTACCACAATGTTCCATAACAACAAAGTAAAGACATTCTCAAAAAATAATTTTAAAAACGTTTTCAGGATGTTATTATGGCCTCTGATTGCAATATGTTATTTTAAAACATTCTGACAATGTTATGCAATAATGAAGAAGGAATATTGTTAAAGCAATATTTTAAAAATATTTTCAGGATGTTACTGATGCCTCATATCACAAATAGCATGTTTCTGTAATGTCATTTATAAACAAAGGAATAACGTTTTACCTATAGCATTCTGAGAATATTTTAGGGACAATGTTTAGGTAACAGATTACATAATGTTATTTATAAAATGTTTTCACAATGTTATGTAATATCACATTAAAAACATTTTCGAAGTAATATCTGGAAAATGTTTTGAGGATGTTATTGATACTTCAGATTACGCAATGTTCTTTTCCAAAACATTTCTGTAATGTGATATATTGACAAATGTAGAAGATTATTGAATGTTCACCTACAGAACATTTCCACGATGTTACAGAAAAACAACAAAGGAATATTGTCAAACAAACATTAAAAAAACGTCTTCCATATGTTTTTAAGGCCTCAGATTATACTATGTAGTTTATAAAACATTCTTATAATGTTATATGATGATAAACGAAGAATATACACAAAGCAATATTTTGAAAATGTTTGCAGGATGTTATTGATGCCTCTTGTAACAAATAGCATGTTTTTGTAATGTCATGTATGAACAAAGGAAAAACGTTTTAGCTATAGCATTCTGAGGATATTTTAGGGACAGTGTTTAGGTAACAGATTACGCAATGTTATTAATGAAATGTCCCCACAATGATAAATTATATCTCATGAAGAACATTTTCTATGTAACATTTGGAAAATCTTTTCAAGATGTTATTGATACCTCAGATTCTGCAATGTTTTTTTTCCAAAACATTGTTGTAATATGATAAATTAACAAACATAGAACATTTGTCTAAAATATTCTTAAAATGTTTTGAGGATGTTTTTGAGTTAATGGATTATAGAATGTTCTACTATAAAATATTTCCATGATGTTACAGAAAAACTACAAAGGAACATTCTCAAAGCAACATCCAGAAACTACTTTGAGTATGTTACTACAGTGTCAGACTATATTATGCTTTTTATAAAACATTCTTACAATATCATATGGTAATACATAAAGAATATGCACAAAGCAATATTTTGAAAATGTTTTCAGGATGTTATTGATGTCTCAAGTCACAAAATGTTTTGTTTAACAAAATGTTTTGTAATGTGATATGTAAACAAAGGAAGGACGTTTTGCCTGTAACATTTTGAAGATATTTTAGGGACAATGTTGAGGTAACAGATCACATAATGTTATTTATAAAATGTTTTCACAATGTTAAGTAATATCACATTAAAAACATTTTTTAGGTAATATTTGGAAACTGTTTTGACAATATTATTGATACTTCAGATTATGCAATGCCCTTTTCCAAAACATTTCTGTAATGTGATATATTGACAAATGTAGAATATTTGTCTAAAACATGCTTAGGATATTTTGAGGATGTTCTTAAGTTAATGGATTACTGAATGTTCACCTACAGAACATTTCCACAAATAAACATAAAACATAAATTGCATCTTGACAGCATGGAAATGTTGGTGATGTTGGGTATAGTTGTTCCCATGATAGCAGAATTCAGAATGTTCTAGAAAATTAAGTTTTTAAGATAAAATTCTGATATTTGCCTTCATCAACCATGACTCTAACATATTGTAAATTTTTTCAGAAAGATTGAAAATGTATTTAGCAAGAATTGGATGGTATACGTATGCTTACAGTACTGTTTACAGTCAAATGTTTTCATGCACTGTAGGCTCAAATTTTTGATCAATCAAAAATCTGAGAAACAAGTTTTGTGGAGGACAGTCTGGAGAAGTGAAGATGTTAGCTTAAATTCTGACGTTCAAGGCAGATGACATTAAAGAGTATCTCCAATTAGTTTTTTCCCTCTTCTGGGGCCTGTTGCTGTGGCCTGTGATTTAATATTACAGACAGTGAATATGATAAATGTGATTTTAATCTATACTGTACATTCTGTCTATTATCACTTAATGCACTTAAAATAAATTTGGCTTGACTTGATTTGAGAGGATTCAGAAGTCTTATTTAAAGTGTTTTGTTTTGGTAATGAATTTACATGAATAACACCCCTGGCCCCCCACTCCCTTTTTTTCCTCTTGTCTAGCAGTCCTATTTTCGAAGAAAAGGCTGAAAACGACATACCCAAAGTCAAATGGTTACTGTTCTTGAACCCCTATGACTACAGGCACAAAGCTGAGCATTCCTGAAAGATAACCCTTTGAAGTTTCTTCTCCAAGTGTCAGATTTACTCTAAGTGTTACTGACACTGAGTTACTGCAGCTCAAACTAGTGGAAATTTCTATTTTTTGCCTCGCCTAAATTTTTTTTTATTTTTGAGTGAAAAAAGCTAGCTGTGGCTCTGGTAAGCTGAATGAAGCCACAGCCACAAGCCTGACCAACAACTGGTAGAAAGTGGATAAAAAGACACCCAAAAATGAGCTTTGCAAGTGCAGTGTTGTAGGGCAATGTCAGACGGAGCTGCATCTGGAACAAAGTGTTCCAGATGAGATTATGGGTATTTTTAGGTATATAATTCTACTTTTTTTTGTTTATTTCACCAGTTCTACAACTACTTCTAATAAAACCAACATTTTTTTAATGTTTTTTTACATTACTATCACATCTGCAGGTCAGAGTCTGACCTTTCTGAGCTGCTGTCCGTCTCAAACTCAAGCCCCCTCCCCCCATATAACATACCGCTGGAATCGTAAGCTCATTGGCTATAAGACCTGTCAGTCAAAAATTCACTCCTCTGCCTATTGGCTCTCTGCCGGGCGATTCTCGTGGTTGGTCAGCCGAGAGCCAGTGAAGCACTGGCTCTCTTGATGGACAGACTGGTCAGCCAATTCGGATCGCAGAATCACGGGAGGCGGCTTATTTTGTCGCTAAGAAGCCACCATACACAGAGATAGCAAAGCTTTGTTGTTAGCCCCTCATCGAAGAGCGATAACTAGCGATAAACAGCTATAAACAATCTTTTGTTCAGAAACTCACAACGTCAACACATGGCGTGTTATGGATGATTACCGGAGATCGCGTGCTTGTGGGACTAAATGAAATGGCTACTTTTGTTCGTTGGACTCTTACCTTTCTGTGGATATGAGGATTATCATGCTACATGTTGTCCACTGCTGCAACCTTGCAACCTTGGCAATCTTGGCAACCTTGCAGGTGCAGCAGAGAATGATGAGGGAGGGCTTCAGCCAGTGGCCTCACAACAAATTCAAATTCAAACTGAAGAGGCGTGGTTTGACCCCGAAGCTGGCGGGACACAAACGGAACCTGCTACTTCATTGCGCCGAAACGGAGGGTGGTTGTGGTTCACATGGTAAGTCTACACACTGACTGTTCTGAATTATATTACAATGTGTGTATTTGTGTAGTCGTAGCTGTCCAGAGATGGGAAGTAACGACGTACAAGTAACGAAGTACTGTAACGAAGTACATTTTTGTGTTATCTGTACTTTACTGAGTATTTATTTTCTGAGTACTTTTTACTTTTATCCGTTACATTTTATCACAAGTATCTGTACTTTTTACCCCGTACATTTTCAAAACAGGCTCGTTACTTTTAATCCACGTCAACGATTAAATCACTGAAATATTATTTAGACCAGAATAAAAACATCTCCGCAGGCTCCGCCAATCCTATGAAACATTGCAACAAGCTAGTTTAGCCGCTACAACAACCAGCCAGTTACCACAGATCTCATTTCAACAGTTAAAGATACAAACTTCTTAGTAGCTAATTAACTCATCTTCCCACTGCTCTATGCTGTGTTCACTCATGTCGACAATGTTTTGTTTTGTGAAAGCTGTTTTGTAGACAATTTTATTAGTGTTTTGGAGTATGCTTGTGCAAACATCTTGCCAAATTAGCAGTTAACAGTAAGACATGCTAACAAACAGCACGTTTACAATGAATACCTCCGGACCAGAGCAACCCACAGCCTTCAACAACAATGACAGAGATCATTACAGTACCGAGGTGATTTCTGGTGACTGACTGCAGCAGCTTCATTACTAAACTGAGAGCTAACTGCAGCTGCTGTTGCTAACATTACTTAGCACCGTCTGCGCTAATGTTAGTTAGCTCTGTGAGCACTTCTCTCTCCTGACTCAACTCTGAGTTGTCCAAAGCCAAACTCTGCAGTCCTCTCTGTGTTTCAGTTATGGAACAAATCATTGTTAAAAATGCTCATATTGATTATTAAACACCTTGAAATTGTCAAATTGTCATTCCGACTTCTTGAGGAGATACATGATACTCTCAAAGTGCACCGGATTAATCCATTTAGATTGAAAATGGTCAAAATTTTCTTCCCAATTGTATTTATTATTTCAGATACATTTTAAACATACATGAATATATCTGCTAATTATAGCCATATCATACCATACCACCATGAAGAGAGTTTAACACTACAATTTAAGAAATAGAAGAATATAAGAAATAGAAAGGAATAATTATTTTTATTGGGGACCCATTGCATTTCCCAGGGACCCACTCAAAACACCACCTGTGGGACTCACTACATTGAAAACCTATCAACATCACTGTTAATATGAGGACTATGGAACCGAACCAGGCAGCAACATGTCCGACACAGAGGAGCAGCACAGTGAAGTGGTAGCGGAAGGTTCATAGTGCTGCACTCACTGCGCCATGAGCTTGTAGATCTGTTATATATGAAAATGTAATGGTATAAGTGTATAATCTAAAGTGATACAGATCAGGTCCTAACGGGTTAATAGCCTTCAAATGACCCATTATATGATGTGAGGTTAAGCGGTTACAGTTGGCTTTACACAGAAACGACTGGTAAAAAAAATACTTTGTACTTTTACTCTAAAAGTACATTCCATAGCCTGTACTTTTAACTTTTTACTTGAGTAATTATTTCAGTGAGTACTTTTACTTTTACCATAGTCGTTTTTTTTCACAAGTACTTGTACTTTTACTGAGTACAGAATGTAAGTACTTTTCCCATCTCTGCCCAGGTCTCCCGTCAGTCCAAATTACAGACAAAAGAAAATATATCTCAAATCCTGGTGCAGAGTTAATACATCACACTCTGCATCTTTTTGTGAAAGCAAAAAACTGTACATTTTCAGGGATGCATCATACAGTTTTAATTATAATAATATTAATAATAATGCTACAAATTATTTGGAGGCGCCTTTCACATCACCCAAGGTCACCTTACAAAAATATAAGATGGCAAAAAAATCCTAAACATCATTAAAACAAACATCAAGATAAAAACGAGTGAAGTGCACAGTGCCCAGTTATAAAGAGCATGCCAGTTTGAACAGTTTTGCCAATTACTGCAGTCAACTGTGTAATTATACTGACATTTTACTTGATATGAATAATGTACTTACCATACCTGTATCTTTTGTGTTCTCTCTTTACAGCACAAAAAAGATGGACATCACATCTGGATTGGTAGGACTTTTTTAAAGAACATTTTTTTCACGCTCTTTTTTTCCTGCGATGTCAGGAAACACATATTCAGCTTGCTGGAAAAGGGCAAAGCGATTAGAAAAAAAGTGTTCACGTGATGAAATAGGAGCATCAGGGCTTGTACACACAAACAAACAGCTCCTTCACTGTCATTCACTGACACATCAACGTCAACAACATCAACACTGACACATCAACATGAACACACAGGGGGCGGGGCTTCTGTGGAGCAGAGCAGGGATATGGAAACTGACCCATCACTCAGACATTCCATTGCACAGTGGGCAACTGAATATCAAGTCAAACATAATGCAGTCAGTGCTTTGTTAGGGATTTTGAGAGAACATGGACACTCAGAGTTGCCAAAGACTGCAAAAACACTGCTCAACACCTGTGAAAGTGTAGACTTTGAGTTGAAATCAGGAATGCAGTACGTTTACCTTGGCTGCAAAGATCAGCTCCTGAAACATTTGAAAATGTATCTGCAACAGGTGATCTCTGAATTAGATTTCATTGACATCTCTCTCAATATTGATGGCTTGCCGCTTTTTAAAAGCAGCAAGGAAACACTGTGGCCAGTACTTTGCCAACTGAATTTATCTCCTCCCACAGTTTTCCCACTGGCTCTCTGTTTTGGTTTGTCAAAGCCAACTAACCTTAACTTTCTTGATGATGCTGTTGGTGACCTTCGCAGTATTTTGGAAAATGGACTCGAAGCAGACAGTGGTCTGATTAAAGTTAAGCTGCGTTGTATAACATGTGATGCCCCAGCCAAGGCTCTGGTGAAGTCCATCAAGCTATGTACAGGTTATTATGGATGTGACAAATGTACACAAAAAGGAATATGGGATGGAAGTCGAGTGATCTATCCTGAAATCACCAATATAACATTAAGAACTGATGAATCATTCCGAGATCAGTCACAGGAGGAGCATCACCGGCAATCTGGGGTGTCACCATTTTGCCAGCTCCCAATAAATATGATTCAACACTTCCCCATAGATTATATGCACCAGTGTTGTCTTGGGGTCACGCGCAAACTAATCCTTTTGTGGCTAAGGGGACCACAGGCAGTCAGATTGTCATCTGGGCAAGTTAAGGAGGTCAGTTCTAAACTTCTGGAGCTTAGAGCGTGCATTCCTAATGTGTTTGCAAGGAAACCAAGAGGTTTGGAGGACATCGACAGATGGAAGGCCACAGAATTTAGGCAGTTCGCTCTCTATACGGGAAAGATTGTGCTTAAGGGCATTATTTCCAAGCAGCTGTACGAGCACTTCCTGGTTTTTAGTGTGGCATTAACTATCCTTGTTTGTCTAAGACTGACAAAACAATACAGTCAAAATGCAGAGGAGTTGTTGGTGTACTGTATGAATTCCTTGTCTACAATGTTCACAGTTTGGTACACCTGGCATCAGTTGCTAAGCTTTATGGCAGTCTTGATGAGTGCAGTGCTTTCTATTTTGAGAATTACTTGCATCAGATGAAACGACTTGTTCGCTCTGGCCGAAATCCTCTCTCACAAATTGTGAGGCGGCTGGGGGAAGCAAACAAGGTGAGAAAGACACATACTAAACCAAAAAAGTCTGTAGAAACTAAATATCCCAACAATGTATTCAGTCTTAACCACCTAGAGTGCTGTGAAGTTGTTGAGATGAGATCTGATGAGACCATGCCTGGGGAAAAGATGTTCCTCTGCCGGGTCTACAATCGACTTGAGCCATACTTCGTGCAGCCTTGTGACTCAAGGTTGCTTGGTGTCTACACAGCCAAAGACACTTACACTCAGATGAAAATTCTATCTGAAAGGCATTTGGGCAGGCAGGCATTCAGACTAATGCCAATGATGGTTTGAGGATTGTGGTTACAATTCTCCATTCTTTCTAAGAAGTGCATTTAGCTTCCCACAAATGAAGATTGTGTCCACTGAAACCACGAAAAAAACCCCCCTAAAAAAATTAGTCCCCCCCACCCCCACAAACAACATAGTTTAACAAACAAAAAAGAAAAAAAGATAAATGACATCAAAGTGGTAAGTATATGAAATTGTACAGTGAACTAACTACAGTATAAATATAGTATCAAGTCAGGATAGAATTTGACCCTTTCTTCCTTTTCTTCCTCCAGAATACAAAAGAGTTTGCTGTGGTCATCTTTCTCAAAGCCAACACAGTGGACGCCGTCCCTACAAACTGGATAGAGAGGGCACAAAAGGTATTTCAACATCCTAAAAACTTGTACTGCAGAGTCAAAACATTTTTAAGTTACAGACTTATCGCCGCTCCTGGCCCGGCCAGCCCACCCGAGGCTGCTCTTTGACCGGACTTATAAATTCATATTTCCATGTTGTGAACTATCCTGTCTGTAGCAACATCTATTGCTCGTCTGCCCGTCCTGGGTGAGGGATCCCTCCTCTGTCGCTCACCCTGAGGTTTCTCCCGTTTTTCCCTGTCCAGGGTTCCTGGGAGTTTTTCCTTAGTCGATGTGAGGGTCTAAGGGCAGAGGATGTTGTTATGATGTTGTGTGAAGCCCATTGTGACAAATTGTTTTTAAAAGGTTAAAAGGTTTTTATAAATATATTTACCTTCTTTACCTTATTGTTTTTTATGTTTTCTGCAGGGTCTGTACTGTTACTGGCCAAAGCCAGATAAAAATGTGACAGCGAAAGTGAAGAGGAGGGAAATTCCTGACAAAGAAAGGTGGACAAGAGACAGTGTCAGGATATTGAAATTCACAGGTTAGATATTGTCTTTCACTGTTCATTCTTTAAAAGTAAGACAACAAACATCTCTGAAAAAAAATCCCTCGTGCTCCCATGGAAATCAAATTTATGTGATGATGAACTGAATCAATCAGTTTGAGTGTAAACAATGTACTGTATGTAAAATAGCACTGTGAAGCAATTGAAAATAATCTAGTTCTAAATCATTCATATCATGTTTTGGAACAATAGGCTAAAGCTTCTAGTTCAACATTTTGGCAAATTTGCCTTTCACCATAATCCCTAGTCTTGGGAGTTGGTGAATTACCTTTTTTTTAGTATATCTTTTTTTGGCTTTTCATGCCTTTTATTAGATAGGACAGTTGGGAGTATGACAGGAAATGGGATGCAGAGAGGGAGGGAATGACGCGC
Organism: Eutrigla gurnardus; assembly: GCF_963514095.1. Lineage (NCBI taxonomy): Eukaryota > Metazoa > Chordata > Actinopteri > Perciformes > Triglidae > Eutrigla > Eutrigla gurnardus. The sequence continues at coordinate 3,884,333 of NC_139926.1, forward strand.
AGGATCGAACCGGGGCCACCTGCAGTGAGGACGACTATAGCCTCAACACATGGGGCGGGTGCTCTACCAACTGAGCTAAACATCGCCTTGTTAAATTACTTTTAATAGTCATTGCATGTTTTATTGAGAACCGCGGGGCAGAGACGTGAGCCGCTCAGTTTAACATGGTATGATCCCCTGTCCCTCAAATCTCATCAAATACACAATCCAACAACTCCAAAACGCTCTGGTGGACAAGTTGTGACCGGCACGCAATGAGATAATCATGTAACATTGGAGACAGAGACGCTCATCTATTTTGTAGACACATATGCAGAGGCACGAGAAAAGGTCAAAGAGGCCATCGTGACATCAAATTTGGATAGCGAAGAGGAGGAGATCATTCCACGTAGGAAGGTGATTGCTCCTGCGCGATACCAAGATTCGGGTAAGATTGCTTGTTTGCACCAACCCACCCCAAAATAAAATATCTATCACTGTATGTTCATACCTGACTTATGAATATCCCTCTTGTAGATACTGACATAGATCAGCCGGTCGTAAAACGAAAACAAAAACCCACCAAAGACACCACTTCAACACCACAAATGCCTACCATGCCATCCTGTAAGTAAATGGTTCTGGTTACCATGAGGGCTGGACGGTCAATCTTCCTCTATAATCCTGTATGAATTTCAAGGGTTTATTTGAATTATTATTATTATCTAGATCTAGCCTAAAATGTCAGGACTGTACTACTAAACTTTCTGACCTAATTGTCCCATTGGACAAATAAAATGTTCTTCATTTTATGTTATTTATTATAGGAGGAGTTTCTGCGGGCAGTTAATGGAATTTCTTTAGATAAGACTTTCCTTCATTTGAAAAATCATCGTCTTGGAGCCATTGCACACAGTCACAGTTGCTCTAAACACAGAAACAGTGGGCAATATACTGCAGGGTTCGACAATAACGGTTGCCCGATTGCCCGGGGCAAGTAAAAATAACCGGCGGGCAGGTAGAACCTGTTCAGACTTGCCCGGTCGGGCAAGCACAAACTCCGACAAATTCGTATCATCTGTCTGCTGCTGTGGCGGCGGCAGTTGCAGTGTGCTGCTTTTTTTTTTTTTTTTTTGTGTGTGCTTCGATTGGCTAATGGTACAGACACACCAACTCCGGCAGCGACGCAACGGACCGTCGAACGCACCGGCGAGTGGGCAGTTCTGTGTTCAAGTTGGATCAATTGGATAGACGTCCTGCGAAGTGGGCGGGACTTGAGTTTTGCTCTGCCGTTTCCAACATGGCGGCCGGGCCACAAACGATCTAATTTTACAGTTAAACTACACGCTAAAGCATGTTTCTGAAAACATTTGAGGCGGGAAATGTGTAGTGCAGTAACAGAATCTGGATTCATATTTGATCAACACTGCCTAGTTTGATAGTTTGAACGAAGTTTCTGGAGCCGGCGGCATTGCGTTGGACGGACGGCATTTGCATAAAGTTCAATCCATCGAACTTTATGCAAATTCACGTACGGCGACAGGGCCGTCAATTCGACGTGCCGTATCCATCATGCGGAGCTCCTGCTCTACATAGACAATGAATGGGATCCGTTGACTTGACGTCTGCTGGCGGAGTTGGTGTGTCTGTACGAGCCTCTGTGCTGACGTGCTGACGTACCGACGCAGACGTACGGTGACGTTGTTTCACTTCCGCGGGAACGACAGCTATCGCAAACAAAATTTAGACAGCCATAGCAAGTCACTTCCTCACCTGGCCTGCGTACAGGCTAAAAAACACCGAAATGTTCCCGGACCGATGGACCGTTGTGTCCAAAGACTCTACCTGGAGAGCCACAACCAGATAAAAAAATGTCTAACGACAGCTTATCATGTCGCCAAAACGGAGCAGCCGTTCATGCAGTATGCATCTCTTCTAAATCTCCAGACGACAAATGGAGTGGACGTCGGGTCAAGATACAATGTCACAACATTTCTTTCATTGGTTGGAAGAGAGCAGGGAGAAGTTTCATATGAAATGTAATGACAAATGAAAAATAAAAACAGCTTTCTGACAGAAGAAGTGTTGTGTAGTGTCGTCTACAGTCAACAGATAATGGATTTTAGTAAGATATACCGGTAAGTCTTGAAGAAAATTTGCACAACACCGCGGCGCCACAAAAAGAACCTCTTAGGCAGGGCAAGTAAGAATTTAGGCAGGGCAAGTAGATTTGAAAAGTACTTGTACAAGTAGGAAAAAACCTTAACGTCGGACCCTGTACTGTAACTGCTGACTCGTGCCAGGGCACAGCAGAGTGGGTGGGCTAGAGTGCATAAGGCAGCATATCCATATGGAGAAGTAGACAAGTATTTTTATGATTTGAAAAAAAATGTCTACTTTCTGAGTCTTCACCACGTTATGTCACTTTGTCCTGGGACACGCCCCTTTCATTCGGACTGAGTGGCAAAACAAACCTCCCTCAATGTTGTGAAGGATAGAGGTGGACACACAGAAACCAGTCAAAACATGCATTTTCAAAACAAATTGAGGTCAGAAGGACTAGACAGTGATCCGTACCAGAACCCAAAACCATCTACTGCACGGACAATGACATATTGCCAGAAATCATTGAATAATGTCAAAATTAATTAGTTCAATCAGCTATTAGATTTAAACAAAACCAAAGGAATAGAGCTAAAACGCCCATATGCATTTCAGTTCTTTGATGTTATAACCTGTGACATGTTTAAATTTTAACGCAAGTGTTGTACTGTATTTGTGTAACAGCTGAAAATACATTTGAAAGTAAAAATAGAAAATCTTTCAGTATACTTTATTGACCCTCTAACTTTCTGTAATCTTGTCCTTTAGTCCAACCATCAATGGATTTATTTTCTGCAGCTGAAAGCCAGAACACACCAAGTAAGTTAACTCAGAAGCATACAGTATTAGGGATTCATAACGTGAATTACTTTATTCTGATTCTGAAATTACTATAACATTGTCTATCTTTTAACTACCGCCATCTGGATCTAAAAATACACCAATGTACCATTAAATGACATGAATGTGCTTCAGTGGCTTGCTCCAAGGCTGCTGCAGCAGGTCACCTCTAATTTCCACATAGTGTTGAGTCTGAGTCTGAGAAGTGTTGTCAAGTCAAAGCTTGACCAATTAAGGTTATGTCACCTGCAACTCAGAAAGCAACCTGTCTACATCATTTTCAACACTCAGAGAAACTTGTATGCAGCCTAGAAAACAACAGGATCATATTTCAGAAAAAAGCACCCTCCATAAAGTGTAATCAGGCATTTATTGATTATGGTCTTTGTTTTTTTGTTTGTTTGTTTTTTCCAAACAGTCGTCTCGACAATCACTACAATGGATGATAGTTTCAGAGCAGTGGCCAAGGTATGCTGTATTCGTTATTCAACTAAATTTTCCATGATCCAATTGTACACAGCTTTGATTTGGGTATTTTTGCGTAAATATAGGTCCCTCCCACACCAGCACTCCAGCAACTTCAAGATGTGAAAGTAAGTTGGATTTTTGACTTTGCTCTTTTCAACTAACAATGGCATCAGGGAACATCTGGTATTTTTCTAGACGTCTTTATATAAAAACAACAAAACCAAATGCGTACAAAAATTTCACAGTAAGTCTGTGCAGTAGATCAACATTGTGATATGAGCAGATATTGATATAGTCTTAATTATACATCCAGTGGCAAGAAAAAGTGTGTGAACCTTTTGGAATTTCTTAGTTTTCTGCATTAATTGGCCATTTAAAGAGACCCGAGGAGTTTGCTTTTGGTTATAAGCATGGATGGGAATAACAGCGTTACTAACGGCACTACTTTTTTTAGTAAGGAGTAATCCCCTGTTACAGCGCCATTACCGTTATTGGCGCCGTTACTCAGCGTTACTTGACTCCAGTACCATCAGAAAATAGGCCTAATACACCTATTCCTAAGTCTGGTCGCTTTTTTCTAACCCTCCACCTGGCCACGTGCATCTTTTTACAACGAAGCCAGCTAGAAATCAATAAATGGAGCGGTGGATGACGTAACTGTCATAAACAAAAGATTACAGGTTATGGAGCGCATTTGTGCAGCAGAGACGAGAGCTGGGATACTGGGGTGGCGACCGAGTAACTACACTGATGTTGCAAAGTTGGTTTTCAGCCATGAGACGCCAGGTGGAAGGCAGAGAGCCTCCGTTCTCACTCCTAACAAGTCACAAGTCATGTAGTCTTTCAGTGTACGTTATATACTAGCTTTTTGAAATTCATTCCTAATTGTTAAGTTCTGTGTTCTTCTTCATAATCAAGCCAGTAGACTCATGACATCATTTATTTACAATATCATAATCACAATCACAATATTTTCCATTATAATCGCAATCAAACATTTTTATTCAATCGCACAGCACTAGTTCTAGGTGCTACATTATATGCCTTTACCCACAGTCCACATCACTATTACATTAGCATTTTTTGGCATTCAGCCTTAATGTATTTATTTATAGCCCCATCTTAGTTATTAGAGAATGGAAGACTGCAAAATGTGACTTGTTATGACTTATTTGTGTATTTGTATATTTTAGATGATTCCTCCATACCATTTTATGTGAGGTCCCTTTTCATGAGGTTGGACAGGATCGAAAACTCCCTCTCAAACATCACACACATCTTGATAAAGGATATGGGAGCTCAAGATTTGGAGATTGAGGAGCTGTCGAGGCCACTAACGACATCTGAAGACCTGGAGCAAGCTTGTGAAAAGCTTAGTGACACAACTTACAAAAAGAAAGTGGTATGTGCAATGTTGCTGTGTGTAGGGATGAGTATCCAGCATTTCCCCTACCATTGTGCCAACAAGAGCCCCCGCAGGCAAAAAAAAAAAAAAGGGTTAATATGCCAAAATTAAGCAATTTATCCATTCATTCAGAAATCAATAATAATTTCCGTTTGGGAGCCTCTGTGCAGCACTTTTCTGCAATGCAACTCAACCTGCTTCATTGCCTAGTAACGATGCAAGTACCATTGCTGAGAGCACAAGCATATTATGGGGTGTTGAAGGTTTTTAACTATGGCCGTGTCAAAAAATATATATATTGCGGGTGACGGACAACTTTTTTGGACACACGTCTAACATACTTAATATTAGAGTAATATTCTCGGCTGCCACTGTAGGATAAAAATCACAGGACAAGTCTAAGTCAGCAGTATAAAGCTAATGGCACTATCTGCCATTACACTACCCCATCCTTACCCCACAATATACAGCATTGGGTAAACAAAAAACAAAAAACATTAAATGCAAATATAAATTGCAGACTGCTTGCTGCACCACCCGACCGAATCCGACTGCACCAATATGCCGTCCCATGTTGTCTGTTTAGGGTGTTTTCAGTGGGTACTGGGGGCCTGAAAAAAATTCTTGGGCTGACTAAAAACGTCCTTTTAAAATACACGAGAACATGTTAGGCCAGCTTAAATCACACTAAATCATAATTTTTGCACTCAGGTAAGAAGAAGTTTAAGACCCGGTCTGGAGACTTCGTACCAGGCTTACACACCTGGATAAAACAATTGCAACTCAATTTACTCTGGCATGTAAATAAAGCAGACTGGACCCTGCCTGGCCTAGCATTCTGCACATGCTCCACATGCAGTGTTCTCAGATATCACTATAAGCACGAGGAATAGCATGCATCACATTTATACCAAAAGTAGGGCACAGTGTGCATATGAAATATACATAGATGTAAAGTTTTCCTTGGTTTTACAAATTGTTATGCAAGCAGTCTGCTGCTCGTGTGCCTGTTTGTCCAATGGTCAGTGTGAACTGCACCTACTTTAGCGGGGTCAAATACTATGGCTATTTATGCACAGTTTTCTCCCTGTGCATGGACAGTACATTGGGACAACAACAGTAGTACATGTAACCATACTGATTAGTGGAATAACAGAGGATTGTTATAGGTAATACTGTATGCTTAATCATCTTTATTGTTTCTTTTGTCAGGTGGACTACCTGTGTCTGCTGGGAGGTGCCACTCCAGGGGACACAGTGAGGCGGATGCTAAGAAAACTCGGGACCAATGCCCTTTGGGCATTGTACAGTTTGAAGGGGAGAAAGGGAAAGAAAAAATTCATGGACCTGAAATTATACCCTGTTGTAGTTCGTAGGTGTCTTTTTTTGGTATGGTTTCTACTCCCAGTTTGAGACCTAGCAAAGACCTCTTAACTTTTAATCTTTGTGATTTTTATGCCTCAATATGACATATTAATAATAAATCTTTATTATGGACTCAGATGGTCCACTCACATCCAACATACACACACACATATGACACATTAAAATACATACTCAAAAATACTGTACTAAAATAGGTGCAAGCTATCATGCCAATGCTTTCGAAGCCTGGATGTGAACCGATAGCCCATCATAGGGTTGGTTAAGGCTATAATGATGCTATTTTCTGATAAATCCAATCGACACATGAAATTGAACATTAGCTTTCGTAACAGTGCCTGACATGTAGGTACATTAGAGGACACAAATAGCTGGCTAGCACTGTGCCACCTAGGAACACGGAGCAACAACCTCATGGCATCATTATATGCCACTCTAAGCCTCTGCATAGTTCTCACTCTGTAAGAGGACCAGAGATGAGCTGTATACAGCGGCGTGACATAAGCCCTAAACAAAGCACACTTAACATCTGTGGAACACATGGAAAATTTCCTCAACATCACGTTGGCCTGTGCATATATTTTACACCATTGACGACGAATGTCACCGTCATCCATGAGATCATCTGAGAAGACATGTCCTAGATATTTTAATTCTCTGCATATTTCTAAGAGGCCATCTGCGAGGTGGAAAGCAGGAAAAGAGGATTTTTTGTCCTCTCTAGATCTCACAACAACAACCTTACTCTTTTTGGAATTATAGTTGATGTCAAATTCTCTTCCATATTGTGTGCATATCCTCAACAGCTCTTGTAACCCAGCAGAATATGGACAATGTAAAACCAGGTCATCAGCATACATGAGATGATTCACAACTTGTTCTCCCACAATACATCCTGTTGTACATTCATTTAGCTGTCTTGAAAGGTCATCAATATATACATTAAAAAGAATAGGGGATAGTATTCCTCCTTGACGGACCCCATTCGCCACATGAAAAGGATCAGAAACAGTATTATCCCATTTGACCTGGAATGTTTGCTGAGCATACCAATACATTAGAATTCTGACAATATATTTAGGAACATCTCTCATGAGTAGTTTTTCAAATAGTTTTGCATGGTTGATTCTATCGAATGCCTTAGAGGCATCAATAAAACAGAGAAACATAGAGGTGTTTTGGCGTTGATATTTAGCGACAATCTCCTTTAAAGCATAAATGCATAAGTCAGTACTATGTTTTGTCTTGAACCCAAATTGATTGTCTGTAGTTAATACATACATTTCGATCCTATTTAAAATAATTTTTTCCAGCACCTTAGACAGGGTACTGGCAAGGGCAATTGGTCTATAATTGTCCATGCTGTTTAATTTGCCAGCCTTCTCCTTAAGCACAGGAACCAGCAAAACAGACAAGATGGAATCAGGGAGAACACCATGAACCATGATACCAGAGAAACACATGGCTAACAGTGGAGAGAGCCTATAGCTGGCATGCTTAAGATGCTCTGCAGCAATACCATCTGTACCACATGTTTTGTTGTTATCAAGCATCTCAATAGCATGTGCCACCTCCGCTGGCCTTACTGTAACATTAGTGTCCAAATCAACATTATTAACAGCAACAACATTACTCTTGACACAGTTGAACAGCTTGATATAATGCTCACGCCATAATTTTGCAATATTATCTGAACCAGAGATACCTTCAATGTCGTATGGTAAAGACGTTTTATGGTTATTCATCACTTTGATTGCTTTCCAAAAGTCAACATAGTTGTTCTTTTGTAGATTCCTAGCAAGCAAGTCCGCTCTAATAGTATTCTCTTTTGTCTTAATATGACGAAGAGCATATTTATATCTGGCATTAGTTTGTTTTTTACACTCAAACACATCACCTTGTCTAGGCCTTCCTGCATCAATCCAAAGTTTAAAGGCTTCCCTTGCTGCAGCATGGTGTTCAGACACATACTCCTTCCACCCAGGTTTGATGTTAACCACCTTCTTATGACTGCAGAAAGACCTAGCAGAGGCATTTAAAACTTTTGTAATGTTATCATATAAATCACAAATGTCAGCAGCATGCTGTGTGTCAGCACAGTTCATGTTAAGACACATAATGGCATCCCTCGGCAATACAACATGATTTAGTAGGCTGTCAGTTAAGCCAGTATATCTATCAATGTCCTCTTTAGATAGATTAGCCCAGTTTAATTTCACTGAGTTGCCTGAATTCCCAGTATCCACCAGGAGGGGCACAGTGTCAACATTTAACAACATAGCTATAGGTATGTGGTCAGAGGTAGCCAGACCATAGCAAATCTCCATATTTTCTAGAGAGGCATGAGCATCTGCTGTGCACAGACAGTGGTCAAGCCAGGAGGTTGTGTGCCATGCCTCACTTACATAGGTAAAACTATTATCCGGTAAGAATACTTTACTAGATAAGATAAGTTTATTGTCATTACAAAAATGTACCAGATGTTTTGCAAAAAGAGAATTGCTATCTGATAAATCAGCATTAAAATCCCCATAGACATACACACAAGTAGAATCATTGTCCTCAATGAAGGAGTGGATAAAAGCTAGTCTGTTCAAAAATTCATCCTCAGCCTCATATGATTCACATGGTGTATATATATTTAATATGGTAATCCTCTTGCCATTAAAGCATACTTCTAACCCTATGGCCCAATCAACATTTAATCTACTCACTTTCACCATTGGGTCATATCTACGGTTCCAAAGGATGGCCACTCCACCTGCTATTCTACCTTTAACTATTTTCATGCTTAGATCAGTAGTGGATTCCCCAGCACCATGAAAATCCTTGTGTATTGTATTTAACTTGTCTACATCCTGTTTGGCAAGCCAGGTCTCTTGGAGACACAGAATATCACACTCATTCAACAATTTATCAACAACAAAGCGTCTTGATTTATCTGTAGCAGTGTGTCCCACACGTAGACCGCGTAAATTGTACGATACAATCCGCATATTGTTCTTCATTACGGGATATTGCTCGGGCGCACGAGTCACATCAGCATTCGCTTGTTAGCTGGCTGACAGCAGAAAGGGACTCCCCATCACAAACCACAGGCTGTGGCGCAGGTAACTGGTAGCGTGGATTAGTTTCCAATCGAACCGCCCCCCCCACCAGCGACTTTAGCCCGGCGTGGCTCAAAATACCGGCGAACAAAAGCACCAGCCGGCCACAGATGAGGATCATACATCTCCGCTACATTGTCACATTCAGCAGTGACACAAAAAGAGCTGAATCTACTTAAAGTTGTTTCGATTTTGCGACATTTCACTTCCCGATCCAGTTTATCTTTCAAATAGTCAGAGAGAGTGATGGCATCTAGATTAGGGTCAAACTTTGAGACAAAGACACTCACCATCTTTGTTGTGATAGTTTTTATGTTGGGAAAGTAAGTATGTAGTACACAACACAAGTATATTTATTCTTAAAACATCAAAATCAAGTTGAGAACAGTTGAGATTCAAAATCCCCAATGGAATCAAAAATAAAAAATAATAAACAAAAATAAAATAAATTGTCCTCTCAGCTTGTAGCTGTTCTGATGGTAAAGTTCAATGTGTCCAGTCAAAAGTTAAGGCAAATCCGTATTCGTGTCACTCCAAGTCTTTTCAGTGTATGTGTGTGTGTTCTACCCGGGTAGTATGTGTGTAATGGATGGTTGCTGCGCTGCTCAGGCTCCAAGTACATGCGACTCTTCATGCAGCGATGAAAGTGAAGGTGGTTTCCCCTTCGACCCCGGCAGGCCTCGGTTGAAAACCCTGGTTGAAATCACCGTTGATAACGACGCAGATCCAGCACTGGCAACCAACAAAAAACCCAATCTGCATAGACACAAAAGCTGTGTCCCAATTCAGGGGCTGCAGCCTTCGGAGGGTGCATTTGAAGGCCGATTACGTCACAGCACTGCGCGAAGGCTGTCCCAATTCGTCCAAATTCGAAGGCTCCTCCAAATGCAGCCTCCAAATGCGTCCTCCTTTCCCCTGCATTCGGAGGATGCACCGCTACTATCCTTCGCGGCCTCCCATATCCCAAGATGCTTTGCGGCCCGCTGTTCACAACAACAATGGCGGCGACTAATAGCAGCAGCTCTGGTACCGGCGGCAGCGGCAGCAGTGCCGAATACACATTAAATAAATGTAAGTAACGAGTTTTTGCTTAACGCCAGAAGTTCGAGGGGCCTTATAACATATTTGACTGTTAAAATACGTGAAGTTAATAATGCTAATACGTAGCCACCGGACTGTAGGGCCAGCTACGTGATGTAGCTTAAGGCTAACGTTAACCTGTTGATACTAGGAGCTCAGAAAAAAAAAAAGATACGAGGAGCTCAGTTAACGTTACCCTTTAAAAGTAACGTTCAAGCCTAAAGATAGAGGATGGTAACTTATATCCTATTAACTGTGGATATGTTGTAGGTATACCTCACATCAGGTTAATTTGTTCTCGTTGTTGAGTTGTGTAGGCTAAAGTTCGCTCCTCTCCTGCGCCCAAAGCTGAATGCAGCTGAGCATAATAAAGCCAATGATGAGTTGTGAGCCCCGCTGTATTTCTAGGCTGTAAAACTGTAAACGTTTGAATTGAATACAGAGCTAACCGTATGATCATTATTACAGCTGATACAGTTAGTATATCGTACAATCATTTTAACTGTTGACATGTGCTTTACATGTTGTCGTGTTGTAGGGAGCAAGGAGCAGACTGAGGTGCTTATTAAACTGCGTGGTCAGAACGACCATCTGTTTACAGGGGCCAAAAATACGGCCACACTTGGATGGAGGTAACTGTTGAGGCATAAATACAGGGGTGCAAACTCATCAGGGATGAAAAAGGTGACAAGGACCCAAACCCCCTCGCAGAATATATATATATATATATATATATATATATATACATACATATATATACATACACACACAATATATATATATATATACACACACACATATATATATATATATTGCATATGCTTCAATGTTATTCCTCTGCCTCACTGAAGGGGGCTGGCGAGAGCCTGGAAAATGGACTTCCCTTCCAGTGAAGGTATGAATAATGGGAGACCAATGCCAAGGCTAAAAGGTTTGCTTCAAACGACGGAACATAAAATAACTCGATCGACTCCTCACATTGAAAGACAAACTGCTTTGAAAATATTTGGAACCTCAAGAATAGATTTGACTCTGGACGAACGGAATAAATATTAGCAAGGGGAGGTAGGGGGCTTCTCACCCCTCATTCGCTAACATTACATCGATATCAGAGTAAGCCTTTGCTCCGTTGATTTTCCATTATTTATTTTAGGTTTTTTTTTTTAATGTGAAGGTATGGTAGGTACATTTAACGTTGTTTTCTCGCTTAGATTTTTCAAAGGTTCCTGAGAAATAGACACTGTACTATCCGATAACACCAGGGTTTCCCGCAGCGCTTTCCTGTTAAGGCGGCCGCCTTAACAACAAAGAGCTGCCGCCTAAACTAACGTCTTCAAAAAAAAAATAAAAATCTATAGGCTATAGCGATATTCGCCGTGTTACTCTGTCATGTTTTCTCCCTTTCATTCAAACCCTCTAATAAACTTTTTTAAATGGGCCTATGCGTGCGAACAGCGGCCTCTGGTGGTATGTCATTTGTGCCATCTATCATCATTCAATTAACCTCATCTGGGGGAAAAACAAACGATTTTCGGAAAAGACGTTCATGGAATTTGGATAGCTGACCCCGACAGACTGTCGCATCAAGGTAAGATTATTATTGAATTCTTTAAATACTAATAATAGTCTGTCAACTGTTCGTTCGTAGTAGACTACCTGGAATTACTTTGATAGGCGTAATGTTTTCTTATCAAGGCTGATTGCGTTTAACGTTTACAGGTGGCTGTATTAGCCTAGCCTGCTTTTGACATTTGCATGTGATTTTCTCTCGTAATGTACACAGCCAAATGGAGCGAAAAACACAACCAAAAATTGTCGGCTTCTTCATGCGACGAAGCCGACCGACTTCACCCTCTGCATCGCCTCCTCCCCCCCAACCGCCGCCGCCGCCGCCGCCACCACCAGCAGCAGCAGCAGCAGCAGCAACTCCTCCACCGCCGGTGGCGCCGGATCCCCGGCAATCCTCTTAACACCGAGGCAGTGGGTGGAACCCGGAGTGGGCTAGGGACCCCAAATATGCAGGATGGATTTACCATACCGAACACGGTAGAGCATTATTTATTTTATGTTAAATGATGAAATATAAAATGTAGACTAAGCTATATTAAGTCAGTTATTGTATTATTCCTAGGAATGTTTTGCAGACTATGCAGAATGCACCGTCAAAGGGCATTACGTGGCCCCTCTCAAAGGCCGTTCATAGAGGTCCCCTGCATTAACTACAGACGTGATGCCTTGGACTCGCACTTGAGCTCAACTAATCACATTTCATGTGTGGGCATTGCAGCCCAATCAAGCCGAAGTAAGTGTTTCTGAGTGGTTCAGGAATAACAAAAAACAGGGTGATTAAATTATATTTATTACATTATTTAAATTAACAGTGACTGTTTAATGTGTGTGTATTAGGTCTGCCCATCAATGAGGCATTTCATCCCATTTTGAATATGGAGCATGAGGCCATAATTGGAGGCTTTAAATGTCTATACTGGTTGGTAAAGCATGAGATTGCACACCATACCAATTACCCAACATTGTTGGATCTGGCAGACCTCCTAGGCTGTGAATATTTTGCCAAACTGAAGGTAAAAAAAAAAAAAAAACTATTACAGTGTACATTTGCTGTCATCTGTTTCTAGTAGAATTAACTATAATTTAAGGATATATTATTTCCCTAGATTGATCAGAGGACCAACTACAGGTCCCACAGGATTGTGGACGAAATGCTCCAAATCATTGGTGAAGTGGTGGAGGAGCCCATTTTAGAGGCCATCAAGTCATCAAAGGCTATTGGCCTTGAAATTGACGAGTCCACAGATATCTCTGTAACAAAACAGTTAGATGTCCATGTTAGGTACAGTAGTGGTCTCACCTTCTTCATTTTTTAAATGGTTCAATGATGGCGTCTTCCTGTGTGTGTAACAAAACCAGGTAAGACACATTTGAAATGAAAAATGTTTTTTTTGTTAATACTCCAGGTACACAGACAAGGAAGGAGAGATGTTCTGTCAATTCCTGGATCTTGTAGCCATTCCAGATGGCACAGCTACAACTATAGCTGAAGCTGTGAAGGAGGTCATGACACAGAAAGAGATTCCCCAGGACCGCATCTTTGGCCTTGGAACAGATGGAGCCGCAGTCATGACCGGTAAAGTGAATTAAGGAAAAGGACGCTAAGTTAATGTCAAAACTAATAGGTTCCCTTGTTCTAATACCTGTTTTGTTTTTTTTTACCTTTATTTTAGGAAAACAGAATGGCACAGCAAAATTGCTGACTGACTCCTGGCCAGGATTAGTGTCGGTGCACTGTGCTGCTCATCGCCTGGCACTAGCATGTAAAGATGCAGCAGATGGAGTGCCATACATGAAAATCTTCAGAAAGCACCTACAAGACCTGCACCTTTATTTTAGGAATAGTGCAAACCGCACCAGCGCTCTACAAGCAGCTGCCAGTGTGCTTGGAGTAGCAGACCTGAAAGTCACAGTAAGTGAAAACATCAGGTGTTTGAAGTTAAGTACATCACATTCCTGAGATAAATATTGAATTAACTGCCCTATCCCCCACCCCAGGAGGTTAAAGACACTAGGTGGCTGTCTCAAGAGAAGGCCATTTCAAATCTCCAGCGAAATCTACCAGCAGTGCTTGCTACACTAGCTGAGGAGGCAGACTTAAAGAAGGATCCTGTGGCACGGGGGTTGTACACCTACTGTGCAACTTACAGGTTTGTTGCAGCTATCCACCTGCAAGCAGACATCCTGCCCTACCTGGCCCAGCTTTCAAAGTTGTTCCAGAAGGAAAACACCAATTTCATGGCAATCAAGAACCATGTAAGTTGATTGATCTTTATTTAATACATGTCAATTTTCCTTTGGAAATATAAAATCATGTTTAATTTGTATGTCTATTATAGGTTCCTGTTACCATTGAGACATTGAGGAAAATCAAAGCAGCAGGTGAACGGCAACCTGAGGGCTCCTTTCTAGCTCAGGTTGAAGAGAAGGTGACCAGTCTGAACATCAATGCAGAAGAGGAGAGGAGAAGACGTGGGACAGATCATTCCATCACCACCTTATGGGGACGTTTTCAGACACAAGTAAGCAAGCTCAAGAATGAATAAACAATAATAACCCACCTGAAATATGAGCCTACATTTGAATTTTCTCTCACATCTAATGTGAATAGGTCATGGACCCCTACATTGATGGACTGATTCAGCACCTGGAGCTGAGGTTCCAGCAGCTTGGGATTCTTGGTGCTTTTAGTTCCCTGGGACCACAAGGACCACAAGCTGATGAGAGTCAGACTGTCTCAGACCTACAACTACTAGCCAAGCAGTTCCCTCCCATCAGTGAGAAGGCACTTCTCCAAGAGTGGCAGAGCTACAGAGTCCTAACAACAACCGGAATACTGAAAGTCAGTGACAGTCATTAACACAATATTAAGTTGTTTATGTGAGTTCATGTATATCTGTCATTGACCAATGTTCTCATCCATCAGGACAAGTCCCAGCTGGAGATGATGACAGCAATGGCATCAGGGTATGATGAGCTCCATCTCCTCTACCCAAACCTGTCCCTCCTCTCTGCCATCGCCCTCACAATACCCGTCTCCAGTGTCAATTGTGAGAGGGATTTCTCCGCAATGAACAGGGTAAGTCCATCTCTCAGTCTTAGGTTCTATCAAAATTATTACACAAAAGTATCAAATACTAAACTTCAGTTCATTCACTGTTAGATCAAGACAGACCTCAGGAACAGGCTGCAGGGCAAAAGTCTGGCAGCCTGCATGAAGATCAGCATAAATGGTCCTCCAGTGAAAGACCTGAACTACAACAGGGCCCTTGAGAAATTCTTCTCCACACCGAGGAGAATAGTGTGTAGCGATGCTACTTGTCGGCTCTGCCATAAGTAGATAAGTGTCTGACTACCTTGCTGTGGCACTTTGTTATTTGCACAAATGTTTTGCACCCTTTGCTGTTAAAATTGCACAAAACCCTCTTGTTTAAGTTGCTGTTTATTGCCCTTTATTTATGGTATATTTGTATTGTTGTACCAGATGTTATTTTGAAATGCTAAAGATTTGTATTTATTATAAGATATTGTTATTTGGTTATTTTTTAATAAATATGTGTTCAATGTAGTAATCAGAGTCTGTAGTCTATTGCCCCCCAGGCTGCGGTGGCAGCGATGAGGCGGAGACGCGATGGCGACAGGCTGAGTTACACTGTTCCTTACACCCACCCACCCACCCCCTTCCCCGTCCGTCCGCCTGTCCCGGGCGACGCCGCCTCCCCCTGGAGAGACACCACCTTAACTAACAAATTTTCTGGGGGAAACACTGAACACCGTTATTGTAACCAGCAAAAATGGTTGTGATTTGCGATGCGTATGTCAGCGAACTGTCTGACATTAGCACGTTAGCCTACGTTAGAAAGCCTGATGGTACAGACACACCAACTCCGGCAGCAGACGTCAAGTCAACGGATCCCATTCATTGTCTATGTAGAGCAGGAGCTCCGCATGATGGATACGGCACGTCGAATTGACTGCCCTGTCGCCGTACGTGAATTTGCATAAAGTTCGATGGATTGAACTTTATGCAAATGCCGTCCGTCCAACGCAATGCCGCCGGCTCCAGAAACTTCGTTCAAACTATCAAACTAGGCAGTGTTGATCAAATATGAATCCAGATTCTGTTACTGCACTACACATTTCCCGCCCCAAATGTTTTCAGAAACATGCTTTAGCGTGTAGTTTAACTGTAAAATGAGATCGTTTGTGGCCCGGCCGCCATGTTGGAAACGGCAGAGCAAAACTCAAGTCCCGCCCACTTCGCAGGACGTCTATCCAATCGATCCAACTTGAACACAGAACTGCCCACTCGCCGGTGCGTTCGACGGTCCGTTGCGTCGCTGCCGGAGTTGGTGTGTCTGTACCATGACGTTTTTGAAGCGTACCAACGTCACTCCTGTCTAGTACGGCATCAAGGCAGCTACAGACCCGAAGATGACATGATTACACGGGTTGGCCAAACGAACAAGCTTGGAATAAATATTTTTATTGCAGATCTCCATGAATCACACAAATGACCTTTTTCGGAACAAAAACGGCGAATTTCGCCGAAAGGTGACAAGTTTGCATCCCTGTAAATAAATAGCCCATTTGTTCTCTATACATATTTGTATATAAAAGTTAAATAAATGAACCCAAATCCTGTACAAAGATCAAAGTACAAATATAAACATGTGGATCACGTTGTTTTAGGATGGGGGTGGGAATTTTTTGTCTGTCTGATGTCACTGATGAATCTTTACATATTTGTTATGTGATCTTGTGTGTTTACTTTTTGTCAATGCTTCTGTCTTGTTTAGAACAATCCTGCAGAAAATGGGCCTGGAGGGGAAGGTGGAGCCCCACCAGGCTAAAAAGAAGTGGGACAACCTAAAAAAAAAATACAAAGTATGTGCAGGTTTGGATAATGACATAGAAACTAAATTTGTTTTACCCAAGCTAATAAATACTTTGATGAAGGAACGTAGAAAAAACCTCCAAGGCACCTCATGTCATGGTCATATAAACATTAAAAACGCAGTCTTTCAATGTGTTTTGGCATCAAGCCTTCATCAGGGAGTCAGACATTCATTTTCAGTTTCTTTATCACTACATAAATCCCATTCCGAAGAGCACCTCTTTTTGAGTCCATGAAACACTCCTTTTTCAAGACACTTTCAATAAACACACATTGCTGTTGTTGATGTGATTGTGAAGTGATTCCTCTGCCTTAGGATTGCAAAGACCCAGGGACAGGGCAGGGAGTTGGTGGGAGTTCCACTGCTGCCACCTGGCCCTGGTTTGTCCTCATGGACGAGGTGTTAGGACAGCGGCCGTCCATTGCGCCGCCTGTCCTAATCGCCTCCATCCCTGAGGACACACCAGGGCCAGGTGCTGCAGTGGGTGAGCAGCAGGAGGAGGACGAGGAGGATGAGGAAAGACAGCCAGGGCCATCAACAGGCAACAGGAAGAGGAGAAGGGAAAAGGATGAGCTATTAGAGCTCATAAAGGAGGATATGCACATGCAGAGGGAGGCTGAGGCAAGGAGAGAAAGAGAGAGCAGAGAGAGAATGGAGAGACTTTTTGGTTTGTTAGAGAGGATGGTGGAGAGGCGTTAATTTTTTTTTTTTTCTGTTCAATTCATTAGTTCTTTGTTGTTCATTTAAATTGTTAATAAAATTATTCTATTGTTCTAAATTACAGTCTTGTAACCTTGGTCTATTTTCTGTTCCATTTCTTATTTACAACGTAAGTAAACTTTTGAACTACTTTTCAGTGACAATATAATTTATTTCAAAGACAGGATAATGATACAAAATAACATTTTAAATTATTTACAAGTGGGCATATCATTTGCAACTATTTACAAAAGATCAGAAATTGACAGAACATATATACAGTAAAAATTATTGGCTGAGCAGGAGTCCCTGGTGGTGCTGCTGGATGGGATGCCACAAAGACCTTGGTCTTCCTCTTCTGGCTGGCGAGCGGGACATCTGGTAGGTTGGGGGTGTGGGATTCCTCGCTCCACTGTCCACCGCATCGTCCATCAACGGGGTTTGCAGGGCTGACACAATCGACGGCTGCCATGTCACTGAAAATGTTTAAAAGGAGGGGCAAGAATAAAAAATACTAATAATACCACTGCATAACATCCCACCACTAATTACTTAAACAAACCAAAATGTGTACAAAACATTTAAAATAGGAACAGCTTCACAATTATTTTACTTGCCCTCTAGAGGTAATCATGGTCGAGGACACCCTCCTCGAGGGCAGACACCTCGGCAGACAGCTGGTCCCGCCACGGTGCACCACTGGCTGCCTCCAACCCGTTCTCCCCCTCATCCTCCGGCATGTCGTCCTGCACGTCATCCTCTGGGGCCATGATGTCACCGGCACCCAGGCAGATGTTGTGCAGGACGGCACCAGTTGTTATGACCTGTAGAAAAGAAGAAGAAAAAAGATTAATTAAATGTAATTATAATTAAATTTAAATTCATTTACTGGTATTCACCATTTAACAATAATTCTGTTGTGTAATGACATACCTGAGGCACAAAGGTGTGGTGTACCTCCAGCGCTTTGAGGAAGATGGACCTAAACCTCGTCTTCATCATCCCAAAGGCACGCTCTATGATGGAGCGTGCCCTGGAATGATGGGTATTAAAGCGCTGGGCTGCCACACCTTGTACCGGCCGCCTGTAGGGAGTGATGAGGGGGAGTGGATGTTGGAGGCACGGGTACCCGCCATCTGCCAAGATGAAGTACCCTGGAGGAGGGTAGGTGCCACGCCTGTACAGTGGGCTGTGCCGGAGGACCCTGGAGTCGTGCACTGACCCCGGCCAGCCCACGTACGTGTCGAGGAAGCGGCCCTGATGGTCACAAACTGCCTGCAGGATGATTGATGGAAACAGTTTCCTGTTCCTGTAACAGTGACCATCAGGGCCGCTTGGTGGCACCATCCTGACATGGCAGCCGTCGATTGCTCCCGCAGCTTTGCGGAAAGCTCGGTGTCTTGCCAGTCCTGCAAACCCCTGGGTTACTGCTGCCAGGTCGTCGGCGGTCTGGGGGAGGTAGATGACCCTGTGGCGGAGGGCCACCACCTCCTCAGTAACCCGATGGACGATGCGGTGGACAGTGGAGCGAGGAATCCCGAACACCCGTGAGACCACCCGGTACGATGTCGCACTCGCCAGCCAGAAGAGGAAGACCAAGGTTTCAATGGTGGCACCCCATCCATGCCGTCTCTCCTGGTGGAGAAGGTCCAGCAGCACCGCCAGGGACTCTCTGCTCAGCCTGAAATCTGGTGTGGTGTCATGATCATCAAAGAAAATTGTGAAGATGGGGTTGTTGAGATTTATCCGAGTGTACAGTGGCCTTGTCTGGATGGAGAAAGGAAGGTAAGAACAGGAGGACATCATAAATGGTTAAACAATAGCTACTGAATTTTAGTCAATATGACAATTGTAATTAATGTTAAAGCTTAGACTAATGATACTTTATCTGTCCATCTATCCACTTTGGCTTCTCAATATGGTTTTGATGTTTAAAGACACATTTTAATATTATATTTAGTTATGGTTATTTACAGGGTTCATACACATTTTACTATTCAATCCAATCACTTTAAAAGCCAAGCATTTAAAGTCCGTGTAAAGCAGCAAAAAATTTGTGTTATGAGTTTGTCACACCACAGTAATATGCATCATTGACCACTGAGCCAAATTTGAAAGATTAAAAAAAATGCTAAGTATATAAAATTAGGTCTCAAAATCATGGAAAAACAAGCACTTCTCTCTGCTGTGAAACGCTGGGGGCGTGTCAGTTAGAGGCGCTGAAACCACGCCCACCACGGGAGGGGTGTGTTTTACAATACACACAAACGTAAAACCCCGGTCTACATATAATTCCTTGTCATAGCTATATATTGATGCACATAAAATATTACCTGTGGATTATCATTGTGCTGTCAGATGGACTCGGGGAATGAGGCCAATTCATGTCATGATTAAATGCAATAACATTTGCTAACATTACATGGGCATGACTGAATGCACGATGTAAAATCACTTTCGGGATTTGCACCTTCAGCAAAATGCATTTAATTAAACGAGTACAATATTTATAACATAAGCACACACTTACACTCTCTGGCGGGCACATAATGCCGGTGGTCGTGATGGTGGCAGCCGCTGTCCGCGGGAAGAAGAGGGTCGATGGCGGGCACGTAATGCCGGTGGTCGTGATGGTGGCAGCCGCTGACGGCGGGAAGAAGAGGGTCGGTGGCGGGCACATATTGCCGGTGGTCGTGATGGTGTCAGCCGCTGTCTTTGGGAAGGAGACGGTCGGTGGCGGGCACATAATGCCGGTGGCCGTGATGCTGGCAGCCGCGGACGGCGGGCACATATTGCCGGTGGTCGTGATGGTGGCAGCCGCTGACGGCGGGAAGAAGAGGGTCGGTGGCGGGCACATAATGCCGGTGGTCGTGATGGTGGCAGCCGCTGACGGCGGGAAGAAGAGGGTCGGTGGCGGGCACATAATGCCGGTGGCCGTGATGCTGGCAGCCGCGGACGGCGGGCACATAATGCCGGTGGCCGTGATGGTGGCAGCCGCTGACGGCGGGAAGAAGAGGGTCGGTGGCGGGCACGTAATGCCGGTGGTCGTGATGGTGGCAGCCGCTGACGGCGGGAAGAAGAGGGTCGGTGGCGGGCACGTAATGCCGGTGGTCGTGATGGTGGCAGCCGCTGACGGCGGGAAGAAGAGGGTCGGTGGCGGGCACGTAATGCCGGTGGTCGTGATGGTGGCAGCCGCTGACGGCGGGAAGAAGAGGGTCGGTGGCGGGCACGTAATGCCGGTGGCCGTGATGCTGGCAGCCGCGGACGGCGGGCACATATTGCCGGTGGTCGTGATGGTGGCAGCCGCTGTCGGTGGGAAGGAGACGGTCGCTGGCGGGCACATAATGGCGGTGGTCGTGATGGTGGCACTTGCTGTCGGCTGGACGGGAGGATGCAAGCCGGGGACGGAGAGGGTCGGTTCGGCCCCACTGACCAGCATCAACGGACAATTCAGAAATCCAGACTTTACCTGGTGATAGTTGCTGTAACTATCGGGGGTAAAGTGGACACTGCAGAGACGGGTGTTGGTGGTGATTTTGAACTCTCCACAGCTCCTCTTGACAAAATCGATCCACCGTTTCCTTAGGTTGTCGTTGGTAGGAAACTTAAATAAGCTAACTGAGCCATTACCCTGCACACTGTGGCATCCAGGAAAGATGCAAGAGCGACTTGGAGGAGACATGACTGGTTAGCTGACTGGTTGACTGGTTAGCTAGCTGCAAACTATAGTAAGCGATGCTAGAGACTCGAGACGAGAGCGAGCGGGAAAACCACCGAAGCTAGTGCGCTGAACGTATTTATACAGATGGCGCAGCAGGGCGGGGTTTATGCTAATGATAGCCGCGTTACGTAACGCGGCTATGCTTAGCTGACCCGCCCATTAAATCCTGGACACAGAAATGTAGAAAAACAGTTTGGCAGCCTAGCTCCATAATTACATTCTAAATGGTTGAATTACTTTTTACATGTTTTAAGGGAATACATTTATGACCTATTTAATGTGTTTAGAAGAAAATGGCTGAATTTGCTTTACACGGTCTTTAAACTAAAATCAAGCACTTTTCAGACCTTGAAAAACACAGCATTAAAAGTAGAGCATTTTCAAAGATTTTAAGCACCTGTACGAACCCTGTATCAAATCTCGTTGTGAAATGACATTAACCATGTCAATCTATACTTAATATGGCTTGTCACTTCACGGTATCGTTAATTAAGGGGTATGTTAATTACCATGGACTACGCTATATATGAACAACAGGTTTAACGTCAACTTACATCCCTACGGCTCTCTCCCAGCCGGAGATAGACCAGTCGCCGCCGGTTGGTTCGCCGGAGCCGCCTCTCCTCTTCCTCCAACAACCAGTAAATTAAAAAAAACAAAAACAAAATCTCCGGGTCCATCATCGTCGTCGTCTGTCCGTTAAGTTTCTGTGTCGTCTGTCTGTATATTTTCTGTGTCGTCTGTCTGTATATTTTCTGTCATATGTCTGTATATTTTCTGTGTTGTCTGTCTGTATTTTCTGTGTCGTATGTCAGTTTGTATTTTTGTTGTGACCGGCGTTTTTCCCGCTTGGCCGACAGACGTGATGATGTCGTGACGCAATCAGGAAATGCTCCGAAGGCTAGACCGTCCCGTTTACCGACCGTTGACCCAGCCTCCGGAGGAGTCTCCGAAGCCGTGGCCTCCGGAGACCGCGTAGGCTGGGTCCTCCGAAGGCTGCAGCCCCTGAATTGGGACACAGCTATAGTCACCAGCAGTCATGAATTTCTGTACCGAATTATATCTATCTGAATGTAACCTACAATACTGCCCACAAAATAATAGGTAGGATGAGATATTAAAACCTTGAGTCACCATTAATGTGTCTATGTAACAGTACTGTATGAATCATGTTACACAAATCAATTCTAATCTTCATTCAATCATGTTTCTTATTTACATTCACAAAATACATCTCTCATCAATTCAAAAATGAATTTGAACACACCATATTGCAAAAATCAGCGAAAACCTGTGTGTGAGCACATATCATGTCGCTTTGGCAGACACTGAGCCCCTTTTCACTCACTAACATTGAACGTGGCGTCGGAATGACGCAGCAAAAATTACCGTGGCACTCGTAAAATAAATGCACTTTTCCCAACTCAAAACTTAGCATATTGACTCATTACAACATCTTAAGAACATTTACAATCAACTCCGATTGGTTTTATGACATAAGTGTTTAACATCCTGCATTAATAACAACGGAAAATTCACGTCTCATTAGCCGTTAGCAACTTAGCATAGTAGCGTATCGCCAGAACATAGTACAACAACTCACCGGAGTCCTCGGTTAGAATACAAAACAAAGCATCATCTGCTCCGGCTACAGTCGTGCGGGCACTCCCTCGGGAAAACGTAAAAAACCGTACAGTCGTACTGTGAAAATAAAACCGTACTCTTCCACAACACATCCACAATCTTGCTCTGCAATTTTTCACGGCAGCATCCGTGTCGGAGAAATTCTAGTCCGTCTGTTTCCCAGCATGCATAAAACACCCTCCTGTGGTCACATCAGGCAACTACAACTCTCTTCATGAAACAACAACAAAAATGAACTGTTGAACATTAATCCGTAACAAATACATTTAGTAAGCCTGTATTTTTATAGGGGTTACATTTATTTGTTGCATTCTGCCGAGCAGTGTTGAAACATCTATATGATTGAACGAGACGGGTGGCAGATCGTCCAAAAAGTAGGACACAAATCTCGGGATATCCTCCCCACACTCGTTTAGCACTTTCATGCACAATTTAACATTATTAGTATCTTTCTGTTGGCCTTTGAAGGCAGTACAGCGCTGAGAAGTGTCAGGGCACACCTCAAACAAAGCCTTCTTGGCGGCGTCAATCCGTTCGGAAGTAAAATTACTAGTCACCAGCAAAACAATCTCATCGTGGGTGCAAAGCCCTTCTCTTTGCACTTGAGGTACAGAGCTCTTTTCTATGCACTTTTGATACGGAGCCCTTCTCTAGATTAATATACTAGAGGGGCCTGCTCTCTGCGGGTCTGCAAAAGGTGGAACCGAGTAAATTTTTCTTCAGCACCCTTTGCACTCTTTTTATTTAGCCCATATCCTTCAAGGGCCCAGTTGTTTAGCTGAGCAAACTCATGCCATAATTGAATGGGTCGCCCCTGGGTTCAGGTACAGGTCTAAAGTTCACAAAGGGTCAACAAATGCATCTACATGTAGATCTAGAGTCTATGGAAAACTCTGAGTTTAAGAGTTCAGAATTAGTCAACCCAGAGTTCAGGTTTTAACTCAGAGTTTGCACACTGGAGTTCGAAAATTGTGAATAGTAATAAAGTCAAATATGACAGTAGTGGGGATAAAGTTCACATTTAAATGTTGGGCAATGTTCAGCTGTCTGAAATTAAACCAGCAGACCTCTCCATCCATATTTGCAGCAACAGTGTTCTTATGAATGTGATTAATTTTTGGAATTCCTCATAGCTCTCCATTAACCTCTTCCTCTTGGCTGAAATAAGCAGCCAACATTTGCTGTATTTTATGTGTAAGTAGAATCATATGATGCCAAACGTCTAGTTTTAATGTGAACGTGCAAAGAGCACAAAGCTAAGATTCTGACTTAACAAATCAAGTTGGTAACCATTGTCGTTGTAAAGTGAGTCTACACGGAGAAACTGTCATTATTTGACTTTGCCCTGTTTACTTGAATATTATATAGTGCTAATAGTATAGTAATTACTAGTCATTGTATCATTATCACTATATTACCTTACTTTTTTGTATCTGCTTTAGTTGGATATTACTGGTTATTTCCAGTAATTACTTAATAATTAATGTTCTGTAAATTAGACGGGTACCACAGTTATGATTTTAAATACTTTTTTTGTTATAATGCAGGTGAATGAGGCAAGACTCGGTCCAGATGACTCCCATCCTGCAGTGTCTGCCGGGAGCCCCACAGAGGCATCAGACACAAACAATTAATAGTGGACTCCAGGGACTGTTGAAGGAGTTTTGTGTGAAAAAAAGTGTTTGCCAGCTCTCTCTTACTGTTGAAGAAGTTTTGTCTGGAAAAAAAGTGTGTTTGCCAGCTCTCTCTTTCTGTTGAAGGAGTTTTGTCTGGAAAAAAAAGTGTGTTTGCCAGCTCTCTCTTTCTGTTGAAGGAGTTTTGTCTGGAAAAAAAGTGTTTGCCAGCTCTCTCTCTTTCTGTTGAAGGAGTTTTGTCTGGAAAAAAAAGTGTGTTTGCCAGCTCTCTCTGTGTTTTGAATAAAGTGTTGTGAAACATTTACATGGGTTCATATTCCAATTCTATCTTGAAGTAGTAGTAGTGGTCACTCAGAAAACTTTAATCTTGAAATTGAATGGTGATGTCATAATATTTCATTGTTTAAATATTGTAACATAACATTTATAGATTTTTTTTCCAAAGCATGTCACCCAGTCCTGAAGTGGTATCATTCTCAAACTGTCAGCTGTACACATTTTAAAGAACATAATGTTGTAGCAGTCATTTGTAACATTTTAAGAAGGTTATCACAAAACAGTTTTAGAATGTTTTTATAGAACATTCTTTTAGAACATTCTGGGAACTTAAAGAAAACTTACCCCTAAAAACATCATTAAAACATTATGGTATAATGTTAAAGCAATATTTTCATTTCAACATTTTAAGAAGGCTATCACAAAACAGTTTTAGAATGTTTTTATAGAACGTTCTTCCAGAACATTCTGGGAACTTAAAGAAAACGTACCCCTAAAAACATCATTAAAACATTATGGTATAATGTTAAAGCAATATTTTCATTCAACATTTTAAGAAGGTTATTACAAAACAGTTTTAGAATGTTTTTTTAGAACGTTCTTCCAGAACATTCCGGGAACTTAAAGAAAACTTCCTGCTAAAAACATTATTAAAACATTATGGTATAATGTTATGGCAATATTTTCATTCAACATTTTAAGAAGGTTATTACAAAACAGTTTTAGAATGTTTTTATAGAACGTTCTTCCAGAACATTCCGGGAACTTAAAGAAAACTTCCCGCTAAAAACATTATTAAAACATTATGGTATAATGTTATGGCAATATTTTCATTCAACATTTTAAGAAGGTTATTACAAAACAGTTTTATAATGTTTTTATAGAACGTTCTTCCAGAACATTCCGGGAACTTAAAGAAAACTTCCCGCTAAAAACATTGTAACAACATTATAGGTAACATTGTCAGAATGTTTTTAGAACCAAAAATTGCTAGCTGGGTTACAGTCACTACTAAACAAACTTGTGGTTGTGTTGTAAATCCAGCAGTCTATTGTTATGCATGCCACAGTGGCAGCCTTGATTTACTCTTGGATATCGGCTCTTTCAAAAAGGTTATGCAGTAGTTCTTTGGAAATGGTACCTCTGTTTGGCAGCACATTTGATGGGTCCAACACTTGAGTGTATTCCTGGAATCCTCTGTCCTCAACAATGGTTGAAAATCTGTTGAAATCATTTTTACCAGAGCCTGGTCCAGTTTACTTTGCAGTGGCTGAATGGGCCTTTTGACGAACCCTCACATCAATGTTTGTATTGGCCTTTTTGTTATTGTTGCTGTGGTTTTAACCGCTGTCAAAGGTTGAGTTGCTGTGTTGGTTGGCCCCCCTGTGCTAGTTAATGCGGCAGATGCAGTTGCAGATGTTGTTATTGATGATTGCTGCTGCTGTCCCGGTTTCTTTTGCTTGAGTGTCGCGTAAAAGCACAGTGGGGTGTTTGGATTTTAAGTGCCTCTTCATATTTGATGCACCACCCCCATGAACAGATATTAGGTTTCTGCAATATTGGCATCATTTGGCATAATTTATTACTTTTTCTGTACTCATCTTCAAATACATAATCAGTCTCTCTCTCTCGCTGAGGTTTGACACAGTTTAATCTGATCATGGGGAGTGGGGACAACAGGGGGGAGGGGGTGGGGACTAACCCTTGACCTTCCAATCAGAACGGTCCATTATCTGGGTGAGGGGGCTTGTCGAGAAATCACCCTGGCAACAACATTTGCTGCAAAATGAATTGGCCTTTGGAGAAAATAAGGATAAGACTAAAATTACTTTAATAATTAATAATTATTATTTTGATTATAATTATATCAATGTTATTTGTCAGTAATTTAAGTCTGCTCTAAGTTTCAAGGAAGCAGATTTGTCAGACTTTGCGAGTTTGGGTCTGTTGTTATGAAGGAACTTTCACTGAGTGATCCATGAGAGCGAGTCTTCTGTTCTGTGGTGCTTCGTGCTACGCGGAAGTTTCACTTACACAGTGATGAACTCAGCAGCAAACACTGAACCACCTTCTCTTGAACCACAAGTGACACAATTAATCTTTTAATTAGTATACTGTTGCAGCAGTGATGAAGGTGAATGGAGACAGCAGATGCAACACTCCCGGAACCTTTAACGGATTCAGGTCAGTTGAGTGCGTGAGAGAACCCTTTCCCATCTCTACATGGCAACCTCACTACCATGCTACCAATGCACTTAGCTACTAAGATGACTCTAACACTTAGCTGTAAAGTTGACCTTGAATTATGACGTTAACTTTGTTCACAGCTTCACCCCAGAATCCAGATGGATCCAGATCCAGTAAGGTTCTGCTGATTGTTATTACTATTATTATTACTATTGTGTGAGACCATAGATGTAGTTCACTGAGCGGTTTCACACTAAACTCATTGATACTACAGACACACGGAGACTTTCTGAATTTGAGGAATGATCTTTTCAGATTGACAAACATGTAATTCATGGTGCAATTCAAACAGGATCAAAACAGTATTTGTCTCTTTCCATTGCCTACTGTCCATTTATTTTCCAAAAGAAGGTGGGACACCAGAATGGATGGGACATAGCTTCTCCATACAGAGAGAGATGTCAGCATGTATCTACTTTGCAGTAAGCCTTCTGTTAGAATTGGCTTTTACTTTGTTCACTTTAGACTTGTACTTTTTCACTGAACTCGTATAAATCACTGGTTGTGCTCATTAGAGCAGTGTGACAGTTAAACTGATAAGCAGGAACCAGTTGAATCTTCAAGGCCCTCTTTGTTCTGACAGTTAGGTTTGCTAGAATAGATACACGCCTCAAGGACAACACCCATACATGATTCATATTACATTTCACGTCAGAGATAACTGACCAGTGAGATTCGGTTGCATGAAAGTTGAACCTCTGTATGGGCAGTCTCAGCCCAAGAAGATAAAATGGAACCAGCACCCAGAAACGGGGCTCACTTTGACTGAGATCCTGCGCGAGCTCTGCCATTCCGAGCCCAGCACTGCCATAATTTACCTGTGACCTGAATAAATACTATATCTGTGAACTGAAGAGTTCTCCGGTTTATCCTTGGGATTCCAACAAAAGAACTGGGGGTTAATACTTCCTACATCTGTATCATAATTTGTCCTGCACGTGAGTCAAAGTCACCTGTGTTTGAGAATCAACTGAAGTAGTCTAGTAACAAGCATCTATATTTTCTGTACCTGTGTTCTGACCTGTGTTCATTCATAAAAGCTTCCCTCAGCTGTGACACCGAGCACAGCGTTGGCTGCAGAGCTGCAAGTGCACTCTGCCCCGGGGACAAGGATTATCTGGTGATTTGTGGTAATGGTGACTGACATGAGACCCACATTCTTTACACATATCACTTGTGCGATGGCTCATGTCTTGCCTTGTTCATTCTGTGAAGTAGTATAGGAAGCAGAAGTGCTTGTTTGTGTTACTTAATGTAAGTGCATCATTATCTAGGAATCATTATCATCTACTACAGTCATTGGATATTATACGCTTTGCAATAATTCTTTTTAACCACTTCTTTATTTAAAAGTTGTCTATTCCATGTTGAGTTCAATTGCACAGTGATAATGAAACGAAACCCCACTGAAAAATGGGGAAACAATGACTAAAGAATTATTCGGTTATTTTAAAAATAAAACCAAAAACATGATAAATGCATAATGAAACTGGCATGAAAACAAACTAAATCTAGAGGGGCATGTACTTGCATACTATGTATTTGATTACAGTTATTTAACTTGATAGTTAACAATACAAAATATCTAAAATAAGTATGTTCTTTATCTATAACATCCCACTGAGCACTAGAATTCTTTTAAACTGTGTCTCTGTGCTTTTACACTCGTATAGACTAATGTGGCATCCACACCAAACTTGTGTAAGGTTGCTGCTTGGGATGCCGTTCTGCCACTTGTGTTCGCCAGATCCACCGCTCTTCAGTCCCACTCCAAAAATCCAAGACGGGTATGGGAAAAATGCAGAACTTGAAGCTTCAAACCAATGGGTGGCGTCATGATGATTACCTCCTATTATTAGTCTATGGATTAAGTAGACATCTATAGACGTCTACTTAAGTTCCACTTTTTAACACCTTAATTTATACTAGATGCCTGCAGACCAATAAACATCCAATATCAAATTTGATAAATGCATTTTAGATGTAAAATTGCTCAGTGGGATTAGTTATTTTCACTCTTTTTATAATTTGTATTATGTGTTCCTGGACCAGTGTGATCATTGCCACAGCCAAACATACAACCAGTTACAACCTCAGAGCAAACCGACAGCAACTTGACTGGATGATTGCCCCCACACACACTCACATCAGTCCAATCACAGCTCAGGATTGTTTACCTGCTGGGGAGCCTTCATTCTTGCTTGTCTGACCATCTGTATCCTCCAATCTGAGAATGCAGGGTCAGCCAGGAGTTAATCTAAGGTCCCAATGGAGCTTTCACACCAACCCTTTTACGCTGCCTTTTCGTTGCAGGAGTATCACTCCTTTTTTCTGCCCCATCGTCAATGTAAACGCTACCAAGGCGAAAAGGAATGGCAACAGAGGTTGTCACAGAGCCGCATCAGAGGCGAGACGAGGCAAGCTGGCATTCATTGTAAACGGAGCTGGCAAGGCAGAAAAGACGTGATGTGTTACCAGGGTGATGTGCCGCAGGAGGATTTAGCAAGCTCAAAGCATAGATCCGAAGAGGCTAAAAAGCCAGTAGTTGCTCATACGAGGCCGCCATCATCAATATTTCTATGATGCACAGCGGTTGAAGAATCGTGTAAATATGCCAGACAAGCAAAAGTTCATCTTTTATAGTTGTTTTGATGCAATCGAGCGGATCGGATTTTCAACGCTCATGTAACACACCACACAGCCGACATCTCTCTCGTTCTGGGGATGCCCGCAATGCAAACACTGCATGAAAAGTGGGATTTTTGTCAGTTAGCGGCCCTGTAAATTGCCGTGGAAGTTCAGGTTTACGACTGCACACGGCAATTTGCAGGAAACACCGAAAACTGACGTGAATTGCCGGGAATTGACGTGGGCCTTGCTTGGCAGTTGTCCCCCCATGACCCCCCTCCCCGTAATCCTAGGGGAGGCTTTAACATGTAAATGAAAATGCTGTGAGCTATACAAATGCAAATCAGGGTAGCAGGGGGAGTTTTACCCCAGGTGACATTTTTCTGAAAGGTGTTAACTTCATTTCATCTTCATTCAAAGATACACAAAACAATTTGCTTCAACAATTACTTTTAATCAGGCTTTGCCACAAAGGTAAAATGTACATTCATGCAAACAAAATCACAGTCTTCTAGAGCTCAACCACTGTGCATAGTGGCATGACTACAGTGACCCTTTCTTTGGTCTTGCTTAAATGCACAGTGGATGTGTTAACCACACATCTCCCAGCAATGCGCTCAACAGGCAGAAATTATGCTGGGTATGACGTGTCTGTTCCCTGCAAGCTCCAAACTTCTATTGGCTTTCCATAAAAATGTCTGTCCGGATGGGGATGAAGCCAGGAAACTTGCGCAATAACATGTTTAAATGCAGTACCTTTTGACACAACATTAACAACTATAAACTGCTTTATAATGGCTGGTCGTAGTTCTGCTAGAGGGTCAAGGATGGGTTCATAGATCATAGATGTCGGCTGTGTTCGAAATGCCATACTAACGTCCTACTCGTACTTAATTGTGACGTAAATTTGAGTACGTAGTGCATTCACATACAATAGTATGTGAATTTGTGTACGCGAGAAATGCCCGGATGTATACTGCATTGGCAAGAATTATACAGAAAGTATACAGCGGACCTTGCTAAATCTACTCAACTTCCCCAAAATGCATTGCGGCTCGTCTGACTTCTGAAAAGTTTTGGATAATGGCGGACGACTGCGGTGATTCTGGCGACAGCCCGACACAAACCGCGTACACATGTAAGTATACTGTAACATGACTTTTATGTTTCCAGCTGACTTTTAAATCGTATTGATAATGAACGTTACTTTATTGTTGTTGGCATTGTACGTTAACGTTACGAATCGAAGGTCCTGCCAGCCGGCTAGCCTACTGACGGTAATTTACCATAGGGGTTAGCGAGCGCAAGCGAAGCGGAAAACGTGCCATTTTTACCAACGTTAACTAATAATATAGTGCTTATGTTAAACCGTGGTTATATATTTACTAACGGTGATTAATAACGCCGTGCACCGTTGTCCGTTAAAGGGACGGATGCAGACACCGGGCGCCTCATTCAGTGGAGGGAACGATGAGGAGAAGTACACCGGCAGGAGGAATGCTGCTCTGAGAGGCTTCACTTAAGAAAATGTGGTTTAAATGTTATAATTCTTATATCCAGGACTGCTGGAGACTCTGAGGATGTCCCAGGACTGCTGGAGTGGCTGGGCTTCGTCGCTGTCACCCCCATCACCACCGTGGAACTATGGACATGGAACCCATCTGTTCTGTTAGTAAGCAGTGGACGAGGTTCTCCGTGGAACGCCTTGAAAGACAGAAGTCCTTCCTTAAAGAGACGTTAACTCGAAGAAGAGAAGACGGGTGAACAATCCCAAGAGTGCGGTAAGAATATGTTCGGTGACTGCTAGCTAAGCTAAAATTAGCAAAGCAAACCCAAGCTAAAAGTAGCTTAAAAGCTAATAGTCCAAGCTAAAAGTAGCATAGTAGCCTTGTAAAAGAACAAGAGAGAGGAACCAGTGTAACGTTAAGTTGCTTTGTTAAGTGTATGTTGTTGGTCTTTTACAGGAAACAGTACGCCGTCTTCACAACTCGGAGACGAATTGTAGGCGCTACGAACCGGAGCAAGGGTACGATTTAAAGAATATGCTTTCATTCTGCTGTAAAAGGAAATAGATGCGTTAACAGTAGATACCGATCTTAACTGTTAATTTTGTTTTCACAGACGAACCTCGCCTCATAACGAAGCTGTGACCTCTTACTTGCTCGGAGCTTTGTCCGCAAGTCCGGATTTCTATGACGCTGATAGTGACGCCATTGTGTGTAAGTAACTTTTACTGTTTTCTTCTTCCTTGTTTTAATTTTACTGTGACTTAAGTTTTCTTATTCATACCACTCATTTAATTGTTTTCCAGCTGCCTGTAAGACATACTATGAAACGGTACGCAGGAGCTTCAGACACACACAGCCTGATCTCGCATCGCAGGCGGAAGCTGTGAAGAGGTCAGCTCGGAGTCGTTCCAGGAGAAAGAGGGTAAGACTTATTAGATTTATTAGATCCGTTTTTGGTCAATGTGACCAAACCTACCTAAACCTATTTTTCAGGTGCATTAATAGATGTGTTGTGTCCATGCGCAGTGCATCGCGCAGTACTGATTGTCTTTATTGATTGTTTTACAGCTGCTGGAAGCGAGACGGAGTGTGCTTGCTGGCGATGAGGCGGACCGTTGGAAGTGCGCCACCACAGACATAATGTCTGATGAGGAGGACGGTGTCGTTGGCGGGGTGTCTGGATGGATTGTGCGACCTCCATCCTCTCGTAGCCAGGAGCTCACAGAGCTCTGTGCGACTCTACAGTCGCGATTAGAGAAGACTCCCAAGTACAGGGCCACGCACCGCAGGCGGCTGTAAAATTGACCAAATTCGGACAGAATGTCGCCAGTTCATTTGTTTGTTGTGTGGGCAAATTTGTACAGTTGTGTGTTGTGTTGTCAATAAAGCTCTTTCTTTGAATACTTCCTCCTGGCAATTTTTCCTTTCCTCAATAAATTCATTCATATTTATATTTATAAATATATAAATAAATAAAAATAAATATATGTGTGTGTATATATATGTATAAATATACATATATATATAAACATATATGTATATATATATATATATATGTATATATATATAGTGATAGATCTGCTAACCAATCACTAGTGATTATTCTTGTTTAAAAGACCCAGTGTGACCAATAGTAACATATCTGCCAACGGGGGTGGGGTTTACATTTATAATGACTCATCAGGTTGACCAATAGTGACAGATCTGCCAACGTGGGTTGGCTTTACATTTATAATGACCAGATCTGCCAACCAATCACGAGCGATTATACTTGTTTAAAACTAGTGGTTTCATCCAATCCTGAGTGAGGATATTCAAGCCATCTCTGGCCAGGCGCGGTTTCGCTGCTATTCATATGCTAATTAGAACCTTCGCTGTGGTTCGTTTCCGACCATTTTCGGCACAGACGAACGCGGCGTTCGCAGCCTGTAAATTGTCGTTAACTCCCGAAAATTAGGGAGATTTCCGGGCATTTACAGGGACGAAAATCCGACTTTTCATGCAGTGAAAGTTAGTTGGAGACCATGAAAAACCC
Organism: Eutrigla gurnardus; assembly: GCF_963514095.1. NCBI lineage: Eukaryota > Metazoa > Chordata > Actinopteri > Perciformes > Triglidae > Eutrigla > Eutrigla gurnardus. The sequence continues at coordinate 3,917,557 of NC_139926.1, forward strand.
GTCAATGTGAGGCAGAGCAACAATGTTGTGCAAGTTCACACTTTTCGTGAACTAGTTCAAAGTTCAGTTCACACATGTTCAAAGTGAACTGTTCAAGTTCATAGTTCACCATTTCAATTCTGAACTAGTTCAGTTAATTTTTTTTTTTTTTGCGTCTGGTCTATTTTGTGCGCAAGCCTCGAGCGATTGCTTCAATTCTGGCAGGAAGTCACACAAAGAAACATGAGACAATCCGGCAAATTTTCAAAATAAAAGCAATTTTCGTGATTGACAAATGCGATCATATTTGTGTATCTAAACAGAGTGGAGAGATGGAAAAACAAACAAACACACACACACTGTATATCTACACTACTACTGTCTACTACCATACACACTCTCTTTTCTCTCTCTGTCTGTGTCTCTCTCTCTCTCTGAGACACTGGATAAATAAAAGAAGTGTACAAACTTCTTGGTTACAGAAACATGGCGTATTTATTTTATGAGGTTATTTACTTGTCCCTGATGAAAAAAAATAGCTCTGAATGAACAACAGCCGAGCAGAAGCGCTTGTCGACCGCCGCGGAGAAATACGCGTCTGGTCATGCAATCCCGGCGGTGTAAAACGAACTTGGGAGCAAATAAAATAAATATAAAAACATAATTCAAAGTGGTGACTGTATGCTGACACAGATACGGCATTCCCTCCGATGATAATCTGTATCTCTGATAAATAAAACATCGTCAGGGGCAGAAATAGCGGTTTGTCAGTGTCTGAACACCCTGTCACGATCCACCAAGCTTTTTTTTTTTTTTTATCCGCGCACCAAGAGAGCTGATTGGTCAGTAGGCGGTGTTTTTCTCCACGCTGATCTCTTATCAGGAACATAACCTGCTCCGGAGCAGGTTAGCTCTGCAGTGTAAGTTACCATGGCAATCTACCCTGGTAAGAAGTGAACCAGCGCCGTAGGAAGGAAAACCCTGGGTTAACGCTTAAGTTACCTCGCTAAGCCCAAATCCTGCTTCGTAGTACAGGCCCCAGATCTAATAGTGTCCTTACGATGGGGCAGTCATATTATGCGCTGCCCGTAGACTGATCCATGTTTGAGATTGGTCAAAGGCTGCAAACGCCGCCTCTTTCATGTGCATGCGCTCATAGCTCAACAGGGAAACCCTGGGTTGACTTGAGTTCAGTCAGGACCACTTTGTCAAAAATAATCTTTATTTATTCGCACAAGTTTCATTTGGCGGTATGGTACTGTTCTGGGACTCCCTGCTCTTCCACGCGCTTGCGTGGAAAGCCTGAGGCAGGAAGAGCACCTTCCTGCCCTTCATGAGCCATCATGAACGGCATAAGCAGGGAGCGTAGCAGCAAAGAAAAACCCCCAGACAGAGCAGAGCAACCAACAAGAACAATGGTAAGGTACATAACAGATGATGGGAGGAGCTGGGGTGGAGGTGGGTTGAAAACGCCGGCAGAGGAAGCAACGAGGGAGGTCAGGCTAGAGCAGTTTAAATAGCGCGCTCTGAATGCAATTTCCCAATAGGAAGCGAGCACGGGGAGTCAGCTGAGCCGTCAGCTGATCTCATCGGTTTTGACAGCTACGCTGTTGCTGCTGATTTAGAGCTTGACGTCGTGGCCTGCCAGAACTAACGCTACACTTGATTTGATAACCAGCTTCGTGTGACCGCTTATCTCTGATTGCCTTTGTTAGGATTACTTAAGCTGGATAACTGAAAGATACCTGGTATGTTGAACTGGCTTCGTAGTACAGGCCCCTGGACAGGTAAACCCTGGGTTGAGTTAACGAGTTGATAACCAGCTTCGTGTGACCGCTTATCTCCGATTGCCTTTGTTAGGGTTACTCAAACTGGATCTCTGAAAGATACCCTGGGTATGTTGAACTCGCTTCGTAGTACAGGCCCCTGTTGCGGCTTTGGTCGCTTATTCCAATCCACGTAATCCTTTGAGTTTTCCAAGGTGCAAAGCGAGCTTTTTACTAATGTAGTGACTGATTTGTCCTGCGTTTTTTTTTTGTCACTTGGTGGCGACGGGGGGGATTCTTGACGCTTTTATGACTTGCAATAAACAAAAAAGTAATGTCCACGAGAAATCCAGGGTTCCAAAAATAGATTGGTTTTAATTACCAAAAATAAGAGTGTACAGATCCTTTATCTGCTCAATAAATTATAAGGCATGCTGGATATTAAATATATAATTAACGAATCACAGCTTGCGCAATTAACAATCCATGCAAGCCCGACAAGGTCAAAAGCTGTGTGCTCTCAGTCAGCCACACCTCCTCTCCCGCCCCTCTCCTATTTAATGGCTTTTGACCTGCAGAGGGCACAAAACTCAAGAAAGTCATACAGAAGAGGCATGCTTTATAATTAATGTTAAACAAATAAATAAGTGGTTAAACTGGCTTCTACAATGGTATTTATTATTTCTGATGTTTATTATTAATGACAGCAGTGCATTGTATTCATAAAATACAGCCACTATGAGCAATGTAGACTACCACTTGCATTGCTTCACTACAACTCAGTTAAATTATTTGTTTTCTGTGCTACAGATATCTTGCCGCTGGTGACTCGTTCAGGACTGTCACAGATCCCTTTGGGTAGAACTGGATCACAGGTGATCAGGAGTTGAGGGGCACCTGTGATGATCTCCCTCAGCTGACTGCAATCAGCCAGATGACTGCAATCAATCAGTCACAGTGGTTATATAAGGGAGTTGCAGATCCCTGATCAGAGTGTGTTTGGTGTCCAGAGGGTCAACACCTTCAGTTGGTTCTCTGGGTTTTGTGACCGAATCTTGAGTGTGTAGTTTTAGTTTTTGCTTTTTTTGTTCCCTCTGTCGAGTGACTCCCACTCCATTTTTTTTGTTTGTTTCTGGGTCAAATTATCTTGTTTATCTGCCATTTTGATATTATCAGTGGGTCACTGGGAGTTGTTATTTCTCCAGTGGGTTATTGTGCAGTATAGTGTTAGTTTCCCAATCTAATCTTCTCTAATCGGAGGCAATGATTCATCGGTGTCTGCTTCTTGAGCCGTATATGCCAGGGTGACATATCGGAGTCGAGTGCTTACAGTGCAGCAGACTGTCTGTTAGTTCGGTTCAATATTTAGATATTAGGGATAGAGGATAGATGCATAAGTGGATCAAAAATGACCCGGTGTGGTTGTTTTCTTCATTGTAATGAAAAGTTGTTCACTTTTAATATTTCATGTTCCTCCAAAACCATTTTTTTTTTTTTTTTTTTTTTTTTTAATCATCCCATTGAAATACATCCACAATACGGCTAAAAAAAACTATACACATCACAAGCAGTTGGTCAGATAACGCGGAGATCCTTTTATAGAAAAGTTTAAAATTGGCTAGGATAAAACTTGTTGAGAATATATTCATCTGCTTTGAGGTAGACCTGCAGCCAGGTTGCCTTGCCTATGCGGGAGAACCTTCCCGTGTCGTCAAATGGTAAATGGTCCTCATAGCGCTTTTATCCAAAGCGCTTTACAGTAATGACTGAGATTCACCAATTCACGCACACATTCACACACCGACGGCGGAGTCAACCAGCTCGTCACGAGCAATTAGGGTGAGGTGTCTTGCTCAGGGACACCAGGCACTCGGCTAGGAGGAGCTGGAGATCGAACCGGCAATCTTAAGGTTGCCAGACTGATTCTAGTACACTGATAAAAATGTGGAGTGCCATTTACTTAGAAAAAGCTAGGTAACTTTTTCCACATAGAATTTCTTAGTAAATTTCACACAGCAAATTCTCAAGTAAACATTACTTACAATTTAAGAACAGTTTCTATGAAAAGCCCTCAAGTAAACTTAACTAGCAAATAGTAAAATATACTCAGCAATTGTGAATAAAATTGAGTGAAAAACTAGTAACCTTTACTAAGGAATAGTGTGTAAAATTCAGTGAAAATCATCTAGTAAAACGTACTATGGAATAGTGTGTACATTTTATTTAAAAACTAGTAAAACTTACTAAGGAATAGTAAGTCAAATTTTGTTACAAATACAAAAAATTGCAAGTAAGTAAAACAGTGTTTTCGAAACTATTCTTAAATTGTAAGTAGAGTTGACTGAGAATATACTGTGTAAAATTTACGAACAATTTCTGTGTGGAAATTGTTACCTAGCTTGTTCTAAGTAAATTTAACTCCACATTAGACCACCTTTGCATCTACTAGCAAAACTAATGTAAAAATGATCAGCTTTAAGCTTAAGCAATATTTATACAACATAAGGTATTAACCACGACACAACAGATGCTTTTAAACAGCAGCACCTTTATTGTGCTTACTACACTGGTGCAAGGATTATTTTGTACTTTGTTTTGAAGAAAATAGCATTTTTATGACTGGCAACAATTGTTGCCAGTAGTCACACAGCTTGTCACTAGGTCAAATGTCACCTAATAATGATATAGAAATAATAATAATAATAATATAGTAATAACACTAATAATATAGTCATAATGAATAATAACAAAAAGGTGGAGGGGGGATGGGGGGTGTAAAACAAAACAAATATGTAAAATTGTACATGGATATCAATGGATATTATCATCCCAGGAAGGTAGCTAATGATCGTGGTTCAAACCTTGGTTCCCCCTGTATAAAATTCAAAACAACAAACAATTTGAACTGGTTTCTTTATTCATAAATAACCTTTGTATCAGATATACATCTCAGACCAAGTCTGTATGATATAAAAACAATCTCCAACAGGTTAAAACATAACAACAAAAGGTTGAACATTGAATTCATACTGCCAATCGAAAAAACGCCAAACAAGCATGGGAACAAGTTGGTGGAAATAAAATCATATGTTGTTGCTGATTTTGCAAATGAAACAGAACAGAAATAATCATTTCTGTGTCACAGAAATGCAATGTATATGAAATAGATAACCTACATATTCTCAAATACCCATATACTCAAAAACTCTAAAAACTGTTTTTTCTTTGAACCTCTAAAAACTCATTTCTTCCCATACATTCCGTTATCTTTCATGCATGTTCTACGCAGTGTGGTACTTCTTGAAGCACTCCACATGTAGTGCCACATGACACTTTTCACATGCAAATGATGTGCATCCGTCACATTTCTTGCATCGCTTGTACCTGCTACCAGTGTTGCAGGGCCAGTGGTTGAGATTATCGACCCTGGTGGCATCAGTTATCGCCACTGCCATCGAAGATCTTCTGCCCTGCCTACTTGGCTTTGTTCCATGGCGCAGGAGTAGCGTCTGGGCTACCAGCCTCTGGAAGGAGAGGAGATCCTTCTCCCCGCTTTTCCAGGACCTAAATGAATGACAAAACAAGCATGATAGATGCATGAATGTGCCATGTTTTTGTTTGCATATGATGATATTGATGAATCATCAATATCATCCTTTCTACAGCATCATACCCCATATGTAGAATGTTCTGTAAAAGCAATATCACACTTGAGTTTGTGATGTTGGTCTGGATATCACTGTTGCCTTTTGTCGACTGAAGAGCACTAGCAATGACCTCGAGTCAAACATCACAAACTCGATTGTGATATCGCTAAATAACATACAGCCTTGTGTACTTGTAATAGCACCAGCTGTTCACCATGGCAGTGTTCAGGGCCCAGCTGAAGCATGGCCACCACCAGGGCCGGACTGGGAGACTTTTTCAGGCCAGGAGTCAGTCATGTAACCAGGCCACCCTGGCCTTGCCCACACGCGCACGTTCACGCCCACACCTACATGCATTGGCACGCATGTACACGCACATGCACGCACGCACGCACGCACACACACACACACACACACACACACACACACACACACACACACACACACAGTAGTATGTTTTTGGCTGATTCAAAACAAATATGCACTCCAATATAGTCACTACAACACTCACCCTAATGTCACACGGACATTTTCAGGCCATGACCCATCTGTGGAGGTATTGACCCACCAAATGTTTTGAAGCAAAATATAAAATTGACTCTCATTACCATTTAAAAAAAAAAGGTATATAATTGACACTATGGCAAATGGTCAATACAGTATATTACAGTTTTTAGTCTTCAAACTACTGATATTCAAATGAAATAATACTGTAGACAAGATAGGTGAAGATCACACATACTAGTGAGACTGAAACATCTTTGCACACAACTTCAACTTCTTTCTACATACAAATTATAATAGTCAAAATAAAGTGTTGTAAATATATGACCTAGCCCCCTGCTGTGACCCACTTATAGGTCTGGACCCCACAGTTTGTAAATGCTGCCTTAGAAGGTCAGCATGTGGCGCATCAAAGCACTGGATTCTGCCACCTTGTCAATTATGCCTTCATTGTCCAGTTCCATCAATATTTCCTTCTCTGTTGACATCAACAGAAATGCCTCTAGGCGTTCCTGGCTCATGGAGGTCCGAAGTCTGTTCTTCACATATTTCAGTGTAGAGAAGGTCCTTTCACAGGCCACCTGTGTTACAGACAAGGTCAGCAAGAACTTGTATGCTAGACCAATGACATGGTAGGCATCCATGAGCAAGTTGAAACGAGACAGGATGTGATAGCAGCATATGGGACAGTTATTACAAGAGGAGCAGCATCTGTTCTCCATCTCCAGACCCTCCTCAGGATCCTCAGTGTGCACACCCTCTTCTGACAGTTCAGTGACTGTCCTGACTTTATAGCTAGATAAAGGTGCCATTTTCAGTGTCTCCCACTGATTAGCAAGGCTAGTCAGTTCTGCCTGCAACCTCCTCCAGAGCTGTTTTTGGGAGCCCTTTATCCCTGATTTCAGGGAAGTTTCTTGGGTCCATGCAGGCAAAGTCTGAGCAGAGCACTGCACTAGCTGCATAACGACAGTGGATGCTGTTTGTGATGGTGTCGAGGATTGCATTGTGCACTTTGATGTTGTAGTTCCTCTCAACATCCAAAACAGGTTCATCTTGTGCCAGTTCACCAGGCATGATTTTCTTTTTCCGCATGCGTTACTCTGGGAGGGCAGTCTGGACTTCAACATCACAGTCATCCTGCTCCTGGAGAGTGCTGTTTGCCCACTGCACAAAAATATCTGCCGCTTCCTTGACACCATCAAAGTCCCTGGAACACTTTCTCAGGCTGTCTTCTGTTCCTGTTATTAAGCGCTGGGCAGTTAGCATATCCATGCCACTGGTTTGAAGATATTTGGAGACAGGGGATGTCACTTCAAATATCCTGAGGAATATTTGTGCTGTGAGTATGGTTTCATATCTCATAAGTGCCTCCACATATCCTCTGGCTTTGACCCTTACAGCAGGCTTAATCGTGTCATCTTCCTCAATCCTTTTCATTGTGATAACCAGGTCAGTGTAAAGTGCATGTTCGGGCTTCCCAAATGAGCCAAAAACTTTGCTCAAGGCTTGATCTTTCGCCAACCACCGAGTTACTCCTATTGGAGCAAGCCGCCTTTTTCTCCTGTCCTCACTGACTTTCTCCCACAGGTGCATGCGTTTATATGACTCCCGGATGAAGACTGCCACATCATTTAACAGAGAGAACAGTGATGCACTTTCTACCATGGCTCCTGTTGTGTCTGTCAACACAAGGTTAAGCACATGTGCATAACACCATATGTGGATTTGTTTGGGAGACTCTCCAGTAAGCAGTGCAGAAAAGCCCCTGTACTGCCCTTGCATGTTAGCAGCTCCATCGGTAGAGTTACCAACACAGTTTTTTATGTCAATGTTTACTTTATCGAGGGTTTTTCTCACTAGCTCCACAAAGTATGCACCAGTCGATGCCTCACAATCAATGACAGCTAGGAGCCTCTCATGGATAACATCGGTGGCGTATCTCACGACTATAGCACACTGGTCCTTGGATGTAAGGTCTTGGGTTGTATCCAGTTGGACTGAAAACATCTTTGCCTCCCTTAACTCATCAGCAATAGTGTGCTGGATTAGATGACTGACCACATCAATGACTTTGTTAACTGTTTGCTTTGAGAGTAGAGTTACAAGGGAACCCCTTCCTTTACTCCTCCAGTCTCATGTGCCATCTTGCTCTGCTTAATGCAGTTATTGACATGCTCTTGAAGGCAAACATCATATCTGCTCAGCAGCAATATCATCTCTAAAAAATTTCCGTGGTCCAAGGCCATGTTTTCCAGGCTGTAAGCGGCTTCGTGTTTATCCCCTCTGTAGCTGAGGCCACGCTTACCAAGCACTTTGACTATGTTGACCACACGTTCCATGACTTGCCTTTTCTTCCTCACCTGTTCTCGGTGTACTGATATCTGCTTCTCACTCACTAGACTATGGATGTCAGCCTTGTTAGCCCTCAGGAAGTACACCTCTGCACTCTGTCTGTGCAACTTGCTTTTTTCATGCTCCTCAATTCTTTGGTGGACATGCTTCCATGCCTGCATGCCTCCTTTCACAAAAGGGTTATCAGAAGACTTGGCACACACTGAACAGTGAAGTGAATGAGATGCCTCACAATAAGTCAGCCATTGTCTATGTATCCCATCCTTAGTGTAAAACACTTTGGGAATGGCTTTCTTGGGATTTTGTTGTGGGTGGTAACGGAAAAATAAATCAAAATCTCCAGAGTGAGGGCGAGCAAAATAATCAAACGGTCTCTCTGAGTCTGAGTGTCTGTCTGTTTCCTCAGTTGGCCTTTCCCTAGCACTGCTCCCTGGACTTGTAACTGTCTTGCCAGTATACTCTGCATCTGCTGGGACGGTAAGAACAACCAGCATAATCATTATATTATCGATAACCAATTTTATCAATACCATTTCATAAAAGAATGATATTGTCAAGTTTATGTTTTTGTTCAAATGTTTCATAGTCATAGCCTATTCAATCTTAAACCACTGACACATGTAATGGTAGACGACTGTCTGTTCTTTCCCTGCCAGTTGCTCTGTGCTAGTACTGGGCTCAACGTCTGAAGCACCAGAACTGGTAATATCTCCACCTTTGCATAGGAAACATAGAAATATATTTTAACACACACACACACACACACACTGCATTCCAAATAGAAGTTCAAATATGGGACCTATGTACAAACTAAGTTGGGAATATACAGTAACTTTTGTGTTTGGGGCCGGGCTGGTAAAATACAGTAACACAACAATCCTCAGCAAAATCCACTAACACACTTACTAGAAGAGAATAAAGGTTTAACGCAGTGCCAAGGTTACTTAAACATCATATCATGTGGAATGTCAACTGCCTCTTTGGCATAATTTTTATGTGTAGCCTACAATATAACCTAATAAACAAAGACAACAAAGTCCAAATCAAACAATTAATCAGCTATGAGGGGACAGCCTTTGAATACATGTTCACAGAACATGCACACACTGATAGACGCAATGTATAATACAGTCCGAGAGTATAGTTCCCAATAAGCAATCACATAATATTGACTCATATTCTAATATAGGGCTGGGATACATAACAGCAAGTCAACAACAGACAGCAAAATTCAACACCACTAGTGCTTAATAGAATGGCAGCTATTACCGTATTACAAATGAGAGCCATTTATGTCAAATGGCAGTGCCTGTTGGTGTTATGTCTGCAACTTGCATGTTGTTGCTCTAGAAATGATTCTGTACCTTCTGCCAACTGCTCTGCACTGGCTTCTCCTGAAGTACCAGCAGGACTTGTGTCATCACCATCACCACCTTTTGAATAGCAAACATATGCTTACAGTGTTTTTCCATACACTATAGTTCATACAGTAAGATAGTGTAGCCTATGTCTCACTTAATGTGCCCTTGTATTCATATACATAATAATGGAATGATAACACTAAATAAAAAAGTGGCTTGTTTAATTTCATGGCCAGGACCTATAGCCTACTGTGTAAAAGTGTACAGCCTCAAGGAACCAGTGTTTTTTTGTTGTTGTTGTTTTTTTTTACATAACTTACTTGCAGAGGTGTCTTGGCTGGGGGGGGGGGGGCGGGGGCCTGAATAAATTTGTCAGTTTACGGCATTTGGCCGCATCCTCCTCCAGCGCCTTTCTTTTTTTCTCTCTCTCCCTCTCGGCACCGCCTTTTCTTTTTTTTTTACCCGGGGGGTTGGGGTCCATGGTTTACAGTACTAGTCGAAGCCTCGACTCTCCCTCTCTGCTCAGCGCTCGCTACACACACACCGCGACTGCAGCATCAGTGTCACACACACCCCTTCCTCCGCACGCTGTCTGTGTGGTTGATACAGACTTTTGGGGCGGGTGTTAATCAAAACAAACCAATCGCCTTGTCCTCCTCACATGCTACTGGCCTGAGTGGCCTCTGATTGGCCAGGCCTGCATCTCTGACTTAGAAAAAAAAAAGTCAGATAGCCGCGGTGCCGGCTGACCGGCAGACTTAAAAAAAAAAAAAGAGAGAGAGAGAGACGCAGGCCAGCAGGCCAATCATAGGCCGGCGCTTCGGGAAACCTCCCGGTTCTCCCGATGGCCAGTCCGGGCCTGGCCACCACCACTTCTTGGACCGGATGTTGACTCTGTAGTGGCTGACAAACTGGTCATGCAGGTCCACTCCTCCCATGTGTATGTTGTAGTCTTGGATACACTTGGGCTGTCTGACCTTGTCCATGCTCCGCTTCTGTTTGTTCCATCTCTTCGCCTCAGTTTCGGTGAACTCCCTCTCCATGTTCGACACCACAGTGACCACGCTGTTGTCATTCCACCTTACAATCAGCTTCTCTCCCTCAACCAGATACTCAGCATCTCCTCTGGGTGTCTTCTTGAAGGTCTGGGGTGCTGTGAAGGGAATGTTATGGAGCTGATTTTGTCGCATTGTGCCACAGCTGCCATAGCCTCTCAGGGTCATCTCATCCACCAGGGACAGGGTTGTGAAGAGGTTGTCGTGGTAAAACTTGACTCCAGGTGGCACTTCAGCTTTCTCTGCCAGGCCAAGAACCACACTTGGACCCTGACCAAGTCCAGTTTCCACCAGACGTGTGTGGCTTCCTGCATATGGCTCCATCTGATGGACAAACCCGGAGGAGGATGCTAAGCTCCATATTTTATACCCAAAACGAATGGGCTTCCATCTAATAAACTGTTTGCACCCATGCCTTCCAAAATACTCTATCATCATCTCATCTACTGCCACATATTCTGCTATCGGTGTCAGGATTCGGACAAGACGTGGACTCGAAAAAGGAGGTGAGGACCCAAATGCAGGTAAAAGGGATTTATTTAAATCATTAACTGAGTACAAGACCAAAACTAAGACTAAAACAAAGTATCAACCCAAAAAACCACAAAGGCAAAAACGACTATTAAAGAAACACTTACAAAAAGGAACCAAAACACGAAGGGACACGGGAGGCAGGGCGAGGTACAAAAATATCCAAAGACAAGACGTGGAGGACGAGGTACAAAAATATCCAAAGACAAGACGTGGTGCAGCATGCAGGGGAAGACAGTGACAGCAACATCGACAGCAACAATGAACCAACAATGAGACAGGGGAAACACACAGACTATATACACAGGGAGCTGACGAGGAACAGGTGAAACACATCAGGGCAGGCATGGTAATCAACACAAGAGGGTGGGGGAGTCAAGACAGCGGAAACAAGGACCAGGAAGTACGAGACAGGAAAGGGTGACCTAGCCGACGGGGCTGCTCAGAAAGGCGACGTGGAGCAGGCGTAGGACGGCCCCCCGTCGGAACAGGAACGGGTGACGAGCGGACCTCCCGAAGGCTGCGTGGAGCAGGCGTAGGACGGCCCCCCGTCGGAACAGGAACGGGTGACGAGCGGACCTCCCGAAAGCTGCGTGGAGCAGGCGTAGGACGGCCCCCCGCCGGAACAGGAACGGGTGACGAGCGGACCTCCCGAAGGCTGCGTGGAGCAGGCGTAGGACGGCTTCCCGTCGGAACAGGAACGGGTGACGAGCGGACCTCCCGAAGGCTGCGTGGAGCAGGCGTAGGACGGCCCCCCGTCGGAACAGGAACGGGCGAAGAGCAGGCTCCCGGACGACTGCGGGGAGCAGGCGTCGGACGGACCCCCGTCGGAACAGGAATGGGCGACAGGCGAACCCCCAATAGGCTGCGAGGAGCAGGCGTGGGACGGTCCCCTGTCTGGGCTGGTGCCGGCCGATCCTCCGCCGGGACTGGCGACGGACGGGCCGCCGACTGAAGACCACTGGAGAGTGTCGACCGGGCCGCCGACTGAAGACCACTGGCAGGTGTCGACCGGGCCGCCGACTGAAGGCCAATGGCAGATCACTATTGTGGTACACAGCTTGTGGTAGTGATGAATCCCGCCTCCCCATGAGTAGGAGATTTGGTGTTACGGGGTCGGGATCTGCGATGTCTGATGTAGCATAGCCAAGAGGCTTAGAGTTGAGGAGCCCCTCCACTTCTATCAGGACCGTCATGAGGACTTCCTCTGGGAGCACTTGGTCTTTCAGCACAACTTGCAGGGAAGCTTTAACAGATTTGATCTCTCTCTCCCAAACAAAATGAGGTGCAAGTGGTGGATTAAATCTGAAGCTGATGCTCTGCTCAGCAAGCTGGTCCTTTTAATACTGGCTCAAGTGCGGCGAAGGCTTCTTGCAGCTCTCTGTCACCTCCCCGGAAATTAGTGCCTCTGTCACAGAGGGTCTCGAAAGGTTTCCCTCTTCTTGCCACAAAGCGCCTTAAGGCGAGCAAAAAGGAATCAGTGTCCATGCTGCACAAAAGATCCAGATGTAAACATCCGAGTGGTGAGGCATTTAAAGATAATAATTTTGATGGTGTATGGGCCAAAACAATCTACTCCAGTAGACCAGTATGGTGGTTGGTTGATACGCAACCGTGCAGCTGGCAGGTCGGCCATCTGAGGAATAATAGGCTTGCTGCGCCATTTGCGGCACTCTGTGCAGCTATGCTGATGTTTCTTGACAGCCTGACGTCCACGAATGATCCAGTATGTCCTCCTTATTTCTGCAAATACGCGGTCAGGACCTGCATGGTGCAACCGGTTGTCATAGTCCTGTATGAGTAACTTTGTGACATGGTGGTTTGGTGCCAGGATGATAGGATGGATGGTTTCCTCATCAAGATTTGCTGCCTTTCTAAGTCGACCTCCGACCCTTATTAGTTCCACTTCTTTGTCGTAGACAGGGGATAGAGACAGCAAGCTGCTTTTGGAGCTGAGAGGTTTACCTGCCTGCAGTGCAATAAACTCCGCCGGGAAACTCTCCTGTTGTGCTCTCTTCAGGATGGCAGCTTCTGTATTGACTCGGTCGGCTGCATTCATGGGGGATGCAGCCGCCCCGTGTAGGGACTGAAATGTGGCGTCGACCAGTTCTGACCATGATTTGAGTCGGGGGCAGACATCAGGATCTGCGATCTCCTCATTACCACCTCTAAACCCATGTCATGCTGATGATCTTGTAAACATCTTTAATTCCAAAATTCTGAATGTCATAGATGTCATTGCACCTGCTACGGTTAAAACAATTTCTGGTAAGCAAAAGGCACCCTGGAGAAAAGCTGCTGTTGTGACAGCCCAGAGAAGAGAGTGCAGGAAGGCTGAACGAATCTGGCGGAGTACTAAACTTCATATTCACCATGACATCTATAAAGAGAGCCTTCGGGCCTACAATTTAGTCTTAAAAAGTGCGAGAGAAACATACTTCTCCAATATCATAAACAACAACACTAATAAGGCGAAAACCCTATTTGCAACTGATGACAGACTGACCAACCCCCCAACACAAATACCAGCTAAACTCCACTCCACACAGAAATGCAATGAGTTTGCATTCTTTTATACTAATAAAATTGAAGGCATCAGACGCGCCATCAATATCTCAAACAAAAAAGTTGGATCACCACCCTGTTCAGGCAAAAGTAACACAGCAATGATGGCAAGCTTTAATGCCATAGACTCTAAAACTCTAGTGGAAACGGTGACAAATCTAAAATCATCCACCTGCTGCCTTGATGCTTTACCTACCAACTTTTTTAAGAATGTTTTTGACTGCCTATCAATAGACGTATTGCAAATAGTTAATAACTCCATTCAATCAGGCAATTTCCCAAAGGCCTTCAAAACTGCAGTCATTAAACCTCTTCTAAAAAAGCGGAGCCTAGATGCTTCTATTATCAACAACTACAGACCAATTTCAAATCTACCCTTCATAAGTAAAATAATTGAGAAAGTTGTCCTCCAACAACTAAATCACTTCCTGGCTTCAACCGGCTGCCACAACAACTTCCAGTCAGGATTTCGACCTTTTCATAGCACCGAGACGGCCCTTATTAAAGTTGTAAATGACATCCGTCTTAACACAGACTCTGGCAAAACTTCAATATGAATGCTATTAGACCTCAGTGCTGCATTTGACACTGTCGACCACTCAATACTCTTGGACAGGTTGGAAAACTGGGTGGGGCTCTCAGGCACAGTCTTAAGCTGGTTCAAGTCATATCTACAAGATAGGAACTATTTTGTTTCCATTGGCGACTTTGTATCAGAACCTACCAATGTAACGTGTGGAGTCCCCCAAGGTTCAATCTTGGGGCCAACTTTATTCAACATCTACATGCTCCCACTAGGACAAATCATGCAAAATAATAACATTGACCACCATTGCTATGCCGATGACACCCAAATCTATGTAGCACTATCACCAAACGACTATCGCCCCATAGATCTTCTGTGCCAGTGCATTGAGCAAGTCAAAGACTGGATGTGCCAAAACTTCCTACAACTAAATGAGGATAAAACTGAGATAATTATTTTTGGTGCTAAAAAAGAAAGGTTTAAAGTAATTCAACACCTTCACTCTCTGTCCCTGAAAACCTCAAACAAAGCCAGAAATCTTGGGGTTATTATGGATTCTGATTTACATTTCGACAGTCACGTTAAATCAGTAACAAAATCAGCCTACTATCACCTAAAAAATGGACTTAGAGGGCTCATGTCAGCTCAAGACTTAGAAAAACTTGTACATGCCTTTATTACTAGTAGGCTAGACTACTGTAATGGTCTCCTTGCAGGTCTTCCGAAAAAAACTGTCAGGCAGCTACAGCTTGTTCAGAACGCTGCTGCTAGAGTTCTTACAAAGACCAAAAAATGTGAGCACATTACACCAATTCTTAAATCCTTACATTGGCTCCCTGTATGTCAGAGGATTGATTTCAAAATCCTCCTGCTCACATATAAATCACTACATGGTCTAGGACCGAAGTATATCACTGATATGCTCCCACTACATAAGACTTCTAGACCACTAAGATCTTCTGAGACCAATCTGTTAGTGATTCCCAGAGTAAACAACAATCACGGGAGAGCATCATTTAGTCACTATGCAACAAATGGCTGGAATAAACTTCCTGAAGATGTAAGACTTGCCCAAACTCTGACCACTTTTAAAACTAGACTGAAAACTTTTATGTTCACCATAGCTTTCTGCTAAATCTTTTAATGTCTGCACTGTTTTTAATTATTGCAAATATGTTTTTATTCTCTTTTCTTTCTGTAATGCATTTTTAAATGTTTTATTATTTTCTTTTAATTCTTCTATTTTTTTTTCTTTTTCTTCACTTTGTTTTATGATGTGAAGCACTTTGAGTCTGCCTTGTGTATGAAATGTGCTATAGAAATAAAGTTGCCTTGCCTTGCCTTATTCAGAAGCCGAGATATTAAAATTTAAAGTTTTAGGTCGGCCATTTGTTTTATTCAACATGTGACCAGCCACGGCAAAACCGGGACAAGTCGACCTCTGGGCATTTTGAGTTATTCACAGATTCTGAAAATGTAGTTTCTAAGCTTTCCAATGATGTCTAACACATGGATCTGATCATATTTGACGAAGTTGTGGCCATTTGAATGTATGCTTCTCTGAAAACCGTTCACTGAGAAAACTGGCCTGAAAGATTTGCAAATCTCACCTCACCTCACCTCACCTGGCCAGAAAGGAAACACAATGGTGCTCATTTGCATCTCATTCAGATAAGCCCTCCCCCCTACAGATGTCACTCAGTGATATCTGGTATCTGTTAGCCTGCATGTCAGAAAGTATTGTAGTGGTTTGAACAATGGTTATCAAAAGCAGTTATCATGTAAGTAATGTTGATGTAGTGTTTTCATTAAGCACTTTACTGGACTGATCAGAATTAGAAGGTACTTTACTGAAATGGAAATGCTTAAAGTGTACAATGTAAACATTGGAGGAAAGAAATCCTATTGTACAGTCAATACTAGAATTAAGTGAATTAAGTCCAGGCCCATTCTCCTCAAAGTGCTTGGTTATATCCGTCAGGGTGTCTTTGCCAATTCTGAAAAGGAAAACAAAGACGTTTCACATCATGTGGCATGCTAACAGGCACTGTCTAAGTAGCTAGTGCTAATGATTTAGCAACTAGCCTATTGTCCTCAGGTAGGCTTTCATCTGCGGCTTTTTGGTGGATGCAGTCATCTCCGACATAACTACAGTAGTTATGTCGGAGATGATTGCTCTCTTTCGGCAGCTAAAGAATCCATCCGTATGCTGTACATCTCTTGAGAAAGTTTGTCGCTACTTGAATGTCTTCCAAGGAGAGAGTTCTCCTTTCTTCTTCCGTAGCATTTGCAGTCAAAGTTACGGATTTCCTCTATTTCGCTGTCTTTATTCCGTTGAAATGTAACCGTAGATATAGCGTCTGATATCTTATACTCCAACTCCTCCCCTGCGAGGGACACGGGCGATGAATTAGTAGCCATGAGTTTCGCTTCTAACATGCAGCTGATTTGCTGAAAAAATAACAGCGCGTTAGTGGCCAACGGTGATCAGTATGGAAATGAACTGCATCGTCGTACACTGCCCTGCAGAGACACAGACGACGCAGATTTTTTCCGAAACTACAAATAAAAAATGTATGCTTTTAAGGCAACCAATACCGTTATCTGAAACATGGCAGTGGCTTCTTCATGATCTCAACTTGCATATTCTGCAAAAAAACGAAAATCACTAATTTTGAAAAAAAATAATTTCATTGTTTACACAAATTCATCCCACCCAACTTGTTGTTGGTTTTGCCGTGGCGGGTCACATATGGCCACCACATAGACATCTGAGCAAATGCAAACTCCATATACCATAACCTTTCCAAAAATGTATAGTTTAGCAAATGCCCCAAAAATTCCCACTGAGGTTAAAATTTGACAATAAGGAACCGGACTATGTAAAGCACTGCATTTCTCTGCCATGGGAACTTCCATGTATGCTGTGGGTGATGCAGAGAACATGAGTAAGTACATGGTCTGCAATGCAATCCATAAGGTGGCACCCTGGACCATCCTACTGGCAGGGCTGTGAGAGGCCATCACACTTTTTCCTAAAAAACAAAACAAAAAACAGGCCTTTTTTTTTTGTGCAAAATGTATCTCTTGTTCTCCTGGTCCTGCAAAATGAAACTATTTTAGTTTTTGTTGTTTCCCCAAGCCTGGCATTAAAGTTAGTGAATTGCCTTTTCATAATCCAGTTTTCCACTTCCCAGTTTGGCTTCTTTCATAAAAATACAGTTGCTTTTGAAATTTAAGCATTGTTCGTTTGCAAGGCTTACTTGAAAAAAGGTTCAAATGTCACATTGACTAGCATATTTGAATTAAGGTACCACTTGTGATCATCTTGGCCTAGAAGTGGAGGCCACAGGCTCAGGGGGACGAAGATCTCCCTCTTCCTACAAAATGATCATAGCAATGGAATCAATTGATTCATTTCAGGATAAAAGCAGCAATTCAAGCACTTATTAGTCCCATGTGCAGACCACCACCATTAGCAAGTAATTAAATACAAATCAATTACAGCCAAGTGTCCACACCCTCACCATCTGTTACGATTGGCAAATGGAAAACTTTGGTAACAAAGTCTCCCTATCAATTTTAGAGACGGTAAATAAATGTTAGTTACTCCCACAATCATTCTATAATTGTCTTATTTGCAACTCAGTAGTTAACACATAGGCCTACCCTGTACGAATGTGGTTGTTGGGAGCTGCCACCACAGAGGTCTGATGACACACCCCCATTACCCTCATTATTGGAGGGGGCCAGCTCTTCGATAGGAGTGTAGTCCTGTGTAGGAGGATCCCTTCCTGTCTTTTTTTTTCTATTTTTTTTTTCCTGTTGGCTGCAAGCAGTATCATTTTGAATGAGTGACTGCAAAAAACTCTGCTGTCCTGACATTGGTCGTAAGTTCGTTCCACCACTGAGGCGCCAGAACAGAGAAAAAGTCAAAACTTTGCTGAGCAACCTTTTTTGTTTGATTTCAGCAATGGCGGTACCAGCCAGCCAGCTGAAGTATACCCCTTTTCGATCAACGAGAACTGAGTTCTAGTGCTGGGCTGGTGCCGGTTCACAGCTGGTTCAACCCTGGAACCATCCCAGAACCGGTTTGGTTTTCCACAGGCTGGAGAGCACAGAGAGCTGCGTCATTATGTCACTGTATAAGTCTGCATACGTCTGAGGATTTCCTTGGCCGATGGCGGTAATGCACCTTTTTAAAGCTGGTTGCCAACCGCGAGTAAAGAGCAGAAGAAAGAGGTTTTCCCAAAATTTCCATGTGTCCCGGGAGTCCTTTGATTACATCTGCGGTCGAGTCGGGCCCGTCATGGGGAGAAGCAACACAAGTTACCACATGTGTATCCCCATCCGAAAGCGAGTGGCAATTGCTATCTGGAAGCTGGCCACTGGCAGTGAATACAGGACCATCAGCCATCTTTTTGGGGTAGGCCTGAGCACTGTGTTTAATTGTGTTCAGGACTTTTGCAATGCAGTAATCAAGGTGCTGCTTGCTGTACACATTACACACCCTGATGCTGAACAACATAACTACAGTTACTGGCTGAGCAGTGCAAGATCTGTTTGGAGATATGTTGTGGGAGACTGAAAGGAGACTAAAAAGAAACGACTGCAAGCTTGACCTGAGCAAGAAAATGACGTTGACCTGCTGTGTGCTTCACAATATTTGTGAGGAGCATGGTGACAATTTTGCAGAGGAGCACACTGACAGGCATGTGAACATTCAGCCTCCTGTTCAGGCATTGCCTGAGCATGCCAATCAAGAAGGGGCTGACATTAGAGCTGCATTAATGCAGTACTTTAACAGAGGTGATGACTAATTTGAGTACATTTGCAATTCTACCTGTTCTGTTTGTGTTCAATAAAAACTGCCATTACTACAGATTGTACATTAAGTTAGGATGCCAAGCTGTTATTTTGTGAATAACCTTTTTTTTTTTTTTAAACTTGCATTACGTTTCTCTGCTGATTAAGCATACAAAAGACGACATGCCTCTTTAGAAAATGTATTTAAAAAAAAAAAAAAACTTAAATACACTTTCTGGAAAAACAGAATTGTTTAAAATGTAACGAGTGCAGTAACACAAATCTTTATTGTGTATTTGCAATGCAAGAGTCAATGCAACATAACACAGTATTGCAGATAAGACTAGTACAATATCATCTAATGAAGTGGCTGGTGAATGTAAATATCTCAATGTTTGCATAGCATCTGTTGTGACAAGTATATACCCAGCACATGAAACCTTACCTGGTCTGGCCTGAGACAAGGAGCTTTGGCCTGATGAGCTGGAAGACGGTGTGGGTGAGCTGCAGGCCAGAGGTAATGGTAGCTCCCGGTCGGTTACACTATCGTCCGTGGCCGACAGCTCTACACAACAACAAAAACAAGAACAGTGGTTTAATCACTAACTTGTCACACTGCAGTGTCTGCTTTTTGTGAAGCCACGTGTTTAGTTAAGTTTGTAGTTGGTAACGTTTAGTATGCCAATGGCAGTGTTTGAAAGTAGCATGATAATGTTAGCTTGTTGTTAGCAGCTAACGTTAGCTTGTTGTTAGCAATATCATGCTAGCTGGTAAGCTTACATTACCCAAGCTAGAATAGCTACTAACGGCTGCTGTTACGAACGTAATCAGTTACTTGGTAAACTGAACAGCTACGAAACATATAGTTGGTTTGGCAAAACATTTGAAAAGTGAAACTTACCTGGATTTGTAACGTAAGATGGAGTCTGCAGCAGGGTTTCAGCGACCATGGTCTCCAGCATTGCTGTGGCCGAGTTCAATGCCCCGGTGACTTTGGAAGCTGGTCCATCGCAGAGGACCGAGTCTAAAACCTCAAAGTGAGGATTCCTCCGTGGCCGTCCATCTTTTTTCAGCTTCTTTAATTTATAAATTATTTGCTCAACAGTTCTGCTGAACCCTGCTGCAGCCATCTCCTTTTGGATTTCCTCAAAAACAGGTTTTGTTCTCGAGGCTCCCTCCAGTTTATTCTGGACCTCAGCCGAGGACCATACTCCGAGGAGACAGTTTGTCTCCTTCACCGACCACTGCTTTGCCTTGGAATCCATGTTTTGTCAAAATATGTTAGATGTTAGATGAGTTGTTTTCACAAGCGCTGTGTTTTTAAAAAATGGCGCTCACAACATTTCCGTTGCTGTAGTTGGTCACGATAACCCTGCCCCCCAGCCTGACGTAAGCAAGACGTCGTTGTTCCGGTTCTATACCAGCAAGGAGTTGGGGCCGCTTGGGAACCAGTTTTCCTGGCCGAGAGCTGGTTCTTTGGCTGTCGAAACAGGAAGAACTGGTTCAAGATTAGGCACCGGCTCTGAACCGGCCCTCAAAGAGTCTTGATTGAAAAGTGGTAGTAGAGGAGCGAAGTACTCGCGTTGGGGCGTGTGGTGTCACCAGTGTTTGGAGGTGCCGTTCCATTGATGGCCACTGCCATTAGATGTGGGCTGCAACAGGGAGCCAGTGGAGGTATCAGATGAGGGGGGGGGGGGTCACATGGGAGAATTTTAATAGACTGAAGATGAGGCGTGCAGTGGTTTAGTCCCTGAGGCTGGGAGTCCAGGAGTTGCGTTGCGTCCTTTTGTGAGGAAAGACCAAATCCTGCAGATGTTGTAGAGGGTAAATCTGCAGGATCGGGCCACAGCAGTGATGTTGGGGGTGCAGGATAGTTGGTCATTGAGGATTACACCCAGGTTCCTCGCAATTGACGAAGGCAATACCGTGATGTCCTCGACAGTGACCAACAGGGCCATGCGAGGGCAGTCTTTCCTCAGGATGAAGTGGAGTTTGGTTTTATGCAGGTGTGGAAGAAAAACTTTCAGGTCCAATTCTGTGGCTGGTTCAGATGAGGTTTAATCACTGTAAGTGGAAAAAGGAGTTCACAGCGTTGCCATAAAAGTCTTTCTGACGAGAGTGGGGCTAGTCAGTTTTTTACAGGGTTACAGGGAACAAGGAGGAAGGTGTGATGAGTGGATTTGCATTGACTCAATACACTTCCTGAGAAGTCAAAGATGCGGCTGCTCTCGGGGCAGGCTGGTTTCTCTACACAATGTCACAATCGGGGCCATTTATCTGGCCTTGGTCAATCAATGTGAGATAAGGATTGTAGCATACCCTCCGAACTCTCCGGGTTCACATCAGTTGTAGATTTCTTTTTCTCCATGCCTACAGGTCTGTCTTTCTCCTCATGCCTTTTCTGATTTTCATCATGTAGACAGGTGGGATGTCTTCCTTTACATAGCTCACAAGTGTGACTGAGGCGACAGTCCTTGGCATTGTGACCTGGTTTGACACATCCATAGCACAGCTTGAATTATTGGAAATGATTGGGTTGCATGCTATCTCTGCTTCTACTGACACAAATTGTGCAAAATCTTCAAAAGTGGGGAAGTCTCTGCTCTCCATGAGGGCCATTGGGACCCGACGGTTCCAGCGGGCTGCTAGCCAATCTGGAACTTTCCGTGTCAGCTTGTGGTTCTCTTCACAATTATTCAATATTTCTTAACATTTCACATGAGGCATAGCTTGGTGACAGGCATTTAGGAAATCAGAACAGGCCCTTGACCCTTCTTTGGACTGTACCTTTGGCCATTTTGACAGTTTGTCCCTGAAGGCCCTTTGGATGACAAATGGCTGCCCGTAGCGTTGGTTGAGCTTATTCCATGCATCTTTGAGACATGGGCTGGTAGCTTGGCTGTAACTGAGGCATGGGCTGGTAGCATGGCTGTGGCTGAGGCCTGGGCTGGTAGCTTGGCTGTGACTGAGGCGTGGGCTGGTAGCTTGGCTGTGACTGAGGCGTGGGCTGGTAGCTTGGCTGTGACTGAGGCGTGGGCTGGTAGCTTGGCTGTGACTGAGGCGTGGGCTGGTAGCATGGCTGTGGCTGAAGCATGCTCTGGTAGCATGGCTGAGGCATGGTCTGGTAGCATGGCTGTGGCTGAGGCATGGTCTGAGGCCGGAAGCTTGGCTGTGATCGGTGGAGCTGCTGGGGTAGGTGGAGCGAGGTGTTCCTGTAAGCCCTGGAGTTGTGCTGAAAGATTTCTGAGTCGAGACACCATCACTGTCTGGAACTCTTCCAGGCAGGACAGGCGGGCTTCTCGGGCCTGGAGGAGTTCCGCGAACTGCCTGACCCCTGCGGAGTCCATACTGGCCAGTGCGTAATGTCAGACTTAGGCAAGGAGATGGACTCTGATGCAGGGCAGAGGCAGGTTAAACAGGCTTTTATTCTTAATTAAAAAAAAAGGATAAACAAAAGATCGCTCCACAGGGAGGAAAAACAAGGCTAATGGCTACAAACTTAAACTACAAACAAAGAACGCAAAAAAATACCAACTTGGCAGGGTTTCTGTGACAAGGCTATGGATCATGGCTGGAGGATCTTGACATGAGACAAGAGGCACTGGCACAGGATGAGGGGAGACGCAGACTTAAATACACAGAAGGATAACGGGGAACAGGTGGGAACAATCGGGAATCAGGGATGACATCAGACCAGGGACACATGAGGAGGGGCAAGTGACTTGAAACGAGAGGGGAGTTACTTTTTTTAAATAAAACAGGAAGTTCACTAGACAAAAACCAAGACAAGACAAGCCTCACCGCGGCCTGACAGAAACACGTGGGAGTCCGAACAGTCTGTAAATTCTGTGGAAAAGAGGTTAAATAGTCCGTTCAGGTTAGAGTCCATAGCTTTTGAGGGTGGCATAGTGTCTGGGCAGGGATTGAGGCAAGGTCTGGTCAGAGATTTCTAACTTTCTTAACTATATCAGACATAGTCTTACACATAATTTCTTAACCATTGATGTAAACATCAACATTGTAATTACACAGAGGCAATTTCAAACAGGACCAACCCCTACAATGGAAAACCAAACAAAGAAGGCAAAGGAAAGCGAGGAAAAAGAGGAGGGTTATTTTTCACTTGGCTTACTCCTGGAGAAGGTTGGAGTTAGCCTGTGGGACGTGTGTGTGAAGCGTGGTGAGACAAACAGAAGAGTCCAGTGTGGCCTGTAGCTTCTGCAGATGTTTATACATACTACGTGCTATGATTGCAGTAATGATCCAGCCACTAAGTAGGAGCCCGAGTGCAGTTGCACTGACTGTGTTTCCCTGGTAGGGTATTGGTCTGCTTATGTGGTTAAAGGGTGTGGTAGTGAGTCCAGTCGGTTTGAGAGTGAACAGCACAAGTTTTGTTCCTTCAACCAGAAGCAATTGTTGGAGGGTCTCATCAATCGTTAGATTGTGGCCAATGAATGCGTCCATGATCTCAATCTCAAACATAGAAAGATTTTCGATACGCGCTTTGAGTTGAACATGGGTACAGACGCAAGGGTGGAGATTCTGCACGTACAGGGTTTTGAAGATGGGATTCTCCTCTAGACCTGGTGCAATTCTACCTTGGAAGTACGCGTGTCTCAGGTGAGCAAAATAATCTTTTGGGTTTTCACGACACATATGGCGCCCCTGTGTTTGGCTGGCCGTCTCCCTCTGCTGAGTGTGTTCAGAATCAGAATCAGAATTCCTTTATTGTCCCTCAACGGGGAAATTTGTTTGCCACAGCAGCCAAGGGACAGTATGTTACAAGAAACACAATAGTAATAATAACAATAGCAAAAATTAACAATATAAATTAAAAGATGTAAAAAATAGAATAGAAATAGAGTAGACTTGTTATATACATATTAACATGATATTGTACAAAAATTACCAGCAGTGAATTTTGTTTTTATATACAATTTACAATGCAGAATGAGGTCTATTGGGAGCAGTGCTTATTGTAGAGTCTGACAGCAGCAGGAAGGAAGGACCTGCGATACTTCTCTTTCACACACTTGGGGTGTATCAGTCTATCACTGAAGGGGCTGACTAGTGCGGTGATAGTGACCTGCAGGGGGTGGGTTGCTGTTCTTCTTGTGCCTGCTGTTTGTTGCGAGGATTGTGTCACCACTGCGGGTGTATGATCGCCTGACACTTCTTAATATTCATGACTCTTTCGAAAAGTTACCAATTTGTGGCTTTGATGGACACTCAAAGACGCCGCCGCCTGTCCTGGCGTCCATACCGCCACATCTACGGCATCTCTCCTGTTGGTTACCTCGCAACAGTCGCTGCAGAAGACGTGGAAAGCGAGGAAGGATCCTAATTAATTAATTATTGTCCTGTGCTGTGTGCCACAGTTTATAGCCCACCCAATTTTAACAAGAACTTTCTCCAAGAGTTCTCTGAGTTTTTGTCTGATTTTATTCCAAAGTTTGATAAACTATTGATTTTTGGGGACTTTAAGGGCCTTTTGGATTATTTTGGCTTCACTCACTCTATTAATGCACCAACACACGAACATGGGCACACTCTTGATCTTGTCATTTCTCATGGACTTTTAGTTTCCCTTATAGAAATAGTAGACACTGCTATCTCGGATCACCTCCCCATTGTTTTTGATTTTGTTGCCCCTCCTCCTGCCAATAAGCCTGTTTCCCCAGCCCGCAGACGTCGTATCTTCACTCCATCAAGAGAGTTTCCTGTCGCCTTTGGGGACTCTCAGTTGCATGCTGACAGTGGACTGGTTCCCCCCCTTTGTCCAGACACCTTACTCTCCACTTTCCACTCTACATGTTCTGCAATTCTGGATTCTGTTGCCCCTTTTCGACAAAAAACCTTTTCGGCGGTGGAAAAAGGACAAACTGCATGTATCACTGGGCTGGTTAAGGGACAGTTTGGCTGCTTATCAGGGAGCTGTGAAGGAGGCCAAGTCAAAATATTTGTCCTCTGTTATAGCTAACAGCTCTAATTATCCGATAGCGCTATTTAAAACCATTGACTCTGTTATTAATCCATCCTCTACTGTCCTGTCTGATGCCTCCACCACAACCTGCAAAGAGTTTGTCTCTTTTTTTTTATAAAGAAAGTGGCATCAGTCAGGCAGAATACCAGTAATATGCTTATGTCCCCTTATGTGTGTGCTCCTCCTGCACATTTACATTTACATTTACATTTAGGTCATTTAGCAGACGCTTTCGTCCAAAGCGACTTACAATAAGTACATTTGTCAAAAGAAGGAAACAAGGAAACCACAACGTATCATTGCTGATAAAGTAAGAGCTAAAAATAGAACAAGTGTTAGGTCCTCATCTGAGTAAACTAGTACTTCAAGAGCAACAGTGCTACGATCAGAGTGCTATAGGTAAGGTTTTTTTTTTTTTTTGGGGGGGGGGGGGGGTGTTAGTGGGTCATGCTAGTCGAGGTGAAGTCTGAACAGGTGAGTCTTGAGCCTTTTTCGGAAAATGGCAAATGACTCAGCTGTCCTGACATTAGTCGGGAGTTCGTTCCACCACTGAGGCGCCAGAACAGAGAAGAGTCTGGACTTTGCTGAGCGACATTTGTTTGATTTCAGCGATGGTGGTACCAGCCGGCCAGCTGAAGTAGAGGAGCGAAGTGCTCGCTTCGGGGCATGAGGTTTGATCAGTGTTTGAAGGTAGATGGGTGCCGTTCCATTGATGGCCCTGAAGGCCAGTGTCATCGTCTTGAATTGGATGCGTGCTGCAACAGGGAGCCAGTGGAGGTCACGGAGGAGGGGGGTCACATGGGAGAATTTGGGTAGATTGAAGATAAGGCGTGCTGCAGCGTTCTGGATACGCTGCAATCCTTTAATCGCAGAGGCCGGGAGTCCTGCCAGGAGAGAGTTGCAGTAGTCAAGGCGGGAGATGACCAGTGCTTGGACCAAGAGTTGCGTTGCATCCTTTGTGAGGAAGGTCCGAATCCTGCGGATGTTGTAGAGGGCAAATCTGCAGGATCGGGCCACAGCAGTGATGTTGGGGGTGCAGGATAGTTGGTCATCGAGGATTACACCCAGGTTCCTCGCAGTTGACGACGGCAATACTGTGATGCCCTCGACAGTGACCGACAGGTCCATGCGAGGGCAGTCTTTCCCTGGGATGAAGAGGAGTTCGGTTTTATTCAGGTTAAGCTTGAGGTGATGTGCAGTTGTCCAGACAGAGATGTCAGCCAGACAGTCCGAGATGCAAGTTGCAATGTGAGTGTCAGAGGACGGGGGAAAAGAGAGGAACAGCTGGGTGTCATCTGCGTAGCAATGGTAGGAGAATCCATGCGATGTGATAACAGAACCTAGTGATCTGGTGTATAGTGAGAACAGAAGCGGTCCTAATACTGAGCCTTGAGGGACACCCGTGTCCAGAGAACAGGGTTTGGACATAGAGCCATTCCATGTGACCTGAAAGGTGCGATTTGTCAGGTATGATGTAAACCAGGTGAGAGCAGAGTCAGTTATGCCAAGTTCAGCCAGAGTGGAGAGGAGGATTTGGTGGTTGACTGTGTCGAATGCAGCAGATAGGTCGAGGAGAACGAGAACGGAGGAGTGGGACGAGGCTCTGGCGTCTCGCAGGGACTCGGTCACTGTGAGGAGGGCCGTCTCAGTGGAGTGAGCAGCCCTGAATCCTGATTGATTAGGGTCTAGGAGGTTGTTCAGCGAGAGATAGGATGACAGTTGGTTGTAGGCGGCACGTTCCAAGGTTTTAGAGAGGAATGAAAGAAGAGATACAGGTCTGTAGCTTTGGATGTCAGTAGCGTCTAGGGTGGGTTTTTTAAGGAGAGGCTTCACGGTAGCTGATAGCTGATTGATAGATCACTATGTTGAGTTTGAAAGGAAGGGTGACAGAGACGGCGTGGAATTCAAGTGTAGATCGGGGTAGGTGGTCCAGAGGAAGGACCTGGTAGGACCATCTGGGTGAGATGAGGAGCCCAGTTCCTCCTCCTCGCCCTGTTCGTCTTGGGGAGTGTGAAAACGAGTAGGCAGTTGAAAGGGCAGCTGGAGTGGCAGTGTTTTATGGGGTGATCCAGGTCTCTGTGAGGGCCAGGAAGTGGAGAGACTGCAGGGACGCATAGGCTGAAATGGTGTCCGCCTTCTTGACTGCAGACTGGCAGTTCCACAGCCCCCCTAGTACTTCAAGTTCCTTACCGGTGGAGAATGGTGGGTAGCAGAGATTGGATGGGTTACAGCCTCGAGTGAAGGGTCTCCGGTGAAATCTTCCCCAGTGTGATGTCCTGACTGGGATGAGACACATGGCTGCGAGGGGGGGTAAGATGTTATGCCTACCTCAGTGGACTTCCTCGATGGACTCCCACAGGTAGACTCCCTTGTCTTTGTTCAGCTGTCTTGACTCCCACAGGTAGACTCCCTTGTCTTTGTTCAACTGTCTTGACTCCCACAGGTAGACTCCCTTGTCTTTGTTCAGCTGTCTTGACTCCCACAGGTAGACTCCCTTGTCTTTGTTCAGCTGTCTTGACTCCCACAGGTAGACTCCCTTGTCTTTGTTCAGCTGTCTTCGTTCTGATGGCCAGACGCTGTAGTGACAGCCTTTTAAGTGCTCAGTTTACCGCAAGTACTGAGTGTGCACAATCTGCTATTTTTGAGCAATTTGAAACTATTTCTTTGCCATCTCTCATTAAGGTGGTTAGTGGCTTAAAACCCACTAACTGTCCCCTAGACATTATTCCAGCCAAGTTTCTAAAGGAGGTTTTTAGTTCTATTGGATCAAGTTTGCTGGTTTTTATAAACACCTGTCTTAGCTCAGGGTCTGTCCCGGCTGCCTTCAAGCACGCTGTGGTTAGGCCCCTCCTCAAAAAAACACATCTTGACCCCTCTGTACTGTCCAATTTTAGGCCTGTCTCCCCCTTGCCTTTTCTTTCTAAGGTATTGGATAAAGTTGTTTTATTCAATTACAAACATTTTTAGAAATTCATTCCATTCTCGATAAATTTTAGTCTGGTTTCAGATCCCGACATAGCACTTCAGCACAGTCAGCACTTTTGAAGGTGCATAATGATATTGCCTTGTCCGTGGATGCTGGGAACCCCGCTGTGCTGGTTCTGCTGGACCTCACAGCGGCTTTGGATACAGTTGACCATGCAATCCTTGAATCTCGCCTAGAGCACTATGTAGGCATCCGTGGCACCGTCCTCAAATGGTTTAGGTCGCAAATAGGAGTTTTTCTGTAATAATTGGTAACCTCTGCTCCTCACAGGCATCCCTCTCTTTTGGGGTGCCACAGGGCTCTATTCTCGGCCCTACTCTGTTTTCCTTGTATATGCTACCACTGGGATCAATTATAAATCATTTTTATGCTGATGATCTACAGTTATATTTGCCCATGAGACCCAATGAAAACACTGCACTTACTCAGTTACTGGACTGTATCTCTGATGTAAAACAGTGGCTGGCTCTGAACTTTTTGCACCTGAACGACAGCAAAACTGAATGACCGTTTGGCACACCATCTATGTCAAATGTTTTAATTACAAACTCTGGGACTCTGGCGCCCTTTTTTAAACCACATGTAAAGAATCTTGGGGTAACATTTGACAGTGGGCTCAGATTCGATAAACAGATTAGGTCTGTTGTTAGCACAAGCTTTTTTCAGCTGCGTCTCCTGGCCAAAGTGAAGCCTTTTTTAAGTGGGCAGGACCTCGAGAAGACGATCCACGCTTTCATTAGTTCAAGACTGGACTATTGTAACGCACTTTATGTCGGCATCAGCCAGTCTTTAATCTCCCGTCTTCAACTTGTTCAGAATGCTGCTGCCCGCTTTTTAACAGGCACGTCCAGGCGTGAACACATTACCCCTGTTCTGTCGTCACTCCACTGGCTTCCAGTTCGTTTTAGAATTGATTTTAAACTTTTATTGTTTGTCTTTTACGCCATTAATGGCCTGGCTCCCTCCTACCTGTCAGAGATTTTAACTGTCCGTGATCATGGCAGGGCCCTCCGTTCTTCCGGCCAGCTCCTGTTAGAGGTCCCAAGGTCAAGACTTAAACAGTGGGGCGATCGTTCTTTCGCTGTCACAGCTCCCAGGCTGTGGAACAGACTGCCCCCTGACATTCGCACCACTACTGACCTCAGCCTTTTTAAATCAAAGCTGAAGACACTTTTTTAGATTGGCATTTAACTGTGACTAGGGTAGTCCTGCTCTTAG
Organism: Eutrigla gurnardus; assembly: GCF_963514095.1. Lineage (NCBI taxonomy): Eukaryota > Metazoa > Chordata > Actinopteri > Perciformes > Triglidae > Eutrigla > Eutrigla gurnardus. Next base: position 3,946,836 of record NC_139926.1, read on the forward strand.
GCATACTTATTTTGCCTGTTTTTACTTTATGCACTTTAGAGGGCCTCAAACACTCTGCAGCACTGTGTTTTCTTGCAGCACTGTGGCACTTTCTTGTGTTTTTATGTATTGTTTTAATGTATTATTTAATTGCTTTGATGTAAAGCACTTTGGGTACCGTCTGGCTATTGTAAAGTGCTATACAAATACAATTTTATTGATTGATTGATATGTGTAATTTGGAGAGCAGCAACCATGGATCATCCGCTGTGGAAGAGAATTCTTCTGTGCGTGTCTGAGTTTTGGTAACTGTCTCTGACACTGGGGGGTTGTACAAGTATAAACTTGCTGGCTTTAGAGCTGGTTTTCCACAGAAGTTTAACTTTCTCCCTTTGGGTTGCATGGGGCAAGTCAATCAGATGGTCCTCTAACTCTCTCAAATAGTTGTCAACATTGGCCGCGTTTCCCAGATTCGATCGTTCTTAAGGACTTAAGAAGGCTCTTAAGAAGGGTTCAGCTAAGAAGGAGCGCTAAGATACGGGTGTTTCCCAGACGCGTTCTTAACTGCCTTCTTAGGAGAACCTTAAGATCAAGCCAAAGAAGCTTCTTAAGAAGCTCTTAGTGGGAGCTGTCCACCGCGGTGGTGCTGAAACTGAATCAATCGATGCCAGGCTAATCGATCACCCACCTCTTTATCAGCGTATAAGTCACACACAGCGCCCCGTGGTCCCCCCGACACAGGTGCAATTAGGCTACACATGTATCGGGTGCGGGTGGGTGTGTGTGTGTGGGGGGGGGGGGTTGTGTGTGTGCCAACAGGTGTATCCAAGTAGTAATCAAGCCCATTAGCGCATATATACCCCCGTGGATATAGGCACACACATGTGAGAATGGAAGAAAGCAGCAGCAAGCGAACCAAGCAGGCACCGATGTTCACCGCGGAGGAGATGGTCGTGTTAGTGGACGAGGTCTGGCATCACCGGGAAATTTTATTCGGGGGAACGAGGGGAAAGAAAAACATCACGGTAAAGAACCGTATATGGCAGGCCATAGCCGACAAGATGTCCCCCTCCAGCCCCTGTGGCCTGCGTGACTGGGGTGCTGTTCGGAAGAAGTGGCAGGAGTTTCAGAGCCAAACCAAAAAGAAGAGTGCCAAGGTGAGGAGAGAGGCAATGGGCACGGGTGGTGGAGCACCGGGTGGGACGACCCTCACTCCCGACGAGGAAAAAGTCCTCGCCATCATTGGTAAGACAGCCTCTGAAGGCATTAGTGGGGGTATCGATTTGGAGGGGGACGAGGGCCTCTCGGAGAGTGAGGACGAAGAGGAGCCATCCGGGAGTGAGCAGGGACCCGCACGCCCCCAGGAGAGGACGACCCCCCACAACCGGGCCCTGTCCCCGCGCGCCAACCAGCAGGGCCCGGTGTCCGCATGCGGAGAGGCTCAACAGTGCGGCCCGCCATTGTGACCTGCACCTGCAGCGAGACGCTGGTGGGCCTAGAGAGGGAGAAGCTGGTGGTGCTGCGTGGGATAGAGGACCAGCTCCTGAGACAAACTGCCCTGCAGGAGGAGATGGTGCGAATCAAGCAAGAGAGGTTGGAGCTGCACCGAAGACAGCTGGCGCTTGCCGAGGCGCAATTAAACCGTCCCTCCATCTCCGTGCCAATAATCCTCCCCCAGGATTCAGGTATGGGGCATTTCTATTTTTTATCTGCATTACGCAATGTATCCCGTTCAATTTCACTAATCAATCTCCCTTCATTGCAGGTGATGCAGACGCCGAGGAGTAGAGTCAGCGCGGTGCCACCCCCCCGAGCCGCCCCCCTTGGTTTCAATAAACTACTTTGGTTTCCTTTTCAACCATGTATTGTGTGGATCATTTTGCATTGAAATGAGGGTGTCAAACCTAGCAACAAAGTCCCAGGCAATCGGTGTCACAGCTGCCACACTCTGTGACACCGATGCCTTGCTGAGGCCGTTGCCGTCCCCCACCACCTCCAGGAAGCTCCCCACTGCGTAAGAACGCAGCGCAGCCAGAAGCTGCACCTCAGGGCTGAGGGCAAAGTTGCAGCGGGTTGCTCTCTGGATGTGTGGAGACACCAAAGTGATCAGCCGTTGGATCTCCGCACGGGGCAGCCGGTACTTTGTCTGGACAGCCCGGTCTGACAGCACGTCCAGCGGCGAGAAGTGCTAACGCACGTAAGCATTTATATAAACTGTCTGGCTTCGCGCAGGGCGAAGCTGTTGGTTCGCAGCGAGAATGTGCTGTATTGCAGCCATGGTTTCTAACACGCGCGGACTTAGGCAATGCCTTTATATAGAGTAGCAGGTGGAGCCTCTCTGGATGAGGTTCAGCTGAGTTCAATTACATCTGTTTCCTTGATATCTGTGAAATGCCACAGGGTTGTTGATGTGTTTTTATGTGTAGTACTATAAACTCATATATATGCAGATGTGTGTGGAAAACTTAAACGTGTAATTCAATGAAAAGTTTTTTTTTTGTTTTTTTTTTAGCGCATTACAACATTGAGCATTGTTTGTTTATTATTTCGAAAAGTGGAGAATATAAATCTCCCTGACGTGGCTTGATCACTGAGCATTTCGTTGCTAAGAAGGCTGTTAAGAGTAGGTCAGCTCGATCTTACGTTTCCTTCTTAGTGAAAGATCTTCTTAGGCTAAGTGCGACTCTGGGAAACACATCCTTCTTTCACAGCGTTCTTAAGAGCGCTCCAAAGACGAGCTTAGCACTTAAGAGCTTCTTAACGAATCTGGGAAACGCGGCCATTATGGTTCAAGTTGTTGGGATCAAAATGTTGAACATCTTTTAGTTATTAGCTCAAGCTCTTCTAGGTGGGTGTGCTGTGGCGTCCTTCCTGGCAGGTGATTAACATAATCAACAAGCTCCTGCAGTTGATCATTGCATGCCACTACATCGTAGTCGTTGAGGTTTTCCCTGTCCTCAAGGGACAGCTGGAGGAGGCCAGCGACCGCATCCTGCAGATCTGCGTCGACTGGTACCTGGGGAGCATCAGCTCCTTGTTCTTTTGGGCCGTAGTTGCTCATTTTACCTCTAGTAAAAGGCAGAACCCGGTGGCTTCACTTTTTTGGGTTTTTATAGCAAAAAGAATATCTTTGTTGTTATGCTGATGTGGGTGCACAGGTGAGAGGCTTCCACCTGTGACTTACAATGGAAATGTTAATACTCTTTTACAGCCTGTGGACTGTTGATGAGGTGTCTCTCGCACCTCTGGTGAGTAATAACAGTGTTAACACATTTTAGAATCCCTAACCCTGTGTAGTGTGTTATATTGTTGTTATAAATGGCTAAGCACAACATGCTTGCGTGCTCTTGGAAGAGCTTTCGGACTCTAACATTCTGATATACATCTTATATATATATCTTAGATCTTTTCAACCTGCCATTATTACCTCAGATTCTAACAAAGGCAGATCTAACTTATTATCAAGAAGCACGTTTTTTTACTTTCTCAATCAGCATTTATGTGAATTATACACAAATAAAGCCCAATTCAAGTGTTTTTAGTTTATCTAAATTTGTCTTGCCTGTAATTAAAAACAGCATTCTAAGGCCAAATATGCTAAAGAGATTTAGTAATGCACATATGTATTCATACAACTCAAATAGTTTTTAGTGCACATTTGTCAATGTGTGCCATATTGTTTTGAACCACATCAATATCAGTGTTGGGAGTAACGCGTTACAAAAGTAATGCATTACTGTAATGCATTACGTTTTGCTGTAACGCGGTAATGTAAGGCATTACAAAAAAAAAACTGGTAATATTTTACTCGGTACAAATCTCAGTAACGCGCATTACATTGCATTTTAAACCCGAAATCAATTGACTCTACATTCGCGATCGCGAGATGGGCATACGCTCCACTTTTGGAAAAGTGTGAAAGCCGGTCCGTGTGACTCTACACTATGTTAATTAAGCGCTGTTGTTAGCAGGCTCCATGAGCTGGACAACGATTCACGGAGCGGCTCCCGGTCAGTCAGAACGCAGCCGACCCCGGCAGTCACACCGAGGATCGACAGCTGAGGGGCGGCGGCGAAGAGGCGGAGGCTCCGATTCTGCCCTTCGGTTTTGAACCGATTTTATGTCCGCGTCATAACGCTTTAGGTGCATGTTTAAAACAGTAGGTTTACTTCAAAACGCGAGCGTCAGGCGCTGTCAGAGCGTGTATTTAGAGCTCCCCTAAATGTCTCAGGTAGGCTTTCAGGTAATTTCGCAGCATAACACAGCGCCTTCCGGGTCATTAAAAAAGACGTACGGCAAATCTGGAATGAAAAATGGCACTGTTATTTCATCCCCGAATCCCATTCATGAACACAATATCTAATATCAGTTAACGAGTCGATTTCCGTTTCTCGTTTTCCGTTTTTACGAATAACGGGATACGAGTCATTTTCCGTTTTTCGTTCTTTTATTTTGAAGCGGCAAACATCACATCCTGCTGTGTAATCAGCTACATTGGACACAAGAAGATCTATTGAGAACAAAAAATCCATATTTCCTTTTATTTTGGCGAAAAGTAATGCAAAAGTAATGTAAAAGTAGTGTAATGCCTTATAATTCAAAGACAGTAATATTGTAATGTAACTAATTACTTTGAAATGACAGTAACAAGTAATAAATAATGCATTATGCTTTTGAAGTAACTTGCCCAACACTGATCAATCACAATGACAATTGGACTTATCATTGACATTTGACAAATGCTAAGACATTAAGTTTGGATTCTTAATGTCTGTTACGCACACTAACTTAGAACAGGATTGAACCCAAACATGAGGTGATATCATGGCAAGGGGGAGTGGCAGGAACTAATTGACAAGAGAGAATTAGACATGGCTAAAAGACTAGATGAACAAACTAGGTAGAACTGAGTAGACTAAAGCAGAGTAGGCATAAGGATTTTACAAGGTACAGTCTGTCAAAGCTTGCATCATATTTAATGGCAGCTTGCAAGTTGGTTTTAAAGGACTCGTAATCCCCCAGATGGGCTGTTGGAAGTCTAACTGTGTTGGTGCAAGTACTAAAGGTACGTGTCCACAGGCAGCGTTGTTTCCATGCTTCCCATTGTAGTGTCGCGGTGAATTTCCGCTCATTTGCATAAAGTTGAGGTCGAGTCTACTTTATGCCAATCAGAGGCGTCCGGCTCCACTCGCAGCCACCCGAACGCTCTCTAAAATCTTTTAAACTGAATGTTGCCGATCTAAAAGATCGTGAAGCTTCCTGAGAGAAAAAAGGAGGGGACTAAGTTCCAGTTTTTAAGTTCCGGTTATTTTATATGTTCAGTTCAGTTAGGTATTTATTTTTGATATATTCGTTTAATTGTGTTATGTTCCATTTTGTGTTGTTTTGTGTAAATGTTGAATTGTTAAATTTATTTAATTATTAAATCTATTTTCCACAACAATACAACTTTATATCACTTATTTTATAATCCACTGTTTATATCACAACTAAGGCCACTCAAAGAAACTACAAAGACTAATCTGTTGGTGTCTCAAAATACTCCTAATACCTACCTGATAGTTGCAATAGTATATCTAAAATGCTGCAGTTCGATTGTGCTTGTGTAGACAGTAGGGGAGTAGATAGGTTTGGGATTGGGCCTTTATAGTTATGCTTGTGCAGATGAAAAATTGCTCTTTATGCTTTATATGGGTGGCTCTTAAAAGAGCCTTTGGTTTTGTAGAGCTCTACATGTTTTCTTGCCAAGGAACAGCACCCTTTTGGCAAAAGTGTGAGGTGAAGCTCTCTCACACACGAACGGCCTCTCTTGTTGCATTGGTTGAGCCCATCCTGCCAACATCCTGGAGAACAGCAGCAGCAGTGTCCTCTGGCACTTGATGTGGTCCTGCCTCCCTCATGCCTGTGACCCTCAGGAAGTTGTGAAGGTGGCTTTTACACACAGCTCTGCAGTGCCAGGGCTGACTCCAATTACACGCCGGTACATGCGCCACTGTGAGGAGAGGATGCCGAAAGCATCCTCAACAACCAATCTGGCACAGCTGAGGCGGTAATTGAAGACCCTCTGCTCCCTGGTGATATTGGAGCCTGGAAATGGCCTCATCAGGTTCCTGCGAAGCGGAAAGGCCTCATCTCCCACAAAGACGTAAGGCATTGGGCCTCTGTGCTCTGCTCCTGGAACCACAGAATCTTGTGGGAGGTCCAGGGTGCTATCTCGGAGGCCCTCTCCAAAAGTGGAGTTGTGGAGAGATCCACCGTCGCTGGTTCTCCCATATCCTCCGACGTCAATGACCCAGAACCTATACTGTGCATCTACAACTGCCAAGACAACAATAGAAAATGTCCCCTTGTAGTTGTAGAACAAAGAGCCAGAGTTGGCGGGGGCCTTGATGACGTGCTTGCCATCTATGGAACCAATGCAGTTGGGGAAGTTCCTGCGATGATGGAACTCCTCCGCTATGGCCCTCCAGTCTTCCAGGGTTGGAGCAGGCTTCACCTCATTCACCATGGACTCCCAGATAGCTGCTGCCACATCCTTGACGATCCTTGTGCAGAACCCCACACGACAGTTAAAGGCTATCATGCGGAACGAGTCGCCAGTAGCAAGATATCTGAAAATACATGTAGGAAGAAGACATTAGCATTGTTTTCACTGCAATATGTAGATGTGTGGCATACACAGTATTACTGCAATTTAAACAAACATCCATTCATCGTCTACTGCTTTATTCTGTATTCAGGGTCGCGGGGGGCTGGAGCCGATCCCAACTGTCATTGGGGGAAGGCATGGTACACCCTGGACAGGTCGCCAGATTTAAACATAATTGCTAAAAACTACAGGGAGGCTCATGGGGTAAGAGTATGAAATGGAGAGTCTTCTGTTGATATTATTTATCCTAACTAATGTTGAAATTGGAATATTATGATTATGTTAGTTATGTAGTCATGTTGCCTGCAGGCTACTTAAAGATGGGGTTGGTCGGAGTAAAAAAACAATCATCAACTCTATACATGTTGCTAATGTAATTTCTTCACTCCTTTTATTATATAGGAAAGCAAAAACGGTAACGTTATAGGTGTAGCTGTAGCTTTTTTTTTTTTTACAGTTTGCTCACAGCTAATACGGCAGTAGGATCAACCATGGAGTCACGTAACCTTACCAGCCTGTTATTTACAGAAAAATGAATCACAGGAATGGAATTGATGCATTTTAATTTCATATGACAACAATCAATGCAGTTTACTGTAGGTATGGCAAGAGCTCAGCTGGATCGATAGGTGGTGTCCATCCTCTTAATTCCGTCTCCAACTTTACTGAGCACCTCGTCAAACTGGCCTCTGGTGAGCCTGAAGTACTGCTGGAACGTCGGCTCATCCAGGCACGCTCCTGCACCAACCGATGGTACTCACCGTGTTGTTTGCGGGTTCGGAGGATCGGGTGAACCCAGAACCTACGACGGCAGAGTTGGTCCCTCTTGTACAGCAGCGCAATGGGGAAGATTCGCTTTCTTCTTCTGTCCATGATGACAAGCCACAATGGGCAATATGATTCGTAGACTATCCCTCCAATGTTTTGAAAAAAGTCAGGGAAAGATTTCCTGTTTCTGGGAAGGAGAGTGCCTGTCAATCATCTGCCTAGTGGCGCGTCCACTCGCGTTTAAAAACGCCCCCGTGGCATAACACGTGGCATAACAATAGGATACCATACAGCAGCGGTACTCAATAGGCGGCCCCCAGGCCGCATCCGGCCCGCCGGCCACCTATTTGTGGCCCCGGAACTATTATTTCTTCAGTATGTGTTTTGGTTGGGTCAACACGTGTATCGGGACTTGTCTCCATGCCAACAGACAGCCTGTTATTGGGTCGCGCTGCGAGCATTTTTAAATTTCACTTTCGTTTTTGAAGCCGTTCGCATATTGCCACTTTGCCAGAGTAGGAGCATAGATTGCGCATGGGAAAAAAAATTACATGAAAATGGCGTGTTCCAAGTTCTCTGCCTAAAGAAAGGTGGACAGTTAAAATCCCCAATTTAAAGAAGAATGGACTGAAAAGTTTGCATTCATTCTTCCTCCAACCGGCACAAGACCCATGTGCTTAATATGCCAGGAGACTATCTGTGATGAAGATTTCCAATTTGAAAACGGCATTATGAGACAAAAGCATACACATTTTGAAGAAACATATCCTCAAAATTCAGAGGTAAGAACAACAAAAAGAAATGCACTAAATACAGTATATCACATGTGACCTGACCGACCTCAATAAATGGACCTTTGAGTCATTGAAAAACATCTTTGTGGCCCTTGAGGATTTGTATATGAGTACCCCTGCCATACAGTGTGGCCTGGCATGTGCCCTCAACAGTTGTGGTCAAAAACTATGGCTATTTTGAATTTCTGTCTCTCCGAGACAAGCAAAAATTTTCAAATCTGGATTTCAGATTGCCTATCAGGCATAAAATTCCGATTTAATTGGTGTGCATTTTGTGGCCACATGCAGTACAATAGCCCTACAAAAGGAAAATAATAAAATACATTTAATTTCATGACAGCCATTTAAAATTATGATGTAAACTGTAAAATTAGTCATAACACTTATTTTTGTATGCTATAATGATAAAACCCTTTCAAAGCCGTCAAAGATTTTGCAGCACAATAACTTGATCTGCTTCAAATTTCCTGCTTAATGAATGACCATTACTGCATGGCTTAAAATACTATTGACCTGTACATAATGCATCAATAATGTAATATTACTCCTGACACCAAAATGCAAAACAAACCTTAATATGCTTTCCTTACGGTCAATGTTGTTTGGACCAGTGTTGCCACAATCCATGATTTCTTCGATGTAGGGGGTCAGGTCAGATGCATCTTCAATCTAAAATAATGACTTACAAGTGTGGCGGAGTCCGGAGTGGGTTTTTAAATGTAAATAATGGGGGGAAATAAAGATAAAAGGAAACTAACTTGGGGGTCAACAAGGCCACCTGGGGACTTGCACCCCAGGATATGAAAACCAAATTTACTCAAGGGCACAGAGTCGCGACTGGAGAGGCAGAGACAGGGTAAATAGAATAAAGCTTTTATTTCGTAAATAATATTGTAAAGGAAACCTAAAAAAAAAGGAAAACTAAAAGAGATTTCAAACAGTAAAGGAAAATATATTTTATTAACAAAAATGCAATACAAACAAAGCCAACTATGATACTAAACATAAATGAAATTAAATATAATAAACTAAAATTAGGGGGGCTGAGGCCTCAATGGAGCAGACTATGGAGAGAAACCCACCACTTCACTACTCTGGGGACAACACTACAAACACTACAACAACACATGCACTAAAAGAGCCCCAGCACCAACTTGCATGCAATAAAGGTGAGGTTCCACAATGACTGGCTAGTCTCCCACCTGAGGGCACCCAGGCCACCTAAAATATTAATAAAAACAAAACACCTGCTGAAACAAAGAAAATCAAGAGTTAACGAAAAAAAAAAAACAACCCAATTGATAAGTAAATGATCTAAAAACAAACTTAAACAGAAAGAAAAGCAAACCTAATCAAAAACAAAGTAACACAGAACAGCAACACGTGAACCTAAAAACACAAAAGGCATACGTTAGTGGTGGAAACAACTTTAAGCTACATGAAAACAAAATGGGGGCCCTATTCACCACCTCCAGCAATCGACCACCAGGAACCAGCAAGAGGCCAAATTCTTCTTCTTCTTTGCATTTTTTGGCAGATTGCAATACCAACTGTAAGGTGCATACCGCCACCTACTGAACCGGAGTATGTAGAACAGGGTCTAGTTCTCTATGGTTTTACATTAAATTATTTAATGTAATCATGATAATGAAGTAAAAAAAAAAAAACAGAAAAAAAAAACTCTGCTATATCCTATAAAACAAACCAGTGTTACCTAGAAACTCTATGACCCCTCTCTGTGTCTCCCGCACCTCATCGCCCTTAGTTCCCAATATCCCTGCCAAGCTCCACTCACGTCCTGCCTCTCTCACCCTGTCTTTTAACCTTGCCCTTTCCTCGATATATTTACTACATTGCATAATTACATGTTAATGTTTTCTGTTTTCCTACATACTGTACAAAGATCTGAATTTACTTTTCCCCAAAAAAATAATGTCTTATTTAATCCAGTGTGATCGAATCTTAGTCTTGATAACATTACCTCCACTCATCCACACCTTCATCACCTCCCGCCTGGACTGCCCGCCAAGGACCTTAGCAGGCTCCAGCGTGTCCAGAACTCAGCTGCCAGGGTTCTAACCAACACCAAGCCCTGGCAGAATATCACTCCCATCCTCCAACAGCTCCACTGGTTGCCAGTCAAGTCACGCATCACCTACAAGATCCTCCTGCTCACCTACAAAGCTCTCCATGGACTCTCACCACAATACCTCAAGGATCTCCTCCACCCCTACACTCAGTCACGTTCCCTGCGGTCCTCTGACAAGGACCTGCTGGCAATACCCGGCACAAGGTTGCGAACATTTGGGGACAGGGCTTTCTCTGCCCATGCCCCTACAAACTGGAATAGTCTCCCAATCCACATCCGCTCTGCCTCATCCCTGCCCATGTTCAAAAACCACCTCAAAACATTTCTTTGCGCTAAGTCCTTTGATCCCTAACGCCGCCCCCCCCCCCCCCCCCACACACACACACTTTTTGTGAAGCGACCTTGAGTACTACGAAAGGTGCTATATAAATCCAAGTTATTATTATTATTATTACTTCTTCCCTTAATACCAAGAGGCCAAATTGAGCCAGCTGAGGCTTTTTATACCACACCTTGGCAGGGGGAGGAGCTAAGGGAGGAGTTTGGCTGGACTACCAGGATGCGTTCAACAGTTCACTGTGCTTCACTACACAAGCAACAAGAATTAAACTTCCATTTGTTATGTATTCACAACTGTTATTTTATACATCTACACTGTCATACATATTCACACATCTCACACACTTAACTTCATTGGTTTACAGCTACATCTGTTACATTTTTAGCGAGGCAAGTCTGTCAGTCGCTTGATGCCAACAGGAAATAAGCTATTGCAAGAAACCAACTTATTGATGAATTGAAATTTAGTAAACCTGAGGATATATTGAGATACTGCCTAACACAGCTGCAATATCGTTGGCAAGTTTGAAACTTGGATCAGTTCACTTTGCACTTACTCTATGTACGATAAACATCAAAAGAGCGCAAACATTATGGAAAAATATTGGCCTCATTAAGATTGCTTGAAGCGAAATGCAATTTACCCAATGTATCATTTTGATAAATGGTGACAACTCTGTGTCCTGCACACCATCAGTGTATGAGCCATATTAAATGTGCTTTATTTTTGTGTAATTTTACCCCGTGCCACTAGGGGGCGGTGTGGTTCAGTTGACCTCGGGTCAGCTGAGTGAGGCCATTTTAACCTGATTGAACCTGATCACAGGTGTTGTTGATTTGGGGAGCAAACAGTTTTTCGAATGTGCCCGTGTGCCCGTGTCCCCGTGTATTAATGTATCTTACTTTAGTGAGGAATTCGGTTTATTGTTTTGTTACATGTATTTTGAGTTAGAATTATTGCGGCTGTGTGTTATTGGAAGGAAAATAAACCAGCAAAATAAACTGAACTCTCTTCGTTTTTGCGGTAATTTGAGCGCGCTGGGCGCACGTCGGAAACTATAAAGCAATCAACAACCAGTACTACTAAGTTTAGGGCTTAGTCAGTACAATCAGTTTTAAGGTTCCCAGTGACGAGGTAGTGGTAACTGCATTCCTGCATAAACCGATGTGCTGGTCCTCATTGGGCAATGCTCACACCAAATATTTCACCCACAACTCTGGATGAAAGACAACAAAGAAATTGGCAATTATAAGTACTGATCTTGACATAACATCCCAGCTAGAAGACTTATCTCAGGTGCTTACTTCATTTCATGCAATCTCCATCATCTTTTGTCACATATACACTGAAGGAGATTAAACCTTAAAATTATGACAGAATATTCAAAATAGCTTGTACATTTCAAGCCCTGTCCTAAATGTTTTTCTAACAATTTGCCATGTACATGAAAGTTTGAAAAAAAAAACCAGATTGAGGCACTGACTTCCCCTGTAGGCAAACTGTAAAGGACCCAAGAATCATTACATATTTTCACTCATGAAAGAATTCTTGCAAAAGTGTCCATCAAATAATAATCAGTAATTATAAGTGCTAGAAATAAGAATAACACACTTGACAAGTTCATTGTCCAAATCATTGAGGGAATACTTTGGTACTTTGCCCCTCTCATTTTCACCTTCAAATAGTCGCTTCTCGATCCCAGCAACCATTGCTACAGCCAAAAACAAACGATAAAACAGCATTAGACTAGCTGGGGGCAAACATCTGAAAAACAACGATTAAGCCTATTTTTTCTCAAGCTCTGACCACTTTGATACTGTGTCCTGCGGAAGCACACAGGCAGTTATTGTTCTATTTTTGGGAAATGGATGGATGCAGCAAAAATACTATTGAGCGCTATTGTTCCAGTTGTTTGACAATGGTATAGCAACTGTAAACAATTTCATTTCTGCTATCCTACAACATAGTCGAACCCGGGACCACCGCGTCGAGGACGTTAAGCCTCTGTACATGGGGCGGCTGCCCTAACCACTGCGCCACCGACCGACACAATGCACTGTATTTTAACAAATCAATGAAATGGTACACAACCAGATTGGTTACCATGATATATGATCCAGATTGGTGGTTGCCAAGCTGTCACTCCAATCGAGACTGGCCAATAGAGACGTGTCTTACATCTTTCGGCGTAGATCCCACCCACAAGATTCAGCTTAACAGCAAGCAAAACTTTTGGATTTGCAAGCAAATCTTTTGGATTTGCAAACAAAACCAAAACTTTTGGATTCCCATTCATACATTTTTAATCACATTTATGTTACTTGCAATAAAACATTTTTTGATTGTAGTGTCAATAGTTTTGCTCTCAAAACTATTTTTCGATTGCAGTGTGGAAGGTTTTGCTCTCAAATCTACCTCCATAGTTACGCAAGCGGTTTGTCTAGTAGATCGGGACAGGGGGTGATCATCTGATCAACTTTGATCAACTTTCACAGCTATGTGGCTTGCCATCAATGAGGAAAGGAAGGAGAGAAGCAGGGTGTTGGGGTTGTAGCAGGAGCAGATTTGGTTATCAACAGTTAATTATTAATGTCAATATGATTATCGATATTAATTATTATATTTAATATATTATCATGATATCATCATGAATAAACGGGGCACCACCCTGGGATCAGGGAAAAGATAACCTAAAACTGTATTCAGTCTCAATATAAAGGTTTTATACTCACATGCCAATCATCGTGATCATTGGCATAGAAGCATAAAAACAATCTAACAATTAAGAAGGGCGTGAAATTCAAGCACTAGCCTTCACAACCTGCTGTTATCCAGTGACATATACACAACAAGCACAAGAGACCGCTAGTTATAACATAATAAGATTTATTAAAATCAGTAATAATGATCACAATCAATAACACTGCAATTAACAAAGCCTTACTACCTAACTACCTAACACACAAAACTAAGCTAAACAGAAGGAGAGACACACGTGGAGTGTGTGTGTGTGCGTGTGTGTGTGCGTGCGTGCGTGCGTGCGTGTGTGTGTGCGTATGTGTGTGCGTGTGTGTCGAGAGAGGGAGAGATGGCTATGTGCGGCCACCAGATGGAGCTATTCCTCACAGCGTTCAGGGGCGGAGCCACTGACGTCCGATGGGGTAGCGAGAGAGGGAGAGAGAGAGCTATGGCCGGGCGCGACCACCAGATGTAGCTATGTCCTTAGCGTCCGCCGGGAACAGCTGGTGTAGGACACGTGTGTGCGGTGTGTGTGTGTGGGTTAGCGGGACACAAACAAAGAGAGAGAGAATGCGCGAGCGATATTCTGAGGCTTGGAAGGCGTGCCGCTATCACACGGGCGCGCGTGAATGAACTGGCGTTTATTCCGCGAGACCGGTCTCTTAACTGATAGTAGAGGCTTTCTGAGCTCGCGAATATGGCGGAGGTTAGTCGAAAACACTGTTACAGAAATCAACCCAGCGGCGTGGGTACACGATCAGCATTCAAATACAGCAGCACATGAACAAACAGACTCGGCGGTCCGCGATCAGAACTTAAAACACGTTAGCAAGAATTACAAGCATATCCTACACTATCACTTATGTCTCTGCCCAGACTGATAGCCTCTTACTGGTGTCGTTGCGTAAGCTGCGAGTCCGTCCTGGCGATGACGACGTTCCGTAACGCGGCGGTAGTTCGTGGGCCCCGGCGTCAGCGGGGGACGTGATGAGTCGGCTTCGTCCAGACGAGAGCGGAGCGGGTTTCCTCTCGTTGATCAAACTCAAATAAAGAAAACAGTTGGTGTTTCCTCCTTCCACGAGCGGCGATATAATCGCGGCTTGGCGATTTAGTCAGCTTACTTCAGACAGCGTCTGATAGCTGGAAGGCAGGAACGGCTTGGTTCCTCTTGTTGCAGCGGTGCGCTGCAGGAGGGGTTGCCTCCCATTGCAACGTGGTGTTGCGTCGGTTGTAGGAAGAGACACCAGTGTAAGAGTAAGAGAGCGTTCTCCAGGCGGCTTCGGTTTATAAAGCTCACGGCTGCTGCCGGGGACCCCCTGGGGTACCTGCAGTTGTCAGCCAATAGGGCACCAGTTGTGTGACGTCACATTTCTCACCTAGGTGAGATGTGAAACTAAAATGGCGGTGTAGTTTTTAATCCCCTTTGTTCCTTTGTTCTGGCCGCATGTGTAGGCTTTGTAGGCCGCATTGTGTAGTCCTAACGGTTAGGTCCCCAACAAGGGTTAAGGGGTCATCAGCATTCAATAGTAAGGGCAGGTTTGGAAAGAAGGATGATCTCATAAACAAGTCTGTCTAGAGGAGGAAAAATGTTGAGTTTCAGAGCAGAAGACAAGATGGGAGACAGAGTGTGGGACAAATAGTGTAGTAGTGGAGATCCCAGTACCATGGAGGAGGTAGTCTCTACAGCGTATATGCAGGCAGCTACTGCTCTGTGCCACAGGATCCAGTTGAATACTGTCGTAGGCAGAAGCTCCTAAAAAAGATTTCATTTTTCAAATGGGAAGAGGTTTTGGCATGTTGGAGATGGCAGTAACATGATTAGGTGAGAGAGTGTGTGTATTTACCCGACAACTGGTGTCCTAAATATGTAACGTGTCTTTGCAGAAGTTTGGGGAAAGAAACCTTGTGGCCTTGTCAAAGTATATTTCACAGGCTTCTGCAGAAGGGGAGGCCACCAAAAGATCATCCACATATTGTACCAAGGTGCTCCCACCAGGAAAGACTACATCTGACAAGTCCTGTTTCAAAGCCCTGGAGTAGACAGTGGGGCTTTCTGTGTAGCCTTGTGGAATCTCCTCCAGGTATCATGTTGGTCGGATGAACGGGGATAGAGAAAAAAGCAGAACAGAGATCCACCACTGTGTAGTGGGTTGTTGTAGGAGGAATGGAGGAGAGGATAGTGATTGGATGTGGAACTACAGGAAAAATAGGATTAACACAGTCATTAACTGCTCTGAGGTCTTGTACAAAATGCCAACTTGTCTTAGTAGGTTTTGTTATGTGCAAAATGGGAGTGTTACAGGGGATGGAGCTAGGTATTACTTTACCTTATTCTAAAAAGGACTATCACAGATGCAATTCCAAGTTCTGCGTCGGGTTTAAGTGGACACTGGCATTTCTTTGGGAGTGGTTTATCTGGGTTGACAGTATTTTTTTTCACTCGAGGTAGAGCGAATCAGTCCTACATCATTAGGGTGGGAGGACCACAAAACAGGAGGGACCTGGGATAGAAAATGGGAGGAGGTTGCGGATGGAGAAATAGGCTGGGGGCTAGGTGTGGTTCTGTCTGTGAAAAGATAACAGGTTGTGGGTAAAAAAAGACACACAGAATGTATCTTAAAGAGCCAAACTTGTACAGTGGATAACTGGCTACAGTATCACAAAATGTTTTATCATTACAACATTGTAATAACTTCACCATCTTGTCCAGTTATTTGGTGTCGCAGTTTTTAGTGGTAGCAACTGTGATATGGGGAACACTGTCATCCTCCTGAAACATATAGAACTAGCGTGCAAGAGGGAGGTTGCTCCTTCACGTTGCTCAGCTTTGTACTCAGAATTTGGAACAGCATCGTAATGAGCTAGAAATGAGGGAAACCAGAATAAAGAGTCAGATGTTTCAGAGATCAGCCAAGAAAGGAAAGGACAAGTGGGTTGTTTGGATATCTGATCATAGATTGTTTACAACCTTAAAGGACAAATTAATAGAAGGCAAGTAGTTTGGATTGATGGCAAGTCATATAATTCAGTCAATTTCCCCCCCCCCCCCCCCCTTTTTTTTTTCTATCCCTCTAGTGAAAAACATTACTCCGTTCCTTGTGTGCATTTAAACCATTCTGGCATATCTGCAACACAATCACTTCCAGCATTCGCAAACATGTACTATGCAAGGGTTCTTTTATGATTCGCGACGCAAGTTCAGACCCCAGAGCAGAGACTGACACAAGTCCAGGTTAGGAAGGAAGTAACAATATTTATTCTCTCTCTCGAGACAAAGTTTTAAGTTTTAAAAATGTACGAAGCTGGCAGCTTCAGACAAATTCAGGAGCAGGTTGGTGAGGCACGCGAGGGAACTGTAAAGGAGGTGAGAGAGACTGATGAGTAGGTAAACCAAAATGGTATCACTAGAGAGTGAGAGGAGATTGACCATCTCTACCGATGAAGTGGAATAATCTGGCGAGGAACTGTTGAGCCCACCGTGGTTTATATGGGGAGTTGATTGTGGTGAGTAGTTGCAGGTGTGCCTTGTCAGCGACCGGAACCGTCAACGACCACGCCTATAGCCAGGGGCCTATACTACGAAGCAAGTTCAACATACCCAGGGTATCTTTCAGAGATCCAGCTTAAGTAACCCTAACAAAGGCAATCGGAGATAAGCGGTCACACGAAGCTTGTTATCAACTCGTTAACTGAACTCAGGGTTTACCTGCATTTGACCAATCACAAACATGGATCAGTCTACGGCAGCGGAGCGGCGTATTTCACGTACGAGGAGCAAACCATAATCTTACAGAAATACGAAGAAGTTAAACGTATAATACAGGCAAAAGGCAACAGTTTCATCTGCCAAATGCAGGAAGGACAGCTGGCAAAAACTCGCCGACTGTGTGAATGCGGAAGTCGTATTAATAGTATTAGTAGTAGTATAATATGACTGCCCCATCATAAGGGAACTACTAGATCTGACTGATTACATGGGAACTTGGGAGCAAATAAAATAAATATAGAAACATAATTCAAAGTGGCGACTGTACGCTGACACAGATACGGCATTACCTCCGATGATAATCTGTATCTCTGATAAATAAAACATCGTCAGTCGGTTTGTCAGTCTCTGAACACCCGATCACGGTCCACCATGCTTTTTTAAATTTTTTTTATCCGCGCACCAAGAGAGCTGATTGGTCAGTAGGAAGTGTTTTTCTTAACTTTTACGCCCCTGCACAATCGGACACCCCAAAACAATCTTCTTTGAGTTTGAGGCAATTGAAAATTACTTTGGGTTGATAAAATGGACTGAGGTACCTCCCCAGGGGTCTCCATCATCCTGTACTTCCATACCGTTGATGTTCGAAGCTGATGTTCCCTTTGTGCCAGACGTGCAGAGATTAAAAACCAGACCAATGAGTGTAATCACTCTGGTCGGAGAGGGCTCTTTCAGAAACTTGGGTCAGTTTTGAGGTTGAAATGTACGGTATAATTAATATTGAGGCGTGGCATTTTGGAGAAGAGTGACTGTCTCGTTAAAAAGTGTGTCTAAAGTGAAAGCATGAGGCTTCAAGGCTACTCATATTTTGCAAAATACATCCAGGACTTTCATGAAAAAAGTATTAAAGGGGACATATTATGAAAAACCGGTTTTCTCTGGTCTCTACACTTATAAACTGGTCCTCCCTGAGCCTGTCAACTCCCAGGATGAGGACAACAAGCGACTCCTGCATGGTCTCTGCAGCCCACCCACTGGTAAAAAGGTGCTCTTACAGGCTGTTCAGATTCAGCTCTTAACGTGACGTAACGATAAGGGTCTTTTGCATAAGCCGAACTCCTCTGCAGGATGATAGTAGATATCCGAGAGGGGGCGTTTCGCAACACAGCGCTGATGCAGCTCAGCCGACCGACGAGCAAGCACAGCGGAGAACGAGCGCAGGCAACCGACAGCGGAGAGCGAGCACATGTGACCGACAGCGGAGAGCGAGCGCAGGTGACCAACAGCGGAGAGCGAGCCCGACCGGCAGTGCGGCCCGTGCGGAAAGTGCAGCCCGACTTACCGGTTGTGGCGCTGGGTGATCCGGCTGGTGCGCCGTGAATAAATCCCGGTGCGGGTGAAGCTGGAGACAATCCTCCTGTCTCACATGCTCTGGTGCGTCTTCACTGCTGCCTCCGGTCGGAGAGAACCCGGGGGCGCGTCTCCGATCCGGCTTCGGTCCGCCGTCCGCCAATCCCCACAGGATTCGTTTGAGTCCGCCACGGCGCAGTCCGGTAGAACGACTGTGACGTCGCGACACCGGGGAGTTCTCGCGATAATTACGAATCGCGCGAGACTGCAGTTAAAGAACTCTGAAAACCTCTGACCTGTTGACTCCATACCTGGCCCCGCCCATTCTGACGTTTTTGTGACGTAGTTAACTGAAATATGATCCGTCGTCAAGAGGTTTTATTAACACAAGTGTTTTATTTTGAAAAGTAACCGGATGTTTTGTTGTTGAGTATGTACCGAACTTCCTGTTTCGCTATATTTGCTCTGTGCTGAATTGCTGCGCCGTGGTCCAGCATCCGCCAGAAATAGAAGTCCTCCGTATTTGTTGCGGAGAGCTGACCCTCGTAAAAGGATCTGTCCCAACCATACGGGACCCAGCAACGTCACCTGAGACACATAGGCGAGCCATAGCGATACATCCACGTAAACATTGCTGCATGCTACCGCTAGCATAAGCGGCATCGTCTCTGTAGCTCTCTGAGTAGGCGATGACAGGCATATAAATTAAATCATTAGCATATAAAGGTGCAGACACAGAAACAGCCTAATGTAAGGAGAGCTCAGCAGAGCTCATCTGAGCAACTTTTAGACAGCTGAAATTCAGGACCATGGATGGGTTTGGGGCAATGCATTTCGAAAACAGTGTTGTTGGACCTCTGACAGCTGTGTGAAATTGATGAAAAACAGTATAATATGTCCGCTTTAAAAGTATTCAGTTAAATCCTGAAAAATGATCTGTTAACAAAACTGTGCGATGCATCAACAAACTGTTGTTTAATTCATTGTGGGGTCATTTTTCAATGCAGGAAAATCAGGCCATATGCGAGTTGGTGACAGACCCTGAACAATTTGCTCACAACATGTAGCATGTATCAGAAGGAAATAGGACAGTTCACATTTGTATCTGATAGTATAGCGCTTTTTCAGTTGTGACATGTAGCACAGGCTGCTAAAACTAACAATCGTTATTGGTGCCATGACAACATCGTCTGCTCGTCATATTCTCTTCTGTTCTTATTGAATCAGCTCCTCTTAACTTCAGTTTAATGAGTGAAGCTAGAGTGAATAAGAAAGGAAGGGGAGTGGCTGTTTTTTTTGACAATTCCCACCAATGCAGATATCTTACGGGAAATTTGCCTCCTTTTGAATACGTGGCTCTTCGATTGAATTCTTCTTCCTGAGTTATGTTCTTAAATGTCTACAGGCCACCTAAATACTGTGCAACCTTTTTTGATATGTCTGTATTTGACGGTGTAGTTATTGTTGGTGGTTTTAACATTCCTGTTGACAAACTCCATGACAGAGCGACTAAAGAACTGCTGTGTCAATAAAAACTATGGATTGACTCAGCATGTGACAGAGCCCACTCACAACAAAGGTCACACTCTGGACTTGATCATGTCCAAGGTTGTTTGCATTTCTAAGGTTGGTGTGATTGATGTTGCACTTTCTGATCATTCCTGTGTTTTCTTTGAGAGTGCTATCTCTGCAGACAAATGTTCAAAGAAAAGTTGTCAGTGTGGAACATTTGTTCAGGCATTCTCCTCCACACCCACCCTCCCTTGGGTCTCAATACATGAGCTTGTTGTTCATTCCAATGTAAAAATTACAAATATTGCTCAGCTGACTCCCCGTGCTCGCTTCCTATTGGGAAATTGCATTCAGAGCGCGCTATTTAAACTGCTCTAGCCTGACCTCCCTTGCTGCCTCCTCTGCTGGCTTTTTGCAACCCACCGCCACCCCAGCTCCTCCCGTCATCTGTTTTTGAACCTTACCATTGTTCTTTTGGTTGCTCTGCTCTGTCTGGGTTTTTCTTTGCTGCTGCGCTCCCTGCTTATGCCGTTCATGATGGCTCATGAAGGGCGGGAAGGTGTGCTCTTCCTCAGGCTTTCCACGTGTAAGTCATAGCGACAGTTTTGGCTTTCTGATCTCTAGTCGGCACTGCCACAGCGAATTTTGTAAAGTGGTCAGTGATGACTAAAATGTTTCTCGTGTCTCTGTTATCCGGCTCAAGGGATAGATAATCCATACAAAGAAGCTCGAGCGGGTAAGTAGCGGAAATATTCTCCAAGGGCGCAGCCTTTTGAGGCACAGCCTTCCTCCTGAAACAGCGTTCGCACTTTTTGCATTTCTCCTCAATGTCTCTGGCCATCTTTGGCCAGTAGAACCTGGCACGAGCAAGATGAAGTGCGCGCTCAGAACCAAGATGGCCAACATCATTATGCACTCCCTGCAGTGCTCTCTCTCTGAACTGCTCAGGTAAGACCAACTGGTAGACAAGATCGCCTCGTTCAGACCACTTCCTGTACAGGACATCATCCCTGAGTTCGAGTTTTTTCCATTCCCTGAGAAGGAGTTTGACATCAGGATGCTCAAGGTTTGTCTCTCTGAAACTGGGTTTTACAGCTCTCCTTACAAAGGTGATGACACGTGAGATAGATGGATCATTATTTTGAGCATTACACCAGTCAGAGTTAGTCATGGATGGTAAAGTGTCCTCGCCAAAAACATCAGGCACAATAGAAGGATCAACAACAAGAGACTCTGCAACGACTGGTTGCTCTGAATGATGGTGGTGTTCACCTTTAAATGTCACAAGATGACGTTGACACAATGCAGCGAACACTTCATGACCCATGTCATCTCTTGTCTCCATGAGCCGTTTTTTCATGTCCTCGATTCTCTCTCTTTCTTTAGTGAAAGCTTCATCCTCAAAAGGCGGACCTTGAGGTCGCCGGGACAACCCGTCTGCATCGCGGTTGGCCTGCCCTGCTCTGAACTTGATGGTAAACTGGTAAGTAGAAAGAGCGGCTAACCAGCGGTGTCCAGCAGCGTCTAACTTTGCAGATGTCAATATGTATGTGAGGGGGTTGTTGTCGGTAAGTATAGTGAAACTTGATCCATAAAGGTAATCATTGAACTTCTCACAAACCGCCCACTTTAAGGCCAAGAATTCGAGCTTGTGAGTGGGATAGTTTCTCTCGCTCTTGGAAAGACCTCGACTGGCGTACGCGACAACTCTGAGCTTCCCCTCCTGCTCTTGGTAGAGCGCACCGCCCAATCCGTCGCAACAAGCGTCAGTATGTACAACATACGGCAGTTGTGGATTCGCAAAGGCAAGGATGGGCGCAGACGTCAATTTCTCGATCAAAGTTCTGAATGCATTCTCACACTCGGGAGTCCACTCCTCACCAAGTGGTACATTGGGGCTCACAAGAGGCGTGGTGCGCTCCCTCTTGTACACTTTGCCTCTCTTCTTCGGTGGGTAGTAGCCTGCTGTCAGGCTATTAAGAGGTTTGGCTATCTGGGAATACCCATCGACGAACCGCCGATAGTAACCAGCGAAGCCTAAAAAACATTTTAGTTCTTTCCTGTTTAAAGGACGAGGCCAATCTCTCAGGGCGGATACCTTGTCAGGGTCTGTATGAACTCCCCGTGCATCGACCACATGGCCAAGATACTTGACTGACGTCTTAAAGAAGTGACATTTTTCTGGAGAAAGCTTTAGACCGTAGTCCTTAAGACGGTTCAGCACCTTCATGAGCCGTGCTTCGTGTTCTTCCAATGTGTCTGAAAAGACAATCAAGTCGTCCAGAAACACTAATACCTCATTGAGGTGCAAGTCGCCGACACACCTCTCCATAAGGCGCTGAAAGGTGCTTGGCGCGTTCGTGACACCCTGCGGCATGCGATTGAATTCAAAGAAGCCGAGGGGACAAGTGAAAGCGGTTTTAGGCTTATCTTCTTCAGCCATCTCAACCTGGTAATAACCAGATTTAAGGTCCATGACTGAGAACCATTTAGCGCCGCTTAGGGCCGCAAAGGTCTCCTCAATGTTCGGAAGAGAATATGCGTCTCTGATAGTTCGAGCATTTAGCTTCCTGTAGTCGATGCATAGTCTGATTGAGCCATTCTTTTTTCGCACTAAGACTACTGGCGACGCGAAAGGGCTCTGTGACTCTTTAATGATTCCTGCGTCGAGCAGTTCTTTAAGATGTTGCTTGACCGCCTCCCTGTCGCTGGGATGAATAGGCCTTGGCCTCTCCTTAAAAGGAGTCTCGTCATGAAGCCTGATGTGATGTCGCACAGCAGTGGTGTGACCATGTGACAGGTCACCCACAGCAAAGACTTCTGAAATGGATCTAAGCTTGGTGGCGATACGGTCTTTCCACTGTTCAGATATTGGCGAATCTTCGAGATTGAACTTGAGTTTGTCAATGTCAGGTTTGTTGTGACGAGAGTCACCTTGCTCTGGCCCAAGCGGTGTGATCTGCTGAGTTGCACATATTTGAGCAATGATGCATTTTGGCTGCAGTGTAACATCGTGGTCACTAAGGTTACGCAGGACGACAGGGACCTTGCTGCTGGACTTTAAGGGAATGTCCATTAGTGCAGCTTCAAGGAACACGCCACCTGGCAACCCATGATGTTCGTTGGGTTCAAGTACAAATGTAGTTTGACTGTTTTTTTTCAGCCTGACATCACCTGTGACGCAGCATGTTTGTTTTGCAGGGATGGTGATGGGATTTCCACCATGCAACCTGACAGGATGTGCATGGTTGTCAAGGTCATGGATCCGGGCAATGTGCTGGAAGATCACCGCAAGGTCTCTAGAGGTGAGTTGGCGAATGAACTCTGGACCATCTCGTTCAAGTACTTGTTCATAGAGTCGTAATAACACGTTAGTACCAATCAACAGGGGCGTCCTGCTGTTGAACTGACACTCTGGCACCACAAGTGCTAACACAACTAGTTCCTCTTCCCTGCCAGGAACGGACAGAGGGAAAGAGACACGAGCTTCTATGTAGCCAAGGTAGGGGACCTGCTGTCCACCAGCTCCCTCGATTTCAAGAAGAGCATGAATTGGATGTACAGGTAAGTGAGATAGATGGTTCTTATGAAAACACTCGGACACTGTTGTAACTTGTGACCCGGTGTCCATGATGGACTCACACAGTACACCCTCAAGGAAGACAGAAGCTACACAACGAGGACCTATAAGTCCTGGAGGTATGGATCGCTCTGTGCCACGGTAGGTTTCAGTCATTGTGTGTGTTATAACTTTCTTTTGTGTTTCAGCACCATTAACTGATCTGTCGGGACAGGGGTTATCCTCAACTACAGCTCCTGGATGTCCCATGGCAGAAGCTGCTGCTAGTTTAAAGCAAATGGAGAAGCAGCCTGCTGAGCTAAGAACTTATCCTGCCTCCCTCTAAGTTCTGCATTTTTCTTGCAAACTAGTGTGGGGTTGGGTTCGTTTGAGCAATGAGCAGCAATGTGGTTGTCTTCCCCACACTTAAAACAAAACCACGGCCTGGGCATCCCAGGCACCTTAAAGGGTCTCCTCATGTTATTACTACTGATTGCGAAGCAGTCTTTCCTTTGAGTACCTTCACTCTCTCTCTGATTTTGTGCTAGTTTTTCAACTTGCTTTGTCAGTTCAGCTATCTTGTTCTCAATGCTAGAGGTTTCATCTTGCTTTGGTTTTACCACTGGGGGAGGGTTACTGTCATGAGTGAGGTTCTGTGGCTTTTTGCTTAGCTTTTCTAGCTGTTTAGTTAGCTCATTCACTTTCTTTTCAAGCTTTGATGCCTCATTTTGTTTTGTGTTAGGCAATGGGACAGGTTCACAGTCATAAGAGGGCATATCAAAAACATGGTGGGCATACATGTTAGCTTTTGAAGCACCTAAATGTTTTTTCATCCTATCTAACTTTGCCGAACGACAGTCTTCCTCAATTCTCAACATGAGGAGGAATTCGGGGAATGTAGGCGGATTGCTCCTTTTGCACTCTAACTGTAGGCCTATGATGATGCTCTGATCCCAACAGCCCCTACAGAATTGTCTGAGCAAGTGGTCGTTGGAATTTTCAGCTGAGACTCCCCCTCTAGAAATTGCCCTTGTGAGGAGGCTATGGAGCCTGTTCAGGTATGCTGATGGCTTCTCTCCATTATTTTGTTTAGAGCTGAGAAATGCAGCGAATAACTCCTCTCCATCCTCCACGACACCAAAAGCAGAATCAAGTTGAGTGACGTAAACGCTTGGTGGTGAAGAGATGCCAAGAGGCTTCACAACATCAGCTGCTGGACTCAGCAAGCTCTCAAGAATCCTTCTCACCTTGTGAGCGTCGTTCAAGGAAGAATCGTTAAGGAGAAGATCAGCTTGGGTGCGCCACGTTTCATAATCCACCTCACCATTTGGTCTTGGCATTCGTCCAGAGAAGGTGCGCATCCTTATTTGTGGGGATGATGAAGTGGTGGACTCACTTCCGATGACATGCTCCACAATCATTTTCTGGATCTGGGGGGGATTAAAAACATTCTCATTGACGTAGGCTGGGCTCATTGGTACACTAGCAGGTGCACTATGAACATGTGTGGGCTCTGCAGGCTCATTTTGATCATTATTAGGCGTGTTATCATTTTGAGTTGCATGTGGCGTATTAGCACTACTGTGTACATTGTGTGATGTGCTCTGGTTTCCCTGCAGCTCCCCCTGAAGCACTCTCAAGAAACCTGCCCTGCCACTACCTGCAACAGACTCTAGCTCATCCAGGTATCTGCGAGCTATTTCCCTCCCCATCTCTTCCTGACAAACATCTCTAATGGTTCTCGCAAACCACGACACAGCAGGGTCCTTTGGGCTTGGTAAGGTACCCAAGGTAGTGGGGTCGATTCTATAGATAGACCTGTCAGATGCGTACTGGATCAGGGCTCTACCCTCTGGTTGTCCTGATTCATCAGGGATCCTGACTATTTTAGAAATGTCTCCATTAACTCTGAACACAGTATTTATTTCTTCATCTGTGTAATCTGATCCTATACCTGTTACATATAGGGAGTTCTGACCATTAACCTCAAAACGGTTGCAAATATCCATATCTGACTCAGTGAACTCAAATCTCAAAGGTGTGTATTGTGGGGTGGAAGATCAAAAAGCTACTATTTGACCAATCTCTTGGCTGGCTCGCCACTTTTATGTAACCTTCTTCTTAGTCTTCTCGGGTTCTGTCTGATCAACTAGGTTCGGATAAGGAGACTGGCAGTAGCACTGAGCATGAGAGCAATTGATCTCCAACCCACATAACACACAACACAAAATGTGGTATAAATGTTTATATTCAAGTATTCAGTTTTGTTTCTCAACTTAAATTGTTCAGCCTTGCACACATTAAATGAAATGCAGTTCGCTTCCACATAAATGAAATTCGCAGAATGAAATAAAATTAGCTGACCAGGTAAGTACCGGTATAGAAAATAATAAAGATAAAATAAAATAAAATGTCTCTTTCCCCTTTAATGGGTTGAATTGTCCTTTTTATTCCTCCAAGGAGAAAACAGTTCTTTAAGTTCCTTTGTCAGTTTGTTTTCTAGCAAAAAAATGTAAAAAAAAATAGGAAAAAAGTCAAAAATAGGAAAAAGTCAAAAATACTGAGATCTCAGAAAAGAAAGTGCAAATAAAATGTGTTACTCCTCAGGACTGAGTCCTGTCCTACCACACTGGTGCCACACTGGTCCCGATGAACCAAGAGTCTCCATGCAGCATGGCGGTGGTACAGGTTGCAGTTGAACCAAGAGCCTCCGCGCGGCAACGGCGGTGGTGTGGATCACCGTTGAACAGAAGAACTCGTCCCTCAAAAAAAACCCAGCCTGCATAACATCGTAGCGCAGCGTAATTATTCATCAGCTTAATTTACTGTCTGTTTACTTTTCCTCAGTGCACATTACACAATACAGCTTCATTAAATGAAATATAAGCAACTCAACTACAGGAAATATGAAATACATCAAATGCTGCATCATTTTAGCATCTGAGCTACGGCGACGGCTGTGGAGCCGTGCTCGGCCTCGTTAACAGGCCGCAGCTGAGCTAACAGCTCTGTAAATTGCTACACGTTCGTCACGGTAACACACAATAACAACATATCGTCACAGCATCACAAAAAAACATTTCTTAGTACCATTAAACATTTGACTATTCTGACTGGCTTTCTTTCTTTGTGTACTACACCAGAATGATACTGCTAATTAAGCTAACGAGCTATCGGTGCAGCTAACTCACCAAAATAGTTCAGAAAAGTCCGTGGAAACACTCGTCCGAGTCGCTCCCGAGATCGGTTTCACTTCCACCAGGTAAGTTTCTCTTCACACTCACTTCCTAACGACAGTTTTATCACAACTTCCACGAAATATCATCACTTTTCTCTGTCCTTCACCTTCTCACACACACCGAGGCCTGCAGGTGATGCGTTCAGGTAAGCTCGGAAATTCTACTATCGGACGAAAAACAACTACAATACAGGAAACCTATGATGTATTCAAGGAAACTGGTATTTCTGAGTGTTGTAATTCTAACCAGGGTTACACACGCAAGAACAGTACCATACCGCCAAATGAAACTTGTGCAAGCAAATGAAGATTATTTTGACAAAGTGGTCCTGACTGAATTCAGAAAATTTTGCAAGCGGTCAGTGCCTCCACTCCAGGTGCAGGACTTGTTCATGTGTCCACTCAAAATCAATTAAAAAAACCCTGACCCAAAGTTTATGATTAACCTTGGAGGACATTATAAAACATGTGAAATCCTCCTGCTGCATTGATATTCTGCCAACAGGCCTTTTCAAAAATGCATCAAACTGCATGTCCTCAGCTCTTCTACAGATTGTAAACACGTCTCAACTGTAACAGTGTCTTTACAGGTCTCCCTGAAAAGTCGATCAGACAGCTACAGTTAATTCAGAATGCTGCTGCTCGAGTTCTCACTAACGCCCAATTTCCACTGCATACGTCTCCGATGCGGTGCGTCTCCGATCCGGCTTCCGTCCGCCGTCCGCCAATCCCCACAGGATGCGTTTGAGTCCGCCACGGCGCAGTCCGGCAGAATGACTGTGACGTCGCGAGACCTCGCGATAATACGTAATCGCGCGAGACTGCAGTTAAAGAACTCTGAAAACCTCTGACCTGTTGACTCCGTACCTGGCCCCGCCCATTCTGACGTTTTTGTGACATAGTTAACTGAAATATGATCTGTCGTCAAGAGGTTTTATTATGAAGTAACCGGATGTTTTATTGTTGAGTATGTACCGAACTTCCTGTTTCGCTATATTTGCTCTGTGCTGAATTGCTGCGCCGTGGTCAGGCATCTGCCAGAAATAGAAGCCCTCCGTATTTGTTGCGGAGAGCAGCGGACTGCCGGAGCTGAGACGCAGCAGACACGCAGCGCAGCGGACCTGGTGGGGATTCACCCATAGACTAAAGTGAAACATATCTGCTCCGCTGGCGTGGCGGAGACGCATGCAGTGGAAATTGGGGGTAAGACCAAAAATGTAGATCATACTACTCCGGTTCTCAGACTTTTATACTGGCTTCCTGTCTGTCAAAGAATTTACTTTAAAATACTAGGTTTGGCACTGAATGGTTTAGGACTGTTAGGGCCAAAATGAATCTGGGTTTAAATTTAGTTGCTAAATCTAAAATATACTTTGTTTATTACTTTGCTTTTAGATATTCTGCGTTATTATATGGACTGATATGAGGTCAGAAGAGTATTTTGTTTGGGCTTCTCCTCCCCCCTCCTCTCTTGTGTCAGAGCTGCTGCCTGCAGTGATTTGAGTTGATTAATGACACCTGTGGAGGGATGAACGGATGAACAGACACTTGTGAGTTGTGAGAGTGGGAAGCAGGACAGTTTTTTGACTGCACAGGGCAGATTGCAGAAAGTTATTTCCATTGTTTTATTTTTACTAGTTTATTCTGATCGAAGTGTTTTGTTTGTTATCAATAAATCGGATCAAGTGACTCTGGATCTGCGACTGCCTTTTGTGTTTGGACTGCGTGTTTTTAACCCGCTCAGTGGCGGCTGCTTATTGGAAAAAGGCCGCAACAATAAGTCAAAAAACTCCGCTTGGATCGAGCAGAAACCCAGGACGGATACACCGCTGCACAGGCACACCGGAGGAGAGAAACTGGACCGGTCGTGAGTAAAGTGATGAATTAAATAAAGTGCAGCGCTGGATTGCTGGAAACGTTTTGATGAGCAACAATAAAAGTGGTGATGAGCTCAATGGAGGATAAGCAAAGTGTCTGTGAAACAAACTGAAGTTGTTGGATGTGTCTGATGCTGCTGCAAACTGCGTTATGAGATGTATGGAAAATAATTAAAGGAGTGTCCCGCGGGAGGGGCGCAGTTCCGTAAACAGAAGGATAAAATACAGCAAACCAAAATGAGATCGGAAACGAAATGAAATAAAACAAAATCAAATCAAAGAAAATAAAATGGACGCCCCAAAAAATGCACATGAAGCCGAAGCGATGTTAAAGACACTTAAAGCATCCCGCAAGGGGAGACTGGGCGCATGCACCAGGAAAATGAATGAAATAAAAGCTTTACTGACATATGCTGAAGGTGTTGATGAGGTTAACGAGCGCTTGAAATCATTTCATGAAGCTGTGGGTGAATTCTGTGCTGTTCATGAGTCTGTGCAAAGGCTCTTATCAGAGGAGGAGAAAGAAGAGGATCAAGTGGATTGGTATGAGCCCAGGATGACTAATTTTGACTACTGGCTCAAAGAAGTGGAAACGTGGAAGAGAGAACAAGTTGCACAGTCAAATGTGGAGCCTCATGACAGCATTTCCAATGTGTCTAAAAGGACAAAGGGATCGAAAACTTCCTCCTCAGCCTCCTCAGCAGCCAGAAAAGCAGTTGCTGAAAATGCAGCCCTGCTGGCCAAAGCTGCTGCATTAAAGGACAAACAAGCACTGATTCTGCAAGAAGCAAAATTAAAAGCAGAGATAGAGACTTTGGAACTGAATGCAGAAATTGCGGCATCGGCTGCTAAAGTTAAAGTGCTACAAACCCTTGAACTTTACAGTGAAACCCAAGAGGACGGAATGAATGCATATCTTGAAGAAAGTAAACAAAGGAATATAGACTTCACGGATCCGGAGGTGTCACCTATTGAGTTTATGAATATGGGTGCAGTGCCTAAAACACCTCTTCAGAGAACAGTTGGAAACATTCAAGTTGGCATCCAAGTTGAGAAACCTTTGAATCAAAATGGTTCTCAGCAGCATGACCCAAAGAAACATTATTCACCATCTAGACCGCACAGCTTTGAGGATTCAGTCCAAAGTCTTGGCCATCATGATAACTTAAAGGAAAGACAACAGGCTGACATTGCTGAACTCATAATCATGCAACAGAAATTAGCCATGCTGCCGACAATGGAGGTGCCAATATTTGGTGGCGATCCCTTGACATACGAATCATTCATTCAAGCATTTAAGCACCTGATTGAAGACAAAACAAGTAGCAGCCAAGATAGGCTCTACTTTCTGGAGAAATACACCTCAGGCCAGCCCAAAAGCCTTGTCCAAAGCTGTCTACATATGGAATCACACAGAGGATACGAAGAAGCCAAACGATTATTAAAGGAGCACTATGGGAATGAAATCAAAATATCAAGTGCTTATTTGGAGAGGGCATTGAACTGGACATCAATAAAAGCTGACGATGGGAGAGCACTTCAGGCATATGCCATGTATTTAAGGGGATGCCTTAATGCTATGCAGGATTTGCATTACATGGATGAACTTGATATTCCATGCAATATAAGATCAATTGTATTCAAGCTTCCTTATAAACTGCGAGAAAGATGGCGAGGGGCGGCCTATGATGTCCTACAAAGATCAAAGAGGAGAGCCAGATTCCAGCACCTTGTGGAATTTATGGAAAGACATGCAAAAATGCTTATGGACCCGTTGTTTGGGGACATTCAAGACCACCAACTCCCCAATAAAAGAACAGTCCCAAGAAACCAAATGGTGTCTATACGGGCACCTAAGAGTAAGGGAAGCAGCTTTGCCACTATTGTGACAACTGATGTGGAAAGCAGTGCCTCACCACCCTCAGATACAGCACAACACTGCACATTCAAACTGCAGCCACCAGGGGGCAGGTCTGTGTCCGTATTGTGCACTTTCTGTAAAGGACAACATATGATAACAGACTGCACACAATTCAAAGCTCACCCACACAGGAAGAAAGTTGACTTTCTAAAAACAAATGGTCACTGTTTTGGATGTTTGATAAGGGGGCATATGAGCAAACATTGCAAACGAAGGCTGACATGTCAAAAGTGCAACAGGAGTCATCCCACAATACTGCATATAGACTATCCAGAAGCGACAACACAAAATCCTCAGCCAAAGACTTCTGATACAAAGGATACGTCTATCAGCAGTGCTCTGGTTTCAGCTGGAGAAGTAGTGGGGACTTGCAAAGACTGTGCATTAGCCATTGTGCCAGTTCGAGTGAAGGTTGATAAAGGAGATAAATTCATTTCAACCTATGCGTTCCTTGACCCTGGCAGCTCTGCGACATTCTGTACAGAAAATTTGATGAGGCAGCTGAATCCCAAATCACGGAAGACGACAGTTGTCCTAAAAACGATGGGTCAGAACAGACCAGTAAAGAGCTACGAACTAACTGGATTAGAGGTCGGCAACTTGGAAGGCGGCGCTTACCTCAACTTGTCAAAAGTGTACACACAAAGTAAGATACCTGTCTCAAAAGATAATATACCCACTTCAAAGGATCTGAGAAAATGGCCATATCTGAGCGGCATACAACTGAAAGAAATCAACGCTGATATTGAGCTGCTTATTGGAGTCAATGTTCCTAAGGCAATGGAGCCATGGGACATAATCAACAGCCAAGAAAACGGGCCATATGCAGTCAAGACGATGTTTGGATGGGTGGTAAATGGTCCACTCAATTCTTGTGCTGTGGAAACTGGACCTGTTGCTATGGTCAATCGAATAGCCATTGATCAGCTAAAAGATCTTCTCATGAAACAATATAACCAAGACTTCTCTGAAAAGGAAAGTGAAGAGAAGAAGGAAATGTCTGATGAGGACAGAAAATTCATGGAGATAGCCGCCACATCAGTTGAGCATCTGGATGGACACTATCATCTACCCTTACCTCTTCGCCACAAGGAGACAGTCATGCCTGACAATTATGGAATGGTAGAAGAGCGCACCTTAAATCTTCTTAAGAGGTTCAAGAGAGATGAAGATTACGCTATGGAATACAAAAAATTCATGGAGGAGGTGCTCAAAAAGGGTTATGCGGAGAAAGTGCCACTGGAACAGCTAAAACGCAAGGATGGACAGGTATGGTACATACCTCATCACGGGGTTTACCATCGTCAAAAGGGTAAACTTAGAGTGGTGTTTGACTGTGCCGCATCATACAAAAGTACCTCTCTGAACAAGGAACTCCTCCAAGGTCCAGACCTGGCAAATACTCTGATTGGAGTTTTGCTCAGGTTTCGCCAAGAGCCAGTTGCTTTTATGGCAGATATTGAGGCGATGTTTTATCAGGTGTATGTTCCTGACAAAGACAGGGACTTCCTCAGATTTCTGTGGTGGCCTGGCGGTGATACTACCAAACCTTTGGAAGCCTACAGGATGAAGGTCCGTCTCTTTGGAGCGGTTTCTTCGCCTAGCATTGCCAACTTTGCTTTGAAACAGACGGCTGACGACAACATCTACAAGTATGGCAAAGAGGTGACCGAAACAGTCCAACGTAACTTCTATGTTGATGATTGTCTTAAATCGGTGGCTACAGTGGACCAAGCTGTTGAGCTTATCAGAGACCTCAAAGACATCTGCTATCAGGGAGGCTTCTCCTTAGCTAAGTGGGTCAGTAATAGCCGGGAGGTTTTGCTGAGCATTCCTGAGAAGCAGAGAGCCAGCAATCTCAAAGAAATGGACTTGGATAAAGAGAAACTGCCCATTGAAAGGGCACTGGGGATCCAATGGAATACAGAAAGTGACACTTTCACATTCAAAGTTGCCATCAAGAACAAATCCCTTACCAGAAGAGGTATCCTCTCCATGGTTAGCTCTATTTATGATCCGTTGGGATTCCTTGCCCCATTTATTCTCAAAGCAAGACAAATACTCCAAGAGCTCTGTAAATTGAAATGTGGATGGGATGAAACTATCCCAGAAAACCTTGCAAAGAGATGGCAAATATGGATCACAGAGTTGGAGCAGCTCAAGAATTTTCAAGTGAACAGATGTACGAAGCCTGGTGACTTCGGCCTTCTCAAGTCTGCAGAGCTTCATCACTTCTGTGATGCCAGCGAGATGGGATATGGCACAGTCAGCTATCTCAGGTTCACAGATAGTGCAGGAGAGGTCCATGTCGCATTCATTCTTGGGAAATCCAGGGTCACTCCCCTCAAACAGATTACGATCCCCAGATTGGAGCTAGCGGCAGCGACTCTCTCAGTAAAGGTGGACAGGATGCTAAAAAGAGAGCTACAAATGGAAATCAAGGACTCAATTTTCTGGACGGATAGCACTTCAGTGCTGGGATATATCCATAACCGAACAAAGAGATTCCATACTTTCGTGGCCAACAGACTCTCCGTAATCCACCACCTATCTCAAGAGAGACAGTGGAGGCATGTTGGTTCTAAGGACAACGCGGCTGATGCTGCATCTCGTGGCCAGCATATTGAACTCTTTCTGAAGTCAAGATGGCTGAAGGGTCCCACATATCTAAAAATGCCAGAATCACATTGGCCTGGGATACCCGAAAGGTTAAAACAGATTGCTCGAGACGATCCAGAGGTAAAAAATGAAGCATCTGTTAACAGTGTAAACATTGGAGAGAAAAATCCAACTATCGAGTTGATCGAGTACTATTCTTCATGGACTAGACTACAGAGAGGGGTTGCCTGGATGTTGAGGTTCAGAGACCTTCTTATCCTGTTAAGTCAAAGAAAGAAGTCGGCAAAGACTGACCTAAGCTCCAGCCAGACACTTGTGAAAAGTCCAACAACCAAAATGAACCTGCCCCCGATAACGCTGAAAATGCATCTGTCAGTGGAAGACATAAGAGTAATTCTCTTTGAGCAAAGATGCTTCTTCTCACAGGAACTTGCACTGCTGGAAGATGGCAAGCGAGTGAAAACAAGCAGCTCAATCTGTAAACTGGATCCCCTGTTGGAAGATGGCATGCTAAGGGTAGGAGGACGAATAAACAAATCAGCAATGCCTCTAGACCTAAAAAATCCAATCATACTACCCAAAAGTTCTCACGTATCTAAGCTTATTTTACACCACATCCATCAGCAAACTGGGCATTCAGGGAGAAGTCACATGCTTTCCCGACTTCAACAAAGATTCTGGCTGCCACATGCCAACTCATCCGCTAGACGTATCATCAAGAGTTGTGTACTCTGTCGACGGATGCATGCAAAGGTTGTCGAGCAGAAGATGGCCGACCTTCCGGAAGACAGAGTGTCCCCAGATCTTCCGCCCTTTACTCACGTGGGGGTTGATTACTTTGGTCCCATAGAGGTGAAGCGGGGCCGGGTATATGTGAAACGCTGGGGCGTGATTTTCACCTGCTTGGTGAGTCGAGCGGTTCATTTGGAGATGGCAGGATCATTGGACACGGACTCTTGTATTAGTGCACTACGCAGATTCATCTGTCGCAGAGGAACCGTAACAACCATTCGCACAGACAACGGAACAAATTTCGTGGGGGCACAGAAAGAGTTAAAGGATGCTTTGGAAAAGCTGGATCATCACAAGGTGCAAAGTGGATTATTGAAGGATGGAGTAAAATGGTTGTTTAACCCACCATCAGGAGCTCACTTCGGCGGAGTATGGGAAAGGCTGATCAGACCCGTGAAAAGAATTCTGTACTCTGTCCTAAAAGAGCAGACGCTGGATGATGAATCCCTACAGACGGCACTATGTGAAGTGGAGGCCATAATGAACGACAGGCCAATAACAACAGTGTCAAGCGATCCTAACGACCTAGAACCCCTTACCCCAAATCACCTCTTGCACCTTAAGGCGAAACCGATTATGCCACCAGGACTTTTCCAGAAGGCTGACCTGTACTCAAGGAGGAGATGGAGACAGGTACAGTACCTGGCGGATCTTTTCTGGCGAAGATGGATCAGAGAATATCTCCCAAATCTTCAGCAGAGGAGCAAGTGGCAGCACCCTAAACGGAGCCTCCACCAAAACGACCTTGTCATCATAGTGGACTACACGGCACCGAGGAACTCCTGGCTTCTGGGCCGGGTTGTAAAGACACTTCCAGGGTCCAAAGGGCTTGTGCGGAGCGTCTTGGTGAGGACCAAGAACAGTATCTTACAGAGACCCATCGACAAGCTTTGCCTGCTCGTAGAGGCAGTGGATTGATTGGTTGGTAAAGAGCTAGTAACCTCTGGCTCTACAAAACATACACAAATACAACATACAACACATACCTAATATCTACACCCCCCTGAACTCATACATCCCACATACATATGGAACTCTGACCCTGATCATATTGTCCTATGGACGAAGAATCACGAGGTGTTATGGTCTATGAAATGCACATTGTGAATTGTGAAATGTATCTACAAAAACCCAGCCTGAGTTTGTTTCCTTTTGGCTTTTTTGTATGTTTGTTTAGTAATTGTGCTGCTCTAGCATCCACAATTAGGGGCCGGTATGTTAGGGCCAAAATGAATCTGGGTTTAAATTTAGTTGCTAAATCTAAAATATACTTTGTTTATTACTTTGCTTTTAGATATTCTGCGTTATTATATGGACTGATATGAGGTCAGAAGAGATCATGTGTCTGTTTAGCTCTGTCTGTATAATGTGTGACTTCTGCTTTTAGGGCACAGGTTCAATTCCCATGTTGACAGATATCATACCTTGCTGCTTGTGCTTCCAGACAATTAGCTCTGTTGGCTAGGAGCTCGTTCTTGATGCCAGACAATGTGGGTTCAAGCCCCAGCAAGGGTGATAATGGTAATACATCAAAATGTCTTCTAGTCTTTGTGAAACAAATGTACAAAATTTTAGAGTCATGGTAGATGATGTTTGACAAAAATATTTTTTATCCCAAAAACAGATTTTTTTTTTACAGTGGTTTCAAATCTGCCTGCGCGACAGTGAATGGCTTACTCAATTTGTGAAGCCACAGTTGAGTTGCCATTTGCCAATTAGCTCAGTGCGATAGACAATGGTCTTTGGTTCCAGAAATTGTGGATTTCAGCCTCAACTGGTGCAAAATGTGCAACATTACAATGTCAACTGTCTTGCCTTCCTATTCTCCTGTTTGTTGCTCAGAATTGCCTAAAGTTGCCAAAAATAGTCTGGACCCGACCCATTGGTGCGCAGCAGCTATAATTGTGTTTATTTTTTAAAGTTTAGTTACACTACTCCCTTCTTCAGGAGGAAATTGACACACAGCAAAGAAGCAGCCAGGGTAATTGAACCCTATGTCCCTACAGCAAGGATATAACCCCTCTTTCTGGGGCATCTAAGTGAGCTATACTACTCACTGGACAAAGGCTTTTGAAAGTTTGTTACAAGTCACGTGATCTAGAGATACAGTTTGAAGTTGTGAGTTCAAGGCCTGGTTGATGCAGAGTGACCATGTTAATGCCTACTGGGGTGATGTGTGGATTAGTGACGAGACAATTTGAAAAATATTAAACCTTAGGTTCCAACTGCATTTGGTGTTGGTAGTATGGTAGTAGTAGCATTAACAGTAGTGGTGGTATTAACAGAAGCAATAGTATCAACAGTAGTAGTCCATGGCAGCAGGCACAGCCACGCCGAGATGGATCCATCCCAACCACATCGCCGTAGACCGAAAAACAGGAGTAGTTGAGCAGTCACACAGCGGG
Organism: Eutrigla gurnardus; assembly: GCF_963514095.1. Taxonomy (NCBI): domain Eukaryota; kingdom Metazoa; phylum Chordata; class Actinopteri; order Perciformes; family Triglidae; genus Eutrigla; species Eutrigla gurnardus. Next base: position 3,983,173 of record NC_139926.1, read on the forward strand.
CAGGTGGAGCTAAAATGTGGGGTTTCCAGCGTCAGGCCAGTTAGCAGTCTGCATCAGTCAGGACCTCAGTGGACTCTGCTGGACCAGAAAGCATAGCCAGACTCCCGGGAGTGATGAAATAATAATAAATGACTTACACAGCTTGGACGAAAGCCGAAGTGTGCCATTGGCTTGAAAAAGAGGGTTTTGCTGAGATTTCCATTATTGTTACAATACGTAACATTTTGAGTACTTGTTACATAACACTGAGAAGTATTTTAACATTATTTAAATCAATGTGAAAACTTTGTGGGGTTCCCTCACTTTCTCATGATTCTGTTCCACTGTCACGATAACTACATACAGTATGTACTCTTATTTTATTGTTTGTAGATAGCTTACAATAAGGCACAGTAAACACACCTTGGACTGATGGAACTAAAACTCTTTTTTTGTCTCCCCTTTCTGCCATGTCACCGTTGCTGGAGATTACACAAATCCATGACTGAGGACAGCATGATGTGTCTGGCCTGTCATGTTACTGATTCCACTGGACCTATGCTGACTTTTGACCTGTTCTCCCCTGGGACCTACACAGCCTGTTCTGTTGGACTATCTTTAAATAAATGTTTTTTTCATCAAAATGTTTTGAATGTTTGTTTAATGTCAACATGATAAATGACCACAATATAATATGAACTAAACTGATCTGTAGAATACAATATGGTTCTTTATAGAACACTTAGAGGACAAGACAGTTATTTGTGAAAACCTCCACTGGCTCCCTGTTGCAGCACGCATCCAATTCAAGACGATGACACTGGCCTTCAGGGCCATCTATGGAACGGCACCCATCTACCTTCAAACACTGGTCAAACCTCATGCCCCGAAGCGAGCCCTTCGCTCCTCTACTTCCGCTGGCTGGCTGGTACCACCATTGCTGAAATCAAACAAATGTCGCTCAGCAAAGTCCAGACTCTTCTCTGTTCTGGCGCCCCCCGCCCCCCCCAAAACAAAAAAAATCCAGCAATGGGTCGGGTCCGGACTATTTCTGGCAATTTTAGGCAATTCTGAGCAACAAACAGGAGAATAGGAAGGCAAGACAGTTGACATTGTAATGTTGCACATTTTGCACCAGTTGAGGCTAAAAATCCACAATTTCTGGAACCAAAGACCATTGTCTATCACACTGAGCTAATTGGCAAATGGCAACTCAACTGTGGCTTCACAAATTGAGTAAGCCATTCACTGTCGCGCAGGCAGATTTAAAAAAAAACAAAAAAAAAAAACAGTTTTTGGGATAAAAATTCTGATATGTTTTTGTCAAACATCATCTACCATGACTCTAAAATGTTGTACATTTGTTACACAAAGACTACCAGGTATTTTGATGTATTACCATTATCACCCTTGCTGGGGCTTGAACCCACATCATCTGGCACCAAGAACCAGCTCCTAGGCAACTGAGCTAATTGCCTGTAAGTGCAATCAGCAAAGTATGATATCTGTCAACATGGGAATTGAACCTGTGACCTAAAAGCAGAAGTCACAGTTTGTACAGACAGAGCTAAACAGACACATGATCAGCTCCCTCTGTCTGACCACTGACATGAAGGAACTGTCAACCTGGCTGTGCGAGTGAGTGGCGAGTCAGAGGAGGCCCTGATCTACACATTCTGCTGGATAGCTCAGTAGGTAATGGTACAGACTTTAGATTTGGAGGGGGGGGGGGGGGTTAAAATCCCAGTCACAGCTAATCTTTGCCTGGGTCAACAAGATTGGCTGATGAAGGTCTTGCTTTCTTATAATTAATGGTTGTGAAAATAAATTGGTAACAGAACATTTCAGTTTCAGGACTGCCATTATTTGTATGTCTGATCAGAATATGTAAGGTGATAGACTAATATGCTGGACCTAATGACTCCACCCAGCTAGCAGGTTAGCTCAGTCTCTACTGCCGGTGATTTTAGACTGGGTGGCAGGTGTATAAATCGCAAGATGGGCAATTATGTTGCAGTTTGATCAACAGGATCTGGAGAAGAACAGATAAACAAAAAAATGGATATGAAAAGTATTTGTATCAGTAGTCATAAGGAATTGTATTTTGCACCATTATTGGTAAGTGTTAACAGGAAGTATGTCCGTGGTGACACAGGATCTTATACCCATGCTTTCAACAATCCCTGAAGAACTCTTTCTTCCAAAAACGGTTCTCTGGATCAAAATAGTTCTTACTGGAACCCTTAGCGTTACCAAGAACCCTTTTAAAACCTTTTATTCAGGAAAGGGGTTTTAAAGGGTTCTCTCGATCAAAATGGTTCTTACTGGAACCATTAGTGTTACCAAGAACCCTTGAAAAACCCTTTCTTCGGGAAAGGGTTTTTCAGAAGCAAATGGTTCCAGATAGAACCTCAGCCCTTGTGAAAGAACCCTATTGGAACCCTTATTTCTAAGAGTCTATGTGTATAATTTGCGTATTGGGTATTTATCATATTCTTTTTGCTGGAGTGGAAATTTTACCAGGGAAAGAACCAGCTTTTTTAGGAAAAGCCCATTCTCTAGGGGGGGTGGCAGTGCAAGGCCCCCAAGAGGCATTCCTTGATCTCCCTCTCTCTGTCACTCCCCACAGTCCTCTTCCGAGTCCTTCTTTTCCTGTATGAAATGGAAACACCATAATTTGTGAAACTATTTCATGCCAACAATACAATTTTGTGATGTTACTATTTCTTCATGCATTGAAATCAGGCAACATACAAGACACAGCAAACACATAATCAAATAGATAGAAATGGTGCTTGCCAGTGAAACATAGAATAAATGGACCAATTATTTAAAAAAACTGCAATACAGCTTTTGTTTTGTACCCACCCCTGCTTGATTTCCCAGCACCACGAGCAGCAGCAAGACCACCAGCAGCAAGACCACCAGCAGCAACAACAGCAAGACCACCAGCAGCAGCAATTTAATGCCCTAACATTGGATTGTGGCATAAACCTAATGTTGGTTTTGTTGCATAAAGCTAAGCTGTGTTGCTGTCTGCCTGTTTCAGCTGTGTCCCTCACATACCTTTTGTCAGTCTTCCTACTCAACAACACCCCTTCTTTGACAGTGACACATGGTTACCGCTCAGCCCTAATCCCTGCACAACCCACGCTCTTCCCAGCACGAAACAATGATGATGTGGTCATCTTTTCACCCACAAATCCTGTTTTTTTTCACTGACTACATGATAATTACGTGTTTCAAAGAGGCTAAAAGTAGGCTGCAAAGGGGAGGACGTAAAGTCAGTTGATGTCGCAGCTTGCAATCGGGTCACCTGTTACCTACAGCTTGTGCAAATCAGCATTTTTATGACTTTGCATGTTCTTGAAAAATAAAATGGTTTTAAAGTGCCACATAAACACCTCTGAGCGGTGTGGAGTGAGGGGAAGGGGCTGTTAGACCCAGCGTTGCTGCTGTGCATCCTGCTGTTTGGCTCATTCTGAGTGTAGCGTTACAGAATGAGCTAACTAGCTAGCAGACAGCTTTACTGTTATACACATAAAAATGGCTGCCGCTCTGACTGAGACGACTACATGTCACTAGAACACAAGTCCACCTTTAGCTTTAAGTCATGTGACCATGGCACAGTTCAGTTTATAGCCTAACATTAGCTTTTTACTTCTGCTGATTACTTTTAATAATCACAAAGGTGGTGTTCATTTGTGCTGATTACATTACTGAAAAAAACATGAAAGTATAATTGTTTAGGCCAGGGTCACGCTAACTTCCTGTTGGACTACAAATATCTATCATCTCTGCAGGACTCAGGAAATGGCAGCCTCAGGTGGCCATTTGAGGAATTGCAATCTTTGTCACTTACCCGTCAGCTTTAAAAATATCTCGGGGAGTATGTGTCTGCATGTGTATGGCTGCAGGCCGCCTTAAAGTCCGGTTATAGCATGGGGTCAGCACACATATTTAGGCCTACGTAATTCTACTGCATGTCATTTTAAATGATTTAGAGGTCAAATTTAATGTGAGGTCATTGGACGAAAACCATCCCTCCTTGCAGAAAGTCAGGCAGAGATTTGAGTAACACTTCTCATTAGGGGAAGAAGTCATAAGTATTGCAGATGGGTAACAAAAATACAATACAAACCAGCCAGAGAGGGAAAGTAGATGAAGAGGGTGAGAAGACGTAAAGAGGGTGCGAGGAGAGGACTGATTGCAGTCTAGAGGCTTCATGCCAGATGTCCAATCACTCATTCAGCTTCTTTGCAGAGCCTGGAGCTCACTAACTAACTTAAAATGAAGACATCAGCTGTCAGTCACACACCCATAAAGATCCATCACACGAAGGTCTGCTCCTTATAAGAGCATCTGTTTGATGAGAGGATGAGCCAAGCCGCGTATTCATCCAAATTGAAGGAGAAAAGGCCAAATGAGGTTGGTTGATCTTTTCACATTTTTACTTGAAAGTTCTGTTTGAATTATTTGTGCTAACGGGGGGAATATTGAACGTCTATGATGCATTTAAGGTGACCACACTGCAACAATAACATTCAGAGTTTTAACTTCAACCTGCTCTTTGTGCCGAGAAGGATTACTCTGTTGTACGTCCATACAGTAGTGCCCCATGTCTTCTATATTCATACTAGTAGTAGGAGTAAGGGCCTTTGTCCACATAACGTTTTTTTTTTTTCTTTCTAATTGTTCCCAATGAGGAGAGAGCATAGGCGGCTTCATGCGGTATTTGTACAGCTGCAGGGACCAAATCTCCAAGGCTCATTCATCATATGACTGAAATTAAGACGTTGTATTGTGGGCCGACCATTGTGCAAAGTGGATGCAAATAAGACATCTTGTATCTTTGAACTCTTTGCCGGCTTGCCTTTGTCTGCTGTCTAATTGGTGTTATCAAAGCTTGAGTGAGCCATGATCCAATTAGTCAAATCCAGACCCAGACCAAAGGTTGGTGACTCATTTTGTCGAGCTTACGTAAAATTGTTGGCTGCTTTGATTGGAGAGACCATCTTTGGTACCTGAGTGGAAGTTTTCGTCTCAAGGAGCAGCAAAGCTGCATTTCATTTGCATCATCTTGATTACAATTATCATGTTTTTTTTGTTTTTTTTTGTTTGGGGGGGGGGGGGGGGGGTCTCGCTTTTGCTTAGGGGGTACACAGCGTACATGTGCATCATCTGATTGCATTCAATCTGAAGGGCATTTTACGTCTCCAGGTTTTGTCGTTCTTCCAGCATGACGACGGCAAGACTATAATCCTTCCATATACACACACATTGCTTCTATAAACTGCTGAAACTGGAGCACGAGGCAAAGCTAAACACACAGAGAGTCTACAGAAGGTTTTAAGAGAAAGTCCAAACAAGACATCATTGGCTAATAAAATATCTGATCGTATCTCATCTTATTGCATGCACAGGGTCAGTGCAGGATGAATAGAGGCATTTAATATTTATTGTAATATACATATCGTTTTCAGCAAAATCTTGATGTGAAACACCTTCCAGTTGTGAAATAATAATCACACAGCCTGTGGACATCCAGTAATTTTTCAAGAAAATCAGCCTGTAAAGAGCGATTTTAAATAACATGTCAGAGATATTCTATGACTCGACCACAGTGTTGCAACACATTTGAGAGAGTTCTTGTTGACGCCATGTGAATGACAAAGACAGCATTTACATGCCGATGTAAAGCTGGTTTCCTTATCAGGGTGTTAGCATGCTAACAATTGATAATTAGCACCATAGACTGTAGATAAGAAGTGGATGTAGTTGTCGTGACGTTTGCAGTTTGGGAACGACGGTTTTGAAACCTAGAGCTCAACGTTTTGACCATCACCTTCTTGGATTTTTTTTATCCATCTATGTGAAGCTGTTAACAAAATTAGCTTCATAATTCAAGGTGAACTTTACAGCTCAGTGTTAAAGTCATCTTAGCAGCTAACTGCATTGTGTTGCCCCTAAAGCATCCCCTTCTTTATTGTCTATGTGACATTAAATGGACCATAATGTACTAAATGAACATCATGCTGGATTGAAGAAGACTTGAAACTAGAGATTGAAACCATAAACTCATGTTTACAATGTTTACTGAGATAATGAAGAAAAGTAGGGACTTTCAAGCTATCAGACATCTTTCTGCAACCAAATGAGTCGCCACCTAATGGCCAGCAGAGAGAATGCAAGTTTAATGCAGTTTGTGACTTCAATAATGCTATAAGTTAGTATGAGATGCAACTTTGCTAAAAGTTCATGACCGCATGCATCTTCAATTAAAGCTCACTATTTAAAACACTTTCTTCAAGAATTCAAGGTATTTCAACGTAACTAAAAAGTGAGTAACTGATATACAAATGATGATGATTTTACGAGTGTTAATCTACAGTTATCCTGGTGCCACATTCCAGCCTCCAAAAGTTGTCAGATAGATAACAGAAAGTTCATCACAGCGTATACACTTAACCTGCGCCATGACAACACTTGAACCAGACGCCATTGTATTATATGTTGTTGGTTATGATGGCTGTTTAGTAACGTGTTTCAACAATAGCTATTGTCCTGACTTTCAACCATTCAAATGAGACTTCCTTCTGTCAGAAGCACCAATCGTGTGTATTTTTGTAACCACATGAAATCAGAACTGCATTGAGTTTCTCATAGAATTTAAGTCACTTCCATTTTTGGCCGTGAGGATCAGCAGTGAGCAAACACTGCTCCAGGCCTGTTGATTGAAGGATGAACAAGACTGCAACTGAAGCCTGATAATCTCTCACCTTCTCTGGGATTTACTCTACCACTGTCATGGTTTTGTCATGTTGTTGTTTCGTCTTTGCCCCTTTCTTTCCCCCTCAGATGTGACTGAAACCATTAAAACGATCTCACGCTGGAGGCTATAATCCTTTCAACCTTGTCTCAGAGTCCTCAGATTCCAGAAGACATGGAAAGATTTTTTTGGTGTCTGGTCTCCTTGTGTTTTTTGTTTCCATGCATCAAAATCTCTTTTGAAACTAACTGAACAGTGACAGTGATGGCAAGTCTGCTCTGAAAACCTCATAAAACCATCAGACATTTGGATATGCTAATGTGATATTAACCCTTAGTTGCACAGAAGCACATTTTTGTGTTTGGCTTTTAATTTCTAGCATGTTTTATCAATTTTTCATGCATATTGTCGATGATATATAGAATATTGTGCATTTTTTCATGTATTTTTGTATTTTTAGCCTATTGTAAACAACGGGGCCTGAAATAGACACGTTTATGTCCCTATACACAAACATGTGCAGATTGAAATCATTATTTTTTACCCTGCTCCAATACAAAGTAAACAATATGCATCTTTTCTCCGCTTCATTTGAGGCCTGAGGCTTTAATTGTGATTCCCTTCCCAATGATGCCATTCCTACCTTATACACGGCAAATAAAAATACCTGCTTTTCCCGATAAAGGGCACTTGCAGTGCAGACCTCTGGGGGACCACAGGTTTCTCCACATAGTCTGGTCTGGTCTCTGGACATATGTGAGCTACTATCATAGACCTTTATATATATATATATATATATATATATATATATATATATATATATATATATATATATATATATATATAATTAAAAATAAACAAATGTTGTCTCCTGTGTGTGTGTGTGTGTGTGTGTGTGTGTATAATATATAACCTCTGTCTATTCAAACGTCTGTGTGTGTGTGTGTGTGTGTGTGTCTGTTTGTGTGTGTATGTGTCCACACAATGCTGCCTCTTCTCACAGCCATACACTTAATTTGAATAGCAAAGGGTTCTGGGGCAGTGGAGGGTGGAGGGGAACAAGGCCAGTGTGGTACAGTATGTCTGTGTGAGGAGGTGACTCACACAGACACACACACAGACACACACACACACACACACACACACACACACACACACACACACACACACACACACAGAGAAAGACAGAGAGAGAGAGACTCTGATCCCAGTTTGACTGATTTGTTTTGTTTGACTCTCTCTTGTTGTTTTTTTCTTTCATTCTAGTTTGACATCTTTTAAGCTCCAAGGATCCCCCACTCACTCTGATCCCCATTATTCTGTTTAGTCTCAGAGTCCAGGAAGTGGCTCATGGTGATCTGCTGGTCCTGTTGCTACTCTTGTTGACCCCTTAACCTCAGGACACTTAGAGGAATGAGCTGGGGGAAAAAACAAGAGAAATCCAGAGGAAAACAAGCTCAAGCAGAGGAATGTTCCTGCAAACTGTAAATGCAACATATTCTTACCCATCATGGATGAGTAAATGGATCATGTCCCTCCTCTTTCCTCCTCTGTGACAGTTAATTAGGTCGTGAGCCCGGAAGATAGCTCAGGGCTTTTGCTCTTTTTGTTTGTGGGTGGAGATTGAGGAAGGAGATGGAGGCGGGGCCTACTGAGGAGGCTTGGAGGCAGTTTGTCCCATGCCAGTGCTTCGGATCTTTTGTTTTGTTTTGTTTATTGATAAAAGGAAGAAGAAAGCAACAACAAGACCCACAAGAGAGTATCAGAGAGGCCCCTCATAATCCCCAGCACCGCTGGTACTGAGAGCAACGCTGTGTTGGAACCTCAGCTGCCTTGGGCTTGGATCCTGATAAAATTTCAAAATTATAAAATGAGCGGGTGGTTGGCTGGCTGTCATGGTGCAAATCAAATTAATGCAATGTTAAAAATAAATTATTGAAAATTCATAATAAATGAATAAATTGACAGGTAAAAGAAAACAATCATGTATTAGATGTGTGTGGAATCTAAATGGACTGACATTGATGGTAGGATTTTAATTTGGATAATTATGGTGGGTTGTTTTGGAGGATTATGGGGAGGGGTGACGACTAAGAGGACGCCGCCAGCCCCCCTAATAATGCCCCTTCATCATTTACCCTCCTCCTCCTGGCCTCAGCCCCTCCCCCTGTTTGCCTCCTTCCACCTGACTAGCCAATAGGGCCAGAAGGGCTCGGAGTGAGGAGGGGGTGGGGATGACCTACTGGACAGACCCAAACACATTGTTGGCCAGGCAGACAGGAGCAGTGTGGCTGTAAAAGACTCATGTTCAGAAAATCTGCCTTTTCTGGCTTCTTAATGGACAGTTAATGGATGAGTGAACCTTCTCAGCCTGTTGCTTCCTTTCAATGGATCTATAGCTGCTGGGATGAAGGGGTGAAGGGGGTTTCTGAGCCTAAGACCTGAAAGGACGACCCGAACCAGAAGAGTAGGATATACACAGGAAGGCAACACTCAAGCTAAAGAGGAGAGGAGGACGTGAATGAAGAGTATCAGACTGAGCGGATGACAACCGTCAGCACACACATCTGACTCACACAGTTCTGCATGATGCCAGCAGGCAAGCAAAGGTTTCCAGACATGGAGATGTTGGTGGGGATGGAGGACGAGCGAGTGGCCAGGAGCAGAGCCGGCAGCTGTGTGGAGTTGTACAGCGTCAAAGTAAGTCCGCCTTTGATAGACGTGAGAGAGAGAGACTGTTGAGAAGTGCATGTCAGACTACATTAGGTATATTTTGCTGTGGGAAGTCAGAGACTATAAGGGAACCCACACCAGAATGTGTTTTCTCCCATCACAACGAATCACCTTCGTTGGATAGAGGGGAAAGAGAACAGAGTGGAAAGGTGAGAGAGGGGATGACATGCAGCAAAGGGGCCACAGGTCAGATCTGATCCCAGGCCACTGTGCTGAGGACCCAGCCTTGGTACATGGGGAGCTTACCCCACCAGGTGAACAATCTGAGTGTCCCTACTTATGTAATTCTGACTCAGTCCCAGAAAATGAACAAATAAGTTGAAGTGATTTTTCTTCTGTGATGGTTTGTATTTTAGAAATGCCGTACAGAATGTCTAGGGCTGCAGGGTATGCTTGAAATAAATACAAATATATGCTTGAGCAGTGATCAAATTGATGTTCGTTGCAGTGAAGCGTGTGCCTCTGTTCTGCATGCATCACATTAGACACAATTCTGGGCTACGGGTTGAAAAAAAAAGAGTGCTTAAGCTTTGTTTCATAACCGCGTGTGTTTTTTATGCTGATACAAATCTCCACAATACAATATAATGTCAGTGGTATTTAGAAGGATAAGTTCCACCGTTATTACAATCACTTCTCTGTGCTGCTAGTAAAGCCAAAGAGATTTGTATGTGATTGCAAAAAGCTGAGCTGTTGGAGGAGTTTCTGAGCCGAGCTGCCAGATGCCCAAACCGCCTCAGCGGTGTGGACACAATGCTTCTTCTCCACCTCCACTATCCCTGGGTTAATGTCCTCCAAGTCTTGTAACAAGTCTTGTTAGAGGAACTACTGCATGTGTTCTGTAACGCCTTTTGATGCTGCAGGATTCATCTTCTTCTGTGGTAGAGGAAGCTTGTTCAAATTCAGTTCGTTCTCGTTTTATAATGTTTGGGAGTCATAATAAACACAACCTTATATTTGATGTTAACACAACATGGTGGGCTGGTCTTCTTCTTCTGTGTTGCCATAAGAGGCAGAGGTTACTGTAGGAGTGTTGTGGACACAAACAGAGGAGTGTCTCTTCATGTGAAGCTGTTGACAGTCTAACAAAGTCTGAAACCTGAGCAGGTGCACTTGTTATAAATTGCCACTATAGAGAGGAAGTGGTATGTACGGTAGTCAACGGCGAGAGACAAATCATTGTTTGATCCCGTTTTGAATTGTACCACAAACTACACATGACGTTTGTCAAATTAAAAGGTAATTTGCAATTTTGTCAAGAAAGTTGTAGCTTGTTTTATCAGACTGTGAAAATATGTAATTCTAAAGCCTTTCCACCAACATTGAGGTAAGAGGTGTCTCTCTCTCTGTGTGTGTTGGGTACCAGGATGTAACGTTACTCACACTAAAAACACCAGGATGTAACGTTACTCACACTAACAACACCAGGATGTAACGTTACTCACACTAACAACACCAGGATGTGACGTTACTCACACTAACAACACCAGGATGTAACGTTACTCACACTAACAACACCAGGATGTGACGTTACTCACACTAACAACACCAGGATGTAACATTACTATAACAACATGTCTCTCTGTGCGTTGGGTACCAGGATGTAACGTTACTATAACAACAGGTCTCTCTGTGTGTTGGGTACCAGGATGTAACGTTACTATAACAACAGGTATCTCTGTGTGTTGGGTACCAGGATGTAACGTTACTCACACTAACAACAGGTCTCTCTGTGTGTTGGGTACCAGGATGTAACGTTACTATAACAACAGGTCTCTCTGTGTGTTGGGTACCAGGATGTAACGTTACTATAACAACAGGTCTCTCTGTGTGTTGGGTACCAGGATGTAACGTTACTATAACAACAGGTCTCTCTGTGTGTTGGGTACCAGGATGCAACGTTACTATAACAACAGGTCTCTCTGTGTGTTGGGTACCAGGATGTAACATTACTATAACAACAGGTCTCTCTGTGTGTTGGGTACCAGGATGTAACGTTACTCACACTAACAACAGGTCTCTCCTTCTTTCTCTTCCTGCTGATAAAGAGTTGCTGGATAAAACACATCGGGTAAGATAACATTACATTAGTGATGGAACGTAGCAAAGTTAGCTAGCTAGCAAGACAAGCTAAAGGGCGTGTTCTGACGTACAGTATATTGTGTGAGTCCATTTGTACAATCAGTTAACAGTGATGCTTTCAGCTTCAGATGGAGATGTGCTGTACAACAGCAGTCTCTCAGTCAGGTTTTTGAACAAAGAGCCGGGGGTCTCCCTCCACACAATAGCATTCCTCTGAGTCTGTCCAGTCTGTGGGCCGCCGCACGTGATGCCACCTGACTTCCTACCGTACACACACACACTCACGCTCACACACGCTCACACTTACACCTCGGTCAACCCATAAACCCAAATTGTATTAGGTGTGTGCACATAATGCAGCCAGAGATCAGCAGATTGACCTGCACAAAAGAATAACGATTTTTGTTTTTCACGTTGGGGAGATGAAAGAGACACACACAGTATCATGTCATGGCCTGAAACATGATGCTTTTATACACTGTATGGCAATGAAATGAAGGTCAGGTAGCAGTGTAGCACGCCGCCCTTCTGTTCATCCAGTAGAGAGTGAGTGAGTGAGTGAATCAGGTCAGAAGACCTTACGCAGTCAGATAACTATGTGGTTTGTAAGTTCATAAATATTTACATCTGTGGTAGAAAGCATGCACCTTGGAGGTATTTCAGTCGGAACAGAACCATGTGGATAACCAGTTTTACCTGCTTCAGATTGACAAATACAATAAAATTGGGCTGCTGCCTTGCTGGTCTTAGCGAAGTAAAAGCTGCCAGAGCAGATCATGAACAGGACTCTTCTGCAGCAGCTGAACTCACTTCGGTGTGTGATGACTGTCAGGAAGTGTTTCAGCAACCATGTTTACAGGTAGTCAGCATGATAGATGGGCCAAGTCCTGCCCGTCCCATTTACACTCCAAATTATGTACGGTAGCCAATGGAGAAAAACCAGGCAGCAACCTCCAGTTCTGAAAAGTGAAGACAACGCTGAAGTGCCTTAAACTTTCATTATCTCTACTGGCCATCAGGGGGCGACTCCTCTAAAACTAAAAGAAGTCTGAATGTATAGAAGTCAATGAGAAAATGAGCCTACATCTCACTTCTTTCTGTCCAGATTGTGACTGATGGGGCTGAAGGAGTGATGGGTTTGTTTTGAGGGGGAGTAACATTTAAATTTATTTTAGTTATTATCTCAGTAAACATTTGAAAAATGAGTTTATGGTCTCAATCTCTCATTTCAAGTCTTCTTCAATGCTTTAGGACGGGGCTACTTTGGATTGGGGTCGCTACCACGCTACTAATGCAGTTAGCTACCAATAGATAATGGTTGCTGCTCTGGGTGCCGCTCTACTGCTTCTCCACCCAGATCCACCCGTCGCTCCTTTACAGTCCAATATGGTCACTTCCTTCACTGGTTGCAAAATATTCCTAGATGGCGACAGTCAAAATGCCAAACTCGAGGCTTCAAAACAGTAGTCCACAAATCCACTTCTTATATATATATATATATATATATATATATATATATATATATTTAATTGGATATTCCTTTTAACGATAATTCATGGTTTACTTGGAATAAACATACTTTTCTTATAAAACATTTTTACAAGGACGTTTTATAGTGTTAATATTTCTAACATTTAACATTTGAAATTGGACAAAAAACAAAAAGGGGGTAAATCACAAATGTCACGTGGTCCACAGACAGGAGCCGATAAACCAATGTGCAAAAGTGATTTCACCAGTACATATTGATCCACAAATGTAAACATATAAACATACAACATTTTCATTTTTAATTGAAATATGTGTTTATAGAATATATTGTGCATATTTGCAAATGGCTCTGTATTTTTTTTAGATATGTCCCTACATAGTACAATTAAACATCTAAGAAATGTGCACGTGCACTGCCTGCACTGTCTAAAATTAGGCCTGTAAATTAGAGGATGAAAATCATGACGAAGGTTGTGTGACTCAGAGGTCAGTGTGTGTGTGTGTGTGTGTGGTGAATGACCGTCTGTTTGTATTCAACACAGCCCAGTGATACTATGAGCCTCGTTTCTGATGCTGCAACAGTACAGCCACCAACATGTGCACACGCACATACAGTATAAACACACACACACCTATATAGACACACACATATAGACACACACATTGAGAGTTTGAAGTTCAGAATCCATGAAGCTCAGTGTATCATTAAAGTTATCTTCCAGGTGTATCATTACTGCCCCAAACTCACAACAAATCAGGTCATACTGATGCACTGTATATGTATTTAGACATGTATGGTGCCTGTGTATATATTCAGCCATTGTGTGTGTGTGGGTTCAGGGGGTTAACAATCAAGCTATATGAAGGTATGCGATTGTTCGCACGTGACTGGTTTAATGTACAGTATGTGTGTGTGTGTGAAAGATTCCTCTGATATTTGACTCCTCAGTGTGACCCACCAAAATCTTTTAGAGGTCTCACATCTTTGGAGATGAAGACCTTTAGATCTTTAAGAGCAATAAATGGAGTATGGAGGGTGGGACAGAAATGTTTTTGGGGGATCTTTGTTTTCAATGTGCATTAATGTGAGTTAAACATGTTAGAGTGGAACTGTGTTCACCTGAGAATCAAGTCGCAAAACATGAGCACTTGAGACTTGACCTGAAGACTTGATTCGCTCCAGACTTGAGGGTAAAAACATTCAAGTATCAGTGTTGACCCGAACAATTCCATTTAAGTTTAAATGTGTGTCATTTTCATTTTAAGGGTCAGCATTCAGAGACATGGAAGACTTGCTGTTGACTTTTTTAACTTCCTTGTCGAGACTTGACATGGAGCTGCACTTACAGACCTGAACTTGACTTGTGTTGTCTGACATTAGATTTGACTTGAGACTTGAAGATGTTGATGATATTGACTGACCTAAAAGAATCAAGTCCTTTTAGATATTAGACTTGACTTGAATTTCTCTTAAATTACTTCAGATTTGAGACTTGTTTTGGACTCATCCTCAAATACCTGATACCTGATGCCTTAAAGGACTTGAGACGATATGGATTTACCTTTTTCAAGACACAATACTTGACTTGGACCTGTCCTGTTTGAGACTGGACTGGCATTTTAGACTTGAAAGACATAAGACTTAACTTGGACTTGTCCTTAAGGGCTTGAGACTTAACGTGATTTGGACTTGTGTTGCTGAGACTTAATTTGCTCCAACTGTCCGCTGTTGATTTCAGATTCAAGGACTTGTTTCCTGATAAACAAGTATTTTTATTCTCTCAGTTTCCCCCTCTTGGGTGGCCGTTACGGCTCTGTGGGGCCTCCTTCCTTGTCGCCATCAGAGCTTTGCTTTCCCCCAAAGACAGTAAGAGCAAGGGGTTCAACGTCAGGCTGCATTATGTCTCCGTGGCTTCAGACGGTGGTCGTGACACAGAAGGTTGTGAAGTCTGAGACGTCGGGGTGGCGGCAGGAGGTATTAGGCCAGCTGTAAGAGGACGGATTATGTCCCACTGACCCTGAATTCCCAGGTTACAGAATAGGAGGGGGAGAGGAGCTGGAAGAGGGTGGAGAGACAAAAGAGGGAGGAAATGATGGAAGATGAAAAGCAAGGATACAAGCAGAAGAGGGGATAACATTTTTAATGAGATGGCACCTGGCAGGCCTTTTACAACCACAGTGAGAGGTAGCTCCCTCTGCTGCTGCACCTATGAATGGACTGAGGACAGACTCAGCAACATAGACGGACTGCACCTTTATTTGCTTTACCTCTGACCACCACATCACACACTCAGTGTTAGAGAACACACTTACGTTACAGTGTGTAGCAAAATAAAAGCTTTTCCTAAAAGAAAGTTCCTCCTTGATACTGAAAAAAGATGGATAGATGCAGATGAATCATTAGCTCCCTGGTTACTAACATAGCAACCAGTTATGTAAATATGTATGTTGGAGGTGTAGCGTTTCTACATATTTAAGTCACCGTGTCTGTTTAAGATACCAACTATGTTTAATGAAATAGACTGTGTAATGAGCAAACTTATTTTTAACTTCCTTGAAAACAGCACAATTGCTTGCTACTTGAAAAATGACACATTATTTATTTGAGTGGGGGAAAGAAGCTGCCAGATAATGGGAGGGAAAACTGTTTCTTCATGCACTGTTCAATTTAGTGATTCAGATTAGTGGTAATAAAAACATCTGTAATACAGTTAGCTGTTTATTCTACTACTTTGTCAATTTACTTCTGTAGATTTCTCCTAAAAATGAAATGCTCTCCCAGAGTTCTCCTGTTATTATTTACAGGCCACCTAAATATTCGTCACATTTTTTCGATGATTTTACTGAATAAGTGTCTAGCATCTCCACTGACTTTGACTGCCTAGTTATAACTGGTGACTTTAATTTTCATATTGATACTTTTTACTATTCTAGATACATTTGACCTTTCTCAACATGTGAAAGAGGCTACTCATTGTAAGGGACACACCCTGGACCTGATTATCACAAAAGGTCTCAATGTTTCTGATGTTTTTGTGACTGATCCTTCATTGTCTGACCACTTCTGTGTTTTCTTTAATATTGCTTTCATTCCTGACACACAAACAGAATCAAATAAGGTCAAAAAGCGGTACATCAATGAACATGCCAATGTACTCCTAAAAATTCCATCTCCTCGTTACCACCTCTAAACCCATGTCATGCTGATGATCTTGTAAACATCTTTAATTCCAAAATTCTGAATGTCATAGATGTCATTGCACCTGCTACGGTTAAAACAATTTCTGGTAAGCAAAAGGCACCCTGGAGAAAAGCTGCTGTTGTAACAGCCCAGAAAAGAGAGTGCAGGAAGGCTGAACGAATCTGGCGTAGTAC
Organism: Eutrigla gurnardus; assembly: GCF_963514095.1. Lineage (NCBI taxonomy): Eukaryota > Metazoa > Chordata > Actinopteri > Perciformes > Triglidae > Eutrigla > Eutrigla gurnardus. The sequence goes on from NC_139926.1 coordinate 3,999,602, forward strand.
TAAACTTCATATTCACCATGACATTTATAAAGAGAGCCTCCAGGCCTACAATTTAGTCTTAAAAAGTGCGAGAGAAACATTCTTCTCCAATATCATAAACAACAACACTAATAAGGCGAAAACCCTATTTGCAACTGTTGACAGACTGACCAACCCCCAACACAAATACCAGCTAAACTCCATTCCACGCAGAAATGCAATGAGTTTGCATTCTTTTATACTAATAAAATTGAAGGCATCAGATGCGCCATCAATATCTCAAACAAAAAAATTGGATCACCACCCTGTTCAGGCAAAAGTAACACCGCAATGATGGCAAGCTTTAATGCCATAGACTCTAAAACTCTAGTGGAAATGGTGACAAATCTAAAATCATCCACCTGCTGCCTTGATGCTTTACCTACCAACTTTTTTAAGAATGTTTTTGACTGCCTATCAACAGACGTATTGCAAATAGTTAATAACTATTCAATCAGGCAATTTCCCAAATGCCTTCAAAACTGCAGTCATTAAACCTCTTCTAAAAAAGAGGAGCCTAGATGCCTCTATTATCAACAACTACAGACCAATTTCAAATCTACCCTTCATAAGTAAAATAATTGAGAAAGTTGTCCTCCAACAACTAAATCACTTCCTGGCCTCAACGGGCTGCCACAACAACTTCCAGTCAGGATTTCGACCTTTTCATAGCACCGAGACGGCCCTTATTAAAGTTGTAAATGACATCCGTCTTAACACAGACTCTGGCAAAACTTCAATATTAATGCTATTAGACCTCAGTGCTGCATTTGACACTGTCGACCACGCAATACTTTTGGACAGGTTGGAAAACTGGGTGGGGCTCTCAGGTTCAAGTCATATCTACAAGATAGGAACTATTTTGTTTCCATTGGCGACTTTGTATCAGAACCTACCAATGTAACGTGTGGAATCCCCCAAAATTCAATCCTGGGGCCGACATTATTCAACATCTAAATGCTCCCACTAGGACAAATCATGAAAAATAATAACATTGACCACCATTGCTATGCCGATGACAACCAAATATATGTAGCACTATCACCAAACGACTTTCGCCCCATAGATTTTCTGTGCCAGTGCATTAAGCAAGTCAAAGACTGGATGTGCCAAAACGTCCTACAACTAAATGACGACAAAACTGAGATAATTGTTTTTGGTGCTAAAAAAGAAAGGTTTAAAGTAATTCAACACCTTCACTCTCTGTCTCTGAAATAGGCATGTCTCGATCCGATATTTGGATCGGATCGGCCGCTGATATTAGCAAAAAAATGCATATCAATACCGGATTGGCCTGCACGGGAAAATCCTGATCCGGACTCCCGATCCAGTTTTTTTTTCAAAACTCCGGTCCGTGTTTTTCAGCGCACCGTTGTAGGTAATCCATTCCAGTTTATTTCAGTTTTTTTCCCTAAAGCTTCTCATTACCAACCATTGTGGATTATTCAAACTAACCTAATTAAGTTGGCTAGTTGTTCTTAATAGTAAAACCCTTTTCAACATGAGTCTGACAACAAAATAAGTTAATATCTTTAATCTTTAATACATGCTTGGATCGGCCGGTATCGGTATCGGCCGATACTAAAATCTATAATATCGGTATCGGATCGGAAGTGCAAAAAGCTGGATCGGGACATCCCTACTCTAAAAACCTTATTTTTTTAGAGTAGAGTAGGGTTATTATGGATTCTGATTTACACTTCGACGGTCACATCAAATCAGTAACAAAATCGGCCTACTATCACCTCAAAAATGTTGCAAGACTTAGAGGGCTCATGTCAGTTCAAGACTTAGAAAAACTTGTACATGCCTTTATTACTAGTAGGCTAGACTACTGTAATGGTCTCCTTGCAGGTCTTCTGAAAAACACTGTCAGGCAGCTACAGCTTGTTCAGAACGCTGCTGCTAGAGTTCAAAGACCAAAAAATGTGAGCACATTACACCAATTCTTAAATCCTTACATTGGCTCCTCCTTGAACGTAACATCTCAAAAAACTTGAAATACAAGAATAGCTGTGTCAATATCAGTAATCTACTGGGGAAATTTCACTCTGATATAATTTTTTTTTACCCTAGTGATTTTACAATCTCTTTAAAGGCTGATTTCTCGAAATGAGTTTGTTCTCAGACACTGAGCCAGAAATCTCCACAAACTTAAAACTTTCATTCCCGTCTATATTCTGAAGGTTTCTACAGAAGAGTTTGTTCATATAATGTTGACAGAGTGTTGACAGAGTGCCGCGGCGATCAGAATGACTCAGAGTGCACTTGCTGCTAGAAGCGCAGCCAGCCACCACCCGGCCCAGGCACTACCGACAGCCAGCCACCACCCAGCCCGGGCCCTACCGGCAGCCAGACACCACCCAGCCCAACCGGCAGCCAGCCTCCACCTGGCCCAGGCCCTACTGGCAGCCAGACACCACCAGGTCCACTTAAATACCTCACAAACTATGCCCAGTCAAGGAGATGATCTCACAATAGCAAATAAAAAAATCACTGACCTGAAGAATGACATCAAAAGGCTCTCCGATAAACTGCACAGTAAAGAGACTATGTTGTCCAGTTTCATGGATCTAGCCGCAGATCAGGCCCAGCAACTTGCCTCACTGAGTGCAGCCATCCATGACACCGCTGTCTGGGACCCGTCCACCTGCCCTCGGCCGTCTTCCTGCTCAACCCCAAACCGCTTTTCCTCGTGGTCTGAAGTGGTGGTCCGAGGACGAAGGAAGGACTCAAACAGGGCTGCCTCGCCACCTCGCCTGTCGACCAATTACGCGGCTCTGTCGGCCGACACTCCTGCCCCAACAGCTGCCGATCCACACCACTCTTCTCTCCAACTACAGTAATAGTTGGAGACTCCATAACACGGAAAACACATTTCTTCAACGCCATCACTCACTGGCAAATTCCTGGGGCTGCTACGGCTACGCTCACTCCCGTCCTCTTTTCGGCGAATAATAGTCCACGCGGGGACATGCGAAACAGCCCGCCAGCAGTCAGAACTGACCGAAAAAGATTTTAACGTTCTTTTTAATTTTTTAAGTTCCTGTGGAATGTCTGTTTTTATCTCCGGTCCAATCCCTTCACTGGGAAATGGGATAGGGCATTTTAGCAGAATCCTCAGCCTCCACACCTGGCTCCAGCTCACCTCCACGGCTTTCAACTTTGGTTTTATTGACAATTTTAATCTGTTCTGGGACCGTCCTTCCCTCTTCCAACCGGACGGTATTCACCCCAACTTGCTGGGTAGCCGCTTGCTAACAGCCAACATACAGCACACCGTTCAGGTTCAATCACACACACGTGCATGACTGTTTACCCAACAGACTGTTTACCCATCACTGACAATAAACTGGACTTCTTCTGCATCACTGAAACCTGGCAAAAACCCTGGACTATCTTTCACTTAACCAGATCACACCCACAGGATTCACCTACACAGACAAACCCCGCCTCGAAGGGCGGGGAGGTGGTATTGCTGCCATCCACAGAAAGGACATTAAAATCATCACCATCTCCACCCCAGCCACCCTGTCCTTTGAACATCTTGCCCTCAAACTCTCTGGTCCTACTCCGCTTGTCACTGCCATTATTTACCGCCCTCCCAAACCAAATCCCACCTTTCTCTCAGACTTCACAGATTTTCTCATCCAGCTCTGCGCCATCTCACCCTCTGTCCTCCTCCTCTGAGATATTAATCTTCACATCAACGACACCAACTGCAAACCTGCCACTGAATTCCTGGAACTGTTACACTGCTTCAACTTCGCACAGCATATCAACTTCCCCACCCACTCCCATGGTCACATCCTCAATCTTGTCTGCTCTACTGGACTCACATTAAACCATCTCTCCAGCATCAACCGCCACATCTACGACCATCTCGCCATCATTATCGACCTCAACATCCCCATCCCTATCCCGAAAGATAAACGCAAAATCTCATTCAGAAATATTAAGTCCATCAACCCCTCAGCTTTCTCAGCCTCTCTCACCGGTGCAATATCTACCTCTCCTCCACCCCTGTCTGATGATCCCAACGACCTTGTGGACTACTACAACAACACTCTTTCCTCATGTCTCAATCTACTGGCTCCCACTAAAACCAAAACAGTCACCTTCACACACTCAGCTCCCTGGTACACCCCTGAACTCCATCAAATTAAATCCTGCAAACGACAACTGGAAAGACTACAATAAAACCGGCAGTTCACCTCCACGCTTACACAGACTATCTCCATATATACAAAACTGCTCTCAACACAGCCCAGTCCACTTACCACTCACACGTCTTACACTCCCCATAATCAACAAACTTCTCAACCCCCCCGATAACATCTCTACAGCTTTAACAGTGGATACATGCAACTCCTTTCTATCATATTTCCAAAATAAAATCAACATCTACAGCAACCTGACCACCTCCCCTCCTCCCTCAACCCCACCACAGGATTCCACCCCTTCACACTCTCAGTGCCAGTCACAGTTCTCCCTGCTGTCACCCATGGACCAACCTCAACTCACTAACGGAATGAAAACTTCCACCTGCACCCTAAATCCCATCCCATCAGCTCTCATCAAAACCTGTCTTCCATCCGTCACCCCACTCATCGTCAAAATCATAAATTCCTCCCTCATCTCTGGCTCTGTCCCCACTCCCCTCAAACTTGCTGCTGTCACCCCCATCCTCAAGAAACCAGGTCTCAGCCCCGACATCATGTCCAACTTCCGGCCCATCTCCAATCTCCCCTTTCTGTCAAAAATTCTGGAACGTGTTGTCGCTGCTCAAATAAAAACCCACCTCTCTGGATTCCGCCCACAACACAGCACCGAAACAGCCCTCCTTAAAGTCACCAACGACCTCCTCCTCTCCTCTGAATCCAGCCACCTCACCATCCTCATCATGCTTGACCTCACTGCAGCCTTCGACACCATCAACCACTCCATTCTCCTCTCCCGTCTGGAAAACTACTACAACATCACCGGCACTGCACTCTCCTGGCTCCGCTCCTACCTCACCAACAGACAACAATTCATCAACATTAATAACTGCACTTCCTCCATTGCTCCTCTGTCCCAAGGCGTCCCCCAAGATTAGGTGCTTGGTCCTCTTCTCTTCTTCCGCTACATCCTCCCCCTCAGCAACATTATTCGCAAACATGGTCTCCTCTTCCGCTGCTACGCTGACGACCTCCAGATCTACATCTCCACCAAATCCATCACCACAGCCACCTGCTCCACTCTGACCACCTGCCTCACTGAATTAAAAACCTGGATGCAAAACAACTTCCTTCAACTCAACTCTGACAAATCAGACATGATAATCATCGGCCCCAAATCCCTCATCAAAAACATCCACAACTTTACTCTCTCCGTCGACAACTCAACTCTGTCCCCGTCCCTGCACCTGCGCAACCTTGGAGTCATTTTCGACAGCAACCTCACATTTCAACAACACATAAATCACACCACCAGGACTGCCTTTTTTCACCTCAAGAACATTGCCTGTCTCCGCCCATCACTCACCTTCTCTGCTGCCGAAACTTTGATTCATGCATTCATCACATCCAGAATAGACTACTGCAATAGCATCCTTTAAGGTTCACCTACCAAAATCCTTGACAAACTGCAATACATCCAAAACTCTGCTGCCCGCCTCCTCACCCACACCCGCGACCACATCACCCCTGTTCTGCAAAATCTCCACTGGCTCCCTGTTCCTCAACGCATTGAATTCAATTCTCCCCCTGTAACCTTCGCTCCTCTCCCCACCTGTCAGGACCAAGCACCGTACCTGGGGCGACAGAGCCTTTTCAATTGCTGCCCCCTCTCTCTGGAACTCACTACCCGCACACATCCGAGCCTACACCGACCAGCCCACCTTCAAATCACTCATCAAAACCCACCTCTTCAGAATTGCCTTCAACCCCCAATAATCCACTTCCAATCCAAAACTTGTTTTTAAATGTGCCTGCTTTTTAACCGTTTTATAACTTCACATTACATCTTTTTAATGTAACCTACTTCTGAAAATAGCCTGCTTGTTTTTAATGCACTCACTTGTAGCCTGCTTGTTTCTAATTGTACTTGTTTTAAATGTATTCATTTTTTTATTGTATTACTGTATGTAAAGTGTCTTTGAGTACCTTTAAAAAGCGCTATACAAATAAAATGTATTATTATTATTATTATTATTATCATTATTCATGTTCATAGTCTGATTTATACATTTATTGTACATTTTATTATGAGAACATGGAGAAAATTGATTTTTCTGTTTACATTATTTTCTGATTTATGGAGTGATGAAAAGAGATTTATCTAAATTCCCTCTGTAAAAACATTTGACTCTTGAACAAAATTGTACAAGAACTTTGAAACTGGCTTCATACAATGTTTATGAAGTACCACACGTTCAAGCATATATTATCAAAAAACTATCCAAAAAAATAATCGTCTAATCAACTGGGGAATTTTATGGCGATATTAAATTATTGTAAACTCATAATTTATGTTTTTTTCAATACATGTATTTCAAACAACTGTAAAAATGTCAGTGATGAGGAGGAAAGGATAGTGACTTAGGAGCATGTGCATGTGTCCATAAAACACTGATTTTCTATAGCAACAGCACCAAACACAACTGGTGTCCTATCAGCAGTTAATCTTCAGAGGGATAGAGCTCGTTCAGATCACTTCCAGAGTGTTAGAGGAGACAGGTGTGTGTGTGTGTGTGTGTGTGTGTGTGTGTGTGTGTGTGTGTGTGTTTGCACTGCTAAGCCATCCACAAAGTAATTTGTTCATTAGGTCGGGCTTATAATTATTATTATGGATAAAAACATGCACTGGTCTATTATTGTCCATACATTGTGAGCATACTGTCTTTTCCATGAGAATCTGGACGATCATGTAAGAAAAACAGGTAAATATCTCAAAAGATTCCTCACACAGTGATTCTTCAGTAGGTTACGTGACTTGGCATCTCCGCATTACAACAGAGAGGGGGAAAAAAGGATGGAAAAAGAAGGAGTGGCTGATGGTAATATATTTTATTGTGCGCAGGAAAATGTGGCAAGAATATATATATATATATATATATATATATATATATATATATATATATATATATATTTTTTACAGCAGAGAAGGTTTTAGGTGTGTAGGGGTTTTGGAAACTTCTAAATGTCCTTGTTGCTACATGAGTGTGCACAGACTTTGGAAGACAATGAGCAAACTGTTACAGTGGCAATATGTGGAGGTAAAGCAGCTGATGTGTAATATTCAGTAGAACCAGTGTGAATCTGTCTTTTTCTCCCTGTTAGATCAATATTAGTTTTGTAATGATCACCTGGCTATCCTGCTGAACACTTCTGGCTTTCAGATCTCCATTTCGAGCCCAGAAAGCAAATGATGAGTGTATTATTGTTCCACTGTCTAGAGCAGTGATGGATTACCTCTCTCACTAGATGTTTTTGTTGGATTGCTGAAGCTAATTGACCCCTTTTCGGATACAGCTTCCTTTCAAAACAATCTGATATTGGTTTGGCGAGCACATCTCCACTGGGCCAGTTTAATAATGTCACCCAGCAGAATCTTTGTGTCCCGATCAGACAGACAGCTGCTCTATCTCCTCCGTACATCAAAATGTCACCGTCGCACAGAAGAGTGGTTACTGATATGAGCAGTGGCTGATGGTTTGAGTCTGCAGATAAATCTAGTGGTTAATTGTTCTGCTGACAGGAAGGCTTTTGAGAACACTGTTATCTGTTTGCAAAATGATGCCCTGCAAATGTTTCTGCAGAATAATCAAAAGGGAATGAATGCTTTGTTTGTCAAGAGTGTCATGTGGGGGTCTGCAGGATCAGCTGTAGTCTTCCAGGGCAGACTTGAAACCAGACTGTAGACCGTTAAAACCAATCAATCAAGTCTCCAACCCATTTTTCTCCGAGATTAGCTGGTTTCCCTCTCTTTCTCTTTCATTTCTGTCGAAGCCGTAGTTATTTGGCTTGAAAAAAAAAAAGTTTTCGAAATCTCTTTTTCCATTGAAAACCATTATGCTTCGTTACTTATATACTGTGTCACACATGTGGGATATAAAAATGTAAATATGCCAATATTGAATGAATCCCAAATGCATCACATCGCAAATCACATAACAGTCCTTTTATCAAAGTTTTGCAGAGCACTTCTCAGTAGATAAGCTGCTCAGATGTGGAGACGGAGTGAGAGATGATAGTGGCTCCACATGTTCATTGAGAGAGATGAAGGGAGAGACGGAGTGAGAGAGAGGGGGATGAAAACAGAGAGAAGCCGCTCAGTTCATCAGAGCTATTTTTAGTTTTAGGGCCGGTTATATGATGCCACTATTTCTCCTCCACAGTAGCTGGAGATCTGCTATGGCAACACAGGCTGTAATGACTTATGAGAATGCTTACATTTGTCCCTTTATGGCGTGCTGCCAAGGTCTGTCCATTAGTCTCCTCTGTTTGACCGTCTTCAAAGAATCACACACAAACCGTCTCTCATGCTCCTCCTCAAAGAAACACACACACACATTAATTGCATGTCACACTACTTTCACTTTCTATTTCCTTTTCAATTTGATGATAAAAAGCAAGAAAGAAAGAACAGGTCAACCTATTTTGATATTTTAGTTTAGTTAGGCTTTTGTTTAAATGAAAAAGCTCAGCTTTCATCCTGATGACAGTTGCGTTATATGGTTTGGATTTACTGTTAAATTTGGACTCTTTTCGACTTGATCCTGTCACCTCGTCGGGAGATTTAAAAGTGGAAAGAAGGACATCATCAACGCATCACGTGACCTCTTCCCACTGCTGCTTCTGTCACTGTGATTCATTCCAGCCCTGCTGCTAAAAGTTCAACAGTTGACAGAAGACATGAGTCAGACTGTTTTAGGGGAAGTAAGAAACATTAGTCCACCCAGGCTAACAGTGACATCATTCAAAACGTATGCAGTCTGTTGTAAATAAAGTTGGGCTGCGGATCGTATGATAGGGCATCGCATCATAGCTGTTCACGTTCTATCGTAGCACATAGTTTCATATCATAGTGCATCTTATCGTAGTGCATCATCTGGTCCTGCATTGTATCGTATCAAAGTTTATCGTACGATAGCGCATCTTATCGTATTATTACCGTATTGTATCAAGCGCATCCTACCACACCAAACTTCATTGTATCTTATGATAGTACATTGTATCATATCATAGCATGTTGTATTGTATATATCTTAGTGCATCGTATTTGATTGCACCACTTAGTGAACTACATCTCTTGTCTAATACAATGTAGGTCACCAACACAACCGTTAGCTTGGCCTACTAGCTAGCTAACTAGATAACTTTGCTAACTTACATTATAAATTCATGGTACAATTTAAACGGGATAAGAAATGATTTGTGTCTCGCCGTTGTCTACTGTACATATTTTAAATAATGCCCCATTGAGGGGACAGGAAGGGGCGGGACTTCTATGTGATTAAGAGAATGTGGTTTTGTTTCAGTCCATTCAGTCATCTTTGACTTGTGAAGTCCCAGTTTACCGTAGCAATGATTCTGGTAAAAATAAAGATTTGAACAAGAATCTCTTGTCCTGGGCTCTAACTTCACTCCAAAAACGATACGGTACCATTTTCTCTGAATGGGTGAACTACTAGTGATGAGGAGGATGATGCATGATGCATGTTTCTCTGCTGCTATGTTTTAACAAGACACATGACTGTTGTGCTGCAAAAAAAAAAAAAAAAACACAAAAATGATTACAGCGCTCACAGCATTTCTACAGTACATTTAAAAATAGCAACAGGCGTTCCCTGAAAGCAGAGAGGGAGGCAGCTGGGTGTGTGTTTCTGTGTGTGACCAACACATTTGTGTGATTGTGAGCATGTGATTATTGTGTGTGTGTGTGTGTGTGTGTGTGTGTGTGTGTGTGTGTGTGTGTGTGTGTGTGTGTGTGTGTGTGTGTGTGTGTGTGTGTGTGTGTGTGACAATTGTGAGGAAATGGAAAAAAAAGTTCAACATTGTAATTCTGGTCCAGGTCCTGGTTTATTTCTGGCTCTGTACAGCCAAGACGTGCCATCTAGTCTCATTACTCCGCACACACACACACACACACACACACACACACACACACACACACACACGCATCCTTGCCTTCTAATAGAATCCAGACCATGCCTTCATGCTCTAGCCGGGTTGGTGAAGCCACAGTGGAACAGGATCCTGTTAAATTACAACTTAAGGGAGCCGCTCCCTTGACCTGGGATCAGCTTTTCTCTCCCGGTCCTGTGGAAGCAGCCGTAGGTCAACCCTGTCTCCTGCAAAGTTTACATTACCATACAACTAAACTGCACCTACAATCACGTTTACAAGGAAACTTGTTTTCTTCTGGACCGGTTGCTGTTTTAAAACACGTAGTTTTAAAATTATACAAAACTACACAGTTAGGTTGAGTCAAAAAAAATAAAACTTGGTTCACACCAACTGTTCATTATTATACATTGTGATGTCACCCATTGGTTTGTGGACTACGGTTTTGAAGCCTCGAGTCCAGCATTTGGGTCTGTGGAGGAGCGATGGGTGGATCTGATAAACACAAGCAGCAACCGCACTGGATCTGGATCAGGATTCTGGGATTAAATCAAGAGAGAAGTAGGACCATTTTCTCATAGACTTCCATGCAATCAGACTTCTTTTTAAAACCAGAATTGCCCCCTGATGGCCAATTTGCCATTGCAAGTTTAAGGCACTCGTGGAAGCGTGGACATGCACTTGTTTGTTGCAAACATTTTTTTGCAAATGTAATCCACTATGAAATCATCACAAAACATTTTAGTTTTAAGGAAAGCAGGCTACAAAATTACAACCTCCATTCCTTTTCAATGTCAGTGCTATAAACAGATTATTTGCCAATGTGGTATTTAATATCTGTTATTTCATATTGGAAAGAACCAAAATGCTTTTTACCCAATGCTGTTATCGGTACCAGTGAATCCCTAGTTGTAATGGATTATTTTTACACTGTAACTTTGCTAATTTTACTTGTAATAACTATTATAATAATAATTATAATAATAATAATTACAACAACAATAATAATAATAATAATAATACTTACAATAATAATAATAATAATAATAACATTATTTATAAAGCATCTTTCAAAACAGAGTTTACAAAGTGTCTTTGACAGACAAAGCAAAGCAAAAGCGACAAACAAGGAACAAACAGGAAGCCAAAAAAGTGAGCCAAACCAAAAGCAAGACAAAACAAAAGGCAAATATCAAAACTGATGAAACAGCACAACAGATTGAACAATAAAAATAAATCACAACAATAAATATGAATAAAATAAGCAGTTCAAATAGGTAGTAAATGATCTGAATACGTCTGCTCCACATGATCATTGCCTGTTTGTGATCTTCATTGTGCAGGAGAGGAAGCTCGCTCTGCTGCCATCTTTTAGAGTTGAAGTCTTTGAGTTGAAGCGGAGAAAACTCAACCAATAACTGTAAAATATAATTCTTCATGTTCGCCTCTAATGATCCTGACCTCTGGAGGAATGCAGGCTTTGACCCCCCGACCTTTAACCTGCGGCGCTGCTGATAAGAGACGGCTGATAGTGACATGCTCACACACACACACGTACACAACTTCGCCACAAGTGCTTTCAACTGAAGTGCAAGCTCAGTTATCCTCGCCGCGAAATGCGTTTAGCTGTTGACTACCATACATATTTAGTTCTGAAATTAGGTCCCAGGGGGGACACTGAAGTGGAGGGACTTAACCTCTCTATTATGCAAAGAAACTGAGTGCAGAAATACTTTAGACATCAGCAACAAGCAACGACGGGGGCAGCAAAGTTCATTATCCTGCAATTACAAGTAATCCACTCAACATTTCCTCGCAAGCTGAACACTCAGACCACGACGATACTGAAGGAAGAGATGTTCCTAAGCAGCTTTATTCTTTGCTGTCAGACATGTTGCTGCTGGAACCGCTGAGGTCAGAGGGCTCCAGCTAAAGGATCGGATATGAGCATAATTCATATGGTGATGTATGGTTGGTGACATTATTGCTTGGCTTTAGCAGGGGGGCAGTTTGATTGACTGGATGAATGTTTTTGAACAGTTACTGTAACCAGTGGAAACAATCCCTCAGATTAGCCTGAGCAGTAACACCATAAGGTGATGCACAAGTCAAAGTGAAATAATTCTAAGAGTAATTATGATAACACGTGTCCAGAGTCCAATGTAACATCTTCAAACAACTGTTTGTTGTTGAAATAAATGCCCACTGGCAGCTATCATTATTCAAAGGTTTAAAGTTAACCTGCAAAAATGCACAGGCGAGCTCCCGCATGCCGGTTTTCTAACTCGCCAACTGATCTGCTGCACGAAGGTCAAACTGTTTGAGAGTCAGTCTTTGCCTCGAGCCGTCCGTGACATTTCGGGGGGTTTGTAGAAACTGTGTTTTGGACTTGGAAATGTTTCTTTGCTCTTGTCAGTTGTGAAAGAAGACTTGACTCTGCTGTGTGTGGAAGAAATCTCACAACATCAGTCAGTTCAGTTAGAAACGGCAAATCTGCATGCATAACATTTGCTGGCAGCGTGATGATCCACTGTGAATAACACCTGAGGCTCCATAAACACAGATACTGTGAATGCACATTTAGTCAATCAGAGATCTGTTGGACCTGTATCTTGCTGGCAATAGCTGCACTTTTTTCTTTACACAAACAATCAAAGCCATTTTGTCCCTAATGGCTGAAACACTACTACAGCAGGTTTTCTGTAGGATATGTTGCATTGTTTATGGAAGTAATATAGCTGCACGTTGCTGTTGAATGGAGGTCAAACGTGACTGCTTCCAGTTTTGAAAAAGATGATCAGAAGATGACATCCGTTTGTCTCGAGGGCCGGCCTGCAGGAACCTGTCGTTCCAGTATTAGCTTCAAAAAGAGTTAGCTGAGAAAGTGAAAGATGAGGTGATTAAGCAGGCTGTCAGATCTGGTTTGAAGAAGGTCATTTATTCTTATTACTTCCAGCATTCCTTTCAACCTGCATGATGCAGCAGATACTGTAGGATGTAGGAGGAAGACATGTCACTCATTTGCACCCTTGAGAAATTTAGCCGAGGCCCAATTTAGCATAGCATGTAGCGCTTTAGTAAATGTGGTGGAGTAAGGACGTTCTCTTTTACACTGTGTTCAGATAACGTGATGCAAATTTCTCACCCAAGCACGATTGCATGCCACTTCAAGTGTTGATGGACTAGATAAAATATTATCATAGCATAGCACCCACCAATCCAGATTCCATTCAGAAAACAAACATTTTAAAAGTTGTTAGCTTGTCGTCTTGCAGACAGAATGAACAAAGCATGACTTCAGACTTTTTACTGATCACCATCATTATGGAGTTATTTCTGTTTATTGCTATTAAATCACAGCTCAATAGTTTATTTTGGGTTCATCCAGCTGTGGTAAACCGGCTGATGTGTGTCTTGCTAGGTCAAGTGAATCCAGCTTGGTGAAATACACCAAGCCCCTCTGGATGTTGTTAAGAACTCAGACAGGAAGGTTTTTGGTTTCCTGGTGTATCTGAGACTTCAACATGTACAAAGCCGCAGTAGTGGTGATTTCAGCCATGATGGATGAAACTTGGCTGGTGTCTAAGATAAAAGAGGATAGTGCAACAAGAGGAATCAATAAAACAATAAACAGAACCACTGTAATATAATAAGTAGGTCAACTGTAAAGATAATAAATAAGTAAACTGATAATAAATAGACAGACTGAATGGTGAGTTCACATTATTGCACAGGAATGAGTGAGTGAGTGAATAATTTGTCTGTCTTTGGTTTGTGCGACCTACTGGTAGCAGTGTTGATTACACATAAAATAGCAGTAAAACAAATAAGAATAAAATATAAAAAACAATGAAACAAAAAATATATCAAGATTGATCAACATGTACACGACTGAAACAGAGCATCCGGCCTAGCCACAAAGGATACTACAGTCACAACAACAACAACAACAACAACAACAACAACGATAAAGCACAAACAAACTCATTGCAGCGTGTCTCTCTGTAGCTAGACTGTTCTAATCAGATTAGCAGGGTTAGCGGGTCTGGAAGGTGGAGGAGGGGTGTGTGTGTGTGTGTGTGTGTGTGTGTGTGTGTGTGAGAGAGAGAGAGCGAGAGACCAACAGCAAGGTTCAGACCGTCTGTTTCTCTGATTTCTGTCTCAGTCAGTCTGTCTGTCTGTCTGTCTTTAAAAACAAAACTTCAATTACATCTAATCTACACTCTCAATCCTATGTTGTGTGTCCTGTGTTTTGTGACCCTGTGCACCACCTGGACCTCTTTCCGACATGGACAGACTCAGACTGCAGACTCATTTGATGCTAATTTGTGAAACATCAAGAGCAAACATAATCCACGACATAATGTGTTTCCCTCAGTCATTCAACAAGCAGTTTGGTTGTGTGGGAAGTTTGTTTTTAGGTGACCGGGCTGGCTCTGAGCATCTAATATTGCCATGCAAGGAGATGTGAAAACCAGAAAATGCATTGCAATAACACATGAAAGGATGTAAGAAATGAGTTTGCTGTTTATAGTCAGACAGCAGGCTGGCAGCAGCTCCATGCTTGGAACCAGGAGCCTGGCTAGTAGTCCCTAGGAGTCCCTACTCTCATTTTAACCTCACAATCCTGGCACCTTTTACGCTTCCTCCAAAACATTTTCTGCGATGCTAATAAGTGGAATAAATGCAACTCGTAGAAAACACGAAGACAAATGACAGTTAATTATAGAAAGTATAAATAACTGTTTAAACCTTCTAATTAAACTATGTTATTTTAATCATAGTCATATTTAGAAGATAGAACCTGAATTAACAAAATTAATCTTTCAAAAGATTTTATACGCCTTACAACTTTCAGTACATCATCTGGTTGAACGTGGCCTTGATGCGATGAAAACCCAAAACAGAAAATGTCCACTGGAGAGTCTAGGAGAGACAGTGGTCTGCTAACCCTTCATTTCCAACTCCAACACAATGTTGGTTAGCTGTCTCCGTCCACCTGAGTCACTCCCTCACCACAGGCTTTTGTCTCAGTCTGGTTCACAGGCCGCGTCCGTCCGTCCCCCGTACGCATGTCTCTGCGGCCTGATCCGCCTCGGCCTCGCCACACCACAATGTTTACACAAACCGAAAGAGACAGAGACGCGCTGGCTGTGGAGGAGAGTGATGCGGAAATTTCCGCCTCCTCGATCTGTGGAACTGTGCCTGATCTTTGTCTGAGAGGGTTTAAAGTCTGGATCTGTAAATCCCTGACGAGTAAACAGATGATGGACTCAGCATGGGAAGACCACAACACGGGCAATAAGAGACGTTTTTGAAAGAGATCCTCATTTATGCAAAATCAAACTCTAAATGAAAGTGCTTTGCATGTCTTCTCAATGGCCACTAGCGGTCTTTTCAACCCAATTGCCACCTGTGCTAGACCAAGATTTATTAGGCTACCTAAAAACATTAAAAGGGTATAAAAACCACATATATGTCATTGACTACTGTTTTAAAAAATCCAAATATAAGGTCCATGTGCAACACAGGAAGAGGTGTGTCGTAGCCTCTCTATAGTCGACTCATTTTCCATAACCAATGTAACATTACAGTACAGGCTCTGTTGAAGCATTAAGTTCTATTTTACTCTGGACAGTTAGCTAGTTAGATAGCTAGCGTGCTAATTCCCTGCTGATTTAGTGAAGTTACAGAATATAAAAAGCACCACATGAACTGCTGAGCTTGGTATTACTTCAACATGGAGCAAATTTTACTGTTTTTAACGTAAAGTTCATGATACCCTTCAAATTAGTTTGTGCTTATTGCTAGTGCTAATTGCTAGTGCTAATGCTAACATGCTGGCTATGGTTATCATTATGTTTCGTTCAATGCTCTAAAGGTCTGTAATAGTGACAAAATAGAGTTTAAAATATTTGTGATTTGAGTTTACATGCAAAGCTGGGATATGTGTATGCTAGCAATTAAAATTAGCAATTTGCAGGCTAATTGAAAAGTCTGGGGGGGCTGTATTTGCACAGTTCTACAAAAATTGTGAAAAGGTTTGAAAGTGATGCAGCTACATTTTATTCGGACAAATATAATGGTATTATTGCTATTTTTGAAAAATAAATTAATACTGAATACGTAGCTTGTGGGTATCGAACCAACAACAATATCAATCCACCCTTCTACAGTAACCCCACCCCCAAAACAATGTTTTGCCCCACCCACATGTAATTTTTTCTGGAATTTGTCCCTCAAACCAAAGGAAAAATTAAAGAGTGGCTATTTTTAGCAGGCAATGTGGAGCTGGCGTCTCAAAGTAGCAGCGGCGGCGGCGGCGGCGGCAGATGCTGTTTTGGGTCACAGCAACCTTCTGGCTGCCCGAAGCATCTCTGTCATCCGTCAAACATCAGTCATACGTCCATCTCTGCACCTATCCAGCGTTTCCTTGCGGCTTATCCTCGAACGCCCTGCACATGAGCATGTTTGCTTTCCTAGAAGGGATGGAAGGAAAGCTCCAGTGCTTTTTAAATAGATATTCAGCTGTATAGTGTTTGTGAAGGTGCACTCGTGCATGTGTTTACAGTGCAAAGTGCACCCCGACCCTACGCAGACAAGAATGAAGCCTTCATGTGAGGCTCCTCTCAGATCTTTGGACTCATTTTCTCCCTCCGGATTCAACTGTTTGCTTTCCAAGTCGATACTCTGCCTGGCTTCAGGTTTTCAATAGCCAGACTCTCCAGGCGTGACGGAGACATCTGCTTTCAGACACACTGAAATAGAAATGAAATTGACATGGAGGCATATTGATGGTCTCTATCTTTCATGTGACCTGAAGTCACTTTGCCAAGCTTGAATCAGGCTTGAGGGGGAACCTTGGAGCATTTGGCTGCCGTCTGACAGTGATGTGTGTGACACACTTTGGTTTTTTTTAGGAATTGAATAATATGAATAATAATGTTTTTAACTTATCATGGGGGGATGTTTTTATTGCCGTCTTCCAGAGTGGAACAAAGAGGAGATAGAAAGAAAACAGCGGCAGTCTTGGTCGACCAGTGTTGTTTCCAACCACATTTCTGACACACCCTCACCCCTAAACCTTCAGGAGAATATGAAGTGCAATTAATGTTCAAGAAAAATCGGACATGGCCACACTGTGCCCTTGATGACAGGATGATTTAGTCACAGAGAGAAAGAATGTAGTTGTCTATCAAGAATCGAAGCCGTTCTCCAGACAGAAGTGCTCCCCGGCTGTTGTTTCATGCAGCTTGTGACATGATCAAAGGGGATGACTGAGCACTATCAATGCTCTTATCATCCGATGCATGCCACTTCTCCGGGGACAGATAAGATGGAACAATTGTTGCATACCTTTGTGTTTGTGCAGAGGAGACAATGGCCTACAGTCGGCTGCTGTGGGGAATAATCCTGTCAGGTAGACACTTTCTAACATTTGGAACATTTTGGCAACAAAACTTGACCCTGGATACGTTGAATGAAGACGCCATAAAAAAATAATTTTAATATCAGCCTTTCACGCTTGCAGAAACGCACAATGCCACATGGTTAACGTTGTGAAGCGATTGATTGGTCTCACACAGTGAAGTCACAGTGTAACTTAACGTCATAACATAACAGCCGGAACAACCTGACTGGCCTAAATAATAACAACTCACAAACGTTAAGTCCACATTTACTTTACAGCATAACATAAACACATAACTGAACAACATAACATGACAAGTGTAGCAAAGTTGGTGTACTAGTGTAAATAAATAACAATTGACCTCAGCAGACTTTCTTATGGAACATAAGTGTAAAGTCAACATTTACCTTCTGGTGTCACCAGGGGCGTTGCTAGACATAAAGCTCTACTGGGGCACAGGCCCCCTATTACTAAAATCTCAAAAAACAGCGGTGCACCGGCTACGACATGCACACTGCCGTGCACGGACGTAATGTGCCCGGCAAGGTGCGCGCCTCAGATTGTGGATGAAAAAGAAAATCCATTCTTTTACCGTTATTATCAATATAAATGAATCCACTGCCAAATATAGTAGCTCGTTAAAACTCGAACAGGAGATTTTACTGGGGCACGGCAGATCAATACTGGGGCACGTGCCCCAGTAAAAGGTGTCTAGCGACGCCCATGGGTGTCACACAGGACAGGGACAGCGGTCTCTGGGGTTAAAGTCATGTGTCGTCCACTCGTCTTTCTCACTTATCATTATTATTATTATACCACATGACCAACAATAAAGGTCGCTCATGTGTTTTGTCTCTTGCTCGGACCAAATGCAAACCCATCCACATCTAACATATCTGTAGTCATGGGCTGTGATTTCTAATGTTCTGTCATATTCCAGACCTAACAGTGAAACCATTGGACATAGAGATTGAACCCAGAATGCTAAAACTCTGTTTGCTGGTCACCAAATCAGTTTAGGTCCAGCGTTGACGGGGGGTTTGTACTCCTCCTGCACTCAGACTTAAGTAAACACTCCCACTCGCTCAGATCCTACAGTAAGGTGAACTGTAGCTATTAGGCAAACATGACATGCGTCATGCTTATGTATAAAAAAATAGTATGGACATTCCTCCTCATCAGTCATGTTATTCTTGGCCCTGGAAGTGCATTCTTACACCTGGTCTGGTCCCTCTGCTGCACACCGCCCTCCTGTCCAACCAGAACAGTCGGCTTCTATGTGGCTCTGACTGCCGCACAGGGGAAACATACGACGGGCCTTTCATGAAAAACACACTTGTAGGTACACAGACACTCTCAGGAGTTAAACCAAAGCGCTTTCAGGTACACGAGCCGCGTCAAGACATGCGGACCGGAAGTTACTTCTATCTTCAAAATAAAACAGGCAAAATATGTGCAACATCTAATAAGAAGTGTGCGTGCAGCTTAATGTGTAAATTACAGTTCAGCACGGTTTCACAGGTAACGATCATGTGTACCAGTTCTACTTTAGAACAAATTATGTCAATGCTCTATTCATCCCTTTTGTGTTGTAAAAGCATGGCAACGGTGGCAGAGATGATTATAGATTATAATAAGATTAATAATGTTGAGATAAAAGTCAAGCAACACAAGCAAACTGGAAAAATAAGACATTATATCACCATTTCTAGAAATTTGCAAATGCAGAAAAGAGCTTGATCTTACATTTCCACAACTAGCGAACAATATGCTCTCTATTGCATGATATTATTATTATTATTATTATTATTATTATTATTATTATTATTATTATTATTAATAATAATAATAATAATTATTGGTATTATACGTCTTTAAAATGTAATTAACTTTTAAGATTACATTATATAAAGCAATAATTCACATACTGGATTTTTTAGCTACACTTTCCAGTAACTGCCTGGAAGTTAGTTTTTCTATCTTTTTTCTGTCTTTCTCTGTTTTTATTATATAGCTCAATGTCACAATTTGCCTTGGGCTGTACAACATAATTTCTCTTGGATAAGGAAACCCCCCTTATTTCTTTATCAACTATAAGAGATGCTAACCCTTATGGTGGGAGCTTTTTTCCAGAAAAAAAAATATGTCCAACAAAAGAGAATAATTGTTTTATCTTGTGTGAATTGAGCCATGAATTACAAATGAGATGTGCAATGTGAGTCTGTGAAAATACGTATATGTGTAAATTCATGGTACAATTCAAACAGAATCAAGACAATATGTGTCTCTCATGATTGACTACCTTATATTTAAAAAAAAGGACCCATGTTCGAACATATTTCTGTTGTGTTCTATTGTCAACATTACAAATTGATTATGACTGACCTAAAGAGTCAAATGTGCTCCCTCGTGTAATTTTTCAACACTGTAAGCTCAGCTCAGACCAGCCCTGCTAACTGCGTGTCCCTCTATCTCGACTTTTAGTTACTGAAACAAGTTTCATAAACGTGGTTTTATTTTGAAAGAGCTAGAGCGGAAGTCGCGTGCCCCACCAGCCCCCCGCTAAATTCCAACAGTGGAGTGGAGACGAGGCGGAGCGGAGTGTGAGCTCTCCACAGACAGAGCAGAGACACGCAGAGAGGAGGCCGCACGTTCCACCTCCTCTTCCTCCACACCGACCCTCTCCACCATGGCCTCTCCGCGGGCACGCGCCCCGCTCTCCGCCGGATAACGTTGGACTTTACGCTCGTATCATGGGAATACGCTGTTCGCGCCCTCGGCCCCGTGGATCTATACAGTCTTGATGGAAACCATGTCACCGCAGCTGCAGGGGACCATGGGACAGAACAGGTCGGACTCCCTGACGGGAGAGAGCAAGGCGCTCCCCGACAACAAAAAGGTACGAGTGACGCTTCTCCTCGGACCGTTGGTGAGGCAGCAGCGCTGACTCCGAACGTTTATGCGCACCGAGCTGCGCTCATTAGGATACATTGGTGTATTTCAATTACTATTGGTGTGTGAAACTGGCATTTTACAGACAACTTTAGTTTATTGCCCTCTATAAAATAGCTCTATTTGTTTTATTTTGATGAGTTGTTTTTGTTGATATTCTTGCAAAGCTGCAGTCGTTTGGAGTCAGGTTGGACTGAATCGTGATGAATATTATATTATAAGTAACAATAAGTGATTTAATGTTTTATCAGATTTGAGGAATTGGACAGACGTTGTTGGATATTTTGTACTAATGTCACCAAAGCCTGATTTGATTGAATAACTTTTTAAAGCGAGTAAAACGCCCAGTGAATGTCTAGTTGTGTCATCATGGATAAAACAGTGTGACGGAGCCGGGGGGCCGACACGGATCCGGATCACATAGTGGTCATTTGTTCATCAGACAGACGGGAGTCACGATGCAATGAGATGCGGTTATTGTAGCTTTCTGAGCCCAGTGGTCCTTGACTCTGACCGACACGAGAGGAGATTCTCCAGCGGCTGCTCAGTTAAGTCCTAGTAAACAGCGCCCCCAGTCAGCGCGCGGTTAGAAGGTGTAAGTGCAGAACGGATGTGAGCAGGTGAAGGTGAGCAGAGCTGAGAAGAAACCGAACAAAGGAGGTCTGCTGAATCAAAGAGCACAATGGGAACAGAAAGATGGATGCTTCATGCATTTCTTTACGTGTGTTCAACAAGGCTGGTATGAAGTCGTGGGACGATATGAACATTTCATGTCACAAGTATCCCGTCCCAAATAATGTTAATTTGTGATATTATAAAAACGACATCCTGGTGTCATTTTACATTTATTTTAGAAACAAATATTTGTATTGTGTCGCAGAAACATGAACATCATTTTTAGTTTACAACAATCAAATCAGCTTCAATAAGATCAGAGTATCATAAATCATAAGGTCTGCATAAAAAAGGGGCATTTAAAACATCCCTACCACGATAGATGTGAGTGAGTGGTTTTTTCGTGATCCGTATTTATTAGTGTTTTATTATAGCATCATCATCTTTATGTACCTTTCATGTAGCTTTCTTATACTATTGGTGCGTGCAATGTATTAATATTTGATTAACTATTTGCAACAGGGGGTATCACATGCTTGTAGATGCATTATGGTTACGTTTGAGGAAGATACTGGAAATGTTGGTGGTAATCGTTTGAACTAAAAGTCCTGAAGAACCAATCAGAGTTGTATCTGCAGATTCACTTTTTCCTTATGTCTGCATTCTGTGCTTACCAATACTTGTTTATGAGCCTTTATCTGTGAAAAAGTTTTAATGGCAAAGTAAAAACCCGGATATCTATTCGCTGTAAACGGTTAACATCAGAATCGATGTACGGTTACTGTACGACAAGTCCGACCCTCCTATTCCTTCAACACAATACATCACTCTCTGACAACACAATGCAGTTACTCTGGTTTTTTTCCCTAATGTTTTTCTAAGTGTGTCACCACGTTCCAGCCCGGGGCTCGCTGTTAGTGAGACTCCCTCCACGGATCCACAAATGTTGTTACTGTAGCCCCTTTTTTTATGAGCAGTTGCTGCACTTTGGCCCGCTTTGGAAAGTTGTGCGTTGAGAAATGAGCTGTCAGGCGCAGCAGAGAAACTCAAGGTTAGCTTTTTCACCACTGGCTGCATGCAGAGTTTCCACACGCCTCCTTCCACCCAGGGATGCTTGTCTGCTACATGCATGTACTCTATGTATTGGTTTAAAACAGATGGGAAGAATTCATTATGGATACCGATTTTAAAAAAAACCTCAATATAAGTTGATCACAGTGAATTTACAGATTGATTATCATGAAAATAATAAATAATAATAGCTATTCATGACATTATCCTGATAATCATGACACAAACAAAATGTATTTTTGTGGCCTGTATTATTTCAAATCTCTGTATAGAGAAAAATAGAGCCTGACTTAAATCAAACAGCCCTCCAGGAATGATCAGAAAGATCAAACTATTTTTTAGTGTTCTTTACACATGAAAAGTACCTGTATATGTACATCAGATGATATTGATCAGAGGACAAATTGAGAAACTATTTCATTCGAAACAGCCTCTCCATTTTATTTATTCCCATGAAACTCACTCGAATAAATATTGAAAATAAAAATAAAATTTTAATCGATCTTTCGAGTTGAAAAATCGATATTGTATTGGGCGGCAAAGTATAGCGATATATTGCCGTATTGATATTTTTACCCACCCCTAATGTCTAGTCTGACTGCCTGTTTACAGGAAGCCTTGTTGCTGTCTGGTCATGAAGTGCAGACGTTTCAATCACAACAACAAACAGTCGTCTGGCAAATGTTACTGTCTTCAGGTCAGATTTCACAGAAAATCTGCACAAAAACAGAAGCATTACTTCTGGAAGTAGCTGATTGCTCAACGTTGGAACATGAAACTAATGAAAACCCTCCCTCAGCCTCAGACAGAATATTTTCCACAAACCATGAACTCAATCAAACCGACCAACATGTTATGAAATTACTTTTGGTGGCTCTTTTCGACTCAACTCAGCTTTTTCGTAAATCTCTTCACACGAACCACATACAAAGGAATTTCTCACTGTCCCACGGTGAAAGAGATAAAGTGCACAGGCACAACAGATAAGACAAGAGTAAACAACAGATGAAGACACTTAATAATACTAAAAATAAACAATAAAATCTAATTGTAGTAGTGCCAAAAACAGTCAGAAATAGCAGCAAAAAAAGTTTCTGTCTGATGTGATATATATCGTAATAGTGCCAAAATAGAAATAGGTGCATCTTTCTTTTCTCCGGCACTCTATCATGTTATGTATCACGCTGCTCTGGAATATCTCTGACCTGTTTGACTAACATGAGTCACGTTCCTGCTTCAGCACCTCTACAGGAGAGGAATGTTACCCACAAGTCTAAATGAGTCTTCTTTCATTTCTGTCCCTACTTTTGACTTTTTTTCCTAGATTGAATGACTCTAGTGTATGTTTATGGCTCACATGGTTTTGGTATGTTGTAAATACATTAGGTGTAATTGAAATAGCTGCGGTGGCTGCAGGGATGCCTGTCATACTTGTGTGAGGCAGCTACAGTCGAGAATATATGAGGGATCATGATCATTGCTGCAACTGCTAGACATTCTCTTTCTCCGCGTCCTTTTTTCATTTACTGTCCTGTCGGTTGACATTTTCACTTCCTCTTTTCCTTATTCCTTCTTTTCTGCTGTCACTTCTCCTTTTCTTTCAGCCTACATCCTCCTCTGTCTCTTAAAGAGTAACTTAACCGCAAACCAAATTTTTTTTTCCAAGCTGAGATTATCTAGTAGAGTTGATTCAGGTCCAAATCTTGATATTTACTGCAAAGTATTAGTGCTAGTGATTAGCATATGCTATAAACAGGCAGCGTTCTGAAAAGTGAAGTAGAAGCTGTGTCTTAAACTTTCATTCTCTGTGCTGGCCATCAGGGGGCGACTTCTTGTGATTGCAAAAAGAAGTCTGATTGTATAGAAGTCTATGAGAAAATGGTCCTACTTCTCTCTTGATGTATTATCTCAGTAAACATTGTAAACATGAGTTTATGGTCTCAATCTCTAGTTTCAAGTCTTCTTCAATCCAGCATGATGTTCATTTAGTACATTATGGTCCAGTTAGAGTCCACCAGACCAGAAAGCAGGGGATGCTTCAGGGCGGTTTTAGGGTGATTGACAGGTCACTACCAATGCTACCAGTACAGTTAGCTACTAAGATAACTTTAACACTTAGCTGTAAAGTTGACCTTGAATTATGAAGCTAACTTTGTTAATAGCTTCACACAAGAATCCAGATGGATCCAGATGTTGGCGCTCTGCTGCTTGTGTTCATCAGATCCACCTGTCGCTCCTCCACAGTCCAAATATGGTCACTTCCTTTCATTGGTTGCAGTAATTCCAAGATTAATCAAGGTTTCAAAACGGTAGTTCGCAAACAAACGGGTGACGTCACCATGACTATGTCCACTTCTTATATCCAGTTAAATCTGGCCCAGCAGTTCAAGTGGTGCTTTTTATCTTCTGTAACTAGCGTAACTGTAGCATGGAACCGTAAGCTAGCTAACTAACTAGCCAGCCACCCCTAAATGAGTCAAATGTCCCAACTTAAGGAAAGCTCATTCCCACCACCAGATAGAGTAATTAATCAATAATACATATTCACCCGATGTTCTAATGCTAATAGTTGAACTTCAAGTCCACAGATGAGAGAAAAGGCCTTTCCTGTGGTTACACTGGTTGCTGAAAATGATAAGACGTGACTCAGCATGTCGCTACACCTGCTCATGTTTATTTCAAATCAAATCAAATCAAACTTTATTTATATGGCACCTTTCATACTTTGCAGTAACACAAAGTGCCCTACAGAAAATAAAAGCAAAACAAAACCAAAAACAAAACAAAATATGAACAACAAAGAAACACTATGAAACCCAAACCTCCCACCCCCACAAATATACACAGAGATACACAGAGACATACACACTCACGCACACACATAGCCAAATGCACCGACATACACACCCACACACACAAACACACACACACCCACACACATACACTATCTGTCACTGAGGAGACATGGCTGGGCACCAAGATCTGAGGTGAGGAAAAAGCTACCTTTGGGGGCCGACGCACACCGAGAGGAATCATGGTCCATGACTGTAGGGGGCGCCACCACAGGGACCACCCCAGCCCAGGCAGACAGGAGGCTCCACACCAAGGTGTAGAGCTGTCCAGCCACCCAGTCCAGGGCCGTCCACGGGACAGCACCCCCAACGGTGGACCAGAGACAGCTCCCGGTGCGGTAGGCCCCCAGGAGGAAACACTGGAAAACCGAGGGGCTAAAACAGTAAAATAAGATAAAAAGGTAGAAGTTAAAAACTGAGGGAATAAAAACAGTAAAATGCATCAAAATGTATAGAATAGACCCAATAAATAAAACAATAAAAATAAATAAATAAATATAATATATAAAACAGTAAAACAGGATAAACTAAAATAAATAATATAAAATAGAATCATAATAAAAAATGTAAGAAGCATAAAAGGAAGTAGAAAGAATGAAACAGGTCAGATAAAAGCCTGATTAAAAAGGTGGGTCTTGAGCCTCTTTTTAAAAACATCAACATTCTCTGCGGCCCTGAGGTTCTCCGGCAGGCTGTTCCACAGTCGGGGGCCATAGAAACTGAACGCCGCCTCCCCGTGTGTTTTAGTTCTGACTTGTGGTATGGTTAAAAGGCCAGCACCGGAGGACCTCAGGGTCCGTGAGGGTTGATAGGGTAAAAGTGTTGCAGATAAATAAGAAGGCCCAAGGCCATTAAGACATTTAAAAACTAGTAAAATAACCTTAAAATCGATCCTGAAACGCACAGGGAGCCAATGCAGCGATTCTAAAACTGGTGTAATGTGCTCCCGCCCTCTGGTCCTCGTCAGCACGCGTGCGGCTGAGTTCTGTAGTAGTTGTAAATTGTACATGTTCTTTTTGGGAAGACCAGAGAGCAGGGCATTACAATAATCTAAACGACAAGAAATAAAAGCATGCATCAGCACCTCCGTGCTGGCCTGAGAGAGAAACGGGCGGACTCTGGCTATATTCTTAAGATGGTAAAAACCTATCTTTGTTATGTTTTTAATATGTGGAATAAAAGTAAGCTCAGAGTCCAAAATCACGCCCAGATTTTTTACAGATTTTGCGGGTTTAAAATCCTGTAACTTTGGTAAAAGTTTCTCTCTCTGGCCTTCAGGACCAATGACTAAAACCTCTGTTTTGTCCCGGTTGAGCTGTAGGAAGTTTGCTGCCATCCATGACTTGATGTCTAAAATACAGTTAAAAAGGGCATCAATTGGCCCTGTGTCATCAGGAGACACGGCGATGTACAGTTGCGTATCATCAGCATAACTATGAAAGCTGATGCCGTGCCTCCTGATGACGTCCCCAAGGGGTAGCATGTAAAGGTTAAAAAGAGTTGGACCTAAAATTGACCCTTGGGGAACCCCACACTTTATCTTATGGGTTCCTGAGGAGCATGTATCCATACTTACAAAGAAACTTCGATCAGTAAGGTAGGACGTGAACCAGTTAAGAACAGTACCAGAGAGGCCGACCAGGTTCCTCAGTCTATTTAATAAAATGTGATGGTCTACTGTATCGAAGGCGGCGGTTAGATCCAGTAGTACCAGGACTGTGAGTTTATGATTATCTAAATTACACCTGATGTCATTTAAAATCTTTAAAAGTGCTGTCTCTGTACTGTGGTTCCTCCTAAAACCAGACTGATGAGTCTCTAAAATATGGTTTGAGTTTAAAAAATCATTTACTTGATTAAAAACAAGTTTTTCTAAAATTTTACTTAAAAATGGTAAGTTGGATACAGGCCGGTAGTTATTTAAGACATTGGGGTCTAAATCACTCTTCTTCAGAAGGGGCTTCACCACCGCCGTTTTAAAGGAGGTGGGGAAGACACCCGTCTGAAGAGAGCAATTCACCAAAATTTAACTTTCTAGAGACTTTTCTTTTTTTCAGGCAGATCAGCCAAAGCTCTGGCTGAGTAGTATCTCTCTCTCACACACACACACACACACACACACACACTGTATTTTGTCTATTTCCTCTTCCTACGTTTCCTGCATTGACCCCAGCTGAATGTGTGCTATGCAACCATGCAAACCAAGAATCACCTCCATTGACCCCCCCCCCCCCCCCTCTCTCTGTCTGATTGTGTAGAAGATGAAGACTTTGGCCCAGAGACGACAGTCCGCTCCCTCGCTGGTCATCAGCAAAGCACTTACCAGATCGAGAAGCACATCCAGGTACGAGCAAAATCACACACAAGCTGCTTTAATATGCTGTAATTCTGAGGTGCTGACATCACCGTTGGCGTGAAGCTTCTCGGTGAACGCTGTCTCAGTAGCTACAGATGTAGCTGCTGCAGAAGAAGAGCGATGAACCCCGTTTACAGCTTTTACTGCTTTCTGAAGATGTTTTAAAGTTGTGACCAGTAACTTTATTATAATAACAATTCATTATGTGTTTTCTATAAATCTAGCCACACACATTTCTACGAATGCAGACTCTCTAGATAATTTAAAACAGTTTTAAAAATGATTAAATGACTAAATGCATTTTGGTTAATGCTAAAATAGAAGGGAATGCTTTTTTCAGCTTCTCAAACACCAAAATCTCCTGCTTTCACGGCTTTTTATCAACATAAACTGAATGTATTTGGGATTTGGACAAACAAAGCATATTTCATGACATCATAAGACAATAAGTGAGGGGGAACAGTATTAGTACAGACCGTCCAAAGCCATCTTCATGAAGAAGTTTTCATTTTCCCACAATAACAAATTCATTATAATATAATATGGCTCATTATTTCACCTTTATCAGTGACAATATGTGTCACTGCAAATGTATTTATGAATGGTTCAAATGGATTGATTTATTGATCCAGTTCTCTGAGCACCGAGCCAGCGACTTAGAGGGCTGATAGCATAGAGGCTCAAATCACCTGACTGACTGGAAAATCTGGATGAAGATGGGGAGCAGAAGTGGAAGGATGGGCTTTCTCTCAGTTTCAGTCTGCAGAAACACAGAATGTGTTAGAGGTTTCAGACTGACTCCCACAAGTAGGACGCGTTCATGAATTAGAGCGGGTTAAAACACTTCTCCCAGGGCTATCGGGCGTTTCATCACCCTTGTATTGCACACATTCCTTCCTCTTCCTTTAACAGTCGGATATGAGCCATTAGGAATCCCTCAGGGAAGTTATTTATTTACTGGAGTCTTTGTCTCATATGTCTTTGTGGGTGCCAGCTACTTTGGGGGGATTTTAGAAGATAAAAAACAATTTAAGGAATTGCATGGGAGCTTTTTGTCCTTGAAGAAAATCTACGAAGAAAACAGCTTAAGATAAATCCAGAATTGCAGAAAGGAAATGCATAATAAGGAATGTCGTATATCTCCTCATGGATGCAGGCTGAACTGTGATTCTGGACCATTAAGACCAGTGCTGAGGGAAATGATGATGGTGTGTGTGTGTGTGTGTGTGTGTGTGTGTGTGTGTGTGTGTGTGTGTGTGTGTGTGTGTGTGTGTGTGTGTGTGTGTGTGTGTGTGTGTGTGTGTGTGTGTGTGTGTGTGTGTGTGTGTGTGTGTGTGTGTTGGTATGTGCCAAAGACGGTGAGAAAGACAGCTCACCTATTCAGACAGAAAGTGCTGAAGATAGTGAAGCTCCCTGGGGACCTGCAGGTCAAAGGTGGATATTTGAAGAATGACATCGAGACTGTTTCACAACCAGTTAAGAGGAAATGAAAGCTTCTCTCCCCGACGAAAGTCATCAGCCACTTAGGAGTTTGTTCTAGTGTTTTTTATTTTTTCAGATCGCTTTACACAAGATACCTACTTGTCATAATCTTATTGAGTAAAAGTCACTTAGTGTGAGGTGTGTGTGTGTGTGTGTCACGAGGTATGGAGCCAGGGCTTGACACTCTCAGCTGTCACCCCTGACCTTTGACCTCTCATCAGGAGGTGTAGGGGCCAGTAGTCAACAGTGAGTGTGTTCATTAATGTCCGGATGTGGATGTGTGTGTGACGGGGGTGTTGCTAGGGGAGAAGTGATTGTGGTCAGTCAGGTGACTCACAGAAGGGAAAGGTGAAAGGTCATGATAATGATTATTAGGGGCGTTACGGTTCTGAACCGAAACGGAAAACCTCGGTTCAGAGGACTTAGGTTCAGAAACTCATTCTATCTTCCCGAACCTCGGTTCATCCCCGCCCCGACCGCACACGTGTGTCAGGTCACTCAGGTTAGTTTAATTTCTGCAAGATGGCTAATAAACCTGAGCTAGCAGATCCCCCGTGTTTACACAGCTTCTTCTTCGTTGGTGTTTAATAGCAGTCGGCGTATACCTGGCTGTTTCCGTGACGCGAGTTGAGTATGAAAAGGTTTCGCTTATTTTTTTTCTTTCATAAATGCTTATATTATCAGGTCGACAAGCATTTATAAAAAATCGGCGAAACTTTTTCATACGCTGGCGTGAAACTCGCGTCACGGAAACAGCTGGGTAAACGCCGACTGCCATTAAACACCAACGAAGAAGAAGCTGTGTAAACACGGTGCCGTCTACGCAAACAGCGTAGCTTTAGCAGTAGAAGCTATCAGGCAAGTGTTCTTTTTAAATAAACTCCTGATGTACTTACAAACTTTAAAATGCCTCGTTTTGTGAGTACAGACCCTATGTGTACTACTATGTGTACTAAACTACAGAAGTTTAGTAACATTCCATGCATTATTAGTGGGGAAATTTAGGACATATACTGTAAGTACCATCGCGCTATTACGAAGCCGTTCGGCTGATCGCCCTATCTTGACCAATGCTGACCATCTCTAAAAATGCTTCCGAGGGGGTGTTTAGCTGGATGTCTTGGTGGAAATTACCTAGGGTCCATTTCACTCCGGACCTACACTTTAAGAGAAGTGCTTTTTATTTATTTTTGTTACCTCAGACTGGTGTAAGAAGTTTTTCATTTTTACTTTATTTAGACAATGTAGACTGGTCTTAAGACAAATGTTTATTTTTTGTATTCCTTAAGAGATTAATAGAAGTGTTTTAAAAAAGAAATGTTTTTGTTGTGGACTTGTTTAAAGAGAAGTGTTATACTTGTTAATATAACTAATGTTCATGTTCTTGATATATCCTTTAATAAAATCCAGACATTTTTTCTGGAAGTTTTCCAAAAGGTTTTTCAGTATGTTTTTAAAAACCGAGGTTTGAACCGAACCGTGAGTCAAAAACCGAAGTCGAACCGAATCGTGGTTTTGGTGAACCGTTACACCCCTAGTGATTATTATGAATGTCTTTCAACAAAGAATATTTTTT
The DNA here is from genome assembly GCF_963514095.1 of Eutrigla gurnardus. Taxonomy (NCBI): domain Eukaryota; kingdom Metazoa; phylum Chordata; class Actinopteri; order Perciformes; family Triglidae; genus Eutrigla; species Eutrigla gurnardus. Next base: position 4,030,044 of record NC_139926.1, read on the forward strand.
GATTGATTGATTGATTTTCTTTTGTGTTATGAATTTCTACTTTTTCAGATTATTTCCATGTTTGGGTAAGTGTTGTATAAAAACACCCTAAAGTCCTATTAATACGGTTTTAATGGAGGCATCGGTTGTGCCAACAGCACTTGGCAGTGGTTTACTCATTATTGCATCATCGCTGTGCTCTTTATTCAAGAGCAAGAGTCAGTGTAAAGAAACATAAGCAGAGCTGCTTTTTTATTAAAAACCAGCTCTCACTGGTTTCCTGGTGAACAACACAACAATGTTTTAGTATCAGTTTTGACAACATGTTTACGGTATTACTTGTATTATTAACAGTTGCAGTAATAAGAATTACATCATAGAAAGGTGCACTAAGTAGAGAGCAGGTGTGTCTCCAACGATGCTCTCATGTTGGATTGAAGGAATAGAAACCACGATCAGGCTCTTAAAGTATAAGAGTATAAAACAGGCTTTACAAGGAGTTTGAGAAGGTGTGAATCACTGCAGCCACAGGAGGGCTTTGAGCATGAAGCCATCACTGGCCAAATGTTGTGCAGTTGGCTGCAGCAGGATGCAAAGTGAGCTGTGGACAGACACATAGATGCACATGGACACACTTCCAACCTCATATAAGATATACATGATATACACACCAACACCTGAGCTGCACACTTTCTGTTACTGCCTCCCGTTTCCTCTCTCTTCACCTGTTTTCTTTTTCCTCCATTTTCAACTTGGGAACAGTATCAGCTCTTGGAAGAACAACCATGTTTGTTCACTTCCACTGCAGTTCTGCTTGACAATCAAGATGGGTTTTTTTTTTTATCATTTGATGTACACCAGTTCCAGCTAAACATGTCTCCTTAAAGGTATAATATGCAACAATTTCCTAAAAGAGGGTGTACAGAATATTTAAAAATACCCATATAATCTCTCTCACTAGAAGTTTGTGGAAATTGACACATCTTGCTGGACATTTGTAGAAGAACATTGACAGGAATGATCTTAACAGGCATATATAAAAGCATTTTACAGGGTGTTAGTGGATTCTTAAAGGTTTTAAACTATTTCCCCCCAAAAATGTATAGACTGAAACAAAAATAGTACTTCTTAATACTTACTTCAGAGACCTGCCCTCTGCCTGTGTTTTGCGGTTTGGGACTCTTCTGGGCATCAGTGAATAGCAGCTGGGCCCCACGTGGGGGTGTAGCCTCCAGCCAATCAGCATGCTGTGCAGCCTGTTGTCATCCAATGGGTCAAACAGCCTGCGTTTGTGTACCGACGCTCACAGACCTCAGTGAGAGCAGCCAGGCACCATGTTGGGATAAAACCAGCATAAATTACATATATTGTTAAATAGGTGCACAATATGAACGGGGTGTGAGCGAAAATACTCCTTTACATTCCAGCTCAACTTTAAGCTTTTATTTGATGACCTTCCTCATTCTTGGGCAAATATAGTTAGGAGATCAGCTTTGAGGTGACTCCTTCTTTTGCTCCCTCTGTCCTGCATTTCCCATCAGGCCAAGAGGCGCTGAAAAGCGTCTCTGGTCTTCAGCTCAGCCTCACCCACCCACCCACACACACACACACACACACACACACACACACACACACACACACACACACGTCATCCAAATGACCTCATCACCTACACTACAGGGTATTATGGGTCCACGCTGCAGTGTAGTTCCCCTCCTCTCCAGGCAATGAAATCTATACTACAGGGAGGAAGAGATCTGCAGCATAAAGTATAAAAACATCTGATTGGCTGACAGCCCTGACCTCACACTCTCACTCAATATCAGCCACAGTGTCACGGCAAAGTGACAAGTACAACAGCCTGTCTGTTGTGTGGATGTAGTCGTGAGGATGTCACTTCATTGAACCTGCATTCAGCCCAGAGAGAAGGAGGGAAACATCTCGGTCCCCAAATGTTCTCCATCCCCGGAGACACGTACAAGAACACACACACTCTTGCACGTTGTGCAAAAGACATTTCCTGGTTTTAATGATGAGGTCTGCTCAGGAGATCATAGCTGACAGCCGCTGGTCACACTTTACTCTGACCTCATCCTCTGTATGTGTGTGTTTCCTCTGGCGACAGAGAGAGTGCTGTGTGTCAGCCAGCGATGACATTATGGTTCCGCCTATGGAAATGATCCGGCCCAGTGGAAGGGACGGAGTGTGGAAAAGACGTGAAGCAGTCCGTTTGACTTCTGTCAGCCACTCGGTGTGAGCAGGACTCGGGTTTCACGGTGTATCGGGATAAGAAACACTCACTGCAGGTTGATTGTCGGGATGAATGTAAATATCGTTGTAAAACGCCGTCGAGCTCACTGGTGTCTTCATCAATCTGCATGTTATCAGTGTCTTTTTTTGCCGTTGATTGATGCTTTCATCTGAGAGAAAGAGGTTGAACTACTGGTCATTTGGCATGGAAGGATATGCCTGTATTATTTTAATCAGGCTCTGTTTCTCTTCTCTACCATGACAGTGAGCTAGACAGCTTTTTCAAATCACTCGTAACGTTATTTACGATTATCCCGATGATGGAAATTTACCATGATCAACTTTTTATGTCTTTAATTGTGATCCGTGATAAAATCCTGTATCGTCCCTACTGGTGTAATCATCCCTTTGCAGACACACATGTAGGAGTTCATGCAAACAGCACTCATTCCATTTATGTACACCAGTCAGACATATGGCCTAAGAAACAAAGGAGTGAGCTGAAGGTTTCTTCTCCAGCCAGCATCTTTCTGTTCAGTCATTCTTCTCAGTTCCACTTTGATTGATGACATACCATGTTAAAATGTGTCTGCTGCAGACAAACCGATGCTACAAAAAGACCCATAAACAAACCGTGTTATTAAAAAAGCTGAGCAGATGGATGCTTATATAAGTGTGTGTTATGCTGCCCTCAGGGAGGCAGTCTGCTCCGTCTGGGTGGACTATTTGACAGCTGTGGCAACGTAACAGTATATGTCAAATATTTAATTCAACTCACTCAAACGAGGCCACTAGTAAAGTCGAGACAACATTTGTTTTTGTCTGTTTATCTTCCATAACATGTCATCTTTCAGACTGGAAAGAAAACATCCCAAATACACATGTAGCTGATTATTTTAATACGTTGTCTATTTGCATCTTTCAGTTTCTCCTAAATTCACTAAAAGTTACCATAACATAATGCCTTATTTGCATATTCAAACATAATAATTTAGAAAAAAGAATTGTCTTACATCCACCAAACTCTCCACTTCCGTTCCTGTCTATATTCTGAAGGTTTATGAAGGCTTTGTTCACATATCTTTTATAGCCTCATTTATACAACATTTTATTACTAAAAACATGGTGGAAATAGTTTTTTTAATGTTGTTGACAGTATTTTCTGATTCGTATTGTGATACAAAGTGATATCAAAATGCCATTATGAACATGAACCAAGAATTTTGAACCCGGCTTTATCCAATGTTCAGGTTTTAGTTCTGGTAAAGTCTGAACATATTTGAAAAAATAAAGGCTTATTTGCTTATTTAAACACAAACTTTCAGCTGTTAAGCTGGTAAGCTGTTGGGTGTATTAAGGACGTGACAATGGAAGAAGAAGAAAGTGAGAAAGACGAGAAAATGTGGAATGATCGATGTGTAGGTAAAGATCATCAGGATGAGAGAAAGAAGAGAAAGTTGCAGCTGTTGTTCCAGCTGTTGTCTTCAGGGTGTGTATTTACAGGTGTGTGTGTGTGTGTGTGTGTGTGTGTGTGTGTGTGTGTGTGTGTGTGTGTGTGTGTGTGTGTGTGTGTGTCGATTCTGGTTGTCTTGACTTTACTTTTATCAAAAAGTGTATTCATAAACTCACTCGTTATATAGTTAAAGCTGCTGCCCCCGCGACCTGACCGGATAAGCGGTAGACGATGAGATGAGATGAGATGAGATGAGAAAAGCACAAAGCAGGCTAAGGAAACAGGCTCCGTGTTTCCAGGGATCAGGTGGGTTCAGGCTCCTCCCACTCTGGAGTCTGTGAGCCCGTTCCTCTGTCAGGGAGAGAGGGTGAAGCGAGTACCAAAGAAGCAGCGAGGTCAAGGTGATGACTCCTGTAAAGCTCACGGTCAGATCCATGAGACACCTTCAACCCGGGTCTCTCCAAGACCACCTGATGTAGCCGGTCTACGGGGAAATGATCTGCTGGGGAGAGGCTCATGAAACTGTAAGACCTGATCTGTGGGTCATTAATCACTCATACTGGATCAAGCAGGAAACAGTTGTAGCGTGACGTGATATCACAGCACACCTGTAGTGTCACTATTGCTCCCACGCAATGCTGATGCTGAAACAACATTGTGCAACCCTTAATATATATCAAATGGACTTGCCCTAGTTTGCGATAAAATGCGTATCGACCCTCTTCCTGCACAAATCACTCAGTAATTCTTCATGCTGGGACATTAGTATGCCGGGTCGGGTGGTTCATCATACAATGGCCCCTTATTGTGTTCCACAAAGTCAACAGTTCTCCTCACTCGGTGCCGTGTCTCAGCAAAGGCCGAGCACTCCATTTATCAACATCACATGATGTACAATGGAGCCATTAGCTGCTCGTCCGTCACTTTCAAAGGACGGCTGGCTCAGCTGTCAATCTCACATTCAGGAGGGAGGGATGCACGGTGAATACCCAAGATGTTGTCCTCTTTTGGGGGGCAGCGGGATGTGAAAGAGGCTTTATGGGAAGGTTTGTCCGTTTCTAGAAGTGTGTGTTTGTGTGAGCGTTGGTTCTTGTGACAGCAGCGATTCCCGGATGTGCGTTGGACTGAAGCAACAGAGGAGGATGTGTTGATGAATTCCGAGACGTTCGCTGCTTGTTCGTCCCAGTGCAGCTTCATCAAGGAACCCAGAAATCATCCCAACTTCCTTCTGTGCCGTCGTCCTGCAGCAGCATTACATAAAAGAGGACCGCGTCTGCTCCTTTTCTGGTTGTATTTCAGGTTCCTACTAGAACATGTTTACATGCTTCCATTTATTTCCCATCAGGCTGTGCTGCAGCAGCTCTTCTCAGCCTCTCTCTGAAACACCCTTCTCAAAAAGCCCACTTGGCTCTGATTGGCCAGCTGGCCCACTCAACCACTTGACCAATCAATTAAGATTGGTCAACCTTAGTGTGTTTGTCAGAAATGTTCCTCCCCTCACCATAACTAGATAACAGTTAATAACAGTGCTATTGCTGAGGAATAGGACTTTTTAATTGATGACATCGATTATGGCCGTGCTCCATTTAGGTGTTTGGGGTCCTGGTATTGTGCATGCTGACTTACTGAAATGACTGTCACACACTAAATAGAATGGGACCATAATTCACTTTGATCAATTACACCCGTGTTTACCTGCTATGCTGTGGAACAGGCCAAGGAAAAGGAAAAAGCAGAAAAGGTCCCAGGGAGAAGACGGCAGCTGCAGTTTGACTGTTCTGCACCCAAATACAAAGAATTACAGTAGTCAAACTAGAGGTCGTAAAAGACAGAATAACTCTCCAGGTCTTGGGGGGACAGGGATAGTCCAGTTGTCAAAACCAGTTAGCCAAAGTAAACTTCTTAGTTGTTTATCAGATTGAGGGAAACACGAGGGGAGATAGTGATACACAGATGGTCAGTAGTCCTTGAAGAGAGCAGCTGCCACGCTGAGAGACGACTCTTTTATGAACCTCTTCGGGGAAACATCGAGGTTGTCACAAAATACCACGATGCTGAACGAGATGCAGATTTTTATTGCTCCTCCTCGACAGAGAAAGTGAGAATGATTGATTTGTAGCAGTTGAAGTTTGCATGAGTTATGTAAATGTTTTCAGAGGGGGGTCAAATCATTTCTCAGTATACCACAGGGGAAGTATTTTGTTTCTTCCAGGAACAATAGCCCATTGTTATAGCAACGTGGTCTTGTATACAGTAGAATTGCTCAATTTTGTGACCAAGTTTTTTTACTGGGTTTTTTTTCCCTTCTTTTTTCATCCGGAAAAAATGCATCGGAAAGTAACAGAATTAACAATGATGTGATATTATTAATACTGAATCCACTAAATTCGCCATGATAACTTGAATTGTGCAAGAAAATGTTTTCTCTCATGCCTTCACCATGAACGGAGAATCAGAAAATGGAGTCTTCATGAATAAATAGGGGCCACGTTTGACAACAGCAAAACATCATCAAAATATCTGACCTAATTATTATATTCCCCTCTTTTATTCTATATATTTACTATATAAAGTGTCTCATCCAGCATCAACGCTAATTCGCTACCTTCATGGCTTTGATGGAACTTCATTTCTGGAGGACACACAAAGACAGACAAAAAGGGGAAGCGTTCCAGCGCAGTCGTCTGTTCTCTATTAATTAATTGCGTAACAAAATCACTTACGCAACGTATGAGAGCGTCCAACAGTGTTTGTGGATGTCGAGGATGTCCATGTGGAAGAGAAGGAATGAGGTGTGTGTGTCCATGCGTGAGAGAGCAGCCGGCGTGTGTGACACAGATAGGAAATGTGTACATGTGCGTGTGGAAGTGGAGATTTAAGTCTTTTTATCTGCTGGCGGAGGGTAAACAGGAAAGGATGGAGCCCTCAAACTATTTCCTCTTCCTCCAAAAATTCCCCTGTTTACATCGTTCTGTATTGACAGCAGGGAAACGAGTTTTTAAATCAAACAAAGCTAGGATATTTCTGTCAGTAGCAACAAACAAGCAAGTATTACAAACGATAGAGGTGCAGGTCTGAAAGTCCAATATTTATTTGAGTAGTAGTAGTTTAAAAGCCCTGACACTAATCCGACGGCTGTTCATCGTCAGAAAAGGCAGTCGGACTGATCAGTCGGCTCCCGTCTCCCCGACACGGTCAACAAAGGCCTTGCACACACCTGAACGACTACCGACTTGAGCATAAGTTCTGCACCTGCGCATAACAGCAGGTGGCGCTAATCTGTTTTGAAAAATGGAAATGTCGTAACATCTCTAGACCAAAACACAGAGCACGCATGCGCATGTGTTGCCATCGTCTGCTCTTTATCTGGTTTGTTAACCATCGTCACATCCAGTTTTCTCGTTCACTGATTCGTTAGTGGGCTAGCTCCACCAATCAGATCGACTGAACGACTTGGTCGCGGCTGATTGACATGTGGAATCAGCTGAAAAGATGCAGACGGCTTTGACGACGGCCGATGACACAGAACACACAGAACAGACTCGTGTCACCGACGTCGGCAGACTGGCCGATAATCGTCTTGGCGTGTCAGGACCTTAACAGTAAAAACATACAGGAAATAATATTCCACTTTTGCACTTTAATTACGCTGCACAAGCTGTTGGGATGTTTAAGCCTTTTCAAACCGTTTGGATGACTACAACATGAGCCTTTATTCGTTACATGCACAGAAAAACATTGGAATGAATAAAGCTATGTGCCGTAAATACAAGGTCGTCAGATTCGGCGTCTTGATTTTGGCCTTCAGACACTAAATAAATAAATGATTTGTGTAATTGAGCTAATTTCCTCATATGTTGCTGCCTATTGAGCATGCTTCAGTGATATCTTCTGCACATTCACTTTAAGGAGCTGCCCAGTCTTCTTCTGATGTCCAATAAATAACTCAATTATGTCAATTAAGGACATTAAGGATTAAGGATTTTTTTTCATTCATTTGCATCAAAAAACTCTTTCACACAGAAAGCGAATGCTACTTGGCCAAATAGTCCCATATTTGTTTTTTATTGGACAACAGGTCGATTTTTCTGAGCTTTTGCACCACGAATAAATATTGGGCGATATAGATAAAAACTGACCTGAATTGACTGAAACCAAGTTTTTGAGTCCCAAACACATCCAGACCACTTCCTTCTTTGTGTCTAATCATTCTTGGTCTCTCCCCCAGGGAAAGCTGCCTGATGCCAGTCAGCCCGGAGTCCTGTCCCCTGGTCCAGGCCTTCCTGGCCGAGTGTCCACGCCGCCTCTTCCTGGGTCATACCCAAACGCAGCTAAAGACAGGTCTGCAGATCCAGGAGAGACACCTCTTCCTCTTCACCGACACGCTGCTGGTCGCCAAAGCCAAGTAAGTTTCCTTCTGGTGAAATGACAGAGAGGATGAAGGAGTGGGTGTTTATGTGGTTGTGGGCTGGAAAATGGAGACAGAGAGACGTAAACAGGAAGAAAATAGACTGAAACAGAGAAGCAGCATTTCATATAGTTGTTTCTCAAACTCTGATAACAACAACAACTGTTTTTAGGGGACAGAGTTACACTTACACTCCCTTGCTTTTTTTTCTTACTTCTCCCTCCCTCCTTCTCTCCCCAGTATATAATTATTTCGCAGCCAATTAAATCCATATGAAGCCTGGCTCAGATCAAAGCCACCCTGGCCGGCCTCGGGTCTACAGTACGGGGCTCCCCACAAACTGCCACACACTCATGTTCAAAAATAGGACATTAAAGAGCACATTCATGTTTTTGAAGTCCACACACACACACACACACACACACACACACACACACACACACACACACACACACACACACACACACACATAAACACATACACATGTAGGGGCGGAAAAAGATTTAAGCTTTGTGTGCTTATACTTAGTGTACACACCACACCCCTTAATGTGGACACAGCAGGAGCTTGGTGGTCTGTCCTATAGGAGTCATGTGACAGTGGGTGGAGCCGACCCTCCCAACACTGAGAGTACACGCTATCATTGGCCATTAGCCAAGTTGGTGTTGAACACAGGGTGAGACGGAGGAATGTGTGTTGGTATGTTGGAGGCCGAAGAAGTTAATTGACGTGTATGTGCATTTGTGTGTCGTTATCTGTCCACAAAAATTCGGTGTAATAGCAGGGCGAGTATGTGTGTACGCCACATGTGTAGACATTTTCCTTCTATATAATCACAGATGTAGCGGTAGATAAATACACTCCTTCTCTTAAAATAATGAAAATAGCTTGATCTTTTAATCGTTCTAATCTATATGAATGCCGTTCTTGAAAGATTGCCATATTTTAGAGAGTTGGGAAAGTGGAAAAATTAGAAAATATATTGCAACTCTAGAGGATCCCAGTACGTTCCTTGTGGAACCTCTTTAACACACATTTACAAAGTAAACCTTCTAGTAAGAGTTGTTCTGTTACTGAAATGTAACCAATACAGCTCAAAATGCTGGAGGGTAGGGAGCCTCGCTACCTGATCCATTGGGAACAACAAATGCATGTTGAAATTGTCAGGGGAGCTAATTAGTGTGATCAGCTGCCTGAACAGAAAAGGGACTGAGGCCCTATCAGTGGACCTGGACCAGAAACTGACCTAAGTCCTCTTATAAATGAACTGACAATGTGAACACAAATACTCGCTTTTCTCTTGGTCAACTGTTGTTAGTTTAAAGAGGCCTATGTGTGAAAACACCTTCATCAGTCAAGTGTAATTGTCTTCTGCAGGTCTCCCACTCACTTCAAGGTGAAGGCCCAAGTCCGAGTGTGTGAGATGTGGACGGCCAGCTGCATGGACGAGGTGTGTGAGGGCACCACCAACCCAGAGAGGAGCTTTGTCATGGGTTGGCCTACCTGCAACTGCGTGGCCACCTTCAGGTACACACGCACACACACACACACATACTCACACACACACACTGAATTCCATCAAACAGCAATTAAATCTAACTTAATTTCCTCTTACATAACTTACACTCGGCACATCTGCTTGCATTGCATAGTGGTTATTCATGCCAAACACCTTTTCTAAAATGCTTCTCTAAACCCCTCCAGTCTACTTGTTGAAAGAGTACACAATGTTCTAAAGTATGAGTGCACATCATGGACGGGAACTGAATGCTGAACATGCAATCACGAAATCCCTAAACCCTTATGCGTGAAGGTGGATCCGAGTCATAAAGCCACTCGATCCGGCCACAGTAGGAACAGAGGAGAAACCACACACACATAACAAGCACCAACATGCATACAATTACAATCAAGTGCTGTATATTGGCCTTGTACACTCATCGGTTCGGATTCAAAACATTACATCCTGCATGGGTAGGAATCCTGTGATAGCTGGGGGCAATGTCTGCGGTTGAAAAGTTACACAACGAAGCAAAACAGACAGTTGCTTTGAACAAGCTGTTCTCTGATTGTGTTTTATCACTGTCTTGACTCCTCTTCAGCTCCCAGGAGCACAAGGACAAGTGGTTGGCGCTCATCAAAAGGTAAATGTTTGGTTTGGCGTGTCACTACTTTGTGGTTTGTTTTGGTAATTTCTTTGCTCGTATTTCATCTTGCAATTCAAATTTCCCTCATGGGCAGGGAAGATTGGAGTTTGGTGGAACAGAAGGGAGATTAATGTATCAATACCTAATATTTACAGCTGAGATTCCTTTTTGGGGGGGAGACATTAGGTCATCAGTCGATGCGACAGAGAGGTATTGTACTTCATCTGAAAGCTGGGAACCTGAATATTAATTTAAGATGTAGCTCAGCAGTGTGTCTCTGTGTCATAAATCAGAAATAATTGTTGGTACCCAAGAGCCTCCCCTTCACAGCCACTCTCCCCTTTTTAGACATGCCAACACTGCATGTGCTATTTTCATTTGAACATTGACGTCTTTGCTTTTTTTGGGCGTGCTCTGGTCCTGCTCATGTGGAGGGTGGCTTCTGTTGTGGGGTGACACTACAAATAGAATTCAATTGAGTTTAATTGAATTATGAAGAACAGTCTACGCCTGACGTATGAAATGAGCTATATAAATGAACTCGACTTGAAATGACTTGACTTTGTGTTTTTGCTGCATACAGTCACATTATTGAGGGTAAAGGCAAGGACGACCCGAAGACCATCCCTCTGAAGATATTCGCTAAGGATATTGGAAATTGTGCCTATGTAAGATTATCTTCTTTCCTTCTTCTTATCATTTCTATCAGCACAAATATGTTTTTTTTGTGTAGTCAGTCCTCATTGGGTAATTAACGGCATCACTGGCAACGCTGCAATTCAAGTAACATTCAAACAACTAGATGTTTCCATAATGTTTCCATCATTCCATTAGGCCAAGACACTCGCGGTCAGCAACTCTGACAGCACCACTGATGTCATCCGCATGGCTCTGCTGCAGTTTGGCATATCCGTGAGTAACTATAGACCACTGTTGATAGAAATAAGGACTGTTAATATCTCCATCTGATGGCTGAGAGCATCAAAATTCGACGCCACGTCTGAAGCATGTAACAAAGTAATAAGACTGTAATAAGACTTTCTCCAATATTTGTAACTTTTCAGAAATGTTCTACATGTTAAATGTTAAAGGAAATTTTGCCGTATTTCTTTTTTTATTATGTTTTTGTCATTTTTCCCTGTATTGAACAGAAGAAGCGTTATGCAACAGTCCCACAGTGGGAATCGAACGTTGTGGTTACGTGGCAAGTCAGCTACCAAGGTGCTCAATGTCACCATATGTTAGAGTTACTCTGAGGAACTTGTATCTGGTTATGAAACAGTCTTAATTCATACTGATGCTTCTATATGACCTATGTAAGTAAACAAGGCCATCAGTGAGATGATATTATTCTTAATGCTTGTTTTCTGCTCAGATTCTGGCAAAATCTGATAAAATCATGCAGGTTCACCAGAAACTCCATCAACAGGATGAATGACACATGTAGAAACTGATGTTTTGTAAAATACATACCTGCAATAAATAAATAAAAGAAGGTATCTCACTGAATGTAAAAAAAGATTCTTTTTTTTCACTCTGTCTAGGGCTGCGTTAAAGACCACCGGTTGTGGGTGAGCTCCAGTAAGGACGACCCTCCATACCCTCTCATTGGTAAGCACCGGTCAGAGACAATGTTATGTGAAACCTTCCCTTTAAAACACCATCAGGAAAAAAGTTCCTTTGGCATTAAGAAAGGTGCTTCACCTCCAACTGTGTGGGATAATATTATTGCTGTGTTCACACCAAACGTGTACAAAGTCAACCAGACGCGTCAGGCAAGCGAGAAATGTATGTGATGCTGTTGTGGCATTGCTGAATCAGAAATTGAGGAACAAAATGTTGCCTCCTGTGTCTGTGGTCCCCGAGAGGTCTACGATAGTAGCTCACATTAGTCCAGAGACCAGACCAGACTATGTGGAGAAACCAGAAACTGTCTATGCTCCAAACAACAAGGCTGCTCGCTGCTCTATTTATGTCTAGAATCCAGACTCTATTAAAAAAAAAAAAAAATTTAAAGTGCAGACAGACCGAACAAAGCATGACCTCAGTCTTTATCATTAAGGAGTTATTTTAGCATTATTTCTATCCATTTATTGCAATTAAATCACAGCTAAATAGATTATTTTGGGTTCATCCAGCCATAGTAAACCAGCTGATGTGTGTTGCTAGTGTGTGTGTGTTTGGTTTCTTGGTGTATCTGGGACTTCAACATGTACAAAGCAGTAATAGTGGTGATTTAAGCCATGATGGATGAAACCGTGTTGGTGTCTACATGGAGGGAAGTCCCGCCTCCTCTCTGAGTGACGTGAATAAACACAAAGGTCCTGCGGTCAAACTTGTGCAAGTAACACAAGGCGAAAATTCCCTTTGCGTTTGGTGTGAACACGGCAGGACTGATGCTTACAAATCTGTATGCATGCTTATGATTGCATGAGTCATAAATTGATTAAAGTAAAAAAAAGCATCTTCTGTCTGATGAGGACTTTTTGGAAAGACAGCCATTACCAATGCAGAGATACCCACAGCGAGGGTCACTGCTGCATCAGCAGTACACCAGAAAGCCAACATCTGGGAGCGATTCAGAGCACTTAGTTTTGTCACAGTGGTATTTCCGTGGCATTCTGTTACCATAATCTTTTGTTCTGCATTTCACACTGAATTCCTATGATCCCAACCCCAGACCGCTTGATCCATCGTTGCATGGGACGAGTTCTGCCCAAATTGATATTGTACTTTTGTGCCCTCACGTGCACAGACTGCACATACCAGACCCATGACCTTTAACCTCTGGATCCTGACCTCTCATTCAGGCCACGAGTTCCCCTTCAGCATCAAGATGAGCCACATTCGAGATGGTGGGAGCAACGGAGGAGGAGTCTGGAGGGATCCAACTAGTCCCACAGACAGTCCTGGGGTGCTGCTTCTGGACCAGTGTCTTCCCCCAGACACCCAGTGCCAATTCATCCTCAAACCCAGCAAGGTGGCCCCGGGACAGGCTCCACTTATAGGTGAGACGGCTGGTCAGGGCTCTAGTCCCCCTCAATTTAAATAAGCCACTGCTGTCTAATTATAATAAAAAATGAAAATTATGATGACAGGGAAAAATAAAACCCTGTCCTTCAAAATTACCCTCAACAAGAAAGTCCAACGCAACTACTACGTTAGCTTGGCTTGCTAGCTAGCTACGTGATGTCTCTCTCTGAAGCAACAATGCCTGTGTGTTCGGTGCCAGGATGTAACGTTACTCACACTAACAACAGGTCTCACTCCTTCTTTCTTTTCCCGGCTGATAAAAAGAGTTGCTGGATAAAACCCATCTAGTCAGCTAACGTTAGTGATGGAACGTAGCTAAGTTAGCTAGCTAGATAGCAAGACAAGTTAATGGCCGAGCTGGTGAAGTACATTGTTTGAGACCAGAGATGTTTCACACTAAACTAAATGATACAACAACCAAATGAGACTTGTCAAACATTGTAATTTATGGAACATAAAGGATCCAAATTATTTGTCTCTTGCCGTTGACTACTGTACATTTATTTTCCACAATAAGGTCCGATGGGGGACATTGGAACTTAGCCTCTAAATTAGCCTCCATATTCTGGAGGTCAGGCCCTTTTTAAGAGACATTTTGACACAGCCTCAAGGTGTCCAACAAAACCAATTAGTTCAATTGTTTTAAAACTAAAACTTTCAAACTAAACTTCCTCATTAAGTGTTAAATGTTCAGCATATTGGCTTGGGCATAAAACTACAGGGAAAGCATGCGTTGAGAAAAAGAGCTTTGAAAAATATTCATGTTTTTTCATCAACATGACAGTTGAGGTTTCCGAGTAGATGGTTGGTCAGCATCTGTTCATAAATCTAATTCTGTAGGAAACCTCAAGAGGAAATATGAGGACACAGAAGTATTAATGCAGGACAGAAAGCACTTCCTCACAATTTGTTCCACTCACATAAACCGCCTCACTTTGTTTACTCAGTCACGTTGTGCATTTGTGAAGATGGATCAGGAGGCGAAGAAGGAAAGGAATCGAGGAGAACGGTGGGAAAGAAGGTTTTAGCGGATGAGGGGTCAGGAGAGAAGCAGTGTGGGGATAAGAAAAACATCAGACTGACAAAGAGGAAGAAACCCCAGAAGGGACGAGTGTGAGAATAGGAAGATGGAAAGTAAAAAAGAGATGACACGGCTATTGAGTAAGTCTGTAGGCCGGCGGAGGTGAAGGAAAAAGAAACAACACACTGGAAGAAAGAAAAAATTCACAGAGGTTACAAGTGACAGGGACAGAAAAATGAGGAGGAGAAAGAAAAACAAAGAGGACGAGGATGAGTAATGGGGGACCAGGATGGAAAAAAGGAGGGGACGAGGTTTAGAGAGTTGCAGTTTGCCGACCACAAGCTTCGCCTCAGATTCCTTTGCCTCAAGCAGTCTTACATAACCGCTCCATACCAGCCTCGCTGCCGTCGAGGCCTAATCGCACTCAACCCCAAAGCTAACGAACGTGTGTGTGTGTGTGTGTGTGTGTGTGTGTGTGTGTGGTGCAAGAATTGGTACGTTGGTCAAATTGTTTTTTATTTCCCCAACGTTTTTCCAAATTCCACCTCGACTTGTCCGTTGCAACATCCTGCAGTTGCTCCAGAGATTGACTTGAGTTCCTCTCATGAGACAAAGAACACTTTCTATTACATATTTGATTCAAATACTGCAGATTTATGCACTTAATCCGAAAAAGACAATATTTCTACGAAGCTGTTGACATGGCTGATGGCATCACCTGGTCCATTTGAGGAGCTTATTTGTTACGGAGTAGAGCCTGAATGTATCATCATGGAACTCAATGGAACTCCGTGAACGTTATTAGCCCTGAATGCCTCTTCCTAAAAGGCTGATTGACACATTTGTGGCACATTCGATGCAATGCAACGCATCAAGAAAATCTAACCTCTAACCTTCGAGCTCTGACTGAACTTGGGCTGAAGATGGTTTATTGGAAAACTGTTCATGTTCCGTTTAAAATTGTTTGCTTTAGTGTTGTTGCAACGCCTGGTTTCACTCCTGATACTGACACAATATTTTTTCATTTTACTAAAGTAGTTTTCAAATTTAAAAAAAAATGTAAACTTTGAATAATACATATATTTCCGCCCTGGTACATGACAGATGTCAGTGTGTGCTATGGACACATTTCAGCCGGTACCAAAAAAAAGTTTGATAGCCAGTCTAACTCACAAACCATAATTATGCTAGAAATTCAAAGCAAAGACGGCGTCCAGCCTCTTTCCAGAGTGTTTGCCATAATCTTAGCTCATTGTGGCCAAAAGTCTGTCTGTCGCAGAGCTGGATTGCCATTACTAGCCACGCCGTTGACAAAAATACACCATCAAACAGCCAGATGCACGAGTGGTTCATCCTCTGGAGCTGATTTATGAAGGAAGTGGAAGAGAATCTAACAAGGCTGGTTTATTTATAGGAGGGGGTCTCAAAAATACAAAAGTAGGGTACTAACTGTCATCTTCCCATCTTGATGACATTGTTATCTGTTCTTTTTTAAATGGTTTATGCCCATTACAACTTTGATGGCAGAAGATTACAGTAGGATGATGGACACTGCCCACCCACTCCCCAAGTATCTGTTTCCTCTCTGTTCCTGGACTAGAACGCTGTAATGATGTAACGCCTGATTTACCGCATTTTTTTCGATGATGGCGAGGCCTGCTGAGAAGTGCCAGAGCTGGCCCAGTAATTCTGTTACTGTTGAACTTTGTTCCAGAATGGATTTTGGGCACGGCACTGCAACGGATCATTAAATAGAGATGAATTCTGTGTGAGGTACGCCACATATTTTTTGGGGTCTGCTGCTGGGTCCTCCACCCACTGAAAGAATCTGTTGTTTGTCAGGAGTGTCAAACCCTTGGACTAAAGTCACAATCGCTTCATCACCTAAATGTTATCACCTCTAGACTTAGGCTCAGTCTTAGTCTAGTCTAGACTGAACTGCTGGTATCACATGAAACCAGGCAGCAACATCCAGTTCTGAAAAGTGAAGCCAAGGCGGAAGTACCTCAAACTTGCATTCTCTCTACTGGCCATCAAGGGGCGACTCCTCCGGTGGCAAAAAAAAAGTCTGATTGCATGGAAGTCAATGAGAATATGACCCTACTTCTATCTTGATGTATTATCTTATTAAATATTGTAAACATGAGTGTATGGTCTCAATCTTTAGTTTCAAGTCTTCTTCAATCCAGCATGGTGTTCATTTAGTACATTATGGTCCATTTAGAGTCCAACAGACCAGAAAGCAGGGGATGCTTTAGGGGCGGGGCTACCTTCTAATTGACAGGTCACTATCATTCTACCAGTACAATCAGCTACTAAGATGACTTTAACACTTAGCTGTAAAGTTGACCTATGAAGCTAGTTTTGTTTGCAGCTTCACATCCAAACTTGAGGCTTCAAAGCTGTTGTCCAGAAACCAATGGGTGGTGTCACCATGACTACGTCCACTTCTTATATCAGTCTATGTATGAACCTAGAAAACCTAAAGAATTGTTTAGTCTTAACCATGTCATTGTGGCTTGAGAAGGGATAACGCTCTAAAGTTCGGCTGACAGGAAAACTGGGATCCCTTGACCTCTGACCTCACGATGTGAGAATGAAAATGGTGACGGAAATATATAAACATATACATACAGGCATTCACACATCGAACTCACTCAATAGTTCTTTCACTTTCTGTCCTCCTGTCACAGAAAGTCTCCTGACAAAGCTTTAAACAGTGAACTAGAACTGTGAGCAGCATTTTGCAGAACATGCATTGAAGCAGCAACAGTGTGATTTAGTCTGAAACCACAGCTCACCTCTTCCTCTCCTGTCCCCCCACCAGAGCCGACCCAGCAGAAGTCTTTCAAGAGGAAGAGGTCTCTGATCAACTGGCCTTTCTGGAGAGGCTCCAACACTCAGCTGGATGGCCTGCCCCTGTCCCCGACCTCGCTCACCCCCACCCAGGGACGGCTGTTCGGACGACCCCTGAGCTCTGTCTGCTCTCCAGACCACAGCCTGCCCAAGCCTGTCATGGTGAGCCGAGCCGAGGTTACGTAGGCCGGCAGGAGGGGTCAGGTCCCTGTCCGCAGGGGTCAGGATCCTGTCTGGAGGGATCACAGTGTATTTGGGGAAAGGGAGATGTAGTGGTGTGGGGAAGTACATTCTGTTACTGTCACACCGAGATGCGTCATGACAAATGCCGCTGCTTCAAAAACGCTCCTCAAAGTGCGTCGGTCAAATCACATGTGGAGGTACTGAGACACAGAGCTTTTGATGCTGCTCAGCTGTTGGATGAGGAGGAGAGAAAAACACCATAAAAAGATACAACATATATATAGTTCACCTCATAAAAACCACTAATAGCAACCTTTTATTGTCTGTCGCTGCCACATCTCCAACCGTTCAAAGCAGGAAGGTAGCCCACCTCTCGCTCCATTTGATTGGCTGCCTGGGTCAAGTGTGACATTGGCGAGCAGTGCAACTCTGTGCCAGGTGCTGAAAAGTTAATAATAATAATAATAATAATAACTTTATTCAGTCAGAGTTTAAAAGTGAGGTACAAGCCATAAAGTGACAAAGCTAAGGTCACATTAAAAACTGCTAAAGCAGCACAAGAGATAAAATAATAAAATCACTACAATCAATGCAAAGAAAAAGAAAATGCAATAATTGTAAAAGTAAAAAAGTAAAATAATAACTAAATAAAAGCAGCAATAATAGCCCAATAGGTTACTATTCTGTGAGATAATTACCAATCATAAATCAAAGAAATAATGGACATTAATAGAGAAGTGAAATTTGAAATCTAAAGAACTCCTTTATGAAGTCCAACGATCTACATTGACAGTTTGCTGGAGTCACAATATGTATCAGTTTAAATGGACATTTACCTTAATCCACATAAAAATCAATCGAGGCAGAGGGAAATAATAATCATATTTGTGCAAATGAAATTCTGATTGCAGGGAAAAGCAAAGAGCTGGGCTGAGAACATTAAATTCACTTAATCCAGAAATCCTTTTGGTTTAAAACATTACTGGACAATAAAGTGCTGCCGAGCTTTCCGGCCTGCAGATACGATTAAGGGTAATGTGTTCCCTGCAGGACATGCTGGTGTTCCTGTACCTGGAGGGGCCGTACACCAGGGGCGTCTTCAGGAGGTCAGCTGGGGCCAAAGCCTGCCGGGAGTTTCGGGAGAGACTGGACAGTGGAAGGGAAGACCCGGAGATCACACACCAGTCTGTGTTCGTCATCGCTGCTGTCCTCAAGGTAGCACACACACACACACACACGTTGAACCACAAGCTGCCCCACCACACCGGTTAGAAGCCAGACAGCAGAAAGTTGCAGCGACTGATGTGCATCCAAAGTCACAGAAGTCCAGACAGGATAATCTGTCTGTGCACAGCCAGGCAGGCTGCCAGCCGACACACAAGCTGCTGCATTGTTCAGCATCCAGGACAAACAGCCACCTCAGAGCACCAGCTTCCACCTGAGACGTTGCTAAAGGCGACCTGCTCCGCTCCTTTTCTGGTCCATAATCGTATTTCAGGTTCCGACTAGAACATGTTGACATGCTTTCATGTATTTTTGCCATCAGGCTGTGCTGCAGTGACTCCACGCTCAGTTCTACGCTGGCTCGCTTTGTTAGAGGGCAGATATAATGCTAATGTGTTACTTGGTGACATCATCACTTTATTGAAGAAAAGTCGAGATTTAGGAGCAGAGGAACTCCATTTGGACATGAACTTTAGGTTTTGATACAAAAGAGAAAAAAACATTTAACAGACTAAAGTAAAAGGAAGATGCAGAAAAGCATTATCGGTCCTCTCTAATCAGTCGAGAAAATATGTCTCAAGTAAGACTACAGTAACATGGCTGCATTCATTAAATGGTGAATATTGTTCTTCATGTAGTCATTTATTTATTTATTTATTTTTAGCAGCACTTGATACAGTCATCTTTCGTTAGATACTTTTACAGAATGATCCATATTTTCAGAATAGAACATTGGTTGTTTTCATTTGAGGTAAGAAATAAATCACAAGTAAAACATAGTAAAATGAAAAAGAAGGGCGTTTCAGGGGAACACACTCCCAAATTGCTTCAAATTTAGTTTCCTGATTCCTCATGGAGAAGATGATTCTGTCCATAATAGGATGTCATATTTTCTGATTATTTAACAATGGGTTTCATGCACTAGATGACCTCATTCATGTCAATCTTTTTTATTTTTTTATTAGAACTGTGGTTCATAAACCCGGTGAAGGTTGTGTAAATTTGTAATAATAAATGTAATAAGGATGAAATGAAGAAGCATTTTTATCAAAGTGAAAATACAACATGTTCTACACATGCAAAATGTCTGTTTTTTACAATTTCAAGGCATTACTTAAGTTGGGTAGTTTTTGCATTTTATAGACCAAACTGAGCTGAGCATCTCTTTTTGTTTTTGCATCCAGGACTTCCTGCGGAACATCCCGGGCAGCATGCTGAGTGTGGATCTGTACGAGCAGTGGATGGATGTGATGGAGGGGGACGGAGGGGACGAGAGGACACAAGCTGTCCAGAGGTACTGATCCGTCTCCTCCATTTGCCTTAACGAATAAAACAAGTAACACCAAAGCAACACTGAAAACTGGTGTTGAGGTCACCATGACAACGGTGAGTGTTTAAGGATGTCGTTTCATCGCCTTCCTCCACTCCACCTGCAGGTTACTCCACCTGCTGCCCAGCGAGAACCTGCTTCTGCTGCGACATGTGATCGCCGTGCTACACCGTATCCAAGGCAACGCCCACGACAACCAGATGAACGCCTTCAACCTTTCCGTCTGCATCGCTCCCAGCATGCTTTGGGCTCCAGCGCCGAGCACTCCCGAGATGGAGGGGGAGGGCACCAAGAAGGTGAGGAGGAGACGCATGGTACAATGGAGCAAAAACAGAAAGCTTATTAACTTGGTTAACACTGGTATCGGACACAAATATAGAGGTATTATTATGGGTGTATCTGGACTGAAACGGTGCGTCCCCATCACACTGGTGCTACAGGTGTGTGTGTGTGTGTGTGTGTGTGTGTGTGTGTGTGTGTGTGTGTGTGTGTGTGTGTGTGTGTGTTAGAGAGGCCTGCTGAGACACTGTGAGGAATTTAACATTTCAGTGGAATAATAGTAGCAAACTGCCTCGGCATGATGTGTGTGCGTGCTGCTGTAAAGACAGACAGACGAGAGTTTGACAGACAGGTAAGAAATTGAGATGACACTCACACACGTACACCGCGTTCACACACAACCTCTGTGTCGGCCCGAAAGCCGTTAGTCAGCAGACAGTTTCCCTGTGGGTTGACCTCGAAGCAGGAGCTGACCCACTAACACACAGCTGTAACACACACACACGCAGAGTCACAAAGTCACATTCGCATCGGTAAAATCACAACATTCTTCGACTCCGCTGATCTCTATGTCCCCGGGGTGAGAGCAAGACTTGACAGGAAAGAGGAAAGCTCCACAGTTTCATGCCGCCTTACGAGCAAGCAGACGGGGAAATAGAAGGATCTAGTTTCAGAGGACGAGGTCACACTGAGGGTCAGCTCTCCTACCGTGCAGCGAGCGACTCACGACTCACTACATAGTGAGTTCTCCATGTTGTCATGGTGACTGAATGTATAGTGAGAATTATTATACTCTATATAATGGACTCAAAGTATCCCACAATTCATCTGTGTACAACCAATGGTTACTTCACCAAGGATTATGTACCATCATGCATTGTGACTGTGATGAAATGACTAAGGGACGAGAGTAGAGAGAGCTGAGTGATTAAGACAAATCTATGAAATAATATATTTAATATGAGCAGAGCATCAAAGTCATGACAAAGTCATTGATGTATTATTTATTATGATGGTGGTCGTCTACATCAGGGAGGACCCCTCATAATCGTAACACAGATTATCATCTGCAGATGTGCATTTTTTAATGATACAGCACAATTACTTAATGATATAGCAAATTATTTTGCCCGGACCCCACTTTGAGAACCTCTGCTCCACATAGTCCTCTATCTAGTCCTTCATATAGAATCGCTCCGTCTTTTCTCCATCACATGTTGAGCAGAAAGGCTAACCTGAAATGACTCAAGCCCTCAGCAGCCCACAGTGGAAGCCCCCCCCCCTCCACCACCAGAGCCCATCATGTAGTCACTAAAACATACAAAGCTTTTTGATTTGTGGTCTATTTGGAAAGTTACAGTATTTCAGTTACACACAGTCTCTGTGGGTGGCTGGTTTGCTTGTCTTTTTCAAATGTGTGTGTGCGTGTGCGTGTGTGTGTGTGTGTTTGAGGCGGTTGCGGTTCATTGAGAAAACATGCAAAGAATTTCCTACAGAATCCTGAGACCAAGTGTGTGTTTTAGCGGAAAACAGTGTCACTGAAACTACGGTTTCTATCTCCCTACACACACACACACACACACACGTCAGCACAAAACTAGCAAATACCAAATATCTCTTCCACAAATGCTCCCCTGATAACGCTTTCCCCCTCGCACACTGCTTGCTTGTGTTTGCAGCCTGAGTGGAGGCCGGCCTTTTTCTGGGGAAAAACGGGAAAAAATAACAACGTGAGATTTCGACATTTCCCTCCCTGCGGTCGAGGCCGGGGCCAGTTTCTACGAAGCGTGGGCTCCTGGCTCTGTAATGGCTAGTTTCCAACCTTGTCAGGAGACACGTGAACGCTCAGTTTTAGCCAATTCAGTTCGGTCTCTGTTCCCCTCCTTCCTTCCTGCAGTGTATGATTTAAATGTTTTTGGCTGCATGTACCGTTTAGGAGGTAAATACAGCTTTAGTTTGAATGCTCCTTTAGATGGAGGCCGAGAGACAAATCATTTAAACAAACGTTGATTTTCTCTTTAGCTTGGTTCTTGAAGCAAACTTTTACTTTTCTGCAGCTTTGTTTTTTTTTTTTCATTTTAGTGACAGTAGACAGTAGCTCAATAGAGAAGTGAAGTCAGGGGGAAATCTCCTGTTTTGAAAAGTGATGCAGAGGCTAAAGTGCCTTAAACTTGCATTCTCTCTGCAAGCCATCAGGGGACGACTCTTCCGGTTGCAAAAAGAAGTCCAATGTCGTGGAAGTAAACATTGTAAACATGAGTGTTATTTTCCATTTATAGTCAAGTAGAGCAGAAAGCAGGGTATGCTGATTTTTCAAGTTATACGACTTTCTTAAAAGACAAGCTAACGGCTGTGTTGATGACGTACGTTGCATGAGACCAGAGATGTAGTTCACTGATCGGTTTCACAACTAAATGATAAGACAACGAACCTACGACTTTCTGGAGAATTATGTTTAAAACTGACAGACATCATACATGTTATTTATGGTACAATTCAAACGGGATCAAAACAATTATTTGCCTCTTACTACCATACATATTTTTGCCAAAATAAGATCCGATGGCAGTCCACTAGTAGGGGCGGGACTTAGCCACTGTGTTTACTGATGGCCTCACAAATACCCAGAAATCACCCACTCACACACAGCTGGGAAGTGTCTTAATGCACTCCTACTCCCACGCACACTATTGGATAGTATACATGCTCCGTGTGTCCGCCACTCATTATAACACTGTGGTAGTCAGCCAGGTGTCCGTGCTGCAGACAACAGCAGCGTTACAGAAGAGTTGAGGCAAAGTTTAAAACAACATTCTATTGAGTTGAAGAGGAAGAAGCCGTGGATGGCTGTTGATGGACGGGTGAACGTCTGCTGGCTCTTTGCAACTGTGCTCTGCAGCACGTAGCAGCTCCTAGTGAGGGACAGTGAGGAATGCTGACTGAAGGAAGTGAAAGAGTAGAAAGGAAAGAGAAGAGGAGAATGAGGGAGGTGAAAACAGCAGAACAAGGAATAGAAATAAGTAACAGATTTCATTATTTTGATCAGACATTTCAATTCAACACGACAGGCTTGTTGTTGACATTCTGCATTGTGTTCTTGCATTAGCTGCTGCATTGCGTTTGCAATAAGCATGCATTATAGTGATTAACAAATGAACAATTTTAAATAAGGTAATCATAAATCTCTCCCATCTAATGGACTGAAAAAGCAGTTTAACTTGTTTTTGCAATATTAATACTTTATATGATAAAAGGTCAATATTGGCATCTGTGTATTTCTACATATATTGCGATACTGTGCTGTAGCTGATTTCAAAGAGTAGCAACAGTATCTTAACCTAAGGCTACGGCTTACCTGTCATTAGGAACAGGTTTGTTCTTTTAAACATCCTTCTGTATGTTCACCCACTGAAACGCCTCTGCAGATACCATGACTCAGCAGCTTTTGGTAGTCTATCTGCAGACTGTTGGAGGCTGAGAGGAAGGATCACAGACACCTGACATGTTTATATTTGCTTATGTAATGTCAGAATTACCATAATCCAAGTAAAATATAGCCTCAGGCCTTTCATACAGCAGTCATTAGCACATATCTGAAGTGAGGTAGTGCACACACACACACACACACACACAGAGGAGATAAAAGCAGGAGGTTAATGTTGCATTTGCTCTCATAACACTTGTAAGGGATTAACTGAGCCTGATTGCTGATAGAAACATTAAGTTATGTAAGAGCTCTCATCTCTCATCATCTGTCAGGTGAAATGTTTGTCTTTCATGTTTTAATCCAAAAGTTCAGGCCCTGAAAGTCTTCTTTAAAACATGTGACAAACAAAAACCACAGTGCACCGAAGTTCAACCTCTTTCTAATAAGAATCTTTTATTTGTTGATAGAATAGAGAAAAAATCCATTCGAAATAAACACTTGAAATAAATAGATTTTAGAAGAATATTTAATCAGCCTTTCAGATTATTTTACTTTTTTTTTTAAAAATATGACTTTAGAAATGATAATCAAATTCCTCGTGTGAACACAGTCATGTAACACACATGCAGATGTAGGAACAGGCGACATCTGGCCCAAGAAACTAACAGAAAGTTCGGCCCTAAAACAGTGTTTGTCTTTTGCTGCGTCGCAGGACCGGCAGGAAGAACAACTCATTCATAAACACAACAGACAGATTTTAGTGGAAACTTTCCACAGAGTCGAGGTGGATACAACTCCAACGCATCGGAGTGGCGTGTGTTTGTGTCGCAGCGCGGAGTGTGTGTTTAGTAAACTCCGTCTGTTTAGTTTCAGAGGCGGTGGTTTCAGCCAAGGGACGGGATTTGTTTGAGGAAGGATTCCAACTGGGCTGATCGTTTTATAAAAACACAGTTTCAAACCCACTCTTTAAAGAGACATATTGGAAGAGGTTGGCTGAATGTGTCATTAGCAGCTATGATTTGGGGATATTTGCTATTAAATATGATTAACACAGTAATATCAATCATTTTAGAAGACAAAAACGTTTTCAGAAAAGCTAACATCAAATGTTTGAGCAAGTGATCATCAAAGCCAATCCATGATGTCATATGTTATGATTATCAGGACACTGTCCAGGACCAGGGGTTTGACGTCTTCTTGGTTGCTGTGGAATGCAAACACTCTGGAAGTTGGAAGGCAAACAGAGGAACGCAGACTTTTCTCAGAAAGATAATAACACAAAAAAACACCGGAGCGGACGGCTGATATCACGCAGTTATTTAGGTCAAAAGCTCACACAAGAAATCAGGCAGTAGTTCCCGTTTGAAACGTGTGAGCTCCCTCAACATGTTGACACTGCTGAACTTCAGCAAATGCAGCTCCACATGAATCGTATTGGTGAAATGTAAGTGCTGTAACCGTTTCTCCCTGCAGGTGTGCGAGCTGGTTCGCCTCCTCATAGAGAACTGCTGCAGCCTCCTGGGAGGAGACGTCAGTTCGCTGTTCAGGAGCTTCAGCCAGAAGAGCAGCAGCAGTGACCACGGCTCAGGTGAGAGACGGACGCCACTTCCGTCACGGTTCCACTAGTTGTGTTTCCTGTGTTTTGAGCGTAATACATACATGTGCCTACGAAATGTGTGCGCCAACCTTAGCCCATCAAAGACCGCTTCCTGTTGCAGCGGCATGCCATGAAAGCTTCCTGTTGCCAGTAGGTTGCGCTATGACTTTGATTCAGAATCAGCCTGTATATGTCCCGAACCTCCTGCTCTCCTCCCAGTGAAGTAGTCTCTTAATGATGTGAGGCAGAGGGACTGTAGATCCAGTGATGCTGCTGGCCACCATCCCACTGGGGTTTTTTTTGCAACCATTGTAGCATGAAAGCATGCTGGATTAAACAAGATAGCTGGCTAGCTAGCCAGCCCTTCCTCCACACACTGTTGTGAGAGTGTAGGAGCGCGTTGCTGTTACCAGCTTTATTCGGATCATTTTCACCAGTGTAGCGCGGAAGCATGGTGGAATTAGCAAGCCGGCTAAGTAGCCAACCAACCGCTCGTTTGCGTGCTAATTCCACCATGCTCTCATGCTACGACGGTTACAGAAAATCAGCCCCACAGTGGGCCGTCTCTTCCTCTCTAAGCACCGCACAACGAAAAGCTATCTTGTTGAAAACATACAGCCCTTCAACTCTGTGCTTTCTGAACGTGCTCGTGAACCGAAAATGCTTCAGTCTGTTGCACCTCAAAATATTCCAACAAGGTGGCCTCAGACTGACTAGCTGGCTGTGTGTGTAATTAAATGGCTGAGGCTCTTTCAGGCCTGTTGATTGGGGTCGGCGGGTCGACCTGCAGTCATTTCAGTGATTGGCGGGGTCAAAGCCAGGTGCTGATTAACGCGGTGCTGAATCTCCTCATTCATAAATAGCACCAACTTTCTCCCTGCTTCTAGGAATAAACTGCCAGAGGTGAAGGAGGACACAGCAGGACTACGCTTTGTCCTCTGTTCTCCTCTCCAGCAGAGAACTGTGGCTTTGTTCATTTCAGGGGACTTTTTGGATAAAGTGGCTACCAGGAGAGAGAGAAGCAGAATGTGGGACACGTAGTTTTGATTTAGTAGGTTGTTGTGTAAATAAAGTTTGGTCCGTCTCAACTCACTGTGCTGACTTTGGGAGCTCGTAGGTGGAAATGCCCTAAATTGCAGGATCCTTGCATGAAAGGGGATATCTGCAAAAGCTGTATAATTTGCTGTTACGGGAAATGTAATGGTCAATTAAGACTAGATGTAAAGACGTGTATTTTGTTGGCTTAATTATGGTGTATTTATTTAGTATTTTTGGATTGACACCCTTTGATGTAAATTTGACAATTAACCTAATGTTTAGCCAAAGTCTCTTCATAATATTCCTTCTCTCCCCAGATGTGTCATCCTTCCAGATGAACGACTCGTCCTACGACAGTCTGGAGAACGAGCTCAACGACGACCCCGAGTCTCCCTTCCAGGAGCAGCTGCCGCTTCGCGACAAGGACAAGCCGGACAGCCGTAGCCGCGACTCTGTCATCACCCTCAGCGACTGCGACCCCGATCCTGACCCTGAGACCGATCTCCTGCTGCAGCTCCCCCCGCTGGCCAGACCCAGGAGGTTCAACCCTGCAGTCCGACAGCCCCGCACCCGCCAAGCCAATGGCGGCCTGTCACAGGGCCCCAGGAGGCTCAGGAGGAGTTCAGAGCCCGCCTTGGCCCTGGCGAGCACTCCGCCCTTAGGCACGGTGATGGCTCATGGCGATAACCACCACCTACCATTACGGAAGGCGAGCTACGACGCCGCAATGGAGGGGGAGAGGGAGGAGGACGAGGTGTTCCTGGAGCAGGGGCTGAGCGGGCTACAGCTGAAGGAGGAGGAAGAGGATGGATGTGACAAGGGAGGAGCCAAAGTCCAGAATTGTGGGCGGAGGAAGATGAAGCACGCCCCTCCGCCTCCTTTGCGGTTGGATGCCAGCTGTTCCAGTCTGTCGTCACCGGCAACCTCACCCACAGGCTCCTCCCTCAGCTCTTTAGACTCCGCCTTCTCACAGTACTCTACTGACTACGCCACCACTGGGGCTATTCCATTGGGCGAACCTACTCCTCTCTCCCCTCTTTTTCAGGGACGGTCCCAGTTGTCACCTGGGGAATCCCCCCCTCAGAGGGAAGCACCGCCTCATTGGCCGCAGCCTACGCAGTCCGCTCGGACCGGCCAAACCCCGTCACACCCTCACGGTCTCCACCCTAACACGTGGCTCAAGAAGGACCGCCGCCTGTCACTGCGGCAGCCCGATAATGGACACCCAGAGGAAGACTTGCCTGTGGTGAACGGGAAAACCCACCCAACCAGTAACGGCGTCTCTGTTGGTCAGGAGGACTTGGCAACGAACCGAAACTGCCAACAGAGATCCAGCAGCCCTCCGTCCTACCAGCAAGCTCTACTGCAGCTGCAGCGCAGCAAATCTCCTTTCTACAGGGGGGCGGAGAAACCTCTGACTGTTCGGGAGCTGAGACAGCTCCACGACCAGACCTGCACCTACGGATCCCCGATCGCAGCCTCCCCTACCAGCCCCAAACCACACACAGGAAGTGAGGTCACACAGAGGCTGGTTAGAGGAGAGAGCGTGGAGCCGCCGCAGGGTGTTTTCTTTGGACAGAACGCCACCACTCTAGTCCTCCAGAGACAAAAGTCTCACACTCTGACTCCGGCCCTGGAGGGACACAACAGGAGGAAGACCCTTCCCCGCCCCTTTCCCCGCCGAGCATCTGAACCTGCGACCTCTAACTCCTCCTGCAGCCTCACCCTGGACAGACCGCGCACCTCTAAAGTTCACCCTAAAGACGGCGGCCTGAGAGTGTCAGAGGTGGAGCCCAACCACGCCGAGCCACGCTTCTGCCTGTCTCCCTCCGCCACCCGGGCCGTGCGGGACTACTTTTCCTCCCAGGGCCAGGAGGATACAGAGGTCTGCCTGCGGAGGAGTCAGGAGGTGGCGCTGGCTATCGTTCAAGGGAAGAGGGAGTGGCAGAGCCGGCGGTGCAGCGACCCGCGAGTGGACGATTTTGACCAGCTTTTTTTCGCAGAAGAGTCATACGTGTAAATAAGAACTGTGTACAGAAAAACTGTGTATGAAAGACTGATTATTATCTGATTCGTTCACTTGTAAACAACAATTGTTGATGTGATAACATTCCCCATATACAACCGTTCCCTGTGGCAGCCGTAGTCAGCCTGATACTCACCGCTTTACTGTGATGATACATCCAAGGGGTTGGATTAGAAAAGGTACAGATGTTTTTGCCCTGCAGTTGGTATCCACAAATACTTATTAACTGATTATGGCTGCTTAAAAATAAGCGTGTTGGCCCAAACAGCTGATGAGCCTGTGGAGTGGGCCATCACATGATTCATGGGGGGGAAATGGAGTCAATCACACCCAGAGGTTTTGGGTTCACGACATATTGAAAAAATCCATCCATCGTCATCGTTAAAATTACTAATATCAACTGTTGCTTCCACATGTATTGGCATTCAAACAGGAAGGAAGTAGTAAAGCTCTGGCTCCATTTGATTGGCTACCTGTCTTAATAGGTAGGGCCATAGGACAACAATGGTTTCTGGCAACGCATCTTGGTGTGATCGACCTCTAATGGAGTCTGATTCAGTGAATTTATTACACAGAAGATGTGAATAAAAGTCAGTTTAAGTGGATGTCTGTATCTCCAAACACTCCAAGCAGCTCGGGTGCCAAAATCTGGTTCCCTTGAAAAATATATTTATCTTCAGAAATGAATGAGTAGTGACAGAGAAGCCTTTTTAATTCGGTTTTTAAAATGAAAACATTTAACATTTCCAAAGCAGCAGAAAGCCCATACAGAGTTGTGGGAAAACAAGGCCATGACACATTTTTAAGGTTTTTAAACAACAAAAGTTAATAAAACAAAATTTGGGGGCCACAACTGTTTAACCCTGCTCTCTGTAGCAGCACAGACAACTGTCAGGTCACAATGACTGCTGTGACTTCATGAAAATACTATGAACATGCTTTTCTTCCCACAACATGTGTGATGTTTACTGGAGAGCCAGAGGAGGAACGTTTTAGGACCGATTCTCCCGCTGTACATATTTATCAACACATCTTCGACTCTGTTAATGCTGTCTGTACCTTTGACAAGCTGCATCTGTAAAGTGAAGCCTTTTCCCCAGAGAGTGAAGTGTGTGTCTGAGTCAGTGAATCAATAGGGCTGGTATTTATTCATATGAGCCACACAGAACATAATGTTGTCCTCTGTAGCTCTGGTTTATATCTATGTGACCTGGGGAGGGGGGGGATGTGTGTGCATAAAAGAAAGTCAGAACATGTCCTGAGCAGGAATGTGAGAAAACGTGTGCCATTGAAGGAGAAAACTCCTTTCTTCTTGCTTGTATAGCACTTCATTATTCTCAACAAGAAACCCTTTCAGTCTCACAAGAATGACAAGGACACTGTGTGTGTGTGTGTGTGTGTGTGTGTGTGTGTGTGTGTGTGTGTGTGTGTGTGTGTGTGTGTGTGTGTGTGTGTGTGTGTGTGTGTGAGACCGCAGTGTGTGTTATGTTCATAAGTATGTAATATCTTTGTTCCAGTGCTGATTTCTTAAGTGACACCAAACAATAACTGACCTTATTTCACTGTGCATTAACGTACTGAAAGGTATGTAGACACATATTTAGATAATATATTCTTAGTAGTATTAGCACAGTGTTTTTTATGAACTTACGTAGTTTTTCCCCACCGGATCACACACACTGCAATAAGGTCATCGTCATGTTAAGTGTTGCCATTTTCTCCAAACACCCTTTTATCCTGTATTTTTAATAATATAATAATTGTTATCTCCATTACAATGAATTGTGTTCAACGTGTATAATTCTGCATATTTATGATACAGAAATATATATAAATATATATATATATATATATAAATATATATATATTTTCTTGTTACTCTGGTATGTTGTGTGAGAATCAAATGTGTATTTTTGTACATGCCAATTCTGCTGCTGCTGCTGTCTCTATAGAAAGTATATTTGCTACAAAATGCACCATTTGTATATTGTGTACATCTGATGTTCACGAGGACAAAATGTCATTCATTTGAATAAATGTCGCCTTTGTGAAATGAGTTTGCGGATCGAAGTGAATTTGTTCTTTAGTGCGACTTCTCCAGGCAGGAACGAAAATGTAGATCAGGAGTAAGATCAAGGAATTTGTACAGTGACAGTGTCTACAATGTATTGCCATCTAGTGGTGCAGTTGCAGATTGCAACCAAGCCGCCAAGTCCAAAACCTCAGGCCGTTGGCCTCGCCCTAGTCCATCCTTCCCATAATAACAGCAATGGGAGTCAGACGGCAGCTGACTCACGTGACCGTAGTTTCACTGGCGTGTAGAAATCATTTTTCAATTATGTATTTCAAACGCTGCTGAGAACAATATGCTCCCAGAGTCTCCTCCAGTCACCCGGTTACTGCCTCACCTCAGTGACTCCGCTTTGCTTTACTTATTTCAGAAGTGAGCTGCGACGACGGCCGCAACGGCAGCAATACACATACCGGTAAAAATGTCCGGTGACTGTCCTGCTTCATTGATTTGAATGGGAATGTCTGTTTACTCCTAGAGTTTCTGCTCTCAATCTTTCAGGACTTCTTTAATAACGCGTGATGTTGATTTAGCTCATTTCACTCACTCTGAAGCACCACATGAAGAAGCGTCACGTGAAGCGAAGTCTGTTTCTGATTAGGATCAGCTGATCACAGCTGTAGAGATGTTTGATGAACAAATGTTCACTGTACTAATAAACACACAGTTGTGTTCACTATCAGAGCAGCAGTGTTTCCTCTCTCGACTCTTAGCTGTTTAACAAACACCTGCACATGAAGAACAACCGCAGTTCTGTATTTCTATACCTTTATGTTATTTATTCTGAATTTCTCTCTGAATTCATTCACATTGATTGTGAATCAAAACAGCCATCGTGACAGCAACAGAAAGGAGAGAGCTGCTGGACCTGAACCAGCTGCCTATAGAACCAACAGCATAGGGACAAGTGGACGATGTGCTTGTTGTAGTTCATCATTGTAGTTTCTCCACCGTCGACCCACGTCAATCACCTTTCAATCATCAGCGGGCGCATTATAATGACGTAGCTGAGTGAAAGTCGTGTTCTCTGAGCACCGTCTTTTCCTAAATCCTGATCAGTTTTCCTGCCCAGCTTTCCATGACCTTGTGACGCTTTCCCCTGATGTAAAAAAAAAAATAGTCGTTAGGGTGACCAAATCATTAACAGATTTCTGTCTTTTAATTTCTTTGTTTGTGTTATGGTTCTGTTATTTGCATCTGTATCTCTGTCTTCCCCCTGCAGGACATGTGAGGTCGGAGGCGTGGCTGCTGCTTCTGCTGCAGGGGCAACAAGGCACACACCTGTTTCCACTCGTCTCATCACCTCACAATAAAAGCTTCACTCCTAGCTGGTGATTCATTCAGTGTCTGGAAGAAGTGTTTTCTCTAGTGTCCTTTTTAGGGGATATTGCGTTATATCTATATATATTGTATTGACCTGTTGTTCTCTGATCTCCTGTGTGCCTTGCTACAGTTTTCACTTGAGATTGGGGTGTTTTAGCCAAGGGTTCTCATTAGACAACATCAGGATTAGTGTGGGACAATATATCCATATATGATGATACTCCCTGCTGTGATACATTATTACATTATTGCTGCACTGGTGCCCAATATCAATATTAAAAATAATGCTTTTATTCAAATCTGCAGGTGCTATTTACTGATTCCATGGATTAAGCCTGTAACCATGTTGCCTCACCAGAGTCACTAACATGACTCCTCTTTATGACTAAGTTGGAATGATGTCACGTACACATGTTGTGTGAAACTGACACCACAATGCAGTGAATAAACACATTAATTCCTGCTTTTGCCTTTTCACTGGAATTTTTTCTTCTTCAGTGTGACAGTGGGCTCTGTCACGGAGTACGGCAGCCTTTCCCCATAACACACCACTCATTTTTCCCTCTGTTTGTTTTAGCTGCGGCAGTGAGTGCATGCACCGTTTAGCGGCTAACCGTTCTCGATCATAAAACAGACACACATAACCCACGTAAGTTCTTCCCTCCGTAAAATAAAACGAAGAGAGTGTGAGTTCATCTATAAATTGTTTTATTGTTAGACAATATAATACAGTTGTATGTTGATACTTAGCAAAGTAGACTGGCAGATGCTGGTATGGTCCGCTGTGTTTGTCCGTGTGGCCGTACTTCCGCTTCCGGGGTATGGATGATGGGTCAAACCAGACTAGCGATACAGTCACGCGTTTTAAGCGAAGTTGTCCCGGGAAAAGGGGAATTCAGGTGAGCTCAGGTGAGCTCAGGGGGAGGGGGAAATGTCCAGTATAATAAGCTGGCACAGAGCATATGTACAATGTGGAGATCTGAACTATAAGTCTGTTTCATGCATTTTGATGGAGATATTATTAGTTCTTATTGTGTGACTACTGTTATACTGTCATATGCTTATTTTACCCTGTAACAGGTTGAGCTATGATATTGTGCCATCCCTGCATGTGTTGGTTCGGGCCATGGGGGTGCGGTTACAGGTTTAAAAGTCGGCTAAGGAGGCCTGTTGCGAGTGTGGAGGCTGAGACCTTAAAGGAGTAGGTCCAGTTGAGCAGCGCTTGTATTGTTTGTTTTGTTTGTTTGTGATTGTCCTTTTTTGAAGATTATTCTGCACCACACCCTTTTGCAGAACAGTTAACACAGATGTCATTCAAGCAGTCCGAACTCCATTTTTTTAGCTATGGTAGCCAAACAGAAACGATGGGTGCAGTCGAATAGTCTTTTTTGCTTAGGAAGGTTCCTAACTGAAGAAGTGACCCGGAAGTAAACAAGTGGCCGCCATGATAAGAGCTGTTCGAATTCTCTAAATGCATAGGAAAGGAGCTCCAATGCTTCCTTTCAGAGCTCCTTTAGCATAGGATGCAACGGACCTTCCTATGCCATAGGAAAGGAGATTACGCCGACCCACAATTCTTAGCGAGAGCAACATTTAAAGTGCCGCACACCTCGGCCGTTATGAAAACAAACGATATGTGCATTTACATATTTAACAATTACTTTCATGCAGACATGAAAGTAATTTTTATTTATTTCAATCATGTTACAAATGTTTGACAAAAACGAAACTAAAACCACATATGAAAAGTAAATAAAACAACGGTCAAACAGGAAGGAGGAGCTGCTGGACCTGAAGCCGGTCAGTGAACCAGCTGTTTATAAAACCAACATGTGGAGAAGTGGACGACGCGCCTTTTGTAGTCCATTATTGTAGTTTCTCCAGTGCAGACGCACGTCAATCGCCGGTGCCGATCATCAGCTGTCAATCATCAGCGGCCGCGTTTTAATGACGTATCTTAGTGAAAGTCCGGTCGGATTCTCTGAGCACCGCGGTCGACTATTCCTAAGTCCTTTTGCGTTCTCCTATCGCCTTTCCTTAACCCCGTGACGTTTTCCCCAGAGGTCAAGGAATAGGAGATAGGAATAGGAGTTAGGACCTTATTTTTTGACTATTCGACTGCACCCCATCTGTTCCTAACTATTAGGAACTACCTACATCAGTATGAAATCACTGAAGCACCTGTGTGACACTCATTCACACAAATCTTCAATTAGCAATCAGTGTGCAGGTCTTAAAAGGTGCAGCATCTGTGTTGTTCTTTGCCAACATGGATGTAAGAGGTCGAAGGCAGATGAGAGTGAGAGTAAGAGTGAGAGTTATTGATCACGTTATCAATCATGGCCTTTCGCTGAGAGAGGCTGGACAAAGAGTCCAACCTGTGCTAAACAGAAACACTGTCGCATCCATTGTCAGAATTTTTCGACAGGAAAACAGGTAATGTTGCTGTACATTATATACAGAAATATCTTCAGTGATATACTTTATGTAATTGTTTCCTCATTCCCATTACATGTATCCTTTATAGAATCCAAAGGCTACCATTCTGGTAGAGGGAGAATTTTTAGTGCTGAGCCGGAGGCAGCCGTTGTGAACATGGTTGTGGCAAACAATGCCATAAGGCTGCGTGAAATCAGGGCAGCAGTGATTGCAGATCAGGGCATGTTTAGGAACATCAACAACGTGAGCGTGACCACCATTAACCGCATCCTAAGAAAGAACCATATGGCCATGAAGCAGCTCTATACAGTTCCATTTCAAAGGAACTCTGATGTTGTGAAGGAGGCCAGATGTCCATATGTGGAGGTAAGGAAACAATACTACAGTATACTGTAATGCCTTGTCATATCATGCAGTTAGAGTCAACTGGAGTCACTTTTCATTGTCATTTTGCCTTTTTTTACTTAGAGAATAATGGAGCTTGAAGCTGAGGGGGCACATCATGTCTTCATTTATGTTGATGAAGCCAGCTTCAATCTCTGTAAAGTGAGGAGACGTGGAAGGAAGCTCATTGGGAACAGGGCCACTATCACAGTTCCAGGACAGAGGGGCACCAACATAACCATGTGTGCTGCCATCTCCAATGATGGTGTCCTATGCCATATCCCCACTATTGGCCCATACAACACTGAGCGCCTCATAACATTCCGGAATGCACTTCATGACAGGCTGATCCCACCTGAGGAGAGAGGGGCTGTTGAGGCCTGGCATGCCACTCTTCGTCATTATCTGGGACAATGTGGCATTTCACCACTCTTGCCTTGTCAATGAATGGTTTGCAGTACACCCTCGAATGATGATGCAGTTCCTTTCAGCATATTCCCCATTTGTTAATCCCATAGAGGAGTTCTTCAGTACTTGGAGGTGGAAGGTTTATGATCACTGTCCCTATGAGCAGATGCCCTTGCTGAATGCAATGACTGCTGCTGCCCAAGAAATAGGTGCAGAGGAATGTCAAGGTTGAATAAGGCATGCAGGGAGATTTTGCCCTCGGTGCATTGCAAGAGAGGATATTGAATGTGATGTGGATGAGGCCAAGTGGCCCCATCGTCAACACAGAAGAGACTGAGAATGAGTGTAGAAATAGAGTATAAATACATTTTTATACTTTACTGTAATAAATTTGACAACAAACGGCACTGGCATGAAAGCTACGTACAGTTATAGGCTACAATGACAAGCAATGGTGCACTGATTCGCACTGAGTGCTGTATTTTGTATTTTGTTGTCCACTGTGTAATGGTTGATTGGAAGAGCTCATACACTTGTTTGTAAGTTGTGTTGTTTGAAGGCAAAATGTGCTTTCGTTACATATTTTTAATGTTTTGGCACGGTTAGAGCCTTTTGCAAACAAAATGTGTCATTTCGACTCGATGCGCGGCGGTGCCGTCTCTGAGGCATTGAGGTGGGAGGGAGGATCGTCGTGGGGGGAATACCTAGGCGCCAACCTCTGGGACTTGGGCCGAACTGGAGGACGCCCCCGTTTCGGAGGCTGGGCTAGCCCAACAGGTTTGTCCACATCCAGATGAGCCGGCTTAAGGCGGTCCACAGAAATGCGTCCTGCCCTACCGCCAATGTCTACCACAAAATGCTTTTCCCCTGTCTCTAAAACACGGAACAGGCCGTCTGTGCTGTGAAGTGGGTACAGGCGCAAAAAGCCTAGCCTTATCCTGAAGCACCGTCCGCTGATGGGCTGAGGACCAGGGAATTATAGAGTCCGGAACGAATCTCCTGGAACCCGCAATGGCTGGCCATACACCAGCTCCGCTGATGAGGACTGTAGGTCCTCCTTAGGGGCAGTCCTCAGCCCCAGCATGACCCAAGGGAGCCTGTCAACCCAGCCACTGTCCTTGAGGCTGGCCCGAAAAGAGGCCTTCATAGCACGATGAAAACAGGTGGGCGTAGCTGGCGGCTAAAGAAAGCCAGCGGTTGCCAGGCACCATCCACCCACTGCTCGTGCAGACCGCCAACTGCATAGTCCGACGCGTCTGTCGTGATTGGCAATGGGCGCATCAGGCGATGGGTGTGCCAGCATCGTCGCTTTGGCTAAAGCAGCCTTTGCATCTGTGAATGCTTTGTCTCTCTCCGAGGACCAATCCACCAGTTGTTTTGGTGTTTTCCCCTTCAAGGCCTCATGCAGGGGGCACATGATTGCAGCAGCTCTGGGAATGAAGCAGTGGTAAAAGTTCACCATTCCAAGGAACTCCTGCAGGGACCTCACTGTGACGGGCCGTGGGAAGTTCGAGATCGCCTCAACCTTAGACGGGAGTGGCACGGCCCCGTCCTTGGTGACTCTATGTCCCAGGAAGTCGATGGTGGTCAACCCAAACTGGCACTTAGCTGGGTTGATGATAAGTCCGTGCCAGCTGAGACGCTCGCAGAGGATCCGCAGGTGAGCCAGGTGTTCGGTTTTGGAGGTACTGGCCAAGAGGATGTCGTCCAGGTAAACAAACAGGAAAGGCAGATCACGTAGCACAGAGTCCATGAGGCGCTGGAATGACTGGGCGGAGTTTTTAAGGCTGAAAGGCATCCTCAAGAACTCGAACAGTCCAAAAGGGGTGATCACCGCTGTTGGACAGGAACCTGGTGGTATCCACGGACGAGGTCCACTTTAGAAAAGATAA
This sequence comes from Eutrigla gurnardus, assembly GCF_963514095.1. Classification (NCBI taxonomy): domain Eukaryota; kingdom Metazoa; phylum Chordata; class Actinopteri; order Perciformes; family Triglidae; genus Eutrigla; species Eutrigla gurnardus. The sequence goes on from NC_139926.1 coordinate 4,066,812, forward strand.
CTTTGCCAGCCAGGTGCGCTGAAAAATCCTGGATGTGAGGCACTGGATAGCGATCTGGCGTCGTAGCATCATTAAGTCTGCGGTAATGGCTGCAGGGGCGCCACCCGCCGGCGGGCTTGGGAACCATGTGGAGAGGCAAAGCCCACGGGCTGCTGGAGCGGCGGATGATGCCAAGGCGCTCCATGCTGTCAAACTCAGCCCTGGCAATGGCCAGCTTGGCTGGGTCTAGTCATCGCGCCTGGGCGTAGACAGGCGGGCCAGTGGTGGCGATGTGGTGCTCGACATGCTTGGCCGTAGATGATGAAAAGATAGGCTCTGTGAGCGCTGGAAACTGCGAGCAGGCGATGAAACTCGTCAGCCTGTGAGAGCATGCTAGACAGTCTGATGGAGTCCACACCACTGAGAGCGCAGGTGTATGAAGAAAATGTGGTGGCGTCAATCAAGCGACGTTTTTTGATATCCACCAGCAACCCATAAGCGCATAGAAAATCCGCACCCAGGAGGGGGACAGCCACTTTGCCTGTGATAAAGTCCCCGCTAAACCGCTGACCGCCAGAACACAGTTCAACGTGTCAAGTGCCATAAGTGCTTATGGGGCTGCCATTAGCAGCCTCCAGGGGATGCCGGTCATAAACCCTCACCTCCAGGCCGAGATAAACTCCTCTATTGGATTAAGGAATGGGGAGTAGGCAGGGAGATATTCGACCAGTATCCTGTCATGTGCTGCAAACCACTGTCTGACCAGATGTGAGTGGTGAAAACGGACATTATCCCACACAACAACATACCTGCTGAGTTGGCCTCCACCCCTCTCATTCTCAGGGACTATGTCCCTGTAAAGAGTGTCTAAAAAAGTCAGCAGATGTTGTGCATTTTATGGTGAGGACGCCATCGTCTGAGATGGCTGCACACATTGTAACATTCCCTCCGCGTTGGCCTGGGACATCAGTGGTTACTCTCTGTCCAATGCGATTTCTTCCACGCCTTCTACCTTTGGCCAGATTGAAACCCGCCGATAGCCTCTTACCTTAAGTTAAAATAGACCTAACATGCCTGGGCCAGAAGAATATTGCAGGGGATTTTGGCACATTTTTGTTGGGCCGCTGCCCACACGGTTAGCTGTGTTGCTCATTCCCACGATTGCATGATCCTTACAAGTTGTACCTCTTTGTAAAGGTGACTAATCAGGCTTTCCAACTATATAAAATACAATACCAATTGGTATTATTAAAGGGGAAGAATAATCGACTGAAATAACGTTTCCAAACTTTTTTTGAGGAGTTTATATATATACATTCATATATAGCAGCGCACCTGACCCCAGCGGTTCCTCCCACGGGTGGTGAGCCCACAGGATGGCTGAGGAGCCGTTGCCACGTCACTTACTAGGTACTCCATTGCAAGCCCGGCCACCAGGCACTCGCCTGGCTCCAGACGGGGGCCCTGGGCTTCCTCTGGGCTGGGTCACTCCTCTTTTTCCTCGATTATCCATGGGGTCTTTTGAACCATTCTTAGTCTGGCCCCTCACCTGAGACCATTTGCTATGGGAAATCCTCCCAGGAGCACAAAGCTCCAGACAACACAGTTCTCAGTGTCATAGGGACACACAAACCTCTCCACCACGGTAAGGTGATGGTTCCCGGAGAGGAGAAAGCAGATTAGCAGAGCAGCAGAGAAGCAGAGATGCAGCAGAGAAGCAGAGAACAGGAGCAGGTTAGCAGAGCAGAGGCACATATTAGCAGAGTGGCAGAGAAGCAGAGCAAGGCAAGGCAAATGTATTTATATAGCACCATTCGTACAAGCAGCAATGCATAGTGCTTTACAGAAAAAATAAAATAAAAGAATAACATCATAAAAAAGACAGAATAGTCATACAATACAGGAAAATGAAATAGCCAATAATTATGATAAAAAAAATGATAAAATAAGCAATAAGACAAATGCATGAATAGTAAAACAAAGTCATTAAAACAATAATAAGATTTTAAAAAAGCACATAAAGGTTTAAGATTAGGAAGTTAAGATTACCTGCATGTTGGGTTATGAGAAAGCTGAGTAAACAAAAGTGTTTTTAGGCCTGATTTAAAAGAGCTGACAGTCTGTGCACACCTCAGGTGTTCAGGGAGCTTGATCACCTGAGGTGATCACCCAAGCAATTTCTCACGCCGACAACGCAACGGCGTGTCATTTATTTTGTCACTCAAAACCGTTAGAAACAAACATTGCGCTGCCCGCGATATCAACAAACCAGCTAGGCATCCTTAAAGAGACAGCGTCCCTAATACTGGGACGAGCTAACACAGTAAAACAACAGCGTAGCTGAGCAAGGGAAATACATGTCAACATACATTATGGTGAATTCTGTCAATATGTCCACTACACAATCAAGAAAAACTTTAACATTTAGATACATTACATTAACCATGTGTTGCCTATAGTCAACAATTTAGCTTTGATTGCCATATTATATTGAGTACTATATTATTTGAGGCAATCCCCTTCACATATGCAGATGACCTACGTTGAGAAAAACACATTGACCTATTTTTGACAGTAACGCATATCTTCTTGTTTAGTCTTCATATTTTTAGTTTCAACTCTTGTATCATAGTATTGAGATAATATAATCTGGTCAATTTGTTCCAAGAAGCAAGAAATGTTACATTGCCAGCTGCCTCATTACAAACATGACTACATTTGTCAGAATACTATCAGTTATATAGTATAGACCAACCAACTGGAACTCACTATGTAATTAAAGAATGCATGGAGTAGGACACTTTATGTAAATTACAGCCACAATTTTGATATTTGGGTGAGGATATTAAATATCTTGAATCATCTTGTTCTGTCATAAATTACTTCTGGTTAGTGGATGTGACTGCAGAATGCATCTAGTTGGAGTTCAGGTTCCTTCTTTGTGTTTGCATGTTCTCCCAGTGTAAGTGTGGGTTCTCTCCGGGTTCTCCGGCTGCCTCCCACAGTCAAAAAGACATGCAGAATGACCTGTCTGTCTCTACATGTCTCCCTGTGATAGACTGGTTACCTGTCTGTCTCTACATGTCAGCCCTGTGATAGACTGGTTACCTGTCTGTCTCTACATGTCAGCCCTGTGATAGACTGGTTACCTGTCTGTCTCTACATGTCAGCCCTGCGATAGACTGGTTACCTGTCTGTCTCTACATGTCTCCCTGTGATAGACTGGTTACCTGTCTGTCTCTACATGTCAGCCCTGCGATAGACTGGTTACCTGTCTGTCTCTACATGTCAGCCCTGCGATAGACTGGTTACCTGTCTGTCTCTACATGTCTCCCTGCGATAGACTGGTTACCTGTCTGTCTCTACATGCCGGCCCTGCGATAGACTGGTTACCTGTCTGTCTCTACATGTCGGCCCTGCGATAGACTGGTTACCTGTCTGTCTCTACATGTCGGCCCTGCGATAGACTGGTTACATGTCTGTCTTTACATGTCGGCCCTGTGATAGACTGGTTTCCTGTCTGTCTCTACATGTCGGCCCTGTGATAGACTGGTTACCTGTCTGTCTCTACATGTCGGCCCTGTGATAGACTGGTTACCTGTCTGTCTCTACATGTCTCCCTGTGATAGACTGGTTACCTGTCTGTCTCTACATGTCAGCCCTGTGATAGACTGGTTACCTGTCTGTCTCTGCATGTCAGCCCTGTGATAGACTGGTTACTTGTCTGTCTCTTCATGTCAGCCCTGTGATAGACTGGTTACTTGTCTGTCTCTACATGTCAGCCCTGTGATAGACTGGTTACCTGTCTGTCTCTACATGTCAGCCCTGTGATAGACTGGTTACCTGTCTGTCTCTACATGTCTCCCTGTGATAGACTGGTTACCTGTCTGTCTCTACATGTCAGCCCTGTGATAGACTGGTTACCTGTCTGTCTCTACATGTCAGCCCTGTGATAGACTGGTTACCTGTCTGTCTCTAAATGTCAGCCCTGTGATAGACTGGTTACCTGTCTGTCTCTACATGTTAGCCCTGTGATAGACTGGTTACCTGTCTGTCTCTACATGTCAGCCCTGTGATAGACTGGTTACCTGTCTGTCTGTCTCTACATGTCAGCCCTGTGATAGACTGGTTACCTGTCTGTCTCTACATGTCAGCCCTGTGATAGACTGGTTACCTGTCTGTCTCTACATGTCAGCCCTGTGATAGACTGGTTACCTGTCTGTCTCTACATGTCAGCCCTGTGATAGACTGGTTACCTGTCTGTCTCTACATGTCAGCCCTGTGATAGACTGGTTACCTGTCTGTCTCTACATGTCAGCCCTGTGATAGACTGGTTACCTGTCTGTCTCTACATGTCAGCCCTGTGATAGACTGGTTACCTGTCTGTCTCTACATGTCGGCCCTGTGATAGACTGGTTACCTGTCTGTCTCTACATGTCAGCCCTGTGATAGACTGGTTACCTGTCTGTCTCTGCATGTCAGCCCTGTGATAGACTGGTTACTTGTCTGTCTCTTCATGTCAGCCCTGTGATAGACTGGTTACTTGTCTGTCTCTACATGTCAGCCCTGTGATAGACTGGTTACCTGTCTGTCTCTACATGTCAGCCCTGTGATAGACTGGTTACCTGTCTGTCTCTACATGTCTCCCTGTGATAGACTGGTTACCTGTCTGTCTCTACATGTCAGCCCTGTGATAGACTGGTTACCTGTCTGTCTCTACATGTCAGCCCTGTGATAGACTGGTTACCTGTCTGTCTCTACATGTTAGCCCTGTGATAGACTGGTTACCTGTCTGTCTGTCTCTACATGTCAGCCCTGTGATAGACTGGTTACCTGTCTGTCTCTACATGTCAGCCCTGTGATAGACTGGTTACCTGTCTGTCTCTACATGTCAGCCCTGTGATAGACTGGTTACCTGTCTGTCTCTACATGTCAGCCCTGTGATAGACTGGTTACCTGTCTGTCTCTACATGTCAGCCCTGTGATAGACTGGTTACCTGTCTGTCTCTACATGTCAGCCCTGTGATAGACTGGTTACCTGTCTGGCTCTACATGTCAGCCCTGTGATAGACTGGTTACCTGTCTGTCTCTACATGTCAGCCCTGTGATAGACTGGTTACCTGTCTGTCTCTACATGTCGGCCCTGTGATAGACTGGTTACCTGTCTGTCTCTACATGTCAGCCCTGTGATAGACTGGTTACCTGTCTGTCTCTGCATGTCAGCCCTGTGATAGACTGGTTACTTGTCTGTCTCTTCATGTCAGCCCTGTGATAGACTGGTTACTTGTCTGTCTCTACATGTCAGCCCTGTGATAGACTGGTTACCTGTCTGTCTCTACATGTCAGCCCTGTGATAGACTGGTTACCTGTCTGTCTCTACATGTCTCCCTGTGATAGACTGGTTACCTGTCTGTCTCTACATGTCAGCCCTGTGATAGACTGGTTACCTGTCTGTCTCTACATGTCAGCCCTGTGATAGACTGGTTACCTGTCTGTCTCTACATGTCAGCCCTGTGATAGACTGGTTACCTGTCTGTCTCTACATGTTAGCCCTGTGATAGACTGGTTACCTGTCTGTCTCTACATGTCAGCCCTGTGATAGACTGGTTACCTGTCTGTCTGTCTCTACATGTCAGCCCTGTGATAGACTGGTTACCTGTCTGTCTCTACATGTCAGCCCTGTGATAGACTGGTTACCTGTCTGTCTCTACATGTCAGCCCTGTGATAGACTGGTTACCTGTCTGTCTCTACATGTCAGCCCTGTGATAGACTGGTTACCTGTCTGTCTCTACATGTCAGCCCTGTGATAGACTGGTTACCTGTCTGTCTCTACATGTCAGCCCTGTGATAGACTGGTTACCTGTCTGTCTCTACATGTCAGCCCTGTGATAGACTGGTTACCTGTCTGTCTCTACATGTCAGCCCTGTGATAGACTGGTTACCTGTCTGTCTCTACATGTCTCCCTGTGATAGACTGGTTACCTGTCTGTCTCTACATGTCAGCCCTGTGATAGACTGGTTACCTGTCTGTCTCTACATGTCAGCCCTGTGATAGACTGGTTACCTGTCTGTCTCTACATGTCAGCCCTGTGATAGACTGGTTACCTGTCTGTCTCTACATGTTAGCCCTGTGATAGACTGGTTACCTGTCTGTCTCTACATGTCAGCCCTGTGATAGACTGGTTACCTGTCTGTCTGTCTCTACATGTCAGCCCTGTGATAGACTGGTTACCTGTCTGTCTCTACATGTCAGCCCTGTGATAGACTGGTTACCTGTCTGTCTCTACATGTCAGCCCTGTGATAGACTGGTTACCTGTCTGTCTCTACATGTCAGCCCTGTGATAGACTGGTTACCTGTCTGTCTCTACATGTCAGCCCTGTGATAGACTACATATCATGTAGGAAATCACAACAATGCATTAATATTAAAGCGACATCATTATGGCGTTGTTTCAGCTCAGATAAGCATGATTGTATCTCGCCATACAGCATGCCTGGGAAGACAAAAAGATCAACAAGGTTGACAAAACTACAGTTCAGTCAGGACCACTTTGTCAAAAAGAATCTTTATTTATTTGCACAAGTTTCATTTGGCGGTATGGTACTGTTCGTGGACTCCCTGCTCTTCCACGTGCTTGCGTGGAAAGCCTGAGGCAGGAAGAGCACCTTCCTGCCCTTCATGAGCCATCATGAACGGCATAAGCAGGAAGCGTAGCAGCAAAGAAAAACCCCCAGACAGAGCAGAGCAGCCAACATGAACAATGGTAAGGTACATAACAGATGACGGGAGGAGCTGGGGTGGAGGTGGGTTGAAAACGCCGGCAGAGGAAGCAACGAGGGAGGTCAGGCTAGAGCGGTTTAAATAGTGCGCTCTGAATGCAATTTCCCAATAGGAAGCGAGCACGGAGAGTCAGCTGGGCCGTCAGCTGATCTCCTCGGTTTTGACAGCTACGCTGTTGCTGCTGATTTAGAGCTTGACGTCGTGGCCTGCCAGAACTAACGCTACGCTTGATGAATATAACTATTTCTGTGACTTTCTGTAAATTTGTTGAAGGCTGCTGGAAACTGTCCGTGTTGTGGCGACTCTTGTGTTCCAAAAAAAAAATGATGATCAAAAACATAAGAGCAGTGTGTGAGGAGGAGGTCTACGACTCACTAAATAAAAAGCACTCGCGGAGAGATAGTTTCGAGATTTATTTACAGAAACAAAAACGATCTCCGGGTTGACTTAAATCAAATCAAATCAAATATAATTTAGTGGTCAAAAAAATATTTCACTACTCAGAAAACACTTCCAGAACCAGCTGTCCTCACTCCCTAATCACTGGAGGAGGATCGCCTGACAAGGAGGAGGGCCCTGACTGTGTGGCTATAGAGAAACAATAATAAATAAATAGTGTAAATAATTATTATTCTACCATAATCAATTAAAAACAATTAAAAAGAATAATAGTGTCTAAATAGGCTCCAACAGTCCGACTTGCCGCAGCTTTTTGTCACAGCTTCCTGATGCTGCTGCCTGATCTCTACTTTCCAGCTGAGAAGACGTTCATCTATTGGCCCAATCCCAATGTCCACACTCACTGACTCGGAGGTGCGTTCACGCAGTTTTGTTCCACTCTGAAGCCATCGAGTGTTTGAGGACCGGCCCCGGTCCTTTAGGTTTCTGACAATGCGGCCCCTCAAACAGTGAAGTGTGAACAATAGCCCTAGTTTAAGGTCTTAGGGGGGACATTGAGATTGGGTATGGATGGATATTTTCTACAGTCTTTCCAACCCACCACAGTCTCCTGACTCTCGGTCCCTCCTGCTCATCACCTGATCTTCCCATGCCCACCTGCTCACCTGTTTCCACTCTTCCTTCATCAGTACTGCAGTACAAACACTAGTCACGCTGCTCACAATGAAGCAAGAAAGACAACATTTTTGCATCAGACTCTGCTGTGATAATTGCTGCCAAAGGCTGATACCATCAGGGTTTTGTCTTCTTTTCTCACGGTAATTAATCTTATCAGGCTGTACTGATGAGGATGGATGCTTATTTATAATTGATAATCAGTTGTATGCACAGGCTGCAAAACTTTCTGTAGAAAAGGAATTTCATGGTTCGGACATGTGACATGATGTTGTTCCACTAATATCAAGTTGATGCACTTTATTGTGTAGCCTGAAAATGTTATTTAATTTAATAGTTTTATCATATAACAATATTTACATCATATACCTGCCCACTTTTACACATATAGCAGTACTTTCACTTGAGTAAAATATACTAGTAGTATTGTAACTTTTACCATTACAGTATGTTTGACCATCCCTCAGCGGTAGAACTGATGGACCATGTGTTTTAGCACTCTCAGAATACCAGATTGGTGGAGTTAACAACATCTGAAGGCATATGCAAGACACTCAAGTCCACCATCTGGAACAAACCGTGAACATTTTTGTTGACGTGCTTATGAATGTGCCTCAGGTCTAACAATCTGTGTGAGGCTGAAGTTAAAGAAACACATGTCAGAGTGTGATGTTTAACCACCAGCTGTTCAGCAGGATTGATGCAGCCACCGTGACACAACAACAGGAATTCCTTGAAAGGAAAACGTACCAGAAATATCAAAATGTCAGTTATGTTCCGTTGACTGTCTCCGTGTCCTCTGGGACCCGGGAGATGACGTAAGAAGGGGCTGAACTGTCAGCAGCTGATACTATTTATGGCCAACATACCTGGCTGCTGCATCACACCATGAACCCTGTGGACGGGTTCATGGTGTGATAATAATAATAATCACATAGTTTAATAGTCGTAGTAGTATAGTGAGCAGGTGTAAACACAGGCAAAATCTTTCCTACCTGACACACAAAGCAGGTTTTTAATGGTAACTTCCAAAGTGCATTGTGAATTATTTTCCAAAGGAAACATATTTTATCATGGATTATTTTTGCTATTTATAACAAAGTTCAAACTAGTTCACAGGAGTCTGAGGAGGTCAGGTCCAAAAGCACAGGACTCTCACCCACTGCTGTTGATGTCCATTGTGAACCAAGTATTTTGTAAAAAATGTTTTCAGTTTCATAGTCATTTTAAGCCAGACCCTGATTGTTTTATATTAAACCTAAGAAAGGAATTTTGTTGCCTTAAATATTCTGTTTTTTTTTGGTTAACCAGGTATTTTAAACCGGCAACATCGTGAATCTCTGTCCATCTGTCTGTATGTCCTTCACAGATCTCAAAACTGTTCGTCCAATCTACTTCCCACTTGCTGGGAAAGGGTATGTATTGCTGTGGAGTGCTTTATCCACTTTTGTGATGTTCACAGGAGTCATTTACTTTAATATTCTTTGAATAAATAAGCATTCAGCGCTCTGCTCAGCAGCAGCAGGGCTTCAGGGTTCTGCAGTCCAGCATGTATCCTGCCAGCCAGCGGCTCACTGACTGCAGTTCACTCAACAAACAAAACTCTTATCCTCTGACAGTCTGCAGTCAACAGCAGCGGAGCAGACCCAAGTGTATTTCATTGCCTACACATGACACTTTTCCATTGACGGATCTCATTGACTTTGCATGGGCTTACGTCACATTATGCCGAAATGATATGTGGATCCGCTCTGTTGCATCACTTTGCTCGTTTGCGTGAATTAGTTGAGAAAAGTTCTTTTTCAGGGCCGACGGATCCGTCAGCCAATCAGATCGAGATCAGGGCTGGCTGCGTCTGCAATGGCATCTCCCCCATGTGCCAGACACGCCTTCCCTCGTCCGTCAACGGAAAGGTGTAGTGTATACGCGGCCTAAGACTGTATATTCCCGCTGTAAGACTTCAGATGAACTGCCAACAAAATACCTACTAATTAAATCCATTCTCTACTTTATACATACAGTAGTGTCAAAACAAGCGACTAACAGCACTCTTTGGAAATGACCTCCATGAAGCGTATTTCCTGTTTCTGATCACGATTAACTGCAACCTGAGTGTGTTTTTCAGGGCTGAGTGATTTGAAGGTTCCCGGTAACAACCATCTTGCTTTACTTTTCACACTTTCTCTATTTGGGAATGTTGGTACTGGTGCAAGTAGAAGAAATACTGATGATTCTACAGAAACAGTATGAATAGTGAAACTATTAGTACACACTTTTTTCACCAGTGTTTCTGTGATTAACCACAACGGGTGTAAGATACAGATATTATCATGGCAGTTGTAATGCTCAGCAACCATGGGAGGTGTGTGTGTGTGTGTGTGTGTGTGTGTGTGCTACATATCTACAGGTTTTTGTGCATTTTTAAATTTATATATGTCTTTATTAAATGGTCTTAATCTGGGCAACAGATTAAATCTTGAACTGTATAAGAGGTAAAGCACACGATGTGACGTTGAAGACGTATGATGCACAGTGGGTCTTTAGTAGGGTTGCACATCTCTCTGTGATAAACGGTTCATTATGCATCTACATACACAGGTTACGATTCGATTCAAAAACTATATCCTTTTATTACAGACCGATTCGATTCGAATCGATTCCATACAGTGTAAGAACGATACGATTTGATTCTACGGTTAATATTTGTTGTAGATATTTTATAAAATAAAGAAGCCAATTCTATGAAAGTGACAGTACAATAGTTTCTTTTCAAATATGTAAAATACCACATATCCCCAAGCATTGTGGCTGTATGGCACTAGCAAAAAAATAAATAAAAAATGTATTTATTTTTAGACATGGACCAAAAAAAAAAGTCTTGCTGAATCGTTGGATGGCGGTCACAGGACAGTGTTGTGGACGCTACCTGTGCTGCGGCCGCCTCTTGTGGCGCAAGTTGAGACACAAGCGATTGACATTCAAAGCCATCCGTCTCTCACGTGCAGTCGTGGAGTGCCTGCGGTCACAGCTACCTGTGCTGCGCCCGCCTCTCCACCTCCTCCATGTTCCGTGTTGTCCCTTGTTTATCACTCATACAGCTAGGCAGCTACGGCGTTTCGCGCGCAGCTTCAGCTCTCGCGTTGTTTTAGAGACACTGGTGTAATGCCGCCAACCGCTTCAAAGTCTCGCGATACCCGATCCATGACTCTATAACCGATTCATCTAGGAATTCATTGATAATTCGTATCGATTGAGGAGGCTGCTACCAATGCAGCTGCATCTCTCACTTGTTGAACCAAATATCCGGTCGCATCGGTTTATTGTTCACAACCCTAGTCTTTAGCATAGATATAAGAAGTGGACATCACCCATTGGTTTGTGGACTACGGATTGTTGGGCATTTTAACTGCTGCCATCTTGGGTTTTGCAACTACTGAAGGAACTGACCATATATGGACTATGGAGGAGCGACGGGTGGATCTGATGAACACAAGCGGCACCATGAGCAGCTATTTGACTCTAAATGGACCATAATGTACTAAATGAACATCGTGCTGGATTGAAGAAGACTTGAAACTAGAGATTGAGACCATAAACTCATGTTTACAATTTTTACTGAGATCGTAAATAAAGTAAGAAGTAGGTCATTTTTTTCATGGAAATCATGCAATCGGACTTCTTTTTACAAGCAGAGGATCGGCCCCTGATGGCCAGTAGAGACAATGCAAGTTTAAGGCACTTCAGAATTGACTTCACGTTTCAGAACCGGAGGACTTTATTTATGGTGGAAGTCTAGTAGATATGTCTGCACTAAAAAATGTGAGTTCTCATTAACCATCTTGACTTGTAGTCAATCATACCAAAAAATCATAATGGTCAGAGATCAAAATAAAATAAAATAATTGAATCTTATATTATCATGTGAGGGTTGCATCAACCAAATAGCAGGTCTGCACCTCCTGTGTGTGGGGCCAATCAGCTTCTGGATTGTTGAACTTCACACTGATCCATGGAGACTATTCACATATGCAACAGCTGTAGGATACGTACATACATATATACATACATACATACATACAGTATACATACAGTACATACTACTGGATCAGCTTCTACTCTGGTTCCCACTCTGTGGCTCTGGTCCAGCAGAAAGTCAAGTGAATCCAACCAGGGTGAGTGGTTCAGTTCCTGCTGGGACGACTCAAACCAAAGACAACAACACCGTACAAGAACACCATGTGCTTTTGATAAACTGCATGATACAAACATTCCCATGCCTCCTATAATGGGCTGAGTTTTTAGAGTAGGTCAGCAGCTGAACTTCCACAATACAGGTTTGTTTCTACAGGGTGTTTTTGTTGTTTGTGAAACTTGGTCACCTTCAGATTTAAAGTGAAGTGATATGTTGTATCTAAGTGGGATCTTTGAAAGGATACTGCAAGGATGAAATTATGTTATATGTTTTATGTGTCTTTTGTGTGGGTCTTTGTTATTTACTGTCATGAGCACACTGAAACAAATCCCTAGCAACTTGTACAGAGTTGTATGGCAATAAAGTATTGAATCTTTTAATTAATACCATAACATCCTAATTCATTACAAAACATGAATTATGTATTTAAATATTTTTAATACCAATATCATGTTAATGTTACATTGGAATTTTTTTTAAATAACATCTTACAAATGAATTACTACTTGAGTGCAATAAAACATTCTGTATGACATCTTTATATATATATATATATATATATATATATATATATATATATATTTTTTTTTAAGATGCACAAGCACATACACAGGTCGGCAATGTGGACATGACTTTAATTGATAGGCAGTCCCTCTCATTATCACTCAGTGTTCAACCCCGCTATCGAGCCATTTTATGACTGAACATACTGTTGATGAGTGTGTAGGACACAGCGGGATTCTGGGTTGGGCTTGGGCTTCAGATTCATGGTGTGAGCGGAACCGGACGGGAACCGGACGGGAACCGGACCGGTACTTTTATAATACAAATGCTGCTGTGTGCTTTCACTGCCCGCGTAATCAAGCTGACGAACGGTTGACGTTCTTCTTTGCATGTGATGTTGATACTTCACCTGTGTGGCTCGAGAAGTCGCGCAAGTTCTATTTTGGAACAATCACAGCAGAGCAATCGCTCTGATCCACACACACACACGGGACGAGCCTACTGTGTGCACGAGGGTGGCTGTAATTCCATAAAAGCCCACCATGCATCACTAGCGCTGTTTAGACTGGAACTTTGACAGGGGCACAAAGGCCACCTTGACCGTAAATCTAACATTTTTTCACAGGGCATCAAGGCCAAAGTGCGGGCCATGGCCGTTGTGGCCGTCGTAAATTTCCCACCCTGACATACACTATATTGCATGGAGCGGGGTCAGCGGATGCTGAGGTACATAGTGCACAGAGGTTGCCAACTTTCTGCAGAGTCAATTGCTACAGACCTCCAAACTTCATATGGCCTTTAAATTAGCTCAAGAACAGTGTAGAGAGCTTCATGGAATGGGTTTCCATGGCGATCAGCTGCATCCAAGCCATACATCAGCAAGTGCAATGCAAAGCGTCGGATGCAGTGGTGTAAAGCACGCCGCCACTGGACTCTAGAGCAGTGGGGACAATCTCTGGAGGGACCAATCACGCTTCTCCATCTGGCAATCTGATGGACGAGTCTGGGTTTGGTGGTAGCCAGGACAACGGTACTTGTCTGACTGCATCTTGCCCCGTATAAAGTTTGTTAGAGGGGGATTATGGTGTGGGGTGTCTTTCAGGAGCTGGGCTTGGCCCCTTAGTTCTTGGCCCCCTTAGGAACTCTGAATGCTTCAGCATACCAAGAGATGTTTAGATGAGACAATTCCATGCTCCCAACTTTGTGGGAACAGTTTGGGGACGGCCCCTTCCTGTTCCAACATGACTGTGCACCAGTGCACAAAACAAGGTCCATAAAGACATGGAGGAGAGAGTTTGGTGTGGATGAACTTGACTGGCCTGCACAGAGTCCTGACCTCAACCCGATAGAACACCTTCGGAAAAGTTAGAATGGAGACTGAGAGCCAGGCCTTCCCGTCCAACATCAGTGTGTGACCTCACAAATACGCTTCTGGAAGAACGGTCAAAAAGTCCCATTAACACACTCCTAAACCTCGTGGAAAGCCTTCCAGAGGAGTTGAAGCTGTTATAGCTGCAAAGGGTGGACTGCCGTCTTTTTAAACCCTATGGATTAAGAATCGGATGTCACTTAAGTTCATATGTGAGTCAAGGCAGGTGAGCGAATAATTTTGGCAATATAATGTATATTGAAGCGAACTGCTGTTGTAAACGAATGTTATAAAATACAAATTTCCTTGTGAAATATTTTCACTCTTGTTTGACGAAAATATTGAATTCAGTCACTCAAATGATTCGAACTGTAAAGATGGAAAGTGTCTAACGTGTGGCATTTGATGGTAGTGTTTTAGTGTAGTGCTAATTTTCATTCCTTCTTGTTTTACCTAAAAAAACACACTGAGCAGTGTAGCATAATCTGAGGCACCCTGAACACAAATACACAGGTTTTCTTGCAGATGTTTTGTGGAGTTGTCCAAGAGGGTTCAAGTCTTGAAACTCTCATCAAACAAACTGATTGACAGCTCTGGTGGGGGTGGCCAGGGAGGGTGGCCAATCAGATCCCAGGGGAAGCCGGTGCCACCCCTGTGGCCAGGCCCCCTGAGTGGGATGGGACAGAAAGTGACTGTGATTTCTTTCCAAAAACGTTTAACAGGTGCCTGGTGACATGGTCATAGTCGAATGAGATTCTACGGATGAGTTAGTGATGGTTTTGGAGAATAATTTAACCTCTTGCCATACAAAATAATCTTTTAAATTTACATAATATATTCAGGGTGCAATTCAAACATGATCATTACATTGTCTCTCTCTTGACCACTGTAATCAAATTTTCATGTTGAACACCGGAAGGGGCGGGACTTAGCCACCCTTTTTCAACAAAGGTTTACAAAGTGATTTTCTGTTATCAATTCTTAGAAACCTTTTGTGAGCCACTCAGAAACGGCTTCTTATTAGAGAACCCGCACAAACCATAGGTTTCTAGTGGAGTACTTCTTTACATTTGTTTTCTTGTTAGCCCTTCCCTGAAGGCTCATTACTGGTTTTACAGGTGCAGCCCATGCTGTCAGACCCTCAGCTGCCCTCCTGGCACCAGTAAAGTTTGATTTTGTTTTCACCAGGACGATAAGGGAGTTTTAGGGCAGCTTGGCTTCTTTGCAATATTCCCATGCCAGCTCATAGCTCTCTGTGCAATGAGCCAGCCTGATACAATCTACCCGTCTCGTGAATTTCAGTCAAACAGCAATTAGCTGTGTTTTCCTCCCTCCGCTACACGGTTGACCCACTCCAGAAAGCATGTAACTCCCTGCACAGGAACCCTGGTAGCATGCCCACTTATTGTTTTTCTGACACACATTTTGCAGCTCTGGTGAAGCAGTTATGTTGCAATGAAAAGCAGTCCGGGCGAAATCCCCCTTGAAGCCCTCACGGGACCCTACATCTGATGTCCATTAAGTTTCTACGTGCAAAATATCACAACATAATGACACTGAGAGAGAAAAGTCTCCATGCTGACTTGCGTCCTAGTTTACAGCTGGGTCCCATGTGATGGAAGTAGCTGCTGTAAAAGAAGCAGCATTGTTTCCAGTAAGCTGAAAGCCACAAAATATAATTGTGTGGTGATTTATGGGACTCTGCAGAGGTACAGTTATTTGAAGAAAAACATGTCAGTTTTTTGTTTTAACATCTCAATAGCCGCAAGTTGCTGGCACAGCTCAGAAGAATTTAGGACCTCCAGCAAAGTTCAGTTAAATACCCGGAGAGAAACGTTTGTTTGGGGAGAAGACGACTAAAGTAAAGCAGAGACACGGTGAATAAGAAAGATTGTATGTGTGCAACAGTCTCACAGCAGTTCCATAGACTGTATATAGTCACCATGACGTTCCCAATTGGTTTCTGGAGTTTTGAAGCCTCAAATTCGGCTTTCCCTGGCGCCATCTTGGATCTTTGCAACCAGTGAAGGAAGTGACCATATTTGGACTGGTGAGGAGCGACGGGTGGATCTGACGATCACAAGCAGCAGAGCGGCACCCCAATCAGCAACTGTAAAAGACCCTTTAAAATAACATGTCAAATTGCAATGTTTAGCTCTAATTTAAGAATTGGCTTATATGAGGTTTTTTATTTTCTATTCATTGTCAAAGTCAATTCTGGGCTTTTATTTTAAAGGCTGTGTGACGAAAAGTCCCTTTGTTTTTTGTTTGCATGTCCCTCCTGTTGTTTATAATGTGCTATACAAATAACATTGACTTATGTATTACACAGTCATATTCAATGCTTCTTTGATTGCATTAAAGCCTCAGAGTGGCATCTGGGATCGGTTCATTGCAGCACCCGGTCAGCAAGAACTGAGTTTATGGCATTGGTTGAGCCGTGGCGGCACTCAGTCCGTCCGTCGGCAAGAGAGAACTCAGTGGTCGCAGTGGTTTATGGGATGGGTTGATTTTACAGTCTGAGTCAGAGCAGCACTGTGGGATTGGTTCAAAACCTGCCGGTACCAGCCTTCGTTTGGCAAGTGAGCTGTGAGTCGAGACTTCTTGGACTCGGTCTCGTGGACAGCTATTGCAGTTCTCACGGTCGCGGATCTGTGCGAGTGTTTTGAGTCATAGGCCGACTTTTGAACTCCTACCTTCAGGAAAACTTTTCAGAGCCAACAGATTTAAAAGTAATTGTCTTTAACTCTCATCCATCACACTCTTAAACAGGTAGCCACACACACAGCATCCCTCAGCTTGAGAAGCAGTTTTTCTTTTTTATTCTAGATTTATTAGCCATCACTCATTTTTTATTTGAATGATTAAAGCAACATTATTTATTGTACCTCCTTAATCTTTTCTTCTTTTATGTGCCTTAGCCATTTTTACTCAAAAGAAGGTGCAATATACAACCCAACTACCTCATGAGTTATGTCAGCATGACGGTGTTCTGTGTTCTACACTGTATTGACAATAAAGTTTATATTATCTTGCTCACAGTATGTAATGCTACCACATATAGCCAGTAGAGGTGCTAGTGGGCCAGGAGACTAATATGTTAAACACCATAAAACAAAATGGGCTCCCTGCCAATGCTTTGGCCTTGGTAACAGCGTAGGTTACGTATGTCCTCTACTGGGACAGACGGCGAAAGGAAAACTTTATATGTTTGACAAAGAACTGACTTGTTTGCTGCTGACACTCGACAACGAGCTAACACAGAACTGACATGAGGACAGAAAACCCTAAATGACTCAAATTCAAAGTGGAAACGCTCTTCCTCTTAGGTTTAATGGAACCTATAGCACCTAGCTTGATAGTGAACAACGTTTGATTTTGATTTACTATGATACATTTGCACAGTTTGTACATGTAATACTGTTGTGTGTATTCACTTGCCTGAGTGTTTGGTGAGAATACTAGCGTTACATTTGGACTGCTAGCTTAGCCCCACCCTCTTTGTAGGGACAGCGTTGCTGTGTTTAAACCATGAGCATCCATGCTGCAGTGAGGCATCTTGGGTAAAAACACAACGTGGACTCTGTGGCTACAAAGGACCCTGCAGACTTCTGCTCTCGTCTACAAAGGCTGAAGTGTGCTTTGAATTCCTGCCTGTGGCTCCTTGAACAATGATTCTCCATCACACTCCCAAATGCACACTGATAATACACACTTTACTCCACCACAGAAACAATGACCAGTGGTACTACAACTGCTACTTTATACTCCACTACCCCTCCAAGGTAAATATTGTACTTTTTACTGCACTACATTTATCTGACAGCTTTCGTTACTAGTTACTCCCTAGATTCGGATTAAGAATACAAAATATAAGCAAATGAATATTGATATTATTTTAGCAAATCACAAGCTGCCAACCGGTATATGAAATAATATAAAATAGGGCGGGGTGATAATTTAACATGCTAATCTTTCAATGGAGTCGTACTAGGATTAATTCATATATCACAAAATATTGTGATACACAATTCCTTTATCCAAATTGATAATAACAGGCACATATTAGTGTATTCGTTTTGCATAAAAATTCTTAAGTAAATGAGAAAATACTCTTCATTTGTCAAGTATTTAATTCAGACAAGAGAATACAACCAATAGATTTTGATGTGGTTATTTCATATATCGAGATAAGGCAGAATATTTCGATCACATCACTCAGACTTATTATATATAAATATAAATGAAATAAAATAAGCCAGCTGCAACATTAAAGTGAAGTAATCATTGATGCATCAATAATCACAATACATAAAATAATGTTATCATAACATGGGCTACTCTCCATAATGAGTGTTTACTTTTGGTACGTCAAGTTTTACGTTTTGCTACTAACATTTTAAATAGATGGGTTTTTGGAATTACTACTTTTTTATTAGTACCACTGACAACACACATCCGCTTTCAAACATTCAGTTGAGACTCTGCCTCAGACAGTGTGCAGACGGAGGGGCACAATCACACTTCAGTCTGGTATCTGAAACACAGTGAACCTGCATGCTTTTGTATTTGTGTGCCTTTCATGTGAAGGTGGGTGGGAGGCCACATGAGTCTGACCTTTGCTGGCATGAAAGGAAACGCATCAGGCCAAACTTTCATCTGCCTCTTTGTTATCATCACCAACACTCTCATCTATGTTCCACATGAAATAAAAAGGATTTGAAGATCCCTTTTCCCCGGGGTAACCCCAGAATACTCCCCAGAGGAATCCCATTATATCTGAAGGATACCTTAAACATGTGAAGGCTCTCTGTTGCACATCCCGATGACAAGCACAGTATTTATCTTTGCGTATTTCGATGGCTGGAAAACATGAAAAATAACAATAAAAATGATATCTTGCATACATTTGAATCTATAACACTCCATAATAACATATGTCAACATGTCTTCCTCAGTGATAGTAGATACACAATAGATACATGCGATGACAAGAGAAGGCATATTTGCATCTTCACCTATAAAACAAATTTTAAAACATCTTTTGGGCCAATATAATAATTACATTTTAAATAAATTAACTTTTCCTCTGAAAACACAAAGAGGAGATATTATTTTGCCTGACATGATGATGATGCCCAGTGATGAAAAATGATCCAGAAGGATCTATAACTTAGAAGGCTCATCAGATGCACAATAGTTTATAATACTATGAGAGAGAATTATACAATAACTTATTGTTGGGATTTAATCATTGGGAAGATTGTGAGGTAAACTAGAAAAAGAAATCCAGCAGTCATGCTACAGAGCAGCACATATTTGACTTGCCAAAACAGCATCTTCATGTAGCTTTATTTATTTATTAGCTTTTTTTTAGAAAATCACTCAATATAATTAGTCTCTCAACATATCTGGGGCTTGAAATGTACAGCATGTTGTCATGGCAACTGGGCTGCCTTCAGCCAAATGTTTGATATCAACAGCTGTGAGTTCGTGGCCAGATATCTAACCCCTGGCTTAAAGCATCTTTGATGCAGTTTGTGACAAAGAGTGAAACATGGAAGGAAACATGAGGGGGGGGGGGGGGGGGGGGGGGTAGGTGAGGTGGGGGCGCTACCTACTAAACCGAAGTAAAACCGAAGAGATCAAGAAGCACTGAGTCCCCGCCGCATGACATTAAGGCCTCAGAAGCACATTGTCCCCCCCATGAACAGCTCCACCCCATGTCCCTCTCTGATGACTGACACATATGTGAGTCATGTTTGATGGCAGGCAGGTCAAAGCTATTCATGTTAAACGGATAAAGTGTTGTCTTATGTCTATGTATAGATCACTGCATAGATCACTGCATGTGTTCCTGTGGCCATGTTGATCATTATTTAACAGACTACAGACTGTTTCTTCTTTTAAAAGCTGCTGCACATGACATTTACCACCCACAGACATCTGTACAGTGTGAACTTCTAGGGTGATCTCCTGTTACACACTGGTTTTGTCTGTCCCTGTGTGTGAATATTTGCTTATGTGTGCAAGCATGTTTCTTTGAGGTCCTTCTGATTTTGTATGATGGTCTCTTCTCCATCATGCAACTTTTTGGTGACCCTCTCAAGTTCTTCTTCCAGGTCCTTAATTCATTGGAGCATAGACTGGTTTTTCTTGCTTCAGCACATCATTTTTGTGCTCAGAGCATTTCAGTTCTTGCTAAATATTTTTGAGCTCCAGTTCTTGGACTTCGTTCTGCTTTTATGTCATGGCCTCTTCTCGATCATGCAACTTTTTTTTTTTACCTCCACAAGTGTCTCTTCCAGGGCCTGGTTTCGTTGGAGCATAGACTAGTTTTCTTGCTTTAGCACATCATTCTTGTGCTCAGAGCCTTTCAGTTCTTGCTGAACATTTTTGAGCTCATGGTCATGTTTTGAGCTCCTGGTCTTGTTCTTGAAGGTCCTTCCAATTTTGTATGACGGTCTTTTCTCCATCATGCCACATCCTATAGGTTTGTGTCTGAAGCGTCAGGACAGCAGAACGAAGACAGCTGAACAAAGACAAGGGAGTCTATCTGTGGGAGTCCATCGGGGAAGTCCATTGAGGTAGGCATAACATCTCAACCCCCTCCCATGGCAGCCATGTGTCCTATCCCAGTCAGGACATCACACTGGAGAAGATTTTACCAGAGACCCTTCGCTCGAGGCTGTAACCCATCCAATCTCTGCTACCCACCATTCTCCACCGGTAAGGAACTTGAAGTACTAGGGGGGCTGTGGAACGGCCATTCTGCAGTCAAGAAGGCGGACAGCATTTCAGCGTATGCCTCCCTGCAGACTCTCCACTTCCTGGCCCTTACGGAGACCTGGATCACCCCAGAAAACACTGCCACTCCAGCTGCCCTTTCAACTGCCTACTCGTTTTCACACTCCCCAAGACGAACAAGGCGAGGAGGAGGAACTGGGCTCATCTCACCCAGGTGGTCCTACCAGGTCCTTCCTCTGGACCACCTACCCTGATCTGCACTTGAATTCCACGCTTTCTCTGTCACCCTTCCTTTCAAGCTCAACATCATAGTGATCTATCGCCCACCCGGTCCTCTCAGTGACTTTTTAGATGAGATGGATGCCCTCCTGAGCTGCTCCCCTGATGATGGCACACCACTCGTCATCCTTGTTGACTTCAAAATCCACTCGGGAAAGCTGCACTCATCTGAATTCATTGACTTCTTCTCCGCATTCGACCTTACACTCTCCCCCTCTCCACCCACTCACCAGGCCGGGAACCAACTTGACCTTGTCTTCACAAGATCCTGTGGCATCTCGGCACTCTCTGTTACCCCGCTCACCATGTCCGACCACCACTTTGTGACTTTCTCCCTCCCAATGAAGCCCACCACATCCCTCCCCTCTACTTCTCGAACTGTCACCAGCCGCCACAACCTGAAATCCCTCACTCCCTCCGCACTCTCCTCAACTGTTATTTCCTCACTACCATCCACAGAACAGTTCTCCTTAATGCCTACTGAGGAAGCCTCCTCCATCCTGATGTCCTCACTCTCCTCTTCTTTGGACACTCTCTGTCCCCCAATCTCACGACCTGCGCGATCATCTCCCTCCCCTCCCTGGCTGTCTGAACCTCTGCGAACCAACAGATCATTGTTGCGAGCGTCAGAGAGAAAATGGAAGAAATCGGGCCAGCACGAGGACCTTGCTCACTACCACCACCTCCTCTCTGACTTCACCTCAACTTCTACCTGGCAAAGATCAAATTTTCCCAGGAAACTCTTCTCCATGTTCTCCCAACCACCAAATCCTCCTCTCCACCCTGGCTGAACTTGGCATAACTGACTCTGCTCTCACCTGGTTTACATCATACCTGACAAATCGCACCTTTCAGGTCACATGGAATGGCTCTATGTCCAAACCCTGTTCTCTGGACACGGGTGTCCCTCAAGGCTCAGTATTAGGACCACTTCTGTTCTCACTCTACACCAGATCACTAGGTTCTGTTATTACATCGCATGGATTCTCCTACCATTGCTACGCAGATGACACCCAGCTGTTCCTCTCTTTTCCCCCAACCTCTGACTCTCACATTGCAACTCGCATCTCGGACTGTCTGGCTCAGGGTGCGAACTACGGGGGAGCCAGGGGGGTCTCAGCCCCCCTTAATGAGACATGAGCTCCCCTGAAAACATGATTCATGAAATTTATGGGGGGTCTCTAAAATATTGGCAAAATGCTGTTTTTTTCCCATGCATTTCCTTTTTGTTTTGTTTTTTTGTTTTGTCATAATCATGGATCATGTGTAAAATTAGGCTATTTTTAATGTATGATTTGCGCATGAGGGTGATTGATCACTATTTCACTTTAATAAAGATTCCGGCCTGCATGCAATTCTTGTCCTCACCATTGAAGCGTGGGGGCGTTATGTCTTAAACGTCTTAATGCGGACTTGATTCCTTGTAACCAGACTGGCATGTTTTGGTTTTGATGCGTGTGGAGGTTGGATGTGATATGTGCTTATGTGCTGGCATACAGGCTTGTAATAATGGATGTGTTTTGAGTAAGTCCTCGCTCTGAGGCACGTGCAAGCCCCCCCCCGCCAATATAAGTGAGCCCCCCCGAAAGCGGCGGTATAGTTCGCACACTGGCTGGCTGACATCTCTGTCTGGACAACTGCACATCACCTCAAGCTTAACCTGAATAAAACAGAACTCCTCTTCATCCCAGGGAAAGACTGCCCTCGCATGGACCTGTCGGTCACTGTCGAGGGCATCACAGTATTACCTTCCTCAACTGCGAGGAACCTGGGTGTAATCCTCGATGACCAACTATCCTGCACCCCCAAACATCACTGCTTTGGCCCGATCCTGCAGATTTGCCCTCTACAATATCCGCAGGATTCGGACCTTCCCAGTGGTGTAGTGGTAGCTGATGAGGTGGGTGTACTGCTAGGTAGATGGGAGGTTACAGAGGAGGACGTGGGTATACTCTCCTATATAGTCCAATGGCTTTCTGGCTGATAGGCGGGTATACTGCAAACTGCCAGAAAAAGAGGTGGGTATACCCCGTATACCTGCGTATACCCTCCACTACACCACTGGACCTTCCTCACAAAGGATGCAACACAACTCTTGGTCCAAGCACTGGTCATCTCCCGCCTTGACTACAGCAACTCTCTCCTGGCCGGACTCCCGGCCTCTGTGACTAAACCATTGCAGTGCATCCAGAACGCTGCAGCTCGCCTTATCTTCAATCTACCCAAATTCTCCCATGTGACCCCACTCCTCCGTGACCTCCACTGGCTTCCTGTTGCAGCACGCATCCAATTCAAGACGATGGCACTGGCCTTCAGGGCCATCAATGGAACGGCACCCATCTACCTTCAAACACTGGTCAAACCACACGCCCCGAAGCGAGCACTTCGCTCCTCTACTTCAGCTGGCTGGCTCAAAATCAAACAAATGTTGCACTCTTCTCTGTTCTGGCGCCTCAGTGGTGGAACGAACTCCCGACCAATGTCAGGACAGCAGAGTCATTTGCCATCTTCCGAAAAAGGCCCAAGACTCACCTGTTCAGACTTCATCTCGACTCTACATAGCATGACCCACTAACACCCCCCCCCCCCAAAAAAACCTTACCTATAGCACTCTGATCATAGCACTACTAAGGTACTACTTTACTCAGATGACACTTGTTCTATTTTTAGCTCATACTTTATCGGCAATAATATGTTGTGGTTTCTTTGTTTCCTTCTTTGGAAAAAATTTACTTATTGTAAGTCGCTTTCAACAAAAGCGTCTGCTAAATGACCTAAATGTAATGTAAATGAAGCCTTTGACATTCCTTGCACCACATGACATTGTTCACCGGGTCAGCAAGGGCATTTAGGGGGTCTTTAGAAGGCTCATCCACTTCCAATCCAATAGGGATGAGCAGGAGGAAACTGAGGCTGGGTTCCAGCAGCTGTCCGGTTCCCCCATAGTTCCAATGTGGTGATGGGGATGACTGCCACGAAGCCACTCCAGCAGTCTGGGGACATCCTCAGAGGCTCGCAGCTACAGTGTCGGCCCCACTGTCCAGATCGCTGTACTGCAGGAACATGATTATTGTCAAGTTGTTATTTGTGTTAATCAGTGGTGGATTTTATAAATAATATAAAGCGCTGACACCAGTGCGTGGTCCCTTCCGTTGCTATAGACAATATATACAAACACTTCTCATAATCATCATTTAGCTAAACAATTCACCACAAGTCATACTCTATTTACTGTAATACTGTACCATATGGGATAAACTTAATGGACTCGATGTAATAACACATTGTAGATATTACCCAGCACTGACTTTGCCTGGTTATTTAGAAGAAAGACAACATCATCTTGTTTCTTTCATGCTTCACATCAGTAATGTAGTGTTCCATACTTTAAACTGCTTCCAACTCACTTTGTATTTCTGCACTTCTTCTTTTCCCATCCGGGCTCCAGCTTCCCTCCATCCCATGTTCTTTAATAAACATCCTATATGAAGATCAGCATGTAGAAAAGTGTTACAGCTCATTGATGATTTCTTGCCGACCTAAATAACTGTTCAACAGAAACGTTTCAGGCAGACATCTCAGGAGAGCAGTACATCTCCCATTTATATACGCTGGTTTTCAACCTTATATCAATGAGAAGCTAAATATGCAACAGCAGAACTTAAACGGAGCCCTGCATATGATAATTATAACATTAAATAACATTTTCTTACGTGAAGCGTCTCATAGCAGCATTTCTCCTGCCGGTGAACTTCTCCTCATCGTTCCCTCCACCGAATGAGGCGCTCGGTGTCTGCATCCTTCCCTTTAACGAAAAATGGTGCACAACGTTATTAATCACTGTTAGTAAATATATAACCACGTTTTAAGATGGGCACTATCTCTTTAGTTAACGTCGGTAAAAACGTTGGTTTGCTAATGCTCACTGCTGACCTCTATGGTAAATTACCGTCAGTAGGCTAGCCGGCTAGCAAGACCTTTTGAGGCGTAACGTTAACGTACAATTCCAACAACAACAAAGTAACGTTCATTATTAATACAATTTATAAGTCAGCTGTAAACATAAAAATCATGTTACAGTATACTTTGTACGCAGTTTGTTTCTGGCTGATGCCAGGGCCGACACATTCGTCCGCCATCATCATCGAAAGATTGCATTTTGGGGCAGGTGAGTATATCTAGCAAGGTCTGCTGTATACTCAGAAAGTATTGCCAATGCAGTATACGTACAGGCATTTCTCACGTACACAAATTCACGTACTATTACATGTAAACGCACTACGTACTCAAATTTACGTCATACGTTAGTATGAATAGGATGTTGCATTTCGTGTGGCATTTCGAACACAACCTATGATTGTGAACTGGTGTTGAATGTATGAATCCACTCAATTTTTTTTATTATTTGTAATACGCTGTGTTGGCTTTAAGGTGTGTTTGTGTGATTCAACAGCACAGCATGACCTCAGAGGAAGAACTTGGCAGGCATGTGAGAGCGCAGCATGTGTGATTTCTTTCTTATTACCTGGTCATGGGTGGCCATTATATTCATGACCTCCAACCCGCTTACATAAGCTCAGTTGTTTAATACATTCAAGCCTCTTTTACAGTCCCCTAGAATGGGCATGCAAAACCTTTGATATTGCCAAAATGTCCGTGTGCAATTTGTACAGCTTCCTAAGAGGTGACTCAGTGCTGGAAACACACCATCAGGAAGCCATATTGGAGCTCTTGGTGCAACAGTGGCTGCATACAGCTATTTAAATTTTGCATTTTACTGACCAAAAGAATGAGATTGCACATGAAATGGTATAAGAATGTGATAAGGATGGAGACTACTGAAGGTATACTAAACCAGCTGGGGAAGATCTGAAGGCTGCAAATAAGTTGGACGGTTATCGCAGTATATACTTGAGTGGGAACATCTTGGGATTCCCCTGAAGGACGTGTTGGTTGTCTAACCAGATCTAAAGTGTAGGAGCTCCGGCTGCAGGTCGGAGACAGTACTGAAGATCTGGGTCTGTCCACAGTGGATTGGTTTTTGTCAGAGGCCCCACCAGAGTCTGAGCTGAGGGAGTTTCTGAAAAGTGAAGCCAATGCGTAAGTGCCTTAAAGGAATACTTCACCCATTTGCATTAAGCTTTGTATCGTCAGAAGCCTGGTAGTATTTTTGAATGGTCATGTATCATTCCCTCACTTTCCACAGAGACAGGAGATCTCCATATTTCTATCCTGAAAAGGAGCCTCCGATGACGCAAATGTCATCATAACACTAGTTCCTCATGTTTTCAACCCGCCTGTAGGGGGCGGGACCCACTGAGGCTACAGACCTATTACAGATCAGTGGGTGGGACCTCACTTCAGACTCGGGGTGTGTGTGGAACTGGACCGGTCCTTCTAAAATACAAATGCCAATCGAGGGATCCAGAGGCCAAGTGTTTACTAGAAATGTGTTCAGACGTGACTTGTCAGTAAAATTTCAGTCATGTTCTCTGTGGTGTTATTTTTTGTTAATGACTTTGAGACGGCTGTTCTTGAAAACAATGTAAAGCCATGCGTGTCTATTACGACGTGATGACGTATGTAGAAAAAAGGCATTTGGCCTTTTCTCGGTCAAGAAGGCATTTATTTTACATTTTGACTACATATATGGACCTACATTTTTATATAGCACTTTTGAAGCTAACTAGCTACTCAAGGCGCTTCACACTACATTCAGTAACTTTTACCCGTTCACACACACTTTCATACACTGATGGCAGTAATATGTTTTTTGACGCTGGATTGAACAAGACTCTCCATGTACTGATTCAAGTTCTCTCGTAAAGTTTCCATTTGGTGTTAGTTGTTGGGTGACACTGTTAGATATATCATCAGGAACAATAAGCAGGACCTCAGGAAGTTGGAAGCCATCCATTCCTTAATGGCAGCAAGAGCAGTGCAGAGAGAATCCAGACTATGATTGTCAAGATATGACATACAAGGAGTGGGTATATTAGGCAGTATATAAAACCTGGGAGGAAATGTTCTTGCCATGCTCTAAAGTTGATCCTGCATTAATAACTTCCTGTGGTTTGAAAGATTGCGTTTTTGGAGAATTTCTTTTTGGACCACAATGATAAAATAACAGAATAACAGCGAACATTTAGTTTGTCATTTAGTTCCTTTGGTCTCATCATTCCTGGAACGTTTTGGTAGAAAAACACCAGTAGACTGCTAAAAAGTAGGTTTCATTTCTTTAAACAAGGATGTTTGTTCTGTATAAATCATAAACACACATTTACACTTTTTTTTTATTAGTTTTATGCATACTGTCTGTGATTATAAAACATAAAGTGTACAGATACGCGGTAAATTGGATGTATTGGACACAAACACACACATACAGAGGGATAAGCATGCTCATAATCTGAGTTGCATCCCACCAAACAGGCTGGTGAATGACAGCTGGTGAACTCTGTCTCCCCTGACAACCACCGGGCTGTGAGTCAATAGAAAAGCAGAAAATGGGTCAGCTTGGTAGATTTTAGTCCATCATTAATCAACGATAGGGACATGTCTAAATGTTTTCCTTCTATTATTGTTCAGCTAGTCAGACGGGACCAAAGCCTCTTAGGGCCACTTACAATGATTATATTAATCAGATTTGAGGGGATTTGTAAATCAAATCCTTTTGAGGGATTTATTGAGATTCATTGAGCGGATGAAAACTGAAAATTGCTCTCCTTAACATAGTTTTAGTCACACAGCCTCACTCAACTGAAATATTTTAACTTGCATGCATGAACTTTTCATTGCATTGACTTTTTATGCAATCGAGCTGCGTAAACAAATGGAGCGGTTGGTACTCCAAACGCATCACTCCAGTCCTTCAGCCCCTGGCTCCCCATTTCCTATAGTGCCCAATTTATGTTTGTATTGTTGACTTTAAAATCGCTACATGGCCTATCTCCGGGGCTGCACGGTGGTGTAGTGGGTAGCACTGTCGTCTCACAGGGTCGCGGGTTCGATTCCCGGGTCGGGCCCGGGTTCCTTCTGTGTGGAGTTTGCATGTTCTCCCCGTGTAAGCGTGGGTTCTCTCCGGATTCTCCGGCTTCCTCCCACAGTCCAAAGACATGCAGGATGGGGATAGGTTCATTAATGACTCTAAATTGCCCGTAGGTGTGAATGTGAGCGTGAATGGTTGTTTGTCTCTACATGTCAGCCCTGTGATGGACTGGTTACGTGTCCAGGGTGTACCCTGCCTTCGCCCAATGACAGCTGGGATCAGCTCCAGCCCCCCCGCGACCCTGAATACAGGATAAGCGGTAGACGATGGATGGATGGATGGATGGATGGATGGTCTATCCACTTTATATATTAACTCGTAGCCCCTTAATTCTGGTCCGAGACCCCTCAGATCAGAATATCATTTGCTGTTAAAATTTCTGTGTCCAAGCTTAAAACAAAGAGGATGCGTACGACCACATCTACCAGGATTGAAATGGTTAAGTAGTAAAGCCTCTTGCTCCATTTAATTGGATTATTATTATCAAACCGCAGTCAGCAGCAGCAGCAGAACGAGTCCCTCCAGCTGACTGGCAGACTGGTAAACATCATAATCACGAGAGCAACAAGGAATGTAAACATGCGCACAGATGACATTTTCCCAGCAGGCATTGGGGCTTAAGGGAAAGTTTTTAACATCTGTGCAGTGTGACTGATTGCAGATATTTCCTCCTGATTCTTGAGAGCATTTTGCCAACACATCACCTGGCATGTTATGCCTGGACATGCAGGAGCCAATCCGCATCAGAAAAATTGACAGCTCGTCCCCCCCCCGTTCAGCTCATGTGTTGTAGCCAAATGAGGCCCTCTGACAGCATCACTCCCAGTTTAACATCTGCCATGTTGGATCTAATAGAAGTGTCTCCTGCTGCTCCCATGTGACAGGCTGTGTCAAAGAATGGAACAATGAGAAACGATGACTGAAGGGAAAAATGACGAATTCTGCATTCCATCAAATATGGAAGAGAATACTTAGCGAACTAATAATTGTGTCTGTTTTATCTGGGGAAAGAGCATGAATGTTTTAAATACAAAGTGAGTGTCAACTGAAACAGGAGAGAAGAAAAAGAGAAAACCAGACATAGAGAAAGACAGAGTGAAATAGCTGTTTATAAGGAAATCTTGTTAAAAGCATCAAAGGTTAACATTTGAACGACGGCGGGACAAGTTCAGAGAAGTGAAGCCAATGCTTTAGTGCCTTAAACTTGCATTCTCTCTACTGGCCATGAGGGGGCGACTCCTCTGGTTGTAAAAAGAAGTCTGATGCATGAAAGTGACCGTACTTCTCACTTGATTTATTATGTCAGTAAACATTGTTATCATGAGTTTATGGTCTCAATCTCTAGTTTCAAGTCTTCTTCAATCCAGCATGGTGTTCATTTAGTACATTACGGTCCATTTACATTTAGGGTGCACTCCCACTAGGGCCATTTGATCCGTACCATGCCTTGGTATTGCCAACCCCCCCCCCCCCCCCCCCCCCCCATCCCCCGCCAGCTTGCACTCACATTGCTCCAAGCCCAAATGGCCTTGGCCCGATTGTCTCTTGTACATCATCACATCGTAATATGACACACGCATGTTTTTGTGCCATCCCATTCGTATTCATGCCACTTCAAGCCCTCGCAGCCTCTCACATTCAACCAATTAGCAGTCACTGAGGGTTCAGGGTTTATTAAGGCCTTTGGGAGGACGCTGGGACTCAGCTTCTTGTTTCATTTGAGTGAACATAGAATTCACAGTCTCTCTTAATCCAAGTGAATTTCAATGAACAGGGAAAGATTTCCATTTCCACAACTGTTTATAAAGTGCTTTGGAAGTGAACCTCAGTTGTAAAGTGTTAAGTGACACATTGATGAGACAAGACAAAGAAAATCACAGACAGTGTGGGCTAAATGTTTTATTTAACAGGCCTGGTTGTGCACCTGTTTAACCTCAGCTGTGATGAGAACGGACACGTTGCCGGGATCCGTCTATCAAGTGACGTTCTTGCAGCTGAACAAATGTCGTTTTTGGCTGACAGCTTTCCAAGCTTCCAGTGTTAGTTTTTTAATGTTTCGTTTTCATTTAAATATACAAATGCGTGTGAGAGCAGGTGACCAGAGAGCAGGTGTGTGCATGGATGTCCATGCACACACCTGGCAGCAAGCCTAGATTTATTTTGAAAAGCTGAAAACAGTATAGAGTCTAAAGACAATGCAAACACAAAGGTCTGCAAGGTCAATATGGCTGCCAAGTCAAATATAGAAATGACATTTAGAGAACAAGCCCTCTTGTTAAAAGCCTGAAGGTAAAGTGAGTAGCAGTCCTGCCTGGAGAGCAGCAAAGGTCACCGATGGAGAAGCATTAGCCTCAGTAGCACACGGTATGGGGTCTGTTCATTTCTGACAGTTGTCTGAGGAATAAACCCAACCAGGAAACAACAGACATTTGTCATTGTTGTGTAAAATATTTTGATTTCATCTCCACCAGCGGATCATGTATTTGGTTTTGTGTTAGCTAACATGGCTAACAGCTTGTGCATCTCTGTCTGTCTAACCTCAGATAATGAAGGCCTTGTTCCTTTTTTGTGCTCATTTTGCTTTTTGAAAAACAATTTTCTTACCTATTGCTTCAGTTTGGGCTCTTCTGCTTCTGCTACTGATTACAAATTGTTCTTGTTGTGATTTGCCTCAGTAAGACAATCACATAGCCTATATGTAGCCTATGTCTGAAGAGAAAAACTGGAAAGAGTGACATCTAGAAACAAGCATATCTTCTGGTGTCAGTAAGCTGTTAGCAGCTCTCTCTTACATTTCAAATTAAATTATCTTATTTTAATATCACAATGTGTTAAGCTGTTAGCTGTTCAGTCTGATATGAGTTTCGTTGGCCAACCCAGATATGTATTGCTTTTTTCTAGGTAGCTGTGGATTAATCACAATGAATCACCATTCATATATATATATATATATATATATATATATATATATATATATATATATATATATATAGAAGGCGTAAATGCACAAGAATATGAAATAAGGATGCACCGATACCACTTTTTATCTTTTATTAGACCGAGTACAAGCGCTTTTCATTTCAGTACTTGTCGATACAGAGTACTGATACTTAATAATACCGTCACAGTTCTAACAATAACTTTGAAAACATTCAACCTTGTGTTTTTCTGATACAAACAGCATAATTTGCAGTAGATATTAATAATTAACTGTTTAACATGTTGTCAGTTACACAGTTAAAAGAAATATTAATATAAATAAAAAAGCTAAGAGACTCAGAGGACCAGCTTGTCACTGAAAGAGTCTTAAACCTTAAAGGTCAGCCCAGCTCAAAAGGTCAGCCCACCTTAAGTGTGACTGAGCCAGACTTTATCCCTGAGCCAGTTGCTAATGTCGGGGCTAACTGCTACATTCACAGCTGTAATGCCATCACACACTCTCTCCTAAAGCAGCTGGAGCTGCTGACTTCAAAAATGAATGCATTAACCCAAAGACATGAATCGACATGCGTTAACGTGTTAATTTTGACAGCCCTACCTTTTTCTTGTTTTGATGCGTTAGTAAATGTCAAATTACTGACCAGACTTCCTCGCCTTCCTTCACAAATATTTACACCATGATACATGTTTTATCAACTCTGTGTTTATGTCAGCAGCCACATGTCTACCTCCAAACAGCTCTGCCTTTTATGACATTACCTCTTATAGATCTTAATATTTATATGATTGGTTATTTCCAGGGGTTTCACAGAGGAGTACAAGTTGAAGTGCGTTTAGCTGGTAGATCTAATGACCCACTCAGGACCAGAGAGTTCCAACAAAGTGCTGACTCGGACTTGGAAGGAAACAAGGTCCTCGTTCTCTCTCTGCCTGAAGACTCCCAGGAAGTGCGATGTTATCATCCTAGCATTAAAGGGAGAGCCGATGATATACATTTTATAAAACCAGAACTCTGTGAGGGAGATCCAGAGGGGTGCTTGGTCCTGGTGATGGGGGTCAGAAGCCACAATATTAAGCTGATGTAATTACCAACATTATTATGTCAACACAACTGATCAAAATAATGTATCTTAATCTATGTATCTAAATCAATACATTAGATTTTTTAATTTGCAGCGATGCTTTTAATTAAGTAGTAGTAACAGATCCCTGAATAACTTTTTTAGAGTGTATTATTGCACTCAAAGATTTTTGAAATGATTGCAAAGTGCAATTTTCCACTGATTCTCTCTTTCAACCGTTACTATCATTCTCATTTATTGGTGCCTTTTCTGTTGTTTAGTCATTTTAAAGCAATTTGTTGTTTTGTTTGTGAGAAAGAGAATAGATTTTTTATTATTATTAAAGACAACACTTTAATATCTGTTTATTTATCCAAAGTAATAGTTATCGTGATATTCACTGTTATTGTTACATCCATCCATCCATCCATCCATCATCCATCCATCATCCATCCATCCACCATCCATCCATCCATCCATCCATCCATCTATCTATCTATCTATCTATCTATCTATCTATCTATCTATCTATCTATCTATCTATCTATCTATCTATCTATCCACCATCCATCCACCATCATCCATCCATCCATCCACCATCCATCCATCCATCCAGTCATCCATCTACTATCCATCCATCCATCCATCCATCCATCCATCCATCCATCCATCCATCCATCCATCCATCCATCCATCTACTATCCATCCATCCATCCATCAATCCATCCATCCATCCATCCATCCATCCATCCATCCATCCATCCACTATCCACCCATCCACCCATCCAACATCCATCCATCCATCCACTATCCATACATCATCCATCCATCCATCCATCCATCATCCATCCATCCATCCATCCATCCATCCATCCATCCATCCATCATCCATCCACCCATCCATCCATCCATCCATCCATCCACTATCCATACATCATCCATCCATCCATCCATCCATCCATCCATCATCCATCCATCCATCCATCCATCCATCCATCCATCCATCCATCCATCCATCATCCATCCACCCATCCATCCATCCATCCATCCATCCACTATCCATACATCATCCATCCATCCATCCATCCATCCATCCATCCACCATCCATCCATCCATCCAGTCATCCATCTACTATCCATCCATCCATCAATCCATCCATCCATCCATCCATCCATCCATCCATCCATCCATCCATCCATCCATCCATCCATCTACTATCCATCCATCCATCTACTATCCATCCATCCATCCATCCATCCATCATCCATCCAGTCATCCATCCATCCATCCATCCATCCACTATCCATCCATCCATCCATCCATCCATCCATCCATCCATCCATCCATCCATCCACTATCCACCCATCCAACATCCATCCATCCATCCACTATCCATACATCATCCATCCATCCATCCATCCATCATCCATCCATCCATCCATCCATCCATCCATCCATCCATCCATCCATCATCCATCCACCCATCCATCCATCCATCCACTATCCATACATCATCCATCCATCCATCCATCCATCCATCCATCCATCCATCCATCCATCCATCCAGTCATCCATCCATCCATCCACTATCCATCCATCATCCATCCATCCATCCACTATCCACCCATCCAACATCCATCCATCCATCCACCATCCATCCATCCATGTCTGAAACGACGCTAATTTCTTCATCAATATGTTGACATGGCGATTAAGTAAGATAAGTTACATATAGAGAAACATTTAAATGAAATGAAATGTCTGCAGATATTATGAGAACATAGTTTTTAAAAGAATTGTACAATGGGGTTCTGAGGTTAGAACAAACTAAACTATCAATCATTCACAGTGTCCTTGATTACTGTTCCCTTTATCTGCTGTATAAATAAAGTTATAAAACTCTAACCACCTCCATGTGCAAACACGTTGGCTATTGTAACCCAAAGGAGTGTGGACTCTCCCATCAAACAAGACAAACATGTGTTTGCTCAACACTTCGAGTAATCAATAGACAAAGAATGCCACGTGCAAACAGCAAGATTCAACACTTCAGCACTGTTTGTCTCACATTTGAGACCACAAATATGAGACCAACAGTAGGTAGTGATCTGCTGCTCTCGTGTGGCCAGGGAGGACACTTCTGGTCACATTTTAACTCCCTCTCACTTGGATCACTCCCACAGGACGTTCACCTGTTGTGCGTTTTGTATTGAGTCGTCATGTCTGAGGCATACATAGAAGACATGCAAGGAATTCATAACAACAAAAACAAAACGTGTGTCATTTTCTCACCACAGGTTTAATGTTATGGTTAATATTATTTGAAGGACGGCCTTTGTTTAAAGACAAGCAACACCACCAAACCATGTGCTGGGTCAACATGAACGAAGTTATAACATTAATTTGTGAATGCATCAATTATGAGGAAATAATACTGAGTGGGCTGATCCAGTGAGTGAAGATCAAATAGTTCACGTGTGTGTGTGTTTTTGTGTGTGTACAGGCGACAGACTCACCTGCTGTCAACAGGAGAAAAGACATTGAGTATGGAGTGAACTTTCGAGTCGTTTCAACAGTGTTTGGTTTGAGTGGGGAAGCCACACGCTCAAAAACCCAATGACTTTTCCACTTTGTTGATTGTCTGTCGTCTCACTGCAATTTCATTGGCTGATTGGTTCTGTTGTCATTATTGGCTCAGACATCAGTATTTGTGTAAAAGACGATAGTAACTGTGGTCACCATGAACAATGTGGAACATCTTCTAACAGACAACTTGACATTAAACACCTCTGTTATTTTCTGTTGTATACTTCAACAGCAACAAAATGCAACTTTCTTGACATAGTTAATTATTTTTTAAATTGACAAGCATCAAATGTGTAATTTAGTTTTGTGAGTTTTGTCTCTTTGCATCCTTCATTTG
The DNA here is from genome assembly GCF_963514095.1 of Eutrigla gurnardus. Classification (NCBI taxonomy): domain Eukaryota; kingdom Metazoa; phylum Chordata; class Actinopteri; order Perciformes; family Triglidae; genus Eutrigla; species Eutrigla gurnardus. The sequence continues at coordinate 4,101,712 of NC_139926.1, forward strand.
GAGATCAGGTTTGGTTCAAGAATATGAGCGTATTCAAGGAGAGCTGTTTGAACTGGATTCATCTGTTCACACCATCCCAGTTCTGTAAACATGTAGGGATTAAGAGATCCATCCATCCATCCATTCCCAGCTGTCATTGGGTGAAGGCAGGGTACACCCTGGACAGGACGCCAGTCTATCACAGGGCCAACATGTAGAGACAAACAACCATTCACGCTCACATTCACACCTACGGGCAATTTAGAGTCACCAATTAACCTATCCCCATCCTGCATGTCTTTGGACTGTGGGAGGAAGCCGGAGAACACGGAGAGAACCCACGCTTACACGGGGAGAACATGCAAACTCCACACAGAAGGAACCTGGGCCGACCCGGGAATCGAACCCAGGACCCTCTTGCTGTGAGGCGAGAGTGCTACCCACTACACCACCGTGCAGCCCGGATTAAGAGATTTAATTTTTAAAATTAATGATCTTTGGCTTAGTGAAGGTTTGTTATCTTTGTACTCTAAACCATTTTTATGAAAGTCTGTGAAGATCCTCAGTCATCCAGGTCCTGGTCCTCTTTGAAAGCTTTATCATAGACAGCTGGACTCTCTTTACTGACATTAAAGAAACATGATTGATGGGCTCAAAAATAAAATGAATAAATCCTCTGTCCTGAACCAGAAACCAGCTGCAGATACAACTGATCTTAAATCTTTATACAAAACAATCCTGTTTTAGCTGCAGCCTCTTTGTGTCTCATGTGGCCATGGAGACAGCATGAGGTCATGTACATAACTCGCCACAAGGTGTCAGTGTAGCTCAACACAAAACAGTCAACCAGTCAAAACAACCACAATCCAATGTTCAATATAGAGTATATGAAGGACAATATAATCACTCAATGGTAGTTACATTAAATCATTTTTCTAAAGCACTTTCCATACAGAAAAAACAGGGTGCATTATAATAAATGAAAAAAGCAAAATTGAAATAATACAACAGATATAAAATTCTACCAACAAAATATTACTTAGCAAGATGACAAAGGTGAATCTTGGTTGCATGTCAGATATGTATGTGCAGCACATTGCATCATTTTGGTCTATCATAACAGAAATACACTCAGATCAGGTAGGGACTCAGATCAGGTCAGGACTCAGCAGTCCATCTGCATCTTAAGGAGAAGGCACACTCCTTCGAAACCACCAACGTTTGCTATCTGGCCAAGGAAGTTAGACGATGTTAGAGAGGCGTAGGTAGGTATGTAATTAGGTACCTACCTACCTACCTACCTACCTACCTACCTACCTACCTACCTACCTACCTACCTACCTACCTACCTACCTACCTACCTACCCATCCAGGTTGGTGGATAGTACCCACCTACCTATCTACCTACTCCCCTAGCTTCCTACCTACGCAACCATCCTCCTACCTATCTACCTACTCACCTATCTATCTACTCACCTATCTATCTACCTACTCACCTATCTATCTACTCACCTATCTATCTACCTACTCACCTATCTATCTACTCACCTATCTATCTACCTACTCACCTATATATCTACCTACCCACCTACCTATCTACCTACTCACCTAGCTTCCTACCTACGCAACCATCCTCCTACCTATCTACCTACTCACCTATCTATCTACTCAACTATCTATCTACCTACTCACCTATATATCTACCTACTCACCTATATATCTACCAACTCACCAATCTACCTACTCATCTATCTACCTACTCACCTATCTATCTACCTACTCACCTATCTATCTACCTACTCACCTATCTATCTACCTACTCACCTATCTATCTAACTACTCACCTATCTATCTACTCACCTACCCACCTACCTAGATCTACTTCACATTCTTCATTATGCAGCGTTTTCACTTTTCTCAAGTTGATGTCAGTGATATTAAAATAGGCCAGAAACTCTCCAGAGATCCTTCATTATAATCTGGCCTCCATTTTCAAACTCTTCTCACATTCTTCGTATGATGACATTGAATGCAGCACACACTTCTTCTGTTTCAGAGCTGATGTTAGACAATTAATCTAGTCTGGAAATACTAATAAGGTAAAAATATATATTGTCCCACATATTCTTTTTCTTTTCCTCCCAACATTTATTAATTTTACATCTTCTATACTAATTAGTGTAAATATATTTAAATTCTAACAATAAAATGTACTATCCGGAAATATATTGAAAGTATTCTAACATCATATTTATCAATATTATAGTATAAAGTATTTTTTCATCATAATGCTGAACAAAATTTAAAAATATTGTACTATACTACACTTTCTATAAATATATTATAGGAAAATATACTTTCAGTGAAAGTCACACATAATTACTAATTTGGACATTACAGTTGTCACTGCTCTTAAATTGAATTCCAATTCATTTTAATACTTAAACTCATAATATCATGAGTATATCTGTAAATATATTAAGTTAAAACAGAACTTGCTGTTGGCCATGCATGTAATAAACAGAACAGACAGAGAGAGTAAAATATTGCTTTCTGTGACAAAAGGTTAAAACATCGACTGTTTGAAATTGGATGTCAATGTCCATGCAGGTTATTAGAAATATGCTCAAGCTATATTGTATATTTTTTTATATTCACTGCAGACTAGCAACAGTCAATTAGTATACTGTATATCTGCACTGGTGTATTAAAAAGAACTCTTTATAAAAAAATTAAATGTTAACATAATGCTCCATGTATCCAGGAGGGAAAGGTATTGTCACATATTAATTCCCTTAAATATTGGCTCCAACACAACAGATCAGATCGGTGGTATGTTTTTCTCATTATGACTTCACTTAGAGAGAAGCTGTAGGTCAATGACTCACAGATTAAAGATGACGTGTGTGCTTAACGAACTAAACAAAACAACATAGTTAGGTTTAGACAACAAACCTACTTGGTAGGTTTAATCAAATACAACATGGTTTGGATTACAATGACTATGAAATGTAAATTTAAAAAAATGGGACACTAACAGCAGTCTCCTGGGTCAAAGTCCTGTGTTTTTTGACCCGTCCACCAACCAGACTTCCTCGGTATGCAGATTTCTGTAGTCTCATTTGAAACTAATTTGTGATACGCCAAGAGCAAACGTCGTCAATGACAAAATACATTTCCCTCAAGACTTAATTGAAAATACAGTTTGGTCGTGTGGGAATTTAATTTTCAAGGATAGGCTTGTTTGTGTTATCAGTGCGCCCATGGCCTATTGATGCATCAATGTCACATAGATAGGAATAACAACTACATGTGTTCCATTATCATGGTCACCCATCAGTCTGTGGATTCTGGTTTTGAAGCCTCCAGTTTTGTTGGAATTTTTGCAACCAGTAAAGGAGGAGACCATATTTGGCCTGTCGAGGAGCAATGGGCGGATCTGACAAACACAAGCGGAGCAGCAAACAGTGAAGTAGGGTCATATTCACTTATTTTTACAACCAGAGGAGTCGCCCCCTGATGGCCAGCAGAGAGAATGCAAGTCAAAGGCACTAGAGATTTGGCTTCACTGATCAGAACTGGAGGTTGCTGCCAGGTTTATACGAAGCATTTATTCATATATATATATATATATATATATATATATATATATATATATATATATATATATATATATATATATATATATATATAGTTACATTTTCCTTAAAAATACTGTTTCTGAGGACCAAGAATTATATATATATATTAACACTGAATGCACTGTGACATCTCTCCAAACCGTTGTTAGTTTATAGCAGGGATGTATTCCTAAAGTGTGAGCCAGAAGCACCACTGCGGTCAGGTGGAGGAGTCCCGGTCCTGCACGTTTCAGTCACGGGGCGAGGAGGGGGGGTGAATCTGCAGGACTCGGCTCACCACGCCTCGGTACGGTAAGTTCGTCAGCCATATTGACTGTGTGCACCTCTCCTCCGGTCGCGCCAGTCTCTCCGCCACCGACGCTCGCATCACAGGACGCCAAGCGTGTCCGGTAAACGGCGACAGAGGACGGGGGAGGCGAAGCGCTCTATTTATACTCGCTGTGGATATATAAAGTAGCGCTGCCAGCTGGAGGGGGGCAGTTGGACACATCCTTGAGCGCAGGGAGCCGTTAGGTGAGTTTGATCCGCCTGCCTTCCTCTAAGCTCTCTTTAAACCGCGGAGGATTCACGTCCTTCACCTCAACCAGCCGCGGCGCTTTCAACTTACTCCGGAAAGGCGTGCCTCTTTTTTCTCCTTCGCTTCTCCATGTTCTAACCGGCGTCTTGCACGTTTCGGGACGGGTGAGTGAAGCGGTGTCACTTTGCGCTGTGTGTCAAGTTAAATGTTATGCAACAGAACACCATGGTGATCAGATGCCTGACCCCTTTCCTCCCAGTGCGACCAGTTCACGGACCTCGTTATTATGAAGTGTCTGCACCCCGAGCCATACTCGGTTTTACATTGTTTACATTTCTACAGCCATGGTGCCCGTTAATGCCTCACGAGGAGCCGCATCACCGGCACCCGGACGGCCGCGGTGCTTTTACCACGCCGCTTGTGACACTCACAGCGGAAACAATGTTTCTTTCGCCGTTTGCAACTTTTGCCGTCGCGGCGACTTGTGCTGCTGACGACGCAGCTTTCTCCTCCTGCAGCACTGTCGCCCACAGCAGAGCCGTGAAGCCTGTTTGATTCCAACTCCGCTGTTATGGTTTTACTTTGGCGCCTGCCGAGCCAAACAACAACCCAACTCGCTTTCATCACGTGAACGACTACAGTCTCACACTCGTTGCTAGGATACAAAACACGCACTTTACGCTACATTGGTATGAACACTGAATAAGCCATTCAGTTGTGATGTAATACCAATAAGTGGATAAAAAGAGTGCCGATAGAACGACATAGTTATGCCGATGAGTAAAGAGTCTGACTCGATGCTGTCAGTTCTGACTGCAGGACGACAAAACAAACAGCTTTGAAAATGCTTGTTTTCTGAACAGAGCTCGGGTCGATATGCTAACATTGAAGAACTAGTCTCACCCTGGCATGTTCACACTGGAGTGAATGGCGCTGGTTATGATATGATATGGAGACTCTGTCCACGAAGTTAGTCTCTGTGAGTTCAAGTGAGAGCACGTAGAAACGCGCGGCTTGTAACACTGAGTGGTTTAGCTTTCGCACGTAAACATCGCTCCTGAGGTGACATTAGCGCGCCCACGCGCGATGCTCGCGGTCCATCTGGTACAAACAGACGCTCCGTAGGCGTCAAGGAAGCGCGGCGTCTCTGATTGGCTTCATTATAAGTAGGGGGAGTGAGTTGATTGGCTGTTTCCGCTGTCGCTCACGTCGCTTCGGCCCCGCCTCCTCTGAGGACCAAATTACAGCTCATTTGAGAGAGAGGCTCTGCATCAGGACACGAGACACCGCGGACGCCTGGTTTTAGATTTCTCTGGAGCGCAAATGTTGTAACCTGTTGAATAATCCCATAAAGAGAATGTTGAAAAATGTTAGCCTTCTGTTGTTATGCAGTTTTTAGTATGGCTTTAAATTGAAGATGGTTATGTGGGTGCATGGACTGTTTAATATGTTTTGTACTGCTCATCATTATGTATGGCCCATAGAAATATAATAGTATAGAACAGACATTCCCATTCAAATCACTAGCAGGATGGTCAGAGCAGCAGCCATTTTTACGTGAACTGTTAGTGTTGGATTCACTGATGACTTCCAGTCACGACTATCGGAGGAACATTCGTAAGCCGAGATAGAGCCAGACTACGTGAGACATCTTAATGCTTCATCCACACACTCTTACCACACCGTAGGAAACATTGATGCATCAGATGAGTGACAACTTTGTTCAAGTCATTTTATGTAACTTAAAGAAATTTGAAATCGTTTTTACACTTGATTGAGTTATCATTTTAAAGTTGTACTCTTTGAGATACGTTGCTTCTAGCGGCCTCTTTGGCGGTAGATGTAACTGCAGGCGAGCCTCTGAGACCTCATCTCCCAGAGTTCCTTTGGAAACCGAACAGTGTCGACTGTATGACGTCAGTTGTGATCCTGGTTATCCCTCGTTGGCGGTCACTTTGCTTCTTGATGACTTTCCTTTTTCACTTCCATTCTTTTTTTTGTTTCTTTTTCTTGGACTGGAAGTTGAATGGTCTACTTTCTCTGGCTGTTGATCCTCTATTGTGAGTCAGCAGTAATGTAATGTACTTGGTCGAACATTAGAGAGAGCCTGACTCAGCAGTTGGAAATGACCGATTTCCAATTACAAGTAGCTCCACCTGGGAGACCGACCGCTGCTGACTGACGGAAAAAGCTCAAACCAATTTAGAATTTAGCGGGAATGTGGCCACAGACACGGAGATCCTATTTCTGGACAAAGCAGCAAGTATAAGCCCTTTGATTAGTGGGTCACATGATCAACCACCATTGTTATAACTCACTCTTTAGATAGGAACTTAAAAGACAATTAAATAGATGGAAATGTTAACAACTTTAAAAGCATAATCCACTTTTATTTGAGGGAAACATTTTTATAACCGATAAAAAATATGGTAAATCTTTGATTATACAGCCAACCCGACTGTAAGAGAAATATTTGAAATGAACAACACAAAGGCACAGTAAAATAATATCTGTTAAAGTTACTGAGGAACTTTTTTTTCTATTGCTGTTGTTGTTGGAGGGAAGGACGGCACCAGGAACCAGAACCAGAACTTTGTGCTCCTAAAAGCTAAATATTCTTTTTCCAGCTGATCATAATGAATAATAATTGTAGTTACAATACCACACTAAAAGATACAATGCATGTGTGTTCCTTGCTTCGTATCAGTTGGAGCCAACGCTTTAGTTTCACAGCCAGGTTCACTGACACATGCTATCTAGTTTCTCTTTCCGTGCCTCACTTTTAGTTTCTCACCATTACATCTCTGAACCGTGACATCGTAGTGCAGGTTCAGTCTCGGAACATATGGAAGCACAAAGGAAAGACTGGATTTCATTTTTGTTCCTGATCCTCATATTTAGATCCTCCAGTCCTCTACAGAGTGGTCTCAGGTTTAACTGTCTTGCCTTTAAGCAAAGCACTGAACGTCCACCTCCTAAAGCGTTTCAAGTCAACCTGGATGAGTGCTGCCTCCATGCAGCAGCAGCAGCAGCGGCGATGAAGATTCATTTGAACAGTTGACTTTTGTCACCATCTCGTTATCCAGTGAATATTTATTACAGTAAATATCGATCAAATGAATATCAACAATGTTGATGACTCATTTGATTAGTAAACAAGATAAATAGGCTCATTAAAGGCTCATATAAATATTTAAGTAATAATTACTTTCTAAAACATTGAATGAATGACTAATGACAAAAAGATGCAGTGCGTGCTGACCAAAGATACCTGAGAATGGACATGGAGTCGGTGTGGAAAAGCTGGTCAGGTATGATTTTGTCTTTATTTTTGCGTTTCCAGTCGCGGTCGGGTTGAATGACAGCATCGACCCACACATCACTGTCTCTGCAAGTCAGTTTACTTTATATGGAAGTTGCAGTGGCAACGATGCACTTAAAAATGGCCACTGATCTAACTATCCTGCTCCTTTACATTTCTACGCTTTTTGCATGTTCCTTCATCAGATTCGCTTTGGACTTGATTGCCATCAGTTGCTTCCTGCTGTTATAACAGCTGTTGGAAGTGTTTGTGTGTGTGTGTGTGTGTGTGTGTGTGTGTGTGTGTGTGTGTGTGTTAGAACAGGACATTGTCTTGCCTCTGCAAACACATGTAATGACAGACATTACACAATAGTGAACTATTCCTCCATTCAATGTGCAGTCGCGATGTTGCCATCGCACCAATTGTTTTTCAACGTGATGTGTGAAGATGGCATAAAGGTGAGCCACCCTATGAAGGAAGCTCATCACACTTGTGACAAATAATGAAGAATGTAAAGGTGATTATTATTGGGTATGAAACGCTTGTTTTGTGTGTTATAGAGCCTAAACCTGGTGAATGAGTTTCTGGGGGCGTTTTCACACCTGTGGTTCGTTTGCTCTGGTCCGAATCAGGGACCAACTTGTTACAATGTTGCAAATTGCCTCGAGTTTGGTTTGTGTTCACATGGCAGCATTCACAAGTGGACCAAAATGTTTGATGTGCGGGGAAACTGCTCTCTAATTGGTCGGAATTTCCTCGTGGGGAAACTCCCGGAAGTAAACAAAGAAGAACAGCCTCCAGAGCGCTACTTTTCAATTTTACAATGGAGGGAAAGGTACGCGGGTTGCTCTTGGCCCTGGTCATGGTGTATTACGTCGTTTGCACTTATCACTGTAGGCAAACGGTACTGTTTGAAAATGAGGCAAGGCTATCCTCCTGAATTGTGATATGCTCATCAGCACAGCGCAGCTGGCTACGGGAGGTGGTTTAGTCCAAAACAGGCTCAATGTGCCCGCAGTTGGGTCGGATCGAGGTTGGATCATGTTCTCACCACAATCGAACCGCACCAGAGTTTGTTTGGAACCGGACCGAGACCACCCCTTCCAGGAGGTCTCGGTCCGGTTGTTTTGGTCCGCACCCGAGTGCGATTGATGTGTTCACACCTTCCCAAATGAACTGCACCAAGGGGGGAAACGCTCCAGGATTCTATTCAACCGAACTAAACAAGGCAGGTGTGAAAACGCCCTGAGATTATGGTCTCAATCTCTAGTTTCAAGTCTTCTTCAATGAAGCATGATGTTCATTTAGTACATTATGGTCCATTTAGAGTCCAACAGACCAGAAAGCAGGGTACGCTTTAGGGCGGGACTACCTGGTGATTGACAGGTCGCTACCAATGCAGTTAGCTAGTAAGATGACTTTAACTCTTAGCTTCTTTTTTTTTTACATTTGAATCACAGTCACAAAATAGCTTTTAATGTTTTGAGAAATACTACAATGGACAGGCCCCCAATAAAAAAAATAGTGCTTTCTGGATAATGTTCATTTTATTTGCAGCAACAAAACCGGATAAACCAGAACCAGAGTCAGAATTGCTGAGGAGAATCAGAATAGTATTCCACTTGTTGTTAAAGGGGAGATGAAAGAGTGTAATGTGCACCGAGAGCAGGGTTTCTTTCTGCATGAATGGTGACCTGGAAGCTGTTTCCGCTTGGGAGCGACCCTGGTTTCCCTGAATGAAGGCACATAAACACACCCTGAAAGCTTATAGAGTTACGAGGTAGTGGGCTGCTAAACAGAGCAGACCTGTGTTCCATTGGAAAGCTCCGGATGCTTTCAGCTGCAGCAAAGGTCACCCTTAGGTGTCGGTGTGTGTGTTTCCGTGAAGCCTGGGGCGTTTAAATCTTTAAAATTCTGATGATGGAAACCACTTTGAGATCAAAGCTGATGTTATCATTCTGGGGGCTGTTAGACCTGAAGAAGGGAAACGGAAAGAAAGAGGAAGAGATTGCTAGTGTGAAGTTGTCCAGAATATTATTATACAGAATTATAAAACTTGCAGCATGGTTTTATAAAGCCCTGCATATTCTCTACATTCAGTGTCGATGTATCTCCTCGCTGCAGGAATATGGGTCAAGACAAGCTTTGAATTCTTATGTGTCTCTCTGCTGTCTCTCTCCCATGTATATCCCTCCTCCTCCTCACCCTCTTACCGGTGATGAGGTGGGATATAAGGACATCAGATCCAGAGGAAATTGCGACCCAGTGGATAACCTTGCTGCAGTCTACCTGCTTTGGATTTTCAACTTCCAGCCAACGGACTGACACTGATAAAGGTTCAGTGTCTTGACCCGTGATGTGAAATTAGGTAGGGCCTACCTTCACATTTAGAAGTTGTTCGGATATCATAAATGCCTATGATGCAGCCTAAAAAGCTGTATTGGATCTGTGGGTCTTTACAATGATGGTATGATGTTATCAAATCATCGTCAGCTCATTTATACTACAGAAACAACATGATCTGATCGCTACTGTACATGTGAAACTAGTGCTACACACCTGTGGTGCTCTGATGCGGGGTCGAGTATTTACTCGAATTATGTGCAGGCGCGACTTGTCGATAAAGTTGCAGGAATGTTCCCTGTGTTGTGATGACTGAGACAGCGCTCAGAAAACTACCGAAAGCATGTGCTGTATTACCACGTGATGACCGATTTCAGAGGTACTCTCTTATTGGTTTGACGAATCATTTTTCAAACACCTTTTGAGCATTTTCTGCTTTTTTCTGTTTTATATCATTATAAACTGCATATCTTTGGACTTAAAGTTCAATTTCATGACAAAGTCACAATCTATGACTGGAAAACATATTTAAGATAGTATTTACAGTATATGCGTAAATTACTTCTACTAATAATAATAAATAGATAGTTTGATGAAGAATTGTACCTTTTTTTTGTGTTTTTAAAGCAAAACCCTCCACACTTCGGCCAGACTGCACCAGGACTTCGTCCCTCTTTGTGGAAGTAGAAATTACCAAAATGTGTTTCCCTCCAGGCTGTATTTTCCCTTTTTCAAACTCTGTCTGCAAGTGTTTTCTATTCCTGTTCATTTTTCTTTTCTTGGTTTCTCTAATTTTAAGTAAACTAGCTGATCTTTCTCTTTCCCTGTTTTACCTTTTGGATCTTGCCTTTGATTGCTTGCTGTCGTTGTCTCAAACAGTGTCAGATATACACAAAGTGACTTAAGGCTTCACTGAATCTCACGTCCATGTTATGTGTTTGCTGACAGTGGTGTCTCTGTTGTCTCTGGGTCCCAGGTGCTTGGGGCCCCGGAGAGTGGCAGGAAGACGGAAGACGACTACTTTCAGTTTTCTCAGCAGCAAGGGACGGGCGGAGAGAGGAGAAAGATGCCCAAACCGGTGAGTACCGACCGGGCTGGAGCTTTACAGCATCACCCTGGTTACCTCTCCTGTGGAGAGTCACTGCTTGTACTCCATCTGCTGCATTCTTCACCATCAAGATTGCAGATTTCCAGTTACAGTTATTTCGTCTCTGAGTTGTTAGCTGTTTGCTGTGTTTCAATTCATTTGTCAAGCGAATTTTAAGCAACCTTTTGAAATGCAATTAAACATGTTTAAACTGGTTGGGAGCAAACAATCAAGGCAGCGTAGTTTGTTCAGCAGTTGGTGCTTTAGTTGGAGAGGCAGGTGGGACTTACGATGGGAGGAATTTGATTTGGGAGTTTAATGTTGAAAGGATTAACTCGTGACCTTCTCAAGCTCTTTGCAGATAAAAGTTTCAGATTGATTGATGGATGGATGGATGACATGATTTGGTTGGTACAAGATGATGTAATCATGCATGCATGAAGAGCAGGTATTGGATTTGGATACAAAAATATGAAGAAATTTAAATGTATTAAGTTTAAAGCTGAAATCCATGAAGTCTTGGAATTAATAAATCCCATTTGTATGACATCTACTTGACTAAATATTGTTAAAAAGTATGACACATGAACACAGTTGGTCTACCTGGTCAGTGGGCTGCTTGCATCCATTCCTGCTGACGGTGCAGAAAAAGTCTGTTAAAATGCACACAGGAAGTATTTCCATTGATGGAAACCAGCATATTGTGATCAGTGGACAAAATTCTTCTTCATTAAACCCAACAAAGAAGCAGGGATAGAGACAGAAAAAGCTCACAGAACACTGCATGACTTTTTACAAATTGTCGTCATTATGTCGTTACTTAGGCATCCTTTTTATCCATTTATTGCAATGAAATCACAACAAAATAGTTTGTTTTGGGTTCATTCACCGTGTAAATCTGGTAATGTTATGAACTCTGAAAGGACGTTTGGTTTCCTGGCTCTCTGGGTCTCCACAACATGCACAAAACAAAAGTGGTTCTTTTCAGCCATGATGGATGAAACCCAACAGAAAGACCCGACTCCTTTCCGCCGTGTTCCCCAGGTGACTCAAATAAACAGAAATGTTCTTTGCAAGATACGCAAGGCAAAATTTTGCCCCGCCCTAAATCATCCCCTGCCATGGGGCAGCTATGGCTCAGAGGTAGAGCGAGGCGTCTTCCAATTGGAAGGTCGGGGATTCGATTCCCGGCTCCTCCAGTCTGCATGCCGAAGTGTTGTTGGACCAGATACTGAACTCCAGTGTGTGAATGTGTGTGAATGACTTGGATTAGAGTTTTATCCTGATGAGCAGCTCCTCTGCCATCAGTGTATGAATGTTTGTGAATGAGTGGTCGAAAAGACCAGAAATACAGGTCCACTTCATGGTCTATTGACTCTAAATGGACCATAATGTACTAAATGAACATCATGCTGGATTGAAGAAGACTTTAAACTAGAGATTGAGACCATAAACTCATATTTACAATGTTTACTGAGATAAAACATCAGAGAGAAGTAGGACCATTTACTCATTGACTTCTGAGGGCCATTAGAAAGAATGCCAGTTACAGCACTTTTTGGAGGTCATAGGTCAAAGCCAGTTTGGTGGTGTTCCTGCCATACACATGTCATGCGTAGCAACATGAACTGAGGCTTTTTGCAGCACTCACATTAGTTAAGACATGTACAATAACTGTTGAGTAGAGCTCAAACAATGCTGGCCTCAATGAATAGTACTCAGGAGGTTAATGTTTCTGGCTTAGAAGAGAGGTTGACTACTAGTGCAGGACGGGTTTCAGGCTCTGATAAGAAATAGGTAAGAAACAAATAGAAAGAAGCCATTGTTCTTTACTCCTTAAGTGCAACATAAAACTGATGTAGCCATTCATATCTGTTTTGTCCCCTTTAAGTGAATCCAGAGTTTGTCATCAGCTGCTCCAGTCAGAAGTAATGAGTTGGGAAAACATGCACACACAGAAGCACAACAGTCAGTCACTTTATGGAAGGGTCCTGTCTATTGAAAACAGCCAACACAAAGAGGGCTTTCTCTGCTCTATTTCTGGACTAAAGGACAGTGGGAGCTTTCATGACACCAACACATACAGGCTGAGTTTGCACTGCAGCTTGAATAACAGGGTTGTAGTCTGACGGAGGTGAAGCCATTTATTGAATTTTAAACCTGGAAGCAGGTACATAAACTCCAGGAATTGTCTCAGTGAGAGCCCTTTGAAACTGAAGCCTTTATGAAAAAATCCATGAATAGTGAAGGTTACTGGGTCTTGTTCTGAGAGGTTGCTGTGGTCTCTTCTCATATCCACTAGATCCATAGTGGATATGAGAACAGACAAGAGCAACCTCTCAGAACAAGACCCAGTAACCATCACGATGGCAGACATCACAGAAAGAGTGTCAGGTATGAAGAGCTGGACAGCACTGATATGATCCACACCTACTGACTAAAGAAACTAACTGCACTCCATGAACACCTGGCTGCTGATGGATGGGACCCACGGGTGGTTAACCCAAGGCCTGACAGCTCTGACCATGAAGGACCCCCAGAAGGGAGCAGTTCTTTACAACTGCTAGCCAACAACCTGCCTCCGCACAGAATGGAGGCTCCTGTCAGGCATCATTGTGGCTTAGATGAGTAGGCACAAGTGGCTGGCAAAGTGGACAGGAACATCTGTGCTGAGTATTTTGGGCTGGAAGTCCTGAGATCAAAATGGAAGACACCTCCAAAGGTGGTTGAGAATGACCAAGCTGAGATCCTGTGGGACTTCCAGATCCAGGCTGATAAACTGGTGATGGCTAACCAACCAGACATGGTGGACAGCAGTAGTGATTGACCCAGGCCTCTGGTAGAGGACGCAAGCTTGAAGGAGGACACACAAGAGTGGAGAATTTATTTATATATAAGGTTATCAGTTCAACATGGTCCGAAGGGAATAAGAGTGATTACACAGACAATATTGCATTCCCCAGTGGGGACCAGCGGAGCAGTGAGGTGGTGTTGTCATAATACCAGAACTGTGATATGATGCAATACCCTGCTTAATAAAATAATAGATGACAGAACAAGGAACTTAAAATTTGTTTTACTATTAATTTAAAAAATGTAATGTAAATAGTATGCTGTAATCTGATGTCCCCCATACTTGCATGTGACTTGCTTGAAAACTTGAAAATTTGCAACCACATATCACGTTAATAATGCATTTAGATGAAGTTCTGTAATTGATGAGGGAGAGCTGCTAAAATGAGGAAGCCACCACAGTAACAGTAGAAAGCTCTGTGTTGAGTTGAAGTGGTGTTCGTGAAGAGAATGTGACTTTCTGTCCACTTCATGTTACTGAGAAACGTGATAAAATAATACGATAATGCGTGATCTTTGGTGGATTATGCATCTTATGAATTATTCAGATTCAGCTGCTTACATCACCTCATACGAGTCGTTAAAACACTTTAAGAACTGCTACTAATAAAATGGGGTATGGTACCATTTTTAAAGGCAGCATATTGCGATTCTCGTATCCGTATACTGTGAACACTACACTGGAGTAGTAGCTGCTGCTCCCGGGGGCGGAGCTCTCCACCTAAATGCAGGGTGAAGGCAGTAGCTGAGTTTGTCAATGGTGGGCTGGTTGCTGCTGGAGTCGGAGCTTCGCATGGAATCTGACCTGATGATAACCATTTAGAATCCATCTATAGAAATAGCCAGTCTTCCCACTGATCGTCATTTATTTATGACACAGTAACTTTAAATAGAAATACATTTTGCTCCAACCTAATCCAGGATTAATTTTGATTCATATTTCTTTCAGTAGATAGAAGAAGTTAATCGTTTTTTTTTTGTCAAAAACTGCCCGACTGTAAACCTATACCTAATTCTACCAATCACATCAACTATAAATAGATAGATGGAGGTCAGTGAAAACTACAGCAAGGACAGAAAGCTTGTAGTTGCAGGGTGTTTACAATCCTCCTGGTTGCTTCCACAGTTATCTACAGCCAGCCAGCTACTGCACTGAGCTCCATCAATCTCAGTAATGGGGGAATTAGGCCAGACCCAATTCCTGGAAAGAGACCAGGGACATGTGATGGGAGGTGAAGAGAGAGATGGAAGGTGATGGAAATGGAAAGAGGAAGATGGAAAAATATAAGAAGTGCATTTTGACGTCAATATCATCAAATGTTCTTCGCCATGAAGGAGTCTATAATAATTTAAATGGATGTTAGAGTCTACTCACAATATCATATCTGTTGAGGGATTCATGTATATTTACTCAAGAGGAACATTTGGACAAACGAGCTGTGTGGATGAACAGACGGAGGGAAAATGTACAAGCGTGAGCAAAAGAGAAAGTTGGAGTTAAGCTGTGATTATTGAAGCGCACCGTAGGGAAGAAAAAGGGCACACAATGGGGTATAAGAGGATTTGGGAGAGCAGTGAGTGACAGGCACTTTGTTTCGCATCCAGTCCAGAAAAATGACACCCAAGCCGCCCTCGAGGGGAACTCCCACTCTGGTTACATTAGGCCACGCTTCGACAGTAAGCCCAGCAGTTGGGACAGTAAACGCATCAGCCCTTCACTGCATCATCTGTGCATTTTTCTGCTTGTTTTTTTTGCCATGAAGACGCTTAAATGTCACATTGGATTAGAAGCTAAAGCTGCGTGGCCCCTGCAGGCTTTATAATCTCTGAACAAGTCAGACAGCTTGGCTCCATTAGCTCAGAGCTAATGAAGAACAACAAAAGAGCAAAATATAGTGATTTCAAACTAGTTTACAGTTGAGACTATTGTTGCATGGTGTACGTATACTAGAAAAGAAAGAAAAAGAAAAAGGTTGACTCGTGTCCACATATCTACATGTATTTGTTGTGTAACGTCACACTAAGACGTTACGAGCATCATGACACGAGATGATCAACTACATTATCTGTGGTCAAACACCATGGCATGAGTTGCATGGTCTGCTAGAGGACTGAATGGATCCACAAGTGGATGGTTTGACCTTTGCTGCAGTCACAACATAAAGTCCAGGTCCAGGGTTTTGCTAGCGGAGCTAACTAGAAGCATCTTTTCTGAATCCGTACAAGCCTCTCCTGTAATTCAGACATAAACCACCAGGGAACATGCACACACAAGATGTCTAGTTGTAAACATGCTAATTATACAATAAATCATATAAACTTAAGCATGATGACTCCATACATGTTTATGTAATTAAAAAAATAAAAGTTCCGTCGTCTGTTGTTCCTCTTCTTGGCGTTTTAGATTTTTGATGCGGTTTCAGTATTGCTATTTAGGCAGGATATTATATTAAGGTCAGTATGTTCGACAATTGTTGAGACAAGTGAACCCACAAGAGCTAAAGTGTCTCTGTTGTATTGAGACACTTTTGTTTTCTGCCTAAAAGGCGAGACAGGCTAAAAGCTAGTTAGCCTCAGGCATGCCATTAAAAAGTGAATTTGGAATCTGGACCACGACCCTCCTCACAACTGTGTTTTAATGGTGTGTTTGTGCGTATGTTTACCCTTAAGGCAACATGGGGGTCCCCTGGTATTAACGCTGTTAAAGGGGAAGTTGTACGGGGGGCTCAGTGGCAGCAGGTTCACCAGAAAGGGAACGCTGAACCAACAGGAAGTGATTTCATCGAATCCAGAAGAGGAAATTCCATGAAACAATCTAACTACATACTGTGCTCTCATGTATTGTTAATAAGAAGCATTGGGCACACAGGCAACCCTCCCGCCTTTAAAAAGTATGTTCCCACAACTCTTCAAGCACAAGTGAAGTTGCTGTGCACCTTAACGTGAAACTTCTTCTGAGCTTGTTAAATCCCCCCAGTGGTGGGTCGCACACACAACACGTCATCAAAACGTCACCTTCGGCTTCCAGGCTCTCCCAATTCACAGGTCTTCTTGCCTTGTTCCTCCTCTGAGACAACCTTCACTGCTGCTCAGAGGAGGAACCACTCTCTCTCTGGACGTTTTACAAAAACAACGTTGCAGGAAAAAGGAGTGATAATCCCGCAATGAAAATGCAGCGTAAAGGGGGACACAAATACACAACAGTGGCTGCAACATGATAGCTTTTGAAAGTCACTCATGACAATATTTACGATTATCCTGATATAGAAAACTTATTGCAAGTGTTTTTTATCCTGATCCACGATATAATCGCTTCGTCTCGCTGTCTCTGCATGTTTCATGTTGTGCTGCTGCCTCAGTTCAGACCTGAACAAGATGCAGATGTGACCAGAGTTGCTTGTTCAGAAGTGAGGAGAGCAGCACGCTGTGCATCTCTGAAAGGAGCTCTGGTTGGAAGCACATTTGACCCCTTTGCAATCACAAATAATGCTTTGGGGATGTGGAACAAGGAAACAGAAAGGAAAAAGGAAATGAAAATAAGAGCAAAAATGGCAATGCGAGAAAAAAAATCTCATCCAGCTTTGGGCACCGTGGGGGGTTAAATGTAGCTGGAGAATCCTTTTAAAAGATGTATTGATTTGCAGTATCCCTTGGGTGGTGCATGTGTTTGCCTAATGACTACATGTGCAAGAATAAAATGTGTTAATACATATTTATTGGCTTCCATATATCAGGCTGCTTGTTGCTCAGGTGTGTGTGAGTGTGCATCAGGCCTGTTCATCCAGGGTGTGAGATGTGGTGGGACGTCGTACATTATTGATTCGTGGCTGCGTTTTGCACATGTTGCCCCTGCTGGTGATGGTGTCCCTAGGGTGCTGGCGGGCTGATAGGGGGGTCGGGGTCAGCAAGCCTGCGCTGGAGGCTTTAAATATTTCAGAGGGCCATTTTCATTTATATAATGGGAATTATCCAAGTCACTAAACCTAATTAGAGGGAGGGTGTGAAGTTCACAGCTCCTCTCAACCTCCACACCATTCAGCCTCCGCTCTTTTGAAATGTAGGAAAGCATCGGGATTCAACTTGATCATGATCATCACCTCTAAATTTGAATTTACGGAAATCTTATCATAACATTGTAGACAATAGACTCTTAAAAGAAACATTTTTCCTGGTTTGGTAGCCAAAATCTGTGAGAGATAGCAGTGTGGGAACATACTTTTGTAAGAGACATGGTTGAGCACCAATGAGTTTATGATTAAATAGTTTACAAGAGCACAAAGATCTTCATGGAACTTTAAAGTCCCCCTCCACTCAAAAATGTGTTTTTCTTATTTTTCTGTCCTCTAAAATGTCTGACACTGACTATAGTGACTTGTATCTGAGCAGAGTTTGTCACTAGAGAGGTGTTTTCACATTCCTCTCCTGAAGGAGGAGATTTCTGTGCACCTCTTTGAAATTTGAAATTCAAACGAATCCTGGCGAGCGAGATTATGTACGTCTCTAGTACACTCAACCAATCACTGTCGTTCCCTGAGGCGCGCACGTGTGCGCCCGCTGTGGCCAGGGGGGCGGCGTCCCCCGCCGGCCGCGCTGCGGGCGTTCCACGTTTCGCACCTTCTAGTCTGGGCCTCGCGATCGGACGCATCCATCCTCGTGTCGGTTCATAGTACCCCAGCTGAATCTCCCCGATGTTTCCGCTAGCCATCTTGTTGTTGTTCGTCCACCAGTCACATAGAAGCATGAGCGCAAGCAGCTGTGGTGGTCGGGGTGCGCGGCCTGTGGTATTTGCATATCATGAATATTCAGTGTCTCAGAATTCCTCCATGAGGAGAGAGCAGTGGATGTCCTTAGAGCCCAATTTCAGAGTTTTTTTTACTTTTTATTTGGGGAAACAATGTTAAACAAAATATTTGGCATTGCAGATTATTTTTATATACTTAAAAACATGCCTGGAGGGGGTCTTTAATTAATTCCCTTCCTGTGTCCACTATGGGACCATATTTTGGAAATAAATCGCAAAACATTTTTTGATCCTGCTTGTGGATCCTGCAAATGGTGTTTGTCAATTTCAAATATATATTTCTAAGTCAATAAAGTCCCAGTGTGTCGTAGGTTTGTCTCAGTAGCATTAAGTTTAGTGTGAAATGGAATACTCTTTCAATCAGTCCTCTAAAAGGGGAAACAAAACTAAAGTTTTAATAAATCACCAAATAGTATGTTGTGGTTAAAACCCTTAAGTCTTCAGAACATTAAACAATGTTTAATGTGTGGTTTTAATATTAAAGCTGATCCAAATAGAGGATAAGTCCCGCCCCTTCCTGTGTTCCCCTTCTTGAGACCTTAATTTGGAAAAACCTTACTATAGTCAAGGACGGAAGACAAATAATGTGTATGTCCTATTTTAACAGTGTCATGAATTACATATATGATGTTTGTCAATTTGAGTCCAGAAAGTCTCTGTGTGAAAGCGCTCAGTGAAGTACATCTCTAGTCTCACACAACGTACGTCACCAACACGGCTGTTAGCTTGTCTTGCTAGCAAGCTAACGAGACTCTTGGCGTATATCGTCGTTAGCCTCGTTATAGCGTATTTGTTTACTTTCCGGCTTTAAACATCCACAATTTTTCAGTACTTGGTGTTTTATTTCTTCGTGCAAAAGTGACAAGGTGCAAACAATAAAACGAGGTGCAAACAATAAAAGTAGCCTATTAAAAGTTTAAATGGCGGTGTTTATGAGTGGAAACCGGAAAGCGGTCTCCAGCGGATGTAGTTAGCGGACCAATCACAGCCAATGCCGCTGCGTTGGTGTTGCGTTGGTGTTGCGTCGCCTCGACGTGCGTCTAGGATTTTTGGGAGGTGCACGTCAGGCCCTTACGTTGGACGTAAGGGGGGTCCGCAAGGACGTAAGGGGTCCGCAAGCCCCCTTGCGTTGTGTCGACGCGGAAGCATAACTTGGGCTTTACCATTGACTACTGTACATATTTTTTTCCGAGATAAGGTCCCAACACTGGAAGGGACAGGACAGCCAGGACATTAGGTTTGCGCTGCTCATCAGTGATGAGTCATCACTCTTCATTCTTTGTTCTCCACAGCTGAAGGCGAAGTTGTATCTGCCATGATAATTCCAAACAATATACTTGTACAATTTCTACACCTTGAAAATACAGCTGTGATAAACAAGTGCAAAGCATGACGGATAAATACTCACATTACTATATGTCATGACCTAGAAACATCCGGATAGAACAGTGGAGTGGAGAAGTGGTGATGGAGAGAAGAGCTGTAGAGAGAAAAAGGGTATTGAAGAGGCAAAATCCGAGTGGGGGTGATGAACGCAGAGAAAACATTTAGCAGATGAGTGTACAAAGAGTGGATTTCGATGAAAAGGTGAAGATGGCAGCGTGACCCTGGTTGCCATCAAAGCCTCCATTAATCTACTTAGCTAGCAGCAGCTTTTAATTATGGCTGTCTGGACAACGCAGTCGACAGGTGGCGGCCTCTGACTCGACACAATAGCCTACGGGTAGCTGTCAGCCCTTGCTGTGGATAACATGGTAACAGGCGGCACCCTCCGCTTCTTAAAAGTGAAGCCAAATCTGAAGTGCCTTCAACTTGCATTCTCTCTACTGGCCATCAGGGGGCGACTCCTCTGGTTAATAAAAAGAAGTCTGGTTGTTTAGAAGTCAATGAGAAAATGAGCCTACTTCTCTCTTGATGTATTATCTCAGTAAACATTGTAAACATGAGTTTATGGTCTCAATCTCTAGTTTCAAGTCTTCTTCAAGCAGCATGATGTTCATTTAGTACATTGTGGTCCATTTAGAGTCCAACAGACCAGAAAGCAGGGGATGCTGTAGGGCGGGACTACCTTCTGATTGATCGCTACCATGCTAACAATGCAGTTAGCTACTAAGATGACTTTAACACTTAGCTATAAAGTTGACTTTGAACTATGAAGCTAACTTTGTTAGTAGCTTCACACCAGAATCCAGATGGATCCAGTTCCAGTAAGGGTTCTGCTCTGCTGCTTTTCTTTCTCAGATCCACCCGTCGCTCCTCCACAGTCCAAATATGGTCACTTCTTTTCACTGGTTGATGAAAATTACAAGATAGCGTGATGGCTGAAATGCCTAACTTGAGGCTTCCGTAGTCCATTAAACAATGAGTGACATCTCCGTGACTACGTCCACTTCTTTCTCTGTACGAGCATGAATCACATTACTAATACATGTTGTGTCTTTTAATTGAAATCTGATTCTGCAGCATCTGCTCTCTATTGATTATGGAAGCGACACATTAGATCATAGCTGTGTGGCTCGTTAAAGCTTTACCATTCATAGTTTGTCGCCGTTCTTTCTACGCTTCACTAAGGAGGTTTGCAGAAAAAGGTTTCAAACATAAACTGAGAAGGAGGAGGGTCTCCTTATCTCTTCCGTAGGGATTGTACTATAGGATCTCGTTGTGGAACGATGGATAAAAACGCTGATAGTGGTGAATTGTCATCAGGAATATCGTGAATATCAGGAGCGACTTGAAAAATCAATCAAGTTAATCATCATGGTAGAAAATTGAGAAATAGATTTAAAAAATCATTATTTCATTGTGTTTCACTAAAAGGCGTTATCTGGCCTAGATTAGTCTGGCCTAGGTGGGGTACATGGGGGGTCGGAACCGAACAACACAGTTGGTAAAGGTGAATAACAAACAGTCTTTATTTGATAAGGTGGGGAGACTGGGTGAGGCCAAAGTCCAACATAAATTCTTCCCGATCCGGGGTTCTTCACTCTCAGTGTGAGGTGTCCTTCACCCATGCCTGGTGCTGCGAGAGATTGGGTGAGAGGTGAAAAGAGAGTTAGTAGAAATGATCCACTTCCCTGCATTGGTTGGTGGCCAAGTCAAACGCTCCCTGTGTGTTCTCCATTCTCTGGAGCTCTCCTGTTTCCTCCTGCGCTGGAGTCCTCGGGCCCCCTGAGACTGGGGAGAAACTGTGCTTTATACAGAGGGTGACGTGAGTAGTGGAATGGTGATCACCTGTGTTCTGTTGCCAGGTATTGAGCAGCTGTGAGTGATAGTACTGGTTGTCAATACACCAGCCTCAGTCTGTGGGCAAACGGTCGCTGTCCCTGATGGCGGGCCCTCCCGCCAGTCCTAGGGGAGGAGGTTGGTTGCTGGGATACCTCACAATAAATATATATAGCATAGCATTAGGGATGGGTAAAAATATCGATTCAGCAATGCATTGCGATTCTTTTCCCCGCAATTCAATATCGATTCAGCAATCTTCTGAATCGATTCAAGCCCCTGGCCAGTGGGGGCGCTGTGACCGGCACCCTCGTGTGATTCGCGCTGTACGGACGGGGACACTAGACCAAACCATTACAATATGGCGACCGGAGTGAGTACAGCGTTCACCGCTCCTATTCGCCGCGAATAGGCGCGTAGCGGAGCCCGCTTCCTTTCGGCGCTCTTGTTAAGCAATAGTGTAGTTCACACCAGACACGGAGCGCCGCGAATAGGCGCGGCCGTCCCGCGGCGTGAAGCGATCGTTTCGGCGTCTGCTCTATTTTTTGCGCGTGCCGCGAGCGGACGCATCAATTCTGGCAGTAAATCACACAAAGAAACACGAGACAATCCGGCCAATTTTAAAAATAAAAACAATTTTAAAAATAAAATACCGAGATTGACAAATGCGATCATAGTTGTGTATCTCAACTCACACTGGGAAACAGGAAGAGAAAATACATTTAATAAATGTGAAGATTAGATACACAAATATGTGTATTTCAACGGTATATCTGCACTACTACTGTCTACTACCATAGCTTCCGCGGCCGGTGTGAACCCGTTACATGCACTGTAGTTCAGTGTTTAAGCAGTGTCCTGTTTGATCATGCTATGAGTTATACCACGGCTGTTCATAAGGCATGAAACTAAATAAATTATTTGAAAAAATGATTTGGTACTCTTACTTGTGTATTTCTACTTGATACTGAATCGATATCGAAGCATTTCAATCAATATCGAAACGAATCGATATTGAATCGAATCGTGACCCAACGAATCGAAATCGAATCGAATCGTGAGATTCTAAACAATACCCAGCCCTACATAGCATTGTCTTCACATTTCAGAAGTGTAGGTTTCTGTCTGATCCTGGTTCATAATAGCGGACCTGCAATACATCCACGTATGTCGTGACTGAGCCATGAAGTGCTGTGCAGTGAATTCTTCAAATCAATCCTACAACTTCCTGGTAAACAGTGAAGAGAGGCTAAAACAGGGCTGCTTTGATCTTGTCTTCTCGTATTCGTTAAAAGCAGAGCAGCAGCATTTTGGAGCAGCTGGAGGGGAGAGATAACTGTTTGGCTCAACCATAAGGACAATGAGCTACAATAATCTAAACAAGAGGAGATAAAAGCCTGGATGACCTTCTGGAGATCAGGCTGAGAGACAAAAGACCTGATGCTCCTTCATAGATACAAATAACCTTTGCAATTAGTTTATTTTAAAGAAAGGTTGCTGTCAAATACTTTATTATACCCTGGTTTCTATTCTATTCTTATTTCTATGTATTATATTTATTATTTTTTATATACACTATATTGCCAAAAGTATTCACTCACCCATCCAAATCATTGAAATCAGGTGTTCCACTCACTTCCATGGCCACAGGTGTATAAAATAGTTTGTATATTTCTACAAACGTGTGAAAGAATGGGTCGCTCTCAGGAGCTCAGTGAATTCCAGCGTGGTACTGTGATAGGATGCCACCTGTGCAACAAGTCCAGTCGTGAAATGTCCTCACTCCTAAATATTCCACAGTCAACTGTAGGGGTGTAACGGTACACAAAAATCTCGGTTCGGTACGTACCTCGGTTTTGAGGTCACGGTTCGGTTCATTTTCGGTACAGTAAGAAAACAAAAATGCAAAAATATATTTTCTCCATCTGATGTGCAAAATTGAACAGTTGCAACACTAAATAGTTTCAAGTTGTTGCTCAGATTAAATAACAAGAATAAGGCTCAGACTGTTTTTTTAAAAACAAATCTTTTCTCCATCTGATGTGCAAAATTGAACAGGGCAGGGAGAGGCTGTTTAAATGCGGTGGGGAGCTGTGTTTGCACTAACGTTACGCTCGTCTTTCTCCTCGTTGTAGCGATGTTCACGTGGGGGTGGTGCCGTTTCAAATGCGTCAACAGGTTTGACGTGTTGCCAGAAACATACCCGACCTCACATGAACAATGTCGGTAAACCGCTTTGCCGAAGTGTTCCCAAACGGGAGACCTTAATGTCGCGGGAGGGTCCTCCAACTCTGGCTTGTTGCCAACGCTAGCGGCATTAGCCATGACGTCCGCTACTACTGCTGTTTATTGTGTCGCGGTGTGCGCAACTGCGCATGTGCGGCTGCAGCATGCTCCACACATGCGGTCCTCTACTTAATATGTCCGTATGGAAACTCGTTCGGTACGCCTCCGTTCCGAACCGAGCACCCCGTACCGAAACGGTTCAATACAAATACATGTACCGTTACACCCCTAGTCAACTGTCAGTGGGATTATAACAAAGTGGAAGTGATTGGGAACGACAGCAACTCAGCCAAGAAGTGGTAGACCACGTAAAATGACAGAGCGGGTTCAGCGGATACTGAGGTACATAGTGCACAGAGGTCACCAACTTTCTGCAGTCAATCACTAGAGACCTCCAAACTTCATGTGGCCTTCAGATTAACTCAAGAACAGCGTAGAGAGCTTCATGGAATGGGTTTCCATGGCGATCAGCAAGTGCAATGCAAAGCGTTGGATGCAGTGGTGTAAAGCACGCCGCCACTGGACTCTAGAGCAGTGGAGACGTTCTCTGGAGTGACCAATCACGCTTCTCCATCTGGCAATCTGATGGACGAGTCTGGGTTTGGCGGTTGCCAAGACAACGGTACTTGTCTGACTGCATTGTGTCATGTGTAAAGTTTGGTGGAGGAGGATTATGGTGTGGGGGTGTTTTTCAGGAGCTGGGCTTGGCCCCTTAGTTCCAGTGAAAGGAACTCTGAATGCTTCAGCATACCAAGAGATGTTGGACAATTCCATGCTCCAACTTTGTGGAACAGTTTGGGGACGGCCCCTTCCTGTTCCAACATGACTGTGCACCAGTGCACAAAGCAAGGTCCATAAAGACATGGATGAGAGAGTTTGGTGTGGATGAACTTGACTGACCTGCACAGAGTCCTGACCTCAACCCGACCTCAAAAAGTCCCATAAACACACTCCTAAACCTTGTGGAAAGCCTTCCAGAAGAGTTGAAGCTGTTATAGCTGCAAAGGGTGGACCGACATCATATTAAACCCTATGGATTAAGAATGGGATGTCACTTAACTTCATATGCGAGTCAAGGCAGGTGAGGGAATTCTTTTGGCAATATAGTGTATATATATATATATATATATATACACTCAACAAAAATATAAACGCAACACTTTTGTTTTTGCTCCCATTTTTCATGAGATGGACTTAAAGATCTAAAATTCATTCCAGATACACAATATTACCATTTCTCTCAAACATTGTTCACAAATCTGTCTAAATGTGTGATAGTGAGCACTTCTGCTTTGCTGAGATAATCCATCCCACCTCACAGGTGTGCCACATCAAGATGCTGATCTGACATCATGATTAGTGCCCAGGTGTACCTTATACTGCCCACAATAAAAGGCCACTCTGAAATGTGCAGTTTTGTCTCACAGCAAAATGCCACAGATGCCACAAGCATTGAGGGAGCGTGCAATTGGCATGCTGACAGCAGGAATGCGCTCACTAATCATGATGTCAGATCAGCATCTTGATGTGGCACACCTATGAGGTGGGATGGATTATCTCAGCAAAGCAGAAGTGCTCACTATCACACATTTAGACTGATTTGTGAACAATGTTTGAGAGAAATGGTAATATTGTGTATCTGGAATGAATTTTAGATCTTTAAGTCCATCTCATGAAAAATGGGAGCAAAAACAAAAGTGTTGCGTTTATATTTTTGTTGAGTGTATATATATATATATATATATATATATATATATATATATATTACATTAACTGCATCTGACATGTGACCAAAAGGGTTTTATTGTAGCTGTGGGTCAACGGTAGCAGAGGGGATTGTGGTCAGAGGAAGGACGGAGACCGTATGCTACTTTATCTGCTAACGCTTTGTAGCTATCAACTACAAGACATGTTGCTCTCTTTCTCTATCACACACACACACACACACACACACACACACACACACACACACACACACACGCGTGCACACACACATTTACTTGCTCACATTTCTACCCTCCAAGCAGAACTGCAGATTTACCACAACTGCTGTATTTTCCTTACTAAGGACTTCCTTTATAGCCTTTGTAACTACATTTCAATCATATGACTTATTTTATATTTGCCTCCAATATTTGGCTATTAACAAGGGCAAGTTGAATATGCATCATATGCCATGGTAATAATAGTAAGTGTAGTAAAACATACCTATTCAGTCAGGCCTTTGATTCACTACAAGCCATTATAGACACTTATTTTCAATCACTTTATTCTATGTCAAAAATGAATTTCAAGACATGAGGCCCCGAAGTTGAAGCTTAAAGAAGTTTGCCTGAAATGAACTTTCGAGACTAAAATGTACATAAGTGTTGGAAGCATAGAAATAAAATAGGAGTGGAGGGGACATTCACATTCAAATCAACTTCTGTGCAATGTAAATCGACTTACAGCAAGTGGC
Source organism: Eutrigla gurnardus (assembly GCF_963514095.1). Lineage (NCBI taxonomy): Eukaryota > Metazoa > Chordata > Actinopteri > Perciformes > Triglidae > Eutrigla > Eutrigla gurnardus. The sequence goes on from NC_139926.1 coordinate 4,128,203, forward strand.
GGACTCACTGAAGTGAGGTTTTGAATGGAGTAGTAGGCTAAAGTTATGAAGCACGGAGAACCAGACTAAATAAGAACGATTCAGCAAGTTAATCCGTAAATCTGTTTTATGTTTCTGTTGTCATAGCCTGTTGGAAGCGACCATTCTACCATGCTGCATAAGGTACAGCGATGGCTCCTTAACCTAGAACTAGTGAATAGTGTGTTGGACTGTTGTTCGGACACCACAACATTCTTGTCTGCATTTTCTGGTATCCTATGAACTGAAAGATGAATTGTCAGATTAACAAATGTTACTTGCAGCCTTTGATTTAACTGCTATTATGTTGATCTCTTGTTTGGCTAGGGTCTCACCTCCAATCCTGTCTACGTCATTACCCAAGTGTTAAAATCCCTCTTTAGAAAATTACATTACAATTAGCCACAAGGATGTTGCTATGGCAGCCTTATCCGCCAGAACCCAGAGGCACATGACATACAAAGATATGCAGGTACACAGAATAAAGTGTGTGCATGCAAACCCCCATATGGCTGGGCTCCCATACATACACACAGATGTCTGTCTTGCTGTGGCACACAAGTACACACACACACACAAACACACACACATGATGAAGCCAGATTTTTGGCATTTTGCAAGAGCTGGACCTGAAAGGACCTGCGGTCAATATGACTCATGGTTTGACATTATATGAAAGAGCACACATTTCTCTACATTTGGACTTGAAATTACATCCAAAGAGTGAAGCGTGAAAACTGTAGGAATGAGTGCACTTTCTCCACTCTGTCTCTGAACACTTTGTCCAATACACACCAATGTAAATATGTGAGAAAGGCATTTTTGCTCGGCTTTAAAGAAAGTTTAATATCATAAAAAGTTGAAAATGAAATATGTCAACTTGTGCAACTACGCAAACCTTGCATCATTTGTTCCACCCAGCGCTGAGAAGTGTCTATTAGCATCTCCACATTGACTTTGTATACAATAGGGTTGAATGAATAATTTTTCGTTCACTGCTTGTGTCCATTTAAAGCTGTTTGTTGTGAATGTGTGAGTGTGTACTTTAAAAAATTCACATGGTTGTTCGTGTCTGTTCAGCTCCAGGGGCCCGTTGCACAAAACAGACATCCAGGATTAGTGACTGAGCTGAGCTCAATCGATCCAAAACAAAAGCGTCCAGGCTTAATTGTTTGCACAAAGACCAAGCCAGGATGAGCAGACACGGATTCATCAAGCCAGGTGAAACCAATCCTGGATAGGTGTGCGCTCACGGCTCCCTCAAATAGACCCCGCCGCCGATTACAGATTCACTGATTCACCATGGCCAATAGAGCGGCATACTTTTCCCCGCTGGAGGCAGAAATTCTCATGGAGGCATACGAGGAGGTGAGGCTGCTCTCACTCAGCTTTCGTACTAACAAGTATGAAAAGTAAAGCACAATATTTTTGTATGCTTTCCTACGTATTACACAGAGCCTTGGTCACGTTATGCTGGTTATTAGAGAGCATCAGACCTAAACCTAACCATAACCCTTGGGGGGTTAAGCTCAGGAGGTAGAGCAGGTTGCCTGGCAACTGCAAGATTGCTGGTTCAGTCCCCGGCTCCTCCTAGTTAGCATTTACCTAACCTAACCTTAACCCTTACCCGAACCAACGAAAGATCATATACATTCACTGAAGGCATAATATGACAACAAAATGCAGATTCTTTGCTAGGAATGTCATCAAAACGTACTTTAATACTCTTCTCCTCTAAAACAACGGGTTACAATATTATGACTTTATTCTCGAAGTCTGAATTTTTATTTTTTCTCTGTGGCTCTAATATTCCGTCATTTTATATATAGCCTTATAGTCTATGGGAAACTGTAAATTACCTAATGATAGCAACATCATCTAAAATCATAATTATCCAAAATGATTGAAATGAATGATCACAAACGTTTAAATAATGACAGTGTGTCTAGTTATATGTGATAACAATGTGTAGTGGGCAGTGGAATAACTATTGGTTTCTGTTTGTGGTGACTGCTGACTGAGATAAGGGATGAGATTAAATAGATCCTGGAATTTAGCCTGGTCTGGAGCAGGCTCACTCCGCAGAATAAATCTCCATGGTAACTTATACCATAACATATCCTACTGCCCCCTATCCCGCTTTTGTGCAACCGGATCACGGATAAGTTGAACCAGGATAACCAAGATATCCCGGCTTAATCCCTTATCCTAGTTTTGTGCAATGGGTCCCTGATGAGGAAGAAAAAGTAGATGTTGGGATAGTATGGGAACACAACCATACGATGGCATGTGTGTGTGTGTGTGTCTCTCTCTCTCTCTCTCTCTCTCTCTCTCTCTCTCTCTCTCTCTCTCTCTCTCTCTCTCTCTCTTTCTCTCTCTCTCTCAGGTCAGCTAAGCTTCTGTGAGTCTTAAATTTCCTGACTACTGGTTTCTTGTGATTGATGGTCTCTGCTCACCTCAGGCGTTATCTTTCTGTTTGTCTGACACACGCACACACACACACACACGCATGTACACACACACATTTACTTGCTCATCATCTTGTGCTCTCTTTTGTGAGGACAGTTGGTCTCGCTGCAGCACAGGACACCACCAACACAATATTTTGTATTACAGTGTGTTCAGTACTCTGAATAGAGCCCAGAAGAATTGCAGGACGCTGGTTTGCTTTTCAGCAGAAACATTTCTTTAAAACCTGTTAACCCTCTGAGAACCACAGGATCCTCGCTAATCCTGGGGGGCGACATAATGTCTTGAAGAGGCTGTAGCAGGCTCAGTCCTAATAATAAAGTGAAGTTGCTGGTATCATTTGAAACTAGAAAAAACAAATCAAATCGATTGATACCAACACTCTTATGTAGCTTGTCAGTAAGGAGGCTGAGTAACGCTCCAAATTTCAGATACATTTTGTTGGTTGACAACTGGCATGGTGATTTTCAAAGGGCTCCCTTGACCTCTGACCTCAAAGTATGTGAATTAATGAATGAAGGGTTCTATGGTGACCCACGAGTCTTTAACACAATTATGGCATGTCTGTGAAGTGGAGACCCTTATAGAACCATAGAACCCATTAACATGCAGTTTATAATGTATTATTTAATCCTATAAAAATGGTGCATACGTGGGTTCGACTGTAAAGGTGAGACTCCTAGATCGAAGGAGCTCAAATTCATTCATAAGTGATGATGTTAGTCCACATAATAGCCATTTCAATGTAGTGAGAATTTTTTTTTTTAATTGGGGTATACAATGAGCTGTTGTGACCTCTAGGACAATCACAGCCTCATGAAACGTTCCAACCACAAACTAGAGACCGAGGACCTTTAGAGACCTTCCAAACGAATACATAACAAACACTAACACATTATGGACACAACACAAACATTAACACATTACAAATACCAGCACATTACTAATTGCATTGGTAGCATGGTAGCATGCATAAATAAATAAATGTTATCTTTATAAAAATTGAAGTTGATATTGGGACCTTTTGAACGTATATCTACTCTGAAGATATCATTTTTTAATAAAAAATGAATGTGTGGGAATGTGTGTTTGAGGTTCGGCTGCTAGACATTTTCAGTGGAAGCTTTCAATAGAGTTTCCCTCATTAGAGTAAAGTGAAAGCATCTTCCTCCCCGCAGCTTCCTGGCAGACTGATGAGTGGCGTAAACAGCCGGTGCCTTACATGGACTGTAAAACTGTGTGTGTGTGTGTGTGTGTGTGTGTGTGTGTGTGTATTTATAGAAGCTTGATAGCAGGACCCAGGCTGTCCCACTAGCACATTTCGCTTCATCTGTGAATCAGCAGTCTTTCATACTTTTCCCTCTAGTTTCTCTTGTGTATTCACTTAGTGTGATCTCTTAAAATGTTATTATTTTTTTCCAATTTAAACTCAGTGATCATCAATCAGAATACATTTCTGAACAAAGCCCTTATTTCATCCAGATCAATATATTCTCCAACAATCAGCATTATCGTCTCGAGCTGTTCTGATTCCAAGTATCAGAAAGTCTGATATTACGTTATGTATCATTTATCAGCTTATTTATGCGCGCAGCAACATCATGCCGGATCACTACTGCAAGCAAGTACTACATAGCTGTAGTTTAAATTAAGACATTTCCAGAGTATCTATCTTCCGCATGGCGATGTATTCCCAATGAAAAAGGACAGACATGCAGGACATTCAAAAGATTAGCTCACCACCTGCTCTAGCTCTGATTGGCTGATATTGATAGATATCATGATGTGTTTTTTTTTTAAATTGGTTGGTACAAGCTGATGTAAGAATGCTCATATTTTGTTTTCCAGGAAGAAATAATATTGGATTTTGCTATAAAAATAAGAAGAAATACATGTATTTCATATATTGTAAAATAGGTGAACAATATGACCAAGGGCGTGATCTAAAAGGGTTGATGACATTTCTCCATTCCACTTCAAACATTCTCCTGCACCATATCCTGTCCCTGATAATGCTACATTGTGAACAGTAAATCTGCAGGAGGAGAGCTGCTTAATGTTGGCTTAAAGCTGGCGGTTAGCAGCACAGTCCTGTTTGGCTAAATAATGGAGCTAACTGCTAACGTTGACGGTGGTTGCATTTAGTTACATGATGATGCGTTCACATGCTATTCAGTTAAACTTAGTAGGTGCAAGTAAATTATACCATATGTTCAAATGTAATCCTGTAAAGAATATGTTTTTGACCAGAAGCTTGAATAAATTCATTGTTTGAAGCAGATGTTTTCACAGTAAATAGATATTAGAGAGGGAATTATGACCATTATATTCAAACATGGCCCTAATTCCCCACATCTGTTAAAAGGGGGAGGAGTTATATTGATAGTAACAATAAGACAAAAAATAACAATTAAATAACAATACAATAATTCAAATATAACCACAATCAGATAAGACAAAAGATAAAAAAATAAGAAAGAAACTGCCAGCTGAGTTTCAAGTCCGTTTCTGTAAAAATGTAGAAATGTAAAAAATGGATTTGAGGTTATCTTACAAATGATGAAGTAACAGCAGTCTAACACACCTTGGTTTGAGACATTATGTATTTGAAATGGAATGTATATATTATTCATTTTGTTTTCTTTTCTGCAGATTAATGTGCGCGTCACCACCATGGACGCTGAGTTGGAGTTTGCCATCCAACCCAACACGACAGGCAAACAGCTCTTCGACCAAGTAAGAGACGCACATACACACATACATGTTTGTATACAGGACCATGATGTAGGGGCACATTGTGAGGACAAACGTGTTTACAGCAGCTAGGAAGGTGTACGAAATCCATCTCGACAACAGTAGAGAGTAAGAAATGTGTTTTTCATCGTGGACTCTGCGACCTCCTGCAAGAATTACGATGATTGTTATCCATTACTAATGAAAAGACTGAAAGTGATTGTGTGTGCCAGTGGGTGCTTGGCCGGGTTTGGGTTGGTACTGGTTCTGTACAGAGATGACACACAAAGTGGTCTTTGTCTAAACTGGGAGCTTTTGGGAGACAGTGGATGGAAGTGTTGTGTGGACGGTGTGTGGGTCTGTGTGTAAAAGGGCAGCTTTCAGCATTGTTTCATGGCAGGCTGGAAAGGTTTGTTGGGGTTGCGGTGACGTAGAGGGAGGAAGACAGACAGAAAGGGGGCTGTGTTGATGTTGCTCTTTCATCTGCTTTCTGCTTTAGAGTACGAGATCAAAGCACTGAATATGTGGAAGGTTTGAATGGAGCTTTGGGGTACTGGATCAAAACTGGATCACAAACCAGGAGAAGTGATGCAATAATATGTAATGTTGAGTTATTGTGCATAGATATGTATCATATTAGATACATCAAACCACGTGGAGAGCACCCATAACAGTGAATTTATATGAAAAGATGAAAAAGTGGGAATGGGTTTAATTAGTATGAATGAGATTGGAAGGTTGAATTATACCAATCGCATTTAGAATATGTGGAATATTTGTTTTTTTGAAAAGCTGGCACCACACTGCATGCCTGGTTTAAATGTGTAAGAAGAACGTGAAGTAGTAGGACTATTTGAAAAGGTGGGAATGGTTTTCATTCATTTCCTTGAAAAGTTGAATAATATGTGATGCATCTGTCCTATAAATCATGTTGCTGTGTGAGGGAAGAGAGTCCCAGACAGAGTTTATATGATACTTCCCCAGTCAAACTCATCAAGGACTGTTTTGGTATTTGTCCTCCTGCGATGGATAACTGACCAATCAGGATAATCAATAATAGCTTTCCCCAGAAAGGCGTTGGAACATTGTGTCCATGCTTTCAAAATTGGACCACTCACATAAGAAATCGTCTTTTTGCTCTGCTAGCTCCGGGCTCGAGGGAGGCCGATGTTGGTCAGTCCACCACTTTGGTCCAAACTGAAATGGGGCTGCACAGTTTATTAATCATAATTTTGTCTTCTCACACTTAAACATGATAGACTGAGATACTTACTGGTAAAATGCGTGCTCTGCATATCAATATCTGAACATCATACACTGTCAATAACCATCTAAACCCATCTAAACACGGGGTAGCATTCTAACACGCTACAGTAAGATGGTGAACACAGTAAACGTAATTAGCTTGTGAATAAACACAAATGTCCCAGTGGACAAATGCAAGGCAAATATTCACTTTATGTTGAAGCAGAAATTAAAATGAATTCAGGCCATTCATCAGGGAAAGTAGCAAACGTTTGCTTTTTTGTGTTTTATATATCTGTGATTTGGACTTTTAGCAGACAGAAGGGGAAAGAGTGATTGAGCTGACAGGTGTAGAAGTAATGAGAGTGGTGGTGGATGAAGTTTCATATGTCCATCAGCAACTAAAAATAGATGTGGATAAAATAGATCCTCCCTCTTTGAAAAACCAGCATGAGCAAAGAAATCATGAGACGTCCTGGGAAGGAGACGTTTGTATGAGTAAATGTGGACGGACTGAACGCAGCACATTGTAGAAGGAAATTAATTTCCTCAGGAGACAAAGGTGTATTGAGACAATGCAGATCCACCATCACACCTTTCTCCTGTTCCTCTGTATATAATTTTGCCAAAGACCCACTCTAGTCAGAAAGGATTCCACAGCTTTGTTGTGAACTTCTTTCCCCACTGACAGTGATTAAATCTCATCTGAACCAGCCACACATGCACCGTTTGGTGTTGTGGGATGAAAACAGTCCCGTCTCCCTGTGATCCTTCATGTGTTTGTGTGCAACAAGAACCCTTCAGTTGGTCTGGAGAGCTGCTCCATTTTTAAATGTTGCAGATTCACATGGATGAAGGGAGTGCTCCGTTGATAAAGAGGCTGTCGAGGGAATTATACACACACAGAGAGATAAAGGCCTTGGTAGGGAGGAAAGCTTTTTAATCAAACTGACTAACACCAACATGTAAGCCTCTGAACAGTGTTGTCACGACACAAATAATGACTTTGATACAATACCCTACCTCAGTCTACCGATTATTTTCAAATTGATTTAAATGTCTTAAAAGTTTTCTGAATCTGCTCTTTTGATTTACAGAATCTGATCTTACAGGATAAACATCCATCCATCCATCCATCGTCTACCGCTTATCCTGTATATTTAGGGTCACGGGGGGCTGGAGCCAATCCCAGCTGTCAGTGGGTGAAGGCAGGGTACACCCTGGACAGGTCGCCAGTCTATCACAGGGCTGACATGTAGAGACAAACAACCATTCACACTCACATTCACACCTACGGGCAATTTAGTGTCAGGATAAACATTAAATAACAAAATATGTATTTATCAATAGCAAGTTTTGCCTTGAAGGTTATCTTTATAGCATAACCAACATAATAATGTTCGACAATGATGTGAAATTGCATAGTTATAAGTCAGCAATGTTCTTGGTGCACAAGGTACTCACTATCTCCTGGTTTCTTTTATTCACTGTAGACATTGTAATCATGATGGGGGACGGCTGGCAGTCTCGGGACAGAGGATGTCGTATGCTGCATTTTTGATAATCGGGGATATAAATAAAATAGAATTATATATATCCGCTTCAAGCCCTGGTCCCTTGCCCGTCTTTCCTCTTCTCCCTTGCTTCTCTTATCTTGTTCCCAAATCATTCATTCTGAGGCCTCTAAATCTGCATACTGAGCTCTCAGCATCCTCATAGCTGCCTCTGCATACTGCATACCCAGCCCCACTGTGTGTGTATGTGTGTATGTGTGTGTAATAGCTTGTACAGTTACATGTTTACGACGGTTGTTTCAGTGTGTTGCTGCTGTTTATGCCGGTCATTGTTGGATACATGCATGTGTGTGTGTGAGAGAGGGGTAATTAGGCTGTAGTGAGTGTTGTTTTATTGATTTTTAAAATCATGGAGTAAGCATCCGCATTCCCCCCAGGGACTCTGACTCTCTCTCTCTCTCTCTCTCTCTCGCTCTCTCTCTCTCTCTCTCTCTCTCTCTCTGTAAATGGGATGACAGTTGGTGAATGATGAAGCATGTTTGAGAGTATGGAGGGAGTAAAGTACTGGTCAGCAATATATAACTGTTTTCTCAGGAGACGTGATCTCCTGATCTCCTGTTGTGATTTTTAATTTTAAAGGGATAGTTCGGAATTCTGGACATAAGACCTATTTTCCAACTCAGCCGGTGTGTTCGAGACGTCTGGAGACGTTTTCAAGACATTTCATTCAGTTCTTCTAGTTGCCGAGTTCACTTGTGCTATGGCTAGCGCAAGTCAATCGTTCTAGTTAGCATGGTATTTAAAACAGTCTTGCCCACTCCACAGTGCACCCGAGGCAAATCAATTAAAACACTAGACTGTCGATGTACATATCTGTGTTGATAGAATAATATTTGAAACAAAACTAACCTCGCATCGCATGAATCATCCATTTTTTGAGGGACTAGTTTCTCAGCAGCAGCAGAATTTTACTTTGCTCCGTCAGACTCAAAACTCTAAGACGCGCTGCTCGGAATCCAGCCGGTAAATACCCACAATTACGCACCGCGAACCCGAACCTCTGCTCCGTCCGGAGAACCGTAAACCCTCGGAGGCATTGCGGTGAATCCCTCCGGTAAATACACACCTGAACACTGCCGAATTGTCGGCCCTTATGCCCCCAAGGCTGTCTGAAAAGCGCTTGGACCTCACACAAACACCGGGCAGCACACGGCCACGCGAATCCACACATGCGGACTCTCCGTCGGACTCAAAACTCTAAGACGCGCCGCCCGAAATACTGCCCATAAATAGGCAATCGAAAAGGGCCATAGCACAAGCGAACTCGGCAACTAGAAGAACTGAATGAAATTTCTTGAAAACATCTCCAGACATCTCCAAAACACCGGCTTACTTGGAAAATAGGTCTTATGTCCAAAATTCCGAACTATCCCTTTAATTTTTTGGAATTGAGGGACACAAACTGGACACCGGAGGGAAAATATCAAATAGACTATTTGACGATGCAGTCTAAGGAGCCGAAAAACGTGACGTGACTTGAGGAGCGTTTCCATCATATCCTGTGGACTGATGGAAAGCATTTGCTCTGTTTCAGGTGGTGAAGACGGTGGGTCTGAGGGAGGTGTGGTTCTTCGGCCTCCAGTACACAGACAGTAAAGGCTACGTCACGTGGCTGAAGCTCAACAAGAAGGTGAGAGAGCCTAAACACAACACCTTTCTGCCCATGGTACCTAAGATACATTGATTTTCTCCTGTGAAATATTGTGTGCGGGTGTCCTCTCCAGGTGACCCAGCAGGATGTGAAGAAGGAGAACCCTCTGCAGTTCAAGTTCAGAGCAAAGTTCTTCCCAGAGGATGTTTCTGAGGAACTCATCCAGGAGATCACACAGAAGCTATTCTTCCTGCAGGTATGCTGCAGCTGCTCCTGCCAACGTACTTCGGTGTGCAGGTCAACCAAAAACATCAGGTGGACATTACAGCTGTTGTATTTGTATGTTAAGAAGGTTTTTGGGTGAAGGAATACTTCACTCCCAAATGATAATTAGTATAGAGACAAAGTCCCATCCTACAGGTGCTCCCATGGGACGTTTTTTGGGGAAAAGTATGTATGCTACTCAACAGCGAGTGATGGAACGTAGCTAAGCTAGCTTTAGTTTTCTTTTTTTAAATGAAAAGTGTCGATGAACAGGTATACCTGCTAGTCATAAAGTCAAGGCATCCTCAGAGTTTTACTTTAATTTCTTTCACAAAATATACATTATTTTTCCCTTGTTAAATGGTACATGAAAAATGTACTTTTCACAAAACAATATAAATACGTAGAAAAGCAATATCTGAAGAAATCGCAGTGTGAATTGCTGGTTTGAATGTGTCGTAGAAATATTTGCTGTTTTGTTGGTGTCAGTTAACATGAGAGTCTATGCAGCAGTTTGTTGGTGATCCTCTTACTTTCAGGCTCTTAGGGCCAAATGTTTCAGTCTGTCTGCTTCCACGGTGACAGATCATATTTCTCTACATGCTGACCAGAAATTATGTTTAAAAAGTGAAAATTTGTCATGTGTCAGGCAAGGAGGGAGGACCCAAATGCAGGGGCAGTGTGAACAAAGTCTTTATTACGAAAACTCAAAAGGTGGCAAACGTACCAAAACAAAAGATCCAGGAAAAACAGACTACTCAAAACCTAAACTAACACTACAAACAAAAACCCACTCCACATGGAGGAAAACAAGACTTCAAACATAAACTGGCGTAAAAACAACTTAACTTGGACTCTGGTGGCATGGACTGTGACGTGACGAAAGACAAATGACGAACTGGCACAAGACAAGGGGAGACGCAGACTTAAATACACAGAGGGATAACGAGCAACAGGTGGCAACAATCAGGGATCAGGGATGACATCAGACCAGGGAAACACATGAGGAAGGGCAAGTGACCTGAAACGGGAAGGGAGTTATATTCAAAATAAGACAGGAAATGACAAGACAAAAACCCAAGACAAGACATTACCTCACCAACGTGACAAAATTGTTGTAATGAAATTAAGTTAAATCGATTTGAAAATATGTTAAACCTCCTCTCCACTCTTCCTCAGAACATTCTGTCCAATATACACCAATGTTAAAATTTCACTCAGCTCCAAAATAATTATCTTAAAAAGTTGAAATGGGATTTAAATGTGGAACAATATACTCAATGTACAAACAATGTAGTAGATAGCAGCTGGAAATGCATGAATTAGTGTCAACATCTCTTCATTTTAATGCTGATCATCAGTGTTGGGAGTAACGCGTTACAAAAGTAATGCATTACTGTAATGCATTACGTTTTGCTGTAACGCGGTAATGTAAGGCATTACAAAAAAAAACTGGTAATATTTTACTCGGTACAAATCTCAGTAACGCGCGTTACAATGCATTTTAAACCCGAAATCAATTGACTCTACATTCGCGATCGCGAGATGGGCATACGCTCCACTTTTGGAAAAGTGTGAAAGTCGGTCCGTGTAACTCCACTATGTTAATTAAGCGCTGTTGTTAGCAGGCTCCATGAGCTGGACACCGACTCACGGAGCGGGTCAGAGCGCAGCCGACCCGGCACACCGAGGATCAACAGCTGAGAGGCGGAGGCTCCGATTCTCCCCGTCGGTTTTGAACCGCTTTGATGTCCGCGTCATAACGCTTTTGGTGCGAGTTTAAAACAGTAGGTTTACTTCAAAACGCGAGCGTCAGACGCTGTCAGAACGTTTATGAACAGTGTTTTAGAGCTCCCCCTAAATGTCTCAGGTAGGCTTTCAGGTAATTTCGCAGCATAACACAGCGTCTTCAGGGTTATTAAAAAAGACGTACGGCAAATCTGGAATGAAAAATGGCACTGTTATTTCATCCCCGAATCCCATTCATAAACACAATATCTAATATCAGTTAACGAGTCGTTTTCCGTTTTTCAAATAATGGGATACGAGTCATTTTCCGTTTTTCGTTATTTACTTTTATTTTGAAGCGAATAACATCACATCCTGCTGTGTAATGAGCTGCATTGAACACAAGAAGATCTATTGAGAACAAAAAATCCATATTTCCTTTTATTTTGGCGAAAAGTAATGCAAAAGTAATGTAAAAGTAGTGTGATGCCTTACAATTCAAAGACAGTAATATTGTAATGTAACTAATTACTTTGAAATGACAGTAACAAGTAATAAATAATGCATTACGCTTTTGAAGTAACTTGCCCAACACTGCTGATCATTTCATGGAATATTCATGAAAGAATAAAAAAGGTATGACTAAGAAAAGTAATAGCACACTGAAAAACAAACAGGTAGCAACCTCTGGTGGTGAAGAGTGAAGCCGACACTGAACTGCCTAAACTTGCATTCTCTCTGCTGGCCATCTGGGGGCAACTTCTTGTGGTTGCCAAAAGAAGTCAGATTGTATAGAAGTCTATGAGAAAATGAGCATCTTTGGTCTCAATCTCTAGTTCCAAGTCTTCTTCAATCCAGCATGAAGTTCATTTAGTCAATGATGGGGCGGGGCTACCTGGGGATTGACAGGTTGTTACCACGCTACCAGTACAGTTAGCTACTAAGATTTAAGATATTTTACTTTAACACTTAGCTATAAAGTTGACCTTGACCTAGGAACCTAACGTTGTTAACAGCTCCTTACCTAAAAGACTTCTCAGGGGTTAAACAATAGTATATTAAATCTGGAGCGACATACTGGCAGATGTGACTGCTGCTGTGCTAAGGATCATTTTAGGTTGACTGTGTGTGTGTGTGTGTGTGTGTGTGTGTGTGTCCTCCCTGCAGGTGAAGGAGGCCATTCTGAATGATGACAACTACTGTCCTCCAGAGACAGCCGTCCTGGTGGCCTCCTACGCCGTCCAGGCCAAGTACGGAGACTACAACAAAGACAGCAACAAGCCGGGCTACCTGGCCTCCGACCGGCTGCTGCCACAACGGTACAGCAGAACCACATGAACACTGTTATGTCCTGTACTTGTTCAGACCCCATTCATTCACATGAACGTACTGCACTTAGAAACACTTCTCTGACATCGCTGACAAAGGGGAATTACAGTTTGCCTCTCTCTGTCTCACACACACACACACACACACACTGATTGCAAGGCATTTGTGTGGCCTGGCCATCAGTTTGTGTTGTACAAAGACACTAGAGATTCAGACGAACCACCAACCCCGCCATGAAGGTTCAACCAGCGGTACCTTCTTCTCATATGTCCAATATTGTGACGTATCATAGCTGACTGTGTTACCTGTAAGGTGATCCCGTCATTATCCACCTAACAGTCTTTTGTCTACGATAAAGTGATATCTTTGTGTGCAACATTGCATCGATACACGGATGCCAATAATCAGATCTTTCATTGTGTAAACTGGTAATATTGCAAATACAAATTCAACCATTTGGTAAAAATACCTTTTTCAGTCAAGAAGAGTTTTTTTGTCAACAAACTGCAAAATTTGCGGTAAAAAAAATATGTTATTGCAATACTGAACATATCGCAAAATACATTAAAATCGCAATAAGACCAGAGATGTGATCTGAAAGGGTTAAAAAGGCATTTTTCATTTCATCTTGACTTATAAGCAAGTCTAAAGTAAACACATTAAATCCGATGAATCATTTTATTCACAATGAGGATTTTTGGGGGGTTGATAACTTCAGAAAATATGATTAATGAATGAAAAGCTGACATTGGGTGCAGCCCTCTTTGGGTTATGTGTTAAACCTTTAAAGGAGAAATCCGGTCATTTTTGACCCCATTTTCGTTGTCCCCAGGGTCATCCTGACTTATTAGAAGCAAAAAACCCGACAAAAATTGACGTTGCCTAGCCCGAGATCTGTACCTGCCTGGCAGCCTTCCAGACTCGCTCCAATGCTAACCCATTGGGGCAAGTTTTATCTGCTTTTCTGGGCCTCAGAAAATAATTCCAAGACCTATGCAACACAGGTTGGGTCCGTACGAGACACCACGGCGCTCGTTTAGCTCAAATTGTCAGGTTCTGGACAAGACGTGGACTCGAAAACAGGAGGTGAGGACCCAAATGCAGTAAAAAGGTTTTTATTCAAATCATTAACTAAAAACAAAACCAAAACCTAAGACAAAAAAAAACAAAGTATCAAACGAAGGAGACCACAGGGGCAAAAACACCAGTCAAAGAAACACTTACGAAACAAAACCAGAACACAAAGGGACACGGAAGGCAGGACGCAGGTACAGAGACAAATCCAGGGACATGACGGGGTGCATGACAGCGACAAACGACATTGACAATGAACCAACAAGAGACAGGGGAAACACACAGACTATATACACAGGGAGGCAGGGAGCTGACGAGGGACAGGTGAAACACATCAGGGCAGACGTGGTAATCAACACGAGAGGGTGGGGGAGTCAAGACAGTGGAAACAACGAGGACCAGGAAGTACGAGACAGGAAATGACACTGAGGGCAAAATAAAACAGGAAATAAAAACTAATGAAACAGAACATGACAAAACACAGATCATGACAGTACCCCCCCCTCAAGGGACGGATCCCAGACGTCCCCAAGGTTCATGATACGTAGGGCGGGTGGAGGGGGCCAGGAGGAGGGATTCAAGATACGTAGGGTGGGTGGAGGGGGTCTGGGGGCAGGGCTCAGGAGGCCGGGCATGAGGGCGACCCAGCGGACGGGGCCGCTCAGGAGGCCGGGCATGAAGGCGCCCCAGCGGACGGGGCCGCTCAGGAGGCCAGGCATGAGGGCGCCCCAGCGGGCGGTGCCGCTCAGGAGGCCGGGCATGAGGGCGACCTAGCGGGCGGGACCGCTCAGGAGGCCGGGCATGAGGGCGACCTAGCGGGCGGGACCGCTCAGGAGGCCGGGCATGAGGGTGACCTAGCGGGCGGGGCCGCTCAGGAGGCCGGGCATGAGGGCGACCTGGCCGACGGAGCCGCTCAGGAAGGCGACGTGGAGCAGGCGTAGGACGACCCCCCGTCGGAACATGAACGGGTGACGAGCGGACCTCCCGAAGGCTGCGTGG
This sequence comes from Eutrigla gurnardus, assembly GCF_963514095.1. Classification (NCBI taxonomy): domain Eukaryota; kingdom Metazoa; phylum Chordata; class Actinopteri; order Perciformes; family Triglidae; genus Eutrigla; species Eutrigla gurnardus. Next base: position 4,143,227 of record NC_139926.1, read on the forward strand.
AGCAGGCGTAGGACGGCCCCCCGTCGGAACAGGAACGGGTGACGAGCGGACCTCCCGAAGGCTGCGTGGAGCAGGGGCGGGACGGCCCCCCGTCGGAACAGGAACTGGTAACGAGCGGACCTCCCGAAGGCTGCGTGGAGCAGGCGCGGGACGGTCCCCCGTCGGAACAAGAACGGGTGACAGGCGAACCCCCAATAGGCTGGACGATCCTCCGCCGGGACTGGTGACGGACGGGCCGCCGACTGAAGACCAATGGCAGGTGTCGACCGGGCCGCGGACTGAAGACCAATGGCAGGTGTCGACCGGGCCGCCGACCGAAGACCAATGGCAGGTGTCGACCGGACCGCCGACCGAAGACCAATGGCAGGTGTCGACCGGACCGCCGACCGAAGACCACTGGCAGGTGTCGACCGGACCGCCGACTGAAGGCCACTGGCAGAGACATGGGCTAGTGGCGCGGATGTGACCGAGGCGTAGGCTGGTTGCTTGGCTGTGACTAAGGCCTGGGCTGGATGCTTGGCTGTGGCTAAGGCCTGGGCTGGATGCTTGGCTGTGGCTAAGGCCTGGGCTGGATGCTTGGCTGTGGCTAAGGACGGAGCTGGTAGCGTGGCTGCGGAGGATGGCCGGAGTTCAGGGGTTGAGAGAAAGCCCCTGACCCAGGCAGGCAATGAGCCCCTGAGCCACGGGCTGGCAGAAACCAGATCCCTGGCCCTCGCCAGGGCCGACTGCCTCTCCTCCTCTCCTTCAGCATGCCTGTGCTCGGCCTGGAGACACTGGAGTCTGTAGGTCGCCTCCCGAAGCTTGTGTGTTGAGCCACATAAAAAAAAGGCTGCTGAGTCCATGGTTAGCTTCTGCTGGGTCCTTAATGTGATTGGTTCATTCTGTCAGGTTCTGGACAAGACGTGGACTCGAAAACAGGAGGTGAGGACCCAAATGCAGTAAAAAGGTTTTTATTCAAATCATTAACTAAAAACAAAACCAAAACCTAAGACAAAAAAAAACAAAGTATCAAACGAAGGAGACCACAGGGGCAAAAACACCAGTCAAAGAAACACTTACGAAACAAAACCAGAACACAAAGGGACACGGAAGGCAGGACGCAGGTACAGAGACAAATCCAGGGACATGACGGGGTGCATGACAGCGACAGCGACAAACGACATTGACAATGAACCAACAAGAGACAGGGGAAACACACAGACTATATACACAGGGAGGCAGGGAGCTGACGAGGGACAGGTGAAACACATCAGGGCAGGCATGGTAATCAACACGAGAGGGTGGGGGAGTCAAGACAGTGGAAACAACGAGGACCAGGAAGTACGAGACAGGAAATGACACTGAGGGCAAAATAAAACAGGAAATCAAAACTAATGAAACAGAACATGACAAAACACAGATCATGACACAAATAGTGTTGCAAAACGACATAAATATGTGTGTTTTAGCATGGAGTTACTCACCTCAAATCACCCAGTAGACATTAGCAGTAGATAGCCGAGCGGCGCTCGTCCCTCCCAGTCACCGCAGAAACAAAAACGTTTTCCTCGTAGTTTTGATTTTGTATCCATAAAGAAACGATCGAGCAGTGCAGTCGTCATGTCCGTAATAAATCCATGAAGCTGTTATATCCATATGTATGACTATGTTACAACATAGCAACGATTGCTTACAGCTAAACAGAGAGAATATACGGCAGTATTGTAGATCTGATAATAATGTTCTTACATATATGCGTTGTGTGTTCCCTGTAGAGTTCTGGAGCAACACAAGCTGACAAAGGAGCAATGGGAGGACAGAATACAGAGCTGGCATGAGGAACACAGAAGTATGCTCAGGTAAGTGTGACAAGACGTGACGGCTAAACGCCTTGTGTGTCCATATGTTCATCTGTGTGTGTGTGTGTGTGTGTGTGCAGAGAGGATGCCATGATGGAGTATCTGAAGATCGCTCAGGACTTGGAGATGTACGGCGTCAACTACTTTGAAATTAAAAACAAGAAGGGGACAGAACTGTGGCTGGGGGTTGACGCCCTGGGACTCAACATCTACGAGCACGAAGACAAGTAACCCCCACACACACACACACACACATTTTATTTCTATATTCTCACCATACTGATTCATCCATTCTTATAAAATTATAAAATATTTTTACATCTTAAGCTCATATAAAGAAAATGCATTTGAATGATGCAGTTAAGTGAGGGTTAAACTTTATTCTGAAGAATATTTGTCTTATGAAATTGTATTAAGTGGCAACATGTCTCAATCAATAAATTAATGTTTTGAAATTATCTTTAAGTTACGTCACATAGGCCACAACTAGTGTTGCTTAATACATAATTAATAATAAAATACTATATGCATTGTTATTATATTATAAATGGATGACAATAATAAAGTATGAAGCTCCACTGATGAGCTTAGATTTCATTGGTTTTACAACATCGCCCTCTTGTGGTGTTAACAGAACCTAAGATAATCCTGAAAGGCTTTTTCAGACACCCAATATTTAAAAAATAATTTTAAGCATGCATATGTTAGCGAACTGTCAGCGATAGAGTTAAGTGTAATAAATGATACATCTACAACTTGTGATGAAGAAAATATTATTTTTCCATCCATATGTGCAGTCATTAAAAACATCTTCACTGTGGTCAGAAGACTTTTGCTCTCCTGTTTGCTGCACACAAAGAAGCAGCGCCAACAGGTTAGATTCATTAGTTGACTTAATTCTTAAAAAATCTCTCCACTCAGGTTGTCACCGAAGATCGGCTTCCCCTGGAGTGAGATCAGAAACATTTCCTTCAACGACAAGAAGTTCGTCATCAAACCCATCGACAAGAAAGCTCCAGTAAGAGTTGGAACGGTGTGAGACCGATGCTTCTTTCCTTTTCCAGCTGTCCTAACAACATCTTTGTTTCCTATGGAGGACTTTGTGTTCTACGCCCCTCGGTTGCGGATCAACAAGCGCATCCTGGCGTTGTGTATGGGAAACCACGAGCTGTACATGAGGAGGAGGAAGCCCGACACCATCGAGGTGCAGCAGATGAAGGCTCAGGCCAGAGAGGAGAAGCACCATAAACAGATGGAGAGGTACAGAAAACGCTGGCCCGGCCTGGAGTTTTTCATTAATCATTCATCTGCTGTCAATTATGATTTTCTTGTTTTTACAGAATTCCAATCATTGTGTTTTTTATCTACTCCTGGCTCTGGCACGAGCACACTGTGATACCTACAAATGCATTCATTTTTATGTATTATAATTCATTTATTTGACCAAAGCAATGTATGTAAGACTTCTATCTATAGCGTATTTGCAGTTTTACGGTATAAAATATTATAGTACAATAAAAGAAACATACATAAACAATTAAGAATAATCATAACTCATATTCAATTAAACTTAATGTGTCAGTTATAATGGCCACACTGCCAAAAGTCAGCTTCTTTTCAAGTGATTTTTGTCTGTTGTTAGCCAACAAGTCATGTTATGTTTGGACTGCCTCCACTGCAAATTAACTTGTTTCATTTCTAAGCTATTTCTGGTGTTAATATAATAATAATGAATATTCAATGATCGATATTCTGTGCTGTATCAACATTTCATGTTTCATATATTTATTATCCTTAAACACAGATGTTTCTGGTATTCAGCAGTGGCTTACTTTGTCTTGTGGGATTTTAAGGGGTTATTTGAGTGCCATGTTTATCTATGAAAATGGTTAGTCAGCTGATAATCTAGTCAGTAAGCACATACTGTACATGACTGGATGTGTGCTCATGCTCCACTACAGAAACACAACTCAGCATGAACCAGCATAAAGATAATAAAAATAAGCTAGTTAGACTGATGTAGGGACATGTTCATGATGTCTCACGCCTACAGTACACTGATACCAAAGAGTATTGAGCATACAAATCCCAACAGTTTTCCAATATATCACTATTATCAAGCGAACATGTTATATTTATCGCCACAGAAACAGATGATTTTCCTACATACCAGCAGTACACAATAAACTAGGTCACTGTGAGAAATCAGATAACACAGGGAAAAGTCTCTCCTCAATGCAAACATCCTGTGAATGTCTCAGTTCATGGTGTATAACTTCATATGATCATCAGGTAGCCTACGTGGTGTGACGGTTGTGTCCTGTGCTGTTTCTTTGACAGAGCTCAGCTGGAGAACGAGAAGAAGAAGCGCGAGCATGCGGAGAAGGAGAAGGAGCGAATAGAGCGAGAGAAGGACGAGCTGATTGAGAGGCTGAGGCAGATCGAGATGCAGACGCAGAGAGCTCAGAAAGGTACATCCAGCAAGTTTGACTTTTCGTCGCTCCTCTAGCTGCTCTGATACAAGGCTGTCCCATTTAAAAGAAAATGCTTCTCTTTCCGAATTCGAGTGATTCAACTGATGGATCCTTCATGATCTTGAAGGGATGCGGCCGACCTGCCAAGTCTGTGTTCTCTGAAGGAACGCGACCGCTGAATTGGAACACATCGACAGTCATAGAGCAGACGGACGGCAACCTGAGTGCCTTAAACTTGCATTCTCTCTACTGGCCATCAGGGGGCGTCATCTGGATACACAATGGGCCCTAGTTTCGTGGCGCAGCGCAGGGCTGCGCAGGGTGGCGGAGCTGGCGTAATGCAAGTTTCGACCTGCGCAGCCTTGCGCACGGTCAGTTTGGCAGTTTGGTGGATCGCCTGCGCCAAGATGGGTGTGGCGGCGCAGCAGGGGGAGGCGTCACAGATTCAGCTTGGCGTAGCGGAAGTTTCGTGGCAAAAAACCTCGCCGAGACTTCGCCGAAAGCCCACCAGCTCCAACCTGGTCTACTTTCGGCGCAAAGCGCAAATAAAGTCCATTCATTCAAGGCGAATCACAGCTGGCGGAGTGGAAGTTTGGCTGACGGCGCGCAGTGCGCACACGTCACCGAGACCTCACAGGCAGGTTTCCACAGTTCCAGGCACATTTAAATGCAATAAATAATCACAACAAACACTATTTAATGCAACGTATTGAATCAACACATGAATTTATATCTATATAGATTGTCCCGTCACATCTGACGTCAGATCAAAGGCGGATGGCACGCGTAACGGAAACTCAGCCTCTCGGACCAAAACATCTCCCTCTCTCTCTCCTGTTTTTTATAATATCGGCATTGTTATTATTATGATACGCACGCACAGCGCGTGATGAGCGTGGTGGGAGCGGTGGCGCTGCTTCTGTCATCGGGTTGTCAAGTGACGGAACTTGCACTGAACCTCCCCTAACGCATTAAAGGAGAGGAGAGGAGCTCATTTGATTGGTGAAGATCTGAATCGGCTGTATTAATCCCAGTCCACGCCTCGTCTCCTCCTCGTCTCCCACTCACGCCTTCTTCTCCTCCCTCTTTCGCACTTGCGCGGGTGGGAGTGACGGGAGGTGCGAGCCTGCGCGGTGCACGAAACTTGCAAAGTCCAGGCGGACACACCCCGTCGGCGTGGCGCAGGTGCGCTGAGTGCTGACTGTGCCTGGTCTACGAAACTAGGGCCCAATGAGTCTGATTGCATGTCTATGAGATCACTGTAAACATGAGTTTATGGTCTCAATCTCTAGTTTCAAGTCTTCTTCAATCCAGCATGATGTTCATTTAGTACATTATTGTCCATTTAGAGTCAAACAGACCAGAAAGCAGGGGATGCTTTAGGGGCAGGGCTACCTGGTGATTGACAGGTTACTGCTCGGGTGCTGGTTTTCTGTTTGTGTTCCTCACATCCACCCATCGCACCACAGTCCAAATATGGTCACTTCCTTCACTGGTTGCAAAACTCCGGTCAAAATGCTGATCTCTAGGTTTCAAAACTGTAGTCCACAAACCGATGAGTAACGATAAGATGACTACTTCCACTTCTTATATACAGTCTGTGGTTTAGACCCATCTTCTATTTTAATGTAGTCCCAGAACCGGTCCCATGGAGACACCCTGTATCCTCATCCACACTTATTTTACTGAGCATATATTCGTAAGATGCCGTTTCCACCATCGCACTAACACTGTCTTCCAGTTCTTTCCAGTGTCTTAAAATAACTCAACAGAATGTATGTTTGGTATTTGGGGCCGGGCCATCTTTAAACATAACTTTGAATTTCTGAACCAAACCCATTTCAGTTTGACCTTTCCAACACCAAATTTGACTTTGTATGCACTGATCACACAACAACACCAGTTTAACATGGTCTGTGTATTTACACGTGTGTGCATGCAGAGCTGGAGGAGCAGACTCGCAAGGCACTGGAGCTGGAGCAGGAGAGGAAGCGGGCCAAGGAGGAGGCCGAGCGGCTGGAGAGGGAGAGGCAAGCGGCGGAGGAGGCCAAGGCAGCCCTGGCTCAGCAGGCTGCGGACCAGATGAAGAACCAGGAGCAACTGGTAGCTGCACTCACACAATCACATCAAAGCTGCTGTTCCCTTGTCACGTACTCCTTCTATCTATTTATTATTCTTGTTTTTATTCAACAGAATTATGTCATTAGATTTCATAAAAAAAAAAATTGACCATGAAATCAAAACCAAAACAAAACTTGTTAGATTTTGGCAACAAAAGTACTTGGTTGACTTGGGACACTAACAGCATTCTCCTGGGTGAAAGTCATGTATTTTCCTTTGTGGATTTGTTTGAAAATAATCTGTGATTTCTCAAGAGCAAACGTAATTCAAGAAAAAATGTTTAATTTCGACCGGAATATTCAGAAGACCAGGCTTTTTCTAGTTATTAATATATCTAGTAATAACTGATGAACTGCTGATTCTGTCTGATTCATATTATTGTAAACTGCAAATACATTTTGGTGTTTGGGCTGTTGGTAACTTCATATGGGCATGTGTTGTTTCGACAGGCTGCTGAGTTAGCGGAGTTCACTGCCAAAATCGCTCTGCTTGAGGAAGCCAAGAGGAAAAAAGAAGACGAAGCAACAGAATGGCAACACAAAGTAACATAGCCTCTCTTTACTAGTGTGTCTGTGACATGTTCATGTGTGTTTATGCTTTTGTAATACAAAATCTGGAAATGAAAATCAATAAATCTGGGTAAATGTGGCAGCCAGTTAGTTCAAAGGGAAAAGGCCGTTACCTAAAGTTGGGTTGGAGTCCTGGATCTGTGCCATCAACTTGGAACACATATGGGAGTTTTCATGGATGGGAAGCCAGTGAAGGATCATATTTTTGTCACTGGCACCCACATATTGAAATTCGAGTGGGGACATTCAACAGCTCATCCTCAGTGACGTGGAACCTAACCTATGTTCCCTCAACCCTATGTTCCCTCAACCCTATGTTTCCTCTACCCTATGTTCCCTCAACCCTATGTTCCCTCTACCCTATGTTCCCTCAGCCCTGTGTTCCCTCAGCCCTATGGGCCGTTCCCTCAGCCTTATGTTCCCTTAGCCCTATGTTCGTTCCCTCAGCCTTATGTTCCCTCAGCCCTATGTTCCCTTAGCCCTATGTCCCCTCAGCCTTATGTTCCCTCAGCCCTATCCCCTCTACCCTATGTTCCCACAGCCCTATGTTCCCTCAGCCTCATGTCCCCTCAGCCTTATGTTCCCTCAGCCCTATGTTCCCTCTACCATATGTTCCCTCAGCCCTATGTTCCCTCTACCCTATGTTCCCTCTACCCTATGTTCCCTCAGCCCTTTGTTCCCTGAGCCCAAGGTTCCCTGAGCCCAAGGTTCCCTCAGCCTTATGTGACCTCAGCCCTTTGTTTCCTCTTCCTTCCATATATTTCTGTATTCATGTCTGTAAACAGCAGCATGTGTGTTCTTTCCAGGCTTTGTCGGCACAGGACGACCTGGAGAGGACCAGGGATGAGCTGAAGACAGCCATGACATCTCCACCTGCGGCAGAACATGATGAGGAGGACGAAACAAATGCCGAGGCGAGTGCCGAGCTTCTCAGCGAAGGCGTCTCCAGCCACCGCAGTGAAGAGGAGCGCATCACGGAGGCCCAGAAGAACGAACGTGTCAAGAAACAGCTACAGGTAGAGCCAGAGTGGATAGATGGGGGAATAAAACCTGAACTTTATACAGTAACTTAACCCCAAACCACCTTTTTAAAAGGTAAAAACCAAAGTATCTGGTATGTATTCATGTTGTTGATGAATTCAGATCAAAATCTTGACATTTAAGTGAAACGTTTTTTTAATTCTACATAGTGTGTTATAAATATACATAGTGCTGCCCCTACTGGTTGAAACTCTGCCATTGCAATAAAATGTTGTGTTAACTGGTAGGCTTCACTGCCTACTACAGCGGAATAATAATTCTATAGAAGAACGGTGTCTCTTCAGCCAACCGGCATACTTTATTTCGGTGCCCAAGAACATGTTGCCCTCCGTGAGAGCCAGGTATAAGAGAGAGAGAAAAAATGCAGTGTTTTTCCCTTCTGGCCACGCGACACATGACCACATCCAGCGCAACAGCGCCTCCCCATGGACAAATACAGTTACATGCATTCATACACTTAAACCACTCTCAACACTCCCACTTATGAATGACATGGATACTGTACAGAGTTTACATAATTCAAATAAACAAAGCAAAACAAAACAAAAACATGACAATGTCAAGTGTCAACATTTTACACACCAAACATGACTCCAGCAAATTTCCTCAGCTTAACTCTGGAGGCTGGTTTTGTCATGACATCCGCCACCATGTTGTCTGTGGGACAGTAAGCAAGTGACATCTTATCTTCCCTTATGATGGACCTAATAAAGTGATACTTAATGTCCACATGCTTACACCTTTGTCTACACACCGGGTTATTAACAAGTGCAATTGTCCCCTGGTTGTCCTCATAGACAATAGTTTTCTTATACTCACAGGTACCTAAACCTCTCAGTAATTGCTCCAGATAAATACACTCCTGTATTGTTAGGGCTAGGGCAATGTATTCGGCTTCGCATGTGGATAACGCTATCGTGGGTTGCTTCTTGGCTTTCCAAGAGACTAAGGAGCTGTCTTTACCCAGACTCACACAATACCCGGAGGTACTACGTCTGTCGCTAGCGTCCCCAGCCCAGTCTGCATCGCTTTAAGCCCGTAGGCCTAGATCTTCGTCGCTCTTTCTGAAACAGAGCTGTTTGTCTGCAGTACCTCTGAGATAACGCAAAACATGTTTCACTGTAACCCAGTGCTCGTCTGTAGGGTCAGCAAAATGCTGGGATAACTTGCTCACTACGAAACATAGGTCAGGACGTGCACAGGTTGTCAAGTAAATGAGACTGCCGACAGCCTCTCTGTACTTCTTCACGTCAAGCATTTTGGGCACATCTTCTGAGTATTCTAATTTTTGGTCACATGGTGTTTCTCTAATTCTACACTCCTGCATGTCGAAACGTTCCAGTATCTTTTCAATATATCTCTTTTGTGTCACTTTCACACAGCCATCACACTGGCTGAAGTCCATGCCCAGAAAACACTACAGACTACCTAGGTCCTTCATCTTAAATCTGGTAGAAAACATGTTTTTCACTTCCTCTAGGCTGTTGCTGTTACTGGCCGCGATGATGAGATCATCCACCCAGATGACTACTATTACCTTTCCTACGTCCTTCGACTCCTTTGTGTAGACGCAGTGGTCTGACTGCTTCAGGCCGTAAATTGATTTCTCTAATTTACACACTAGCTTTTCTCCCTCTTTTTCGTAACCTTCAGGTTGTTCCATATAGATATCTCGATCAATGGGGGCGTGCAGATAGGCTGTTTTTACATCCATTTGATGCAAGATTAAATCGTCTTGGGCTGCTATCTGCATTACCACACGTATACTTGTAAGATTGGCTGTTGGGGAGAAGGTCTCGCCATAATCTATCCCTGCCCTCTGACTATATCCTTTCGCTACAAACCTAGCTTTGTACTGGTTGTGTCCGTCAATGTCACCTTTGATCGTGTACACCCATTTTCCTCCCACTGTTTCTCTGCCCTCTGGTAATTTAGTCAGGGTAAAGGTCTGGTTGTCTTCTAGGGACTTCATCTCCTCGTCCATCACTTTCTTCCACTTTTCTGACTCAGTTGATGTCATGGCCTCTTTAAAGGTCAGGGGTACACCACAGACTGCTCGATAGCAATAATCTACACTAGTGAGTGTACTATCATCGTCATCAGTCTTTTCTGACACATAATCTCTCAGGTACCCCGGGCATTTACGCTCTCTGCTGGGATATCTCCCACTGTCTGAGGCATGTGGCGTCGCCCTAGTGTGCTTCTCACCATCATCCTGCGGTGCTGACTGTGAACCATCAGTCTGTACATCTGTACTCAGTATACTAGGCTGTGGGGTCTCTATTCTCTCGTCACAACCTACATTGGGGTCCAGTCCCAGCTCCAGTGTCTGAGTCTCGTTTTCACAAGTTGTCTTGGTAACAAACTTTACTAGTCTGTGCTTCTGCACTTTTCCTCTGCTAGGGTAGTAGACTAGGTAGGCGGGACTGCCCTTATCATGTCCTACAAAAAGTCCTCTCTCGCACCTAGAATCCAGCTTTCCTCTGTCTTGTTGGTAAGCATAGCACACTGACCCGAATTTATGCATCCTGGCTAGATCACACTTTTTACCTGTCATTGCAGTATATGGGGTAGTGCCAGTGTGCTTGTTAAAGCACCGGTTCCTGGTATAGGCTGCTTCCTGGACGGCATAGTGCCAAAGACTTTTAGGTAGGTCACTGTCAATAAGCATACACCTTGCCATCTCGAATAGAGTACGCCCTTCCCTTTCAGCTATCCCGTTCTGGTGCGGGGAGTAAGGACAGGAAGTCTCGTGTCTGATTTTGTTCTTTCTCAGTAGTGTCTGAAATTCTCTGTTAGTGAATTCAGTCCCGTTGTCTGATCTTATACATTTCACAGTGCCGTAGGGCGCTACGTCTGCCAGATACTTCTCAGTGGCCTGGATTGTATCGCTTTTTGCTTTCAGGAAGTAAGTGGACACTGTCCCTGTATACACATCTGTGAAAGACTGCATGTACTTGTAACCGTCTATGGACGGATTGCTTACTGGGCCAGCTAGATCTGTGTTCACCAACTCGAGTGGTGTCTTTACCTTATCAGTAGGATCTCTGTTCCTCGTTTGAGTAAACTTTCCCTCTATGCACACTACACATTCTTTATCAGGCTTACGCTTTGCACCTTTAATGTGCATGCCTTCTGTTACATTCTGCAGCTTCAAGATATCATCGTAATTGCAGTGACCCATTACTTCGTGCCAGGTCTGGATATCATAGCTAACATGGCACACATCACCTACATCACACTCGGTTTGTAAGTAGTACATCCTCTTACATACATAAATATCAAACCTAGTGCCATCTGGCATCCCTATGACATCTTTACCTTCATCAAAGAACACTTTTGCACCGTGAGCAGTAGCAGACTTCACTGAAAAGAGTTCTTGGGGGTATGAGGGGATGTAGAGAGCGTTCTTTAAAGTCACTGCACACCGGCGCCCCTCACTGTCTATGAGACATACCTGTGCATCCCCCTTGCCTTGTGCCACTCCGGCTGTACGCTTCCCGTCTGCGAGCTCCATGCAATGTCTCTCTGGCTTGAAGGTGCTGTCGAAGTTCTTAAACTTGCTCCGGTCATTGATGATATGGGACGTCGCGCCAGTGTCCACGATCAGTCCCTTTCTCCGTTCCTGCGGTTGCTCTGAGAGGCTGGCATCTCCTGTTTGCGCGCGGAAGGTGTAGTCCTCTCCCGTGGCGCCATCTGGTCCACGACCTGCTCTACGTCCACCACCGTCGCCGCCCCCGCCATCATGGACACACGCACACCGGGTGTTACGTTCACGTTCCTTCTTGTTACACACCTTGTCTGTGTGCCCCCTGCTTTTGCAAAAACTGCACCAAACCTTCTCTGTACAGTCATCCCTTCTGTGGCCCTTTTCTCCGCAACGCCAACACACCATCTCCGCTGGCCCGGTCCTTTTCCGCAGCGCCGCTTGAGCCCTGAGCACCCTCTCTCCCGGCTCTTCCACGACAGGGTCTGAATCTTCTGAAGCCTCGAAATTTCGCAGCTTTGTCTTGAACTCTGCCAGCCTCATGTCCGCTGAGCCATGCGTCACCAACAGCGTAAACGGCTTGTACTTCTCCGGTAACCCCCTCATCACCATTGCCATCATCAGTCCCTCACTCGGTGCTTCACCCGCACTCCTAAGCGTTGTGAAGATTTGCTCAGCTCGGATAATGTATTCGGTTACAGTCTCGCTTTCAGCCTTCTTCAACGCAGTCATGGTTATGTACAGGGAGACAATCCGGGGCCTACCTTTTCCGATGTAGTGTTCTCTTAACACTTTGAGACTTTCTCTGCCATTGTCCTTTGTGTCTCTGAATATCAGTCCCAAGCTTGTATTGTCAAGTAGCGGCGCCAATGCACAATAGGCGTCCGCGTTTAGCTTGTCGTCTTTAGCCTTTTCTTCCTCCGTTAGCGGTCCAGCTGGCTCTGTGAGGATTGTCTGCTTCAGCCCCACTCCGTGCATGCAGCACAGCATCCTTTCTTCCCAGAGCTCGTACTCCTCTGCTCTCCAGTCGAACTTGGGCCATTTGGTCTTGCTTCCTGTCGCCATGGCTTTTTGTGTTTGTAGCTCTTACTTGTTTTTAGCCTAGCTTTAGCTTCCCGGGTACTCGATGCTAAGCTAGCTCTTTTACACTTCTGTATGCTAGCGCAACCTTGCTAGCTTTCGCCGCCTGTGTCCGTCAAACTTTAGAATTATTCTCGGTTGCTGGGCCCATAACCTGTTAACTGGTAGGCTTCACTGCCTACTACAGCGGAATAATAATTCTATAGAAGAACGGTGTCTCTTCAGCCAACCGGCATACTTTATTTCGGTGCCCAAGAACATGTTGCCCTCCGTGAGAGCCAGGTACAAGAGAGAGAGAAAAAATGCAGTGTTTTTCCCTTCAGGCCACGCGACACATGACCACATCCAGCGCAACAGCGCCTCCCCATGGACAAATACAGTTACATGCATTCATACACTTAAACCACTCTCAACATGTTGCTATTGGTGTGATCTGGATCTCTGTTGTGGGCTGTGGAGAGATGAGTATTAGTGAAGAGTAACCCTGACCTTCAATTAACCTATGAATAATCAACCTAATTACCATTGTGAGCATTGTACCAACACAAATCTCATGTAGTCTGAACCAGGATCTCATTTGGACCCAACCTGCAGGATGATGCCGAATGTGACCAAGACCAATAAGTGGTCAAAGGTTTTCCCTTGGAGATTATACAACACTGATCTCATCGTGTTGGAGGATCATTTTGAATGCTGATGCAATGATTCATTTAACCGCCCTCTCTCTCTCTCTCTCTCTCTCTCTCTCTCTCTCTCTCTCCCTCTCTTTCTCTCTCTATCTATCTCTCCAGGCTCTGAGTTCAGAGTTGGCTGAGGCCCGTGATGACACCAAGAAAACACAGAACGACATGCTGCATGCCGAGAACGTCAGGGCAGGCAGAGACAAGTACAAAACCCTGCGCCAGATCCGCCAGGGCAACACCAAGCAGCGCATTGACGAGTTTGAGTCCATGTGAGAAGATGGGTGGACACAAAGATGGAAAAACAGAGTTAGTCTCGTTGCCATGTCAACGCCTCACTTTCCTTGTAAAGCCCAAAACCTGCTGCCACCCCAGGAACTCCAGCTTCTTTTTTTTCGATCCAGGAGAAAACACCGGCTGACGGGCTATGTAGCTTCAGCCTCGCCAAAGCTCTGCCTCGCAGCGGTTGGCCAAGCTTTTAGAGCTCCGCCCCCAACCCAACTAAGCACACGTCCGGTAACCTGTCGGGAAAATAGCCAGTAACATATCCTGTCATGAACCTGGACTTCTACCTTCTACAGTACTGACCGTTTTAATGCTTGTATGTATGATAATTGGATCGTCAGACAAAATGAGAGAACAAATTGGCTGGTATCAAGCTTAACAAAATAAAACAGCCATTTGTAGCTTGCTGATGTTGCCGGCATGCTTGAGCTTAATGCTTTAATATATCTGAACCTAAGTTTTCATCATCAGTTGAACAATTGAAATCATGTTTTTTTTTTTTTTAAACACGCCTTATTTGTCTCATTTCCTTCCCGTCTAGTATTACTTTTACTTTTTGTCATTTTGTGTTGAAGAGTTAGCCTGTTGAGTTCTGCTGTCAGTAGTCGTGTCCAAAGTCAGCGTCTGCATCCTTCTGAGGACAGCGAAACAAGCCGTCTCAGAAAGTTTTGTGTGCCCAGTTGTTCCCACCCCCATCATTGGCCGCTTCCATCGCCTAGCAACCAGCTGCAGATGACAATAAAGAGCATAGAAGAGGTATATTTTATTCCTTTTATTTTTTATTATGATGGAGGATATGCTTCAGGATATATCTCAGGCTGCTGATGCCATGTTGATTAAAATCCCATTGTCACTGGCAATAGTTTTGGCCGTGAAGGATCCATTAGTTTGTTCCTCTGAATCAGGAAAAGAAGGCCACATTTCTGGACTGCATTTGAAGGAGTCTCTGAGATGGGACAGTCTTGTCTCAGATGGACACTGGATTGGGACACACTCATTGTGTTTGATCAGTTATGTCACATATCAGCTAACTTCTATCTTCTTGAATGGCTGTCAGTTAACTCTTAAAAGTTGTGATTGAAAATACATTGGCTTATTTTACATTTTTTTCTGTACTGGCATTCTCCATCCATGAAGACATTTGTTCATATATGTATTTGCTCCACAATAAAGAATTAATTTATATTTCCAACAATGCAGCTACAGTACGGTTTGAAGTCCTGACTGAGGTTAGAGCAAGTAGATATGAGTATATTCTTACCTGTCGCATAATGTGGTTATAAAATTCAATGAATTCACTGCGTAAAGTCTGTTTGTCATGAATGGCCATGTACATTGGTCAATATATAACAACATAATGACATATTTTCTCAATAACATGAGAAGACAATAACAAATGATTATGTGCCATCATTTTGGATGTTTTACACTGCCACGGTCACAGCAGAAGAATCCTTAAAATAACAGCAAGAACAACTGATTTTGTTGATTATTAATGTCCGTAAAATTAACATACAGCTTCATTTTTGCATTTTGTAACAGTAAGTTTTGCATGTTAACCTTTGTTGTTAACCTTTATGTAATTCTCGTAGTACAATTGAACCAGCAGCTGAGATTACACTAAAATAATATATAATATTAAATATTAAATTACAAAACAATAATGCAGAGTAGTAGATGTTTGGAATATAGAAAACATAAATCCTTAAAATTGACATAAAGTTAAGTTAATTTACAGTTAAGTTGAGTTAATATTAGCCTACTGTATGTCACGTTAGTTCCATGAAACAGTCCATTAAACCTCGTTGAAACCTCATTTGCAACTTTATCGGTCATTTATAATCCTCCCAACAATTAAATATAATCGTAGTCTATTCTTCAAAATTCTGACAGCAATATGAACAAACAATCACATGAATGATTCTAATGAGGTTGCATTTTGTCGACCTTTTTTTGTCAATATAAGGTCTGTTGTTAACTGGGACAGGTTTAGGCCACTGCTTACCTCCTTTAGAACATTAAAATCCCCTAATATAATGAGTTCATCATCAGCCTACTGAGTCAATGGGGGTGCTAATGGGCCCTAGTTTCGTAGACCAGGCGCAGTCAGCTTTCAGCGCACCTGCGCCGCGCCGACGGGGTGTGTCCGCCTGGACTTTGCAAGTTTCGTGCACCGCGCAGGCTCGCGCACTCGCGCAGGCACACCTCCCGTCTCGCCCACCGGCGCAAGTGGGAAAGAGGGAGGAGAAGAAGGCGTGAGTGGGAGACGAGGAGGAGACGCTGCAGGCGGCTACATCAAGTCGAATTCGCCTATTGTCTATGTGAAAAGCTGTGCAATGCATTCTGGTAGCGTCGCGGCGAATGTCGAGAGATGGCGCGCGAGTTGGCTGCTCCTCATTTGCCTAAAGTTGAAGTTGAATCTACTTTATGCTAATCAGAGGCGCCGGGCTCGACTCGCCGCCTCGGGAATGCTCGCAAAAATGTGTTGTTTAAAGGAGAGCGCCTGTCAATCATCCTCTAGTGGCAGCCCACCAAGCGTGCAATACTGGGAAGCGGCGCGTCCACTCGCGTTTAAAATCGCCCCTGTGGACACGCACCTTCAGTGCAAGATCCGTCACTTGACAACCCGATGACAGAAGCAGCGCCGCCGCTCCCACCACGCTCATCACGCGGTGTGCGTGCGTATCATAATAATAACAATGCCGATATTATAAAAAACAGGAGAGAGAGAGGGAGATGTTTTGGTCCGAGAGGCTGAGTTTCCGTTACGCGTGCCATCTGCCTTTGATCTGACGTCAGATGTGACGGGACAATCTATATAGATATAAATTCACGTGGTGATTCAATTAGTTGCATTAAATAGTGTTTGTTGTGATTATTTATTGCATTTAAATGTGCCTGGAACTGTGGAAACCTGCCTGTGAGATCTCGGTGACGTGTACGCACTGCGCGCCGTCAGCCAAACTTCCACTCCGCCAGCTGTGATTCGCATTGAATGAATGGACTTTATTTACGCCTTGCGCCTTGCGCCGAAAGTAGACCAGGTTGGAGCTGGCGAGCTTTCGGCGAAGTCTCGGCGAGGCTTTTAGCCACGAAACTTCCGTTACGCCAAGCTGAATCTGTGACGCCTCCCCCTGCTGCGCCGCCACACCCATCTTGGTGCAGGCGATCCACCAAACTGCCAAACTGACGTGTGCAAGGCTGCGAGGGTCGAAACTTGCATTGCGCCGGCTCCGCCATCCTGCGCAGCCCTGCGCTGCGCCACGAAACTAGGGCCCATTGTGTCAATGGTGGAAGGTGGTCTATAAATCCCAACCACATTATGGCGTTTCGTCCCAACTGTGTGGTGAGAGCCAGAAATTCAAAGTTTCTTGGAATTGAGAGCACTGAGCATTGAGACACAGAGAAAGCAGTTTAAACATGTATTCCTACCTCACCTCCCCTATAGCTCTGTCCACCCTATATACATTGTAGTCATTTCACTTAATACAAGAAGCAGAGAGTTAGAGCAAAATGGAGTTAATCCACTATGGTCTATAGGTTGTATGTTGTATAGGCCTATCAGCCTTATAATAGCATATAGGAGAAACGTCCAGTTGTAGGGGTAGTGGCAGGTGAGAGGGAGAACGTGGACAGAAGTGAGTTCAGTAGAGATGGTGGGGTTTTCAGCAGGTTTTCCTGTCCGACAGCGTCATCGTGAAAGCGTAGCACCAGTTGGTCCTCAGGTAAACACTGTCAGCACTACCAATAATGCAGCAGGTGGCTGTGTTACATACGAATGCTAAATGAGTGTCAGTTTCAGACACCAAGGAGTGCTGACTAAGCTGCATCATTTGAGGCGGGTGTAAACATAACCGTAACATTGAGCCAATGAGCAAACTAACGAGGAACACATGAAAGCTTGAGTTGGGCTTTTATTGCTCACTTTTACATCACACACAAGGACAGTCAACGCGTCTCACTTTGTTTCCCAAATTCTTTAGATATGACAGGTTTGTTATCCAAGCTTCTTGTTTTGGCTTTCGTTGAGCCCTGTAGCACAAAGAGACCCACTCCAGAAACGGCTTGGACAAAGACAACATTAACAACAAGGTAAAGTTAATGGAAAAGCATTTCACCCAATTTCATTTGAAGCTCAAGTTTGTTTTTTCTAAAAATGTATTTGGACTGAGCACCTTCTGTACATAGTTTAAGTTTAAAGCAATGCCTTAGTTTTGCTAACTTTTGAAACGGCATTTTACAAGGTTTAATTAATATTCCTTATGAATCAGCACAGATGTATAGCTTTGGACCATCTTTTGGAATGGAATTCAAAACAGCAGCAATGGTCAAACACTTTAATATCTTGCTTTTTCATTTTGGTTTCATATAACCACCATTGACCTGAGAAATGTGAAATATTGGAAAGCAAAAAATAGCTTTACTTGGCTTTGGTCCCTGAAGAGGTGGCGCTTTAATTATTTCTGTTGCAGAAAGAAGCTGTATTAAAGCACATTAGAAGAAAAGGTGAGAATAAACTGTAATAAACAGAGACATTATCGATATTTTACATTTCTTTCCTGTTCGATAAGACAGTTGGATTTTAGCCATTTTATTCAAAAGAGCAACACATTACAAAATGGCATAAAAACAGACACATAATTTCTTACAGGTGGGTTCAGACTGAACATGAAGGTTGATCACATGAAGACAAGTGAACAGAGGCAACTCAATCATTGACCACAGCGCAAAACAGTACAACAAGCATAGGTGTAAATAATAAAATATACCCTTTTCCCACCAAAATGAACATGTATATGCAGGTATTTAAAATCGCCAATATGTTAACAAAGTTAGCGTCATAATTAAAGGTCCCTTTACAGCTAAGTGTTAAATCATTTCATTGGTTAATTGAATCGGTAGCGACGGTAGCGACGGTAACAATTGTAACAATGGTAACAATGGTAACAATGGTAGCGACGCTGTGATGGTGTCAATCTAAATGTACCCACACCCCCTAAAGCATCCCCTGCTTTCTGGTCTGGTGGACTCTAAATGGACCATAATGTACTAAATGAACATCATGCTGGATTGAAGAAGACTTGAAACTAGAGATTGAGACCATAAACTCATGTTTAGAATGTTAACTGAGATAACACATCAAGTGAAAAATAGGATCCTTTTCTCATAGACTTCCATTCAATCAGACTTGATTGACTTGTTGGCCAGTAGAGAGAATGCAAGTTTAAGGCACAAAATGTGTACAAAGAAGAGCGTATACACTTAAACGTTATTTTTGCATTATTTTGAATAATTTTTTGGATACTCCTCTGGATTATAATTTATTTCTTTGTGAGTGTGTAAAACGGAGGATTATTCATATCTGCTTGAAGAGACAAGTGAAGTTTACTCGTCTTCAAACCCAAAGCAAGAAAGCAGCATGGAGGCCAGTAAAAATGAATGTGGTTAATTCTTTTTTATGCAGTCTCCATCTCCTTTAAACTAATGAAGTACTGCTTGGACAGACAGACAGAGTTTGAGTTATTTGTTCTTAGAATGAAAGTCTACTGTAACCTTTCCTTCTACAGAGAAAACACAAATGTTAGTGTTTTTTTTTTGTTTTTTTTGTCCAGTGGTAAATAGACTTTATACAGTCATGGCTCATTGACTACCTTTACTTGCACTCATATTCTGCTATTGTTTTGAATATAACATTATTCCTAATATAATCTGTGCCATGGAAACATAATTTTCTGTTTGGATAATCTGTTTTAGCAGCATTCTTTGGACCTAGAGAATATTCTCTATATGCATCTCAGATGGTGTTTTTACATTGCGTCTTCTTTCCTGTTTGCTCTGTGTTTGTACACAAACCTACTAGACAACAGTGAGTAAAGCTGGAGTAGATGCATGGCCACATGAAAAGTATAATTACAATATCACAACACCAACCTCTTCATGGAGGTGGTTGAAGGAATGAGAGTGGTAGGCCGTGTTCACAACAGGTCCACCATTACTGGAGAACTTTCACTAAACTGATTTTGACCCAAAGGAGCAAAATGAACAGACTTGGCTCTCTCACTTTTCCATGTTTTGACGTGTTGTGAGGGCATGGACCCGTCAAACAGCAGTGAGCGGTGCTGACGTGGGATGATGAGGATGTGACGTGAGCTGCCCAAATGGATGGATGATGGGAAGAATACAGAGGAAGAGAACTAACGGTATGTTAATGGGAATATGAAAGGCTGCATGTAAAGGAATATTAGTGGAATATTCCTTTCTATTAGTCATGTAAACAGCTGAGTAGGTATATTATCTTCCAGAATAAAGCAATGACTGGAATATTAAGTGCATGTAAATGTAGTCAGTGAAAAGTTTGACGTGAACAAAGCCATCGTTAATGTGACTAATGCTGTGAAAACAGGCCTTTACATGATGCTTGCCAGCGAGCCAGCTCATTGCTACACTTGCAGGGGTTGATACGCAGACAAAATGTTGGAATTTTGACAAAAATAAAACAATATTTTTTCAAAGCCAAAGAACTTACTGAAAAACAGAGAAAAAAACAATAACAGAAAGAATGCAATGGTAAGTTTTGCTCAATCAAATTCAGTCTGAACACCATCTAGTAGCAATTGTGGAGAAAACCAAACACAGCATTAGCACAGTTAAAAAAGTTTACAGTCCCTTATTCAGCAACTCCGACTACAATCTCTTCTTGCAGATAAACATGTATAATTAGAAAAATAGCTCTTAACAAGTTCACAATAATAGAAAAATAGTTTCAATATCCACAGGAATGTTAACGTCATTAGAGGTCTGTTGAATTCAATTGTCGGAGGGGAACACTAACTAGCACACGGTGCCAGCCAGACCAGCAGGGTGAGCTCACCTCAGCTATGCCGTCACACCGTAGCACAACGCCACAAGTAAAAGAGAAATCCACGGACACACGGGAATCACTGAGGACTTGTTCCTGAGAGAAATGTGTGGTTGATCAACCCAGTCTCCTGCAACATTACATTCCCGTACCAGTCAACTACTACTGTCAATTCTTTTCCAGGGAAAGGTATTTTTTTATTTTCGTGCAAACAACAAAACAAAAAATGCTACTAAACTACTTGGTTAGTTTTAGCAAAAGAAAACATGGTTTGGCATGAAATTATTTATAATATATATAATTATTTAAGTACTTGGTTGTGTTTAGGCAACAAAAGTACTTGATTACGTTTAGACAACAAAAGTACTTTGATCTAACAGGATACGTACAGCAGTTTCCTCGTGAAAGTCTTGTTTTTTTGTTTTTTTTTTGTTAAGGAAAAATGTCGTTATTTGACATAAAATGTCTATGCAATTAAAAAAAATGCAACAAAAGTACTTAGTATGTTTGTTTTTTTAAATAAACAACTTTGAGGACATGAACTACAGTCTCCTTGGTGAAAGTCCTTTGTTTTTTTGACACATCCACCACTGAGACCTCCACCCTATACAGACTTCTGCAGACTCATTTAAAACCAAGTAGTGTTAAAGTCAAGAGCAAATGTCATCCACAACAAAATGTTTCCCTCAGACCTCATTCACAATGCAGTTCTGTTGTGCAGGAATGTAACCTTTTCGGAGACCAGGCGTTTTGAGTTTTCTGGGAAAAGCATGATGAAAGATTTGGAGGCTGTGGCACAAAAATGAGTAGCAAGCTCATTAAAACCTCTCTGACCTCTCTTCTGAGGTGTGACACTAACAAGCTTCAGCATGTCCAGAGAGAAATCAAACACATTATCTTAACCACACCTGTATTTTTAACACCTTTTTAACGACGGTGATTCTCAGTGTGATATTTGCTTTTCACCACGGTCAGGCCGTTCAAACTCGACCCTGTTCAGGTTTGTTTTTGGGCTACACAGTACCATGCTTTCAGTTCACTGACAATAGAAACAATAAATGTTTCTAAAAAGTGCATTTTTTTCCTGCACTTGGAAAAAAGGGAATAAAAACCCCCATATAAATATAGGCTGAGGACCAAAGGTGACAAAGTTTGTCACAAATACTCAAAATATTCAACACAAAATATTTTTTTTGTTTAAATATTCTCATTTTAAACAATGATCTTGTTTGAAAAGTTTATATGATACAATTTGTATCAACAAAGAGAGGTGTCATCTGTCTACGAGCTAACCGGGCAAACATTTAGTTTTAGTTTAGTTTACAGTACAAACAGTTCCTCAGACATTAAAATAATCCCATTGGTGGAGATAATTAAAATAAGGATATTATCTCTGATTTCATAAAACAAATGTAGTTCAAGGTGCTTCACATTAAGAGAAAACAACCTAAAACACTTTGAAAGTGAATGCAGATAAAAAGAGGAAAGATAGTTGTTTTGAAAAAATACTGATATTTGATAATACTTTTGAAAGTATTTTAAGTTGCAGTCCTTGGACAGAACATTGCTCTTTGTTACCTTAAAGAACTGAATAGAAGTTTAAACACATCATATTAGCTTATTGCTATTTCTTCTTCTTCTTCTTCTTCTTCTTATTATTATTATTATTATTATTATTATTATTATTATTATTATTATTATTAATATAATTATTAGGTAATTTGATCAAGTCGTTGACCACTTATATTTTTGCATTTAGTGGAGACACTTCTGGCAAATAGGGGAAAGCATAACTAATAGATATCATCATGAAACGTCCACAGTTGATAACTTATTTTTTTTGTTTCCTGATGTTTAAATAGGCAAATTAAGCATTAAATATGTGCTAATTTCATACATTTCCAGAAGAGAAATCTGAACATTGGATAAAGCCAGGTTCACAATTCTTGTTTCATTTTGTTGATATTTTAAAATCAAAGGTTTTTACAGATGAATTTGGATTATTCCTTTGTATCACTCCATAAACCTGAACATTCTGTCATAAACAAAATCTATTTTCTCAATGTTTTTAGGAATACAATGTTGTGTAAATCAGGCTGAATTAATATAGAATGAAAGTGGTTGGATGTAAGTGCTGCAGAAGTGGACATTTTTGGCTGATATTAACCAAAAGTTATCATACATCGTTTAAATATTAAAATTAAGCATAATCTTATGGTAACTTTTGGTAAATTTAAGAGGAATCATCATATGCTAATAACAAACAGCTAAATCTGTAACTTGTATTCCTTTTTAAATGTGTATTTTGGACATAATTATGTGAGATAAACCAAAAAGGTTCATGAAAAACAATGCATTTGTCTGCAGTGCTTCTCGTTAATTTAACCAATGAGATTATTAGTGCCTCTAAGAATAGTTTGTAGAGCTAAAACCTACAAGGTGTTCCCACTGTTGTGATATTACATGTGTAGAAACATACCCTGAGGGAAGATCACAGTTTTTAGAAGGTGTTTCCCAACCCATGTCAGTCGGTTCTTGTTTTTCACTGCTGATCTAATGGAAGGGTACAAACGAGTTAAACCCTGTTTGAGGCAGCTAAACCCTCCTTGTGATGTCACTACTGACAAAGGAGACCCTGTGTCTCGTGCTAGACATTCACACACATAAAAAGGTAATAAATTAATATATATTAAATTAAAATAAAAAATACCAATCTTTTTTTCCACCTCAGGATTTCTGGTGCTTTCTACAGCCACTGTCATGATTTTGATATGTTTTAATGATGGAAAAGAACAGAGGGTGTGTTTAAAAACAAAAAACAGTACTGAAAGCTGAACCGTGAAGTCAGCTGACAGGGTTATCCTAGCAAAGGAAATTGTTGAAAGGTGAACAACGGCTTGGGGTTTTCGAGTGGAGTTTTGCTAACTTCTTTAGTTTCACTTCCCTGTGGGGGAAATTCACTAAAACTCACCACAGCATCTGATCAGCCACCTGTCAGCATAGAAAGAAACCCTCGATCTGTTTGTTGAGCTAATTCAAGCTTTAAAATGCTGTAGGAATACATGAATATGATGATGCTTTACGATTAAGTATATTCTTTTACATCCCCCCGTGACTGGAAAATAGAAGTATTTCACTCAGATGGAAATTTGAGCTATACTAATACCCTGATATGATTGCCAAAGGGGAAAGTAGCAATAACAAAAAAGTGCCAAAAACAGAATAATTATAAAAATATGTAAATAACTTAAAACATAATAAATTAATTAATTTAAAATGTAACCCTTGAAACACATTAACAACCTCCCTAAGCACACCAGTGTCAAAGCTTGAGCTCAGACATTAATCCCCAACCTTTCCTGATCTTAAGTGCTGAACTAGCAGGCATATTTATAGAAAAATATGGCAATTTGGGGATTTCCCCATTTTTAAGATACCATTAAAATGAATGAGAGATCTTCATTGCAATGACATTGAGCAGTGCATTAACAGCTTATGGAGCATTATGTCTTGTGCTTTTGGTTTGTGTATGTCCAACCTGACTGGCTGGATAAACCTGCAGACCTGAGCCCAGTGAGGATGAAGCTTAGCCAATTCATTCAAGAACCATGCTGCGATTTCTCCATTAGAATCACAGCTGCAAGCTCCTGAGCATCCACCATGTGAGGGTTCCTGGTCATCACCATCCTCACCAAATCTGGGGGGAAAATGCGGCACAAGTTAACAAACACCCTCTCCCTAAGGTCCTGGTATCGGCCCAAAGAAGGGGGCTCCTGGTGCTGGGGCACTGGGGGCAGGTGGCTGTTGTGGGTACTGATGGATGGAAGGGGGAGTGGTGAACGACTCAATGCCGAAAGCCCAAGGGGTGATGAATGGATTTGCCTGCCCCAAGGAGAGTGCCAAACCTTCTCATGGACTTCTGGAAGGCTCTTGAAGTCATATGGGTCATATCGAGGCTTAGGGGACTGTTGGTAATGGGGGTCCCAGCTTATCTGATGCTGTGGTTGTTGGTTTATGCGGGAAGTATGTGGTGACCCTTTGTACCCTTGGGAGTCGTGGAGCCCACCTTCATCCCAAAGGGAGCCCATGAAATTGCGACCTATAGGGGAGCTCTGAGAGTGGGAATGAGCAGTGGATGTTTGGTGTGGACGAGCTGGGAATTCCCCCGGGAAGCTGCTCAGCAAAGGATGCTGAAGGTGTGGTGGAATGCAGGCTGAAGGAGACTTGAAGGTACGTGGAGAGGCAACAGAGGATGAAGGGTCTTCCAGGCCAAAACCATGTTGACTCCGCATCGCTTGAGGAACAGGACAGCCATGTGGAGCATGCTGACCCAGTCCAGGGGGAATCCGGCTCACTGGGTGGTTGTACTGGCCAGAGCAGTGATGATGGTGGTGAGGATGGTGGTGGTGGTGATGGTGGCATTTGGGGCCATCTTCTAACAAGGGGTCAGGGGAGAAAGAGTCTGAGCTGACACTGCCTTCACTGCTACAGTCGGACAGTAGTGATGCAGTACGCAGGTCAGCTGCGTGGAAGCATTCAGGACTCTGTGGCACTACCAGACTGAGGCTAGAGTAAGCCTTTGCCAGTGAGTTGTAGCCCAGCTCTGGAGACTTGCATCTGTGGTAAGTTTCAGCTTGGCTTGGTCTAGAGGCTGCAGCAACCCTGAAGCTGCCTCCACCACTTCCCCCAGGGTGCTCCCATCGGTCAAAGCTTCCTGCTGAATGGGGTCCCCCTGGAGCTGGATATCCTTGAAAGCTGCTGCTACAGCTACTGCTGCTGCTGCTGCTGTTGCTTCCCCTACGTCCTTCCACTTTGGACTGTATCTGAAACCTGTCCTCCAAGAGGTCAGCGAAGGAGCTCCTAGGGCTGGGGTTTGACTGTTTTTTTGGAGTTCCCCGACCTAGCTCGGCCTCAGCCATTCCTTCTGCTTGACCAGAACTTTGGCTCTTCACCATGAAGGTATCTTCCAGAAAGCCTCTAGAAGCTACTGATGACATCTTGGCACTGGCACGGAGCTCATCAGCCACGGCACGCTGAGGCTGGCTACCCCTTTCAGGGTGGTAAAACTTGCATTTGTGGCCATATGTGCACTTCTTCCCTAGAAAAATGAAAAAATATATATCATTTGTCAATGATGTGCTGAAATTGATATATTTTATAACATAATTTGTTGGTAAATAATGCATCTTTTTATCTCCCCCAGGAGAATCATGGGATGTTTTCATATTTGTGAGTGAGTGAGTGAGTGAGTGAGTGAGTGAGTGAGTGAGTGTGTATCCTACAAAGAAAAAGTTCCCTGAAAATACAGGATTAGTTATTACATCTGTAACTAGCCTGAGTAAGCCATTTTGTGTTAATGTATGCTTTTTTGAAACTATTTCCCCCACTGTGAGAGGAGTCACATTTGGTGTAGAAATTGTTACGTGCCACGTGTGTGTGTGTGTGTGTGTGTGTGTGTGTGTGTGTGTGTGTTTCTTTCCCTATTTCAGAAACAAGCATTTTAAAAGTTGTTGGCTTGTCATCTTGCAGACAGATTAACAAAGCATGACTTCAGACTTCTTACTGATAACCATCATTATGGAGTTATTTCAGCATCTTTTGATCTGTTTATTGCTATTAAATCACAGCTTAATTGTTTATTTTTGGGTTCATCCAGCTGTGGTAAACATTTGTCTTGCTAAATCCAATGAATACAGCTTGGTGAAATTCTTGGTGATGTTATGAACTCAGACAGGACAGCGTTTGGTTTCCTGGTGTATCTGGGACTGGAACATGTACAAAGCAGCGATAGTGGTTATTTCAATGATTGATGTAGCATTGTTGGTGTGTACATGGAGGTAAGCCCGCCTCCTTTCTGGCATGTCTAGCACAAGTGATGCAAATAAACAAATGATGACACAGTCAAACTCATGAGGCGAAAATTCCCTTTATGTTTGGTGTGACTACGGCATTAAACCATTGGACATGTATCACTGACTAAAGCAGCCAACAGCAAATATTCCTCATTTTAAAATACACCCTGCTCTCTTTGTAATATAATATAAAAATGTCCTGGCCAGACTCAGTTTTCAGTCCAGGTCCCATCTTATCCTTTCCCCGTAAAGAAACATTTTTGTTAAAAAGAAAGGTCTATTTATGTATTAGAGCAATCTATGTGTTGTCAGACCACTTCCTTGCATGTGTTCCTGTGCTCACACATCACTGTAACCTCCCACCACACATCTAATTTTCGGTCTTGTCATCAATGTGTTAGTTGTCCTGGTACTGTCTATTGTTCCTGTATGTGATGGAAATTGTTTAATAAAATGTAAATATATATATATATATATATTAGGGCCAGGACTTTAACGCGTTAATTAAGATTAATTAATTATACAAAAATGAACGCGTTAATTGCACTTATTTTTGCACTGCGGAACGTTTCTCACTGGATGAGTTTCAGGCGGACCGATTATACTGGAGCACCAACTAGCATTCATGACTTCAGACAACAACAAACCACAGTGAACATGAACAAAGAAGAAGCTGATGAGACCGCTTTGGTTGGCCCCGTGGATGGGAAATTTTGTTATAAAAAATGAACGGATGGAAGCGTTGATAAGAACATGGTTGTGTGCAAGCTATGCAACAAGGAATTTGCATATCACCGCAGCACATCGAGCCTCAAGTATCACCTCAATGTTTTGCATTTGCTACTTGGACGCTAGCGTGCTAGCTAGCGTGGACGTCAGCCTGACTCAAGTACAAGGACCCACACCCAACCCACACTCCACCAGATGCTATTGCTACACTTAATGGCAAAAATTGCCCTGGCCTGTTGGACTTGGTTCAACAAAAATAAACAATATTTTGTTGCTAAAGCTTATGTATTCATTCATTATTCAATGGTATACTAAAAATCTAAAAATTACTTCTCACTGTTCTCAGGTCAAATTCATATGCGATTAAAATGCGATTAATTTCGATTAATTAATTACAAAGCCTCTAATTAATTCGTTTTTTTTTTTAATCGAGTCCCGGCCCTAATATATATATATATATATATATATATATATATATATATATATATATATATAAAAAGATGGATGTTTTTAAAAATATTAGTTCTCTCAAATACTTGAAGTTTCTCCACTGGCACAAATAGAAGAGCACATTTTTACCATAAGGACATGGTTGCTTCCTGTGTTCAGGAATAATCGGCCTCTTCCTCAGGAAGTTCTCCAGACTGGGTCCATGTCGTCCCAGTGGGTCATCTGGTGGCATGAACCTGAATGCACAGATAGTAGATTAAATCCCCCCCAAAACATTGCTACGACAACAGATCAGTGAAATAAAACAAGAGACATGCTGTCTCTTGTTTTATTTCACCTATAGAGGTATAGTGGTATATTGTATACTCTATGGAGTTTGAAGTGAAGCGAGGTAGAAAAGATCAAAAGAACACCAAAGAGGAAATGAAAATGTCTGGTGAGGAAATAGGAAGACCTCAGATAACTAATGTTAGTTAGAGGGATACCGGCTTGTTATGAGTTGCTTACTTGTCATTGACAAAGGAATACATCAGTAGACGCTCATCTATGAATTTCTTCCACTCTGGTTTCTCATTGGCTAGGTCACGGTAGTTGTCGTTGGAAACAATGATGCCGTCTGACTCGTAGGCCAGTTTGACGATGAAGCGATCATCGTAGCAAACTACACGGCGTCCCTGCACACGGCGAGATGGAGTGAAGACAAGGATCTTCTCTTTCTCTAGTCGCCGAAGGATCTCTTGGTCTGAAGGAGGAGCAGGGATACAGTTGAACATAACTGAAAAGTTGATAAATGTGTCATTCCCTATTGAAGCAGAAGCTGAGGAATCACTAATAGCTCCTACCTGTGATGAGAGCATCAGGTCGGGACTGCTCTTTTCTCCAGGCAGGGACAAAAACAGTTATGTCACGATGACCTCGCTCCAAGAACCAATCAACAGCCAGCTGGATGCCTTGACAGGAGAACACTTCCTTATTTCCATGACTGCAAGAGCAGAAAGATATGTTAAACTCACAATCAGTGATACGAATACACACCAAAGACCACAATAATTAAAAACGCAGGATTGAAACCTGATATCACTTTGAAATGGTTTTACTCTGCCTGAACAACCGTTTGTTCTCATCAGTGATATAAAAGAAAAAAAGTCTGCTGACAGCTGCTAGTGCCATTTTAAGTGAGTACATGTTGACATGAGCTGTAATGACTAGGAATCAAACTCATGTTTAAATCTGATGAGACATAAAATTGTAAAAAAAGAAAAAAAAAAAAAAAAAAGAACCCTGAATACAGGATAAGCGGTAGACAATGGATGGATGGAAAAAAGAAAGAAGAAAAAAAAGGAAACTTGACAAAGACTATGGGAGCACTCAAACCAACCGGACCGTGCCCAGGCACGAATGAGCCCAAAGTCCGGATTGTTCGGCCAGTGTTAGCGCTCCGTTCCGTACTTAGGACGGTCCGCTTCCTCGGCCTCGGCACGCTTGGAAGAGATGCACGGGTATGCAATGTGGACATGACGTAGGCTTTAATCGATAGGCCATACCTCTCATTATTGCTCAGTGTTCAACTCGGATCTCCCCCCGCCCTGGTGTGAGTGCGCCCTATGTTTACGTGCACAATATATTCACTTGTTATCCCCTTATACCAAAAAAGACAATATTAGCTGTTTGCATGGCTAATGAAAATAAATATTCTGCAAATAATCTAGTTTCCGACATCTGTGCATATTCCGACTTTACATTATTTACATTTAATATAAATACATTCTAAAACATCTCCAATGACCCTGTTCATTTTACTTTGCACATCTAAAAGGAAAGCACACCAGGTGTGCCGTACCACAGGAAAACAACGTGTTTTACAGCGATGGGGATGATGCATTTCTAGCATTATGCTGTACTGAGGACAGACTGGACAGTTACCCAATATCGCCTCTTGAGGTCACAAGTGGTAATACAAGTCAGGACGTTACGGGGCTAGCTGGTTAGCATGCTCATTTCAGGAGCTATTTCTGCACGCAGTAAAAATACATCAACAATAGACTGTATATAAGAAGATGATGTCACCCATTGGTTTGTTGCCTACGGTTTTAGAGCCTTGTGTTTGTCATTTTGGCTGTTGCCATCTTCTATTTTGACCGTTGCCATCTTGTATATTTTGTAACTAGTGGACTGAAGTGACTAGATTTAGACTGAGGGGGAGGTTGCCCCCTGATATAAAGCTATTTTCGGTTAGTAAACATTGTCACATATTTTTGAGGGCAGAGCATAGTTGCAGGCAGATGAATTAACTGCTTTAGTCTACTAATCATCATCATAGAGTGTGGCTCGTCTTCCTCACCTCATTGCTACGTTGCTCCCATCCAAAACAACAGGCCGAAGGTTTTCTTTGTCCTCCAGTAGCTGGGCAGGACACAGCAGCCGACAGGAGTCCAGAGAGGAGTTGAAGGAGGTGCAGGCCAAAGAGGATGACAAACAGGAGGAGGGAGACTTGGAGACGGTCGAACCTCCTTGTTGCTCCATCTCTGTCTTGGTTCCCAGTTTGACCAGCTCGCCCAGGATGTCGTTGATGAGTGCATCTGGGCCCAGTTTCCTCAGCACCAGCATCACCAGGTCCTCGGGGTAGCCTAGCTTGAGAGCAAACTCCACCTTGGTGCGGTAGTCTGTGACAGGGTTAGTGGGAGATGATGTTTCTGGCTGTGGGAGATCTCCAGGGGATCGGTTTGGTGTCAGGTCCAGCCTGACGGAAGAGGACTCTTGGTGATGTTGATGCTGCTGAGGGTGTTGAGATTCAGAACCAGACCCATTCTGGAGCCGTTCATCGTCACTGTCAGAAAAATTACTGCAACTACTACTGCTGCTATAGCTTGAATTAGTACTAAAACTTGTGCTACTACTACCAATACTGTTAGTCGGGGCTCCAACTTTGACCCCTATATCCCCAGCACCCGTCACCGTGCCCAAGCCGACCTGCCGCTCAGCACCTTCCACATGGAGGTAGGCCAGATCCAGCCCCAGGCTGAGGATGTGGCCTGTCCCATCCTCCACATGGTCTTTCACACCCATGAAGCTGTCTCATACATCCAGCTCCACGCCCTCCTTGACCTCCTGGGCACCAGACAGACCCCACCGTTACTGCTGGTAGTTCACAGCTCACTGACTGGTCCTTGGAGTGAAGCTTGAGGGAGACACAAGAAATTACTGGTTTTACTGGTTTAATTCATGAGGACTGTATTAAAGTGATAGTAGGCAGTGTGTTTTGAGTCGTAAAGGAACAGTGTGTAGGATTTATTGGCATGTAGTGATGTTGGTACGGATTGCAACCAACTAAGTATCTCTCTGTGGTAACACCATTGGCCTTGCTCAGAGGCCAGCCTGACCATAATAACACTACTTTAGGACCAACAGAAGTCAGATAGCAGCTGGGGGTACCGGGGTGTTGCACTCTGCACTCACATTATGGTAGTATGTCAGAGAACTACGGCGGGTCTTCAGGTATCTTAAAAATGCAAAAGCATCTCTCTAGTGCCAGTGTTTGGTTTGTCCCTGCTGGGCTACTGTAGAATATGACATATGTTCAACATTGTGGACTCCATGAAGAGGAACAGCTCTCTTTGTACATATGACAATGTTCTCACACCAGTGTGTCAAACTGCTTGGTAGGTGCTCAAACTAACCACGTTCCCCTCTAGCTTCAATTTTGGCTGTGTGAATCAACGCTTGTTACATACGTAGTGTCATTTCAAAATAAACATCCATCTTCACAGGAAGTTAGGTTTAGGCAACAAAACCACACAGTTAGGTTAAGGGAAAGAGCATGGTTGGCGTTAACTTGACCAACGTACAACTCACTAACTGACTGACTAACAACTGATGTGACAAAATGCCAACATTTAACATTAGTTTCGTAAGGGACAGATAGCGATCTCTGAGATGAAAGACTACTAGTACTTTACACTACGGCAGTTAGTCTGAGCGTGTAATAAGGATGCATGTGTGTTTACATTGAAGTTAGTTACAGATCGCATAAAGCCGCTAAACGCTGCGTCTGTGTGTCAGTATTAAAAGCAGAAGGGCACTAACCAAACTATTTTTTTTTTGACGCACTGGGGTTTGGACAAAAATCTGAATATGAAGAATGAAAGGTGTAAATGTGTGCAGAACATATTTTAATGAGGAATTACTAGATGTGAAGGTTCACATCTCAGCCGGGTGTAAAAGCATTCAGCACAGTTTAGCAACACAAAGGCACGTTATAGTTATATTGGGAGCATTTTGAATGCCTCTCAACAGTTCTCAACATGGCAATGCCTGCTCAGAGCCAACAGTCATTTCAACGCACAAACTACGACAAATGTGCTGACAGTGTTTACCTGAGGGGGAACCGGAGGGTGGGTGCTACGCTTCCATGACAACGCTGTTAGCAGTAACATGAAGATGAGAGCAGCGCTAGCCAGTGGGGCATGCTCACATGCACTAAAAGCATGCACGGCCCATCTGGCTATGTAAACAAAGCAAAGAGAAGCTCTGATAACAACACACACAGAGGGAGAGTGACTTCATTCTCTGCTCAGGCAGACATTACTACACTATATCTTTACATTGACAATAGCTGTTTGCTGCCATATTAATGTTCTGACTGTCGTATTGACTGCACTGAGGTAACATGAACACTTATTAATTCAAAGTCTTGTGATGATGCTAATACTAAACCCTAAGCTTACAACAGGCTTTCAAGACGTAAAAAGGGCAAGTGGGTAACCTCCCTTACTTCCCCTCCCACTTCTACTGATTTGCATTTTAGCAGCGACAAGCTCTGTTGCAAGAGGAACATCAATTAGACTAGAGGCAAAATACCAGACAGCTGAGCCAAGAGCCATGTCCAAGTGATGCCACAAGTACTTAGCATTAGCAATGTTTTTATACAAATATGCAGGATGTTACCTCCAATAAAGGGCTGGGTTATATGACAAACAAGGACATATGGATCATTTATGATTGCATTTGCATTTCCACACAATAAATTACTGTACTGCATTCTTTTATAACAATTGTGTTAGATTAATACAATAACACTATATGTTATCTTCGTCGCTTGTCCGACTCTGGAACCTAATCTTATTCACAATGATGTGCCTGCCATTGCTTGTTGCTCAAAGCACAACACAATCAGAACCTTGAGGTATATTGGATGCAGGCTTAAACACACTATTCCACTGTATTGTATTGTAAAAATACAACTTTTGCAGAATTACATGTATGTGGTGATGCAGTTTATTAAAACCAAGTGATTATTGGCTCAATTATCTTCATACTTTCTTGACAAGACCTTGGATACCGACTGTATGAGAACAAAGGAGTTTTTATGAATATTTGCTTTGACTTTGTTGTTTGAATTGAAGTCTAGTTCTGTCTCCAGTTTTCTTCTCGGATGTGTGTTGTGTTACAAGTGCAGAAAGATCAATTCAACCATTGACCAACTCCTTTGTTAGTTAAAGTAGCTCCTTAAAAAGTCACATTCCTAACAAACAAAATTCACATACACAGACTAGAAAAGGCTGGTCTCAACAACAGCACAAAGGCACTAATCATGGGGTGTACGATGCAGGCAGGTACAGAGTACATGGAGCGCCATAAGCAAGTGGCTGGTATAGTGGACAGGAACATCCGTGCCGAGTATTATGGTCCTGAGTTCAAAATGGAAGACACCTCCAAAGCTGGTTGAGAATGAGCAAGCTAAGATCCTGTGACTTCCAGATCCAGACTGATAAACTGGTGACGGCTAACCAACCAGACATCAGGGTGGTGGACCAACAACCAAGGACAGCAGTAGTGAAAGATGTAGCTCCCACTGTAGATGTAGACTTCACTGATGTATATAATTCCTAACGGACCTTAAAGCCTGTATGACCCACTGCCCTGGTGGGGGGGTGGGGGTCCACCAATTGGTTGAAACAAAGAAGTATCCGTTGTGATAGCACATTGGTCAGTGACCGCTTTAAATAAATGTGTTCCTTTGCTCCTACATTTCACACCCATAACTTCTACGTGACTGCATAATAACTATACTTAAAGTAAACATTCTTTATCCTTGGATCTAGTTCAGTCTTGTTTGCTTGATGCATAATTTTGTCTCATTACAACATCAGGGCTTTTGTTCATTGTGTTGCAGATTATCAAATGTATGAACAATGGACAAGGTTCATCCTTCCAGTTGCCTTGACTCGTCTCTTTGCTCAGACGCTGCTGCGCACAAAGGAATTGAAAGTCAAAAATCTGTAATATCATAACCGGATTCAGCACAATATTAATTCACACCACAAACAAAAACAAGTTTGTTAATCTGTGGGAAAACCCGTGAAGGGTACTTCCACAGCATCAAAATGGTCTGCAATAAACTTTGTTACTTCAAGCCGATAAACCCCCTCAAAGTGAAACAGCAGGAAATAAATTGAGACTAACTTTGCTGCCACAAACGGCAGCAGAAAAAAGTATAGGAAAAAACTGTGTACAAACACTTTAATTCATTCATAAAAAAAATTCTGATCTGGATGTGTTCGTACTCTGCAAAGAAATGTATAACTGCCTCAGAATCCATGCACGATGAAGCCCAAACGTCTTAGAAAATATAAACACATGCACTAAGCTGTCAAAACCACATTCATTAAAAAAGGCTACATTTAAATACATTAAATCATTAATTTATTGGCTAAATATATTAAACAGCAGTGTGGAGGATTTAGTGGCATCTAGTGGTGAGGTTGCAGACTGATAACAAAATAACCCCTCCTCTTACCCCTCCCTTTCCAAGCGTGTAGGAGAACTACGGTGCCTTCAAGTTACGTAAAAACGTGAAAGTCTCTCTCTAGAGCCAGTGTTTAGCTTGTCCTTTCTAGGCTACCTGTGAGGAGAGCTACTGCCTATGTAGATATGAGGGGCTCATTCAAATCTAACGAGAACATCCTTAGTTTCAGCTGATTATACACTAATGTAAACATACTGTAGATCCCCCTAAGTGCTGCACATTGTGTATTTAAATAAGTAAGTAATTAGTGCCCTTTCATCTCAATTATAAAAACTCTGTCCAAGTTGCAGCCAACAGTGGAGAGTATGAGAATGATATTTTAAATTCACTCACTCATGTTATTATTGACTTGGCTTTATTTTGGAAAAGATATATAGTTAATGGCTGAGACAGGTTGTCGTAGAATCATTTTGTTTGGTGAGAAACCGCTCAGTGAACTACATCTCTCGTCTCACAAAACATACATCACCAATATGCCGTTAGCTTGTCTTGATAACTAGCTAGCTAACGTAGCTACATTCCATCACTAATGTTACCTGATATGTTTTATCCAGTGACTCTTTTTATCAGCAGGAAGAGAAAGAAGGCGCGAGACCTGTTGTTAGTGTGAGTAACGTTACATCCTGGTACCCAACACACAGAGAGTACCGAACACACTCCTGGCTACTCCACCAGTTTCTATGCAATTGCCAATGCTTAATCTGTTACAACAACTTCATCACTTTCTCCATGATACTCTAAGCAAAAGCACCAGAAGTAATTTATGTCTCCGTTATGAAGTAGAGCAGATGAATACTTATAAAGTTTGAAATACAAGTGAAAGGAAGTGACTGGATCCATCTGGATTCTGATTTGAAACTGTTAACAACATTTGCTTCATAAGTGAAGGTCACCTTTACAGCTAAGTATTGAAGAAATTGTAGTAGCTAACTGCATTGGTAGCATGGTAACTACCTGTCAATCATCCCTGCTTTCTGGTCTGTTTGACTCTAAATGGACCATAATGTACTAAATGAACATCATGCCGGATTGAAGAAGACTTGGAAGTCGAGATTGAGACCATAAACTCATGTTTACTATGTTTACTGAGATAATACATCAAGTGAGAAGTAGGCTCATTTTCTCATACACTTCCATGTAAACAGAGAAGTTGCCCCCTGATGGCCAGTAGCGAGAATGCAAGTTTAAGGCACTTCTGTTTTGGCTTCACTCTTCAGAACCGGTTACACTGTGACCTCTTTACATTTGGCTGATAGCGTTCATTCATTTGTTGAATGGTTTAAGTTAATATTCTGGCCACACCTCATACATTGCACCTTTAAAATTATATTGTATATCAACCAGTCTCTGCCAACTGATACAAAGGAACTGATTTTAAAACTTTCTATGCATGCGTATGTGTGGTTATATTTTGGGGACAGTTGTAATGAGGAGGCTCTTGGATCTCAGGCTAAAGCACCGGAAAGCAGGGGCCCCTTAATGTCCCGACCCCGACGTCTAAGCTGCCGCGCCGCTGTTTGTCACCCTGAATGCCACTAGAGAGCTGGAATAATTTAGTCCTCTGACAACAAAAGAGGCACAAAAGGAAAGAGCGAGAGTGTGTTTGTGTGTGTGTGTGTGTGTGTGTGTTGGAGGAGGGGGGGAGAAGAAGTGTGTCTGGCTTGCCGTCCTTCAACAATGCAGCTGCCACCCAATCTGTCCTCCTGTGACGGGGAGTATTGTTCTCACAGGCCTGGGCAGCGTGCACAGACGGAGGCTGGGACTTTTAAAACTCATTCACCCCCGCCATCACACAAACACACACACACACACACACGATGCCTGGTGATGCAGCAGTCACACCAGCCTCACAGACGGAAACGTTGAGGAGTCAGCAGAAATATGACTGTGACACAGCAGGTGTGAGTCAGAAGCAGTCATGGCTTTTCCTGTTCATTGTACAAAAATACGGAATATAAAACCTGTTTTTCACACATTACTGGAGCAGAGACGGCAGTGAAATAAGCCCAAATAAATCAAATATGCAGGGAAAAATAGGCTTCACACTCTAAGTGCCAATCGTAAAGTAATAGTTGTTTTCATCATCAAATAATATTATGGATATAGTCAATGCTGCAGAATATTACAATATTTGCAGTAGAAGTCTGGAGCATGGAGCCATTTATTTGAGAGGACTATGGATGGATTAAGAGCAATAACAAAATAATCATTTGTATTTAATACTTATTTGTGGACAGAATGTATAATTCAAGGAACAATTTGCACAGACCAAGTCCGGATACGGCAATTGACTGGGCAAGTTAAAAATGGAGGAAAAAGAAAAGAGGTAAAAGCCAAAAGATAGGTCTGGCCGTGAACATGTCAATACTTTGGGAGCATTTTGAAAGTGGTCAAAGCGGCCAAGAATCATTAAGTCCCAAATTAACAAAAATCTATAAGAAGCTATTGTGCCAAACTTGATGCTCAGCTGATAGAATATGAATTATTAAATGTGTTATAACCATTTCCTGCTACTGAAAGCTCTTTGAATGATTGCAATGTACTATAGGATGTATGTTTAAACGAATATCTATGAAATTAACCAGACTTCAAAAGAAACGTTTTAGAATTACATCAAATGGATCCGTTTCTCTTGTTTAGTCCTGCAGAGTAATACCAGATCTACCATTCAAGACTAGCAAATCGTGGGTGGGGGTGAGTCTTTCCATGGTGAGCAGATGCTGCAGCCTCCACCTCTATGACCCAGCCTGCCTGCACTGCCTCTGCACTCTGTGTATCTCTGTATGTGTCATGATCCTGGGTTAGCCCCCTTGGGGGTTTATGGAAGGATGAGCT
This sequence comes from Eutrigla gurnardus, assembly GCF_963514095.1. Taxonomy (NCBI): domain Eukaryota; kingdom Metazoa; phylum Chordata; class Actinopteri; order Perciformes; family Triglidae; genus Eutrigla; species Eutrigla gurnardus. The sequence continues at coordinate 4,180,332 of NC_139926.1, forward strand.
CTCCAGAGGCCAGACCCTGACCAGTCCCTCAGGGCTGCCGCATGGCAGTGAGCCAGTCTGCCACACCAGTGACCGGCTGGGAGGGGGACAAAGGGGGTGTAGAGGGTTTGGGGGGGGGGGGGCAACAGATGCCTGCTGAAGCCACAGGGGACCTCCCTGAAAGCATCCTCCTCCTCCACCCTCCCTTCCTTCTCTCCTGCAACTGGTGGTGTCCAGATTCATCCCCAGTGATACATGTCACCACTGTCTGTCATGTGACCTCAGGGGGTTGTGGGTAGCACTCACTTTCACCTCTTTCTACGTCTGGTTCTGTCGTTAACTAAAAGCCAGCAGTCGACACGTAACAAGCCACAAAAACACTGATCATATTTTGTTCCACTCTGATTTATGACCTTTGTGGTTTTGGATGCGTTAAACTGGTGTAAAATTCACAGTGTTGGAATCCCCCAAGAAACCCTGGTTGAAAACCACACAATATATATCTGTCTCAGTTTCACTCATGGACACTGTATATCTACACTAACACTTTCCACATTAAACAATACATCGCTAAAAGTCACACATTTCATGGGGAACCACTATATAAATGTTGAGATATGAAAGTGGAAGTGGTTGATAGACAGACGTTGCTACTCGCAGCTAGCATGGTTAATACAAACTCCTTTATAATAGGCATTGTCTCTCTTCATAGTTGAGCTGAAATGAAAACTTTCCTTTTAACCCTCTTAGATCGCATCCCCAGTCATGCACCCAACAACATGCCGAAAACTTACAAGAAAATATAAATGTCTATTTTTTAACGCAAAATCCATTTTTCTTTCAACTGGACAAATAAAATGTGATACATGCTAACATCAGCTAGTACCAGCCAATTTCAACCAATAATATCATGACATCCACGAATCAAACAATATGCAACTTTCAGCGTCAAAGAGCAAGAGAAGGTAGTGAGCTAAATTGCTCCAATGTTAAGTCCCACCTGTCTGTCCTGTTCCACTGGGAAATATGTCGCAATAGAAAAGATACTCTTGAAATTTTGAGCTTGACTTTGTATTGAACCATTTTAATGTTGTGTTTAAAACTGTTTGCGACATTCAACATGTAAAACACATCTGAACTCGAGACAAAAGAACACAATCATTCAAAGTTGGAGTTTCTTTCTTTTTCGGTGCAGCATCACATCGCAGATGATTTACTGTGAGTTGAGTAAAAACAAACATTTTTTTGGGAGCATGGACATGGAGATTTCGTGATAAAATAATTGTTTTCAATATTCTTTAACATGCAAAATGGAGGCTAATGCCAAACACTTACCAAGAACCTCAAAGAAAAACAGCAAGGCCGCGGAAACGTGAAAAGGCAACAACTCAGCGACTTCTGGTCATTCCAACAGCAGAGTGAAAAGTCAGAAAAACTTCAGGGGGAACTTCCAAATAATAGTGCTGGTACAGTAAGCCTAGATGTATGACGCAATTCCGTCTTATAGCAAAAAAAGGGGAAAAAATAGAAATGTCAAACTCTATATCCAATATCTGAAGACTTGGAGAATGTAAAACTTTCAATCCAAGTGGGTCAAAATTAGTTTCCCAGTTGAGTTCAGCTTTTGAGTTCTTCCTTTTTGGTTGAGAAGCAGAGTGCAGTGTCCTGAGGTTGCAGGTTTAGCAGTGTGACTGACAACAGATGGAGTGTAAGGCATCTACGATCCTCCTCCTCACACTTCCTGACCAATGCCGATGCAGGAATCTGACACACGTCTCACTTTCCTGTCTTCACCCAAGCTTATTCTGTACACACACCTCTCCACCAATAGGAAGAGACATTAGGATAAGCTAGGATATCTCCACCCCTTGCACAACCCCCACCCCCCAAAACCTCACAGACACAAACACACCACCACCAGCCCATCCGCCGGCTTGAGCCATGAATGGACGAGAAGGCGTGAGTTGACAATGGTGGGGAGGGGGACACAAAGGAGGGCCCTCGACGGGCAGCTGCACACACACCATGCTCAGGGCCATAGCGTACACACATACACACACACACACACACACACACACACACACACACGAGGAGAAAGAGCGAGTGAAAAAAAACAGGACCCAGAATGGAGCCCTGCGGAACACCTGGCCCACTGGGGACGGCTGCTGCCTTCGACCTCTTTGTTTCATTGGGGGGATTGGCTTGACTCAGACAATGGGACGAATTATCTTAAAAGTAGTGTGTTGGAGTGTGTGTGTGTGTGTGTGTGTGTGTGTGTGTGTGTGTGTGTGTGTGTGTGTGTGTGTGTGTGTGTGTGTGTGTGTGTGTGTGTGTGTGTGGGTGTGTGTGCATGTGTGAGTGCATCTGTGTGCCTGCATGCGTGTGTGCGTGTGAGTGTGTACATATGTCTGATGGAAAGTTAGCAGGTGGGGAAGAAAGCTATGAAGGGAAAAAAACCTTCAAACTAAGAGGCAGGAAGGGAAAAATGTAGGATAAGAGAGAAAAGGGGGTAAAAAAAAAAAAAAAAAAAGCAAAAGTAGGGCTCTATTGTTTGGACTTAGGCCTGACAAAATGGCGGCATCTTTTCAAAGGCCTCGGATTGTGAGGAGGGGTATTACTTATAGGCTCAGAGGAGGTCAGAAACAAAGACAGACTGTCAGGCTGGACTTAAACAGTTCCGGCTACCAGGCCATTTTACCTTCAGAAAGGAGGAAGTTTATTATTCCCCAACCCCCAAACACTCCCAGTGTAACAAAACATGGGTTAGTCTTCAGTAGAGAAGGGTACAGAACTAGTGTCAATAATGTGATCATATTAGCCAAAACAAGCTGTCAACAAGAAATTGAATCAAGTGAAGGGGAGACAGTATTCTACCATCTCAGAGAAAAAGTTCAGAAATGTTATAGTGGGATATTGTACTTTTTTATTTAACAACCAGATTTAGAATCAACAGCCATGCTAGCAGCTCTCTGAGGCTATACTTTGACCATTCCCACTCAGAACTCATCAAATACCAATGCTGCTAACGCCCATCAGCATCTGTAGAAGTCACACAGGGCTTTCAATGTAAGTACAATGTAAACCCATATGCGTTATTATTAGGCTCACAGAGAAAATGCTCAGGGAGTGTGATGACATAGTATAAAGACTGAAAAACGTTTCACTTTTGCTTTGGAAGCAGCTGTTCTTGTTCTTTAAACAATGAGCCTGTGCTTGTTTTTAGCGTCATGTCATGATGTTTTTCCTTAAACCTAACTACATGGTTTTGTAGCCTAAACCAAAGCAAGCATTTTTGTGTTATTTCACTATTGAATGGAACCTGAATGGAGCTTCATAGCAGTGTTTAAGAGAGACATGGGGACTTGACAAAGTGTCATTTTTTGGTGAGTTGGGAATGAGAACGTGTGGATGTTGACACAGCCTGGACAGTTTCATAGTCATAGTTTTATTGTTCTTGTTCTCGTGTTAATATGACATTTAACTTTTGTAATGTTTGGCTTCTCATGTTATTTTCATCAAACTATGATATTGGAAAAAAAGGACCATTTCCCTCTCATTACCCACACTTGGATATTTAAAATGGTCAAATAATACGCTTTAAAACACTTTCTCTTTGCCAGCTTCTTTCTGTCTCACAGGTGTTCCAGACAATTTGGAATGTTCCTTTCCGACTAGAAAAAGTAAACTAGAACACCGCACAACGTCTGAGTTTCACGAGTTCCTGCACGTGAAATCGAGGCAATACACCACAATGCAAGCATGCAGTATAAATGGTAAACTATCATCTAAAAGGCAACGTGAAGTATATTTGCCTGTATTCAATTAAAGTAATACTATCGTATAGTAAAACCTGTTCTGCATGTAAATTAATCAGGAGTGGGGGAAAATCACAACATAGTACTGCAATATTTTGTGTGGCAATATTGTATCGCTACACAGACGCCATAGTCTTTCATTCTATAAACCTCTAATGCTAAAAAATACAAGTTAAATCTTTCGATAACAGTTGCTTCTTCAGAGATTCTCTGGTGTGATCATGATTGACCAAACAACACAGATGAGATGAACAGAGTGAAAACGGTATCTTATTTGATGAAACTGTTGACAAACTGCAATCTTTGTAGTTGAAAAAGTTATCACAATACTTAGCATATCACAAAATATGACACCCAGCTGTTCCTCTCTTTTCCCCCGTCCTCTGACACTCACATTGCAACTCGCATCTCGGACTGTCTGGTTGACATCTCTGTCTGGACAACTGCACATCACCTCAAGCTTAACCTGAATAAAACCGAACTCCTCTTCATCCCAGGGAAAGACTGCCCTCGCATGGACCTGTCGGTCACTGTCGAGGGCATCACAGTATTGCCGTCGTCAACTGCGAGGAACCTGGGTGTAATCCTCAATGACCAACTATCCTGCACCCCCAACATCACTGCTGTGGCCCGATCTTGCAGATTTGCCCTCTACAATATCCGCAGGATTCGGACCTTCCTCACAAAGGATGCAACGCAACTCTTGGTCCAAGCACTGGTCATCTCCCGCCTTGACTACTGCAACTCTCTCCTGGCCGGACTCGCGGCCTCTGCGATTAAACCATTGCAGCGTATCCAGAACGCTGCAGCACGCCTTATCTTCAATCTACCCAAATTCTCCCATGTGACCCCCCTCCTCCGTGACCTCCACTGGCTCCCTGTTGCAGCACGCATCCAATTCAAGACGATGACACTGGCCTTCAGGGCCATCAATGGAACAGCACCCATCTACCTTCAAACACTGGTCAAACGTCATGCCCCGAAGCGAGCACTTCGCTCCTCTACTTCAGCTGGCCGGCTGGTACCACCATCGCTGAAATCAAACAAATGTCGCTCAGCAAAGTCCAGACTCTTCTCTGTTCTGGTGCCTCAGTGTTGGAACGAACTCCCGACTAATGTCAGGACAGCTGAGTCATTTGCCATTTTCCGAAAAAGGCTCAAGACTCACCTGTTCAGACTCACCTCGACTCTACATAGCATGACCCACTAACACCCCCCCCCCCCAAAAAAAAACCTTACCTATAGCACTCTGATCGTAGCACTGTTGCTCTTGAAGTACTAGTTTACTCAGATGAGGACCTAACACTTGTTCTATTTTTAGCTCTTACTTTATCAGCAATGATACGTTGTGGTTTCTTTGTGTCCTTCTTTTGACAAATGTACTTATTGTAAGTCTCTTTGGACAAAAGCGTCTGCTAAATGACCTAAATGTAAATGTAAATGTAAAATGTTTAAAATCACAATATCATATTGCGTATGTTGATTCCCAGCCTGAAAACTGGTGTCAAAATATGTTGCCAGTGCTATCAGGTAGCTGGTTATAGTAAACCGTCTCTGAAAGTTATCTTTTCTGCACAAACTGGGTAAATGTGAAATGCAAAATCATATGGCTACACTGCTGAGAGTTCAACTGTGTGCACACTTGACAAAGAAACATCTGATCGTCATGGTCAGCCATGTTTTTGTTTTACGTTGGGCTTCATGCACCTGGAATGCTTAGAGGTTGAACTGGGAAAATTCTGACCTTCAAAGTTGTCTGGAACACAGCATAGATACACAGAGATGAAAATATCGCCACCAGACCATGTAAAATGTCCCAAGTGTGCCCACACAGTCTGAATGAAAGGGGATTTTTGACAAGTGGCATTCAGCATTAATAGACTATAGAAAAATGGGTTTGGCGAAGTAAGCTCCCTTCAGAGACACATCCCTTAGATGAGGTTTGAAAATGCTACAATCGGTGAATCCTGAAAATCCGTGTTTGGAGAACGCGGTGTGTTCCCGGCTCCAGCCAATCACCTGCAGGCTCCTACTCACCTGCTTCCAGTTAGTCATCAGGGCCAGTATATATATCTACCACCTGAGTCAGCCTCCCCTTTAGTTGTCTCTTCCTTTGCAACAGCACTGTTGGTTTTTCAATATTTGAACAGATATATAATCACTCGGCACCAATTCCAACTTTTCTGTTCTTGTTGCACAGTGGTTAATGTAAACACAATGTAAACCGTTTACTCCATCTTTTAAAAACCTAACTTTGCCTGCTGCGGCTCAAAATCCAAATGAAATGGACAAAACTGACACCCTGTCCACTTTAATCTATCCCATAGATCTCCATCCAGGATTTTTGCTTCATTAATCAATTGATCCATTTTATTAAAATTTCAAGGTTACGTTTATTTGCCATTTAAACCGCGAAAAATACAGTCAAAATGAAGTGTGCGTGTGTGTGCACTTCTCATTTTAGTCTAAAGCCACAGCATTTATCTATATATATATATATATATATATATAGTTTTCAGTAAGATTTAAGATGTAAGTACATCTCTTCAGAGTTGTTCTTCAAGTTAAAGACCTGCAGTGTGATGTATAGTTTTCACTCAAATTGGATGTTTGAAATTTAAGACTCTTATTTTCTTTTATTTCTGCCAAAATATTCTCATCAGGAAGACAGGGATTTTATTAATGGTCTTATAGAGAGATGGAGAAAATGACAGTCGTTATTTGAAGCACAAGCTCGCTCTTTCCCCTTGCAGTGACAGCGTTAGCCGAACTAAAGGCTAGCCGTTGTTTTTCCGGAGCTGTAGCATCGAAATCGTTCTCCTCAACGCGCCTCGCCAACCTGCAGGTTGTGACGCACATCCTTCAGATACAATTTGAATTTCACTGTGATGTTCTTGTAACAGAATGCTTATGTGAAAATACTGTATAACTTAAGAACTGATTACTTGAATTGCAATAGTTCGCGTCATGTCCACATTCTAGCAGGAGAGCATCGGCCAGGTGCTGGGGAGCGCTTCATCCCAGTGTTTCATAAAATAAAATAAAACGCTCCTAACGTTGTTTCTATAACAGTCTCTTGACAAAATAACCTTATTATCTATTTAGGCTATATATAAATTTGTTTGACATAGATTTTTGGTTTACCATGAGCACCAGCCGGAGGATGCTGCTTCATACTTTGAAAGATAACATTACAGGGACAACGTGTACGGTGATACCGAGGCGGCTGTATAAAACAATAACGCTCACAGATAACATCTTTTTTTAGTGAAGATAATTTTTAGTGAAAAAATATTAAAATAATCTTAAATAAGATCATAAGGTCAATCATAAGGTCTCCCTGGATAAATAACATGTTTGTATCCTGTATTCTTTTGAAATCAGGTTCTATTTTGAACTTCTCTCCCATGATAGCGAGCTAGTTAGTCACAATATTTACCATGATAAACTGTTTTTAATTCCAATATGCGATGAAATACGGACACCCTGAAAAGATACACCAACCATTTGACATTTTGCCCATAACTGTAAATATCGTATTTATTATTGATTAATGGTATAATGTTTTTTGTTGGTCTAGAGAGAGAGCGCAAAGCATTCAAAATCACAGCTCAATGCAAAGATGCATCAGCAAATCATTTGATGTGATATGATTTAATAGACTTAACTTTAATATGTTATACTTTTAAAAGGTTTTGAAGTTTATTAGATGTTGACAAGGTTACTGGTTTCAAATACTACAGCTATTTATTTTTGAAATGTCAGTTCACATGCATATTAGCTCATCACCATTACAATTTACAAGAAAAGAAAAAAAACATAATTTAGGTGGTTTGCATAGAATTAAAAACAATTGGGGGTTTTATTCCTCTGTCTGTCTGTCTGTCTGTCTGTCTGTCTGTATGTGTATATATATATATATATATATATATATATATGTGTGTGTGTAAGTATATATACTGTTTGGATATGTTTGGAAAATGAAATAAAAGGAGGAATGGATATTAACAAATCAAACAGTATCTAAATCCAAAGATTTATCACACAGTCATTTCATTATCACACTGATTTTCCTCCCTATCTACACCCCCATCTCCGCCCACCTCCCCCCTCATCTGCTGTGACTCCTTAATTGGGGCTCAGCTGACAGGTTTTCCCCTCAGGGAGCAGGAGCCATGTGGACCATCTGCTTGCAGTCGCAGGATGAACAGGTGTCCTGCTCCCAGCCGCCGGCCTGCACCTACCCAAGCCTCTTGAACGCAGCACAGTGCTGCGCTGCGTCGCTACTGTTTGCACAAGATAAATCCAGGGTCATTTTGTTTGTCCTGTGTGGCTTTTCTACCTCAAACAAAAGATGAAACATATGGAAGCGTCACCAAATCTGACATGAAAGCAATCGCCTGTTTCTGCAGTTCATTCCTCAATATTTTCAAAAATGGATCCATGTATTTTGATAAACATACCCACACATAATGCACAATTATCTCTATGCAGGGAAATTCTCTTTGCATTATGACATTACTGTTGTGGATAAGATCTCACTTTGATCTATTGTTTACACTTTAATGGACCCATACAAGTATTAATAGAGAATAATCAAGTTTGACATGATTTTGGATACATTGTGTTTATTTGATGTTTTTTATAAAAACAACCTGACGGGAAAGGACCAATGTATCTTTACACAAAATGAAGTATTTTGATCTAAACCTAACATTTTAAAATGTTAAAGGAAAACACCACCGCATTT